>NC_064638.1:625750265-627245265 GCF_023864345.2 Schistocerca serialis cubense | reverse complement strand
CTGTGTAGTTGCACAGTTGTGCTACCAGGTCTGTCTTCACACTGTCAACTTTATGTATCTCACTTCTCCTGTAGCGTAGATCACGAGGAGCCGAAGTAAATGAGTGTATTCTGCATGACGTAACATTCAGTATTCCCTTCTTTCATAGCCACTCTTCATGTGCATCGATACCAAATAGGAATGCGAAAACTCTTGCGAGTGAGAGAATGACAATAACAATCGTAACAAGAACAAGCAAATAATGAATGATGTTTATTCCAACGCAGAACGAGAATGGCTTTAAATATAAAAATCTGTATCTATATCTATATCCATATCTATTGATCTTTGAGTTGGCACAATGCAAATATATTCTTAGCATTTAGTTACTGAATTTAGTTCTGGATGTTTGCAGAGAAAAGGAAAAGTCGGTACTTCTCGCTAGTGTAATATAATGTGAACCAGCAACTACCCTTTCCTTAGAACACGACTCAAGCAGGTCCTCAAGTAGGTAGCAAGGCACTGCTGCATTCTGTTCCCTGACATTGCTCTGATGACGGTTAATGCAGATAGTTCCGATTATGAAATACAAAACGTATTGCAGGTTAGTTCCTAGGATAGTAACATTAAATTTGCGTTGTAGACGGCACATGAACGTGACGACTATCCATATTACTCATCAATGTAAAAAGACAATATTTAGGGAATTTAGCAGGATTACTCAAAATGAATTCTGAAATTGGGTGACTGACTGCACAGGTGCTAAACGTCGTCAAGAGTATACGATGTCCTAATCGCATTAGGAATATGAAGATCGTCTTCGACAGCTCGCAACTTTCACATTGGTATCTCCACCCTACTCCAGACAGCCCTCGGTGGAGTTGCACGACGTTGCCGATGTTATGGAAGGCCTTCGAACGACAACAGACCACATATTGAAAAATACAAGCGAATTCTCTTGCAGCGTAAGCTTATTGTAACTAATCTAAAAATTATTGGAGAGGAACATTGTCCTATTCAAAAAAAGTAAAATGTTACACACTGTTGACGTGAAACGGACATTATCTATGTCCTGTCTTGTGTCCTACTCATCTATAATATCAAGTGTACTATGAAAATGATTATATATAATGGATGATAGGGTAATGCATTGATACCAGATGGTGGGGGCCGGCCGGTGTGGCCGTGCGGTTCTAGGCGCTTCAGTCTGGAACCGCGTGACCGCTACGGTCGCAGGTTCGAATCCTGCCTCGGGCATGGATGTGAGTGATGTCCTTAGGTTAGTTAGGTTTAAGTAGTTCTAAGTTCTAGGGGACTGATGACCTTAGAAGTTAAGTCCCATATTGCTCAGAGCCATTTGAACCATTTGAACTGTTTAAGACAAAATGACATTAAAAATTAAAGTTATTCACGAGCAGCTAGTTGAGAATATGTATGAACATTAAATGACACGACGAACTGAAATAATATGACGAAGAGTTCAGCGCTCACTGGGAATAGAGCCCCACACATATCGTTGTTGACTACACACAAAGAGACGTCAGCTACCGAATTTTTCTCCACCAGCTGCTCAGAATAGCATCTTGAACTTACAGTCATCTCGCAAATAGTTCTGTGTCTCACTGGGAGTAAAAAACCTCAGATATCGTTAGTGTTGACAGCGAATGAAAATACATTAAAAATCAAAATTATTATCCACCAGCAGATAGGTGTTCTCATGATATAGCTTGATAATACATAATTAAATCTTTAGTGCCGGGCCAGGATTCGATCCCATTCACGCGTAATATGTGAAGGTGTTGAGGAATCTGCAGTTTTGAACAAACAACAAATTGTAGCCGAGCTGTATTGCCACGAAGGGATCAAATTCCGCGTTAAGGGCGGTCTGAGTTGCATTCCCAGTTTAGAACCAATTTTATCGACATACAGAAGCTCAAATAAAAGATGGAATAAGTGTCCTGTGACCATACATAGCGTTTGTGTCGTCACTTGAAATAAATAACTAGTATAAGAAAGGTTACTGGTGATAGAGTTTCTACATGTCGCCACTCCAGACTTTATTGTGGTTCAACCTACCGCCTACTTGGTAAAGAAGGAATATCATCTTTAATGTGAATTTTCAGACCACGCAGCCATTATATCTCCTCACTTGGTGTAGCCAGGAGAGAATGGAATCTGTCTGTCCCTATCTAAAATCATTGACGGAAGTGGGAATCGAACCCAGACCATAGGTATAACAACCTACCATCCGTCCAACAGACCACGAAATCCTCTTCTCTGCGAGTCATTTTTCTATCGTAACGCAGTTGCGCCACACTGGATGAGAATTCTGACACACAGGCTCCCTGTAGTAATTTGCAGCATGTTCAGTTAATTCATTTACTTGGTTGACCGAATCACCATTAACTAGCTGCCTCGGCTACCCAGTGCATACATTCGACTATTTTGTAATCACAGAAATAAAATCACGTAACTGCCACCTGCACACAACTGCCAACAGTGTAGGATGCAGAAGTTTAAATAGGAAGTGTTCCTTTCCACTTGAGCTATTCTATTGCGCTATCTGTTACTAGAAAACGTCGTTCAGTCCAAAAGAAAAGCTGTAACTGTTTGTCTCTCAGAAGTCAAGACCTGGCCATATGCATAATCTCACAGTGCTGTGGAATCCAAAAGTTCTGGAGGAATAGTTACCGAGCTCTGGAGCTGCTGTAGCTACGTGTCAGCTTGTAGCATAGATAAGATGTCGCGAGTTCGAATACATTCAGTGCTACATTTTTTAAAACGCAATTCTGCTCTCTGCTGAAGGTATCAATCTAATGGAACTTTGAACATAATTACCTTCACTTCTCAACCCAAAGTAGTCGCATGTGGAAAAAGGGCTAACTACTGTGACATTTTGTTCTATTCAGGTTTAATAGACAGCAGGCAGCAGATGCATCTCGAAGATGTGCAGGGAGAGCGCATCGTGCCATAATATGTCAGAAAAGTATTTTCTATATTAGCCGTCGTGTGGTAGTGATATTTTATTCTTCTTCAAACTTTTTTTGACAGCTTTAACTCAGAACAAGTTTTCTACATGCATGTAATCAATAAACTGCATGTGCATTGTCAGACTGTCATAGGTAACATCTGAGAATTCGCATATATCGTTGATGATTAATTTCTCTCTCATGTTTACTATTGTTTTAACAACACTAAAGGAAACCTTACGAAAATTGTGCACTGTATTATAAGAAATGAAATAAAACTAACCATGGTAACCTTACGACGAAAGTATCTGTAAACAAGCATGCCTCTATCGACACGAATTAGTAAAATACTACTCACTTAGATTTTGATTGGGTCTGTGTTTAATTGGTATGCTGCGTCATACTCAAGAGGTATGCAAATGTGGCATTTCATAAATATAGTTACGTATTCCTAGAAACCCAAAATTCGCTTGTCAGCAGCGGAAAGAGGCCTTACCTGTTGTGCAGCATTGTAAGTTTTTCAACATTGCACTATGAGCTGAAAGCATTTTCTTGCGATTTCCTTATTGATGTTTGATCTGACTGCTTGTAGCTCTTTCACAGAAGGGATAAAAACGTTACAGTCAGTGAGACTGGAACTGCGAACCGTAACAGACGCTTTTTCACAGCTCAGCACGTTACCACAGAGCTGGCGAGGAGGTATGGGTCTTAGCTTCCTATTACGGGGACAATAGTAACTAGAACTCGTAAACCGCTATTTGAATGTCGAGATTAGTTGCGGTTTCCACCTGCAACGACTTTCCTGGGCTGGAAACCGTAAATTTTCAATCTTTTGTTACCCTGCAAGCGATAATAACTCGGATTATTCAATGGAAATGACAGGTAAAATCAAGTGAACTTTGAGGCTTAATTCCGTGCACACCAGGAAGTAACTCGTCGATCACAGAGTTGCCAAACATACGTTGCCTTGTTGCCAAATCTCAGTTACAGTACCAGCAGGAAGAAGACGAACCGATGTGATCCTACAGCGGTCTGGGAAGTGACCATAGCTGGTGTCTCCAAGTCACGGCTGCTACGGCCTGGAATACGTAATGCGTCTGATTCGCTTTCTGTAACTAGGTTTAGGGACTGGAGCGTAGTTACTAATAATACTCAGAACTGACTGCAAACTGAGCATCATAAATCAGTAACTCTCATTGTTGTTTTTATATTTCTTTCGTAAGTGTACTCAAAACTAAGAAAGTCATTCACAGGCGTTTTCGTGCCTCGCCGATAGTCGAGCACAACATACAAATAAAAATAAAAAAGAATGTGTGTGTGTGTGTGTGTGTGTGTGTTTGTGAGAGAGATAGAGAGATAGAGAGAAATAAAAAGCAATGAGAGAGAGTGTAAAAAATTGTTGTAAAGAAATTGAATCAAGGTATTTAAAGAAATCTTTCATTAAAATGACACGCTCCATATCATTACGAAATGTCGTATTCATGATCTATGGAACAAGAGTTAATCTAATGTAATCTAATCTAATCTAATCACATCATATTGATGATTAGCCATGAAGAGTCATGAATTACCGAAATTTTGGCCAATACCAGTAACCAAATCTAAACTTGAAAATAAAAGACGACAATTTTTGTAATAAACCGTGACTCCTATCAAGACCCTTTCGTCCCTGTTATCGAACCACGAAAGATGTCTGATATACCTCCATTCTGAAGTAACAAAGTGTGCATGCATTTAAAGATGAAGTGCATGATGTGAAGTTCTGTGACGGAGATACGAACCCAACACGTAATCCGATTGTTAACTAAGAAAAATCAAATGTTACGTATCGGTTTTTCTTACGAGCCGCTAGGTGTCTGAATCTAAAATAAGGATACAAACTTTTGTGCCTAAGCGACAATCAAACTGCACACCTACCGTGCATCCACGAATATAGCTTAAGTTTCAGTTGCTTACTCATGAACAGTAAGATGTGTGCGTGTTTGACCAGAAATAACGACACCTGTTGCCATTGTTGGAAACACATGAACAGACATTGAAATTGCGCGTTAATTTTCACTAGCAGGTGGGTGTGCACTTGATAAAGCTAGAAATGAAATTATGAATATTTTTGTACTGGATCAGGTTTCAGACCCACATACTTACCTTTGGAGGAGACCTAGAGAAGATTGCAGTCTTGGGAAAAGGAACGAAATGACTGAACTATACTGTTCCGAGAGATTCAGATCCTCGCAAGAGGAGATACGAATTCGAATCACAGTCCAGCACCAAATTTTTAAACGTCTCTAGTTCAATCAAGTACAAGTAAAATAAGAGCCCTGTCCCTTTAAATGGCTATCGGTTCATCAAATAAAATAAAATTTTCTAATGTAAGTAAGACTACTGGCGACTGTATTTCTGTTTACCATGACTTCCGCTGTGTCATTTCCCAACGTAAATCGGCTCTGCCCAGTTGGTAATGAAGGAACATGATGTTTAATGCGGATTCTGGATTATAACGTCTTTCTCTTGAGGTTACCACAGGTAAATTAAATCTGTTTGTGCCTCTTAAAAGTAAATGCCTGAACCCACGCATTGCACCTGTGATAGCTCGTTCCACCAGACCATTGTGGCCACATTACCCAGCCCCAAGAGTGTGCTGTAACGGATGATGTGCTTAGCTTACAAAATTAGTCACGGTGGAAAAAATGCGAGTCTATTAAATGGTCAAGTAGAAGCAAGCTTCTGACGCAGAGATTATGCTATTCTCATGTCAGCAGGATGTAAAGACTCTTCTAGGCATCATAGGCTGGATGTGAAGCCATTTTGATTTTTCACAAATTCAGCAAATTTCTTAGTGGATTTTCTCGAACTAAGAAATTTGCTGAATTTGTGAAAAATCAAAATGGCTTCACATCCAGCCTATGATGCCTAGAAGAGTCTTTACATCCTGATGACATGAGAATAGCATAATCTCTGCGTCAGAAGCTTGCTTCTACTCGACCATTTAATAGACTCGCATTTTTTCCACCGTGACTAATTTTGTAAGCTAAGCACATCATCCGTTACAGCACACTCTTGGGGCTGGGTAATGTGGCCACAATGGTATGGTGGAACGAGCTATCACAGGTGCAATGCGTGGGTTCAGGCATTTACTTTTAAGAGGCACAAACAGATTTATTTTACCTCTGGTAACCTCAAGAGAAAGACGTTATAATCCAGAATCCGCATTAAACATCACGTTCCTTCATTACCAACTGGGCAGAGCCGGTTTACGTTGGGAAATGACACAGCGGAAGTCATGGTAAACAGAAATACAGTCGCCAGTAAGCTTACTTACATTAGAAAATTTTATTTTATTTGATGAACCGATAGCCATTTAAAGGGACAGGGCTCTTATTTTACTTGTACTTGATTGAACTAGAGACGTTTAAAAATTTGGTGCTGGACTGTGATTCGAATTCGTATCTCCTCTTGCGAGGATCTGAATCTCTCGGAACAGTATAGTTCAGTCATTTCGTTCCTTTTCCCAAGACTGCAATCTTCTCTAGGTCTCCTCCAAAGGTAAGTATGTGGGTCTGAAACCTGATCCAGTACAAAAATATTCATAATTTCATTTCTAGCTTTATCAAGTGCACACCCACCTGCTAGTGAAAATTAACGCGCAATTTCAATGTCTGTTCATGTGTTTCCAACAATGGCAACAGGTGTCGTTATTTCTGGTCAAACACGCACACATCTTACTGTTCATGAGTAAGCAACTGAAACTTAAGCTATATTCGTGGATGCACGGTAGGTGTGCAGTTCGATTGTCGCTTAGGCACAAAAGTTTGTATCCTTATTTTAGATTCAGACACCTAGCGGCTCGTAAGAAAAACCGATACGTAACATTTGATTTTTCTTAGTTAACAATCGGATTACGTGTTGGGTTCGTATCTCCATCACAGAACTTCACATCATGCACTTCATCTTTAAATGCATGCACACTTTGTTACTTCAGAATGGAGGTATATCAGACATCTTTCGTGGTTCGATAACAGGGACGAAAGGGTCTTGATAGGAGTCACGGTTTATTACAAAAATTGTCGTCTTTTATTTTCAAGTTTAGATTTGGTTACTGGTATTGGCCAAAATTTCGGTAATTCATGACTCTTCATGGCTAATCATCAATATGATGTGATTAGATTAGATTAGATTACATTAGATTAACTCTTGTTCCATAGATCATGAATACGACATTTCGTAATGATATGGAGCGTGTCATTTTAATGAAAGATTTCTTTAAATACCTTGATTCAATTTCTTTACAACAATTTTTTACACTCTCTCTCATTGCTTTTTATTTCTCTCTATCTCTCTATCTCTCTCACAAACACACACACACACACACACACACACATTCTTTTTTATTTTTATTTGTATGTTGTGCTCGACTATCGGCGAGGCACGAAAACGCCTGTGAATGACTTTCTTAGTTTTGAGTACACTTACGAAAGAAATATAAAAACAACAATGAGAGTTACTGATTTATGATGCTCAGTTTGCAGTCAGTTCTGAGTATTATTAGTAACTACGCTCCAGTCCCTAAACCTAGTTACAGAAAGCGAATCAGACGCATTACGTATTCCAGGCCGTAGCAGCCGTGACTTGGAGACACCAGCTATGGTCACTTCCCAGACCGCTGTAGGATCACATCGGTTCGTCTTCTTCCTGCTGGTACTGTAACTGAGATTTGGCAACAAGGCAACATATGTTTGGCAACTCTGTGATCGACGAGTTACTTCCTGGTGTGCACGGAATTAAGCCTCAAAGTTCACTTGATTTTACCTGTCATTTCCATTGAATAATCCGAGTTATTATCGCTTGCAGGGTAACAAAAGATTGAAAATTTACGGTTTCCAGCCCAGGAAAGTCGTTGCAGGTGGAAACCGCAACTAATCTCGACATTCAAATAGCGGTTTACGAGTTCTAGTTACTATTGCCCCCGTAATAGGAAGCTAAGACCCATACCTCCTCGCCAGCTCTGTGGTAACGTGCTCAGCTGTGAAAAAGCGTCTGTTACGGTTCGCAGTTCCAGTCTCACTGGCTGTAACGTTTTTATCCCTTCTGTGAAAGAGCTACAAGCAGTCAGATCAAACATCAATAAGGAAATCGCAAGAAAATGCTTTCAGCTCATAGTGCAATGTTGAAAAACTTACAATGCTGCACAACAGGTAAGGCCTCTTTCCGCTGCTGACAAGCGAATTTTGGGTTTCTAGGAATACGTAACTATATTTATGAAATGCCACATTTGCATACCTCTTGAGTATGACGCAGCATACCAATTAAACACAGACCCAATCAAAATCTAAGTGAGTAGTATTTTACTAATTCGTGTCGATAGAGGCATGCTTGTTTACAGATACTTTCGTCGTAAGGTTACCATGGTTAGTTTTATTTCATTTCTTATAATACAGTGCACAATTTTCGTAAGGTTTCCTTTAGTGTTGTTAAAACAATAGTAAACATGAGAGAGAAATTAATCATCAACGATATATGCGAATTCTCAGATGTTACCTATGACAGTCTGACAATGCACATGCAGTTTATTGATTACATGCATGTAGAAAACTTGTTCTGAGTTAAAGCTGTCAAAAAAAGTTTGAAGAAGAATAAAATATCACTACCACACGACGGCTAATATAGAAAATACTTTTCTGACATATTATGGCACGATGCGCTCTCCCTGCACATCTTCGAGATGCATCTGCTGCCTGCTGTCTATTAAACCTGAATAGAACAAAATGTCACAGTAGTTAGCCCTTTTTCCACATGCGACTACTTTGGGTTGAGAAGTGAAGGTAATTATGTTCAAAGTTCCATTAGATTGATACCTTCAGCAGAGAGCAGAATTGCGTTTTAAAAAATGTAGCACTGAATGTATTCGAACTCGCGACATCTTATCTATGCTACAAGCTGACACGTAGCTACAGCAGCTCCAGAGCTCGGTAACTATTCCTCCAGAACTTTTGGATTCCACAGCACTGTGAGATTATGCATATGGCCAGGTCTTGACTTCTGAGAGACAAACAGTTACAGCTTTTCTTTTGGACTGAACGACGTTTTCTAGTAACAGATAGCGCAATAGAATAGCTCAAGTGGAAAGGAACACTTCCTATTTAAACTTCTGCATCCTACACTGTTGGCAGTTGTGTGCAGGTGGCAGTTACGTGATTTTATTTCTGTGATTACAAAATAGTCGAATGTATGCACTGGGTAGCCGAGGCAGCTAGTTAATGGTGATTCGGTCAACCAAGTAAATGAATTAACTGAACATGCTGCAAATTACTACAGGGAGCCTGTGTGTCAGAATTCTCATCCAGTGTGGCGCAACTGCGTTACGATAGAAAAATGACTCGCAGAGAAGAGGATTTCGTGGTCTGTTGGACGGATGGTAGGTTGTTATACCTATGGTCTGGGTTCGATTCCCACTTCCGTCAATGATTTTAGATAGGGACAGACAGATTCCATTCTCTCCTGGCTACACCAAGTGAGGAGATATAATGGCTGCGTGGTCTGAAAATTCACATTAAAGATGATATTCCTTCTTTACCAAGTAGGCGGTAGGTTGAACCACAATAAAGTCTGGAGTGGCGACATGTAGAAACTCTATCACCAGTAACCTTTCTTATACTAGTTATTTATTTCAAGTGACGACACAAACGCTATGTATGGTCACAGGACACTTATTCCATCTTTTATTTGAGCTTCTGTATGTCGATAAAATTGGTTCTAAACTGGGAATGCAACTCAGACCGCCCTTAACGCGGAATTTGATCCCTTCGTGGCAATACAGCTCGGCTACAATTTGTTGTTTGTTCAAAACTGCAGATTCCTCAACACCTTCACATATTACGCGTGAATGGGATCGAATCCTGGCCCGGCACTAAAGATTTAATTATGTATTATCAAGCTATATCATGAGAACACCTATCTGCTGGTGGATAATAATTTTGATTTTTAATGTATTTTCATTCGCTGTCAACACTAACGATATCTGAGGTTTTTTACTCCCAGTGAGACACAGAACTATTTGCGAGATGACTGTAAGTTCAAGATGCTATTCTGAGCAGCTGGTGGAGAAAAATTCGGTAGCTGACGTCTCTTTGTGTGTAGTCAACAACGATATGTGTGGGGCTCTATTCCCAGTGAGCGCTGAACTCTTCGTCATATTATTTCAGTTCGTCGTGTCATTTAATGTTCATACATATTCTCAACTAGCTGCTCGTGAATAACTTTAATTTTTAATGTCATTTTGTCTTAAACAGTTCAAATGGTTCAAATGGCTCTGAGCAATATGGGACTTAACTTCTAAGGTCATCAGTCCCCTAGAACTTAGAACTACTTAAACCTAACTAACCTAAGGACATCACTCACATCCATGCCCGAGGCAGGATTCGAACCTGCGACCGTAGCGGTCACGCGGTTCCAGACTGAAGCGCCTAGAACCGCACGGCCACACCGGCCGGCCCCCACCATCTGGTATCAATGCATTACCCTATCATCCATTATATATAATCATTTTCATAGTACACTTGATATTATAGATGAGTAGGACACAAGACAGGACATAGATAATGTCCGTTTCACGTCAACAGTGTGTAACATTTTACTTTTTTTGAATAGGACAATGTTCCTCTCCAATAATTTTTAGATTAGTTACAATAAGCTTACGCTGCAAGAGAATTCGCTTGTATTTTTCAATATGTGGTCTGTTGTCGTTCGAAGGCCTTCCATAACATCGGCAACGTCGTGCAACTCCACCGAGGGCTGTCTGGAGTAGGGTGGAGATACCAATGTGAAAGTTGCGAGCTGTCGAAGACGATCTTCATATTCCTAATGCGATTAGGACATCGTATACTCTTGACGACGTTTAGCACCTGTGCAGTCAGTCACCCAATTTCAGAATTCATTTTGAGTAATCCTGCTAAATTCCCTAAATATTGTCTTTTTACATTGATGAGTAATATGGATAGTCGTCACGTTCATGTGCCGTCTACAACGCAAATTTAATGTTACTATCCTAGGAACTAACCTGCAATACGTTTTGTATTTCATAATCGGAACTATCTGCATTAACCGTCATCAGAGCAATGTCAGGGAACAGAATGCAGCAGTGCCTTGCTACCTACTTGAGGACCTGCTTGAGTCGTGTTCTAAGGAAAGGGTAGTTGCTGGTTCACGTTATATTACACTAGCGAGAAGTACCGACTTTTCCTTTTCTCTGCAAACATCCAGAACTAAATTCAGTAACTAAATGCTAAGAATATATTTGCATTGTGCCAACTCAAAGATCAATAGATATGGATATAGATATAGATACAGATTTTTATATTTAAAGCCATTCTCGTTCTGCGTTGGAATAAACATCATTCATTATTTGCTTGTTCTTGTTACGATTGTTATTGTCATTCTCTCACTCGCAAGAGTTTTCGCATTCCTATTTGGTATCGATGCACATGAAGAGTGGCTATGAAAGAAGGGAATACTGAATGTTACGTCATGCAGAATACACTCATTTACTTCGGCTCCTCGTGATCTACGCTACAGGAGAAGTGAGATACATAAAGTTGACAGTGTGAAGACAGACCTGGTAGCACAACTGTGCAACTACACAGTGTTACCAGATAAAATGGTGCTGCGGAATCGACAGTGTAGTACGGACTTTGCCACAGTAGCAGACAGCTGGTAATTTAGGACCATGACCGTGGATTACACTTTGGTCAGTGCTGGTTAGAGTGCTGCAACTGTAAATGGAAGGCTTTGTTTGATAGTCTTGTGCTGATGCTGTCTGAATAAATTATGCCATTGGATACAAAGCGGTTTAGTTTTGAGACCTAACCCACGAGGGGGGAAGGCACAGTGGTCTGCTTCAGGAATTCCAAGCAATAAAACACAAAAAACAACCCAGGAAGGGAGACATGCATTTGGAATCTGTTCATCGTTACGGGGTCAAACAAGAGGGTAACATTACTGAAACAATGATCGGGCTACTTAGTATATAATAGAGCATACAGATTTCAAGGAGGAAACGTATGAAGACTCAGACTTCCTCGTTATCAATATGTGCGGCATATCTTTCGTGTTGACGAAAGTAAATTCCCGCTTTACCTCTTCTTACGTGTCAAATGAAATGAATGCCATGAGGAATACAATATTTGTTGACTGCGTCTCTTCTTGCTTCCATCCTTATCAACATATTTCTTCATTCTCGTGGTAATCATGACATTCTATGTGTATGCTGGAAAAAATTGCAAGTGGACAAATTCGACATCGAGGTGCAAAGCGTTATATTCAATTCGAATAAGCATCCGGTGTATTTTTACTTCGTTTGTATTTTTAGATGATTATGAACGTTACAGAAAATTATCTCACATGCTTTATGTTGAATGAGAAACATTGAATGATCCGTTTTGCTTTCCCTACGTTGAAATGATATAATGTCGGCGTCAACAGCCTTCTTCCACACCGGAAGCTGAAACTTGTATCATTCTGGATTAATGATAATTGAATGTCTCATATGTATACAGAGCCCAGAAGGCGACGTCAGAAACCATCAGGGGAGAACGCCGCATAAAAACCAAACGTGCGCGCGCGTCTCCACTCGGAAGAACCGTATCGGAGAATCACGGCAAGCATTTCGCTGAAGAGCTGCCTCGTCAGAGAGCCTAGAAATGGCAGCGTCGTAGCAAGTATTTGTCAACACTCTGATAGTGCATTTACTCTCGGGTGTAGGTCGGCGTTACCTCGCTAAATTCACTTGACATTCGTTTTCCACATCGAAGACTCGTACGATATAATCCACTGCATGATGACACAATTAGAAAGTATATTTAATTTCTGGACTCCAAGAATGGCGTTCTTCACATAAGTAACACCTGTTTGTGTGTGCATTCGGGAGGACGACGGTGCAATCCCGCGCCCGGCCATCCTGATTTAGGTTTTCAATGATTTCCCTAAATCGCTTCAGGCAAATGCCGGGATGGTTCCTTAGGAAGGGCACGGCCGATTTCCTTCCCCATCCTTCCCTAATCCGAGCTTGTGCTCCGTCTCTAATGACATCGTTGTCGACGGGACGTTAAAACAGTAATCTCCACCTCCTCTGTTCGTGTGTTTAAGGTTGCGTTTTGAGGCTCAGGCAACATCGCAGTGACTATATTCCGCCTCTGGCCGCCAGTGTGTCGTTAGCTCAGAGGTTCCCTTGTGCGTTGCAGTGCTTATACTATAAGACATAGCAGTTCGAATCACGGTAGAAGCCGCTGAGTACAACCTTTTATTTTCCATTTTAATTAATGGAGTTGCAAACTGATAGTAAAAATTTCTTATGCGAAATCTGAAGAATGCCTTTAAACATCAATCTTCGTCCGATTTCGACTTAGTAAATTAAGTTAATATCATGGATTTCTGCTTTGCGAATTCCAAGGTGCTTCACTGTAAAATAGACCCTGAAAAGATTCAAACCGACTGTCAACGATATAAATTTGAGCTTTGTTCGTCATATAGGTCTAACATGTCAGAAGGTTGTTTATGAAGTGCACATGTTCATTAATGTAGTTCCCTTCTTCTAAATTTTTGCAATAGCATTTAACTGTAGACGTTTTCTAACACCGGCGTTAGCAATTCCTTTCCGTTCTCTGAAACCTTCAAAACGACAAATTTTTCTGGTTTAAATCTGATGACCTTAACTATCACTTCCGATCAACAATAAATACTTCATGAACCCATACATGGAACTCCAAATGTGCAGTGTTCCTGCACTGCTACAGAGCATGCATTGCAAGGTATTCACACAGTTTATCGCATAGACTTACCATAAGGAATGAAACAAGAACTGTAATACACTTTACACCACAGACGCTCACTCTGGCTTGACGAAAACATCCAAACATTGACCAAAAGTTGCACAAATAATTGAGTTTGAAAGGAAAAGAAACGAGGTATGAAGCATTTATAAATTCATCGAATGTAGTGAGGTGGTTTAATTTCGTCCCAGTCTATAAAATTAATTTCGGGCCATACTCAGCTCTTGCCGATTAATGTAATATAATATCCGCCTACTAATCAGGGCGTCTGTCTCCGTTGCTTTTGAGCGTGAATGGAAATTGTAGAAATTTTCTGTGGAGCAACATTTAATAATAAAGCGTTTTAAATCATCAAAAGCGATGAGCGGTAGCAGGCGCTTTCGATAAAGAACGGGGGAGTGCAGCGCCGCTGCTGTCGCCACGGCCGCTGCCAGTAGCCAGCAAATGGATCCCGGAGCTTTGCCGCATACGGCGTCCAGAGGAGGACAGTCTGCAGGAAATCTGCCGCAAAATCGTTACTGGATAAAATTTTGATATCGGTGTGTCACAAAGCGAAATAGATTGAATCTGCGCTACCATTACATTCACGTCTTCAGCATTCAGACAGAAGAGGCTATAAAAATATTTTATGCCAGCTGCTCTCGATCCACTGACATTATGAACAGAAACAACGCACGCTACCGCTAGACCACAGGCGTAATCAGACTAGAGTTTCTCTATCATGGGACAAGTTTTCCTCCAGGAAGTGCCGCAGTCTACAGTGTTGCCAGATTGTGCAGATAACCGGACTTAGAGAATTAGCGAGTTGGCCAGTTTTTTTGTCCCATGTCGCGATCGGCGCGGACTTAGCCTCTGAAGCGACCGGCCGCCGGTCAAGTTTTATGTCAAAGAGTGTACATTCTCAGAAATTTCTCCCTCAAGTTAAGGCCTATGTTTGATACTAGTAGACTTCTCTTAGCCAAGAATGCCCTTTTTACCAGTGCTAGTCTGCTTTTGATGTCCTCTTTGCTCCATTCGCCATGGGTCATTTTGCTGCCTAGGTAGCAGAATTCCTTAACATTATCTACTTCGTGATGACCAATCTTGATGTTATTATTTCTGCTATTACCCATTACTTTCAACGTCCTAAGATTTATTCTCACTCCATATTATGTACCCATTTCACTGTTCAACAGGTCCTACAGTTCTTTTCGCCTTTCACTGAGGATAGCAATGTCATCAGCGAATCTTATTATTGATATCTTTTCACACTGAATTTTAATCCTGCACTTGAGTTTTATTTTTATTTTCGTTGTTGCTTCTCCGATGTATAGATTGAACAGTAGGGATGAAGGATGATATCCTCGTCTGATGCCCTTTTTAATCTTAGCACTTCATTCTTGGTCCCCCACTCTTATTTTCCCTCTTGCTTCTTGTACACACTATAAATTACTCGCTTACCCCTATCTTTCTCGGGATTTGAAACATCTTGCACCAATTTACATTGTCGAACGCTTTTCCCGGATCAACAAATCTTGTGAACAAGCCTTTTCTTTCAGTCTTGCTTCTATTATCAACCGCAACGTCAGAACTGCCGCCTCTCTTGTACCTTTACCTTTCCTAAAGTCAAATTGATCGTCATCCAGCAGATTCTCAGTTTTCTTTTCCGTTCTTCTGTATATTAATCTGAGCTGTTAAGCTCACTGTGCGATTATTCACGCACTTATCGGCTCTTGCTATCTTCGGCATTATGTGGATGACGTTTCTCCGAAAGTCTGATCGTATCTCGCCAGTCTCATACATTCTACTCACCAACATGAATAGTTGTTCCGTTTCCACTTCCTCAATGATGTGAGAAATTCCAGTGGAATGCTATCAGTCCCTTCCGCCTTATTCGAACTTGAGTCCTCCAAAGCTCTAAATTCTCATTCTAATAGTGGATCCCCTATCTCATCTCCTGTTTCGTCTTCTATCACGTTATGAGACAATTCTTCCCCCTCACAATGGTCTTCAGTGTACTATTTCCGCCTATCCGCTCTTTCCTCTGAATTTAACAGTTGGACTCCCATTACACTCTTAATATTACAGCCCCTACTTTTAATTTCATCGAAGATTGTTTTCACAAACTGCGACATGGTCGCGTATACAAACAGTGATGCAATACTGCCAAATGTTTTTTATTCCAGTCTGAACACAATATGAATTCTTTAGACGATGACCGGTTTCAGTCCGTAATGACCATCCTCAGATCTTTTTTCCACCATGTCCTGAAGTGATAAGGCCATAATGGCTTCTTCAAAACATATAAATATAATCAGCATAGCATCGTCATATAGATCTAAAATAAGGTGTAGAATAGGCCGCATCGTCCACATAGTAATTATTGCAACTGACTACTGAAGTATTAATATTCAAGAGTTGGACTCTGAAGAGTCAAAGAAACTTGTACATCTAATTAATATCGTGTAGGGCCAGCAACACGACGAGGCATGGACTCGACTAATGTCTGAAGTAGTGCTGGAGGCAATTGACACCATGAATCCTGCAGGGCTGTCCACAAATCCGTAAGAGTACGAGGCGGTGGAGATCTCTTCTGAACAGCTCGTTGCAAAGCATCCCAGATATGCTCAATAATGTTTATGTCTGGGGAGTTTGGTCGCTAGGGAAAGTGTTTAAGCTCAGAAGAGTGTTCCTGGAGCCACTATGTGGCAATTCTGAACGTGTGCTGTGTCACATTGTCCTGCTGGAATTGCCCAAGTCCGTCGGAATGCACAATCGACATCAATGTATGCAGGTGATCAGATAAGATGCTTATGCACGTGTCAACTGTCAGAGTCGTATCAACTGCAACTCCCGCCCCCACCACTACAAGCACACCTTTAGAAAGCCTCCACCAGCCTGAACAGTCCTCTGCTGACATGCAGGATCCTTGAATTGATGAAGTCGTCTCCATACCCATACACGTCCATTCGCTCCACATAACTTCAAACGAGATTCGTCCGACCAGGCAACATGTTTCCAGTAGTCAACAATCCAATGTCGGTATTGAAGGACCCAGGCAAAGCATAAAGCTGTTGTCGTGCAGCCATCGAGGGTACACGAGCGAGCCTTCGGCTCCGAAAGCCCATATCGATGATGTTTCGTTGAACTGCCCGCACGCTGACACTTTTTGATGGCCCAGCGTTGAAATCTGCAGTAATTTGCGGGAGGGTTGCACATCTCTCACGTTAAACGATTCTCTTCAATCGTCGTTGACCCTGTTCTTGTAGGATCTTTTTCCGGCCGCAGCGATGTCGGAGATTTGATATTTTACCGGATTCCTGATATTCACGGTATACTCGTGAAATGGCCATACTGGAAAGCCCCCTCCCCCCCCCCCCCCCCCCTCTCTTCGCTACCACGGCGATTCTGTGTTCCAACGCTCATGCGCCGACTTTAAAACCACGTTCAAACTCACTTAAATCTTGATAACCTGCCATTTTAACAGCGGTAAACGATCTAACAACTGTGCCAGACACTTGTGTTATAGAGACACTGCCGACCGCAGTGTCGTATTCTGCCTGTTTACATATCTCTGTGTTTGAATACGCATGCTTACACAAGTTTCTCTGGCGCTTAAGTGTAAGCTGAAGATGATACGTTATATTAGTTCCTAATTATGTTTTTACAATAAACATTTCAGATCTCGAGGTAACTGGGATTGATGTTTTGATTTTTGTTTAATATCTCTAAAATTTTTAATAGTGTGTAAGACAGAGAAGTGATTTTTGCAAAAAGGGTTTTTCATTGCCTTGATCATTGTCACATGCAAACTCTTAAAAATATAACAATTTCTTGAACTTAGCCAACTTATTTCATTCTGTATAAAAAATGTCGCTCAAAAGAGCTACTTTCGTTCGATTTTGTCCAAGTAGCCCCATTCACTGTTTAACACTGATCATTTACATTTATAGTTTTCTTCGAGATATTATTCATTAAAAAAATCAAATTAATTGTATCCTCTGTGCAGTAAAACCAATATTTTTATCTTCTCTTCGTTTTCGGTGGATCTGTATTTTAGAAAGTACGGGAATTTGAACTTCGAAACTGATCAATAACACCCTACTCCACGGTTCCTATTACATTCTCAGTACCACTTTCCTTACATATCTTATCCGTAATAAAAGGCAGAAAAATAAAATACACAAAGGAAATTTAGATTAAAAATAACCTCCATTGTAGGCTGTTAACGGAGCTTGCGACACTACGTACAGACTCCAGTCGCGTTACAAACCTGATTACGTAGGACGGCAAGATGTTATTTTTCTATTATAGAAATTAAAAACTGAACCAACAAGTGCGATATCCGCCAGCGACTACGATGACAAGGTGCCAGGCTGGTTCACCAGCGGCGCTCTGCTCGGCTGCCTTGCGTCGAGAACTGTGCTGTTTGTGGCGGACGCACCCCTGTACTACGTGCAGTAGGGTCCATAGTGTCATCAGCGTAGCATCAGAACCCCAGTGCAGTGAAGCTCTAGCTAACAGCCAGTACGGATACACTGCACATATCGAGCAAGTCATCTGCTGTGCTCTGTATGCAAATAAACGAATACACTTTTACATACACTAAGCTTCAATTTTGTTGGCTGAGCCATATTATCCCAGGATTAAATTAAAAATAGCTCCCATACTCCGGTTCCGACCAAAGCTTTCAGAAGATGTTTGTTTTTTGGGTGTAAGTAAAACGTCTGAACAGGAAATACCCTCAGAAACATCCCCAATTGGGATGCCATCTCACTGCCATCTCACCCGGTATTGGCTAAAATGTCTGTGGCTCTGCAATGAGGCGTTAGTAGGAGAGCCTGCTGCATCTAGCGAAGCCTTAGTACACATCTGTGTTTGGTCACTTTACGTTCTTGTGCTTCGATGCTTTCACTTCACCTACTACGACTACTGCCATGCCAGCGGACTTGTCACAGTTTATTGTGTTGGCTGGTGTCTCGCTTGCTGTTCACCGGCGATTAGGCCTGGACTTATGCACTGGACTTGTAATTTGTGAAAACTGTACGTGGGCCTCTTGCTCAATATACGTGACGTTTCTACAGTAACTGAAACCTTATTTGTAATATCTAGTCCATCCCTTCAGAAATACCTCGCCAGCTGCAGCATAAAACACGTATTCTTCATTGCATTTCTTTCACACCACTCTTCACCTGAGTGTAACTGCTATTTGAGGCAATTGAGCTCACATTTTTTGTGGATGTCATAAACATAATCAGAAAAATATTACGGAGATACCGTAGATAAGGCTGTTTCTGATGTAAGCCACTAGGATACGCATTACTGTTAAACTGTGGTGTGTGATTAACGCAAAAATTGCATTACTGACAACGTTTTACAAGTTTTGACCCATTTGTATAGTAGTACGAGAGTCCGACAATTAAAAAAAAACGCAGATTCAAAATGGCAAGAGAAACAAGTGGCAAGAGCTTTCCTGGGAACAAATTGTCTACATGATGTCCGGCTGCAGAGAGAAATGCCAAGGGCGACGGGCCACAGCAGTCAGCTGCCAAAATTATTAGATGGCTCTGCCGACCCTGCAGTAGACGCCAGGTCCGCGCGTTATTAAGTAACGCTAGTGCGTCTCCCAGGTGAATGTCAATACCACTTCACGTTTTTGCTATTATCAGTACTTACAGTATTGCGAAACCAATGGCATGCTTTAATGCATCATATTTGTGGCTTCAAGGCAGAATTTTACGTGTTTAATAAGTAAAGCATTCATAGATTATTCCGAATCGTTCTTTTGGGAGCAATCGCGGTTGAGTAGAAAAGATGACAGGTCGTTCTACTGTGTAGAAAAAGTCGTAGGAAAAGGCGCTGAGCTACAGATATAAATATTTTATTGACTTCTGTAACGTGCCTTGTCCTTATTTTTTATTTCAGTCAAAAGGATTCTGCAGGCACCTATCTTGTGAAACCCAGTTTTTCCGGGTCTTTCGCGAAATACAGAAGATCGCAGATAGTGAAGAACAGGTTCCTACCGTTTGCCTGGAGTCCCTGAAAGTTATCGATGCATTTTTGGCAAGTAGGCTATGAATAAGATACGTGATTACTGACTATAACTATAGACATGCCGTAGGACTGATGGCTTCTTAAGTGAGTAAAATAGGTCATTCTTCACGAAGAGACTTAGTCAGAAACGGAAGTGGCAACCAGTGTACCACAAGGAAATCCGATAGAACCGTCACTGTTAACACAGTTAGGCCATTAATCTCAAATATTTCCACAACCGTTTAAGATGTCGTTGTTCAGTTTTCGCTTGGTTCAATTGCGTCGTTTGACTTACTAAACAATTTATAATTTTTGTTATGTCAATATTACTTTCATAGTTTTCGGTATCAACTTTGGACTATATTAACATTCTGCTTCTTATGTCGTAAAGATTTGAAAGAATGAAACTGAGCGGCTGATCGCTATCCCAAATCTCATAAATGGTTTTGGAGAATCGGAAATCACTAAGCTAATTTACGCACGCTGTTTCGAGCTCATCAATCGGATAGGCTGCTCTGAGGTACGTTTGGCCTAAACTTCCTCTGCTAGGAACAATCATAGAGATCTTCGTGAACACAAATGTGAAAATAGACTGCTGCAACCCTTTGCGATAAATCACTAGTAACAGTATCAACCTTAAAATGTCTCTAAGTAGCCATACGGAGAGGCTTGGAGTGGAACGACCACATAAGAGGAACTGCAGGAAAAACAGATGCGAAGTTGAGATTCATAGGGAGAATCTTAAGGAAATGTAATTCAAAAATATTCAAATGTCTTTGAAATCTTATGGGACTTAACTGCCAAGGTCATCAGTCCCTAAGCTTACACACTACTTAACCTAAATTATCCTGAGGGCAAACACACCCACACACACCAATGCCCAAGGGAGAACTCGAACCTCCGCCGAAACCAGCCGCACAGTCCATGACTGCAGCGCCTTAGACCGCAAAAGAAGTGGCGTAAAAAACACTCGTCCGACCGATTCTTTGGTGTTACTCAACTGACTGGCATCATTACCCGACTGAATTAATAGAAGAGACAGAGAAGAGACGAAAAGCGACTTGTTTCTCACGGCTTACTTTAATAAGCCCAAGAGCGTTGTGGAGATGTTCATGAGGCTCCAGTGCAGGGGAGAGGTTCTACATCAAGGAGAGAGGAGATGTTACAGTTTCGGCAGTGTAGGTTTCAAGAAGAGTAGGACACCGTATTACTTCCAACTACATAGACATGTCGTGAAATAATCGTAATGGGAAAATAGAAAAGCTTTAGCTCCAACGAAATCTTACAAACAGATGTATTTCCAGGAACAAGAGATATGTTTTGTGTTTTGTTTTGTCCACAAGATGAGTAAAAGTCTAATTATTTACTACACACTTAGTGTCATTCGCGCGGATTGGTTATAGGCCGAGTGGCTGCTCAGCGCTTCACGCTGCATGGCACAAGATGAAATCTGTTGACAACAGCGCTGCTATAGCTGTTCCACAACGTTTTCGCGTTATTTTATTTAAAGTTGTCATTTTATAAACACTGGCAGATAAAGTATTAAAACAGTTTTACAGGATTTTTAATATGTCAATATCAGTATTATGTACCCCTTCACCCCCTTCCTCCCTTCTCTGATTACGTCATGGCACTCTACAATGTTTGTTATTCGCAGAAAACACTTTTATAGTCATACAAATACAGAAGATCTTAGTACGTTATTTTAAGTGTGCCAACTTTAACCAATTCCCTTTCGACACCATAGTGATCTATATCATGTTAACTTTTATTAAATATTTATGAGCTTTCACTGATGACAGTAATTTATATGCTGTAAGATTTGTTTGTTAACAGATAGTTGGCCCCAGCGCCAATCAGTAAGTTCTTCCAATGTATTAGTTTCGACCACTCAAAATAAATAAATAAAATAAAGTACAAATCTATTACATCTACATCTACGTGATTACTCTGATATTCACAATAAAGTGCCTGGCAGAGGGTTCAATGAACCACCTCCATGCCGTCTCTCTACCGTTCCACTCTCGAACGGCACGCGGGAAAAACGAGCACTTAAATTTTTCCGTGCGAGCCCTGATTTCTCTTATTTTATCGAGATGATCAATTCTCCCTATGTAGGTGGGTGCCAACAGAATGTTTTCGCAATCGGAAGAGAAAACTGGTGATTGAAATTTCATGAGAAGATCCAGTCCGCCGGCCGAGGTGGCCGAGCGATTCTAGGCGCTACAGTCTGGAACCGCGCGACCGCTACGGTCGCAGGTTCGAATCCTGCGTCGGGCATGGGTGTGTGTGATGTCCATAGGTTAGTTAGAGTTAAGTAGTTCTAAGTTATAGGGGACTGATGACCTCAGAAGTTAAGTCCTCTAGTGCTCAGAGCCAGATACCGTCGCAACGAAAAACGCCTTTGTTTTAATGATTGCCACTCCAATTCACGTATCATGTCTGTGACATTATCTCCCCTATTTCTCGATAATACAAAACGAGCTGCCCTTCTCTGTACTTTTTCGATGTCATCCGTCAGTCTCACCTGATGCGGATCCCACACCGCACAGCAGTACTCCAGAATAAAAATAAATTAAAAGAATTTCTAGATGACAACTCCTTCTACTCATTGGCTGAATTTTTAGATATAAATTAAGGGAGGGGAAAAAAACTTAAACATTAGTGTCATGCAATATTTTGTGTAATGTAATATCTTGTACAGATATCTTTTATTAACCTGACACGTTCCACATCATTACGAAGTGTCGTATTCATGATCTATGGAACAAGTATTAATCTAATCTAATCTAATATGGCGGACAATCGTAGTGTAAGCAGTCTCTTTGATAGACCTGTTGCACCTTCTAAGTGTTCTGCCAATGAATCGCAGTCTTTGGTTTGCTCTACCCACAATATTATCAATGTGATCGTTCCGATTTAGGTTATTTGTAATTCCTAAGTATTTAGCTGAATTTACAGCCCCCATATTTGTATGACTTATCGCGTAATCGAAATTTAGCTGATTTCTTTTAGTACTCATGCGAATAACTTCGCACTTTTCTTTATTCAGGGTCAATTGCCACTTTTCGCACCATACAGATAGATATCTTGTCTAAATCATTTTGCAAGTCGTTTTGATCATCTGATGACTTTACAAGACAGTAAATGACAGCATCATCTGCAAACAATCTAAGACGGCTACTCAGACTGTCTCCTGTGTCGTTAATATAGATCAGAAACGATAGAGGGCCTATAACATTTCCTCGGGGAACGCCGGTTATTACTTCTGTTTTACTCGATGACTTCCCGTCTATTACTACGAACTGTGACCTTTCTGGCAGGAAATCACGAATCCAGTCGCACAACTGAGGCGATACTCCGTAGGCACGCAGTTTGATTAGAAGACGCTTGTGAGGAACGGTGTCGAAAACCTTCTGGAATTCTAAAAATATGAAATCAATTTGACATCCCCTATCGATAGCACTTATTACTTCATGAGTATAAAGAGCTAGTTGTGTTTCACAAGAACGATATTTTCTGAATCTGTGCTGACTATATGTCAATAAATCGTTTTCTTCGAGGTACTTCCTAATGTTCGAACACAGTATATGTTCTAAAACTCTACTGCAAATCGACGTTAGTGATGTACGCCTGCAATTCAGCGGATTACTCCTACTTCGCTTTTTGGGTATTGGTGTGACTTGAGCAATTTTCCAGTCTTTAGGTACGTATCTTTCGGTGTCATGTAATGTAACACCATTACGTAAAACATTGTAGGGCGATTTCCATGGCTGCTGATGAAATTCTTTTATTCCATGTAACGATGAAAACTGTGATTGTAAACAAAATTAAATTGCAGCATGTGCCACGCGCCCAGCGCCATCCGGCGGTTTAGTCCAAGTGGCTTCTAAAATTTTCCTTGCTAGCAGTTTACGCTTGTCTTGTGATTGAGAATGTTGACGTGATACAATACATCTAATGATCAATTTTAAATGACCGGCATAACACTGTTAAGACAGGAAGCCATATTCTAGTCGCTGTACTATGTCTCTTATCAATGATAAAATGTATCATATTTTCATATCTTCTGATACCAGTTTTGTGTTGATTTTGTAGCCTTTGAAAATGATGGAAAGTCGAAACGCACAAGGTGTTGTTGGAAAAATGAAAGTGTGGTCAAGAGGTAAGAAAAGTTTTTAACAGTGCATACCTTTGCCACTGAGCTACAGACTACCCTAAAACAGTATATGCTGCTGAACGAAGAGATTCGCTTATCTGTCAGAGAACCTGATACTATTTCGGGATGTACAGCAGTCGAATATCAGTAGTTAAAATTTTGTTATTGCTGCAGCGTTGACTCATTTAATTCATATAACGCTACACCATAAGAATTCCATTCTTTTTGCTGTCAAGAGCTCTGTTTGAACATAGATTGCATTAATGATCATAAATAATTCTATATAACGGCGAGCTCTTTTCGTACATGATACTTTCAAGAAAAAGTCAACTTTAAGTAAAGCAGCTATTCATTACTGTTGATCAGGAAAATCTGAAAATATCCTCGTCCTTCTAAAAGATCAGACTATTTTCTTTTGCAACAATTGTCACCTTTTCTTCGTAACGTATATAGTAATGTGATCAATGTAGCTAACTGTGATGAATAAGCATTGAATGTAGTATCACGTTTATCACGTGAGGGGAAGGAGAGATGATAATCGTCAGGGTCACATGGCTAACACTTCTGAAACAGCATCAAATGGGTCATCGAGATAAATATCTGAACCTGACAGATGAATACAGCCTATTACACTTCAAGATAAATTATAAAGCAGATAAGAACGAACAGTTTGTCGTTTCCTGAACACAGACATAAACATTTTATATATCATGATGTTTTACCTCAGTATTTCAGGGAAAAACTAAGGACTGCTTTTCAATTATACTGTCATTTCAGACGGGATCAACGAAAAAGTGTAAGCAACGTCAATCAATTGGATCTTTCTTCAGCGTTTAGCTGTTGTAACCCGAAAATACATATTTAGCTCGGCGCAGTATTGGAAACTTAGTAACTTAATGTATAGTATAGCAAGATCAAATTTTTGTGATTGTATCACTAACACCAGTCGCTCACACTCTGAACACTGATGTGTCGTTTTAAAATGCAGGTGGAGAATCAAAGACTATCAAAAGTGTGTAGCTCAGTTCTCTACTGGGTTTTCCAGACAAACACAAGATTCTCGAAATGTTTTACTGACTTAATTTATAGTTTGCTTTGAATGTACGTGAACAGAAGAACAGCCTCACGTATAAGTGGTGGAAAACACAACCATACATGTTTACCAATTCGTCTCGACCTGGGAATTAACTAGAAGGGTTGTGTTTGGGTGCTTTGGGGGAAGAGACCAAACTACGGGGTCGTCGGTCTCATAGGATTAGGGAAGGACGGGGGAAATTGGCCATGCCCTTTCAAAGAACCATCCCGGCATTTGCCTGGAGCGATTTAGGGAAATCACAGAAAACCTAAATCAGGATGGCCGGACGAGGGATTGAACGTCATCCTCCCGAATGCATTTTTGCTAACCACTGCGCCACCTCGATCGGTGAATTAACAGGAAGAACGCCCTTATCATTAATCAGTAAGATATTTATTTCGTTAGTTTAAAGCGTCTTGAAGGTGATTCTCACGCTGGAGCACAGAATTTATTCGGAGGTATTTTTCTGTATCTGGTTTTCTTCAAATTTCAGATGTATGATGTTTGATGATCAATTGTTTGTAACTGATTATGCAAGAATAAAAGACCATGTAACGTTCACACCTGTGGAGAAAGCCGTAAATGATCTCAACATTCACCGTAAAACTGCAATCGACTGTCGGAAACGTCACTGTTCATTGATTAGATACAGAGATTGAAACCGTGTCTGGCTTATCTTAGCGCCAAAATTCGGAATCTTGAGACCCATTCTCATAGAACACAATTTGTTTCCGAAAGCTTTTGCTGATAAATACTCGATGTACACTGTTCTTCAGTACCTTCCGTTTTAGAAGCAACAGATGAACATCGAAATAACACGAAAACGAAATGGTGCTCCTAGAATTCATAAATGAATACCAATTGTGAACACTGATCCATCTGGTTGCAATTATGCCTGAATAGCGTTCTGCTCACAAGGTAGATGCGCCGATCATTGCGCCTCCGGACACAGTGGTAACCGCAACTGCACGGACTACCCTAACACCACTCCTGACAGACTCAAATTGTCAACTTATCCATACAGTACTAATTTAGTGTCCCTAGCCCAATATCCTTATTACTCGCGGCATTCCGCGGCATTTCGCCAAATCCCGCAAGCCGGGCGTGATCCGCTGTGAAGAGGTCACTAGCCGTGGTCGCAAATGGCCAAAAAAAGCACACCACCCACGTGTGTGTAAGAATGTCAAACAAATATAACATTTTATCTTCGTACATTTATAGTTGAAATGGAGGACACTGGGACGTCAGCAGGTATAAATTTATATTAAAAATGAAGACATTCCTCCAGCTGCATTTAAGGTGTCGATTTTATTTTGGCAACTAGTTTCAACGTTGTAACAACGTCATCTTCAGGCCCATACACTTGTTGACGTCAACTGCGTGAGGCTGATACTAGAAGTCAGTGGTGAGATATGGACATGCTCCGTGTAGATGTTGGGTAGTAACTAGTATGATGTTCAGATCGGTAGTTCATTCATGATAGACTGAAGCGCCTAGAACTGCTCTGCCACACCGGCCGGCACAACATTTGGGAAGGCCTAAACATATTTTCACAAAAATTGGTTACACTCATTGATCAGCGTATATGAATTTGCACAGTCACAATCTACAGTGGGAAGATCTAATTGTAACATATCATGATGGAACGCTGTTACAGGCGCAAAATTGGTAGTTATGTTTGTGTGTACGACGTCTCTTATAGCAATGAGGTCTTTTCCCAAAACAGCTGAAAACATTTTATAATATTAAATGCATAAGTAAACGTTATATCTATATATGTTTATATAATGTGTTTACGAACCATTACACTGATCATTAAAGCAAGTATTTATACCCCTTTTTTCGGGAAAAAATGTAGATTGGCTGTATGAGGATTTGTTTCCGCAACTTTCAAACGACTGTTTTAAATGGAAAAGGTGACAAATCTCTGAGAATTCTCCTGGAAGTGAATTCAAAGTCGGTGTTTGCAGAAGAACTTGCCTTCGTTAGTCACCTGTCGAGTTTCCTTTAAAGGAAACTGAACCTGTCCCGCTAATAGCGGTACTAAACTTGCCAGCATCGGCAGCGTAATTTGAGAGTGTGAATTAAGAATGACAGCTCCATCTCCATGAGTTATGCTCCTGGACAACTCCCGGCGAAGACGCGTTTGCTGGCGTCGTCCTGTTCCTCTTTGGCCGGCGGCAAGAATCATTCTAGGCACTGATGGCCTTCGTCTCATCACAGTAAGGTGTTTCGTTTACGTCTTTTATGCTTCAGTATCCAGTAAAAGTGCCTTAACCATGAACAATTCACATTCGACTAAATAGAGCTTTTTAAGGCATGTTGATTAGCGCTGGTTCATCAAAAAATAGTGTTTGAGTGGCTTGTTTTAATTAATGGTATTAACAGTCGTTTCATTCATTCTTGGATTTACAGAAGAGCGTACATGTTGTGATATTACAGTTTAAGAACAAAAAGTGTAATTCATTTATGCAGGCGTTATATGTTTACAAGTGTGGCAGTACGTAGTTGTAGTCGAACACTGGCGACGGTGAATCTTGCCGAAAACAGAATTTTTAGAAATTCACAATCATTCTATGTGTATTTTTGTGCATATTTGTGTGTGTATGTGTGTGTGTGTGTGTGTGTGTGTGTATCTGTTCGTGTGTGTGTGTGCGTAGCTCACTGGTGGGTGTCTACGTGTCGATTGATGGTCGTTGCGCAAATGACAACCCGACGCTCGAATAACTTCTCATAATGACAATTATAGACTATATGAACACGATTGTGAAATGTATTACCAATCACTTGACTAAAGCACTATATAAATACTGTTCATGAAATTTTTAAGCTACTAACTTTTTAGAATTTTGACAAAATGAATGCTATGTTTGCTAGTTAAGTGTCAAATTTAGCAAAATTCATAGGCTTTGTTCACGTTGACTTATTTCTTTCTATAGTCTCTTTCGGTTATCCCTAAGTGCAGAGGTACATCAAAGTATTGACTATTTGTGTTTTGAAACTATTCATCAAAAGTGACGTTGCGGTGGGTGACAAAGCATCGGTCAATGATGTTGATAAACACGCAATACCAATGCGAGAAATCAAATACCAGTGATTATCATTACTATGAAACCTTTAAATAGCAACCGTCCCTGACAAAATTTTTGATGTTATGTGAAATAATCTCGAATCCAGAATCATTAAAGAAGATCTTGCATGACTGTATAAAGATGACAGTGTTTCCTGTGTTGAGTCCTATTGAAAAGACGCCCATCCACGCACGAAAGGATGACGAAAGGAATTGGACGGTACAAATCCGCCTGTACTAAGGAGGGCAATGCTAAATTCCTATGCAGAAAAAGTCATTCTGAGAGTATTTTATAAACGGCTCAGTTTCAACCCAACAGATCGTGTCAGAACGCATCATATCACTGCTGCAGTCTTTTAGCAGCAAGCTCTGATAAAGCAGACCAGTGGTGCTAATTAGAATGAGGAAAAGGCGAAAAATAATATAATAGGTTCTCAAATATTCCACAGTAATGCCCCTGAAACGTATTCTCATCCCTCCCAAGCAGATACTGTTTGCACTAGGCTTACTAAACTTTATTCCTCATACGCTGTAAAAGAGAAGCACACACTGCTCCTTCTTCGTTGTAGAATGTTTTAAAGGAAAACGACAAATTGTACATACCTGGAGATTATGTCTGAAGCCAAGGTTCATACAAACATACGCATAGGTTTAACCTTTTGCCACTTTTTTTTTCCTTTCGGTGCAAAGGAAAAACTATGGACTGCCTCCCTACATCGCACATTTTTAAAATAATGTTATGGTATAGCTTGTAATTGTTATCTATTTATTCAGCCTTACTCAAACGAATGAGACGCAGAGAGAGAATTTCATTAATTCTTTATTTGGATGGTATTCCTCTCACCTCTCTTTACCTTCTGTGAAGGTATGTACAAAGGAGTAAAAATTGTCGCTCTTTTTAGTGTTTGAAGCTACCCATATGTTGGAAGCTACCCATCACGGTAGAGTTTCGTTGACTGATTGGGTAATGAGGAGGTACCTTTGCCACTATCTCAGATCTATAAGTGACGGGCTGGGGGTACCTAATGCGTGGCACTGACTAGAAGACGCAGTAATGACTGAGATAGTCCCGGGCCTCACCTTTATTGCGATCCCGTAGCTTTATTATTTACGTGAACTCCATGGGTACTTCGTGACAAAGCATTCTACTACTGTGCTGGTTGACTTTCAAACAGCAGTTGTTTGAACAACAAAAGCACGTCTACAGTATCAGGCCGCCACGTCTACAGGCGAAAGTAATCCTTATTTGTACGTTGCCTTATAGTATTTTTGAGCGTATGTAAGGACATGAGCTATATAGAAAGACGTTTACCGGCAATGTGTGTCAAGCACGCAAAACTTCCCTTTTCAGCTGTAATGTACTCATGTAGTACGTTCAGTTACCACTAAAGCGGAATATTAGATTGTTTCCATTACATTCTTACGCACCACATATATGTCTAGCATTTTTTAATATACAAGCGAAATTATGATGAAGTAGCAGTTTATGGAAAGTTCTCTGTGGTCGTCTGTGGTATCAGTTAAAGCTGAATTTCCTTTGACTTAGTTTCAAAAGCTTATAATAAACCCACTCTCGATTCTCGTTTATCAGATTGACCGTTGCTAGCCTCAGGCATCTTCTCGGACATAGCAGTGTCTACGTGCAGGGTGGCCTGTGTATATGAATGATGTAACTTCCTTAGAGGTTCTCTAGTAGATGTAGGAGCGAGGAGCAGGTGCGATGCTGGAGCCACGAATTCCTCTCCTGTGCGAACCTCTTCATCTCAGAGTACCACCTGCAATCTACGTCCTAAATTTTTTTCAGGATGTATTCCAATGTCTGTCTTCCTCTTCAGTTTTACCCTCTACAGCTCCCTCTAGTAACCTGGAAGTCATTTACTGATGTCTTTGTCCTATCATCCTGTCCCTTCTTCTTGCCACTGTTTCCCATGTATTCCTTTCCTCTCCTTACCTTATTAGTCCACCTAATTTTCAACATCCGTCTGTAGCACCACATATCAAATGCTTCGATTCTCTTCTGTTCCGCTTTCCCCGCAATCCAAGTTCCACTACCATAACAATGCTATACTCCAAACGCACATTGTCAGAAATTTCTTTCTTAAATTGAGGCCTTTTTTTGATACTAACAGACTTGTCTTGGCCAGGCATGCCCTTTTTTCCGGTGCTAGTCTGCTTTTGATATCCTTTTTGCTCCATTCGTCATTGAATATTTTGTTGCCTAGATAGCAGCAGTCCTTAGCTTCATCTACTTCGTGGCCACCAATACTGACGTTAAGTTGCTCGCTCTAGTTTCTGCTACTTCTAATTACTTCCGTCTTTCTTCGATTTACACTCAACCCATATTCTGTACTCAGTAAACCATTCATTCCATTCAATGGATCCTGTAATTCTTCTTCAGTTTCACTGAGGATAGCAATGTCACCATCGAATCGTATCACTGATATCAAGGGACCGATGACCTAGCAGTTCGGTCCCTTCCCCCCTCTTCTAAGCCAGCTAACCAACCACTGACATCCTTTCATCTTCAATTTTAACTCTACCTTTCAGCCCTTTATATTTCCACCATATTTCCATCATTGCTCTTTCGACATATAGATTGAGCAGCAGTTTTTTTTTTTTTTTTTTTTAGATCCGCGTACTTCGTTCTTGGTCTTCCATTCTTATTATTCTCTCTTTTACATGTTGTACATTACCCGTCTCTTCCTTATTTTTCTCAGAATTTCCCCCTCATAAGTGCCTTCAGTGTGCTCTTTCTACCCAACTGCTCCCTACTCTGCATTTAACAGTGGAGTTCCCATTGGACTCTTAATGTTACCACCCTTGCTTTTAATTTCACTGAGAGCTGATTTGTCTTTTCTGTATGCTGAGTCAGTTTTTGTGACAATCATTTCTTTTCCCATTTCTTCACATATTTTTCTGCAGCCGTTTCGCCTTAGCTTCCATGCACTTTCTATTTATTTTCTTTCTAAGTGACTTGCATTTCTATGTTCCTGAATATCTTAAAGTATTTCTTCTGTTACCCACGGTTTTTTCGCAATTACCTTCCTTGTACCTAAGTTTTTCTCTCCAACTTCTGTGATTACCCTTTTTAGGGATATCCATTCTTCTTAAGCTAAACTGACTAATATCAAATAATAAAAGTAATACATAACTTTGGCCGGCCGGATTGGCCCAGCGGTTCTAGGCGCTACAGTCTGGAACCGCGCGACCGCTACGGTTGCAGGTTCGAATCCTCCTTCGGGCATGGATATGTGTGATGTCCTTAGGTTGGTTAGGTTTACGTAGCTCTAAATTCTAGGGGACTGGTGACCTTAGAAGTTAAGTCCCATAGTGCTCAGAGCCATTTGAACATAACTCTGTTCGCAGTACTTGCAGCGCCATTTGGTATCAGTAGACTTGAATGTCGAAAGATATACAGATACAGAGGTTTACAGTTCAGTCCATCTTCAATAAAATAGTTATTCCATAATGACAATCCCTGACAGCTGTGAAAGTCTGTAAATGTTATGAAATGGCAAGCACACAAAATGTGGTCTGTGCATCGGCGTTTGAACTTAAAGTAAACACGCCGCAGGAGCTCCGGAGAAGGGATGCTTGCATCTCATTTGTAGCTGCATAGGCGTTCGTGGCAGCGCCCTCATGTCGTTGTAGCAGTTGCGGGAAACGCGGCAGCACGACTGGCGATGCGCGTATTTTAAAGAGCGGTCGACTGGATGGCGGTCGGTAACGCAATGTGAAATAACACATCTCTGTTATTCTTTCATGCAGAGTTATGACTTCATTGATCTGTAGGGATGATGTTGGTCATGATGTGTATTTTTAATTTCTCACAGTTTAATGAAAAGGGCATTAAACTTCGGGCATGCAGCCACGCAAATACTACTTCTTCCACTGATATCTCACCTGCGTCCCATTCAGCCGTCCTCAGAGTGAGTCACAAGACTGACAAGTATTTCTTTTCTTTATTGTGGCTTCATTTTCCTGCCCAATATGGGCAGGGGAGGCCTAGCTGCGGCACAAATCGCCGCTCTTCAGCCGAGTGATATAAGTTAATAAAAGGACAAAACGAAACCTATCAAAGGCGGTGAAAAGGGGAACGCAAAAACATAATAAGGGGAGACAATGGTGGTAAAATATACATTTACACAGACACCATTCATTGTGGAACAGTTAAAAAGGTCTTCATAAAGATAAAAACTACACGGTTGGTGATTTGCATACCAAGTAAAATACACTGAAGTCACACGCACGAGTTAAAAGGCGGCCACAGCATTAAAACAAACCAGAACAAAGACACTTTAAAACCACTGCACAAGACAGATCACACATGATGAAGAGTAAAAACTGCCAGGAGGGATGTTCCGAGGGAGGGGAGGCCTGACAGGAGGGAAAAGAGGGAACAGGAGGGGGCAGTGGGAGATCGGGGCTGGAAAAGGTGTGTGTAAAAGAAAGGGCATTGGAGGGGTGCACCAGGTGGCAGGGGACAGGTGGGGGTGGGAGAGGGAGAGTGAAGGCAAGTCAGGAGTGAGTGCAGAGATGAAGAAGAGGTGCACTGAAAGGGAGGGTGAATAGGACAAACCCACTCAGGGGAAAGGAAAAGGAGGGGAGAGGGCTCTCGAGGAACGGGGGATGGTTGGGTTAGATTTGGCAGAGGGGGTAGGTATCAAGGCAAAGCTCATCATCTGGGAGGGGTACATAGGTAAAGATAGGTAAAGACAGTGGAGGGCGTGGAGGTGGAGATGGAGAGAGGGTGGGACACAATGGTCTAAGAAGTGGCAATGAGTTGGAGGTATAGAGAGGATAGGAGACACCAGGGGAAATGGGGGGGGGGGGGGTGTTAAGTCTGCAGATGATGTAAAGGGTACGGAAGTATTTGAGGAAAAGGAGATGATGTAGGAAGGGGACGAGTTCATAGAAGGTCCGTATGGGGGATGTGAGGCAGATACAGGAAACAAGGCAGAGGGAATGGCATTTGAGGATTTGGAGGGCTTTGTAGATTCTGGGTGGGGTGGGAACCCAGGCAATGCTGGCATGTCAAGTGATGAGACGACTCAAGAATTTGTAGGTGTGAAGGATGGAGGAATAGTGCAGTCCCTATGTCCAGCGAGACAGGAGTTTCAGGAGGCAGATTGTATTGTGGGTTTTGTATTGGATGCTGAGGAGTCCAGATGAGGTGACAGTCAAGGTTCAGGCGAACATTTTTCACGGTAGGAGTCAGATGCATAGGACAACCACAATTGGTAAGGTAAAAATCGCAGCCTATGATGATTGCCTGGGTCTTTGAAGAGGTGACATGAAGGAGTTGCAACAGGCAGTGAACTGATTGAGGTGGGTTTGAAGGGTACATTGAGACTATTGATCAGTATGATAGAGGGCCTGGAAGGCAGTGTCATCAGTAATTGGTGGAGATGGCAAGGGGAGGTTTGGGCATCTCTGCAGTATACAGGAGATAGAGGAGAGGTGAAACGACAGAGCCTTGGGGTGTTGGGAGTTGGTTTTGTGGATAGTGATACAGGAATGGGACGACAGAGGAATGAAGCAACGATATGGATGAAATTAATGGGGAGGGCATAGGTCTGGAGTTTAAAGAGGAGCCCAGGATGCCAGATATGGTCACAGGTATTCTGGAGGTCGAGGGAAACAAAGACAGTGCTATGACATTAAGTTGGAGGGAAAGAAGATTAGTAAGGTTAAGGAACTGGTCATCAGCGGAGGAGGAGGGCCAGAAGGGGAAGGAAGTGGTGCTGGTTAAGGTGGTGATGAATACTTTGGGAGATGATGGACTCTAAGACCTTACAGAACATGGACGGTAGGCAGATGGAACGATAGGAAGATGTGTCAGAGGGGTGTGTTGGATATAGAAAACAGCAGGACACAGGAAGTCCTCCACAGGTCTGGGTAAAAGCTGGAAGGAGCGACAGAGCCTGCGGGATTCGTGGAGGACGGCCTGTGGGGAAGGACGATGACGTTGCACAAGGTAGCAAGGACAGCCAGGAAGGAGGAGGGGAATTTTTCGATGTAGCGGTAGATGACAACATTGTGACCAGGGGCAGTGTTGCTTTTGGAGCGGAGTATGAGTTCGATGTCGTGTGCTGTAATGACAGTGATTAATTTGAGGGGCTAACTGATGCAAGTGCTGGGAACTGGGCGCAGTTGGTGGTATGGAAAGACTGGAGTGTTAACGGACTGTGAGGAAGAGGGAGTAATGAAAGTGAGGATCATTGGGAATGGGTAAGACCTCGGAGAGGTGGGAAGCAAAATGGTTAGCGTTACTGAGGTTGTCAGGGAAGGGGCGGTCGTCATGGAGGAAGGGGCAATGCAGGCCGGAACGGCTACCAGTAAGGCAGACCAGTACTTGGAGGAGTTGAATGGAAGGGCGTAGTTGACTCGTGTATGTGTCTGGCGCCAGTCCTGGCGTTTCTTTGCTGCTAAGAGGTTGCGGACGTGTCGTTGTAAATGCCGGTGGCGGAAGAGTGTACCCCAGGCACATGTGCGGGGGAAGGAGCGGCAGAGCCTGCGGGATTCGCGGAGAAGGACGGCCTGTGGAGAAAGAATAGGGCGGTTCGGGGGGATATGTTTGGTAGAACGTGGGCCTCCACGGTGTCAGGGGTGATGGTCTTCTGGAGGCAGGACGAGGCATGGCTGATGTCAGCGGGATGGTGAAAGGTAACTGGATGGCTTTCGACCTGTGAGGCAATGGATTCCCGGTAGGCATCCCAGTCGGCTCGGCGGTAGACATTCGGAGAGGCAGCAGGGTGGGGGACACTGACGACAGGGTGCTAAGTGCGGCCTTATATCCACCACCGCGGCCGTACTGTGCATGCGGGTCACAGATGCTGGTCGGCGCCGAAGATACATTTATACACGCGCCACCTGTGGTGAAAGCGTTCAGATATTCAGTTCGCTTATCGATGTACGTTCGGCGGCGGTAACACCTTGACGACTTCTTTGAAATTTAATTACATCAAGAGCCGTATTCAATGCCTTACCCAAATTAAAACCATTATCTCTTTTATTAAGTTATTGATTTATTTAACTTCTAAGGCTTCCTTGAAAGTAGTATCCCGAAAGGAGGAGGTCAGTATTAAAATCTTCGTCGCTGTAGTTCATTGAATGATCCGTATCTATACTATGTTCTGCCGCAGCTGACTTATCTGGCTATAGTAAGTGTGTGTATTCGGCGTCCCACGCTTGTCTCTCTTTGCATGAGGGTGCGTGTTACCTGATCTTATGTGACATATCATAATTTCCGTAAGGGATCTGATACACACCCTCTTTACGATGAAATAAATCATCTGTCACAATACCGAGTACGGCTGAAATCTTCGTAGGAGGCCGGAAGATCATCTTACAACGGTGTTTCTCGAGAAAACGGTTTATCTTCGACGAACATATAGCAACTCATTGCAAATACTTCACTTTCTGTCGTTTCTCATGATTAGTCTTGTCCGCGTTTTACAAGAATAGTTTTCTGTCGGTTACAGAGCTGTTAATGACACAAATAAATATTTTAGTGATGAAACGTTTCTCTCACTCGCCAGTCTGCTTTTATCTCTTTATTCTTTCTTAGGCAGTGCAGTTCTTTGCGTTCCTTCCTTCTTTCCTCTTGCTGAAAACGTATATTATTGAACCTGTATCCGCACTCGAGTCCTTTTCAATTGTGTTTTTGTTCTTGTTCGGTACTGTCGTCAGAATAATGGCGCCTCTGTAATCTAAAAATCACAGCTGCGCGAAACATGTGTGTTTTCATACATTCAGCGGTGTATAGCTTCTTTGTTTTAATGGTCGTAGCCCTTAGAACGCGACTGCCTTTGTTTTAATGTTCGATTGGATAAGATTCTTTACTGAAACAACTACAAAATTCTCGGGAGTTACCTAAGTTTCCTGCTGTGCGTATTATGAAAAGACAAGGTGCCAGATAAAAGATAGTAATTCAGTTAGGCAAATATGTACAAGATCAAATAACGTCATATTCAGATAATATATTCTTCAGTATTTTCAGAGAAATTCGAAATGAAACTGCAACTTCAGCAATGTTGACACTTATACTTTGTGCGTATACATTTCAACTCGTTATCGAACGACATCTCTCATACAAATAAAAATCCTGAGTTCAAAGGCAGAGTTCTCATTTATTTGTTTGTAGTTCACAATCGAATTTTTTTTAGCTCTGAACTACAAATACTTGTGCTTAAATAATCTCAACGTAAGTCTTAGTGACATGAAGCCATCAATGAATAACAAACCATGAAAGCTGTAGAAAATCGTAACTGTTGCGTTTCAGTTGTTCCCTTGTGCGGGGATGTCTTCAAAATATGGGGTTTCATCAGTTCACAGCCTTGGATCTAGAGAAACCTAACGCCTTAGTGCAACCCGATGTACTTACTCGAAAGGGAACCGGTGCGAAATTCCGGTACTAAGCGTTTGAGGAAAAAGATATGATAATACTTTTGTACTGCCAATCTATTCGTTACCTATCACCCTTTGAATACAGTTTTAACGCAATCGCTGTCAAAGAAACCTGGAACCTACAGAAGAGTAATTACAAACGAACAAATGTTACACACTTGTAATGTAAGGATATCAAATGATTGAGCGTATTTAATGTGAACAGTATACATTAAAAGCATCAACCACTATAGAGACAAGTAAAATATATTGTCGACGCCATTTCCATCACACGACTTCAGTTGTGAGGTACTTTCGCGACTGCTTTGAAAGCGAGTCAGAGATACCGTTGCGCAGCAGTGCACATACGCGCTGGCCAGATTGCTGGGCGCTTTGCGTGTAATGACGACCGCAGGGCACGCGTGGAATGCCGCCATTAAGCTCGCTGTGTGTGTGTGTGTGTGTGTGTGTGTGTGTGAGAGAGAGAGAGAGAGAGAGAGAGAGAGTGTGTGTGTGTGTGAGTGTGTGTGTGTGTTGGTCTGCAGACCATCCCCTCAGCGGTCACCGCTTGAGCCGCTTAGAACCGGCCGCTGTGCGGTCGTATTGCGGGGGTCATCCGGAAGCTTGTACCGTGCCTCACTCACTCGACGTTATTTGTAACGAGCAGTTGAGTCTCGCGACATTCCCGGTTAAAAATACTACATATAAACGTAGAAGCACACACTGATGTAAAATTCACAAAATTCATAATAAGCGGGTAATCTAACAACAAAGAGCAGAGAAAATGTGACTATTTGTGATTCAGCAAATGTTGTTTACTGATGACATTACTGCCATATTAGCAAAAATAAATGTCGAATATTTTAGTTTCTGCTAGTTTCTGTTATTCCCTTCGCCATTCCAGTTTCTCCTATTGCTGTATTACTGTAATCTGTCTAACATATTATGATGCAAGTAACAAAGTATGGACATGTGTTTAATAAATCTTTATCCTAAAATAAGAGCTTCTCACAGACAATCATCTCATCCGTCTAAAGGTCCCTTGTTTTATTTTTATGTGCACTTGGATTTTAATAGCTTGCTATCTTATCACAATGAAGCTGCTCAAACGGATATTGCTTACTGAGGAATGGAATCTTTTAACTTTTTTGTGTGTCACCACACTTTTACATGTTAACACATCGTTAGATTAGATTCTGCTAGTGATCATTGCTTTTGAATACATCATCTTTTCGGACAGAGATTTTCTGCAGCAAAGAGTGTGCGCAAGGAATGTTCTCGACAACTTGGAACTCGAATCCATCTTTGGCCCTTCTGGGAAGTGACTTTTCCACCGAAACTATCCATTGTCTGACACGAAGACTTGATCTACGAGCACCTTCCTTCTGTTTTCCAAAAATCGCAATTCAGGATTAGGCGAAATATTAATTCCGCAGCCGGCCGCGGTGGTCTAGCGGTTCAAGCGCTCAGTCCGGAACCGCGCGACTGCTACGGTCGCAGGTTCGAATCCTGCCTCGGGCATGGATGTGTATGATGTCCTTACGTTAGTTAGGTTTAAGTAGTTCTAAGTTCTAGGGGACTGATGACCACAGGTGGTAAGTCCCATAGTGCTCAGAGCCAGCCATTAATTCCGCAGACCTACGGTGAGGAGACTCTCGAGGCTACTGAACGTATCACAAAAACTATACGTAGTGTATACATAAAAACAGCTGATTTACAACAGTTCTTTCCACAGGTGTTAACGGCGAGAGGGTTTTCGAAGATGTGTATCGCATTTTCATATTTTAATTTACACGTTAATTAAAAAATTATCAAGCATGTACATAACCTAAAAAATGGTATCGACAAACATCGAGGGATTATAGAGGGTGTCTGAAGGAACAAATTGAGAATAGGTACGCATAGCTGGGAACGTCGTTCAAAGACAGGAAGTGGGGCGAAATTATAAGACGAACGTCTGCCGAAGGTCACATCTTTGGAAGTGAATATCTGTACATTCTACAGTTTTGTGATAACTTGTGCGGTGTTTCCGACACCATCCAACTAACAAATGCTGTCAAGCACATTACGAATAGTTCCGCATGCGGCCTGTCAGCGTAACGACTTAATGATAGCTGCCTAGCATCAGGCGTTACCCGCAGTAGCTTAGACGTCCTGTGGCGTTGCTGGATGACGTACCGCCAATTTGTTTCCCAAGGCACCGTCTACAGTGCCTCGCGGTTTGTATCTTTTTTTTTTTCTTTTTGTTGCGGCCTGTGTAAATGTATACATCGTAAAGAGTGTAAGATAAATCTTAGAGTATTTTGTGCCAAAAACGTAAAAAAGATAAAGCTCAGAAAAAAATTTAAAAAAGTTTACAGTACTGACTTTCACAGAAAGCATTACGGCGATGAAAATATACAGAGGCCAGAAATTGTACAGCTCCTGCGTAGTGTAACATTGTTACAGATACATCAGTTGATACTAAGTAAGTCGTTCGTGCAGTAGTAGATTTTTAGGATACTTGTCGCTCGTCTAAAATTTAGCCAAACTTATATGAGCTCTTTATCGAGGGTGGAATGTTATAACAATCGTATTTTCATAAATAATGGCAACCCTGTCCTAATAGAGGCTCTCGTCCCATTTGCATCTCTCACAGGAAGCAAGTACCTGCCTATGAAAGCTTAATTTCGAAATTAATACAGATGGTGTCACTTGAATTCACTGCTAAGCTGTGGCTGAAGCGCTCTCCGTCACATACAGTCTCGCAGCAGTGATATGCAAGTAAGGTAACCAGGATGGCTTGTGTGTCATGTGGAACGTATGCACTGCTATATTCAAGCTGGGAATGAAACTGCAAGGCATCACTGTAAAAGTCCGCTCAAGGAAACCATTTTGTTTCAAATCTTCTCCCGCTATGATTTTTAGTCCTCTAAACATGTCTTTTGCTTACCTGTCTGTAATAACTCTCCTGTTGTTCTACATTTCTTAGTGACTGAACCCGGTGATGATATCTCACCACAGCCGATTTTATTTCAGTTTCCAGTGGTTTCCATAAATAGAGGAATACAGGTTGATTACTTGGTCAACTTCCTAAGGTGTGTGCAGAATTCGTCATTCTTTTCCTAGCTGAAATAGTGCTTGGTTATGCCCTGGATTTCAGCAAGAGATTTGTTATTAGAAGAAACTGTGATAAGTAATTATCTGTTACAATAGACTACAATTCTCCTTTCCCCTTTGAAGAAACCGCTGTAATATCTTACTTTCTTTCTAAAATTTTTCTCATTTGGTTTTAGTAGTCCTCTAAAGGTTGATGTGTTTGATTACATACCGTATTCCAGCTCTTAAAATGCCATAACACGTTCTTTCACTGAACTATCTGTATTTTATTAAAAAAAAGTCTCAATCTCTAATACAACCACACCCACACCCACACACACACACACACACACACACACACACACACACACACACACACACATTCATAAAACAGTTGAATTCAGAAAACTGAGAATGTTGGTAACACTTAGAGAAACGAATGAAACTGTATTAAAAAGATGGCAGTTACAGTGATGTGTAACGTAAACAGTGAACTGAAAGTGAACTGTAATATGTCCACCTGGTTGCCAGATGAGAAAAAGCAGTTTGCTTAAATGTAGTGAATTAGAAGTTACCTGTAAGTACCTTTCCATTTCATAAAAAACCGTTAAGGATCTGTTTTTAAATCTATAACCTGGATATGAAATCATAACCTATGTGTAAAAATGGACAAATCATGTAATATTTCAGGACACCCACTCAAGATGCCTTGTAAAAAAGGCGAAACGCGTCTGGGTGCATAAATAAAAATAAAAATAAAAATTTCGATGTGCAGCATGCAAAAAAGGCATTTTCTTTGAAACAAATGCAATTTAATCTCTAAAGATCTCTCTGTTTCTCTTAATTCGTACCAACAAGATTCCTCATAACACTGTATTCCCATTATAAATAATTGTACGTTCGGTAGATAAAGGATGACGATAGCCGTCAATTAGTCAGCATTTATTCAGGAAAACACAAAGAGATGGAAATTGGCAAGCATAAAAATGTATGAGAGTTTTGTTGTCGTGCCGTATGAGAAGGACATACTAAAATTAACCTAATAAGTATTTTTACAGGTGTATAGAATGTGCAAAATTTGAATGTGTGTAGTGAATTATGAGGTGCATTATATTTATTTGTTGTGAAACGTATTTAGTAAAGAGAACCATGTTACGCTTTATGCGTTACCTATTTCCGACGTAATTTATCTGGCGTTTTCAAAAACGGAGTAAAATACTAAAGCCGTAAGTTAATCGGAAATGTTGAAATACTTCAGTGGTTTCTTTGCAAGGTAATGCAGAATGCTCTTGCATCCACTGGATCCTTGCTGACCTTTAGGCGTGGACCATTCGAACTTTTATGGAACTCTGTTGGCAGTAGCACTAAATACTCTTGGAATGCAAGGCCTGTTCGTATATTAAGAACGAGTGAGGCAAAAAAATAGGGAAATGAAGTTAACGGTACTTACGAAACCACAGACGCTTTGAGAGAGAAAGAGCCGGTTTGTTGAACTGCAGTTGTTATATAAGGCTAGTTGTCAATATATATTTGACAATCGTTACGCGGTTTGTCTTTCTTTACTTTTCACTCAAAAAGGAAGTTTTCGTAACCGGAGGTAAAGCAAAGGAGAAGTACAAACAATAGGATGCTTGATATGATTACTTGCTGTAAGTGGCTGAATATTTATGTCAAATCAAGTCCACAAGGGGAATATTTTTAATTTAACGTGGATTCTGAAACACAGGGCAAGCACGTAGTTTTCAGCTACACAAAATATTGCAATACGTGAAGGTTACGTAAAATGTCAGGTCAAACTCGTTGATCGAAACGGCTCGGGAACAATATAGGAAAGCAAAGGAGTTCACACTCTAACCCCTCGAAGACGAGCACATAGGAATCAGGTAAGGAACTAGTCGTGTCCTTTTCAAACAAATCGTCCAATTATTTATCTTGCAGGTTTGGGAAAACTCTGTCTGACATACAAAGCTTTCACTTAATAACCACAATCAACAACTATAAAACCTACTTGTATAGCTTTACTTGCAGCGAACTAGCTTGCGAGACATGAAGGTGAACCGAACTCGAATATAAACGGTGGTGGAGGAATAACAGCCATTGGTCTGGTACATGGGGCAGCCTTACTTTGGTTTTGAGGTGGGTTTCCACGTCTTTTTAGGCAAATTCTGTACTGGTCTCCAATCTCCGCCTCAGGAAATACGGTACAGAAACAGTTAAAATACAAACGCAGAACAAAGTATACACGATGACGGGGACGACTTACCACACTTAGCTTAACTGACAGTTATTTTTGCTACAGGTAGGTCATCGTGCGACAAAGTTGAAAAGTACATATGTATCCAGTCATGGAAACACCGTATACCGTACTTTGAGATAAACGCTTGTAATGAAAGAAAATCTTGACCCCTGACACGAGTTACTCGGAGTGGTTATTTTTTATTAACACAACTTCTACTATTTAGAACTGCTGTTGAGTCCGGTGTTTCTAAGCATTCATGCACTTACATGCCCTCAGGAATACAAACTCCTAATTTTGGGTACGCATACAAACAACAAACCAGCTACAGCTTTGATCAACAGCTGTCATGATTCAAATTACACTTGTCACAAATCATTTTCTGTAAGAAAACAAGCTAATTGTAATAAAGTAATCAAATATGAACTGTCGGTGTTACAGTAACGCACATTAATGTTAACCACCGGCAGTTTGTTCCCTGTGAAGGTTACGGCCAAAATTTCAGTACACGTTGCTCACACTTACAAAGGCAGGCCCACCTGCCTTCTCCTATTATCTTCATAGTTATAGGATTTGAACCTCGAAGAAATCGCCTTTGAGACTTCCGAACGCTGTTAAACAAAAAACATTTCTATTTAATTAATGAATTCCTCGGTAGCTTAGCACATAGTAAAACAGAAAACAAAGTGTAATCTCAAAACTAGCATACCTTTTTTATTTCTCGAATTCCATATTTATTAAGAAATGAGAACGTAAACAAGTACAGAAGTATAATTTTTAAGAAGAACAACATTTTTCATTTTTAATTCCTGGTTGTATGAAAATAAAGTAAAATTTGATTTAGATATACGAAGTGCCTTTTTCTCAAATGAACAAAAAATATATGCAGCAATAATACTGCTCAGTCTCTAGAAACAAAATATGTATTTGGTTTCATATCTTATGTTTCGTGATTCTGTTCCAAATTTTACTTTATTATGAATAGTTACATTTTCATACAATCAGTAATTAAAAATAAACAGATGCGATTTTTATAAACATTTATAATTTCATATTTGTTAATTAGAATTTCGATTTCTTCATAAATATGGAATTCAAAAAAGCAAAAGAAAAGTCATATACCAGCGGTTTTATGATTACATTCTGATTATGCTAGGCGCTGAACTACCGACGCATTTTTTAATTAAGTACAAATGTTTTGTACTTAACAGCGCTCGAATATTTTGTAACTTCAAAGGCGATTTTTACAAGTACAGACTTAGGACAATGATATCGGGGCACTGACCTTCATATCCTGTATGTATCAAGGAAATCGGAAAGGGTCACTCCGTAAAGTCGCCTTGGTTAGAAGAAGGAAATAGGTCCGAGAGTGCTTTATTTTTACGTTAGAACTAACGTTCTATAGTTTTTCATGTTAGGGGAGAATGTTGTATCGTGGACCAATTTTCAGACTTTCGCCTTTAGCCAGAACTGTAATAAAAGTATGACCCATTGATTAATACAACCGGCTCACAGCCGGCCGCAGGTTTCGAGTCTGTTATTACACTGCCGGCTTTGAGACGGGCCGAGCAGCTATAGCTTCTTCTTAGTGTTTCTTCTTCTCTTTTAATAGATGACGTGGTATGTTATATATCATTGGAAAGTGAGAAATCCATATATTTAGTGTTGTACAACACAGTATATTTATTTCTATATTTTTCGAGTTATAAGCAATCGTTTCCAGGTTTCGTTAATTTTGTTCTCTCCACTCCAATCAAGAAAACACCCTCCAGAAGTTGTGTTGTGTGCAAAGCAAGGAAACAAAGACGTGATACATGGTGTGAGAAATGTCTAGTTGTACATGCTTGTAGTTTTTCGGTTGTATCACACCAACAAAAAATTCATTCCTCATCATTTTAATAAATATTAAGGATACATCTATCCTATGAAAGAAATATATAATTTTGAGAAAAGTATGCAAGGCAAAATATTCAGATTTCCGTAAATTTAAATAGTAAATATAGGGTTGACGATGTAGAAAAATATTAGTAAGTCAATGGGTTAATATATTTTTTAGTTCTGTTTTGAAATTATAGCATTCACTTTATTTGTGCTGCAACCTTTTTCTGAAATTAAGGAAATCACTCCAATATAGTAATGTTTTTCCAAACGTGAAAAGCTGTTCCAAGACACAATATTTGCATGTACTTGGGAACAAATATTCTATTTAAATTAGAAGTGCTGCTATCTATAAAATCGTGTTAATAGTGTATTCAGTAGTTATGTCTTACATTATTACTCTAGTACATATCAATACTCAATAAGTAAACATCAGTTTAAGCAAAAGTTTTATCAAAGATGAGTTACAAGCTAGAAACGTTTTGAAGTGTAAGCTGTTGGCAATTAACACATATTTCCATTTTCGAGACATGGAACAATGTTAAGACATAAAATAGCTCAGTTCATATCCAAATATCACGTGTTCCATGGTAAAGAGACATTCCATTTCAAGGCACAAGATGACGCTCGACTGACGCTATATGGCTTGACCGTCTGATAATTACATAACTAGGTTTAAAAATATACAGAATTTTAATCACCATAAAACTCCGTAATTGAAGAATTAGCTTTGATCCATACAACTATTATAAATGAGAAAGTAACTCTGTCTGTTACGATTTCACGACTAAACCTCTGAATCGATTTTCATAAAATTAAGTACGGTGACAGTCTGAACACTGAGGAAGAACATAGGCTGTTTTAGGAAGTGTGTAGTACGACATATTTATGTATTTGCAGAATATAACGCGAAACATGGAACAATAATTACTCTATACAAAAACTATTTACTCTTTGACTTCTGAACGTTACCATACTTGTGAAAAAGGTTTTATTGGTTGATATGTTCTACGCAGTATGATTCAACGTAATCAGTACAATGCTTCTTCAATTCTCAAAGTGTTTAATCCATACTTCCATATTAATAGCAGTATTATTAATTGCGAAAGGAGCTCATTCTGTCACGTTTCCACAACTCTGCCGCTGAACCGATTTCGAACGTATTCGGTATGTAGATAGCTTGAATGTAAATAGCTTGAGCCCTGAGGGAGACCATGGGCTATGTTACAAAGTCGAATCTTTTCAGGTATTATAAATATTTTTAAATAAAGTATACGGGAGTGGCATGCACATGACGCTGGAACGATGGTCGGCGACTCTTTGTATCCCTACACCAATTCATGACAGTGCAAATCCAATGTTATTGTGCTCGTGGTTTATGATATTGAGTTCCTATATCACCTCGCTTAGCTGGAGAGTTTTGGTGGGGATGCAACAATAAAATCGGACAATAATCCAGAGAAACATATTCAAAACAATTACTATAAGCGTCGCAAATGTAAGTCTGATTAAGGGCTTAGTTCTAAGATAGGTGTAATTGCGGAAGTTATTCTAATCCAACAAAACCTCCGAGAGATCTTATGTCCTAGGAACTTGGAGTCATTTAAAGGCTGTACGGCAAACGGAGAGACGTATCTCTTTACATGTGGAACGTGGGGAGGCTTTTGGTAAGGTTGCATTTAATTGTAATCTGTTAATTTATTAAATCAGTCAAAAGGTTGAAACACCGAACAGGAAACATTATGTGTTCTTAAGAACTCTCTCTACCCTCCACGTGCTCTCATCTGTATTATTAACGGGAAACATACAGGTCGTACGACAATGCTACGCGAAACCAATTCTTAAATTAAATGTTCAAAATAACTTCTACACTGGTACGTACGAGTACGTATCTCATTATTGAATTCAATCCTGGGTACGCTGATGTATCCCTGAAGTACTGCGCTTACTTTTAAAGCCTACCATAATCCGGGCATGCAGACACTATAAACATTGTACTGAAATTCTATACACAAGTGCTTTCAACTGCTCCCACTGGTCTCAACGTAAGGTGTTAGCAGAAGCCACGGAACTTCATCTCTTTCTGTTCATCTCTCATGGACTGGTGCACAAAACAATGTTGTTGGACCTAAGAATTAAAATTTGACCAAATGTGGCCAAAAGGGTGTTTTGAACATTTCACACAAGAAACAGTTTCATATTGTGTACTGGTACGTTTGATTAATGTCCGAGGAACAGTTTAGAAAATAATCTTTATCAAGAAAGGACAAGCTTTTTTATAAACAGCCCGGGGGCTTCAAAAGACGACTGCGTGAAAAATGCAAGATATACAGAAAAGAACCAGACATCATTGGACAGAGCCTCTCTCCACGTATTTCGATTTATAACAGGCGCCGTGACGTAGTTGCAGAGCCCACCGCTACGGGGAAGATGTGTCAAAATATATAGATAAATAATCTTTTCCGTACTATCGCTCAGAATTAGATCGCGCCTCCAGACACGCAAACCAGAGTAGAGATTTCCAAAGTGGATTTAGGTGTTTTCAGAATCAGCCACTTCACAGAATTGCACGCACTTGCTCTTCCGCCCGTACTGATGTTTGCCTTGTCACAACAAGTGACCTAAGCACCCGTAATGTGAGTGAAAAAGTTCCAGAGATGCTCCATCCACTGGTTCCTGTATGGATTGTAACTTTCATGGAGGCGTGAATCCTCGGAGGTACTTCTGACTAAACCTGCAAAACGTGTCTTTCCCGTGCCTATGTAACACCTTTTTTTCTGCTATGTGTAATAAATGTGACCTGATTGATCACCAGCCCCCTTTTGTTACCTCCTCTATACACTTCAATGCTTCTAATAAGCATATTTATCATCCACTACTACTAATCTTATTATATTAAACATCAGTCCATTTCAACGAACGTTGTTTCCGACAAGTCGCTGACGACAGTTTGAGAACAACATAAGAAGAAATTAATTTAAGGGTAGATGGTAAGAAATTGAGTTAAAAATATGACTTTAGCTGTAATATTTCTGTATTCTCTTATAATCTTCTCTTCTCCATCTCTCTGTATATAAATTCAAGCCGTTTGCTCGTACCCATCTGTATGTGTAGGCTAATCTCAGCAACCGCTGTAGAGATTCTTATCTAGTTCTCACTAATAATACACTGATTCACAACGAAGGTTTTTTATGTAATTTATAAATATTTCGTACAAATTGACTGACTTATAATGATTTAAAATTACGATATGTAAACTATGCCACTGACCCCTAGTGAACAGCTGCCATAACTCGAGAAAGCAGCTATGAGTTGACGCAGCAAAAAGCATGACCAAATTCGCATCTGGTGAGATGGCCTAGTAATGGACACGAAAAGACTAGCAGTTATCAACAGGAAGTAGCAAACCGCAATATGTTTAGAGGAGGTGCTCTAAACTGGAGTTTACGCCCCAGGTGAAATACAACAGTTGTACTGGACTGCTCACAAATTTTGTGAACTGTGTCATTACGCATCACCCCCACCCTCCCATGAACCATGGACATTGCCGGTGCTGGGGAGGCTTGCGTGCTTCAGTGGTACACACAGCCAGCCGCTCCTTAGGTGCAACCAAAACCGAGGGGTATCTTAGAGAAAGCTTTTAACGATGTTGACTGGAATACTGTCTTTCAAATTCTGAAAGTGGCAGGGATAAAATACAGGGAGCGTAAGACTACTTACAATTTGTACAGAAACCGAGAGGCACGAAAGGGAAGCAGTGGTTGAGAAGGGAGTGAGAGAGGGTTGCAGCCTATCGCCGATGTTATTCAATTTGTATATTGAGAAAGCAGTAGAGAAAGAAACAGAAAAATTTGGAGTAGGAATTAAAATCAGGGGAGAAGAAACAAAAACCTTGAGGTTTGCCGATGACATTGTCATTCTCTCAGAGACAGTTGACAACTTGGAAGAGCAGCTGAATGGAATGGTAGTGTCTTGACAGAAGGATATAAGATGAACATCAACGAAAGCAAAACGAGGATAATGGAATGTAATAGAATTAAATCAGGTGATGCTGAGGGAATTAGATTAGGAAATAAGACAAAGTAGTACACGAGTTTTCCTATTTGAACAGCCAAGTAATTGATGATGGTAGAAGTAGGGTATAAAATGTGCACTGGCGATGGCAAGGAAAGCGTTTCTGAAGAAGAGAAATTTGTTAACATAGAGTATAGACTTAGTGTCAGGAAGTTTTTCCTGAAAGTATTTTTTGGAGTGTAGCCGTTTATGGGAGTGAAATATGGACGATGAACAGTTTAGACAAGAATAGAAGCTTTTTAAGTGTAGTGCTGCAGAAGAATACTGAAGATTAGATGGGCAGATCACGTAACTAATGAGGAGGTACTGAATAGAACCGGGGAGAGGGGGAATTCGTGGCACAACTTGACTAGAAGAAGGGATCGGTTGGTAGGACACGTTCTGAGGCATCAAGGGATCACTAATTTAGTACTGGAGGGAATCGTGGAGGGTAAAAATTATAGAGGGAGACACTAAGCAGATTCAGAAGGATGTAGATTGCAATAGTTACTCGGAGATGGCGACGCCTGCACAGGATAGAGCAGCACGGAAAGCTGCATCAAACCAGTCTTTGGACTGAAAACCACAACAAGAACAACAACGCATCATTAGAAACAAAGTTTCAACGTTAGAAGATTTTTTATAACTTCCTTCCTTATACTTTGACACAAGGATACGAATAAGTCGCAATGTCCTGAGATAGCAGAAACATGTTAAGCTAGTATTCAGAAGTTTAATGTCTCGTAATGTTCGCGTAGTCGCCTAACTGCAGTAACACTGTCACCTGGTCTCTCCAGGAATACAAGAAAAGACTTCTGACGAAGAAGCATAATATTTAATTTCGTCCAAAAGGTTAATTTTATTTGTATCCCAATCTATTTACCGTTTATTGCGACGTCTGAACGACGCAACGGCAATAGATCTTCAGGTCACTCAAAAAAAAAAAAAAGACAGAGTTCAATTGTGAGTTACACCCGAAAAGAAATATGTTTTAATTTATTTAAATAAGGAGAGTTTAGTTAATTCAAGAAGCTAAGAAGGCCTCTGAATGAACCTGGCCGATGAAGGCATATTCCGGCAAGCATAAAGGTCGGCTGTGGGGGTGGATGGAGGCCTGATTAAAAAAAAATTAAAAAATATTAAGACCTTTGGTACGAACCGAAAGGTTATCGGGTCAAATCCCGGCTAGGTCACTTTTTTCACTTTGTCTTTTAAGCTATGTGCGCCAATAGCACAGATAAAGCTGACTCATCATAAGATCAACAGATGTCAGAAGCATGAAGACATCCTCCAATCGACGATGATGTACTTTAGGGCCTTATGGTCCTCATTGCTTGAACTGGCTGCAAACGTTTCAGAAAAACTCCAGAGCGGAAAAACGGCGAGTCCAAAACCTGTGAGTTTCAATTATTTGTGCGTAAAGTAAAATGTAGCATGGGATGCAGCTTTACTTCATTTATGCACTGGTGTCCAAATTAAAGCAACAAACTGCTATTTCCTCGTTTTGTGTCTAATTCACGATATAATCATACAAACTGTCAACAGATGTCGTTACGATCGTGTTCTGCACGGAAGATGGCACTCCCATCAACGGACAACCACTCCAGGAATGACGTCAAGGCACCTATGAAGTGGGACATTGTTTCCAAGACAGTCTCACATCCACAATCGCTGTGTACACAGTCACAGACGCTGCAGTATGGTACAGAGATGACGCCTACACACTCTTTGCTGTGGAGTGCCATAGGAAGAACGAAAGTTGGAGAGTAGCAAACTTAGTGGCCCGATGGCTTCAAGTGAATCGTTCTGCTGTTTCTTGGATTTGGCGACAGTTTATAGAGGTCGAAACTGTATCCCGGAGACCAGGGCAGGGCAGAACATGTGCGACATCAGAAAGAGAGGACCGTTATTTGGCTGTAAGGACACGACGGTACCGCCTAATTCTTGCACTGCAATTGACATCTGACCTCACAGCATCCCCTGAACGTGCTGTATCAAGGAAACGGTGTTCAGAAGGCTTCAGCAGAGTGGCCTTCATTGTTGGAGACCCGCTGTTTATCTCTGGCTTTTCTTTCACAGAAGGGAACGTCTAGGGTGGAGCCGCCAACATGCCACCTGGACGGACGAACGGTGGGTCAGTGTTCTTTTCACAGATGATTCCCGGTTTTGTCTGTAGAGTGATTTTCTACGGATTCGTATCTGGAGGGCACGTGGAACTCGATTTCGGAACCCAAACACTGTGGAAAGAGAGCGATATCGAGGAGGGATTATGTTGATCACTAGAACACCTCTTCATGAAACTGTACGGATGAATCAGCAGGATGTGAATGCTTTCAGGTACCGTGAGGAGATCTTGTAATCTCATGCGCGGTTTTTACTAGATGCTGTGGGCCCAGATTTCGTACTGGTGGACGATAATGGTCAACATCATAGAGCACAAGTAGTGGATGTGGTTTTGGAAACGGAAGATATTGTGCGCATGGCGTGGCCTCCTCGCTCCCCCGATTTGAATCTGATAGATCATGTCTGGGATTCACTAGGGAGACGAATTGCACCACTTCAGCATCAGCCAACCAATCTCCAAGACTTGTGAGCAGCTCTGCAGGAGGAATTGGCGTTATTGCCTCTAAATGAGAGTGATAATATCATTCACAGAATGCCCCGTGGTCGTCAGAGGTTGTCACACCTCATGCTGTGCACATTAACCAGTTGTCACAATGTGTGTTCAAATCTATTAAGTTGGAAAGAAAGGAAGAACATTTTTGTCTACCGTTATGCATGTTGCAGTTGGTTACGTTATGCATTCTTTACATTATTTCTATTTTACTATCATCTATTTATACTGTTTTGTGGCAAAATAAACGCAACCTTGCAAAATTTCCTTTTGTTACTTTAATTTTGGGCACTGGTGTATAAAGGAAGTTTTTCAGCAGCGCCGAAAATGACTCAGCTCTCAGTTTTCTGCTTTCCTTTCGTGATAGAGCCATGATTCACATACAATATTTACAATATATGTACGAATATTGCTTACATCACTATGTGCTCCCATGATTAGCATGGGATGTCACTCCAAAGGACAATAACATATGGGACACTAACAGTCATGCCACCAAACATCTTTGCAGGAGTGTGCTGCTTACATAGCGTAAATTGTAAGAGATCATGGTATTCACTTATTTAACGTTGTTCTCTGTATTTTATTCGAGCTACAAGACAAAATCTGATACGCGAGTCAAATCATTTGGCCACTGCCAATCGTGCGAAGCCGGGACGGGTCGTTAGTTTGACATATAGATTGATATATCTTCTGGAGGTTTAGATTACAAAATAAACATAAACAATGACGTTAATGAGAGATAGAATAAGAGTAAGCAGTGAAGTCACGTTCTGTCTTCGTATTCGAACAGTAAGGTATAACAACTCACTTCTCTCTCATTTGCATCACGTATTGCAAAAATTAAAAGAATGTGGTCGATTTCTTCTCAGCCCACTTAACACATTAATGGCAATTAGCGGCATTAACTTTCATATGTAGTTTCACTGTAGTCCGAAATTTACCAAGCCTAAATTTGATAGATAAGCGGGTCAGAAAAAGTTTGTTTTTGATATAGTGGTGGTGGTGGATAGTTCCTATGGGACCAAACTGCTGACGTCATCGGTCTCTAGGCTTAAACACTACTTAATCTAACTTAAACTAACTTACGCTAAGGACGACACACACATCATGCTCGAGGGAGGACGCGAACCGCCGACGGGAGGAGCTGCGCAACCGTGACAAGGCGCCTGAGACCACGCGTCTATCCCGCGTGGCTTTTGATATTAGAAAATAATACTTACTAAGTAGGGTAATTAGGATGTTGGCAACGACTCATCAGGGAACAGCCTGGAACAAAAGACGAAATGATAAGGTTAAAATATCATTTACGGGAAACTTCTTTATAGGTCAACTTACATGGGCATTGTCAGGAACAGGATAAGGTGCTGTGTGCTGGGTTATGGATTGGAAATATCTATAGAGTAGCTACATTTAGTAACACAAAACGCACTAGAGCAGCTGACCACTCGGCACATGTGACATGGTAGTAGAGATAATTTTTGGTGTAATACGGGGAAACGGTGAAGCCAATAACACTTGCGAAGAATATCGTTTGGAAGTAATTATAACTACCACAGTTCCGAATATCATAGAAAGGTTGGCCAGTATGTTATATGCTTCAGCAAGTTGATTAGTTGTTTTAGTGATTCAGCATTCAGTTGTTACAAAAATATGAAATAGGAGTTAGCATCTCAAATGAAATTTATCTGCACGTACATACACACTTCGGAGGCCACCGTAAGGTGCACGGAGGGGGGTACCACGTACCACTACTAATCATTTCCTTTCCAGTTCCACTCGCAAACAGAGCGAGGGAAGAACGACTGTCTTTGTACCTCAGTACGATTCCTTGTTTCTTTTACTTTATATTAGTGGTCCTTACGCAAAGTGTACGTTGGCAGCAGTAGAATCGTTCTACAGTCAATTTCAAATGTCAGGTCTCTAAGTTTCCACAGTAATGCCTTACAGAAAGAGAGCTATCATTTCTCCACTGCCTTCCAGAAAGAGAGCTATCATTTCTCCACTGACTCCCATTTGAGTTCACGAAGATCTCTGTAATGTTTGAGTGTGTATCGAACATACGAGGAAGAAACCTAGCAGCACGCCTATGAACTGGTTCGATGTCTGTTGTGTACATAGTTCCATGTAGTCAGCGCGTACACAACTTTCCCAATAGTGCGCGCCCCGCTAAGCACAACAGCGCAGGCAAAGCGCTCGTCTGTCTCTGCACTACGATATGGCGCTGTCTTAGAGACGGACCAAATTCTGCTTCCGCCAATCCGCGTATTAATATGTAACGCAGCCAATGAGATTGCTGCTAATGTAGAACCTTTTATCCTCGTGGATCACACTCACGCAGTGATACCTGAATGCGCGAGGCATTATTACGAGTGTACAGACTTCCGATTAGTCAGTCTGCATTAGTCTGTAGTCAAGTTTCAGTCTGCGCCTAATAAGATTATCATATTCCTGTACATAGTCATGAAGAGAAATGTACAGACACTTTGTCAAGTATCAGAGATATGTGAGAATAAGATTAACGTACCAAGACCAAAGGAACTTCAGATTGTCAGTTGTAAATATCATCCAGAATCCAGTTAAGTAATATTTATGCTTATTATTATTTTAATAAATGTGTGTGAAAATTAATCAAGTTCTGTTTAAAGTTGGTCACCGTCAATCTGCTACTCTAAGCGTGCAAGTGGCATTTCTATCATCTGACATAACAGCAGAAGATAAACACGCCTCAATAAGACCAAGAGACATATTGCTGACACTCGCCTACTTCGTTAGAGCGACAAGTCAAATAATCTGATGGTATGTGTACCGAAGGTCATACAGTACGCACACCACAATGTCTTTCTTTAATCCAAACAGGTGTGGATCCCAAACACTTAAACACTACTCAAGAACGGGTCGCACTAGCGTTCTATACAACGTCTCTTCTATAGATGAGCCACACTTTCCCAATAAACCGAAGTTGGCTGTTCGCCATCCTTATGACAAACCTAACATCCTCGTTCCATTCCATCTTGCTTTGCAACGATACACCCAGATATAAATAAACGACATGACTGTGTCAAGCAGGACACCAATAATTCTGTATCTCAACACTGAGGGTTTGTTGCTCATGCCTATCCATATTAACTCTTATTTTCACACCAACTAGAGATGTTGTGTAAGTTATTTTGTATCTTCCTACAGTCAGTGGACTATGATACTTTCTAGTACATCACAGCATCATCAGCAAACAGCCGTAAATTGCTGCTCATTCTGTCTCTTAGGTAATTTATGTGTACAGAGAACAAGAGCGGCCCTGCCACATCTCACTGCGGCACTCCTGACGACAGTCTTGTCTCTGATGAACACTCGCCATCGAGGACAATATACTATACGCGCAAACTAAGTTGACACTTGGCTCGGTGGCTGATGGGAGAGACTATAAATGGGAAATGTCTGTACGGTCGCTCCCACCAGCCACTGCACCGAGTGTCAACTTAGTTTGCACGTATTTTACTGGATTCTATTACCTAAGACGCGTTCGAGGCACTCAGATGTGTGGAAACCTATTCCATATGCTCGTATCTTCGATAAAAGACTGCAGTGGGACACTGAGTAAAATACATTTCGGAAATTTAGAAATACGGAATCAGTTTGTTGCCTTTCATCCATTGTTCGCAGTATATATCATGTGAGAAAAGAGCAAGCTGAATTTCGTACGAACGTTGCTTTCTAAAACCATGCTGATTCGTGGCATAAGCTATTCAGCTTATTATATTTAAACTCAGAATATGTTCAAGAATTCCGCAGCAAACCGATGTTATGGTTGTAACGGAATATTTTACTAAAGTGACGTATAAATAAACAGTATATGTGCTCTTCCGATTTCTAGCTCCAGCTTTTAACATATGCTTATGTATTGCGCCTAATATCAACATATTACATTACGTTGGAGTATGTGTCTGTACTTATAACTGTTCCCTTCTCCACTTTCTACAAATGCCAAAGTTCATGAAATGTAAATGCCCACCTAGCAGATCCTGTCAAGGATTTTCCATGGATTTCTTTCTTCGATTACTTCTTGAGTAATTTCTCTTTCTTTGTATCTTTCAGTTGCTTTCTGTTTCTTGTTGTTCTTTTGTTTCATGGTATAAGACTCAATTTCGTTCAGTGCTACGTTTTAGGAACTTCTTTCTCATTGTGTACCTATATTTTAAAGTACTTCTTCGTCTTCACTAGTAGCTTTGTTTCGATGATCTTTCCTAATCTTGCCCCCTAGAGAGAAAATTCATTTACGAGGTGCATTCAAGTTCTAAGGCCTCCGATTTGTTTTCTAATTAACTACTCACCCGAAATCGATGAAACTGGCGTTACTTCTCAACGTAATCGCCCTGCAGACGTACACATTTTTCAGAACGCTGACGCCATGATTCCATGGCAGCGGCGAAGGCTTCTTTAGGAGTCTGTTTTGATCACTGGAAAATCGCTGAGGCAATAGAAGCACGGCGGGTGAATGTGCGGCCACGGAGAGTGTCTTTCATTGTTGGAAAAAGCCAAAAGTCACTAGGAGCCAGGTCAGGTGAGTAGGGAGCATGAGGAACCACTTCAAAGTTGTTATCACGAAGAAACTGTTGCGTAACTTTAGCTCGATGTGCGGGTGCGTTGTCTTGGTGAAACAGCAAACACGCAGCCCTTCCCGGACGTTTTTTTTTTTTTTGCAGTGCAGGAAGGAATTTGTTCTTCAAAACATTTTCGTAGGATGCACCTGTTACCGTAGTGCCCTTTGGAACGCAATGGGTAAGTATTACGCCCTCGCTGTCCTAGAACATGGTTACCATCATTTTTTCAGCACTGGCGGTTACCCGAAATTTTTTTGGTGGCGGTGAATCTGTGTGCTTCCATTGAGCTGACTGGCACTTTGTTTGTGGATTGAAAAATGGCATCCACGTCTCATCCGTTGTCACAAACGACGAAATGAAAGTCCCATTCATGCTGTCGTTGCGCGCCAACATTGCTTCGCAACATGCCACACTGGCAGCCATGTGGTCATCCGTCAGCATTCGTGGCACCCACCTGGATGACACTTTTCGCATTTTCAGGTCGTCATGCAGGATTGTGTGCACAGAACCCACAGAAATGCCAACTCTGGAGGCGATCTGTTCAACAGTCATTCGGCGATCCCCCAAAACAATTCTCTCCACTTTCTCGATCATGTCGTCCGACCGGCTTGTGCAAGCCCAAGGTTATTTCGGTTTGTTGTCACACGATGTTCTGCCTTCATTAAACTGTCGCACCCATGAATGCACTTTCGACACATCCATAACTCCACCACCACATGTCTCCTTCAACTGTCGATGAATTTCAATTGGTTTCACACCACGCAAATTCAGAAAACGAATGATTGCACGCTGTTCAAGTAAGTAAAACGTCGCCATTTTAAGTATTTAAAACAATTCTCATTCTCGCCGCTGGCGGTAAAATTCCATCTGCCATACGGTGCTGCCATCTCTGGAACAAATTGACAATGAACGCGGCCTCATTTTAAAGCATTGCTCGTGTTTCTGTCTCTTTCCAGTCTGGAGAAAAAAAATCGGGGGCCTTAGAACTTGAATGCACCTCGTACTTCTACTGTCTTTCACCGTTTCGATGTTTGGCTCTTTTGTGTGTTTGCGGCGGGACGATAAAACTGAACCATCCATCACACTTTCTTCATGGCTTCTAAAGCCATTAATAGCGAAACAATGTTTAGGGAAGTTTACATATACGTATTTAAGGTATAAAGAAAATAAGTACAGATATAACAGTAAGTGAATTAAAGGCACTTAATATTGGGGAAGGAAAACTGGTACTGGACTTTAAAGATTAACTTTTCTCTAGTTCTGTGTTTTGAAACGATAAGTATACAACTCATGAAAAGAACACACCTGCAGTTTAATTTCATCCTATGGCTTAATTGTTTTATAACCCGTGCATTATGTGGAAGGAGCACTCAGTGGAGTATAATGGTAGTTCATTACAAGGTGGGTGTGCCTTGTAAGCAGCTGGTAATGTGACACAGGCTGCCGAAATAACAACTCTGCCGTCTGCGGTCCTCGCGAAGCCGTCGTGCGCCGCCTCTGGTTATACTTGTGGTGTCACCGCCAGACACCACACTTGCTAGGTGGTAGCCTTTAAATCGGCCGCGGTCCATTAGTATACGTCGGACCCGCGTGTCGCCACTGTCAGTAATTGCAGACCGAGCGCCGCCACACGGCAGGTCTAGAGAGACTTACTAGCACTCGCCCCAGTTGTACAGACGACTTTGCCAGAAGGGGATCACTGATAATTACGCTCTCATTTGCCGAGACGATAGTTAGCCTAGCCTTCAGCTACATTTGCTACGACCTAGCAAGGCGCCGTATTCAATTGGTAATTAATATTATGAAGCATGTACAGTAACGAGAGTGTTCTACAATTATGAATTAAAGTTAAGTATTTCAGAAGCTACATACTTTTCTTTATAGCATTCATTACGTATCCTGTTTCAGACCTCACGCCAGCCTGCGTGAGTTTAAGCGCGTGCCTTTCGGCTTCCTCTCATTGTGTCTAGGCTGTCTTGTCTAGACACAACAATACTCGCGGCCTCCCTAATGACAGGCCACGAGGTTGGGCCTCTTCCAGCAAGGAACACTGCACACGTTCATCTTTGCCAAGGCGCTTCCATTGTTTTGTGTTCTAACTTCCTGTCGTCGTTTTTCCACTGATGTGCCGTTACCGAACAGAGGACCTAACACTCGACGATGGTTAGATGCACCACTATCCGACTCACGCTCTGTGAAAACGGAAGACTCCGCCTTGTTCTCGTGTTGGGTGTTAGGTTTACGTTATCTTTCGTGACTAACCGGAAATGCCCAAGAAGGACCGAAAGCTCTTTCCACAGTGCCATGAATAATAAAAAGAAAAGCTACGAGGTGAACTAAGACAAAAAACCTTTTTCTTGTTTGGTTTGTTTCAGTTGCTAAAATGATAACATCACATACATTCACCAGTTGTACTAAGAAGTTTTCGATAACATCGTTTACTGAGCTGCTACATCATGGAACGGCAGGTCAGGGAGAGTAGGGGTAGCTCCGACAAAATCCAAAATTAGACGTTGTGATAATGCTGTGAATATTTGACAATTAAAATTTTCAGTACAGACAGCACTATACAGTATGGAAAGGCTTTCCATAGCATTGTTCTCAGAAGCCCTTACATGTATGAAATCGTACAGAGGTGTCGCCACTCAGAGAAAATGGCTCTGAGCACTATTGGACTTAACATCTGAGGTCATCAGTCCCCTAGAACTTAGAACTACTTAAACCTGCGACCGTAGCGGTCGCGCGGTTCCAGACTGAAGCGCCTAGAACCGACCGGCCACCCCGGTCGGCGCCACTCAGAAAAATATCGAGACGCAGACCTCTGTTACCTCGAAAAAGTGCCGCTGTCTACAGTGGCTTAGCTGAGTAGCTTTAGTTTGGCACTCGATGTGGAGCGTTGTCACGCCTGCCCCCCCCCCCCCCCCCCCCCCTCCTCCAACCCCACAAAAACAAACAAAATTTGTGGGGAAGCAATTTTTGATACAAGTGCTTCAGTAAGTAAAGTGTAATTTTAATTCTTCTGTAAACAGCTTTCGGATTCGAAACAAGTAAGTACAACGCATTTTTATAAATATTATAGTACAACCGATTATTAATGAAGTAGTACAAATAACAGAAGATCTTCTTAGTGGTAGGTGACTTTACTCGAAGCTTACAGTCTCTCCCTTCGAACGTATCTGCAGAAAATTATGCCGTCAATACGGTACCATTAGCTGGACTGTTTTCGATTGACGAAATTTACAAACTAAAGAGTCGTGTCTAACTCAAAGTGGAGTTAAGATAATTCTTTATTAGTTTGAGTTTTAACAAATTCCTTCCATATTACGCTACCGAAACATACATACAAAGTTAAGAAAAACCTTAACGCCAAAATGAGGCATGGAGGATATTTGGAAAATTCATATACGTGCATGAACTGTAATGATTAAACTCTGCCAAAACAAGACACATCTTTTAGAATTTTGGAAGCTTCCTGAATTCTTCTTCAGCGTGTGAGGCTACAATCTCCAGAAATCTCATCATAAATGAGAACCACGCTATTCATAATCGTGGAAAGGTCAGTTCCTGGAGCTTTACTCAGATTCCTAGGTTCTAAAACAGAAGAACGATCTGATATGCGGTCCATGGTTTTGCAATGTGTCTCGGTTTCTTGCAGAGACCTGTCGATGCACTTAAACACTGACTTTCTTAGTTCCTGGTGCAAAGTCAACGTCTCCTTTGCAGCCTCCTAGCTAGGCATTATTTTCTTCTTCCCCGTAGTACCATCTTTTCCACAGGAATGAATATCTCATCACATGTGTCCTATGCAAATTGAATTACTTCCTGAACAAGATAATATTTCTTGTCTTTTGAACAGAGCAATAGACTTATCATTTCGTTATACGGTACATATTCCGAAGTTGATTCCAACAATCTGTAAATGCTTTTGAGGATGGTTGTCTTCTAAGACAATACTTCGTAAACACACACACACACACACACACACACACACACACACACACACACACACACACACACACACACACACACACATCATGAAATGCAGACAACTTCATCATCGATAATTTTTTTAAAGCACAGAAACGCAGGCTTAAAGGCATCGTGGTGAGCACTCCATCGAGTTTCTGATATTCCTAACTGTAACTCCACCGTCTTTCAGACGCATCCCACCAACCCCACAAAAACAAAAACAAACAAAAAAATTGGGGGGGGGGGGCAGAAATTTTTGATACAAGTGCTTTAAGTAAATAAAGTGTAAATTTAATTATTTTGTAAACAGTTTTCAGATTCGAAACAATTAAGTACAACGCACTTTTATAAATAATATAGTACAATTGATTATTGATGAAGCAGTACACACAAGAAAACGTTCTTCTTATTGGTAGGTGACTTTACACAAAGCTTAGAATTTCTTCCTTCTAACTTTCCACTACTAATCATTTCCTTTCCTGTTCCACTCGCAAACAGAGCGAGGGAAGAACGACTGTCTTTGTACCTCAGTACGATTCCTTGTTTCTTTTACTTTATATTAGTGGTCCTTACGCAAAGTGTACGTTGGCAGCAGTAGAATCGTTCTACAGTCAATTTCAAATGTCAGGTCTCTAAGTTTCCACAGTAATGCCTTCCGGAAAGAGAGCTATCATTTCTCCACTGACTCCCATTTGAGTTCACGAAGATCTCTGTAATGTTTGAGTGTGTATCGAACATATGAGGAAGAAACCTAGCAGCACGCCTATGAACTGGTTCGATGTCTGTTGTGTACATAGTTCCATGTAGTCAGCGCGTACACAACTTTCCCAATAGTGCGCGCCCCGCTAAGCACAACAGCGCAGGCAAAGCGCTCGTCCGTCTCCACACTACGAGATGGCGCTGTCCTAGAGATGGACCAAATTCTGCTTCCGCCGTTCTGCGTATTAATATGTAACGCAGCCAATGGGATTGCTGCTAATGTAGAACCTTTTATCCTCGTGGATCACACTCGCGCAGTGATACCTGAACGCACGAGGTATTATAACGAGTGTACAGACTTCCGATTAGTCAGTCTGCATTAGTCTGTAGTCAAGTTTCAGTCTGCGCCTAATAAGATTATCATATTCCTGTACATATCCATGAAGAGAAATGTATAGACACTTTGTCAAGTATCAGAGATATGTGAGAATAAGATTAACGTACCAAGACCAAAGGAACTTCAGATTGTCAGTTGTAAATATCATCCAGAATCCAGTTAAGTAATATTTATGCTTATTATTATTTTAATAAATGTGTGTGAAAATTAATCAAGTTCTGTTTAAAGTTGGTCACCGTCAATCTGCTACTCTAAGCGTGCAAGTGGCATTTCTGTCGTCTGACCTAACGGCAGAAGATAAACACGCCACAATAAGACCAAGAGACATATTGCTGACACTCGCCTACTTCGTTAGAGCGACAAGTCAAATAATCTGATGGTGTGTGTACCGAAGGTCTTACAGTACGCACACCACAATGTCTTCCTTTAATCCAAGCAGGTGTGGATCCCAAACCTTAAACACTACTCAAGAACGGGTCGCACTAGCGTTCTATACAATGTCTCTTCTATAGATGAGCCGCACTTTCCCAATAAACCGAAGTTGGCTGTTCGCCATCTTTATGACAAACCTAACATCCTCATTCCATTCCTTCTTGCTTTGCAGCGATACACCCAGATATAAATAAACGACATGACTGTGTCAAGCAGGAAACCACTAATCCTGTATCTGAACACTGAGCGTTTGTTGCTCATGCCCATCCATATTAACTCACATTTTCACACCAACTAGAAATCTTGTGTAAGTTATTTTGTATCTTCCTACAGCCGGTATACTATGATACTTTCCAGTACATCACAGCATCATCAGCAAACAGCCGTAAATTGCTGCTCACGCTGTCCGTTAGGTAATTTATGTGTACATAGAACAAGAGCGGACCTGTCACATCTCACTGCGGCACTCCTGACGACAGTCTTCTCTCTGATGAACACTCGCCATCGAGGACAATATACTATATGCGCAAACTAAGTTGACACTTGGCTCGGTGGCTGATGGGAGAGACTATAAATGGGAAATGTCTGTACGGTCGCTCCCACCAGCCACTGCACCGAGTGTCAACTTAGTTTGCACGTATTTTACTGGATTCTATTACCTAAGATGCATTCGAGGCACTCAGATGTGTGGAAACCTATTCCATATGCTCGTATCTTCGATAAAAGACTGCAGTGGGACACTGAGTAAAATACATTTCGGAATTCTAGAAATAGGGAATCAGCTTGTTGCCCTCCATCCATTGTTCGCAGTATATATCATGTGAGAAAAGAGCAAGCTGAATTTCATACGAACGTTGCTTTCTAAAGCCATGCTGATTCGTGGCATAAGCTATTCAGTCTCAAGAAAATTTATTAAATTTGAACTCAGAATGTGTTCAAGAATTCTGCAGCAAACTGATGTTATGGTTGTAACGGACGTATAAATAAACAAAACAAAATACGTATAAATAAACAATATATGCGGTCTTCCGACTTCTAGCTCGAGATTTTAACCTATACTTATATATTGCACCTAATATCATCAACATATTTTACATTACTTTGGAGTATTTGTCTGTACATATAACTTTTCCCTTCTCTACTTCCTACCAGTGCAAAAGTTCATGATATGTAAATGTCCACCTAGCAGATCCTGGCAAGGACTTTCCGTAGATTTCTTTCTTTGATTACTTTTTGAGTAACTTCTCTTCCATTGTATCTTTCAGGTGCTTTCTGTTTCTTTTTATCCTTTTGTTTCATGGTATACGACTCAATTTCGTTGACTAGTACGTTTTAGAAACTTCTTCCTCATTTTATACCTACATTTTAAAGTACTTCTTCGTCTTCACTAGTAGCTTTAAAGATTAACTTTTCTCTAGTTCTGTGTTTTAAATCGATAAGTATACAGCTCATGAAAAGAACGCAACTGCAGTTTAATTTCCTCCTACGGTTTAATTGTTTTATAGCCCCTGCATTATGTGGAAGGAGCACTCAGTGGAGTATAATGGTAGTTCATTACAAGGTGGGTGTGCCTTGTAAGCAGCTGGTAATGTGACACAGGCTGCCGAAATAACAACTCTGACATCTGCGATCCTCGCGAAGCCGTCGTGCTCCGCCTCTGATTATACTCGCGGCCTCCCTAATGACAGGCCACGAGGTTGGTCCTCGTCCAGCAAGGAACACTCCACACGTTCATCTTTGCCAAGGCGCTTCCATTGTTTTGTGTTCTAACTTCCTGTCGTCGTTTGTCCACTGATGTGCCATTACCGAACAGTGGACCTAACACTTGATGCTGGTTAGATGCTCCACTATCCGACTCACGCTCTGTGAAAACGGAAGACTCCGCCTTGTTCTCGTGTTGGGTGATAGGTTTGTTATCTTTCATGACTAACCGAAAAGGTGCAGGAAGCAATTAAAGCTCTGTCCACAGTGCCATGAATAATATAAAGAAAACCTACGAGGTGAACTAAGACAAAAACCTTTTTATCTGGTTTGGTTTGTCTTCAGTTACTAAAACGATAACATCACATACATTTACCAGTTGTATTAAGAAGTTTTCGATAACATCGTTTTCTGAGCTGCTACAGCACTGAACGGCAGGTCCTGGACAGTAGGGGTAGCTGCGACAAAATTGAAAATTATGCTTAGGCCTTGTGAAAATTCTATGAATATTTGACAGTTAAAATTTTCAATGCAGACAGCACTATTCAGTATGGAAAGGCCTTCCATAGCATTTTCCTCAAAAGCCCTTCCATGAACGAGATTGTACAAAGGTGTCATCACACAGGAAAATATCGAGACGCCGACCTCTGTTACTTCGAAAAAGTGCCGCTGTCCACAGTGGCTTAGCTGGATAGTTTGGCAACCGGTGTGGAGCGCTGTCAGCATCCCACCAACCCCACAAAAACAAAAACAAACAAAAAATTGGGGGGGGGGCATAAATTTTTGATACAAGTGCTTTAAGTAAATAAAGTGTAATTTTAATTATTTTGTAAACAGTTTTCAGATTCGAAACAATTAAGTACAACGCACTTTTATAAATAATATAGTACAATTGATTATTAATGAAGCAGTACAAATAAGAAAACGATCTTCTTATTGGTAGGTGACTTAACACAAAGCTTAGAATTTCTTCTTTCTAACTTTTCTGCTGAAAATTTTTAAATTGTGCCATCAATACGATACCATTAGAGACCTTTCGATACACTTTAACACTGACCTTCTTGGTTCGTGGTGCAAAATCAACATCTCCTTTGAAGCCTCCTTGCTAGGCATTATTTTCTTCTTCCTCATAGTACTACTTTTTCCATAGAAATGCATATCTCATCACATGTGACCTTTGAAAATTCAATTAGTTCGTGAACAAGATAAATTTCTTGTCTTCCGAAAAGAGCAATAGACTTATCATCTTCGTAATATGCATTCCGAAGTTGACTCCAACAATCTGTAAATGCTTTTGAGGATGGTTGTCTTCTTCTAAGACAATAGTTCGTAAACATACACACACACAAACACACACACACACACACACACACACACAAAATCATGAAATGCCGACAACTGAATTTGAGGAAATCCTCTGGTTTCTACAGTTTCTGAAGAAACTGGCAGGTCTCAAACGCATAGATAATTTTTTAAAGGCGTCGTGGTGAGCATTCAATCGTGTTTCTGAAATTCCGAGTTGTAACTCCAGCGTCTTTCAGAAAGATAGTGCATCTGTGGCTATAAGATGAGTAAAACACCTACAAAGTTTCCAAGGCTCCAAAAAAGTCACACATAACGTAACTGTTACAAAAGCGTGTAAGCCACACATTTAAGAGAGTGGCTTGTACAGGGTACAAAAAATGTCTTAGAATTAAGTTCTCAAATTCTTGCTTGTATTGCTGAATGCACTATGGCCATTGTAGAAGTACTGTCGAATCCTTGTGCCCAGCATTTTGTTATGTCCTGACTATTCAGTTTAGTAACCTGTAAATCATCTTTCGTCATAGTAACGACTTTCTTCCCAGTTTACTACAGATTACCTAGAAATTATTCCTTTACTTTTACTTGCATGTTTGCATATGAACATAACGAACGATATCAATGATTTTTATCTATGCGCGAGATGCAGAAAGTTTCAAAATATGCAAAAGAAAATCCTCTCGCTACTTGTATCCGGATCAAGCACTTATCTATTTGCAGTATATAATCAAAACATGTGGCACGATTCTTGAAAGTGTGTTGTGTCCATGATCGTACTATCATAGTTACATGATTTAAGAAACAGATATGACCGGCTAGAGTACCTTATCTTGAAGGAATTTACAATTTAATAGACACACATTGTTACATACATTATGCAACATGATTCGAGTAAAAAAAAAACTTTTTTGAATCCAGGAGACTCTAAATCGGATAGCCCCCTATCGACAACCTGAACTCCTTTCCGATCACAATACGATCACTAATAAAAGACAGACTGTTTATTTCAGAATCCGAAATCCCCAGTCATCACAAAATAATTACAGCACTACAACCTTCAAACCACAATCAAAGCATAAAAACAGTTTAGTTACTGAGAATCTGTGTTAACAATGCCCTAGAAAATGTCAAAGCAAGATAATCGACATCACTACCTCAAGTACTGTGGGAGAATAATTTTTGTACACGCTGTTTTAGCGGTAAAGTGCGGGTATGCATGCTAAAGGAACAGGCCGAGTCCATAAATTCTCTAGTCGCTTGTCGGCTCCGACAAATGTCAGGAATGAAACGACGAACAAAAAATGTTTGTAGTAGTCGTGCCACAGAAGATGGCAAGTTTTGTCACCCCCACGAAAATGGTACACGGTGCAGACCGCACCACCCGCACCCGTTTTGCGACGCCACTGGCAGTCCAGCACCGGATGCGCCATATTGAGGAAAGGTAGTGGCGTGTTCTAGTCTCATCTCGAGCCTGAATGTGTGTCCACACAAAGGCGGAGACAACTGTGTTCTTTTTTTGTGTGGGTGAAATACACCGAGGTGAAAAAGATAAGAGGACAGCGATGTGTAATTATTGCTACGCAAGATATAAAAGGCCAGTGAATTGGCGACGCTATCATTTATTCTCAGGTGATTCATGTGAAAAGGTTTCCGACATGATTATGGCCGCGCGACGGCAGTTAACAGACTTGGAACGTGGAATGGCAGTTGGAGCTAGCCGCATGAGACTTCCGATTGCGGAAATCGTTAGGGAATTCAATATTCCGAGATCCATAGCATTAAGAGTGTGTAGTGAAATATCACTTCACTTGGATCGAACAATCAACACAATCTCAATCACGTCAAGTACGACAACTACCTTCTTGCTATCAGTGTGAAAAAACGCTGTTACATGACTACTGTTGTTACATGACTACGAATGAAACTCAGACAATTAAGTCTTAAGTTCTAAAAGCCTTCAAGTTTTTGGTAATCACTATATTGTTTAAGACACTTCAACTTTTACTGAAAGTTTTAGGGATCTCCACTCCAAATATATTCATAGAAGTCGGTTTAATCCCCGGTGTTAACCTTAGATTTCAATGGATTTTAAGTTGTATAGAAAGCAGGAAGGAGATCTCTGTCGCTGCGATGAGGAGGGATGTAAGAGAGGGAATGTTATCTGTCTGCTACACAATGATGCCACTTTAGGCATCCGTGTGCGCTGATAATCCGCAGCTGTATGCTATAGTGTAAATTACACTTGGCAGTAACAAGGTTCCTTGAAAGAATATCTTAGGCTTTTTGCACTTTCAGACACTCTTTATAGTATTTATTTTTCAGTTGACACACAGAACACCAGTTGCCTCGTACCGTAATGCTATAGCTGTTATATCACTGAAATTGACAACAGTCCTAAACATAAGACAATAGTCACAAAGTGTAGCGACATGTAGCGTTAACAATTAGGGAGCCAGCCGGCCGCGGTGGCCGAGCGGTTCTAGGCGTTACAGTCTGGAACCGCGCGACCGCTACGGTCGCAGGTTCGAATCCTGCTTCGGGGGCATTGACGTGTGTGATGTCCTTAGGTTAGTTAGGTTTAAGTAGTTCCAAGTTCTAGGGGGCCGATGACCTCAGAAGTTAAGTCCCAGAGTGTTCAGAGCCATTTGAACCAATTAGGGAGCCAAACCTCACATTAGCATAGACAACTTATAGACTCGAGCCACTTTTCGCTGCTGCCAAACTTTGCAATATAACAGTTACTGTAAGTGTTCAAAAGGCAGAATTTAAGCTCATATTCACTCCATTCATGACAACTGATAATTGTCATATATCAAAGTCAGCGACTTAACAAAAATAAATAAAAAAGACCTTCATGGTTCTCGGGTTGGGTGGTTGGACCCCCTCGTCTCGTTCCCCCTCCCACGCCCCTCCCCCTCGTATCTAAGTGAAATGTAAGCGTCCCTGAATTTTCCTTCCCATTTAAAAAAAGAGGAATTTTCAGCTGGTCCTCCTCAGCCACAACAGCTACGAAATTAAAACATGAAATCAGCCAGTACATCAATTACACACGTGATACTGACAGTTTCCCTTTCTCGTCCAGTCATATTCGCTTTGCCTAATTATCACCAATCGATATAATGTTGACTATCACGAAAATTGGAATTCTGTTTGCCTCTGGCACTGTGAAGCGAAGGATATCACAAGTTTATGTACGTAACTCCCTTCGTGGGTAAAGTTGCGTTGAGGTCGGGAGATGACCCCGGGCGGCGGTCGTATTGGCCAGTCGTAGTTCAGTAGAAGGTGCTGCTCCTCACCTGGACGTGGCAGATGGTGGTGGCTGGAACCGTTCGGTGAGCCTTTAGTGAAACATCCCCGTTTACAATAGCCCTTCACTCATTTAACACGGGGACGGGATCGCAGCAGACGGGAGGCTATTGCTCCTCAAGGAGGCCAGTGGCTGGCGGTTCGCCGGATGCTGATGTCAGAAATTTCTATCTCAGAGGACGGCTCGCGTTAGCAACCATGGCGTTGGTTTCAGTGAAACTGTCGCCGAAATGGGCCTGGCGAGCCTTCTGGCAGCCCTACCAATTCGTGGCCGCTGCACACCACACCGGGATAGTGGGTGTTTAAACCGTAAAATCCAGCATGGCTCTGAGGTCGAAGGCATATGCCCACCGTGGGCAATAATCAGCGACAATGATGGGCCCTCAGAGACCAGTGTCCAATAACACAAAGATAGTGCAACCCTTAGCCCACGCTCTAACATGCAGATTAGGCAGCCCCTGGACCAGCTTCGTGAATGTGACACACGAGGTAGGTAGTCGCCGGCAAAAGATAGTCATACGGCATATAAACTAACACGCGAAGGCGCCAGGTCATCTGCATGCTGTCCCAAACTCAGTCCTTGGTACGTTATAGGATGATTCATCTGACACTGCAGTGAACTTAAGCTCAAAGTTGGCAGCGGACGGAGAGACTGGTGTTCAGAAACACATATACACCCTTATACAGTCGTGTACAGAGAACAGTGGCGAGCATCTGAGGGCGACGGTCTGTTTCGGGGAGGCGGTAATGTATTTAAAAGTGTCTGCTCGCCAGTACTTCTCCAGTAGCAGCACCCGCTCCCCAGAAGAGACACAATCTGTAGCATCCGGGTATCGCCATTGGGTGGTGGTGATATAATTTATTTGGCTTTTTTGTTTTGTCAGCTCCTGCACTTCAGTGGCGCTGGCTAGGTTCTTCCGGTCCGTCAGTTTCCCGAATAAACACTCTTCCGTCCCGAACTCAACTTCCTGTGAAACGATATCGGGTCTTCAGGCCGACACTCGCTTTCCTCTGCATGACTTTGTTTTGCTGAGAGTCGTAAAAGCAGTTCAGCACACCCGACAGAGTTGTGGTGCAACAGTAGCAACAACTAGTCGGTCTATACAACAGATGAATATACGTTCGTTATAAATATTTTAGCGTACAACTACTGACATTAGGAACATAATCGTTTCGGGAATCAAGCCCACATCATTTGGATACCTAAGTAAATACTACATAAACATGCAATATCAAAACATAAAAAGTTATCTGAACCTGAAGTTCTCGTCTTACTTTAAAAATTGCAACACCGGATTCTCTTTTCCGCTTATCCACGTTACCGCTCTTCTACCAATCGTTCCTTAAGATTTCGCAGACATAACCGTTGGTATGCTGTCTCTACAGGTCCTTTGCAACATCTCTGAGATATTATGGAACGGCTTATGGCTCAGTGCAGTCTGTCAAAGCCGTACACTTGTTTACGAACTAGCGGCGTATGGAGAGGTAGCTGTTGTGAGCGATGTTTGTCTCTTTACGGAAGGAACGCTTCAGTGGGTGGGCGTTTTGAAGTGCATGCACGACCTAACAGCCAGATAATGCGAGCTTGACTCCCGTAATGCATTCGTGATTATTATGTTACTAGTATTAGTGGTCGCATGCTAAAATATTTATAATCATTGTCGTTACAGCCACTACCTCCGGTCATTAAGATGGATAATATTGGAAGGAATAAACGCTATTTATCAATCTCATAAAGGACAGTCATATAATCGAAAAATCTCGCATTTAAATAACGAAGCAAAAAGTACAGTGCATCACATTAGAACTTAGAAAACTTTCTCTATTCTCTGAATGAAATTCCTGTTGCAATTTCCTTATGACCAATACTGAGTGCCTATCGGGACCATGCTAGTGGTTTGGGTAGTCTGCCGCTGCAAAGTGTGTCTCTTGTCTCCCTGTGGGCCTTCATTGTGGCTATTCATTGCCCAGAGCGGGTATACGCCTTGGGCTTCAACCACACTGGATATTGTAGTTTAAATACAGAGAAACCATCACTCATTCCCCAAAATATAATGAAAAATGATCAGTAATTAGGACAATTGCTGCACAATACGTTGCTGTGCAGAGATCACAGTACATATAACTTTGTCACATGACCCAGTAGGCTTTATAGATCGACGTAATGGTCAACGTTATCGTAAATCACTGAACTCTCAGCGCAATATTGCTTGCATCATAGGTCAGGTTTATTACAGCATCATCCTCCTTTGGGTATTTGTTTCTTACGATGTATCCCGGTTTGATTTGTGCTGGTGCTGGAATGTTGTCTTAGTAATTCCTCTAGAAACTAGTGTTTTTAGATAATTCACATGACCAACTAGTGGACAGTACAGGCCAACATTTTGCTATGAGAAGTAATTAACATTTTAACGGTCCCTTCACGAAGAAGTTATTTGCGTAACACTGAGTGAATAAATTCCTATATAGCTTCGACAGGTTTCTTCCCTCAAAAACTCTTAATTACCGCTTGAAAGGATTTAATCTTCGTATGACAGGTAAATTCATTAAATATTTCAGTTTGTTGCTTTAGGAAATTAATCCATCAATAACTTTATTGGGTTGATAATGTACTGCCACGATTTAATTAGAAATTGCTTCTAAACACTGCAATGGACATTAACAGTCTCGCATTAGTGCAATCTCCAACGCTGACAGAAATGAACAATACGATAACGTAAAATAAATTACATATCAAAATACCAGTTTTATACTATTTACGCTACCGCAACTTTTAGTTTTTTGACAATTTACTTGCCACAGACAAATAAGTGAAAGATTTATGGTTAAATGTCGTTAAGCACTTAAATTATTATTCCAGCAGTTACTGTGACTTGCACTGGCAGCAGTAACAACAGTATATGCGATACTGGACTTGTGGGTGGAATGGTTGAAATACTGCTCTCGTATTCGGGACGAATGGGTTCAGAATCTCCACATAACATTACTGATTAATGTTTTCCTTTACTTCTCTAAATCATTTAATTATTTCTGGTTTAACAAAGTTTGCACGTTTCAGCAGCTCTTATGATAACATAGTGTGTGTCTAATTCTTTTTCTCTACCCTTTTGTATTCTTCCATAACTCATGAGGAATATTCTTACCTCCCCTGAGTCCAAGTATTAGTTTGATACCCATTTGTCCTTCTACTTGACACACTGTTCATTATTTTTGTATCCCTTAGACTCGTCTACATTTCCCTTCATGTCGTTGCTGTATGTCTTTGTAGATAGTGATACTGAATTTATTGCCATTTTCTTGTGTGAACTTCTGATACACATGGAACAACAAACCTGTTGTTTTGTATCAGTTCTTATATGTTTATTGCAGATAACTCCATTTATTTATTTTTGCCAGATGACTCCATTTAATCATGGAATATCAAGTTTTTATGAAGTTATTCTTTACGTAAATTCTTTGTCTTGTTTCCCGTTATTTGTAATTTTCATTCTTAGGAATCTGTGTAAGATAGTAGCTGCAACATTCCCATCTATCCTTCCAGTACTAAATCTTCATTTATTCCATCATTTAACGCTAATGTTCTCTCATTAATTTTTATATTTAGACCTTGCTTTTTATATACTTATATCACTTTTCTGATCATTTACTCAATATCATCATCAGCTGGTTGTCTGCAAATTGTATTGAGTATACTGCTCAATCATTTATGGCATTCCACATATTTTTAATTTTGCTTTTTTTGTTCCAACGTTTTAGGTTTATGTGCATATTTTATAAAATGCAGGTGAGGTGCACAACCCCAACATAATGTTCTTGTGACCTGAAATGCAGTTGATAATTATTTTGTATTTTTGACAGTGTTTGAATTTTCTTGATTATATTTTCATTTATTTTCTCCGATTTTGGATTTTCCTGCACAATGGATAAAGCAACACATAAATAGGTTTCTTCCGGACCTGCAAATATCAAGTATTTTTAACCCCAATATTTCTTGTAGGAAGAAAATGTGGTCCAGTAATGATCAACCAAATCTAAAGCCAGCTAATTCTTCAGTCTTCATTGATTACAATCATCTCAGAAGTCAACTTACTTTATCTGTTATATGCCTATAATTTTCGAGTCACCTTTATTTGGTTTTTATGGATTTTTAAAAAGGCTTCTACTTTTCAATTACTTAGCGTGCTCTCTGAATTTAAGCGTTTTTTAAACACCTTACTGTTTCACGTAATTTTATCAGCATCAAATTTTAATTACACTGTGGTAATGCTTTCAGTGCCTATATCTCTTCCATTCTTTATAGGTTTTTACAGCCTATGTAACTATTTCTATCTCCAGATGGATATCATAATCTGTCCAGCCATTTATTTGTCCAATACATTCTGTCAGATCATTTTCCAAATGTTTTGTTTATAGAAAGGAATGTTTTTCTCCAAAGAAAAGAGAGACATTTAATAAGCTTTGTCACATTACAACTCCTTCTAATATTCTTCGTTGTTCCACATGTTTCTGTACCACTCCTCCCATCCCCCAACAAAAGATTCTGTTTTTTACATAACTGTTCCATAGTTTTGTTTATTACTTCTGCAACATTTTCCTGATTGCGACTTTTTGTGCATTAAGCACTTTTGTGGCAGTAATTCTTTTTATATATTTAGTTTTATCTCGTTTTCAGTTACATCATGTCAGTAGTAAATAATGATTCATAATTTTCTCCTGATGTTTCTTTGTACAGATCATGTAATTTGTTTATTATGTAATCTGGTTTTGGTAGTACCAAATGTTCAGTCCACAAATTTATCTTGTTTTTTATATAAAATACAGCATTTACATTCTTAAGTCCATTGGGGAGTGTCTCATGAGTTTGGTGATTTCAAACTGGTTTTGTGCAGTGTCTGAAAGGGAAAAAATTCGATTTACTACATAGTTACCACTGTTATACAACTATAGGATCTTATTTTTGTCTTGATGTGCCGTTCAGTTACAACATCATGCTGTGTAGAGGACCAGAGTGGATGACCTCTTCGGTGGCGGATTACAGTTGACAGGGTGGATTGTCGTCAGGATCATTATTAATGGCTTATGAAGGAAACATCATTATTAGCCGTACTTTTTATTTTAAAAAAAGTCTAACACTCGTAGCAACACTCTGCGGCAGCAAGTGCGGCGGTATTGATGCAACTGGACAGTCTGTGACCTGCTTGACGCCGTAGCTGGGCAGATTTGTTGACACACAGAGTTCGCGGCAGATTGTGAACCGTCTGATTACGGCCCAGCAGGTCAGGACAGGAAGCGCCGCTACGCATGTAGTCCCATCCTCACTGCTGCAGCAAGAAGTGCTTGCGAGCGGAGGTGTATAGCGTTAGTCAGACCACACAGCCACTGGTGGTTAAGCAGCTCTACCGCCCTGGACTCCAATCGCTACCCCGCAGGACAGAAGGCTGGCCGTGGCTAGAGCGATCCTCGAGGAAGACCACATCTAAGTGCATGGTGGTGGACTTAGAATCAGCAGGAGGCCCGTTCTTCCTGGGAGTCAAGTCTCGTGGCCACTGCTTGCAGAAGCGTCTCACCCAATCACCTGCTCTAGACCTGCCCTTGTAGATGGTGCTACCAGACTGAAAGACCTTTGGTTAAAAATGATGGCCATTTCTACTGGTTCAGCGTCTACCTGCTTGGAAGCCGTGCTTCAGCAAAACATATACATCAAAATAAACCCATTGCTTGGAGGTTAGTGACCTGCCTGCTGACGACGCAGTTGCTCTGCCTTCCTACTGCATCGAAATTGCTAATTTACTGGCCTATCGCTCGGTATGCTATGTGCATATCGACATGTGAATAGCAACATAATATGTAACAGTGTTTTGGTCGGCTCTGGATTTACCGACTTTAACGACACTATTGCACCTGCTGTGCAGTGCCGCTATTTTGCTCCGTAGCGCCGAAAAATAATGGAGGCGCTACAGTAGTAGCTCTGAGACCGACAAAAACATACGTTTTTCATATTAGATGCATTGTGCTGCCACCTACTGCCAGGTACACCATATCAGCGACCTCAGTAGTCACTAGACATCGTGAGAGAGCAGAATTGGACGCTCCGAGGACCTCACGGACTTCGAACGTGGTCAGGTGACTGTGTGCCACTTGTGTCATACGTCTGTATGCGAGATTTCCACACTCCTAAACATCCCTAAATCCACTGTTTCCGATGTGATAATGAAGTGGAAAGCGTACATGCCGACCTCGTCGACTGACAGAGACCGCCGACAGTTGAAGACGGCTGTAATGTGTAATGGGCAGGCATCTATCCATACCATCACACAGAAATTCCAAACTTCGTCAGGATCCACTGCAAGTACTATGACAGTTAGGCGTGAGGTGAGAAAACTTGGATTTCATGGTCAAGCGGCTGTTCACAGCCACACATCACTGCGGTAAATGCCAAATGACGCCTCGCTTGGTGTAAGGAGATTACACATTGGACGATTGAGCAGTCGAAAAACGTTGTGTGGAGAGACGAATCACGGTGCACAATGTGGCGATCCGATGGCATGGTGTGGATGTGGCGAATGCCCGGTGAACGTCATCTGCCAGCGTGTGTAGTGCCAACTGTAAAATTCTGAGGCGGTGATCGTATGGCGTGGTGGTGTTTTTCATGGAAGGGGGTTGCACCCCTTGTTGTTTTGCGTGGCACTATCACAGCACAGGCCTACACTGATGTTTTAAGCACCTTCTTGGTTCCCACTGTGAAGAGCAATTAGGGGACGGCAATTGCGTCTTTCAACACGATCGACCACCTGTTCAGAATGCTCGGCCTGTTACGGAGTGGTTACACTACAATAACATCCCTGTAATGGACTGGCCTGTACAGAGTCCTGACCTGAATCCTATAGAATACCTTTGGCATGTTTAGAAACGCCAACATCATGGCAGGCCTCACCGACCGAAATCGGTACCTCTTCTCAGTGTAGCACTCCGTGAAGAATGGGCCGCCATTCCCCAAGAAAACTTCCAGCACCTGATTGACGTATCCCTGCAAGAGTGGAACCTGTTCAAAATGGTTCAAATGGCTCTGAGCACTATGGGACTTAACTTCTGAGGTCATCGGTCCCCTAGAACTTAGAACTACTTAAACCTAACTAACCTAAGGACATCACACACATCCATGCCAGAGGCAGGATACGAACCTGCAACCGTAGCGGCAGTGGAAGCTGTCATCAAGGTGGTGGTGGTGGTGGTGGTTAGTGTTTAACGTCCCGTCGACAACGAGGTCATTAGAGACGGAGCGCAAGCTCGGGTTAGCGAAGGATTGAGAAGGAAATCGGCCGTGCCCTTTCAAAGGAACGATCCCGGCATTTGCCTGAAACGATTTAAGGAAATCACGGAAAACCTAAATCAGGATGTCTGGAGACGGGATTGAACCGTCATCCTCCCGAATGCGAGTCCAGTGTGCTAACCACTGCGCCACCTCGCTCGGTGTCATCAAGGCTAAGGGCGGGTCAACACCATATAAAATTTCAGCATTACTGATGAAAGGTGCCAGAACTTGTAATTTTCAGCCAGTTGTCGGGATACTTTTATCACATAGTGTATCTGTAATTATTATGCATTTCCTCGTGTTGATAAAAGCGCTCAGAATTTTCAGTGGACATTCCTTTCGAATATCGTTGAGACTTTTACAGTTATCAATATCGATTTTTACTGCAAATTATTCCATTTTATTATATCCCTTTTTACTTTCTATTCTAATGCTAAAATGTCCTGAAATTGTTGATCTCTCTTGGTGTTCGATATTCCCTACAGTTTCATTTAATTTATTATGTAGTTCTACCGTTTGATACAATGGTTCATTAATACTGTTCAAATTTCCGTTGACACGTTCTCAGTCCACAACGATTCTTCTGGAAATGTCTTCCACATTTATCGATATCGGACACTAATCTATTTGATTTTTCGATACCCTACTATAAAAGTGTGTATATTGTCTCTTGAGTTTAATGCGATGGCCCTTGTCTTTTTCTTTTTATTCTGGGAGAACAATAATGTCTCGGATTTCAATTCTCTGTACATCCCTAGCTTCATCTATTTTATTTTGCCAGACAGCTATGTTACATACATCAATCAGAATAGTTCTTTTGCGTATAATTTTCCATTTCCCACTACATTCGTCCCTTCAGTAATCTTACAGGCTTTTTAAAAAGTGAATATTTTCGACGAGTGGGGGAGTCGGCAAATTGCACCAACCGCAACCTGGAGGACGAGGTAATTTTAGTTCAAGATTTTCTTTCTATAGCCTTTGATAATCCAGTAGTCAAATTGCAAGGCAGCAGCTGCTAATTCTGATTCACCTCATTTTTTCCCTAGGTGAATTTTTTAATAAGTGCCATGTGAAACTGAACGTTAAAATATACGCTTTCTGCATCTTGTTAGTTACGAAGTTTCAGTTTAGTTCAGACTGTTGATGATTTGTAACTTCTCACCGTAGTTACCGGCGTAAGACCATGCAAATGTTTGACTTAGGTAGTGCTTTCAAGCCTGCTGGAACACTGTAGTACGAGGGACGTCCAGTAAGTAATGAACGCACTTCTTTTCTCAGAAGTTGGTTTTGTTCAGGATTCCAGTACACCTAATTATTCTCCAGTCTTTGGCTACGAAAGTCTATTTTTCAACATAATCTCCGTACAGTGCGACGGTCTCACGCCACCTTACCTATATGCCCTCAGGGTACCACGCTACTGGTCGATGTCGGAGTCGTCTTGCTACGTAAGTAACTTCCCTGTCATCCACGTACTGTTTCCGGAAAGTGCATCCTTCGTTCGACCAAACAGATGAAAGTCGAAGGTGCGAGATCCGGGCTGTAGAGTGGATGAGGAAGAAAATTCCAATGAAGATTTGTGACCTCTTTTCGGATGTGCAGACGTGTGAGGCCTTGCGTTGTCATGGAGAAGAAGAAGTTCGTTGGCATTTTTGTCGCAAAGAATGCGCTGTAGTCGTTCCTTCAATTTCCTGAGAGTATCACAACAGATTTCAGAATTCATCGTTGCATTATGAGGGAATACATCACAGTGAATCTCTTCAGAGTCCCAAAAGACCATCGCAATGATTTTACGGTTGAGGGTGGAGCTGTGAACTTTTTCTTCTTCAGAGGAGAGGTAGTGTGGCGCCATTCCATGAATGGCCATTTTGTTTCTGGCTCGAAGTGATGAACCCAGATTTCATCGCCCCTGACGATATTCAAAAAATATTGTCACGGTCGGCCTCTTAAAGCGCAAACAACTCCTCTCAGATGGACTTATTGCCTTTTATTAGGAATCCAGTGGGCACGTACCTTCGTGTACCCCAACTGGTGGACGAGTGTGTCAGCACTACCAGCAGAGCTGTACAATTGTGCAGCGAGGTGTTTGATTGTGCGCACGCAGTGACAGCTGTAGACGACCGGTAGGCACGCGAAAAATCGGACAGGAAAATCGGACAGGTTTGCGCTACCTTGTTCCGAAATGACACACGCCTCGCTCAATGACCCACAGTGCTTTTGTTCACTGCGAGGGCTCCGTAGACGTTCTGCAAGCGCCTATGAATATCTGCGATGGTATGGTTTTCCGCCGAAACAAACTCAGTGACAGCCTCTGCTTGGAACGCACCTCTCAAATTCTGCATTTTTTCAACCGAAACTGGCCGAGAAATAAAATTTTTGCATTACTTATTCAACGCCTCTTGTTCTTAATAGTCCTTTACTTGTCACTTCTTCGGTTATACGTAAATGTTTTGGCGCTATACTAAACTGTGGGATTCCAGTCATGGGAGGTACACTACTGGCCATTAAAATTGCTACACCACGAAGATGACGTGCTACAGACGCGAAATTTAACCGACACGAAGAAGATGCTGTGATATGCAAATGATTAGCTTTTCAGAGCATTCACTCAAGGTTGGCGCCGGTGGCGACACCTACAACATACTGCCATGAGGAAAAATTCCAACCGATTTCTCATACACAAACAGCAGTTGACCGGCGTTGCCTGGTGAAACGTTGTTGTGATACCTCGCCTGGTGAAACGCTGTTGTGATGCCTCCTGTAAGGAGGAGAAATGCCTTTTATCACATTTCCGAATTTGATAAAGGTCGGATTGTAGCCTATAGCCATTGCGGTTTATCGATCGCGACATTGCTGCTCGCGTTGGTCGAGATCCAATGACTGTTAGCAGAATATGGAATCGGTGGGTTCGGGAGAGTAATACGGAACGCCGTGCTAGATCCCAACGGCCTCGTATCACAAGCAGTCGAGATGACCGGCATCTTATCCTCATAGCTGTAACGGATCGTGCAGCCACGTCTCGATCCCTGAGTCAACAGGTGGGGACGTTTGCAAGACAACAACCATCTGCACGAACAGTTCGACGACGTTTGCAGCAGCATGGACTATCAGCTCGGAGACCATGGCTGCGGTTACACTTGACAGTGCATCACAGACAGGAGTGCCTGCGATGGTGTACTCTACGACGAACCTGGGTGCACGAATGGCAAAACGTCATTTTTTCGGATGAATCTATGTTCTGTTTACAGCATCATGATGGTCGCATCCGTGTTTGGCGACATCGTGGTGAACACACATTGGAAGCGTGTATTCGTCATCGTCATACTGGCGTATCACCCGGCGTGATGGTATGGGGTGCCATTGGTTACAAGTCTCGGTCACCTCTTGTTCGCATTGACGGCACTTTGGACGTTACATTTCAGATGTGTTACGAACCGTGGCTCTACGCTTCATTCGATCCCTGCGAAACCCTACATTTCAGCAGGATAATGCACGATCGCATGTTGCAGGTCCTGTACGGGCCTTTCTGGATACAAAAAATGTTCTACTGCTGCCCTGGCCAGCACATTCTCCAGATGTGTCACCAATTGAAAACGTCTGTTCAATGGAGGCTGAGCAACTGGCTCGTCACAATACGCCAGTCACTACTCTTGATGAACTGTGGTATCGTGTTGAAGCTGCATGTGCAGCTGTACCTGTACACGCCATCCAAGGCTCTGTTTGACTCAATGCCCAGGCGTATCAAGGCCGTTATTACGGCCAGAGGTGGTTGTTCTGAGTACTGATTTCTCAGGATCTATGCACCCAAATTGCGTGAAAATGTAATCACATGTCAGGTCTAGTATAATATATTTGTCCAATGAATACCCGTTTATCATCTGCATTTCGTCTTGGTGTAGCAATTTTAATGGCCAACAGTGTACTAGTTTGCGATGTCCAGACATAGTAAATGCTGGTAGCGGAGTACACACGTCGCCCGCGGCGGTGGTGGCGGCGGCGGCTCAGGTGGAGGCTAGCGGGATGTCCGTCTGCAGAACCGGTCGCTGGCGGCTGTCAAGAGCGCGGCCTTCTCCTGGCCTTGGACGCGGCGCTCTGTGTCAAGCGCGAGGTGAGCTGAGGTGAGGTGGGGTCCGCCACCCTCTGCGACATCCGACCTCGTTTCCTCGCCGTTTACGTCGCAAGTCGATCACCACTCCTGCTGATAAAGTCAACTGCGGCGATGCGCTCAACTGCTCTGATGAGTCCGAACTTTTAAGTTTCACGTTTAAGAAATCGTTCACACAGGAGAATCGTACGAGTATACCACCGCGCAGTGTCCCGTATGAACGACATAGCACCAGTGACTTAGAGAAACAACTGAAAGAGTTGAACACATGTAAGGCGCCATTCCCGGATGGAATCCCAATTCTGTTTTACAAAGAGTTCTCTATGGCACTGGCCCCTTACTTATCTTTCATTTATCGCGAAGCTCTCGACCAGCGCAGACCCCCCAGCGACTGGAGGAAAGGTCAAGTGAGTCCTGTATATAAGGAGGATAAGGGAACGGATCCACAAAATTACAGACTAGTGTCCCTAGCATCGGTTTGCTGCAGATTTTTTGGACACATTTTGATTTCGAATATAAAAAACTTCCTTGGAACCGAAAAGATTTTGTCGACGAACCAGCACGGTTTTAGAAAGGATCTCTCGTGCGAAATTCGACTTGCCTTTTTCTCACATGGTATTCTGCGAACCATGGATGAAGGGTAGCAGGCAGATCCCATATTTCTATATTTCTGAAAAGCATTTAACACGGCGCGCCACTATAAACTCTTAACGAATGGAATAGGCTTTTGGAATAGGTTCCCACACGTGTTAGTGGGTCGAAGACATCTTAAGTAAAAGAATCCAGTACGTTGTGTTCGTCAGAGCTAAGAGCATCGTTAGGAATGCCCCATAGAAGTGTGATAGGAATGCTATTATTATCTTTATATATAAGATATTTTGCAGACAGAGCTGGCAGCAATCTGCACTTGCTTGCTGCTGATGCTCTGGTGTCGAAGTTGAGTGGTTGTAGGACGATACAAGATGACTTACACCAAATTTCTAGTTCATGTGATGAATGTCAACTTGCTCTAAGTGTAGAAGAATGTAAGTTAATGCAGATAAGTCCAGATTAGTGGAAAAAACAAACCCGATATGTTCGAGTGTCATGCTTGACACAGTCACGTCGTTTAAATATCTGGGCGTGACGTTGCAAAGCGATACCAAATGGAACGAGCATGTGAGGACCGCTGCAGGGAAGGCTGTACTTCGGTTTAGCGTACAATTCTGGGAATGTGCGATTCATTTGTGAAACACCCACATGTAGCTAGAGCGACTGCTTCTCGAATACTGCTCGAGTATTTGGGTCACACACCAGGACGGATTGAGCAGGACATCGAATCAATTCAGTGGCGAGCTGCTAGATTTTTTACCAGTAGGTTCGAACAACACGAAAGTATTACGGAAATGCTTTGGGAACTCAAATGGGGGTCCTGGCGGAGGTTCGAGTCCTCCCTCGGGCATGGGTGTGTGTGTTTGTCCTTACGATAATTTAGGTTAAGTAGTGCGTAAGCTTAGGGACTGATGACCTTAGCAGTTAAGACCCATAAGATTTCACACACATTTGAACATTTTTGAACTCAAATGGGAATCCCTGGAGGGAAGTCGATATTCTTTTCGAGGAACACTACTGAGGAAATTTAGAGAATCGGCATCCGAAGCTGACTGCCGATCGATTCTACCGCCTGTAACATACATTTCGCGTAAGGACCACAAAGGTAAAAGACGAGAAATTAGGGATTATACTGACAATGGTTTTTCTGTTGCTTTATTCGTCAGTGGAACAGAAAAGAAAATTACTATTAGCTGTACAGGGTAACCTACGGATGTAGACGCCACGATTACACGAAGAAGATTAGCTTCCTCTCACTCCTCGTCCCCCCCCCCCCCTCCCAACATCCTCCGTCCCCCCATCTCCTCGGTACTTCTAGGGGTCGCTAGCGGCACTACACCATCAAACACACTTTTACAGCATGAGTCACACTCAGATGTAAACAAATGTATGTACCAAAGTTTTTATACATTTGTTTTACCGATGTGCATGGGGCTTCTAGTGCCAGGAAATTGGATTCCTCTAAAAGTAAACCTGTGTGCACTTGTCTGAGTGGAATGGTGTCATTATACAGTTACTGTCACTCAGAAAAACTGTATTCTTTTTTTTTTTGACATCGCCGTCATGTGTTATCATGTACTGTTGTACTTTCTAAGATGATTACAGCATTGTGCTTGCGTTGCGGAAGCCAGTGGATTTAAATGTGTTTTATAGTTTAGAAATCATATCAAGTGTGATTCAGTGCGTTCTCGATGAACCCTTGACGTTGTCGTGTAATCTAAGCCCTAGCCTAATGATTCTAGGAAGAATGTAACATTGGAAATTGTGCCTTGATGTCATCTTTCGTTTAATTTGTACCATGACGGGCATGGAAGCATTATTCCTGAATTTCCTGGCTGCACTGCTGAGTAAAGCAAATGGGTATGAAGAGGAAGTTGTCTTCACCTTGCTGAGGTGGACGAATATGTTCCATGCCACGGATGGAGGCTTCTTCGTCAAGAGTTCGATGACATTGACTTTCCAGTCTGCTGATTGCTGCAGTCAGAAGAATGGCATGTCACATTCGGCATGGTTGTATAGGAGCGACGGACGTTGACTAATTTGGTGTCATGGACTCTGATGAGTCAGCTATGTGATTATAAAATACACTCCTGGAAATGGAAAAAAGAACACATTGACACCGGTGTGTCAGACCCACCATACTTGCTCCGGACACTGCGAGAGGGCTGTACAAGCAATGATCACACGCACGGCACAGCGGACACACCAGGAACCGCGGTGTTGGCCGTCGAATGGCGCTAGCTGCGCAGCATTTGTGCACCGCCGCCGTCAGTGTCAGCCAGTTTGCCGTGGCATACGGAGCTCCATCGCAGTCTTTAACACTGGTATCATGCCGCGACAGCGTGGACGTGAACCGTATGTGCAGTTGACGGACTTTGAGCGAGGGCGTATAGTGGGCATGCGGGAGGCCGGGTGGACGTACCGCCGAATTGCTCAACACGTGGGGCGTGAGGTCTCCACAGTACATCGATGTTGTCGCCAGTGGTCGGCGGAAGGTGCACGTGCCCGTCGACCTGGGACCGGACCGCAGCGACGCACGGATGCACACCAAGACCGTAGGATCCTACGCAGTGCCGTAGGGGACCGCACCGCCACTTCCCAGCAAATTAGGGACACTGTTGCTCCTGGGGTATCGGCGAGGACCATTCGCAACCGTCTCCATGAAGCTGGGCTACGGTCCCGCACACCGTTAGGCCGTCTTCTGCTCACGCCCCAACATCGTGCAGCCCGCCTCCAGTGGTGTCGCGACAGGCGTGAATGGAGGGACGAATGGAGACGTGTCGTCTTCAGCGATGAGAGTCGCTTCTGCCTTGGTGCCAATGATGGTCGTATGCGTGTTTGGCGCCGTGCAGGTGAGCGCCACAATCAGGACTGCATACGACCGAGGCACACAGGGCCAACACCCGGCATCATGGTGTGGGGAGCGATCTACTACACTGGCCGTACACCACTGGTGATCGTCGAGGGGACACTGAATAGTGCACGGTACATCCAAACCGTCATCGAACCCATCGTTCTACCATTCCTAGACCGGCAACGGAACAATGCACGTCCGCATGTATCCCGTGCCACCCAACGTGCTCTAGAAGGTGTAAGTCAACTACCCTGGCCAGCAAGATCTCCGGATCTGTCCCCCATTGAGCATGTTTGGGACTGGATGAAGCGTCGTCTCACGCGGTCTGCACGTCCAGCACGAACGCTGGTCCAACTGAGGCGCCAGGTGGAAATGGCATGGCAAGCCGTTCCACAGGACTACATCCAGCATCTCTACGATCGTCTCCATGGGAGAATAGCAGCCTGCATTGCTGCGAAAGGTGGATATACACTGTACTAGTGCCGACATTGTGCATGCTCTGTTGCCTGTGTCTATGTGCCTGTGGTTCTGTCAGTGTGATCATGTGATGTATCTGACCCCAGGAATGTGTCAATAAAGTTTCCCCTTCCTGGGACAATGAATTCACGGTGTTCTTATTTCAATTTCCAGGAGTGTATTTTCCTCTTGTGGCATTTAAGGTTGTTTCGGATCTGTCGTTGTTGGATGTAATCTGATGGATTGGGTTATTTCCGTTGTATCTATAGTAACTGGTAACTACATTGCAGCCTTCAGTAGCTTAACTACCCTTTCCCATGCGTAGGCCACCTCTAACACCACAACACAAACAGCTGAACTTGCAGCGGTGCTGTGAGTGGCGTCGCACTGTGTTGAGAGATTAATAGCGGTTCTGCTCCACGCCAGATGACCATCGTTGGCGAGAGTTGCGGCGACCTGGGGGAGGTCTCGTTGTTCCAAATCTCTGGAAAGGCACAGCGACGTTACTCCCATTGTGATGGTGTGGCAGGCCATCGGGTATGACTTGAAGTCAGGGCTGGTAGTGACTGAGGGAACTCTGACGGCACAACTGTACTCACGGCTATCCTGCGCCCTTATGAGTTTCGTCTCAGGCAACAGCGTCGTAATGCCACTGTCCTTGCGTGGCACAGATTTCTATGCGTGATGTTGGGATACTCATGCTAGGAAGTTCTTCAGGTCTGGTCACTACAGAACAGGTGTGAGACCAGCTCGGGCGTCAGTTCCGTCCCAGCTCCAGTAAGCAGCTTGAGTCAGGAGACGATACAGTGCCTTTATGATACCCTTTCCAACCAAATCAGTACACGCATCTCGACCAAAGTGAGTGTAGCGTCATACTGATAAGGGGGCCCAACATTCCCAAGTTCTTTGTAAATTTGACTCTATCTGAAATAACATCACATACCCTCTCAACCACTGAAGTTTCATTTCGTTTCCTCCTCTCCTTATGGGCGCTTCACTTTCCTTGTCGAGTGGCGTATTTTCAGCAGTGACGGTAGACTGCAAGGAGCGACGTTTTGACATATCCACGCCAGTCTCTTTACATATGGTCCGGAGGCGCGGCCAGCGGCGCCTGCCGCGTCCACATATGGCGGGATCGGGGGCCGCGACACGCACCAAGGTCGGACAGCCGCGGCCTCGCCTCACGCATTGCGTGGCGTGGCGTGTCGTGCGCTGCTCAGACGGCGCGTAACGGGACGCGGCGAAGAGACACGGCGGGGCGCGGCTTCCGCTCGCTGCTGCCTGCCCGCGGACGCTGGCGTCGCCTCCCTCCTCCCACGAACACTGTTTGAAAGGTTGCTACGATCCGAAATAGCGACAGGTTTCCGAGTATTATGAACCAGTGTCTCCTGCTTTATATACAACGTCGTCAGCACATGGTTTACTGAAACGTCTCGAGATCTAAATTACCTGTCCTTAGCCTGTGCGTGATTTCCGATACTGTTTTTCTCATGTGTGTCGCTGACGACTGAGCTCTTTCCCTTTACCCAATCGATGTTATGAATATCGTGTCAGTTGGGAGCGAAACCCATAGCATAAGGTTTCGATGGAAATGTGCCTATTTACTAAGACACCTTCTCTTGCTGACAGTACGGGTAATGTAGCTGATGATGATGAATAGAAGGCCGGAATTCTAAACATAGCTTTCAAAAACTCGTTTACGATAGAGGACTGCAGCGCCATTCCCCCTTTCAATTACCGAACAAACGAAAGGATGGCTGACATAGTGTTTAGTGTAACTAGGATTGTAAAAAAGTTAAGATTCTTAGACGCCAGAAAGGTATCTGGCCCAGACAGTATCTCCGTAAGATTTTATGTTGACTATGCCACAAATATAGCACCATTCTTATCCGTCATCTATCAGAGCTCATTGGAACGGCGGAAAGTTCCACGGGACTGGAAGAAGGCCCAGGTCATAGCAATCTATAAAAAGGGTGGAAAATAGGATGCACATAATTACCAGTCAATTTCACTGACATCGATTTGTTGTAGAATCATGGAACATATTTTGTGTTCAGACCTTTCTAGACTCTGAGAAGCTCATCTGCAGAAACCAGCACGGTTTTAGAAAACAGCGGTCATGCGAGATGCATGATATACAACAGGCTCTAGATACCGGCTCCCAGATTGATGCCATATTTCTCGACTTTCGAAAGTCGTTCGACTCAGTTCCACACTGTCGCTTGCTACAAAAAGTGCGCGCTTACGGTCTATCCAACGACAGTAGCGGGTGCATAGAAAGTTTTCTAACAGACAGGGAGCAATATGTCGTCCTGAACGGGGTAACTTCAACAGAAACAAGAGTAACTTCAGGTGTGCCCCAGGGCAGCGTAATAGGTACTCTGCCTTTTACAATTTACATAAACGATCTGGTTGATGGTATTGACAGCGGCCTTAGACTGTTTGCCAATGATGCTGTAGTCTACAGGAAAGTAGTATCACACGAAAGTTGTGAACAAATCATGAGGATTTGCAGAAAATAAATGCGTGGTGCAATGACTGGCAGTTATCTCTCAATATTAGTAAGTGTAACCTACTGCGAATAACAAGGCGAAAATCCCCATTAAGGTATGAATACAAAATAAATGATCAGTCTTTGGAAGCGGGAACATCAATCAAGTATCTGGGTGTGACTGTTCGAAATGATCTAAAATGGAATGATCAGATTACACAAGTAACGGGTAAGGCGAACTCTAGATTGCGGTTTATTGGTAGAATCCTGAAGCGATGCAGTCCTTCAACAAAGGAAATAGCTTACAATACGTTAGTTCGTCCAGTCTTAGAGTACTGTTCGTCTGCATGGGACCCTTACCAGTTGGGTCTGATTCAAGAGGTTGAGAAGGTCCAAAGAAGAGCGGCAAGGTTCGTGACTGGTACATTTAGCCATCGCGAGAGCGTTACATATCTCATAGATTGTTTGAAGTGGGACATACTTGCAGATAGACGACGCGCTAAACAGAAGGGGCTGCGCACTAAATTCCGAAATCCAATCTTCACCGACGAAGTAGAGCATATATTATTACCACCAACTTTCAAAAATCGCACAATGATCATCATTCAAAGATAAGGGAAATAAGAACTCGTAGTGAGGCGTTCAGACAGTCGTTTTTCCGTTTTTTTCCTCGCGCGATCTGTGAGTGGAACAGAGGGGGGGGGGGGGGGGGAAGTATGACTTTTGGAGCGAATTGTGCCCTCCGCCACACACCGCTTTCTGGCTAGCGGAGTATATATGTAGATGTAGGCGTGAGAGCTGGCCTTATCTTTCAGCTAATAAATTTCATTCTACGAATATCGTTCCGTTACAATCGCACTAGGAACAGAAGTTTCTTAATCTGCGATTAGAGGCTATCAGGTAGGAATCAGTACAGAGTGATATGGAAAGATGATGGATCTCAATACTGAAAGGGAGTTTGTTTGAAGTGTAGATTCCCTCGTGTGGAAAAGAAAGCTGGATTGGAGACAGTAAAAACTTACAGTTAACTATTTGTTTAAGCCTATGAATGTAAAACCAATAATTCAGCCAACGAAAGTTGCAATCGAGCATCTTTGCCAAACATTAGTCCTTGAAATTATTCCATTTTTGTTCATGTGTTGCAAGAGTTTAGTGTTGCTGATAAGCAACTGGCCCATAAACCAATCTAGAATTTTCTAAGAGTAAGTCACACAAGTGTAAAAGCATGTTGTAAAAGCATGTTGCATAATCTATCTCACTAGTGACAGAATCGGTACATTTATTAAGAACTAACTGTTACCAGTGACTGAGTTCACATATCAGTTGTTCTTTATGATAATTGATGGTGAATAAGAAAGCTATGTACGTGTAGTTACGTCAGCTTCCCTCACGAGCCTTCGTCTCTTCTGGTAAACATAGCTCATGTATACTGTATCCCCCTCCTCTCCCTAATGATCCAACGCACGGCGTCGTGGGACACGGAGCGTCACTGCCGAGCAGTGCGTGCTTAGGGCCGTGAGAGGGAGCACGTATCTGCGCATTGTAGTACTGAGGTAGCTACACATTCATCATACAGCTGTAAATTAAGCAGCCAGTTTAGTAACTTTAACACAGTTTCTCTCTACCGACGTACAAAAAATATATTCCATTCTTCACTTTTCCCTTTTAGCAGTCATTTCTTTTTTCTGCTTTCTACAGTAGCCTGTGTGCTTTCTTAGGTTCAAGCTATCTCTATACCACATTTCATCTAAAGAGGTCCGGCGGTTTAGACGTTTACAGATACTTTCGCATTTAATAGTATAGAGTGCAAGTATGCATTGTACAGTCACTGTATTCAATATGTTAAATCGCATCGTTTGGAAGACACCAACCAAAAAAAATCATTTTCTCATATATCATAAAGTGCAAAAGTCAAAATACCTTTTCCAAAGACCAAATATTTCCCTAATTCAATTTATGGTCTTCAAAGCAATCATTATATTGCATAAACACGCTATAATATACAGTACATTGTTTTTTAAGATTCAAGGTATCAGCATACCAAATTTCACTGAAATGAGTTCAGTAATTTAGTTGAGAAAACGTAGCAGACAGTGCTACTTTCGCATGTACAATATTCTTATGGATTACTCCAGAGTGCATACCTGACGGGTGGCAGTGGTGACGATAATTCCTCAAATGACATCACTAATTCCATACTCCTAGACGGAACATGTTTACATCTACCTAAGACTCCCTGGCGTGACGGCATACCAATGTTGCAGACAGTGAGTCAGTTAGCACATTCGTCATACAAATTGACTTAAGTATATTTTCTAGTCATGAAACCACCTTGCAATGTACGATGAGTGTGATCCGGTTCTTTGCTCAACCATTTGAGTCATGGACCTCTGAAAGTGAGGAAGACAGCTAGCTCAGGTCTCATCGAACAATCTTTAGCACTAAGATTGTGAATAGTAACAACCACACAGTTAGATTTGTAAACACACTGTGTTCTTGCTCTTTTCCGTTCGTTTTAACACTCATAGCAGGTCTGCTACAGAAACATAACACAGTCATATACTGAAACACTCTGGTAGATTTGATGAAGACGCCCTGTGATGATGTACAATAAACAGACACCTATGGTGACAGACTGTTTTTTCTACTGTTATGGTTTTGAGTATACATATTAGCATTGCCATGGAAAAAAACGGTCGATGGAATTTAGGCATAAGGAATGCCTAAATGACCGACTAGTTCTATAAACTTATTTGCATTTTATTGGCCACTCCTAGGTGAAGCTGATCTATTTTACTCTCGGGCTGTCTAGATTTGTAGCGTCACTTATGCAGTATGAAAACACAGCCTCACACAATTGCTTATGCAAAAAGCAAATTACAGTGGATCGAATATAGCAATAGGAATGAAACACTGTCTTGGACACCACGTCGAATTTGTACATTTTTGGGGGTTGCCGAGGAAGCAGCGCACTGTAAAATATCCTGCATGTTGCAGAATTGTCCTCCTCGCTGACGACTGCAAATATTCGTACGTTGTCATGTTTGCTTTCAAAGACGCTCCCCAGACTTTCGTCTCTCCTGTAACTCAGCAGTTCATGTTAATGAAGTTTGTAGATTTTTTCAGTGGTGTCCAGCATCTGAATATCAGCCCATTTCACTCGGCTTCTAATTCGGAGGTGCCATGATTTATACGAATGTTCAAAACTCAAATGAATAAGTCTGTGTCCGTCTCATCTACGATAATGCACTGTCCAGTTTTCCTGGCATGTACCAGGCAACGTTGGTTAATGGGTGCAATCTAGTGCAATGTTTTCATGAGTACCAGCAGAAGGGTCTTTTGTTTCTGTTGCATCCCAAATTGCATGCCTCAGATCATTTAGCCTGCCGCATTTTTTGTGTGGCGTTACCAGTGGGTCCAGTCTTTTTGGGTGGCAGCAGGGTAGGCTCCTGTGTGTTGTGTGGGCCACAGGGGTTAGCACTGGTTTGTGGTGTCACTCAGGAGCAGCTAACCTGTCATTCCAGTCACTTGCATCTGAAATCAGTTGGACCCTTGATGCGGCCTTCTCCAAGCCAGGCGGCGATGGTGTTGGTCATAGTCTTGTTCCAGTGGGAGGCTCCCAAGTATGGTATTGCTTTTACCCACTGCCACCTCCACCACCCCCTCTGCCATTCTACCTTCGACCCTGAAACAGGGTATTGACAGGGGTAGTTCTATCAATGCAGAGACCTTGGAATTTAACCAGTGTCTTTCTTTCACCACTCGCTAGTGGAGGAGTCCGCGTTCCTGTCAATGATGGTGGACCAATTGCTACCCAAGGCTGCGCAATGTACCGAGTCTACAGCGGAACCATTTGCTTTGTCATTGTCTCCTTCGGTAACTGATCTACTGCTGCGGAATCTGGTGTCTCTCTGGTATTGTGAAGGAGATTGTGGCATATGCCACGCCATTTTTGGCCTTAAGTGACCTTTTCAGAAGGAAGTATCCCCGTCAGCAGACTTGTATGGAGATGAGCTGATATGGCTATTGCAGCAGATCAGTGCAGAATGCTGTCATGGAGGGAGGAGGGGGCGTGTGAAGAGCATTGTAAGGGCAGAGGCACTGACCCAGGTGTTTCCTTGTCAGCAGCAAGGGCTGTTAACGTTCGTGGATCCACGATACCTGCTCCGTTCACCACCACTGCCTGCCATCGTTATGTATTTTGATCTGAAAATGGTTAAATTTTGACCCAAACCTGTTACCATGGCCAATAAATATTTTATTGTAGCCAAGACTGTTTTAATTCAGTTTTAATATATTTTAGCAACACCACTGATATCCTCCGCGAGAAATGTTCTCGAAAATTACTTTTCACTTGTGTTGAGTTCCATTACTTTAAGAATAATGTAATTTTTGAGATTCCAAAATTTTTGTGATGACCATGGTTTCCTATGTTTTATTAAGTTTGAATGTTGAATTAACTGATGTATGAAGTCTGGAGTGTATAGCATTTCCAAATTTTTCTTAAATGAACTGAGTGGTCAGCTGGACGCACTGCTGACGCTATTTTTATGGACATGAAATGCCGCTGGCAACGAATAAATGTGCTTGAGTATTGACCTTGAGTTCTGAGACAGGTTGTGACAATTTTGATCAGATGCCAGTTTGCCAAAGCGGCACTGGGCGATCTTGACTTTTATACGTGTTAGGGATTGTTTTTCTTCAAGACCAGTTTTAGCTGGCGTATATCTAACAGGAACGATTCGTTTTAGCCATAATTTCGCCACGCCATACAAATTTTCTGTGCATAGTACACGTTTCACATACATGATTACAATGGCTAACAGAGTGAAAGAACATCAAGGACAAAAATATCACTTATGTTTGTTCTATTTTGGAGATAACGTATCCAGTGAAGTTAGCAGAAAAAGTGAATATTAAATAAATTAACTGTGAGCTTAGATATTACAACTATCCTTTGAAATTTCGCGCTTAAACATGCTTGTATTTTTTTCTGCAACCAACAAAATTAAACTATTTATGAAAAGATTACCAACTTGTTGTGTAAATCTGTATTGGCATACAAAATATGTTTGCCGGAATCTGTTCCCATTTTTCAATGTAGACGAGTTGCAGTGTGCAACGGGACATACACGGGAAGAGATGGTGTCAAAGCAGACAAAAGACGAACTAAAAGCCAGGCCAACAAATGGAGAGATCTTTATAGCATTGTCGACTGTATGATTAACAAAACGACCAACAAAAGCTACATCTGCCTGCCTCACACAAGCCGGCAGGAAGACGACTAATAATTAATCTTAAATAATAGTTTGCCCATTCTGCCGTTATGATAAACAGAACATATTGTAAAGCAACTATTGAAACTGTTTTGTCAAAGAATTCAAATGGTTCAAATGGCTCTGAGCACTATGGGACTTAACTGCTGAGGTCATCAGTCCCCCAGAACTTAGAACTACTTAAACCTAACTAACCTAAGGACATCACACACATCCATGCCCGAGGCAGGATTCGAACCTGCGACCGTAGCGGTCGCGCGGTTCCAGACTGTAGCGCCTAGAACCGCGTCAAAGAATTCAAAGTAAATTATGTCGCACCTACTGTCACGTGCTAGCGTGAAAATTTTGTTCTGAGATGAAAGTTCCTTTTACGCAGATGAGTCTGTCATCGCATAATGATAAATGCAATGAAGATTCAAATTTACTTTGCTATAATCAATTTATGCTGATTGGATGGGCACTTTGTTAATTTTTTTAATGTAAACCTTATCATTATACTGGTATTTCATTTCGTTAAGCAATATTTTTTATTACGGACCTGCATAATAATTTGGAAGTTTTTTTCTTACACAAACCCCTCTGCCATTTTTCACAGAGTTAAATTCTCACAGAAGTTTTTTCCGTTTTGTCATTCTGCTGCCATTATCCAGTTGAACAATTTTCGTCGAAGTCAAATGTAGCTGTATGTTTTCCATAGGTAAACTCTTTTGCCATAAATCACAGCATTTTAATCTTAAACATAAATTTTTTCACGAGGAATTAATTTCTGCAAAGTTTTGCATTTGTTGCGTAAACACCCTCGCCATTAACCAATACGTGAATTTTAGACACAAGTTTTATCGTTTACCATTAATCGTCATGTCACTACATTCAGTAAACAGAAAAGAAAGAAGGACCTATTATCATGTTGCAATTAAGTTCTGCAAAATCTGTGCTTGCACAGAGCGAATTTTCTATAGCTACAACTACGTCTACACGACTAACTTGCAATTCATAGTGAAATGCCGTGTGGAGTGTTCATCGAACCACCTTAAAGCTATTTCTCTACCGTTCCACTCTTGTAAAGTTCACGAGAAAAACAAACATTTACATCCTTCCATGCAAGCCCTGATTTCTCTTACTTTATTACAATGATCATTTCTCGCTATGTGTGTGGGTGCAAATAAAAAAAATATTTTCGCATTCTGATCGAAATTTCGTAAAACGTTTCTGCCACAGCGACAAACACCTTTGTTTCATAATTTCGTTTCTGCGAGGGTCCACTACTTCAACATGTTTTGAAAATTAAAACATGGTCCAAGTAGGCATAACATGATGTCATAGGAGCAACGCCGTATATGACATAATCTGTTACCAAAAACTCATCCGTACAATACTTGAAAATGGACTAAGGCCGAAATTGTACAAAATGGCAGCTGAAGGCTTCAGGAAATAATTCAAAAAATTTGTCGTGAACCTTCGGTTTCCTTTGTTTCCGGTATTTACATTAGCACAAGGCATTCTACATAAAAATTTCCTTTCTTTTACATTATTGTAAAAATCAAATTAGCCATAATATGTCTTGCCAGCATTTCTTTCCAATAGGAAGACTGGTTCCATTTTCTCTTACAAATATGATTTTTCGGAAATGCCAAAACCGGATGATGACCATATGTGCCAAAAAAGGAAAGAAATTTGATTAACATTAATGTTTTTGGTGGGACTAGGTGACGTAAGATGACTGGTACTTACAGATTGCTTCATGATCGTGTGTTCAACTACATTTATTTCTTAAATTAAAGTGGGCAGTACAAGTCGCTGGATGGTGCCTGAAAGCTTCTCACATAAGCAGTCGGTTTTTGGTACATCTGGTGTTCACTGTGGAGTTACAGCCAACAAGCTCACCTCAAGTCAGGTAGCATTCTGGGCTGGTTCTCAGTGGCTGCTCACTGTAGTCTGAAGTTGCGGTTTCCAGGAGTTAATCGCTTATTTGCAGTTGTAACGGCGTCTTAGTCGCCTAGTGCCCATTTCAGATATAACAGCTATCAGCTTGGAAGTCAACAAGTATCCTGCGTTTTCATTCCCATAAAATATGAGAGATTTCCCATCATTTGAACAGTATTTCTGTCCGTCCAGTCCTGTATATTGCCTTCCCTTATCGACATAGGCACCAACTAAAAAAATCGTTTTGCCACGTCAGGGAAACTTTTGGAGCGTTCCTCTCTATTTTGATGTTCCACAGCACCTCGTCTTTCGTCACTTTGGGTACAAGCTTGCTGCCGCCCCTCCAAAGAGAGTTTGAGCTGGGTACAGAGAATTTTGGCTTCTTATCATTCGCTTACTTGCTGTTGTCCCAAGTTGGCTGTGCAGTTTGACAGTGTAAGTGTCCCTTTTACTAATAGCATGATGTGCAACTTTCATATTGCATAGTCGATGCTCTGTCCAGTTCGCATTTATCTTATTCTTTGCGCATCTTGGATGCGGAGTTCATTTGCTTATTTTCTCTTATTAATTTTAAAATGGGAGTTGTTTTTCTTTCAATATTCCTAACGACGTTGATGGAAGTCTCACATAATTAACTTGACTATTTCATATTAGTTTGCCGCGCTTTTGCTTTTAAAGAGTCACTCTGCATTAAGATTCCATGCTGGTTTCGAATTTGAACAAATGTTTGGTAATTGGAAATCGGTATCCATTTATGAGTTCTACCTCCCATAACTTCTCCCATATTTAAAAAATATAATCAATTCACTAAGATTTTGCTTCAGTGCTACGGTGTTCCCGTTGCAAGCAGTGACCAAATTATTAGTAGATTAATGGATATCACGGATATCATTTTATTTTGATGACAAGTGGGTAGTGGTCGACGGTTTTTGCTTCAGAGCTGAAACCTTTACTAAGGCAGATTAGTTCTAACATTGATGATAGAAAGAACATTATAAAACTTTGAGGAATATGTGAAACTTTTGAACTATGTGCTAAGTTACAAATCTGATCATAGCCAGCTGTTATTATTACCTTAGGAATGTAGGCACTCATTCAGAACATAGTTGAATGTTGCAAATTTATCAAATGCAGTTATTATGAAAATAGTGAACGAGAGCTGAAAATTAAGCCGCTTTCGAGAAACAGACTCATATCAGTACGAACAAAAAATGCTGAAAGAATTGACGACAGGGGACCTCCGAAAGCTTCTAAAAAAGAACGAACATGTTAAAAAATGTAATGAAACCGCTGCAAAATTGTATGTGCACACAGCCAGGAGAATCGAGTTAAGAAATGGACACAGTGACTGAATGATAGTTGTTCTGTAATGTTCTACTAACTTTTAAGAAAGGGAGAATAACACAAAATTGTAGCAGTTTTCCAGAAAAACACTTTTTCATAGTTTCAGACGAAAATTCAAGGGTACTCCATTCCAGCTGTGTTTCATTTCCTCGGTAGGCGTTATAAAATGGTGGCTGTTGGCGATATGAGGTGCTGGAGCAGAGTGAGGTGTGGGAGGTGCGTGTGGAATGGCGAGTGTGTGGCGGGAGGAGCGGTGGCCAGCGGTTGCCGCCGCCGCCGTCCTTGGTGCCTGCAAACCGGTCCGCCGCGTGCGGCCGCCGGCCCTCAGCCCTGCACGGGCGGCCGCGGCACATCTCTGAGCGCGAGATATCTGAGCCGATAGTGAGGTGCGCGCGCGCGACCGCTCCTATTAGTGTAGCACCACTTCCACACTCCTTTCCTAAACGACAGCACATGCACCTCAAACATCTCCAGCTACGTGAGGTACTCGCTCAGATATGAAGTGGACTCGCGGAAATCTGCTCGTGCAGCAGTCATTGTAGTTACAATAAATATATGCTAAATCGCGGCATTGCTGTACGTAAGTGGAACAAGGGCAGGTACAATTAGAGCTGAAGAGATGAGGACAAACAGGACAGTATTAGTTTTGTGCTTCGTTATTAAAAAGTTGTTGATTTTTCCGTAAGAATTACTTTGTCGCATTAACAGTTACTTCTCCACATCCCGTGAATGATAAAGAACGATGATCCCGTTCTCAAGATGCATAGATACTTTCGAAGAGTGTGGACCTATTAATGGCCATTAAATACGAAAATTTTATGGAAAGAAATGGTTCAAATGGCTCTGAGCACTATGGGACTTAACATCTGAGGTCATCAGTCCCCTGGAACTTAGAACTACTTAAACTTCCATGCCCGAGGCAGGATTCGAACCTGCGACCGTAGCAGTCGCGAGGTTCCAGACTGAAGCGCCTAGAACTGCTCGGCCACACCGTCCGGCCAAATTTTTGCAGACAGAATATTAGTAACAATACGCAACCTACGGGCACATTGGGTTCGAAATGTATTACACAGAGCTGCTACAGGCAGCAGCAGCAATGACGGTTCTAATATGGCTAGTACCGAGTGTAACTGACCCTGAATGCCTGTCAGTCGAAATGGCTGGCGAGAGGTTTCATGCCAGTCTCTCAGTCGGCCGTCACCAGTCGTTCTCGGTGGGTGATAGATCTCAGAACGTGTGGGCCAAGGCAGCAGTCAAACACCTTCTGTCTCGAAGTACACCATTACAGCGCGTGCGACCAGGAGCGATTGTATCGTATACCGAAAGACATCCATTACCATTAAGGTAGGTCATGTACCCATATGACGGTGTCAAATGCAACCTACCGACTTTCTTTTACATGGACACGTCCATCGTGAGGCTGCACGTAATACCGAGACTGGCCAAATAAACGCGGAGACACTCCTTTGTCCAGTGCTGACCACAATTAACGCACCTCTCTCTGTTACCGCGTCGAGGGAAGCCTAAACTATGATCACGCTACTGACAGTCCATTGTGCTCCAGGCGTCATTGCACTGTCTCTGTTTACACTAACGTTACTGCAAACAAGCCCGTTTCTTGACTCTAGATACGTCTCGGGCGCTAGTCGTGTGGGGCAGCTGAGACCCTCGCATGGCAGTGAGTATGACCGTCCAGGACCCTCGATTCCTTATTTACATGGCAGTTGTTGTACTGTATTGGTGAAGGATAAAGCACAATGTCGACAGGCCACGATTCTGTCACTGTCGAATTCCGACACTTTCCTGCCTTAAAACGAGGTTTCTGAATGAGAAAGCCACTGCCTATTCTTTTGTTGTACACAGAATGTAGATGGCTTCACACCAACCTGCTTTACGTTTGTTGCATACCGCCTTTATGGTGTTATATATTGAAAAAAAAACGTAATATCAAGAAGGAGTTGTGCGACATAAGTGAAAATTGATAGGCATGTTTGTACATCTCAAAGATTATGACCATTCAAATTTCGTGCCAGCCGCATAAGAGTAGCTCTCGTAGCACCACTATGAAGATGCGAATTACATTTCCTTTAAACACACGTTGTAACGATCGTGAGCGTTAATTACCTTCGAGATTAGACGTTGTGAGGTGATGTTAGCCAAGAATGCCTTTAAGGCGACAAAGACGCCGTTATCAACAACTCACTGAGTCTGAACACGGTCGTATAATAGGGCTACGAGACGCTTGATGTTCCTTCTGCGATACTGTAGAAAGACTTGGCAGAAATATAGCCACTGTACACGATTGCTCGCAGCGGTCTTCACGGGAATATACGGACGGTCATTTCGCATTATCGAGAGGGAAGACCGTCATGTTCGGCGTATGGCTTTGGCCCACCGTACAGCACTCTGCGGAACATTTGGCACCATAGTGACCCAACGAACTGTTGCAAATCGGTTACTTCGAGGACAGCTCCAAGTCATACGCTTTGTAGCCATTTGTGACTGCGGTGGTGTCAAATGAGAGCTCATTGGAGGGCTGGTTGGACGCGTATTGTGGTTTCTGATGAAAGCCAGTCCTGTCTCAGTGCCAGTGATGGCCGTGTGGCGATTAAAGGGAGGTCGGCCAGTTGACGGTCTACAACCAACTTGTCTGCTTGCTGGGGTGTGATTTCGTATCATAGCATGAGCACACTCCCACGCACCCTGACTGTAAATTTGTACGTCTAATGATTCGACCTGTTGTGCTGCCATTCGTGAATAGCATTCCAGAGGGTATTCTCCAGCAGGTTCCGGTAACGCTCTCCCACATACCGCTATTGTAACCCAACATGCTCTACAGAGTGTCGACATGCTGCTTTGACCTGCTCGGTAATCAGATCTGTCTCCAGTCGAGCGCTATGAGACATCATCGAAGGACTACTCCAGCGTCATCCACAACCCGCATTAATTGTTCCTCTATTGAACAGCCGAGTGCAACAGGCAAGGAATTCCATCCCACAACCTGACATCCGGCACCTATGCAACACAATGCACTGTCATTTGCATGCATGCATTCACCATTTGGCGGTTACTCTGGTTATTAATGTACCAACATTTCACTTTTGCAGTGGCTTATGTCGTACGTAAATAAACCTGTGATCTTGAGACGTTAATCACTTAAATATGTTACGTAGACAAATGTATTCCCGAAATTTCATTACTCTGTATTAATTATTTTTTGGTATTGTGAATTTTTTCCTGTCAGTATTTCCAGAAATAGAGAAGTGAAACAAGATACCGATATTCTCTGTCACAAAATTATTAAGAGCTCCTAAAAGCTGTAAGAGAACGAGTAGAACCAAAATTGAGTACTAGAGCTTGTACTGTTAGAGGAAACTATCAATTTTCTGATAGCTGCTTCTTTATTACACTTCCGTCGACTTAGATACTCTTGTTCAGAATGACTCTTTCCCCTTTATGAGTCACTGCACTCCAAATGTTGTGAATGCTACTGAACCAGGAATCCTTTTTCCAGATAAATTAATATTTGATGATTGTTGATAACGAGCTTGATGAAAAAGCGAGAAAACCCTTTTCTACAGCTATTTCGAACTTCAGCAAGTTAAATGACTGAGATTAATATGATTGTTTGGCATGAGATAATTTTAGTTCACAATGTCTTTCAGTCTTTTCTGCGGTGTTCTGTGCCACGCACAATTACTTCACGAGAGGTTAGTGTTCCATGACGCTTAGTTTCTAATTTTCCATCTTCCACCCGTCAACCACTTCCGTCTTCCTCCAAATATGAAGCCCATTGCGAGCTATTTTGAGTACAACAAGTGACATACTAGTGAAGCAGCTCCATTCAGATGTCTTTCAGATACGTTATGTTAAAACATGTGGCAGGTGTTGCCGTATAAAGCGGAGGTCTGTCGGTCTTTTGGCAACGTTGAGGTTCTTATCGTCTCCTGACTGGTCTAATAAATTCGGCGCAGAAAAATACATTTGACACAGCTTGTTTTCTTGGCATCAGGGCGAACACAAATCTTTCTGTTTCCTTGTCCTACAACCACCAGTGTGGCCCTGCAGGACCACCAGCCCGTGATCTACGGCGCTTACTACGAAATTTCGTGTATCACGTTGGTGATTTATGACATTGTGCGGGGCGAATGGTTTCGTTCGACACAAACAGATTATCTCTAATTGAGTGATAATGGGGGAACTGGAGAGATGAACGGCCACTGAACGCTCGAAGAGCAGTATAAGATGTGTCTCATAGCTGTAAACTGACTCTCGTCGTGCTTCTGTAATACTAAAGGCATAAATCAGAGAGAGTTACTCCTCGATCTTTCATTCCTGAGAACAGAGACAAAAGAAAAGTTAATGATATATTTATTTCCTGTAAACTGGGTTTTTTATCTTAAAATATTTACTTTCAATTTATATTTTAATGGATACTCTATCTCAGGATTACAGATACAGAAACTTTGTCATTTTGTCATAGGTAACATAACATTGTACACTTCAACACAAACGATTTTATGTATATGATTTTCGGTGACTATTTTTGCAATGACTAGATAATGTTTTCTTCCGTTAGACAATTACACGGTGCAAGTGAGCAGCGTCGCAAACATCAAAATTCTCGAAGGAAAACCGTGCTCTACTTCCGACACAGATATTACATAGTGGAAGAAATAAGAAATGCGCGTAGGATGTGTGTATTGAAACACATGAATTTAGAGGGTTCACTTCGATATTCATTCCTTGCAATGATTATTTCTTAATGAAGGAAATAAATTTCCTGTATGAGTACGCAATCACTGTGAATATTTTATGAATGAAACCGCCTAAATCGCTGAATAAAATTTCTTTATTTATTACGCCGTTCAGATTGTTGTCATATTCAGATACAGGTAAAAAAGTTAAAGGAACAAATAGAGCGAAAAGATTAAAAATTGAAAAGTTAAATTATTTTACGAAGTCTACTTACCAAATATTTTAGAACTTTCTAAACAAGGTGCAGTGTCAGTGCTAAAAACCTATGCCTAACCAGAGAAAGAGCTAAAAACTTGGTTCAAAAAATTACACACAGAAGTAAGTTCGAACCTCCTTTTTAATTATTGACTTTCCATAGCTTGATGTTGTATAGTAAACGGCTGTCGGCCTTTCTCTTCCTCTAAGCCTAATATCAGACAGCTGATGATGGAAGTTGCCGAAACAGTGTAATAAATAATGATAATATACTAAGCGATCTAGATGGTTTTGTATACAAAACGATTATTTCTGTTCTCCAGTAATACTTTACACATCAAATGACGAAAATAGGTTTTCGCTCTCGAACGCTTTCAGTCAAGTGTATAATACTGGCAGGAGTTTCGTCCTCGAGACGCGGAAGCTTGTTAAAGCTACAAATCTCAGGAGGCCTAGGACTCTTTCGCATGTGTGAGGCGACATGGGACCCGAAGCTAATGCAGCACCTACTTTCTTTGTTGTGCTGCAGTCTCCGATCTCCGACTGTTCTTACTTCTGTTTCTAAGTCGCAGTGGCAGACTCTGATATTGACTCGGATATTTCCTAGGTTCTGCTTTCGTCGACATCTTCATTCATTTGCCATACATCAATGTCGGGCGGAAGTAATTTTAGTTACCTTCTGGGTTCGACCACAGTTCACAACTTTCTTTTTCTTTTTTCTGTGTGTGGACCGACAGGGTAAGAACGCCTTTAATGGCTTACGGTGTCGGTGAGTCTCTGGGCACAATGCCCACGTAGACACACAAGCGTGCTTAAAAGCCAGTCCGTTGTAGGGAGTCTTTTGTACCCTTTCGGCAGAGTCTCCTGACCACACAGGGTTCACACTTTTGATGCGTGATCTGGTAGCTCTACACGCATGACAAGGAGTATATGCCTGCCTTCCTGGAGGATCATGCCAGATGACCTATGATGTGGCTAGGTGGCACCTGCAGGAGGATTCATCTCTTGGTCTCCCTCTACGATTTTGACCTTCCACGCTGCCCTCCAATACTAAATTGATGATCTCTTGATGCCTCAGAACATGTCCTACCAACCGACTCCTTCTTCTAGTCAAGTTGTGCCACAAACTTCGCTTCTCCCCAATCCTATTCAATACTTCCTCATTAGTTATGTCATCTACCCATCTGATCTTCAGCATTCTTCTGCAGCACCACATTTCAAAAGCTTCTATTCTCTTCTTGTCCAAACTATTTATCGTCCATGTTTCACTTCCATACATGGATACACTCCATACAAATACTTTCAGAAGTGACTTCCTGACACTTAAATCTATACTCGATGTTAACAAATTTCTCTTCTTCAGAAACGATTTCCTTGCCATTGCCAGTCTACATTTTATATCCTCTCTACTTCGACCGTCATCAGTTATTTTGCTCCACAAATAGCAAAACTCCTTTGCTACTTTACGTGTCTCATTTCCTAATCTTATTCGCTCAGCATCACCCGAATTAATTCGACTACATTCCATTATCCTCGATTTGCTTTTGTTGATGTTCATCTTATATCCTCCTTTAAAGACACTATCCATTTCGTTCAACTGCTCTTCCAAGTCCTTTGCTGTCTCTGACAGAATTACAATGTCATCGGCTAACCTCAAAGTTTTTATTTCTTCTCCATGGATTTTAATACGTACTTCCAACTTTTCTTTTGTTTCCTTCACTGCTTGCTCAATATACAGATTGAATGACATCGGGGAGAGACTACAGCACTGTCTCACTTCCTTCCCAACCACTGCTTCCCTTTCATGTCTCTCGACTCTTATAACTGCCATCTGCTTTCTGTACAAATTGTAAATAGCCTTTCGCTCCCTGTATTTTACCCCTACCACATTCAGAATTTGGAAGCGAGTATTCCAATCAACATTGTCAAAAGCATTCTCTAAGTCTACAAATGCTAGAAACGTAGGTTTGCCCTTCCTTAATCTAGCTTCTAAGATAAGTCGTAGGGTCAGTATTGCCTCACGTGTGCCAACATTTCTCCGGAATCCAAACTGATCTTCCCCACGGTCGGCTTCTACTAGTTTTTCCATTCGTCTGTAAAGAATTCGCGTTAGTATTTTGCAGCTGTGGCTTATTAAACTGATAGTTCGGAAATTTTCACATCTGTCAACCCCTGCCTTCTTTGGGATTGGAATTATTATTTTCTTCTTGAAGTCTGAGGGTATTTCGCCTGTTTCATACATCTTGCTCACCAGATGGTAGAGTTTTGTCAGGACTGGCTCTCCCAAGGCCGTCAGTAGTTCTAATGGAATGTTGTCTACTCTGAGGGCCTTGTTTCGACTCAGGTCTTTCAGTGCTCTGTCAAACTCTTCACGCAGTATTGAATCTCCCATTTCATCTTTATCTACATCGTCTTCCATTTCCATAATATTGTCCTCAAGTACATCGCCCTTGTATAGACCCCCTACATACTCCTTCCACCTATCTGATTTCCCTTCTTTGCTCAGAACTGGGTTTCCATCTGAGCTGTTGATGTTCATGCAAGTGGTTCTCTTATCTCCAAAGGTCTCTTTAATTTTCCTGTAGGCAGTATCTATCTTACCCCTAGTGAGATAAGCCTCTACATCCTTACATTTGTCCTTAGCCATTTTGCACTTCCTGTCGATCTCATTTTTGAGACGTTTGTATTCCTTTTTGCCTGCTTGATTTACTGCATTTTTATATTTTCTCCTTTCATCAATTAAATTCAATATTTCTTCTGTTACCCAAGGATTTCTACTAGCCCTCGTATTTTTACCATTCTTTTTCTACTGTATTTCTTTCCCCCATTCCTGTCAATTGTTCCCTTATGCTCTCCCTGAAACTCTCTACAACCTCTGGTTTAGTCAGTTTATCCAGGTCCCATCTCCTTAATTTCCCACATTTTTGCAGTTTCTTCAGTTTTAATCTACAGTTCATAACCAACAGATTGTGGTCAGAGTCCACATCTGCCCCTGGAAATGTCCTACAATTTAAAACCTGGCTCCCAAATCTCCGTCTTACTATCATATAATCTATCCGAAACCTGTCAGTATCTCCAGGCTTCTTCCATGTATACAGCCTTCTTTTATGATTCTTGAACCAAGTGTTAGCTATGATTAAGTTGCGCTCTGTGCAAAATTCTACGAGGCGGCTTCCTCTTTCATTTCTTCCCCCCCAATCCATATTCACCTACTACGTTTCCTTCTCTCCCTTTTCCTACTACCGAATTCCAGTCACCCATCACTATTAAATTTTCGTCTCCCTTCACTATCTGAATAATTTCTTTTATTTCATCATACATTTCTTCAATTTCTTCGTCATCTGCAGAGCTAGTTGGCATATAAACTTGTACTACTGTAGTAGGCGTGGGCCTCGTATCTATCTTTGCCACAATAATGCGTTCACTATGCTGTTTGTAGTAGCTTACCCGCATTCCTATTTTCCTATTCATTGTTAAACCCACTCCTGCATTACCCCTATTTGATTTTATGTTTATAACCCTGTAGTCACCTGACCAGAAGTCTTGTTCCTCCTGCCACCAAGCTTCACTAATCCCCACTATATCTGACTTTAACCTATCCATTTCCCTTTTTAAATTTTCTAACTTACCTGCCCGATTAAGGGATCTGACATTCCACGCTCCGATCCGTAGAACGCCAGTTTTCTTTCTCCTCATAACGACATCCTCTTGAGTAGTCCCCGCCCGGAGATCTGAATGGGGGACTATTTTACCTCCGGAATATTTTACCCAAGAAGACGCCATCATCATTTAACCATACAGTAAAGCTGCATGCCCTCGGGAAAAATTACGGCCGTAGTTTCCCCTTGCTTTCAGGCGTTCGCAGTACCAGCACAGCAAGGCCGTTTTGGTTAGTGTTACAAGGCCAGATCAGTCAATCATCCAGACTGTTGCCCTTGCAACTACTGAAAAGGCTGGTGCCCCTCTTCAGGAACCACACGTTTGTCTGGCCTCTCAACAGATACCCCTCCATTGTGGTTGCACCTACGGTACAGCTATCTGTATCGCTGAGGCACGCAAGCCACCCCACCAACGGCAAGGTCCATGGTTCATGGGGGTGGGAGAAAAAAAAACTATATATATATATATATCGCTTGCAATGTATTTGGTGCATGTACTGTGCATATGTCTCTCCCTCTCTTTGTATCTACATCTTCTTGACCTCCATCTCTCTGACCACCTCACCCTCCCGCCTCTAGCTGTCAGTCTCCTCCTCCCGTCATCCCTTCCAGCCCCTGTCACTATGCATCTCGCCTTGGACCCTCTGTCAATCCCATGCGTAGCCCCTGAAAAACATGTCGATAAAAGAAGACTGATAATACACCACAACACACTGGACGTGGGGGGCATCTGCAGCTGAAATCCACTTTTCCTCTTCCTTTCTCTGTCTTTACCGTCTTCGCGCCACTCTTTACCTATCCCTTCTGTGCCAGCCGGAGTGGCCGAGCGGTTATAGGCCCTACAGGTTCGAATCCTGCCTCGGGCATGGATGTGAGTGATGTCCTTAGGTCAGTTAGGTTTAGGTAGTTTTAAGTTCTAGGGGACTTATGACCACAGCAGTTGAGTCCCATAGTGCTCAGAGCCATTTTTTATCCCTTCTGTGCCATCTCTGGGACCACCTCTTCCTCCTCTACACACTCTCCGTGCAGTCCTAAGGCATCGACTTCACGCTGACCAGTAGAGCGCCACAAAACGGCATCAATGGAAATAGCAAGCAGCGCCAAACCTCCATGAAGACAGAGTTCAGCGGTCTCGGTCAACGCTGACTTAACCAGCCGCCCATAGCTTGTTGGCTGCAATCCGATCAGAGACTTCGAGAGCATCAGTTCTGATCTTGTGAGAGAAACCTAACTCTTCTTCAATTGTTTTGAAAAAAAAAAAAAAGGAAAGCAAAATGGCCACAGTGAAAAATGCTGCTCCTCCGTCAGTTTTAAAAGTTTTTGGCTCAAACTTTTTTTATAAATACATCCGTGATAATAACTTCACGCATGAGTAATCATTTTTTCAAAACTCAAAAATTTAAAACTGATACAAAAATTTTGTTTAGCAGATTGGATTTACCCACTGAACTCTGCATGCCAAGATATGTTATGAAGCACATTTTCAGCCCCCTGCGATTTTTTTACGACTGAGTTGAAATTTCGATAGTACCTACTTTTAAATACAAGCAGGTATCACATTAATAAGTTTACTTACACGATGTACAATGAATAACTGAGTTATACATAACTTTGAATGATGTAGCTTCGTCTATGGTGTGAGCTATATACAAATTACTGCAATGTTGTTGACAGTCAACAGTTTTACATGCAGAGATTTTTGTCTGTTCATAGGTCTGTAGATGCACTGGATCGGGAGTCGAGCTCTGAAATGGGGCTGCTTGAAAGGATGTGCCGACCAGTCAGGTTGCGTGCAGTGAGGTCATGTGACTTGAACGTCCTCTGGTTTCGCGCATGCGTGGTGTCCCTCATCGAACAGAGCGGGCGGTGGAAGGGCGGCCTCACCCGGCGGAACGCTGGCTCGATTAGTACGTCGGAAGCAGTACGTCTATTCATCGCCCATAATGTTTTCTGGTGTGGTGTCAAAAATAATGAAGTCTGGTTAAAACAAGTTAAGCTCTTCCTGTACAGGAAGCTGTTATAGTTTATAAGGAAAGGACAGTATTAAAACAACTAAAAACTAACTTTGCCACCGTTTCTAGCGCACACAGTGTCTGCGCAGAGCTTTGACGTGTTGACAAAGAATAGAGATGTTTTACATCAAAAACATTTCTAACTAGAAACCAGTGTAACTGCTAACGGTTTTTTAACTATTGTAACAACGCAGTGTTCCTGGATAGTCTCGTACACTTCTTTGTAGATATCTAAAAGAAAGAAATTTTTTAGAATTTGTCTCGACAACGACGATATCATTATGTGCCGAACGCAGTCTTGGACTGTGGCCGAAAGTGGATTCTGAAGCTGGTCGAGAGTGCGCGGCGCAGCCAGCGCGCCGCCGCTCTCTGGCCCTGGACAGCCGGAGGCGGCCAGGCGCAGACGCCGTAGCCATTCTCCACGGCTGGCCGGCGCGCGCTCCTTATTCAAATGAAGCGGCAGCCGCCAGCGCGGTGATATACTTTATTGTCCCATAAATGACGTCATAATCACACAAAGCCGCCGTCAGCATTCGAAGACCTCCGTTGTGGCGGGTGATCCGTTTAATAACAGGAGTGATTCACTCGTCCGGTTCCTGGTAACCAGCTGTTACTTTCTGATTTATCTGCGTCTCCGATCACAAGTGGATGCACTGTTTTCTTATATACGACCAATATAAAGAGCAATAACTTTTTCGAAACTGAAGATCAAATTAGTTTTGTACACAGTTACACGTCGATAAAAATTCGTTACGTCCTCGTTTGTTCGCTTCACGTGGTGGCTAGTGGAATACGTAAACGTGCGTAATTTCGGTGCTTTGTTCTTCCTTAATGTGGAAGAATATACATAGAAATTCGACTGAGGACTTTCCCATAGTCGACAGCTGTAGCCGAACGGCTCTAGGCGCATCAGTCCGGAACCGCGCTGCTGCTACGGTCGCAGGTTCGAGTCCTGCCTTTGGCATGAATGTGTGTGATGTCCTTAGGTTAGTTACGTTTAAGTAGTTCTAAGGCTAGGGGACTGATGACCTCAGACGTTAAGTCCCATAGTACTTAGAGCCATTTGAACCATTTGAAATTTCCCATACTGAATTTGGTTGCTAAATTCAGTACTTCAATAGTATGGCAAAGCCAGCAGGTAAATGACGCATTCGTAAGGTGGATTCTTGTCAGGAATGCATCGCTGAATCAAACGTAATTAAAAACAAAATGCATGTGGTTCTACGGTTTCAGAGAAGAGAATCACTTATTTAAAGTACAGCCCGATTCAAAACAATTTCTGATTCGCCGTTCACCTAAGACAAGTGCTGTCCATTGAAAAATATCAACGCAATCTACTGTACATAGGTTTCACATAAACGGAAGCTCCACAAATCAAATGGGTTAAGATTCTGATGTAAAAAGAAAGATAAAACTTCAGTAACACACGGTTGAAGTGTTATCATAATAATTGGTTTAAATCACAGTGTTTTTTGTGTTACTATTTACTATTCACTAGAAACTGAATGTGTAGCCAATATTGACAAAAATCAAAGGTATATTTCTGGTGGCAGTTAACTGCGAAGAATTACATCTGCTGTCTTGCGATTTTAAGAATAGATAAATAACCAAACAGTAGATGGACATAAATCAAAGGTGATTTGTTTCGCAGTTTCATACGACAAATTTTTTAAAGAGTAGACAAATGGCAGCCTACTTTGTTGAGAAACTTTATGGAATTGTTGACAGAGCCAGACTTCACATTTCATTTCCAAAAACATAATACAGTGGAGTATCCCGATTCAATCAATAACTAATTTCTAAAAAATTTGCTGCTTTAGCAAAATTACTGTGTCTGAAAGATAACAATACAACCCTCGTTTTTAAATGACCAACCTAACGACTACAGATTATGTGACATACCCTGGAACTCACGTGCCGAAAAACCAGCATCCTAGGACGAAGAGTCAGTATCTCAGCATGAGCACGCAAAACTATGTAATAATTTAATTTAACCTTAAGCATTAAATGCGTTGGAAATCTTGATACTGCATCTGGATTCGTAATTAACAGAAACGCAAGGTACCAAATTTCTAAGAAAATTGTAGACCCTTTCTACGTAGAAGGAGTGTTGACGGACACTAAAATAACAAAAACTTCATTAAAAGTTGAGGAAACCTGAAATATTGTTGGGAATTTAGGAAATTGTGGACGTACGAAAAGATTCGTCAACCTTCCACTCTCTGTAAGAATTGAGAGACAAGGAAATATGGACCACAGGAAGATCGTATTAGGAAATAAGATTTGTAACCATAATCGTCAATCGTCTCTATGTAAAAGAAAAAAAAAACTGTAAATCTCCTAATTATGTCATTCTACTAGTTACGCTTAACGATTCAAAAACGAGACATTTGCTTTTTTTATGTATTCCTCTCTTGTGCCAGACTCTTCATCTCAGAAGAGCACTTGCAACCTACATCCTCAACTATTTGCTAGATGTATTCCAATCTCTGTCTTCCTCTACATCTCCCTATAGTACCATGGAAGTCGTTCGCACATGTCTTAACAAATGTCCAATCATCCTGTCCCTTCTCCTTGTCAGTGTTTTACACATATACCTTTTCTCTCCGATTCTGCATAGAACCTCCTCATTCCTTACCCTATCAGTCCACTTAATTTTGAACATTCGACCGTAGCAGCACATCTCAAATGCTTCGATTCTTTTCTGTTCCGGTTTTCCCACAGTCCTTGTTTCACTACCATACAATGCTGTGCTCCAGATGTACAGTTTCAGAAATTTCTTCCTCGAATTGACGCCGATATCTGATATTACTAGACCTCCCTTGGCCAGGAATGACCTCTTTGCCAGTGCTAGTCTCCTTTTGATGTTCTCCTTGCTCCGTCCGTTGTCGGGTATTTTGCTGGTTTGGTAGTAGAATTACTTCATCTGTTTCATGACCATCAATCCTGATGTCAAGTTTCTCGCTGTTCTCATTTCTGCTACTTCTGATTACTTTCGTCTATCTTCAATTTACTCTCAGTGCTCATTACGCTCTTCATTCCATTCAGCAGAACATGTAATTCTTCTTCATTTTCACTCAGCATAGCAATGTCATTAGCGAATTGTATCATTGACATCCTTTCTCCTAGAATTTTAATTCCACTCCTGAACCATTCTTTTATCTCCATCATTGTTTCTTCGATGTACAAATTGAACACTAGGGGCGAAAAATTACGTACATCCCTGACTCACACCCTTTTTAATCCGAGCACTTAGTTCTTGGTCGTTCACTCTTATTATTCCCTTTTGGCTCTGGTACATATTGTATATTATCAGTCTCTCCCTATAGCTTACCCCTATTTTTCTCAGAACTGCACCATTTTACACTATCGAACGCTTTTTTCAAGTCGACAAATGCTACGAACATGTCTTGATTTTTCTTTAGACTTGCTTCCATTATCAACAGGAACGTCAGAATTCCCTCTCTAGTGCCTTTACTTTTCCTAAAGCCAAACTGATGGTCTTCTAACATATCCTTAGGTTTCTTCTCCATTCTTCTGTGTATTACTCTTGTCAGCGTATATGTTGCTGAATGATATGTCATTGGTTTTCCTCTTCAACGAAATTTTGGAAGAAGGTATCCCATGACGGAAGCGGACTTGGGAATAACACAGCACAGAAGCAGTGTGCTGCAACACCAGCATATGCCCAACGAATACGTTAAGAGGACCAGTTGTGAGTGCACACATGATGAGCCGCAGTAGCCGAGGTCGTTGGCGCTCGACTCGGAGACAAACCGGTCGTGGGAGTGGACATGGACGTGGACTTGGTGGTAGACGTCGACGAGATTTTAACTGCCAGTAGTTGTCCGGCAAGGGAAGGACGGGATGTGGCTGAAAGTTCTGATCACCAGCTTTCAGCCAGTGTCCTGTATTAAATCCCAGATCTCTCCTCAGTATCTCATGAAGCGAGGGCATGTAACATTGTTGATGATAATCCGTCCGTCGGATGGTGATGAAGATGATGATGATGTTTGGTTTGTGGGGCGCTCAACTGCCCGGTCAGTAACGCCCATACAAAGTCCCAATTGTTACACAGTCCAATTTTTTCACAGTCCACTCCAGCCACTGACACAAATGATGATGATGATGATGAAATGATGAGAACGACACAAACATCCAGTCCCCGGGCTCCGTCGGATGTGGACTTCGAAATCTCCGGTCGCTTGGTACTATTCGAAAGGAGTAGGCTACACGTCGATAGTATCTTTCACCCACTCCCTTGCCTCATTACATACGGTACAAACATAACACTACACTACATAGGCATCCGTCTCACCGACCTACGCCCAGACACACATCCGACACAACTGTCACATATCCGCAAGAAAAGGAGCCAGTGTGGCCGGAGGAAGAACTTCCTTTCCGACAGGCAGCTGAATGCCATGCGACATTTTTACTTTCAAAAATGATAATGTAGCATTACTGCTATAATCGAGCGACGCTGGGTTGGATGTAGCCTGCACAATTCAGTGCTGCAGTGCAGTTTCACTACTGTGATTGAGTTTTCTCATTTCGTGAGAAATGAAGGGCGATACGTTTACTTGTTAAAATAAAATCCATTCATATATATATATATATATATATATATATATATATATATATATATATATATATTCATTTAAGATAATCGGTTTCAACAGACTATGGTGTGATATTGAGGTCTTTGTCGGAAAACTTGTTTATTTTACGCTGACCTCACGGAAAAGATGTTGAAACTAATGTTCAGTAGCATTTGGTTTCCAAGTGAAAAAGGGACGACGTCTGAATGGAGCGGAAACAACTTATAAAATGTTAAAATGAAACGTGCACCTGAAAGAACAATGATAAATTTTGGAACTAGTTGAGTTGTATTACACCAAGATAGTGATTAATACGTTGCACTTCGTCTCCAAATAGTGCAAGAATGTTGGCGTTTAGAGCTTTTAATTGGTGGAAAAGTTTATATAAATGGTTAAACATTTGCTCCTCCTTGCACAGCAGTCTACAAAGCTGCCGTCATTGCTAGACAGAGTTCGCGTGGCCACTCTGTAGCATTTGATTGTACGCCCTGTCTGAACTCCCAACTTCCCACAGAGGTTTGCTATCGACCCTGTGACAGGCAGACGTCTGCCTCTCAAGTGAGCGGCCTTGCTGGTGCCCTTGAGCGAGGCCGACCATTCATAGGACAGTTACCGTAACAGCGACGCTCTCCCTGGAGCGGCAGCCGTGGTAACGCGCTGCCACCGTTACTCGCTTCCAGTAAGCAAGGTCGGCACGTGGTTGCGTCGTTGCTGCAACATCACTCTGCCCGCTACCTCTGCCTGCTGCTCAGGGCTCTAAAGTCGTCAACAACGTTAATTAAGTCCCACGCCTTAACGGCAGCGATGGTTTGAATCGGCGAAAGTCACTGAAGCTGTTCCTACGGTAATGACCAATTACCTATGGATAAATATCAGTTGAAGATGTAGCATTCCTGCATGTGATCCTGTGATAAGGTTGTCAGGTGACAATAAAATGCAGAGGGATCCAGAAAGATGTAGACACTCTTTGATAGTCAATATTAATGTAAGAAAATGGCATACCGTTGCAGTTCTTGCCCGGGGGAAAGCTATATTGTGTGTTCCAAGTGACCTCACTGGCAGCTAGTCGAAGTCGATGCCGCTAAAATCTTGACTGAAGAGTGTTGCTGGTCTGATAGCCGTGCAGGACGCCTCGATGGTTTCTCGTAGCTCGTTCAGTGTAGCTGGCTTCTGTTGATAAACTCGCATTTCAAGCCCCCCCCCCCCAAGCAGACGTCAAGAAGTGTAAGGTCTGGATATCATGGTTGGTACTCAACAGATCCTCTTGGGCCTATCCTATGTCCAGGTAGATCTTCATCAGAGTTGGTTCTGACACCTCTGTGGTAATGAGGCGGATCACCATCTTGTTGTAGGTAAAAGCTTTCATTTCCCAACACCTTTCGGATGGCAAGTAAAATCGATGTTTGCAGCATATGGGGATACGCCTCGACAGCTACGGTACCTTCAAAGAAGAACGAGCCCGATGACAGACCGTACCACAAATTAACACCCGCTACAGTAACTTGTTTGCCCACGTGAACGTGAAGATCTTCAGGAGCCCTGTACACGCAGTTGTGGCGGCTTGCAGTGCCGTCTAGTCTCAACTGTGCCTCGTCAGACCAGACAACCATCCGTGTAAACCGTTCATCCGCACAAAGCAAGCCTTAAAACTACTCGCGGTACTCCATCCTTCTATCTGGTTCGTTCTCTTTCGTAGTGTGCAGCGATCTTGGAATGTACTCTTTCCAATTTGCAGCATTCGGAATTCATCGTAAGATTGAGCGGCTTACGCGGCTTACCCCACTTTCACGTGCACCATGCTTCACAGGTTTTTTGAGGTGACCAAGTAAAATGTTGCAACACAGCAGCGTTGAAAGCTGGATATGTTGATGTTTTTGGTCGGCCAGACCTTTCCTTATGCACATCCTGAATAATACCGTCATCTTCAATCCCGAATACGACAAATTGTTGTACGTGATGGTGGCTGACTTTCGTACACTTTACGCCATTGCCGTTATATCTCCATCAAGTTTTCGTACTTCCTGTACCGTATGGCCTTACATTGCTCAGACGACAATCTTACTTCACTCTTCGGTGCACTGTCATCTGGTGGAAAACGCTCGGCAAGCTCGGTGAAAAAACAGTGGACTACGCTACTGCGCAAAATTGCAACAATATGTCAGTTTGTTACAAAGGTATTAACTGTTAAAGGGTGTACATTTTTCTGGACGCCTCTGTGTTTTGTGCCAGTCACATACGAAACACATCCTTGAAGCTTCTGATCTCGTCACACAGCACTAAATCAAAGGTCTACACTCATTCAGTCAATTGCCTCCTTCAATAACGTTTAAATAACAAATTTCGTATACGAAGACTTCAGTCTTCGGGGAGATATGGGCTACAGTTCAGCACATAACTAATCAATTCATTAGAAGACCATAATAATTTAACAACCTATATTTTCGCTTTTCACTGGATAAGTCACCAATCCTCAATAATATTCACACATCATAAGAGAAAGAGCGATTGCGCAGGGGGCAACACCAGTAGACGCTGTAAGTTCTCAAAAGCACTGAGCACGCCTACATGGTACGAGTTTAAGTGGCATACAATTACGGCCTCAGCCGTTATCCTCTTAATGAGAACTTGTACGTGCAACGAAATGAGAAGCTTGGTTTATCGGCCCTGTCCTCACAGGTAATGGTACCGTAATTAGCACCATTACACAGAGCTATAGCACTTATGCTCCACATAAAAGTTCCTATATTTAGTGAGAATGACGCTGTGAACATAGAAAACACAAGTAAGCAGGTTTACTTGTCTAGTCGCCTTCGCGCACCCTATATCACAACCAGCTGGTCACATGAATTCAGTACCTGTCCATTCTCATAGTTCCTAAGGCCGCCAACTGGATGTGAATTCACGTCGCAATCTCACGCAGAAATGGGGTGCTACATTTCTCTTGAGATGTTGCTTTAATTCCATTTCCTATAAATATCAACTATAAATTTTCCAGTGTGGAAGTATTTCAGTTTCAGTTTCTTTTGTATTATGAAGAGGTTGATACTGCAGTAGAGTCAATAAATTTTTTCCACCTGCAGAATTAATAGCTTAATTTCTGATAGTGTGAAAAATACCTTTTTTTATTTTTCGTCTTTAACGTTTTCCTGACACTGAGGTCGTTACAGATGATGTAACGCCTCTAGTCTGCAATGGTTTGGTGGTTGGAGGGGGGTGGGGGGTGAGGGAGCAGGAAATCAGTTTCTGTATTTAAGAAAGTAATATGGCTTTTCGCTGCAGTTATTTATTTTGACCGTTCATTTAGGAAAGGAATCAGTATCTTAGTACTGTCTTCTTTACTTAGCATCTACTTTTGTGAAGTAGTCTTACGAAAGTCACTAGGGCAGCGTGTGTATTTTACAAGGACTGTGTAGTTCGATGCAATATTCCCTCCGAAAGGCAACGAACATTACATCGAACTACACACACTGTAAAATACACACGCTGCCCTACTGTATTTCATGCAAAGCAAGGGAATGTGACAAGGAAAATAACGTCTCTCCCCACGCGGCAATCATACAATTTGTATGCGAGCACTATGGGACGTAGACCCTAGGACATAGGGCCTACGGAAGTTTTGGATGGTGCTCGGGTGGCCGAAGCGGTTACGGCGATTGCTCGCGTAAAACAAGGAACCCGGCTTCGAGTCCTCGTCTGGCATTAAGTTTCATATGTTACTATCAAGTCGTATACCCGTGGTACAATCCTATTTGCATCTGCGCAAGTGTTGTACCTGGAGTGTTACGTATTACGTCTTTGTTTCTATTACTGTGGAGAGTAATAGCTTGATACGTGACAGTCGACATATGCCTTTAAACTATTTCTCAACCGCGAGTGTCGTATTGCTTGCAGTGATCTACATATAGCATCAAAAACAACACAGGATCACAATACTGGCAATCGTGCTACGAACCTGTTTGCAGTTAATTATTCTAATCGCCCATATTGCGTTTTTCACGTTGACGTCAGTACAGCATTATATTGCAAATATGATTGCGAGAGTTTTTAACTTCCTTCTTCCGATTCATATTGATGGAATTAAATGATTACATTGAAAATGCAGTAACTCAGAAAGATGTTTTGCTATTTCCATTCACTCCATGAACGTTGAATACTGAATTGTAGAATTGTGATAAATGAAAAGCCTTATCCAGCAAAGGGAGTGATGGGATGCAATTTAAAAAAATTTAGCCTTTACTCTGTAATTCTTTATACTACAATTACTGATTGAAATATCAAAACGATACATTCATTTTTCGATGACTTACCACGTGAAAGCTTTCAGACGTCTCAGGCTAAGGAAGAAGCCTGTGAATGTGTCTTTCTTAATATATATTGATAATGTACAAGAATGTTCTCAGCAATGGAAAATACAGCTTGACTGAATAATTACCTCACTCGATAATCTGTGTATTGAAATAAGATTCCGTTCTCTGACTTGGAAATAAGTGGTGTAGAACATTTTTTTAAAATATCATTCAGTTCTCATGTTTGCGGACTTAGCTCTATAATTTTATTTTTCTTATTATCTTACTTACAATCTATAATTAGCTCTGTCGGTCTATTATGGCCAGGGGACATCGGCTGGTACGTACATCTCAATTCAATAAACTTTACCAACAGCTGTATACTTTATGTTGTTTTATTTTATTTTCGAACGCAGCCAGTTTCGGTGATTCATTTTGCCATCTTCAGGCCCCATACGCGTTTTTCAAATTAACGAGCTTATCATGTAGCGCCATAAAACTGGATACCGTGAATCCCAATGGTTGTGCAACTGATTCATACCAAAAGTGTGGTTGATGTCACCCTTTCGTATGAATCAGTTGCACAACGATTGGGATTCGCGGCATCCAGTTTTATGGCGCTGTATGATAAGCCCGCTGATTCTCAAAAAGCGTATGGGGCCTGAAGATAGCAAAATTAATCGCCGAAACTGGTTGCGTTCGAAATGAAATAAATAACCTAAAGTATACGGATGTTGGTAAAGTTTATTGAATTGAGATCTATAATTGTTGTCAACTCTGTACATTGTTTCACGGGCTGAACGATGTGGCTCAGTGTTAGGACACTCGGCTACCATTCGAGAAGATGGTGGTTCCAGTCCCTGTATGGCAACCTAGATTTAGATTTTCTGTGATTTACGTACATCGCTTGAGGCAAATGCTGGCAGATTGACTTTGAACGGAATGTTCGTTACGAAATGCGTCAGGCTGGAACCAGCCCAACGGTTACTTTTTAATTATGTATACTAGCTACTCAGTCAAGTGGTAAATAGAATTTTTTCCTCTTCTCTTACTCGTAAAATGTGGAATCTAATATTCAAATGAAACAGACGTGATAACTACAGAGGTTTGCAACTTCCCTCTATTGGAGTATTTCCCATTAATTTACGTACTAAAATTTCATGTGGTATATCGCTGATTTATTTCCTGAGTCTCTGTGAAGCAATTGCAGCCATGTTGTTTTTGTTGTTATCTGGTGGAACCCAGGGTCCTGACGTAGCGCTGACCTGGACATCTCTATGCCGTACCAGAAGGTAAGGGCTGGTCTGCCCCAACCCCTGTGGTGTACTCTCCCGAAGCTGCAGACCGCTTGCACATTAGTATGGGCTGGGCGCTGCTCTAGTGAGAGACCCCCACTATGCCGTGCCAGGTCAGGGGATGGTCCACTCAAAACCATGTGGTGCACTCTTCCGAAGATGCCTACCGCTCGCATACTAGTATGGGGTGAGTGCTGCTCTGGTGAGGGACTCTTTCACAGAATCTGGACAAGCAACTGGCGGACATGTATCCCCAATAACTAGCAGTGGTACAGTGTAAAAGATCTGGTTTGAACTTCGGAATCGTATCTTTATTAGAGACGGAGAATTGTGTTTTGATGTGAAACTTCTAGTAGCTCTCAAAGCTTTTCCCCTGCGAGTTTCGTTACAGATTTGACTTGGAGGGCGACAGACCAGGTGAAAGTGCAACGTGTCATTTGGGTTGCAAATCCAAATCTGTGACAGCGGCACGGCGGAATTGTCGACGCCAAGATGGGAGGGCACCACCGCCAAAAACAAGCGTAAAGAGGTGCTTCAAAATCTGTAGACTGACTGGCAGTGTCTAAGACCCTCCTCGAAATGGACGCTTCTTGTATCTCAAGCACGTGTTGACAGAGTGCAAGCTTCCTTCAACGCAGCTCTCAGGTCAATTCGTCTTGCATTACACGAATTGCAGGAAGCAGGGTCAACTTTCCATCAAGTTCTATATATGCGGTCACGCCTTCTTGCATAACAAGTGCGAATGGTGTAAGCATTGCAGCTAAATGATCGCCGTCTGCAGTACAGATTCCGCTTGCAGAATGTCTACGGAGACCTGGAAGTGAACAAAAGCACGGCGAATCGTTGTGCGAGGCGTCTGTCATCATCGGAAGTTCGCACTAACATGTCCGATCTCCCGTGTGCTTTCCGGCCACACACCGCTGTGACACTTGGTATGTGTTCGTCGCCACAAAAACGGAAACGAACTGCTCTTTCTGCATGACAACGGCAGGCCTCACACAAGTCTGCATACACGAGAGGAACCCACAAAACTTCGTTGGGCTGTTCTTCCTCATCCACTCTGCAGCCTAGATCTCACACCTTCCACTTTCGATATGTTTCGCCTCATAAAGGATGCACTCCGCAGGAACCAGAACGTGGATAATGGAAAGGTTATTGACTCTGCAAGACGTTGGATTCGACGCCGACCAGTAGAGTGGCACCACCCCGGCATACAAGCCCTCTCAGAGAGGTGGTGCAGGCCATCGCAGTGAACGGAGATTATGCTGAAAATAGGTATTGTAATTAGAAGACAGGGGAATAATACGGTCTATTCTAATCCTGATTAAAACCAACCTGCTTTTATAAAAAAAGTGTTGCATTACTTATTGAACGCCCCTCGTATTTCGGTCTCCAAAAACATTGACTGTGGCGTCCAATAGAGCCTGTAAGAATTACTTTTTACGTTTTTCCGCTACATCACTCAACGTTGAACGGTGGTGCCTATCAAATTACGCTCGGCACGGTATCTTCAACATTCATGCGACCTGTCACTGCGGGACAGGCTGTAGTGCAAATCGATAGAAACATTATGTTTTCACTTAGGTTCCCAGTACCTAGGCTCATGTGACCTTTGCTGTTCGAGGTGTTTATAGTTTTTGCGCTTCGGAAAACGATGCAATTGGACACATGTTGTCAGTCAGCTTGCACAGATGGCGACAACTCACCCTAGAGACAGGGTTAAACCCGCCGCAGTCCTGCACCACCCCAGCTGACAAGGCGTCGATAGCCCCCAGCTTTGCCTATATTACTGTTCTGGGACAAGCACGTGACTGCATACGATAATCTTCAATCCACTAATTACATTAATGACCCAATGTCTTGGCGTAAATCTTTCGGTTGGACACCACTTCGACGACTTGCATGTCCCTGAGCCAAAAGCATCCTGCGTATTTGACGGTCTCCCATGAAAGCACAAAACTTCGCTGATCGGTCGGGTGCCGGTATTTTCAACGGCGCAAGGCCGTTGGCTTTCAATCCACTCATTTTTAAGGTATGAAATGCCCATTACACTGATCATTTGGTCCTATTAGAGCTTATGTTAATATTAAACCCTCCGACATTTATGAGTCACACTGGCACTTGCTTTCTTTTCTTTTCACTGTGTGAGCGCCATCTTCCGGAAACCATAACTGCTTGCTCTGTACACCTTCCACTTTAGCATTATGCATGTCAGTTATTCCTAGGAATTGTAGTTTTATTTAATTCCGTTCTGGGAATTAAATAGCTGTTTAATATTTAATTTCTGTCACAAGTTCAATGCAACTGACGTTGTTTCAACTGAAAGCAATATTATACTTTGTTAGTGAAATTTACTTTCATTTTACATTCATTTCTTAACGATATGCAGTATCAGAAGTCCTATGCCATCACGTTTAAGCAGGGGTTAGGATAAAAAACAATAAAAGGTTATAATAGTTTCATAGATGTGGAAAATGTATATAAATATGCGTTATAAGTTCGGGACCTGAAAGAGGAAATTGCAAGTAAAACAAGAACGATGTGGGCTCTTATTTGTTGTATTTGAAATTCAACTATCAATTTCAGGAAAGGAATGTGGAAAGGAAGAGCGATTGAGGTTTCACGACCCGTCGACTACGCGGCCGTTAGAGACGGACCACGAGTTCGAATTGGGATGAGTGAGGAAAGAAACTGGTCGTGTGCATTTTAAAGATACAATACTGGTATTTGGCTTAAAATATTTGGTGAAAGCACGAAGAACCGAACTCTGAATCGCCAGCCAGGGTTCAGAACTACCGTCCTGTGGATTACGAGTCCGGTATCTTAACCACGGTACAGCCTCTCTCAATAGCTGCTTCTAAAAAACATTCGAAATTTGTCAAAGATATGAAATTAATCAGAGTACCTAAACACGGACTTTAAAATGAAATATATATTTGATTCCGTACGGCCAAGTACTGTAAACTGCGGCAAATCTAGTATTTAGAAGACAGTTATGACAACTGAAGCATATCTGTTATCTAATGTTAATAATAAAAAAAGACACTCCAGCTGTTATTACGTATGCGTTTATTTGGGCAAAATGTGGATAATAAACGTATATGTAATAACAGCAGGGATGATTTTTTTATTAACATTCATATTATTCAGCTGTGGAGGCATAGAATGATCAAGATTTCACCTACCATATTATCGCTTTAATTGCATATGACTAAAAAAGTTCCAGGATTTTATCTTTACATCTAATAGCGTTTGTCAACAACACTGATCTACTCGTATTTCAGAGATACATAAACGAGATACAGATAGAAATAGCTCCAAAAATTTTACATTGGTGACAAACTGACGCTAGGAAGAATGCTAGAAAGTTAGGCGTGAGATAGAAATAGAGGTCACTACATGGAATAAACTAGTGTATATGGCGAATTGGATGGAAAAGGGTGAGCAAAACGATCATGAATTTGTTGTCAAAATTATCACTAAATTTGGTGCAGTGATACAGCAAACTTCGAGAATTAAATCAGGATGGCCATACATATAAGTGAATAGAGTCGTCTGTAATGATCTCAAGGACCATGTCATTTGCTAACTCTTAAATTAAACACCATGGTCGCACAGGGAGGTAGCTCGAGGCGAACTGTCAATGAAGTGGAACGCCCTGAGTTGGGATGCTGTGCATTCAAATTCGTGGTTATGTGCCAGGTGGGCACGTCCTTGTCTGATCGTCTCGCAGTTCAACGCAGCAGTGGAAATACAAGCGATCCTCGACATAACGCCTCGAAAGTAAGTCTAATGGCTTGAAATCGGAGGAACTTTGCGTCACGATCCATCCACTTCTCAGATAACCTGTCATTCAGTATACCCCACACGTTCAAACACCAGTGTGAGGATGCACCATCAATCTGGAAGACGATGGACGACTATAGCTTTTCAACTTGTAGTTGCGCGGACTGTTCGATCATTCCAATGAAACATTTCCCGTTATGGTTTCCTCTGCGAAGAAAAATCCTCTTATCCTGTCATAGCCGGCCGCTGTGACCGAGCGGTTCTAGGCCCTTCAGTCCGGAAGCGCGCTGCTGCCACGCTTGCAGGTTCGAATCCTGCCTCGGGCATGGGTGTGTGTGATGTCCTTAGGTTAGTTAGGTTTAATTAGTTCTACGTCTAGGGGACTGATGACCTCACATTTTAAGTCCCATAGTGCTTAGAGACAAAAAAAAATTGTTCAAATGGCTCTGAGCACCATGGGACTCAACTGCTGAGGTCATTAGTCCCCTACAACTTAGGACTAGTTAAACCTAACTAACCTAAGGACATCAAAAACATCCATGCCCGAGGCAGGATTCGAACCTGCGACCGTAGCGGTCTTGCGGTTCCAGACTGCAGCGCCTTTAACCGCACGGCCACTTCGGCCGGCGCTTAGATACATTTGAACCATTCTAACATACTACCGTGCATTAGGCCGTGCCAAACATAAAGCTTCGAGTTATCGCGAACGTGTTCATGGGTTTTCGGAGCCGCAGATCCTAATATTACGGCGATCTACATCTCCATAAATGTGGAACATTGCTCAGTCTGAAAACAGACACCTTTTCAGGTGGTCATTATCAGACTATATGGAGGCCAACATGGAATACGCGAATCCACACAGCAGAGGACGATCGTTTGGCTGCAATGCTTGCAGCGTTTGCGCTTCTTACTTAAAAATGCATGACCGCTTATTTAGAAGGTGATGTACAATTGACCTTGCTTCCTGCAGTTCGCGTAACGTACCATGAATTGACTTCTGGGAGCTGTGTTGAAATGTAGCTTGCACTCCGTCAACACGTACTTGATATACAAGAGGACATCACAAGGTCCTAGACACTGCAATTCCGTTTACAGTTTTCGAACCGCCTCATTATGCTTGTTTTTGGCGGTGGTGCCCTCGCATACTGACGTCGACAATTCCGCTGTACCATTATCACAGATTTGGATTTGCACACCAAATGACACATTGCACATTCACCTGGTCCGTCGCCCTGCAAATCCAAACTGTAACGAAGGTCAAAGGAAAACAATCTTCGAGAGTTACTAAAAGTTTCAATGCAAAAGACGATTCTCTGTCTACAATAAGGTTACGAATTTTTAAATGATAGCTGGACTTTATGGACACCCTGTAAGTTTGTCATGTCAAAAATCATAAATAGCTCTTTATTCCTAAACACTTGGTGATTGCAACGTCTTGAAACTGTGATACAAAATTAATTTAACTCCCATGTCTCCATAGTGGTGTTTCAGTTTTTATTAGCTTTGACGTAGATACATAATATTTTAATGCAATCATTGGTCATGAGCGTGTTTCGTAAATAAAAAAGCGATCATTTTTCAAGTTTTCTTCGTTTTTCTTCGGTAAGCGGTCACACGAAACTAATTTGTCCATTTTATGGATAAAAATGAAACACAACTATTTTTTGCCTATGTTTATATAGCACGGGCTTTGTGAATGTTTAGCTTCTATTACAACTTCCTGCCTGTGAGCGGAATGAAGTGGATAGAGGTTTCCCCTGTGTTAGACCTCCTCACCAAACGAATGTGCCTGTATAACAGTAGCTGCAAGGCGCCACTGGACTACGGCTAAACATCGAGAGTGCATCTGATTCGTTTCAGGTGAACGTTCTCCATATGCAGATCCTCGCCTTCGAACTCAAATATTCTGTGATAAACTATTTGCATTGAAAAAGAGTTAAAAATTAATGGCTCTGATAAGTGGGTCTTGGAAAGCAGTAACTTCAAACATTTATGAAACTTTTTCTCGCTTTCAACCCCCATAGAATAATCAAAGGAAAACAGTTTATCGTTCACTACATTTTTGCTGTACATGCCGTAAGACGGTGCATCAAGAGCGATGTTTTAATGTATTACTTCTTTAGTGCCAACTATATTCGCGACGTACGAGCGTATTTTGGAGATAGTATTTACATACACCCCTGAATGTATCAGCAAAATTATATCGTTATACATCAAATAGTTCAGAAGCATGACGTCATAAATACTGACGTACATGCAAAACTGCCTCTTCGAGCAAGACGATTTACTTTATTACTTCTTTACAATTAATCCTAATCGCAACATTGTAGGATGTGAGGACCGCCAGTTTTGCAAAACACCGTTTTTTCTCAGTACCCAAACATGTTTCAGCACCACTGTGCCATCTTAAGTGGGTTTCCGTTTTATTTATTCTTTGCACTTGGTGTGCATGATTTTTCTGGATCACTTGTGTGTTATTTACTACAGGTAGCTTGTCATGTTTTCGTGTGGCAAGCCCCTTTAATTCTCCGCATCATGGTAAGGTGTCGTGATGCACACGTGAATATAACACGTATTGTCCACAAATAAGGTTGTAAAAGCAATTTTCACTTCACAAACCCAACCACAACCAGACTGTGTTTTGGTGAAGTGAAAAGTGCTTTTACAATCTTATTTGTGGAAAATACGTGTTATATTCATGTGTGCATCACGGCACCTCACCATGATGCGGAGAATAAAAGGGCTTGCCATACGAAAAGATGACAAGCTACCTGTAGTAAATAATACAAAAATGGTTCAAATAGCTCTGAGCGCTATGGGACTTAACATCTGAGGTCATCAGTCCCCTAGACTTAGAACTACTTAAACCTAACTAACCTAAGGACATCACACACATCCATGCCCGAGGCAGGATTCAAACCTGCGACCGTAGCGGTCGCGCGGTTCCAGACTGAAGCGCTCCTCTGTGCGGCTGGTCCCGGCGGAGGTTCGAGTCCTCCCTCGGGCATGGGTGTGTGTGTTTGTCCTTAGGATAATTTAGGTTAAGTAGTGTGTAAGCTTAGGGACTGATGACCTTAGCAGTTAAGTCCCATAAGATTTCACACACATTTTAACATTTTGTATTGAAGTGGCTAGAATCGCTCGGCCACACTGGCCGGCATGTAAATAATACACAAGTGATCTGGAATAATCACGCACACCAAGTGTAAAGAATAAATAAATAAAACGGAAACCCACTGATGATGGCACAGTAGTGCTGAAACATGTTTGTGTACTGAGAGAAAACGGTGTTTTGCACAACTAGTGGATCTCACACCCTACAATTTTAACTGCAAACACGGTCAACACAAGGAGCTGCAAATCCAAATGATGAATATCTACTCACAACGCATTTTGCAGACAGTAGCCGCATATATCACTGAATATACTTGTAACATTATATTGTACGCTTCGTAGCTCAGGAGAAATGTCAGAAGCCTTGAACTCCATAAAAAATCGCTAGAGGTAAAGGTGAAATCTGTGTACAGATACGTGCGAAATGTATTAAAATACGTGTGAAATATATTTTAAATGAGCGTACGAAGGCAAAGCCACGAGTAAGATGCTCATCCTAAACTCCTGCAACGATTTCCAGTAAATTAAGTTAACTTGTAAAGAGAGGAGGATATGGACAGACAAAGTGAGGGTACATTTCTTTATATTTATCGTATGGCATATTTTGCTACTCTTATACACTTTATATACTATTTAATTACAAACTGACATCCGGACGTTGAATATAATCGATGGCGTGCTCTGTTGGAATTAGGAAATCGATGAAGGTTCCCTTGTAAACTCGAACTGGGCATTCTTCTGCTATGTGCTGGGTTGTTTGGTTTTCAGCACCGCAGCCGCAATAAGGAGTTGGTATCTTTCCCCTTTCTAGAGGGCGTCAGCACTTCCTTCGTGGCCAGTGCGTATGCGGTTTTATGCGATTGGTGGGCAGTGTTCTAACCAGCGTTGTTTCCAGAGACTGTGGATGTCAAAGTTGGGGTTCGTCATCTCTTTAGTAGTGAGTAGTGGTGGTCTTCTCGATTTAAGTCTCCTGCGGTCCAGGTTAGCTGTATCATTATGCACGGGCAGCTGAGGGTTATTAGTTACCTTGTTGTATTCTATGAGGAGAGCATTTTTCCACCATATATCTGGGGGTGGTATATGGCTCAACGTTGGCAGCCATACGATAGAGATGGATTTGACTGTGCCGCTGATGATGCGCATAGTGTCGTTTAATACCACATCTGTTTGCGTGCGGGTATTTAATCCACACTGGAGCGCAGTATTCTGCCCCTGAGTAGACGATTCCAGTTGCTGATGTTCGGAATGTATCTGTTGTGAAGCCCCAAATAGTGTCGCAAAATTTATGGATGATGTTTTTTCTTGTCCTCATTTTGCCTGTAGTCTTTGTCAGGTGCTCCTTGTAAGAGAGCATCGTGTCCAATGTAACTCCTAGATATTTGTGATAGTTGTTATGGTTAAGACGTTTCCCTTCAAAGATAACATTGATCTCTCTTCTTGCTGAGTGGTTGCAAAGGTGAAATGATGCTTCGGCCTGATCGGATTTAGCTGCCTAGAAGAAGATGGATACGGTGGAGTGGGGGGAGGGAGGAGGAGATGGATGGAGTTGACGGAGAGAGGGGGTAGAGGAGACAGACAGAGAGGGGGGACGGAGAAGGTGGATAAAGAGAGGGGGAAGGAAGAGATGGAGAAATAGAACACTGCAATGAATACATACACGGGCGACGTCTTCAATAGTCAGCTAGTTGCATCTTAAAATGAATATACAATATCTCGCGAATTTTAGTGTAATAGATACGTGGTAGCGGCGTCTATGCTCTGATCCAAAAGAAAAGTGGCGCCTATGCTCAGACCCAAAAGAAACGAAAGAAAATTCTATCTACATTCGCGAAAGACTGCTCAATTCTCCTTATAAATTGCATATCTTAGAAATTTCCGACTAATGTAACTGGTGAACGATTATAAAGCATTTACAACTTCGCTAACATATTCAAACGATAAAAATTGCACTTTTGTATTTAATTTTTTTAATAATCGGTAGCCGAAAAGTATTAATTTTTTTACACCGAAATGTAAAAGTTCTCACACGTATATGACGGAATAAGACACGCAGCCAACTACTGCCTCCACGCACGCTGCCGAGTTTTCGTTCCGCATCGTTTGTTGCCGCTGGTCAACGAAGGCATGAGAACGAGGTGACAGTGAATATTCAACAAGCGCGTTGCAGTTAAATATTCATCACGCTCATTACGTTTCGCAATTCAGTGAGGACGCGGCAAATTGCTGGACCGATAGCTTGTATGTTAATCGTGTTCCGAGACTGACGTGCAAGGCAAGCAGCGGGACACACGCAAAAACCAGAACCAAACATACGAGTACAACGCCGCTTTACGGACTGGCTGTCTCCTCCTCTCTCCTCTTTTTTTTTTTTCCCCGACCACGCTTGCCACGGTCGACTGCACGTCCTTACTGGCAGTTGTGTAATATATGTGAGGCATCTGGTGGAGAGATCAGAGTTGGCCACAATGTCCGTATTGATGGCACAGTGTAAATTACCCAGTCTGCGCTAATGATAGGCTGGACAGCGTTAACCCATTCTGATAAGAAAGATACTGGAACTGCTCGCATAGAACGCCTGAAAAACGTGTAAGTTCCTTTCCGTCGGCTCTAGTGTTGGCAAATATCTAATATCTCTCGCGATCGGCAGCTGTTTCCCAGCTATTGTATTCTCATACAAAAGAGAATATGAAATACCTTCCTTCAAAATCCGGCATCTCATCGACAAAAGGAACTACTCTCTGACTAAGCGAATTGAGCCGTGGCGCCATTGAGTTAGTAACACTTTTCTGTCTGGCGCCACTGGCTCAAGGGTAGTATCGACTATCCCTCTTGCGGCCCCATTGCCAATATCTATGGGGAAGAGTTGGTATCTGTGGGTTGTGTCCTTGGAAGGTCTTCACTTGCTGAGATACATATACGGTGTTCGCTGGCCCGAGAGAAGTTTGGGGATTTTTGTAGCGTCGCGACAAGAGATGGTCACAAGGTCCGAGCCACGAGCTACACAAGGAGGGCTTGCCCAGAACGAAGATACCGGAGTACTTCACCATGGTCAGCGTCGACTACAAGCAGCAGGCCGACATCCCGTCAGTTGGTTGGCAACATTGGTGTCGGTCGACCGCTCGTGACCTGGCTGCCCTCTTCTACGTGGCTTTCATCGGCACCACTCACAAGGGAACCTCCCTATCGCACCCCCCCCCCCCCCCCCCTCAGATTTAGTTGTAAGTTGGCACAGTGGATAGGCCTTGAAAAACTGAACACAGATCAATCGAGAAAACGGGAAGAAGTAATATGGAACAATGAAAAAATAAGGAAAATATACAAACTGAGTAGTCCATGTGCAAGATATGCAACATCTAGTGTGAGCTCAGGAGCGCCGTGGTCCCGTGGTTAGCGTGAGCAGCTGCGGAAGAAGAGGTCCTTTGTTCAAGTCCTCCCTTAAGTGAAAAGTTTAATTTTTTATTTTCAGACAGTTATCAAAGTTCAGGCACTCACACATAATCAACTTCGCTCTCCAAAATTCCAGGACATGTTCAGATTTTCTTGGAGATATGCAGGATTTGACGGTCTACACACGGAAAAACTTGAAAACGTTAAAAACATATGTTTTGACAGAGCACAGGGAAAACTGTGCGACTGTGAAACTGTTGCATTCATTTGTTGCAGTTTATGTGACAAACTCTTATGTTTTCATCACTTTTTTGGGTGTGATTATCACATCCACAAGAAAACCTAAATCGGGCAAGGTAGAAGAATCTTTTTATCCATTCGATAAGCGTACAAGTTAGGTGGGTCGACAACATATTCCTGTCATGTGACGCACAAGCCGTGACCAGTGTCGTATAGAATGTACGAGACGTGTTTTCCTGTGGAGGAATCGGTTGACCTATGACCTTGCGATCAAATGTTTTCGGTTCCCATTGGAGAGGCACGTCCTTTCGTCTACTAATCGCACGGTTTTGCTGTGCGGTCGCAAAACACAGACACTAAACTTATTACAGTGAACAGAGACGTCAATGAACGAACCGACAGATCATAACTTTGCGAAAATAAAAGATGTAAACTTTTCACTCGAGGGAAGACTTGAACCACGGACCTCTCCTTCCGCAGCTGCTCAGGCTAACCACGGAACGATGGCGCTCCTGAGCTCACACTATCCTTTATATTGCCTATCTTACACATGGACTACTCAGTTTGTATATTTTGCTTATTTTTTTCATAGTTCCACACAACTTCTTCCTGTTTTCTCGATTGATCTGTGTTCAGTTTTTCAAGGCCTATCCACTGTGCCAACTTATGACTAAATCTGAGGGGGGTGCGATGGGGCGGTTCCCTTGTCAGTAACCGCTACGACGGACCGTGGACCCATGGGGCTGCTTGCTGATAAAGGAGAGTAACTTTCTGTAATTCTCGTGGTGATTCGTGTCATTGTCTACCTGTCTACCTGCCCTCCTTATTATTTTCTGGTTTGTGCCTGAACTTCAGAGTTTTACTCTGTCGGCTCTTTTGTCTCAAATGTACGTCGTAGTACTGTACTAAGACAATATTTGTCGTCTGAAAATTTGTTCCGCTATTATATTGCCTTTCCTTATTATTTTATGGTTTGTACCCGACTCCCAGAGTTTTACTCGGTCGGCTCTTTGGTCGTAAATATAGGCCGTAGTATTGTACTAAGAACTAGTTGTAGTTTGAAAATTTCTCCCGCTATTATATTTCCTATCCTTTCTGGTTTGTATCCGTTCATTAATGTTCTACTGAATCAGCTCCTGGTCGTAAATACAGCAGGAACAGCTGTACGAAGGCACAGGTTGCCGTTAAACAAAAGAGGGACCTTGTGTTTAGATTTAGACTTTAACTGGTTCAATTCTTTGATCGTAATTGCATTTCTCAGTCATATATAATCTAAACAACCTGTTGTACTAAGTTGTGCGTTGCTGTGTATTTTAGTTTGATCTTGTGGTTCCGCCGAGTGAGTTCTCTTGTAATAAGTGTTCACAAGATATGTTTTAAGACGTTCCTTCAGAGCGGCCTTAATAACTGACAATCTACATCTATCTAAATCTACATGACTACTCTGCAATTCACATTTAAGTGCTTGGCAGAGGGTTCATCGAAACACAATCATACTATCTCTCTACCATTCCACTCCCGAACAGCGCGCGGGAAAAACGAACACCGAAACCTTTCTGTTCGAGCTCCGATTTCTCTTATTTTATTTTGATGATCATTCCTACCTGTGTAGGTTGGGCTCAACAAAATATTTTCGCATTAGGAAGAGAAAGTTGGTGACTGAAATGTCGTAAATAGATCTCGCCGCGACGTAAAACGTCTTTGCTTTGATGACTTCCGTCCCAACTCGCGTATCATATCTGCCACACTCTCTACCCCATTACGTGATAATACGAAACGAGCTGCCTTTTTTTTGCACCCTTTCGATGTCCTCCGTCAATCCCATCTGGTAAGGATCCCACACCGCGAAGCAATATTCTAACAGAGGACGAACGAGTGTAGTGTAAGCTGTCTCTTTAGTGGATTTGTTGCATCTTCTAAGTGTCCTGCCAATGAAACGCAACCTTTGGCTCACCTTCCCCACAATATTATCTATGTGGTCTTTCCAACTGAAGTTGTTCGTAATTTTAACACCCAGGTACTTAGTTGAATTGACAGCCTTGAGAATTGTACTATTTATCGAGTAATCGAATTCCGGCGGACTTCATTTGGATCTCATGTGGATCACCTCACACTTTTCGTTATTTAGCGTCAACTGCCACCTGCCACACCATGCAGCAATCTTTTCTAAATCGCTTTGCAACTGATACTGGTCTTCGGATTACCTTACTAGACGGTAAATTGCAGCATCATCTGCGAACAACCTAAGGGAACTGCTCAGATTGTCACCCAGGTCATTTATATAGATCAGGAACAGCAGAGGTCCCAGGACGCTTCCCTGGGGAACACCTGATATCACTTCAGTTTTACTCAATGATTTGCCGTCTATTACTACGAACTGCGACCTTCCTAACAGGAAATCACGAATCCAGTCGCACAACTGAGACGATACCCCATAGGCCCGCAGCTTGATTAGAAGTCGCTTGTGAGGAACGGTGTCAAAAGCTTTCCGGAAATCTAGAAATACGGAATCAACTTGAGATCCCCTGTCGATAGCGGCCATTACTTCGTGCGAATAAAGAGCTAGCTGCGTTGCACAAGAACGATGTTTTCTGAAACCATGCTGATTCCGTATCAATAGATCGTTCCCTTCGAGGTTATTCATAATGTTTGAATGCAGTATATGCCCCAAAGCCCTACTGCAAACCGACGTCAATGATATAGGTCTGTAGTTCGATGGATTACTCCTAATACCCTTCTTAAATACAGGTGCGACCTGCGCAATTTTCCAATCTGTAGGTACAGATCTATCGGTGAGCGAGCGGTTTTATATGATTGCTAAGTAGGGAGCTATTGTATCAGCGTAATCTGAAAGGAACCTAATCGGTATACAATCTGGACCTGAAGACTTGCCCGTATCAAGCGATTTGAGTTGTTTCGCAACCCCTAAGGTATCTATTTCTGAGAAACTCATGCCAGCAGCTGTTCGTGTTTCAAATTCTGGAATATTCCATTCGTCTTCCGTGGTGAAGGAATTTCGGAAAACTGCGTTCCATAACAATCAGTTGAACCTTGAAAATATTAACAGCCAACTGTCACCAGCCGAAACAAAATTGTCAGAAACGACGGGTTAGGATCCAGTCGCACCTCGGTTGCCGACTGAAATTAAGATGTTGGCTGCTTTGAAGTAAGCCTTATCATTTTCATATTGTTTCCTAATCCGCGGATCTTAACCACGAACCTCTTCACATACAGCTTTCAGATTAAAAGTTGCGTCATCTGTTTTGAGTAACTGAATCACTCTTGTCATCAATAGTGCTTATATAGTTCTCATGTGTTGCAGAATGGCATTTAACAAGAGAGACTGTGCCCAGCGCGGTAGTAAACACCGCTGTTTCACCCGATAACGGGCAGGACGCGGGTCCGGCCGTCTTGTAACCATTGTCATATTGTTTGCTGTTTTGATTTCTTTCGCAAAAGCTGATTCATCTTAAGGTTTGTTCATTTGGTAAAAAAAATTATGATTATATATTGTTAAATAAAGAGGTGGAGTGAAAAGAAAGTTATATTGGTGGGTCCTCCCTTCCGAGTTTTCCTTAATTCCAGTAAGTACCACGTTTCAGGAATGTTCACCAGCGCTGATTAAAGATTATTTGTTTCGAAATATCTCTTCAACGGTCCAGATGACACCAGTGTGTAGAGAAATGTTCCTGCGTTACATACATTAACTAGTAAATAATGTAACTTATTATGACGATTATGTTCAATACATCTTCCAATGCCATTACTGATGTCCACTACCCTCCCACGTAACCTCATGTGTCAAATACGCTATTTCAAGAAAGGAGTATGAGATTGTTTTAAGAGTAGAAGGCATTTTTAAAAGTACGTGTAGTATAAGTGTACAATTCAATTCAATAGCTACCGAGACTATGCTAATAATCCTATATCCACTATGAAGTACTAAGAACTATATGGATGAATAGGTAGATAAAATCGACAGGGCTATACTTGGTATTTACTTTCACAATATTTGTTTTTCCCTTACTATGTATTTACTTTCACAGTCTATTTGGTTTTCCCTTATTTCTTGGATGCCTGCAGTTACAATGTAAGTAACGTCGTTGCATAATATATTGTTTGTGTCTCGGAGTCACATACACGAACGAAAAAAATATGGATGTTTATTTTGCAATAGCAAGGATACAGTTAACAGTCTGAGTGGGATTTTTGTTGTCTTTCTCGTTGCTATCAACAGAACACCTAGCATGCGTCCATAGGTATGTCACTTTTAAATGCAAAGCCGGACAGACGCGTGGATATATTCAGATTTCTTATAATAATAGACCAATGATCCAAGTTTTCCTCAGTGTCATAACTTCAGTGTTCAATGATAGGCCTTCAGAGTCGGAGATAAAGCCTCTTTGCGACTTTAATTTACGGGCAACAGACATCGGACTCAAACTCCTATAGTGAAGGTAGTTTCTTGAACGAGAAGGTCGATTCAGTTCACATTTCTACCCCAGTAACTATATATTCTTCTTTATAGCGTGATTTTGATACTGTCCGCTGTGTGTTGTATTTTTAAGACGTACATGAAGAAACCTCCTCGAATTTGCCTAGAACAGTATCGTAAACAGTCTACATAGACAGTTATGCTGGGCGATGCACCAAGCCAACAGGAGATGATATGGCGCCTCGATTCTAACCGAATCGGGTTCACTTCCTTGGTTGTATGTTGAGTTTTTGGTGTAACTTAACAGACGTATGGTCGTGAACAGATCTGATGACAAGAGCTGAAAGCAATGAAAACACGGAACGCATCCCAGTGACCGCCATGGGCCGTCTCTGACATCAGTCAAGTACTGCTGTATTCGTTCGATAGTCCAGAGGTAACAGAGTTACTGATTTACATCAGTACTGTAATTACTTAACAATTTCAACAAACTCCCGGTAATAGATAAGTTATTTGTTTTGCTAGAATACATCAGGATGTAATAAAAGTTGGGAACCAGCAGATACTCAAAATTTGGAAGGAATAGAAACAACTATACGGAGAGAAGAGTAGCCACTACATGTACTTCGATACTGAAACGAACCTCATAAAATACTGCATACAGGGCCAAATAAGGTGCCGGTCAGGCTCACCTTAAAATTGTAATTTATTGTAATTTAAGAAAACCTTTAAACCAAAACGGCACATAGCCGAACCTTTAGAACTACAAGTTTCAAAATCCAATTCTTTCACAGCTGAAGGCCTCCAAACAAGAAATCTTAAAAAGCAACAAGATAAATTTCAAGTGACTGAAGATATGCAATTAAAATTGCAAATAAAATAATATATATCACAGCTAGGCGGAAAGCCTGAAGGCAAAAATGGATAGAATAAACATATACAAGGTGCAATACAAACGGCTGAAGGCCCACAGTTGATATTCAAAATCAAAAATACCTCAACCTTTAAGTTTTCAATGGCCGAACGCACACTAAATGAAAAAGCAACGCAACAACAATAACTAAATTTAAGAATAAGGTTTTAAGCGACTGAAGGCCCATAATTGATTTACATAAATTGATTTACATAAAACACAATATTTTTTTTCTTTTAAATCAATGGCTATAATAGATTACCAACAGACCATTAAACACCCAGTATAGACATAAGCACTCAGACGCATCGTGGAGGGGGGGGGGGGGGGGGGAGGGGGGGGGGGGCTGCCCTCGAAACATTAACGTTCACTTAGGTGAGACAGGTGGTGGGCCCAGCTACACTTGATCTGTCGGTAACCCAACCAAGAGACAGTCACGGACGGGCTGACCAAACTACTTGATAGCCACTAATCTGTTCATAAAAACTCAAAGACCAAGCTGTTACGGACGTGATTATCCACAATGAAATATGTATTAAGCTGTCAAAACTACACACCATGTTGGACAGCGACAACAGGTGGGGAAAGGACGCTGCCTGAAATAACATTAGTAGCCAGGGCAGGTAACTGGAACACTAACGGCCACAAGGCAGAAAATTCTGCTAATACACTTGAATTTGAAATAAGGTAATATAGTTAACTTCACCAGAAAGGAACACTGCCTGAATTTAGGTCAGTGGCTAGGGCAGGTAACCAGAACACTAACGGCCACAAGGTGGAAAATTCCGCTGGTGCACTTGAATTGTAGTGAACCAATGTAGTTAATTCCAACGGACGGCGGCTCGATTTCACCACTACAAACTCTGTGTTGCTCACAGGAAAAGCTCCCCAATAGCGAACCACCGAAACGAACGACACAACATGATCGGATGTGGCTTGGGTACTTAAGACACCACTCAGCTTTGACGTCCTGGGTCGGTGAGCCACGAAGCTCGTAGCGATTAGACAGCTCCAAACACGCTCCGACACTGCACAGGAACCGCCAGCGGACCCAGCCGATTGCACCGCACGGAGATATCCTCCTTGGTCTGCACCAACCGACAGATTCATTGCCAGTACGCCGTCAACATTTAAAACAAGTTGTCTGTGGAAATGACACCAACTACAGACACAGTTTGACACTTGCACGAAGACTTGAACGACACTAAGCAGTGGCTGTGCAATCACGAAGACAAATCAGGAGTCGATTCACACACACACACACAGCCATAAGCGATCGGCGAGCCAATTCACGTAGTCTGGTAGGACGACCGACCGACGATCCACGATGACCGTCCCTGGCTCAAGGGATGTGTGGCGGCAACGGTCGGGCGAGCCATGGACCTGTGGGCCTCACTGCTGCTCCAACTCGACTGAACTAATGTCGCGTTCCAGCTCCCCGACTGGCAGGTCCGAACTGCGCTCCTGGCACGTTGCAACTGCCTGACAGCCCGAACCCGCTCTACTGAAGCATATCGAAATCAGTTTGAACTACGTTTGATATGAGAGCGTAACGTTTCTCTGTGCCAGTGGACCACTGATTGGCTGAAGCTTAGTGTCCATATCCTCATAAAAAGATCGACCAATATTCTGCATTACGAACAAGTTACTACATCCACAAACAGCAGATTTTAGCCGGCCGAAGTGGCCGTGCGGTTAAAGGCGCTGCAGTCTGGAACTGCAAGACCGCTACGGTCGCAGGTTCGAATCCTGCCTCGGGCATGGATGTTTGTGATGTCCTTAGGTTAGTTAGATTTAACTAGTTCTAAGTTCTAGGGGAGTCCCATAGTGCTCAGAGCCATTTGAACCATTTTGAACCAGCAGATTTTATCTTCAAGAAATAGTAGTGATAGGTCTGAATGCTCTGTTGTTGACCAAAACAAATATTAGGTTAGTAGTTACGATAATTTGTGCCCTAGCGTTGTGTAAAAGGAACAACGATTCCGTGTAGTGTGTAATTTACGCTACATGTCTAACTCCACAACAGTCGCTGTTAATAGCCGTCAGGATACAGTGCTCCCAAAAATTTTTAAATTTCCGTTTTCCAATGGATTGATAACGGCATTACACTGAGATGAGAAAAGTCATGGGGTACGTATAGGCACACAACCAGAAGACGGTAGTATCGCGTACACAAGGTACAAAAGGGGAATGTATTGGCGGAGCTGTCATTTGTTCTCAGGCGATTCGTGTGAAAAGATTTCCAATGTGAGTTTTGCCCCACGACGGAAATTAACATATTTTGAACTCGGGATCAAAGTTGAAACTAGTCGTATAGGACATTCCATTTTGGAAATCGTTAGGGAAGCCGTATTGCGAGAGGCACTGCATCAAGAGTGTGACGAGAATACCAATTTTAAGATATTACTTCTTACCACGAACAACGCAGTGGCCGACTGCCTTTAGTTAACGACCGAGATCAGCAGAGCTTGCTTCGAGTTGTCAGTGCTAACGGACAAGCAAAACTGCGTGAAATAACCACATAAATCAATGTGGAACGTACGGCGAACATAACCGTTAGGACAGGATGGCGAAATTTGGAGTTAATAGCCTATCGCAGCATACGACCGACACGAATGCATTTGCTAACAGCACGATACCCCCTACAGCGCCTCTCCTGGGTTCGCGACCGTATCGGTTTGACCTAGACGGCTGAAAAACCTCGGCCTGATCATACAAGTCCCGATTTAAAATGGTAAAAGCTGATGTGCCGCAGACTTCATGAAGCCATGGACCGACTAAGTTGTCAAAAAGGCACTGTGCAAATGGGTGGTAGATAAGTAATGGTGTCGGTTGTGTTTACATGGAATGGACTGCGTCCTCTGGTCCAAGTGAACCGGTCATTGATTGTAAATGGTTATTTTCGGCTACTTGCGGACCATTTTCAGCCATTGACGAACTTAACGTTACCATGAAAATGGGCCATGTCACCGGGCCACCCAACACAAATCCCTTCTATTACGGAACATAACGGACAGGTCAGTTTGTGCACAAAATCCTGCACCATCAACACATTCGCAATTAAGGACGGCTATAGAGACAACATGACTCAATATTTTTGCAAGGGATTCCCAACAACTTGTTGATTGCAAGCCAAATCGAGTTTTTGCACTACGTTGGGCAAAAGGAGGTCTGACATGCTATTAGGAGGTATCCAATGACGTTTGCCACCTCATTGTATAGTGAACAAAGACGCAATCATTTGTTGTGGCTCATAGGACCTTCAGTATTTGATGTACTACCTAAATAGCTGTAGGACCACACGTTTTGCAACCCTCACGTCCAAGCGGAACGTATCAAGAAGGGGAGTTTCACACTTCTGTAATGTATGGTCTTTGAGTACCAGATACACGAAAAGATATGGCATTCGGCACTGACGTACTTCATTGTTATCATCATCATCAGCTACATCTACTCCTGTATCTACATGGTTACTCTGTAATTCACAATTAAGTCCCTGGCACATGGTTCATCCAACCAGCTTTAAGTTACATCTCAACCGTTCTACTCTCGAACAGCGCGTGAGAAAAACGAACACTTACATGTGTCCATGCGAGCGCTGCCTTCTCTTATTTTATAACGAAGACCATTTCTCCCTACGTAGGTGGCGTCAACAAAATATTTTCACACTCTGAGGAGAAAGTTGGTGCTTAAAAGTTCATGAGAACGTCTTGTCGCAGCGAAAAATGAGTTTGTTTTAATGACTGCCACCCTAATTCGTGTATCATATCCATTCTACTTTCTGCCTATAATGCAAAACGACCTGCCCTCCTTTCAACTTTTTCGATCTCTTCCGTCAATCCTATCCGAACCGCATCCCACACCGCACAGCAATACTCTCACTAGACCTTCACTAGACCTGTTACATTCTTCACTAGACCTGTTACATTTTGTAAATGTTCTGCCAATAACTCGCAGTCATGGGTTTAGTTTCCCACAACATTATCGCTGTGATCGTTCCAGTATAAGTTCCTCGTTATTGTAATCCCTAAGTATTTAGATGAGTTTACAGATTTAGACTTGGGCGATTTATCGCGTAACTAAAATTTAGCAGATCCTTTTTAGTGCTCATGTGGATGACTTCACACTTTTCATGATTTAGAGTCAATTGCCACATTGCATATCACACAGATACCTTATCTAGATCATTTTGTAATTCGTTTTCATCATCTGATGACTTTACACGACTGTAAATGGCAGCATTATTTGCAAACAGTCGAAGAGGATTGCTGAGATTGTCTCCAAAATCATTCCTGTAGATCAGGAACAACATAGGGCCTATAAAATTTCGTGAGGGAAGCCAGATTTTACTTCTGTTTTACCCGATGATTTTCTGTCAGTTATTGCGAACAGTGCCCTTTCTGACAGGAAATCACGAATCCAATCACATAACTGAGAAGATTCTCGATAGCCACGCAATGTAATTAGAAGCCGCTTATGAGGAACGGTGTCAAAATCCTTCTGGGAATCTAAAAGTGTGGAGTCAGTTTGACGTCTCTTGGTGAAAGAACTCATCACTTCATGGGAATAAAGTGGTAGTTGTGTTTCACTTTCTGCTTCGATACAATGATGATATCTATTTCTAAGTTACTCTTGTTGGCAGTTGTTTTTCATTCGAACTCTAGAGCATTCACGTCATCATCTTTTGTGATGGAATTTCAGAAAACCGTGTTTGATAACTGCTTTAGTGGCGCTGTCATCATCATCATTTCTATCGCGCAGTGAAGGTATGGACTGCGTCTTGCCACTGGTGTACTTTACACACGATCAGAATATCTTTGGGTTTTCGGACGGATTTCGAGACAGTGTTTCGTTGTGGAAACTATCCAAAGCATCAATCATTGAAGTTCGCATGAAATTCCGAGCTTCTGTAAGACTTCGCCTATCTTCAGGATTTTGCGCTCTTTTAAATTTGGCATGCTTTTTTCGCTGCTTCTACTATAATGTTCTGACCTGTTCTGTGTACCAAGCGGACCTATTGATATAGTATAAATCTCTCAATAGCCACTGATAATATTTATTTTAATCTAACCCACATCTTCACTTAAAGAGTCAGATTGGAAAGACTGACTACTGTTAGGAAGGTGTGAAGCGAATTTTTTATCTGCATTTTTCATCTGATACATTTTGCGTTTATTTTTTGGATGATTTGGATGTCACGATATTCAGTCTAGATACAACAACCTTGTGGTCACTAATCCATCTTATTTGGACGTGATTATTTGTTGATAAGGGGTCAAGTATATTTTCGCAAACATTCACACTTATAGTGGGTTCCTGAACTAGCTTTTCAAAATACTTTTCTGAGAAGTCGTTCATTACGATTTCGGGCGCCGTTTTATGCCTACCACTGACTTTAAAAGCGTATTTTCGCCAACACATCGAGGGTAGAGTGAAGTCTTCACCAACTGCAGTTGTATGAATGGGGTATCTATTTGAAATTATACTGAAGTTTTCTTTGAACTCTTCAGCAACTGTGTCATCTGAGTCTGGGGATCGGTAAAAGGAACCAGTTATTAATTTATTACGGTTGTCAAGTATAATACCCCACCTATACTAAATCAAATGAACTATCTATCAATCTCACTACAATGTAAACTATTTCTGACAGCAGCTGGGGGTGACCAACAGTACGTAATTTATCCTTTCTGAACACCGTTAGGTCCTTTGTAAAAGCTTCGGCTGACCTTACTTCCGGCTCTAGCCAGTTTTTCATACCTATAACAATTTGAGATTCAGAACTTTCTATTACTGTTTGGAACTCTAGTTCTTTTCCAACACAGCTACAACAGTATTCCTGTACTTTCTCAAGACTTTCTAACCTAAAAAACCGTACAGTCCTCTTCACATAGACCCCACTAGCCGTATAGCCGCTTCCTGCGTGTAGTTCACTCCTCACCTATTTAACGGAACCCAGAAACCCGCCAGCCTATGGCGCAGTTAGAGAAGGCTGCAACGTACCCGGTCACAGAACCATCTGAGCTTCATTTGGTTCAGTCGACGGTGCTACAGATGGTGATTTCTGCCTTCATATCGCAAGCAAGCCTGGCAGTCTTTGCTGCTTCAGCTATCCGCCCGAAACTAGAGGGAATATCTTCTGATCCAAAGTGACACCTATATATGTGATCTGCATAGGGATAAATAGACAGTGGTATACTTTGTGGAATCAAAGCATACTTTTTCTAAATGTCATTTCGAGGTATTTCTTGCTAAGCCTGAAAGACATGGTGGGTCAGTTCATAAAAATTGCTGCCTGGTGCCTGATTGAAAGTATACTCTCCCCATAGCGTTCCAGACATGCTCCATGGGTGAAAAGTTAGAGGGCCAGACAGGTTGGACATGGATTCGTACATGCATCAAGGCGTTTGTGATGTGAACTGCAAATGGCTCAAATGGTTCAAATGGCTCTAAACACTATGGGACTTAACATCTGAGGTCATCAGTCCCCTAGACGTAGAGCTACTTAAACGTAACTAACCTCAGGACATCACACATGTCCATGCCCGAGGCAGGATTCGAACCTGCGACCGTAGCAGCAGCGAGGTTCCGGACTGAAGCGCCTAGAACCGCTCGGCCACAACGGCCGGCACGTGAACTGCAGTGTGGGGTCTTGCATATGCAGTTACACATGCAATATGGTAAATGGTCATGAGAAATGTAGCAACTGGGTTTACTATTTCTGCCACAAACTGCCGAGCATTCAGCTTTTTGCAACAATCATCAAATCAATCCAGTGGCTCCCCATTAAACAAATGGGACGGTATGGGTTTCGAGAATCGCTGCTTCAAGTGAGCTATCTCCAGGTTGTCTACGGAAACGTTGACGTCTTTGAGACAGCCGCAAACAAAGTGAAATTCACCGCTGAACATCGTACAAACCCACTGGAAATCCGAGGTAACTCTGTCTCTGCATCATACAAGTATCTGTTGTCTGTACTATGGTGTGGCGGTAATGAACGCATAGCAGCTTCAGATCTCAACCGAGCTCCCAGTAGTATGTTCCCGTCTTTTCCAGGCGATATTCTATGCTCGAATTTCTGGCATTGTCAGCCGTCTATTTGTCGGAGACAGTCGAAAAAATCCACGGTTTTCCCGCGATGTACAAGGAAGTACAAGAAATTCTCAGGAAAATTCAGGAATAAGGAGATACAAGTTACGTAGGAATGACATAAACAAAAAGAGAAGGTAAGCCAAGGCAAAACGGCTGCATGAGAAATATGAAGAAATGGATAAAGGAATGACTGCCTGAAAGACTGCCTCAGAATGCAGAAAAATCAAAACATTCTTCGGCGGAATTAAAAGTAAGGCCGGCGGTATTAAGAGTGCAATGGCAGTTCCATTGTTAAATGCAGAGGAGAGACCAGTTAGATGGAAAAGGTACATTGAATGCCTCTATAAGAGGCGAAAACTTTATTGATCGCGTGTTTGAAGAGGAAACAGGAGTCCACAGAGAACAGATAGGGGATCCAGTACTAGAATCAGAATTTAAAAGGGGTTTCGACTACTTCAGATCAAATAAGACCAGACAGAGCAAGAAGGATATCAAGAGCAGACTAGCACTAACAGAGAGGGCATTCCTGGTCTTCATAAGACTGCTAGTATCAAACTTAGGTCTTAATTCGAGGAGTAAATTTCTAAGAATGGACGTTTGTAGCACGGCATTGTATGTTAGTGAAACATGGACTGTGGGAAACCCGGAACAGAAGAGAATTGAAGCCTCTGAGACGTACAGAAAAATGCTGAAAATTAGGTGACTTTTAAGAAAAGGAATGAGTAGGCTCTCCATAGAATCGGTGAGGAAAGGAACGTATGGGAAAAACTGACTAGAATAAGGAACAAGATGGCAGAACATCACTTAAGACATCAGAGAATAATTTCCATCGTGCAGATGAAAAGGTTGGCACAAGTGTGAAATTCATGGCTGGTCATATCAAACCAGTGAGAATACGAACGACTAAAACAAAAACAAAAACTTCTCATGGAAGGATCCGTGCCTACTCTTCCTGCCACAGTGTTTTCTTGCGTCCATTTCGCCATCACACTCTGCAGTCACTGAACTACAGCCAAATACCTCTGCGATCTGTTGGCGTGATCCTTCTATGTCCCTCGTGCTCGTGATTCTTCGACCTGTTTCAAAGTTCGAAAGACATCGATAAGCTGTATGTCTACGTCCTGTAGGTATTCTGTATTGTAACCTACACCTCAAAAATTCCAGTAACGTTTGACACATCCAATGCCCATAATCAAAAATGGTTCAGATGGCTCTGAGCACTATGGGACTCAACTGCTGTGGTCATCAGTCCCCTAGAACTTAGAACTACTTTAACTAACCTAAGGACATCACACACATCCATGCCCGAGGCAGGATTCGAACCTGCGACTGTAGCAGTCGCACGGTTCCGGACTGCGCGCTTAGAACCGCGAGACCACCGCGGCCGGCTGGCCATAATCCACTCATACTTATCTTCATTTGTAGAGATAGCTTTGTGTTGAAAAAACTGAAAATCAACTCGCATAAGAATGAAATTTTAGTCGACATATACTACAGTAATGGAAATGCATGAGTATTAGTTCGAAAGCATTCAGTCACGGTTTTCATCGTGTAAAACTTCCCATTTCCATCGTACTGAAGGATTAAGCACACGCATTTAATCCCTTTTGCTTCCTCCGTAAATTTTGCTAGAAGTATGTAGCACTCCTATCATATGTTTACTCTCCCAACCCGTGTTAATCTGAAATATCTAATTCGGCTTAAATAAATGTGTGACATTACTTACATGACTTTGTGATACTGTGACATTATCAGCTCACCATCTGCCATATCAGTAACACTCGGAGGCTCGGAATACCTGCCCGTGATCGAGAACCACGCTTTGTCGGAGACAGGCTTTACAAAACGCGTTACACACCTGCTAGCCGCAGCAGCGTGGAAGGCGGGCGACCACCCAGTCACGTTTCCTTTCACAGTTCTGCACCGCTGCGCCGATAGTCTATCTGACGTCCTCCCAGCGAATAATAAATAAGCTGTGAGTAAAGAGCCTACGACTTTGCATGCAAAGCAGCTCGGTCCATCGGACGAAGGTCAAGGTCTTCAAAGCATTGTCTACATTAACACTGCTTGTCTTCCCGCTGGGTTTATTTAATCGATGCCGTTTGAGAGTACTACGAAAAACAAAGTATACCGTTCGTTATACGAAGATGACTGTGGACAGAATGCAGTTGCATGTACTAGAATTACGAAGCGTTTTTGTGTGCATTTTGTAGTGAAAGAAATTGATGTCTAGATGAGAAACATAGCCTTCCAAATTTATAACCAATGGTTGTTTAAATATCAGAAATACAGTAACAGTGACGTTAACGAAAAACGCGGTGTTATCGCTATATTTAGGAACATTCTTGCAAGAAATTCCTCAGGAAACTCTCACAATGGCTGACTACGTATATTTCTGAAATATTTTTAAGGGATGCAGTATAATTTCAGTACATTGGATAAGCTTTCTAATCAATGATTGTTCTCAGCTGACAGATGTGTGCAGAGACTAAGTTGTGTTTCTTCATTTAACTACCCACTCCCCCATTCTGAAACCATGCATGACTGCACCAGAAATCTCTAGACGAAACAAAGATACGTATTATCGCCAAGAGCATTTGTAAGATACCACCACTACTTCATCCGTAATAATCCCCATAAGAGAAAACCCCGTCAGATTCACAGGTTTAAATAATCATAATTACCTCGGTTGTAGTTAGGTAGTAGTTCTCTGGCAAGTAGCCAGGTGTTAGCGGCAAAACACACTGCTGGTCGTAACAACTACAACGTAAGGAAGGATAGTCAATACGAAATTATACCTACTGTGCGATTGCAGTGGAGGGGGAACAATACGTCATTAAATTTGTACATGTTTCTGGTATATAAAGGGAATGAAATTTAGTACACAGAGCTGCCAGTGTGCGCAGCAACGATTGCTCTAATCCGAATGGATATCGAGTCTAACTGATCTTCGATAACTGACAGGGGTACGTCATTCCATGCTACTTCAACTCTGTCCCATATTTCAGCTGTCCTGGGAGCTAGCGTGTAGTGGTGTGCAAATCGACCATCAACTCAACCTAAGATGTTTTCAACCGGTGACATATCTGACGGAGTTGCTGGTCAGCGTAAAAGCCGAACACTGAAGGTAGGTCAAGATAGTACAGGCAATATGCGGTGGTATTGCGTTATTTTGTTGGAAGATAACACCACAGAGAACTCGAAAATATGACAGTCACTAGTCTTGACACGCCAAAATTGTGACATTTGCTGACCAAATTACTGGCTATGTGAGGCAGGGGAGACCGTGTTGTTTATCCAGTGTCACACCACATCATCACGCCATGTGCTGTACCTCTATGACGTTGCTGAATGCAATCTGACGAGGCTTTCTTTTGAGAGCCCCCATATACGGATATATCCATCATTATTCCGTTCGCAGAACAGATAATCATCTGCAGGACCTACATTATACCAATACTGTGTCATTTGGCGCTCCATTGTTGCTATGCCTTTCTTTGCTGCCGCATGAAGAGACGTTGCAGCAACAGTCGCTGTAGTGGCACCCGTAGCGCTTCAGACTCATCACACTTTATGTGTCGATATCTATCTTACTATGAGCGCGGAGTTCCTGATTCAAGTTTGTTGCGGATGTAGGACATTGCACGACACTCCCCCCCCCCCCCCCCCCCAAAAAAAAACAGCACATGTCTCTATGTCTCTCCTCTGTGGTGCTAGTCCCGTACGGCCGTTGAGATCCCGCATACCGTGAAGTATGTCTGTCCTCGTTTCCATACTCGCATGACAGTCGCGAGTTCCAGCTTAAGAGAATACCGTGAATCGATGAACTGAATTCTCGACAGGCAGCGATCCTGCCGCTGTCGAATTCAGACATGTGCTGACAAACTTTTCTCTTCCTTACATAAAACTATATCTCCTCACAAACACCAACATTCATTTGAGATATCTGAATGAGAAATCTGCTGCGTAATCTTCCCTTACTTACAGAAACTAGCTGGTGTTACTCGTACCTAATTAGTGCGGTTGTGTTTAAATATAAATCATCTAAACTGCCAAGTACTGAATTCAGGATATGCTTGAACAGCGCCAGGATTCTAGGAGCAAACGTTTTGCTTAGAAGTTCAAGAGACTCCATCAGTGACACCCTACTGAAGAAAGACGTCAAGTCAAAACTAATCATGATATCAGATTCTTTAAAACGGAAGTACTCTTATTTGGACGGCTTCATTACGTCGCCATCCACAGGTAGCAACAATTAACGTGACGGTATTCAGGGGCCCTGTACCCAAAGACGGTCTTCCTGCAACAGAACTAATTTCTGCGCATAGGTAAGTAAGTTTGTTTTCCTTTTTATGATAATTTTTACATTGGCCAAAGTGGTACATGTGGACGCATGTTTTTGTTGTTGCTTCCAAGCACTGTTTTGGCGGAAGAAATATCACGCAATGCCCTATGCGAATGAGGTTAAATTTAGAACTAGCCGATGACAACACTAAGAAAGATGTTTGTGACTGGAATAAAATAAAATATAAAAAAAACATGTATTAGCAGCTTTACTAAACTATATGTCACTAACACTCCGTGATTGCTGAGTCTGACCATGTCCTGCTAACTACACCAAAGAGCCAAAAAAAAAAAAAAACTGGTACACCTGGCTAATAACGTGTAGGGCCCCCGCGAGCACGCAGAAGTGCATGGACTCGACTAATGTCTGAAGTAGTGCCGGAGGGGACTGACACCATAGACCATGCAGGGCTGCACTTAATCCGTAATAGTACGAATCGGTGGAGATCTCTTCTGAACAGCACGTTGCAAGACATCCCAAATATGCTCAATAATGTTCACGTCCGGGGATTTTATTAGCCGGCGGAAGTATATGAATTCAGTAGCGTGTTACAGGAGCCACTCTGTAGTAACAGTGGACGTGTCGGGTGTCGCATTGTACTGCTGGAATTACACAAGTCCGTCGGAATGCACAATTGGCATGAATGGATTCAGGTGATCAGACAGGACGCTTACATTCACGTTACCTGCCAGAGTCGTATCTAGACGTATCAAGGGGTTCCACATCACTCCAACGGCACACGCCCCACACCATTATAGAGCTTCGACCAGACTGAATAGTCCCCTGCTCACATGCAGGGCTAATGGATTCACGAGGTTGTCCCCATACCTGTACACGTCCCTCCGCTCGATACAACTGTAAACGAGACTCGTCGGAGCCGGCAACATGTTTCCAGTCATCAACAGTCCAATGTCGGTGTTGACTGGCCCAGGCGAGGCATAAAGCTTAGTGTCGTGAAGTCAAGGGTACACTAGTGGGCATTGGGCTCCGAAAGCCCATATCGATGATGTTTCGTTGAATAGTTAGCACTCTGACACTTATTGATGACCCAGCATTGAAATCTGGAGCAATTTGTGGAAGGAATGCACTTCTGTCACGTCGTTGGTCCCGTTCTTGCAGGATCATTTTCCGGCTGCAAAAATGTTGGAGATCTGATATTTTACCGGGTTGCTGATATTCACGGTACACTCGTGAAATGGTCGTACGGGAAAATCCCCATTTCATCGCTACCGCGGAAATTCTGTGCCCCATCGCTCGTGTGCCGACTGTAGCACCACGTTCAAACTCACTTAAATCTTGTTAATTTGCCATTGTAGCAGCACTAACTGATCTAACAACTGTGCCAGACACTTGTTGTCTTGTATAGGTGTTGCCGACAGCAGCGCCGTATTCTGCCTGTTTACTTGTCTCTTTATTTGAACACCCATGCCTATAGCAGTTTCTTTGGCGCTTCAGTGTGCAGTCACACACACTCACACACACACACACACACACACACATTCTCAACAGTTCCGCAGATGCCCTTCACGTACGAACCAAAATGCCATGGTATGTTAAACTCTTTACCGGGAGACAAATCAGTCTACGTCTTAAACTGCGTCAAATGCTGGTGTTGTGTCCCATGTAAGCAATGAGGCGTATTGGTTCTTCATATGGTGAACTTCACATAGCATTGATCTTTTCACTCATACAACAAAGGGGACTACCTTGCCTTATCGTACGTCCGCATCGTCCCTCCTGTAGTCGGAACATGTTCTAGACATCCTCCGAGCTTGAATACTGCGATTTTCACGAATCTTAATGTACACTGATAACGACGTTTCTCGGGTCAACATTATTGTGTAAAAGTTTTTATACGTTCTTGCTGCCTGACGTTAAAAAAATAAAGTCTCGTATTTTAGGTGATGACCCCCACGTAACGAACAACTGAATATAGTGACTGCTACTATCATGGGAGTAATTGATAAGGCAGTGGCATCACGACGCCGTCTTACCAAGGATCGTGTTGATTTCTGCGATGCTACTGGCTCGTGTTACAACTTAAAGAATTTGCAAATTTTTCTGCAAGCTATCAACGTCGAGAGCCTGCTTCCTTTCAACACTACTACTATAGTCACTTCCCTGCTTCAAGTTACTGTTGTAAATTTTGATTTCTGTAGCCTCTGGGATGAAAGATTTGCTCTGTAATGATGAGTGGAACATTTTTAATCATCAATGATAATTTTATGTTTTCTCCTGAGGTTGTTTCAACAGTAAGATGATTATATTTTAATGGCCCATTGGTGAGCTTCATAGCATTCTGAAGCTGCACGAATTAACTCATACTGTTGCTCCTGTGTAGAAGGAAGGAAGGAATATTATGGTGGTGCAAGCTCTGAGCTCCGAGCTGCGGGCTGGAAACACCTAAATAAATGCATGTTTAACCCTAAATGAAGACGCAAGCCAAGCTTGCCAGTTGTGCTGTTACATTTGACGACGAACAGCATGTGTGCAACGTACTTTTTTTTTTTTTTTTTTTTTTTTTTTTTGTCATCAGTCTACTGACTACTGGTTTGATGCGGCCCGCCACGAATTACGAATTCCTTTCCTGTGCTAACCTCTTCATCTCAGAGTAGCACTTGCAACCTACGTCCTCAATTATTTGCTTGACATATTCCAATCTCTGTCTTCCTCTACAGTTTTTGCCCTCTACAGCTCCCTCTAGTACCATGGAAGTCATTCCCTCATGTCTTAGCAGGTGTCCTCTGTCCCTTCTCCTTATCAGTGATAATAAATTAGTAATTACTGTTGCACCTCAGAATGATATTTGACCTCAAGGTACAACGTATCCTATAAATGCAGTTGCTATAACTAAAAATAGGATTACTGTACCAATTATTCAGGTGTGTATGTATATGTAAGATCCGTAGTTCCACATATTCCTTTCCTCTCCGATTCTGCGTAGAACCTCCTCATTCCTTACCTTATGAGTCCACCTAATTTTCAACATTCGTCTGTAGCACCACATCTCAAATGCTTCGATTCTCTTCTGTTCCGGTTTTCCCACAGTCCATGTTTCACTACCATACAATGCTATACTCCAGACGTACATCCTCAGAAATTTCTTCCTCAAATTAAGGCCGGTATTTGATATTAGTAGGCTTCTCTTGGCCAGAAATGCCTTTTGTGGCATAGCGAGTCTGCTTTTGATGTCCTCCTTGCTTCGTCCGTCATTGGTTATTTTACTGCCTAGGTAGCAGAATTTCTTAACTTCATTGACTTCGTGACCATCAATCCTGATGTTAAGTTTCTCGCTGTTCTCATTTCTACTACTTCTCATTACCTTCGTCTTTCTCCGATTTACTCTCAAACCATATTGCGTACTCATTAGACTGTTCATTCCGTTCAGCAGATCATTTAATTCTTCTTCACTTTCACTCAGGATAGTAATGTCATCAGCGAATCGTATCATTGATACCCTTTCACCTTGTATTTTAATTCCACTCCTGAAACTTTCTTTTATTTCCATCATTGCCGTACTTAATACGTCGAAAATGTCAGTCGTGGTCAGAACAGTGTGTTTTGTGATTTTGAGTGCATTATGTCAGAGATAAGTGCGTTAGAACGTGAACGAATTGTTGGTGCCCGTATGAAGGGTGCTTCCGTAATCGAAGTAGCCGAAGTGTTTGGTACTTCTAGAGGCACCGCATCAATGATTTATACCGCAACAGGGAAAGTGGAAAAACATCCCCTAAGTCACAACGGGGCGAAGGAGTTGGCAAAGTCGTCGTGACAGACTGTCATTGAAGCGAATTGCGGCGAAAAATAAGATGAAGACAGCTGCAAAAGTCATAGCAGACCTGACTGTAACACTTGCGAACGCTGTCAGCACCAAAACAACACGAAGGGAGTTCCATAAGCAAGGAATTGCTGGGTCAGTTGGAATTTTTGAAGCCACTCATCTGTGACGTAAATGCCTGTAACGGGAAAACCTGGTGTCGAAACTATAAAACCTGGACTACGGAGCAATGGCAGAAATTCATTTGCTCTGATGTGTCTTGTTTCTGTTTCCAGCTTGTGGTCGAGTTTACGTCCGAATACTGAAACATGATTGGGGTTCACTGATGTTTTGGACAGCGACAAAGCGGTATTTCATGGGCCCTATTAATGGTTCAAATGGCTCTGAGCACTATGGGACTCAACTGCTGTGGTCATAAGTCCCCTAAAACTTAGAACTACTTAAACCTAACTAACCTAAGGACAGCACACAACACCCAGCCATCACGAGGCAGAGAAAATCCCTGACCCCGCCGGGAATCGAACCCGGGAACCCGGGCGTGGGAAGCGAGAACGCTACCGCACGACCACGAGATGCGGGCCTATTATTACATTGGAAGATCGTTTTACTGTCAAGGATTATGTGACCATTTTGGCTGTTCCACAGTGGCGGCGCTGTAGACCGGAAGGAAGATTAGGCTTCAAGGTCTCGTCGCCATTGCGTCGTTATAGACGCGGCACAAGCGCGGAAAGTTTGAAGGTTGGGGAAGGAAATCGGTTGTGCCCTTTCAAAGAAGTCATCCCGGTATTTGCCTGGAGCGAGTTAGGGAAATCACAGAAACGTAGATCTGGATGGCTGCAAGCAGATTTGAAGAGTTGTCCTCCCGAATGCTAGTGACACTTCACACGTAAGGTGGTGCTCTGTTCCAAGATCACATCGCCCTTATTCACACAGCTCGCATAGTCCAGGCCAGATTTTGTGAGCACGAGGATGAAGCGTCCACAGCCCTCGCCACAGTCACCATATCTCAGTACTATTTACACTTGAAAACCACAGGACCTGCATTTACCCACTGCGAGACGATTGGAAGCTGCTTTGAATGACAACAGTTTTCCTACACAGTATTAGACTTGGTAATGTTTTCTGCCTCATATGTTTCTATACTTCTGTCAGCGTGGTGTCGATCGAGTTACCATCTGGATTACGCTCTACGAAAATATCTACAAATGGAAGCTCTCCTTCCGTCTCCTCCTCCACAGTGACCTGATGCACGCCGTCTATATACACACATCAAAAAAAGTTTTTCATCGCCTCTGTTCCGAGAGTTCCGGAATCTGTACAGAAAATTTGAATAGAGGTTAACATAAACATAATTTTTGCCCTTTTTATTGCTCGTGAATACCACACATTGCATGTTGTACCACCATACAGCGAGACCTGCAGAGGTGGTGCTCCATATTGCTGCACACACCGGTCTTTAATGCCCAGTAGCGCGTCCTCTTGCATAGATGCATGCCTGTATTCGTCGTGGAATATTGCCCACAAGTTTATCAAGGCACTGTTGGACAAGATTGTCCCACTCCTCAACGGAGATTCGTTGTAGATCCCTCAGAGCGGTTGGTGGGTCACGTCGTCCAAAAACAGCCCTTTTCAATCTATTTCAGGCATGTTCTACAGGGTTCACGTCTGGAGAACATGCTGGCCACTCTAGTCGAACGATTTCGTTATCCTGAACGAAGTAATTCACAAGATTCCTCGCCTATATGCTACCGATATGGTTCAACTATCGGTCGGAGGATGGCATTCACGCATCGAACAGCTGTTACGGCGCCTTCCATGACCACCAGCGGCATACGCCGGCCGCACATAATGCGCCCCCCCCCCTCCCCAAGGGACAGAGAACCTCCACCTTGCTGCACTCGCTGGACAGTGTGTCTAAGACGTTCAGTCTGACCGGGTTGCCTCCAAACATGTCCCCGATGATTGTCTGGTTGAAAGCATATGCGACATTCATTGGTTAAGAGAATGTGATGCCAATCCTGAACGGTCCATTCGGCATGTTACTGAGCCCATCTGAACCGCGCTGCATGGTGTCATGGTTGCAAAGATGGACCTCGATGGACGTCAGGAGTGAAGTTGCGCATCATGCAGCCTATCGCGCGCAGTTTGAGTCTAACACGATGTCCTGTGGCTGCATGAAAAGCATTATTCAACATGGTGACGTTGCTGTCTGGGTTCCTCCGACCCATAATCAGTCGGAAGCGGTCATCCACTGCAGGCGCAGCCCTTGGGCGGCCTGAGCTAGGCATGTCATCGACAGTCCCTGTCTCTCTATATCTCCACCATGTCCAAACAACATCGCTGTTGTTCACTCCGAGACGCCTGGGCTCTTCCTTTTATGAGAGCCCTTCCTGGCACAAAGTAACAATGTGGATGCGATCGAACCACGGTATTGACCTTCTAGGTATGGTTGAACTACAGTCAACACGAGCTGTGTACCTACTTCCTGGTGGAATGACTAGAACTGATTGGCTGTCGGACCCCCTCCGTCTAATAGGCGCTGCTCAAGCATGGTTGTTTATATCTATGGGCGGGTTTAGTGAAATCTCTGAACAGTCAACGTCTGGGAACCAAGGTGATGCAAAACTACTTTTGATGTGTGTATTTTTGAAATCTCCAAACAGCTTCGACGGCTTAAGATATAAAAATGTTATCGATATAAACATAGTGTGGCCAGTTCGTTACTATTTGTCCTACAAGACGGAATTGATAACGAAAGTTTCAAATAGCATGTCTGATAACGTTACTTTTGTTACATAAATGAATAACAAGATGCTGAAATATATGGTGCCTCATCTACTGGAACAATAGACTTACGAAGGCTGATGTAGAGATGCTGATTAGTCGGAGAATATTACGGATAATGCTACGATGGTACATGACAGAATACTCACTTCCTGAAGTATGAGATACATATTCAATCTCAGAAATGAACATTATTAAATTCAGTTGTCAAATGAATGATGTAACAAGTTAGTATGGGGCAAGTCAGTAATTCGTGAGTTCTTCTACCTCTAGCACTGCTCTCTGCTTCAATATCTGTATTTTCCTTACATCGATTACGGGAAATATCTCGATGGTTCGTTGAGAAGAGCACAGGAGATTTTCTTTCAAATTGTTCTACAATTCGGGTTTAGTCGTAGACACGACGCTAAGAGCTGCTCTTCTTTCCCTACTTTGTTTTCCAACCGAACCAGTTTCAGTAAGATGTAGGAGGTACATTAGCTTCATTCAAATATAGATCCAGTTTCGAAACGAATATACAAACATTTTATTGGAAAACCAGCAGGTTCTCGGCTACCTGTTTCGTTATACGTTAAATGTTTTGTTAATCGTCTGCGGCTGTGCCTCCTCTGCTAATGACGACCGTTGCGATCTCAAGGCCAGGCCATCGGCCGTCGGCCGACGCCTCCTAACGACCCTGCCGCAACAGCAGCGGCAGCGGCAGCGGCAGCGGCAGCATCGAAAACACTGTGCGCGGCTACACGCCAGGGTTCACCGCCGGCCGCGTGCGAGGGTCACGCACATCGCGCCGTCTGCTACGCTCGACGTGCAATTACTTTACGAGCGTATCGTGGCGGGATTCGCCGGCACCGAGGCCAAGCTTCAGGTGCAGGAACACATGACGTCGTGCACCTCTGTTCACCACACGAAAATAGCAACGAAATATATGTTTCAGCCACACTTTTAAGAGTAGGTTACTGATTGGCTCCTGTTCTTTAAGTTTTCAAAATGCACTTTGTTTTCGTCGTGAACACATTACAGGTCTATGTACACTTCCAATCTTTCTACAAAGTGCAGCTAAAGGCCTGATGTTGATTCTGGAAATACTCTATCGTACTAAAGTGTAGCTACTGTCTACGAGTATGTTACACACCAACAAATCGGCTCACAGAACTCTTGGAAATCGATTTAAAAAGATCAGTTCATCGCTGAAGATTCGATTTTATGTTTTCTGTAAGCTAGATTTAAAAAGAAGTGGCACTTATCCCGAAACAAAATTTGTCGTAATTAATTCCTGTTGAAAAATATGTTGTACTACTTTTCTCATAAGCTTGTAATTGGAGGATAGGAACTTTCGGTCATTTTCAAGATAAATATGTTGTAGATTGAACTCAGTGTCCCCTTTATTAACTGTTGCGTTAGCTGAATCTAAATCTTTACTAACATGTGGTGTGATTACGTCGTCGCGAAACAAAAAATTTACGTTCAGGACGGGATTCCAGTTTTCTCGTTTGAACGTAATAAAGGCAACACGACTACTTGCTGCTAACAGTAGTGAATGATCCTGATGGCAATGTTTTCTGCTGTTTGTTCATACTCTCTACATGACAATTCGATTACGTTACAGAGTAATATATGTCTATATATTAACAACAGATTCCCAAATTGTGATCAATCTGCCTTTTGCGAAGTAGAGAAATTTTAACCTTGCACTAGCTACATGCCTCTCGATAAATTCAGGCGTTCTTTCATTTTAGTTTATCTGTTGCTTCAGGAGGTAAAAATAGTTACTTTACAGCACAGAGGTTAAAATTATCGGTGGTAGTCACTTATAACTTTATTTTTTTCCCATTAATGTGGTATTTTGTTGCACGTCTAGTGTCGCAGATTAGGTGCTTCAAAGTGATTTCTGCCATGTCTCAGTACACGTTTTTTGAACATGTTTTTAAATCATTAGTTTTTGGATACCCCGTGGCGACATGCAAGTAGTCTGAGCGCTCTTTGTCTCTCTTTCTACTGGTTTTCTGCCGTCCTCCATTGTTTCCTGTACTTTTGTAATATTTTCTTCATTACGCATCCACCAGTTCCAACATCCTCCGTATTTTAGTTGGCTCATTTATCAGACTCTACATGTTTTCTCTTTAGCTTTTCCTCCTCCCAGTACATGTTTCTGAATAGTATACGAACTAGCTGTCTCACTTACCAATCACCCACGTTTTTCACGTAGTCCTCCATTATTCCTAGTATCTCCTGCTTTCGTATTTATTTGATTGCTCAGTTGTTAACGAATTGTAAAGAGTATTAAGAATATAGCACATGCAACCGAGTCGAATTCTTTCATATGGATTTTACTGAAGTTACTTAAGATGTGATTCGTAGGTTCGTTCGCTTAGTGACTGCTTTTTCCATGAAATTATGTCTGGAAATATGCTTCAACAAACCCTAAATAAACTTAAAATTCTACTTTTAAGTTCACCTTCTTATTTTTTAAGAGAATAATTCGTGAATCAAAAGCGCAAGAAAAATTGTAGAATTTTTTAAACACATGGGAGTTAGGGTAGTTTACATAAAACGTATTAATGTCTCATTAAGTGCACCCACGAAGCGTAACTGACGACTGTGTGCCTCTAGAAACATTCAACATGTCATAGACAGCGTTACCTATGAAAGTATGCTTAAAACTGTCTGTGCCTACTGACAAAATGAGCTTTGAAAAATGTCACAACTACCAAAATTACATGTTCTGTGAGTCTGAGACGGATCAAATGCTGCAGATTATTGTGCACCTCTATTGCCTTTCAAAGCCACTGTTTGTTAACTCTGTTAAGCTAGTAAACAAGAGTTGATCCTCGTCGTTCCTCTGAATGATTACTTTCCAGACACATTGTATCGAATACGATCAAACGCATTTCGATCACACTCCTGCAAGCGATCTTGATTAAAATTCCGTTATTGACTACTGACAAGTTATACATTCGGAACAACCTTACGACGCGAAAGTTACCGCCGCAATGCGAAAGTTCGCACAGTCGAACTATGGAGACCTTCCGCACCAACATAGAGACGTTAACCAACAATCAGTAGTGCCCAGCTTCATAAAAATAGAATTTATATTTTAGTTGTACTGCTATGCAATGAATGCCTCCAACTCAAGAGCTGTTGCTCTTCGGTATTAATCGTAAAAATGCTAGTAACCCTGCACTGATGTTCTTATGGTCTTTCATAGTGACTTAAGAAGGTTCTGATTTGATGTTTAAGTTATTTAGCTGCCAATCACAAATAGAATAACAGAGAGACAAGCGTTTTCTGCAACACAGTGGCAGTATGTCATGCAAATGGTATTCTAAACGCGTTTGTAACACAACTTTCTACTCGGAAGTAGCAATGTGTTACAATTAGAAGAAAGTTTTCTTGAATGCAGACACAACACGAATAGTTTTCCGCAACCAGTGCATTTTAGTGAATGTGACTGACACACACTTATCCACAGGCACGCAGAGAGTGAGGGAGAGAGCACGTAATATAAACAATAGAAATTACAGGTGTTTGGAGAATTTACAGCGCTCAATTACAGTTTCAGTCGCAAAATACTTTTTAAACATTTTTAAACTATAGCAAAATACTTTTTGCAACTAATTATAAGTTTATACATCTTTCTGTATCGACTTTCCCAAATATATCAAAACCATAAATGTAGTGGCTGACATCAGACCTCGCTGACAGAAGAAAATAATTACAGCTCTTGAATTTTGCACAATTTTACACCTTTTTGTGACACGCTGTGTAAGATAAGTGTGGAGACGTCGTGATAAGAAATATGAAAGCACTGTTCATATCCATCGCACTTCATATTAACGAAACCCACTATCGCAAAATCATTTAACAGTTTAAAATATGCAGTTTTAGTCTAAGTCTACCCTGCAGTAAAGTTTTAACTGTAAAAACGGTCTGTCGTTATGGTATTTACATGTCGCGGTCTATAAAACGCTTTTTGAGATGATAAGCAACAACAGGCCAGCGTAGATCTAGAACGTTAATTATGTCACAGGTGTGTTTGCATGCCATAAAGTTTAACATTGTGGGCTGCTATAATGTATTGATCTTGTATGGTTGCATGCAGAAAATAACACTTTTCATTCAGTCTGTATGTGAAGATTTCATAATGGTAGACGTGCCATAATGATAGCGGAATGATGATTTACCTAAATGAGCGACCATTAGACTCATCCATCCATGTAACAAAGAACGGCACAACCCATTTCCGGCGACAATAACTTACAGCCCCACCTGTTTGCTACAGATTCACTTTACGTAATACACTCATAATAATGGAAAAATATGTAATAATACGTACAAATACGCTAAGAAATGTGTTTAAAAGTCCATGATATATTAAACGTATGTGGAAGACCGGCACTCGAACCCAGACACTTGTCTTTCACTGGCAATACTTTTTTGCATCTGCACTATCCACACACCAATTATCCCTCCCCTAATACATTTATCCAGCCTTCCGAACTCTGTAGCAGCTTTCTTTCGTACTTCGTCCGACTAGATCCTCGAATAAGAGGATACCACGGATATAACTGATCCACAGATAGGGGCTGTATCCAGAACGTATATTTTCATTACGATGATGCTCATGAAAAGTAGACATGTGTTACATGTGTAATATCTTGTACATTAATCAAATGAAGAGAAAATAATAATTAGACACTGTTATATAAATTAGTCAACCTTGCAACTGTAGTTGCTTTAGACAGGTCATAACGCACATGCACTGGATTGAACTCCATGTCGTATCAAAAAAATTGGTATAAATAATTATTGAATTTTAAAGGTTTTTCATCAGTTTACTATGTTTGCATACCCGAGACAAGGTAATTTGAAACTGATGGAAGGCGTGAGGCAGGGATACTCATACCGCTGAGAGGTGGGTGGTGGCTGCCTTACCTGCTGCTCAGCCGGCGGATGTCACTGAGCGGCGTCTGGACCTGTCGCTGTCGCTGTCGCTGTCGGTGTCGGGTGCTCCTCTCCGCGGCCGGAACAGCCACTTAATGTCTGCGCCCAGACGCGCTGGCCAGGCGTACGCCGCTGGCCACACCCTGCCCCCGCCACCGACCTGTGGTTCGCGCCCGCCCGGGACAACCCACTGGTGACTCCAGTGCTGTGTCGGGACAGGACCTGATTCGCCATGAGTACACAATTATCGTGGTAGTCAATGAAAAAGCTGTTACAACCGTCTTAAGATCTCCAACGTTCGTAAACAGCACTACGGTAATACAAAGTATTCACAGGGGATTCCCCTTTTCTTCAAATGGTTCAAATGGCTCTGAGCACTATGGGACTTAACACATGTAGTCATTAGTCCCCTAGAACTTAGAACTACTTAAACCTAACGAACCTAAGGACATCACACACATCCCTGCCCGAGGCAGGATTCGAACCTGCGACCGTAGCAGTCGCGCGGTTCAGGACTGAGCGCCTAGAACCGCTAGACCACCGCGGCCGGCTCCCCTTTTCTATTTAAAATAAAAACGCATGTCTTTAAAGATACATACGTCTTCAATAGTCCTCGAGTTGATCAAAAACTGTAAATGTAAAAAATAATCAGCTCTATTTTGCCATTCAGTGGAACTGGAAGTACGATATTGCAGTGCCTGTATTGTTCTGAATTACGATGCAAAAAGAAACTTTTCATTTTAATTCAGAATAACACACTCACTGCAATATTGTATTTGTCCGCCGACTCCCGGCAAGCGGCTTTCGAGTAAAATGTCTCACCTGTACGGAAACATACGTAGTGCAGCTTTTAGACGCATGGTTGACAACATATGGAATCTTGGGTCTGGCGGTGGGTCGCGCACAGATAGCCAAATGGTAATGTGACTGCCCGCGCGGTTGTGGTCCAGCACAAATTTTCGTTGTCATTCCATTCTACAGCTGTTGGTTGTCCATATTCACAGTTGCGGATACGTTTAATGAAACTGGATGTCGTTTTTAATTATGTATAAGAGCTGTGCCTCCCTGCCTCTTGATCCCACTGTATGACTTTCTCACTCCTTTTGACACCTACTACCCACACAAACTCAAACACACACGCACACACACACACACACACACACACACACACACACACACACACACACACACACACACACACACCGCCTCAAAATGCATGGGAGCTCATCTATGGTTTAAAAAGAGTAGTCGTGTAACAATTTCCACTGGTTTTTAAAAATATTTAACTTTCTGACACACTTATTGCTGCAATGAGTGAACTGCAACTTCGTAGCTACATAATCCACTCAAGATTCTTCCAAATCAGACAATCAGTGTTACTTCTGATATCGAATCCATGAACGTTATTTTTTTTAACGTATTTTTGTTTACAAATGTGGATGAAACAGCAAACCAACTATACCCGTTTGAAAATCTATTCTCTTTGTAATGACTCAGTTACAGTCCTATAGTAAGCTACAAGCTAGCTGCAGTCATTCGAAAATCTTTTGTCTTTGTGTTGACGTGACTCCACTGCTGTAATAATAATGGCCGGCCGGTGTGGCCTAGTGGTTCTAGGCGCTTCAGTCCGGAACCGCGCGATCGCTATGGTCGCAGGTTCGAATCCTGCCTCAGGCATGAATGTGTGTGATTTCCTTAGGATAGTTAGGTTTAAATAGTTCTAAGTTCTACGGGACCTCAGATGTTGAGTCCCATAGTGCCCAGAGACATTTGAACCAATTTCTAATAACAATGCTACCCCAATGCTAATGGACACGTGAAAGCTGAGCACCTTCAGTGGAATTATCTTAATATCCTTAAAATATATTCTCTTACGAAATTCCGAGACGAAAGTCCCAAGAAAGAGTCAACACAGAACTTCCTCATACATACACCTCACTATTGGGGCAACCTATGTTCTGGTGCACTCTGCATTGTTGCCAGATGTATCCAAGATGGCGGCGATGACGTCATCCAAGATGGTGGCGTGTAGAGTTGGCAACAGTGCATGATGTCATCCAAGATGACGGCTGTGACGTCATTGAAGATGGCTGATTTTGGTGGGAAGTTTGAAGTTTGGCAGGAAGAAGGTCAATTGGGCTATCTCCACCTACATAACACCTGCCCTCCCCCCAAAAATGGCGGGAAGCTCAAATTCAAACAGGATAATGCATCATACCACAGTTACCTCTACTAACCTAAGAAAATTGCAGGAAGATAGATCACTTGGGCCACCTCCACTACCCTAAGTTACCCGACCGCCACCTCTTCCTAGGAACTGGCGCCAAGTTTGAATTTTGATGGTAAAGAAAGGTCAATTGTGCTGTTGCCACTGTCATGTGACAGGTGCGAAATATGAACATACATCAGCTTTCAGATGTAGAAATACATGTATCAACTATCGTTTACGTCGCACAATTCCTACTTGGTTTGGGACGTTTTTCCGTCAGCATATTTTTCTAACATCCTGTTAAACAGTGTCACGTCAAAGTTGAACGTTTCTTCCTGGAGGAAAGGAAAAAAAAGCTGTTATTGAAATAGAGAACTAGGTAATAGGGACACCGAACAGAAGGGAATCAGCTTTGTCGCAGTCCAAGTACTCGGCCTGTTACTCAGTTCAAATAATTTAGGAGAACCGCGGCTAAAATGAACCCGTACGACCCGAATGTATATTTCACTTTCCAGTAGTGTTGTTTTGAAACTTGTTGGCAGATAATTTGATTCAGACGGGGGATTGTCATTAGTCAGCTTAGAGCTCTAAATTAATTGTTTCCATTACGAGTATCTTATCATTTAAAGAGGATTTCCATAGCCATTTTTCCTTGCCTATATTATCTATTACATCTTTATCTGTAGCAACAAATTTTTCATATTTTCAAGTTCTTCCTCAATTTTTGTGTTTAAGGCTCATTTCTCCACAGAGCTAAATCAATTACGCTGTTTGGAAAAGTTTATCCTTATTTCCTGTCATTGGTTGGCACCAATATGGTGTTATGTTGAATAATGTTCATCAGCTGTGGTAGTATGCTTCTAATATCTTGCCTTGGCAACGCTTTTTAAACTTATAAAAAAAGATTTTTTCGGATTACCGAGACATGCTGTAAAATAAAATGAATGAACTTTCGGCTACTCTTTCCCAGGGTCAAAACTTGTGGAGTGACACTGCAGCTGTGTATGTACAGTACTACAGGACCCCTATCGTTCCAGGCATCTGGACGGCATGTGTGTTGTCATATGTCAGAATTGACTGCGTATAAAGCATGTAGGCAGACATATTTACTGGAACCTAGAATATCTTTCGCTTCAATGCTGCTATGATATGTCGACATACGTAGAATGTAACATATCTTAAGATTCGTATATTGACTGCTTTGAGAGTAAACATTTTACTTTGACGATACGAACGAAAACAAAAATACGTTATCATGTCAGCAGATGACTTCAAAGAAATGTTCTCCGGATGATGTGGTAAGCGATACAATGACACCTATGCAATTTGATATGATAAATTGTCTGGCATAAATTTGTTTCCCGCAAATACTGATGTCTTAGCCACTGCCCTATGTTCTAACTTAAGTTCATTTAATTTGAAAAATGCAATTAACGAATCTCCACCGTTGAATATAACTATGTCACCATATCGGCGGAGTATTATTGTAGCGTCATTTAATAATTGGTCCTGTGAGATCCACGAGACTGAATCAAGCGCTGTTGCGATGTTAACATAAGCAAACCTGTCGTTCTCAGGTAAACGAATCGTGTAGACCAATTGTGGGTGCATAGTGTGATCTCTGTTTTGTTTTGTACATTAAATTTCTCAGTTTATTGTATTTGAAGCACCCATCGACTCTCGCTCGTAATTTAAGTTCGTATGCGAGTCGCATATGTTCGTGTCCGCATTCCTTGTATTAGGGTAATACATAAATTCGTAGCGTTTTTGTTTTGCATGTTGGTATTCCGGTTGCTATGGGTTTACTTATCGATTGTCGTTTTCTATTTCACTGTTGCTATTTGAGATTGCGTATTGTCATTTTGTCATTCAGAGATGGTGAGTGAGCTGTGGACTCTAGAAAATGGAGTCCAAGTGGACAGATTGGAACATTTCCGATATATTCCTCTGTTTGAGTTCAAAATGGTTCAAATGGCTCTGAGCACTATGGGACTTAACTTCTGAGGTCATTAGTCCAATAGAACTTAGAACTACTTAAACCTAACTAACCTAAGGACATCACACACATCCATGACCGAGGCAGGATTCGAACCTGCGACTGTAGCGGTCACGCGGTTCCAAACTGAAGTGCTTAGAACCGCACGGCCACACCGGCCGGCCTGTTTGAGTTCAATGGAGGGATGACGGCAATGGAGGCAGCCAGAAACATTCGTGGCGTGTATAGGGATAATGCCATTTGACAGAGCACGGCAATAAAATGGTTTTCTCATTTCAAGGTGGATCTTTTTGGTATTAATGACTTTCTATAAGACTTTCGTGGTTTGAAGAAGATGGTTTGAACGCTTTAATCCACAAAGATAGACTTCAGTGTACTCGAGAATTGGCAAATGGGATGAACTGTGATCATTCCAACAGTGATCATTCCACCATGTGGGACGTTTGCATATAATGGGGTAGGTTCAAAATTCGGGTGTTTGGGTACTGCATGCCCTAAATCAAAATCACAATAATCAGCGGGCGGTCATATGTACATCTCAGGTTGCTCGTATGAGTTGGCTCGCGAATAGCACCGAGCATTCCTATCCTGTAGCGTTACTGGTTATGCTAACATCAGGGGCCGGCCGGTGTGGCCGAGCGGTTGTAGGCGCTTCAGTCTGGAACCACGCGACCGCTACGGTCGCAGGTTCGAATCCTGCCTCGGGCGTAGATGTGTGTGATGTCCTTAGGTTAGTTAGGTTTAAGTAGTTCTAAGTTCTAGGGGACTGATGACCTCAGATGTTAAGTCTCATAGTGTTCGGAGCCATTTGAACCATTTCAACTAACGTCAGGAAAAGAAAGGAATGGTTGAGCCCAAACAAGCAGCAACTCCCTGTACGAACCCCTGCACCCCTCCACGAAAGTTATTGTTATGCATCTGGTGGAACAGCGAAGGTGTGACATTCTGAGAATTATTTCCCCGAGGTGTAACCATCACTGCTGACGTTTATTGACGACAACTGAGCTATCTTTCAGGTGCATCCCAAATGAACAACGCATGCATCTGATAGACTGATAATATAAAGGAGCTGAGTTGGAAATTCATTCTGCACCCACCTTATTCACCTTATCTTGTACCCTCAGATTTTCATACTTTCCGCCCTTTATCGAACAACCTATGATGAGCTTCCTTTCGATATGCAAATGAACTCTTAAGATGGTTCGACGAGTTCTTCACCTCAAATAGGCGTAATTTATACAATCGCAAAATTAAAAAGTTACTCCAGCGTTGGTAGACTGTTGTAAATAGTCAAGATATTATTGATGACTAAAGTTTTGTTATGAGTATGTATTGTATTTATTAAACTTACGGAATAGCGCTAAAAAGTTATGCAGAAACCTAAATATATTTTTTACGAGCTTCTGTCAGGAGCGACCTATTTACAAATACCTGTGTAGTTACTACATTATTTGTGTAATTTCTTGCGTGCTCTAGTGCTTACTAAGCACAACCTTTTACTTTTATTTTAATAACATTGTAGCGTACAGTACCGCCATTGTTATAGACCCTTTTCGTATAGGCTTTTGGTTGTTTTCGTTAGTGTGATTCAGTGTCGGTTAGACTGTCAGTCAGACAGCACTTCGAACTCCTGCTGCTAAAAACCTGAGTACACCATTCGTTTGTTACATATTCTTACAAGCTTCAAACAGGAGCCACTGCAGTAATTGATATTAACTGTGATTGCTGTGTACAGATGCGAGCTGGGTTGGCGACCCTTCACTCACAGCTCCAGGCTGCGTTGGCTTCCATCACACAGCTTGAGGCTGCTGAAAAGGGGCATCACTGTGGAGGGTTGGACGTGGGGATGTGAGGGACGTTGAGCACATCCCACATGTCCCCCAATTGGTCCACTGCTGTGGCCGCCCCAGGTACTGCCTGCACTGAGGCTGACCCCTCACCCCTGGTCGAGTGGGACATCTTTCCGAAGTCTGGCAGGCAATTAAAAACTTTCCGAGGGGCCGATCGTAGGGCCTCCCCAGTTCGGTTGAGGAACAGGTTTCTGGCGTTATCTTGGGCTGACGATGTCTCTAAGCCGGATGCAGTCATCCACCATGTCCCTGGGGAAGCTTTTCTGCCTGCAAGTTCTGGGTTTGCTGATAGTAGGGAGCTCCAACGTTAGGCGCTTAGTGGGGTCCCTTAGAAACATGGCTGCCAAGGAGGGGAAGGAAGCCAGTGTGCACTCTGTGTGCATACTGGGTGAGTCATTCCGGATGTGGAAAGGGTGCTTCCGGATGCCATGAAGAGTACAGGGTGCAGCCAACTACAGGTGGTGACTTATGTCGGTACCAATGACGTGTGTCACTTTGGATAGTAGGAGATTCTCTCTGGTTTCGGGTGGCTATCAGAAATGGTAAAGGCTGGCAGTCTTGCTTCCGAGATTAAGACGGAGCTCACCATCTGCAGCATCGTCGATAGAACCAACTGTGGTCCTTTGGTGCAGGATCGACTGGAAAGTCTGAATCAGAGGCTCAGGCGGTTCTGTAACCGTATAGGCTGCAGATTCCTTAACTTGCGCCATCGGATGGTGGGTTTCCGTGGTCAGGAGTCCACTACACACAGGAAGCGACTACACAGGTAGCGGGGGCTGCGTCGAAGGGACTGGGCGGTATTTTAGGGTAGAGGGTCTCAGAGAACCACAGAAAGGGCGTCCACCTAAAAGAGGGCAGGTAAAACACAGTAAGGTACTTGTAGGAACGATGGTATTATAGTTGTAAATTGTTGTAGCTGTGTTGGGAAAGAATCAGAGCTCCAAGCCCTAATAGAAAGCACTGAAGCTCAAATAGTTATAGGTACGGAAAGCTGGCTAAAGCCGGAAATAAATTCAGCCGAAATTTTTTCAAACGACCCAACAGTGTTCAGAAAGGATAGATTAAATACAGTTGGTGGTGGAGTATTTACTGCTGTCATCAGGAGTTTGCCTTGTAGTGAAATTGAAGTGGATAGTTCCTGCGAAATAGTGCGGGTAGAGGTTATACCTGACAATCAGACTAAACTATTAATTGGATCGTTCTACCGACCCCCCGACTCAGACGATATAGTTGCTGAACAGTTCAAAGAAAACTTGAGTCTCATTTCAAATAGGTACTCCACTCATACAATTATAGTCTATGGTGACTTCAATCTACCCTCGATATGCTGGAAAAATTATACGTTTAAACCGGCGGCAGGCATAAAACGTCATCCGAAATTGTACTGAAGGCTTTCTCAGAAAATTATTTTGGATAGTTAGTTCATTAGCCTATTCGAAGGGTAAATGGATGCAAAAGCATACTTGACCTCTAGGCAACAACTATTCTTGACAATTAGGGAGTATCGTGACGAATACAGGGATTAGCGGCCACAAGGCAATTGCTGCTAGGCTGTATACCGTAAGACCTACAACCATCAAAAAGAAACGCAAAGAATATCTATTTAAAAAAGATGATAAAAATGCTCTTAACGCCTTTTTAAGACATAGTCTTCACTACTTCCGATCTGATCATGTAGTCGTAGAAAAGTTGTCGAATGATTTCAAAGAGATAGTATCGACAGCAATTGAGAGATATATACCACATAAATTACTAAGTGATGGTACACAAAATGGGTCAGATCGCTGTTGCAGAAGCAGCGAAAAAAGCATGCCAAATTTAAAAGAACGTAAAATCCTCAAGACTGGCAAAGTTTTACAGAAGTTCGAAATATAGCGCGTACTTCAATGAGAGATGCTTTTAATAATTTCCACAACTAAATTCTGTCTGGAAATCTGCCATAAAACCGACGGAGATTCTGGTCGTACATAAAGCACACCAGTAGCAAGACGCAATCAATGCCTTCACTGCGCAATAACAACGGTGAAGTCACTGATGACAGTGACGCTAAAGCAGAGTTATTAAACACGGTTTTCCGAAACTTCTTCACCAAAGAAGACGAAGTACATATTCCTGAATTCCAATCAAGAACAACTGCCAAAATGAGAAATATAGAAGTAGATATCGTCGGTGTAACAGAGAAGCTTAAATCATTTAATAAAGCCACGGCCCCCGGTCCAGATTGTATACCAGTCAGGTTCCTCTCAGAGTATGCTGATGCAATACCTCCGTTTTTAGCAATTACATACAACCGCTCGCTCACAGAAAGATCCGTACCTAAGGACTGGAAAGTTGCTCAAGTCACATCAATAACTAGAAATGGAAGTAGGAGTAATCAGCTCAATTACAGGCCTATCTCACTAACGTTGCTGTAGAGTTTTGGAACATATACCGTATTCGAACATTATGAACTACCTCGAAGAAAACGATTTATTGACACACAGACGGCACGGATTCAGAAAATATCGTTCTTGTGAAGCACAACTAGTCTTTATATTCATGAAGTAATGAGTGATATCGGCAGGGGATGTCAAATTGATTCCATATTTTTAGATTTCCAGAAGGCTTTCGACACCGTTCCTCACAAGCGTCTTCTAACCAAACTGCGTGCCAATAGAATATCGCCTCAGTTGTGCGACTGGATTCGTGATTTCCTGTCAGAAAGGACACAGTTCGTAATAATAGACGGGAAGTCATCGAGTAAAATAGAAGTAATACCCGGTGTTCCCCAAGGAAGTGTTATAGGCCCTCTATTATTCTTGATCTGTATTAACAGCATAGGACACAATCTGAGCAGCCGTCTTGGATTGTTTGTGGACGATGCTGTCTTTTACCGTCTTGTGAATTCATCAGATGACCAAAACAAATTGCAAAATGATTTACACTACTGGCAATTAGAATTGCTACACCAAGAAGAAATACCGATGATAAACGGGTGTTCATTGGACAAATATATTATACTAGAACTGACATGTGATTACATTTTCAAGCAGTTTGGGTGCATAGATCCTGAGAAATCAGTACCCAGAACAACCACCTCTGGCCGTAATAACGGCCTTGATACGCCTGGGCATTGAGTCAAACAGAGCTTGGATGGTGTGTACAGGTACAGCTGCCCATGCAGCTTCAACACGATACCACAGTTCATCAAGAGTAGTGACTGGCGTATTGTGACGAGCCACTCGCTCGGCCACCATTGACCAGATGTTTTCAGTTGGTGAGAGAACTGGAGAATGTGCTGGCCAGGGCAGCAGTCGAACATTTTCTGTATCCATAAAGGCCCGTACAGGACCTGCAATTGCGGTCGTGCATTATCCTGCTGAAATGTAGGGTTTCGCAGGGATCAAATGAAGGGTAGAGCCACGGGTCGTAACACGTCTGAAATATAACGTTCACTGTTCAAAGTGCCGTCAATGTGAACAAGAGGTGACCGAGACGCGTAACCAATTGCACCCCATACCATCACGCCGGGTGATACGCCAGTATGGCGATGACGAAAACACGCTTCCAATGTGCGTTCACCACGAAGTCGCCAAACACGGATGCGACCATCACGATGCTGTAAACAGAACCTGGACTCATCCGAAAAAATGACGTTTTGCCATTCGTGCACCCAGGTTCGTCGTTGAGTACACCATCGCAGGCGCTCCTGTTTGTGATGCAGCGTCACGGGTAACCGCAACTATGGTCTCCGAGCTAATAGTCCATGCTGCTGCAAACGTCGTCGAACTATTCGTGCAGATGGTTGTTGTTTGGCCAACATCCCCATCTGTTGACTCAGGGATCGAGACGTGGCTACACGATCTGCTACAGCCAGATGCCTGTCATCTCGCAAGTGAAACGAGGCCGTTGGGATCCAGCACGGCGTTCCGTATTACCCTCCTGAACCCACCGAATCCATATTCTGCTAACAGTCATTGGATCTCGATCCACCGGCCGGGGTGGCCGAACGGTTCTAGGCGCTACAGTCTGGAACCAGGCGACCGCCTACGGTCGCAGGTTCGAATCCTGCCTCGGGCGTGGATGTGTGTGATGTCCTTAGGTTAGTTAGGTTTAAGTAGTTGTAAGTTCTAGGGGCTGATGACGTCATAAGTTAAGTCCCATAGTGCTCAGAGCCATTTGAACCATTTTGATCTCGACCAACGCGAGCAGTAATGTTGCGATACGATAAACCGCAATTGCGATAGGCTACAATCCGACCATTATCAAAGTCGGAAACGTGATGGTACGCATTTCTTCTCCTTACACGAGGCATCACAACAACGTTTCACCAGGCAACACTGGACAACTGCTGTTTGTGTATGAGAAATCGGTTGAAAACTTTCCTCATGTCAGCACGTTGTAGGTGTCGCCACCGGCGCCAACCTTGTGTGAATGCTCTGAAAAGCTAATCATTTGCATATCACAGCATCTTCTTCCTCTCGGTTAAATTTCGCGTCTGTAGCACGTTATCTTCGTGGTGTAGCATATTTAGTGGCCAGTAGTGTAGATAAGATATCTGTATGGTGCGAAAAGTGTCAATTGACCCTGAATAAAGAAAAGTGTGAAGTTATTCACATGAGTACTAAAAGAAATCCGCTAAATTTCGATTACGCGGTAAGTCACATAAATCTGAAGGCTGTAAGTTCAACTAAATACTTAGGTATTACAATCACAAATAACCTAAATTGGAACAATAACATAGATAGTGTTGTGGGTAGAGCAAACCAAAACCTGCGATTCATTGGCAGAACACTTAGAAAGTGCAACAGGTCTGCTAAAGAGACTGCTGACACCACGCTTGTCCGCCCTGTTCTGGAGTATTGCTGTGCGGTGTGGGATCCGCATGAGATGGGCTGACGAATGACATAGAAATAGTACAAAGAAGGGCAGCTCGTTTTGTATTATCGCGAAATAGGGGTTATAGTACCACAGACATGATACGTGAATTTGAGTGGCAGTCATTAAAACAAAGGCGTTTCTCGTTGCGACGGGATCTTCTCATAAAATTTCAATCACCAGTTTTCTCCTCCGATTGCGTAAACGATCTTTTGCCACCCACCTACACAGGGAGAAATAATCGTCCCGATAAAATAAGAGAAATCAGGGCTCGCACAGAGAAATTTAAGTGCTCGTTTCTCCCGCGCGCCCTTCAAGAGTGGAACGGTAAAGAGACAGGCTGAAGGTGGTTCATTGAACCCTCTGCCAGGCACTTCATTGTGAATTGCAGAGTAATCGCGTAGATGTAGATATTAGATGTAAAAGCACCAGTCGTGCTGTAACCACACCAGATACTGCTGGCCTAGGATAATCGGATATATTTACGGATCTACCCGTCTTAGCATCAAAAATCTTTACAGCGTTGTATTGCTGTTCTTGAGGACGTATAAGTGTCAAAGAGAAAAATGTAACTCTGTCTTTTAATAATCGTTGATTATTAATTCCTTAACGTACATGCTTTTGTCTCCATGTTGTCAGTTGTGATTAACTAAGTTATTACTGATCATGACCATTTCGCGAAAATTTATGATTTCTCGCGCGACCAGAAGACGTACTTGATGAATCAAAGTACAGGCTAGTTCCACTGAAGAACATGACTGTTCTCATTTCAGAGGAAGACCTTCGTAGAGAAAAGATGTTTAACTAGCGTTCTTAGTTGATTTATGTTTGTTCAGTTCACTGACCCAAAAGCCTGTGTTCTTTGAATTATTATTATTATTTTTTTTTTTACGTGAAATAGATGTTGCGATACTTAAATCCCATCCACATCGGCATCTAAGGCCCGCCGATAATCGAATCCACAAAGATAGTGGCACGTGTTGTTCGATTTGTTGGCAGGTGGTTCTCACGTTCCTGTTACCGAAGCACTCTTGGAGTCTTAACTAGAGACTAAAACAGCAGCTCATTCAAGTGTCAGTCTACTCTATGTCAGCTATGATAATCGTGTTGCACGCAGCACACACGGTTAAATTGCAATACTGTTCGCGACGTCGTCACGAACCAACCTACTTGGATTGTTTCCATAGGCTTCGTGTAAGAAACACCTTCTTGGTTTTCGGAACCTTGTCATATTTCAGTGTGTGAGTACAGGATGATCCTGTTGAGATAAGAGTCTCAGGTCCGGGACACCGGTGGGGTATGCATGGTTTTTAGCTGCAAGGTAAGACGTTCGTTTTCTTGTATTCGAAGCAGATGTACATTTAACTATCGACGTAGGAAAATGTGCAGAAAGGGGATGACGTAATGTAAAGACAGAAATAAACAAAGACGGTAACTTGATATAAAGGAAGGAATCCTATCCTATAAACTTTAGTCGCGACAGATTGTGAACAAAACTATCTCTTCCACAATACAGACTTTACCGAAAAGTAAGTGTTGGTTTACATGCCCTATGTACATATATTAATATAACAGGTGTACTATAGGTTATTCTACACTAGATGTACTACTAGTCACATTATCTTAGTCATATAACTTCATCCGTGAAAGGAATTTTGACTATATTCCCGTTTGTTGGTATATTTGGCAAGGTTTCCAGAACATTGATGTTTGGATATAAACGAGTGAGTACCTTCTTAGCATAAGTTTTTGATTGGCATTTCCCTCAATAATCTCAGCTGTAGTAGATTATCTTATCGGGAGAGCATCTACAAAGAATCATCTGAATTGTATCCCAATAAATTCATCCGTTTTTCTGTCATTTCCTCTTAGATATACATAGCCCACTTTATTACCGCGTGTATATTGGGAGATTCGAAAAACGACGAATACTCGAATCGGGATCTGTATGCTACGTTCTAGAAAAAAATCTTTAATCTGACGAGTCCAGGACTCTATAGCCCTACAGTAAAGTCTATTAAGACGTAGGTATTCTATCGAGCCTCCATTGTCGAAGCGAAGGCCAGTCTTAAGCTTTTATTTGCTACGACTGCCCTTTGAACTGGACACGCCTTCGAATCTGTTTACTCGCCAAGAATTGGACCGGATCAAGACAGCTTCGTCTGAAGGCCAGCCGCAAAAGTGGCAGGATCGCAGACTGGCTGTTCTGCTACTGTGGTGGCCCGCGATACAAAATGGAGAACATTCGGCTGGCCACAGCTGCTTCTGAACCTTCTGACGACGAGGTGACGATACGTATGGAGATTACAACCGAAAATTATAGGTATCCTGTCTCGTTAATTACGATTGTAGTGGTGACGTAGGCCTACGACATCCGGTATCCGACTACGGTGTTAACATCTTCACCTGCACTGCTGCCCGTTAAAACTGGAACATTCTGAAGGCGGCGTAAAACAACCGACAAACTAGCATGCTTAAATATGCAGAGCAGTAGCACTTCAGAGCAACGGCGCAAAACAGTAGTAACGCTAGCTACTTTCTGTATGTAAGACAAGGTTACACAGTGAATTGTTCTTCACAAATAGCGTTTGAATGCTGGTTGTTTGGGGAAAGACCGTATTATGCCTCTTGTAAAAAGAAGACACACGTGTCAAAATTCGATAGCGGTAGGTTTGCGACATATAGAAAATGTCGTACATTTGTGACGCCTCAGGGATATGTAGACAGCGTTGAGCAATGAGGTCCGTAACCCCTTAAGTTTTTTATCGAACGGTTTCTCAAAATTAATTTTACATCAGATATTCAGCAAATTTATGTCGCACGGTTTAAATCTGCGCTGTACAACGTAATGTTTCTTAACTGTCAGCATAAACAGTTCACACAGAAAGCAACAAATTCGTTGAATAGTTATACATGATTTTGAATGATGAAAATTGGCCGACGGCAGTCAACAAAAATACACTTCGGCATTTAGTAAAAATCTTTTGTAATAAAACAAATACAGCTACGCAAGCGCTGTTCACAAGATTTGACAATAACTGTAATTTCTCTTCCATGGAACTTATTTCAAAAACTGTGCACACCGTCAGGCAGCTGATCATCAGATCAGATGCGGCAGATACCAAAACACCTACAGATACCACCACTGGTCTCACGGAATTTAAAATTTATTTTTGGAGCGGGCTCGTTGGAACACATTTGTAAAAAGAAACAATTTTGCGACATATTTATGTGAGAAGGAACTCCATCAAGTCAAGTGGACTATGAAACAGATATACTACGGGTATGTTGCCTCTAAACATGCACATATGCCGAGATAACAAGCACAAAACATATGTAATGCGCCGAATACTACTGCACTGCTACAACGACTGACGAATACACCTTGCGCAGAGGCAACGTAATTTGATAATCAATCTGCAGAGCACACAGTAAGTAGAGATCAGCCTAGTAACTCAAAGAAACATTGCACCTAAATCATAGTGCTCTCTCCAGTCGAACACACTGATGATTACATCATGGAGAGATATAACCGTCACTTGTCATGGGGAGTTAGAATACCCCTGTCTGATCACACACACAGACCAGCAAATCAGGAAGAACATCCTTAAATTCCCGACATAACTGCTGCAACTTCCATCTGTCGATGGCTTAACTGACTCAATTCGAAGACGTACCCAGTACCAGCATCGCTACTGTTAGTTATCGTGTGCGCACCTACTTTTGCGATATTTTTACAAAATTCAAAGATGGAATGAGGCTCAAAACGAAAGAGAAACTTCTTGAACGCAGCGGTCAGAACCTAACCCATGCTGCAATCAAACTCCGCCCCCAGAATCATTGGTACTAGTAAACCTCCCGCCAGAATGGACTCAAAGCGCCAAGTGCATTTGTTAATGCTTAACCTTACGCCCAACTATCCCAATAAAACATTTCACTTAAATTGGCTGCCTTGCACTCTTCCTTCTTCCCTGAAAGGTATTCAGTCTTTCAAATGTCTTTAAATGTGTTGTAAAATTCCTCGCTAATCAACGTCGAGAAATTGACACTATCTAGCAGTGGGCAAACAGATTTTCCATTAGTCTCTGCGCACATAAGAGGAACCCGAATTGCAGGTGCTGCAGATATCCTATTACAACCAGAGACTAACCGAAGCGTTCCACTGTTCTGGCGTCGTCTGCTAGTATCTTTCTACTTGTCAGCACAGATCCTGGCAAAATGCCCCGGGTGGTTACACCCATAACACTTCACTTCCTCCCTCTTATATTCCTTAATGAAATTTGTTTACCTTTCTCCTGTATCAATCCTATGTTATTTTTCTTGAAGCACTTCCTATCAACCTCACTAACTGCCTAAATCTCCGTTAAGGACCGTTCCACCTGTACAATATTCCTTGGTCGGATACTAAGCACTATTCGCATCCTATTCTTAAGGCACATACCCTCTTCGGAAGCGAAGAGAAACATACACTGAGCACCTCTATTAGATCTAATAACATAATCTTCTAGTAGCTCGTTGGAATACTGTACCTCTTGGTATATTTTACTGACTAACTCCTGTCACATTCTGCTAGTCAGATGTTGGCTGCAAATAAGTTCACGAAATTTACGCCAACAGGAAGTTTCTCTGCATGGCTTCCCACGAAACCTGTTATAAACAGGCAAATACCATTGGCGTCAGCAACTAATAAAACTGAAAAATCCTTCAGTCCCAACGCATATCCCTTATCCTGTAAATTTAAAAGGAACTGTAATGTATTTTCGATATCCTTGCTACTTTTAATTGATAGGACCCAACCTTCGTGGAAAATCCTACTAAGTGATTTGGCAGCTTGTGAAATAATTTCGGCACACGCTCGACTTGTCCCAATCCCATCCTGCCTCTAATTTCTACCTCATCATCATAATACCTTTCACTATAGAAACGATCGAAAATTTTACCAAATGAAACCTGGTTCGATGCTGTAAACGTTTCACTTTACTCAGCAATGGAATGATAGATTCGTCGAATTGTTCTACACCATTGACGCTACCCAAAACCACGAGTCTGTTCACGTAATGCAACACTCGTGAGAGAACTATACCAACATAAGGACGTGAGGCTCACTCGCTTCTAACACACCAGTCACTGAAGCTACATGAAGGGGCAAAGAAAAGTGACCCGGAGAACAGAATTCCAGGGTACAAACAAACACAGTAGAAGAAAGGAAATACAGTGCTAACCCGACTATAGCAGGTGTTGAAAGTGACCACTATTCATTTCTTGGCCCATTACGGCCTTGGTCAGCAAATTTCTCTACGCGAATCGAAGCTATACTGCTGGAATGTCATCCTAAATGTTTTGCTATATTTCTTCAAGACTGCGAGGGTTGTTGCGATACACGGAAGACCGGAGGGTTCTTCACACAAAGTAATCGCACAGTAACAGATCAGGTGACCTGGGAGGCCAGCTAGGATCACGATCAGACAGACCTCTGCTAACAACTCTCTCATACGTGGAGATTGTGTAAATGTGCTCCAAGGTTTAGCCATCTCATTGAGCAGTTGCTGGAAGGAACTGTAGGTCTGTTCTTCCCCCGTTAATGCTACCACAAATGGGGGCCAGTTTTATTTGCCCCATCTTCTAGCTCAGCCAAAGGAGAGTGGAGAATGGAGGCGGCCTTACACACGTCTGCTAGCTGCATGTCCGGTGGGGCACCCGAGTGGTCGAGCAAGTCGCAGTATCTACACTCTTGGTTTCTAATTCATACTTCAACTCGTCCTCGTGCAAAGCCGTCATTCTGGTCACCTCCACTGCGGCCACAATGAAACACAACAGTAAACGGAGTAGTATTTTCCACACTAAGGAATCTACACCAAGACACTATAATACCATTTCCTTAACTACCCTTTTTACCACTCACAGCTAGCCATGTCCTTAATCATGTTCTACTATCAAAATGTGCTGCCAGTGGGAGTGGTAGGACTGGGCTGAGCTGTGAGTGGTCTGTCACCCTTGAAAGCTTTTATTCAACAGATTTTAAAATTTAATTTCACAACGAATTTGTGTGGCACTGTTTAAATTTGCACTTCACAGCATAACGCCTTTTAACTGTTCAACACTGAGCTCAGTCACGAACAAGTATCACAATGTCACAATGTAAAAAAAAAAAAATCTACTTCACAATTTAAAAGAAGGCAAGTAAGAAACTCCAGGTATCCCAAAATAATCTTAAAACATAAAAACAACAAATTCTTTAAATGACTGTACAAGTTCTTGAATCATGAAATTTGCGCAATGGCTATCAACAATAACATTTTTACGAGTATAAAACCCTTTGAAATAAACTACGCACTTCCAGTTACGCATATACAGTTATGCAAGTACCGTAGCGCTGAACGCCACAAGATTTAACAATAACGGTAATGACTATTCCATGGAACTTATTTCAAAAAAACAGGCCCTGTCTGGCCATTAAAGCAGTACACCATCGGACCAGACGCCCAAAATACCAAAACACCTTCAGGTACCACAATTGGCCAACAACTTTCAAAATTCTTTACATAACTTAAAATTTATATTCGGAGTGGGTTCATTGGAACACATTAACGAAAAGAAACAATTTGCTATGCCCTTAAGTGAGAAGGGACCTGGTCAAGACAAGTGCACTGCGAAACAAACATATAACGGATATGTTATCAGTACATCTGCACACGAACAAATACAAAACACTTGTAGTGCACCGAATACTACTGCTCTGACTCACCAATATACACTGAAGAGCCAAGAAACTGGTGCACCTGCCTAATATCGTGTAGGGCCCCGGCGAGCATGCAGAAGTGCCCGCATCACGACGTGGCATGCACTCAACTAATGTCTGAAGTACTGCTAGAGGGAATTGACACAATGAATCCTGCAGGGCTGTTCATAAATCTGCAAGAGTACGACGGGGTGGAGATCTCTTCTGAACAGCACGTTGCAAGGAATCACAGATACGCTCAATAATATTCATGTCCGGGGAGTTTGGTGGCTAATAGAAGTGTTTAAACTCAGAAAAGTGTTACTGGAGCAATTCTGGACGTGTGGGGTGTCGCTTTGTATGGCTGGAATTTCCGAAGTCCGTCGGAATGCACAATGGACTTGAACAGATGCAGGTGATCAGTCAGGACGCTCACGTACGTGTCACGTGTCAGCGTCGTACCTAGACGTATCAGGGGTCCCACATCACTCCAATTGCATACGCCCCACGCCATTTCAGGACCTCCACCGGCTTGACCAGTCTCCTGCTGACATGCAGGATCCATGGATTCATTAGGTTATCTCCATACCTGTACACGTCCTTGCACTCGATACAGTTTAAAAACGAGACTCGTCCGACTAGGTAACATGTTTCCAGGCATCAACAGTCCAATGTTGGTGTTGACGGGCCCGGACGAGGCATAAATCTTTGTGTTGTGCAGTGGTCAAGGGTACACGAGTGGGCCTCCGACTCTGAAAGCCCATATCGATGATGTTCCGTTGAATGGTTCGCACGCTCACACTTGATGGCCCAGCCCTGAAATCTGCAGCAATTTGCGGAAGTGTTGCACTTCTGTCACGTTGAACCATTCTCTACAATGGTCGTTGGTACCGTTCTTGCAGGAGCTTTTTCCGGCCACAGCGATGTCGGAGATTTGATGTTTTACCGTATTCTTGATATTCACGGTAAACTCGTGAAATGGTCGAACGAGAAAATCCCCACTTCATGGCTACCTGGGAGACGCTGTGTCCCACCGCTCGTGCGCCAACTATAACACCACGTTCAAACTCAATTAAATATTGATAACCTATCATTGTAGCAGCAGTAACCGATCTAACAACTGCGCAGACACATTTTGCCTACCGCAGCGCCGTATTCTGCCTGTTTACATATCTCTGTATTTGCATACACATGGCTATACCAGTTCCTTTGGCGCCTCTGATTATTAACAATGGACCCGGTTTCACCAACAGTCAGAAATCGGCGCAAAAGGTATTGCAGATTGGGATTAACCATCGCCAGACATTGTGTGGAACTGTTTACAGGATGCATCCATTTCACACACAGCTTTTTTATGGCCAATTTTTCTGCAGCATATTGGCATTCACTCAGTTGCGATGCCTACAGTCTGCGGTCTTTCATTACCACACTATAAATTGTGTCAACGATTTCCTTCGTGGTGACCTCAGCTGGACTGATTAGCCTCTGATGACGTACACAGCTCCCGTCTGGGGATATGCAGCTCCTACACGCCTGTGCAGCCTGCAGATCATACAGAACAAAGTGCTACGCATCGTTAGCAACGCTCCGAGATATATACGCATCGTGGATCTTCACAATGAATACCGCCTTGAAACCCTCAAGTAAGTAATCAAAAAACACGCCACACGACTATACAGGAACTCGAGACACTCGAACAATCCTTTCAGCCTTACTCTGGGAAACTATGTTCATAACCATAGGTGAAAGCAAAAGCGGCCAAAGACACTACTAATTAGGGCATAACCACCTACTGCAAGCTAACATACACCAACAAGCGACAAACGTCGGCAAGCCCCTGCATATCAGAAACGTTGATTGGATACACCAGCTGTTGTTAAAGCCGACCGACAGGCTACAGCAGGGAAACCGACGAGCTCGCCCACTAACGCACAAGAAAATCACCTCCACCCTACACTGTGCATCTCATATATGACCTATCGGAGACAAAACAATGATGAACCTGTTACAAGTACGATGCCGCTGACCGAGAGCTCAATACCTGCACCCAGCGGCAGCCGCCGAGTAACAGCACCGCACAACATCAAAGGTATCGACATACATGGTATCCGCTACAAGTACTAACAAAGCCTATCTTTGCACGACTTGTCGCAGGCAGAAAGACAACCGCTTCTGCTCTTACTACCCGACCTAACTATCGTAGAGGTTTTTTTCCCTTGGCTCTTGCCTTCTCAGTTTTTTTCCTCTGCCATACAAATTGCTACCCTTCGTTCGACTTTCGACCCAATCTATCTCCATATGAGCGAGTATTAATAGTTAACCTTAACCAGACGTTCGCAAACATCGCAGTACCCACATCCTGCGACACCTCACTTTAGTGAAAACTAACCCTTATGCAGAGATGGCAGTAGACCTTTTGAGTTGGCCATCATGCCGGTGTTGGCGTGGAGGGACTCAACCTCTTATATAAAAAAAAATTTAAAAAAGAAGAAGAAACTCAGCTGGACGGCAGGAGGACGTTTTGTCTTCGGCACTTGTCCAACCACGTTTCAGTTTATTAAACCAGACGTAAATGGTCTTCAGCGACCGTGTAAAATGTTGGTGGACGTCATACAATTCTGTTTTGATCTGTGCGCCAGTCCAACCATTCAAAAAAAAGTATTTAGTACCACCACGATAGCCGGTTTTCTCCATTTTACATATCGCAATCGACACACTGACCAATCCAGACGGATGAACTGTACGTTGTATGTTGCTGAAATTCATTATACGATCCCTGGAATAATCAAGCTTACCAACCATGTTCCATTTGTCAATGGAGATTTACCAAACCACCCATGGTTTCCGTGATGACAGAGCGTGGGGCTCCAGACGGTATGCACTATCCACGTGTATACTCGTCTTGCTGCAGACGAACCCATTTCCTGGCTCAAGCTACGTGATGTGGCTCTGCAGTCCCATAGTCGATGGATGAAGACGTCTCTCCTCTTGGGTGCCAGACACGTGGGGGTGCTGAGATCCTGTATGGCACTGAGTGTGTTTCTCCGTTGAGTACGTTTCTCCTACAGTCATTAGAATCACGACTAATGCTGCCAGCAATATCGTTGAGCCATAGTCGGCAATCTCGAAGGCCACGATCGAGCCAATGTCGAATTCACTTGCTAGTAGACCTGTCTCCTTCTTACACGTGGCACAACACGGTCTTTCAGAAGTGACATTCCTTTTCCTTTTTTTTCAGAGTTTTTCACAATCCATCTTACAGGCGTTTAGGGGTTATAGAGATGACTTTGTAGATAATGTTTTGATAAGGGACCGATGTCTCTAGATGTACCGTTTGGCTATAAAATAGGTTTCAAGAGCGGATCACTCTGAAAAATCCAGCTTCACGGAGACAATGAGCTCTGACCTATTTGCTCTGCAGGAGCCTAAGGCATCGGTAATGTTACGAGTACTCGTAGGTAGGTTCTCTTCGATGTGACGATAAACGTCTTCTGCGAAATTGAGATTGCGGCGTGTTCCTGCAGCACTAGAGCCTATCCCCGTTGTTCCGAGGGTACCACTTTCTCGAAGACGTTGTAGAGAGAGATGAAAATGGTACGCGATGTCATAAGAGGGAGCGACGACGGTGCCCTCCCCTCAGTTTGTGTGCGTACCGTGAAGCGGAAGATTTGAAAGTGATCCCATCTTCTCGCATATTTTACCTTCTATAGAAGACTATAGTAGGGATCTTGAAACACCTGAATACACAATGGATGTGTCATTATGGCATTCGCTTTATATAGCTACATTGGAATGATAATCATTTGCATATCTAATCATGTAGTTCACATGACATTATGACATTGTTTGCAGGCCGCCTTCACTTTTAACGACCAGCAGTGTGTGACTGTTTTTTTGATCAACGTACTAATCGTTACGCAGTTTCTGTACTCTGGCTAATCAGGGCAGGGATTTTATTGCCAGACCTCTGGCAAGTTCTTTGTCGTAAGCACTACGACACCTAGCAAAACACATGTACTGTTATTTGGATTATAAATAATCAAATGTAAAGACCTTCAAACACAGACATTATACAGCCAACCGGTTGCAATTAACTGTTTGGTACAATTGAGCTAGATTTCGACAGTAACAAAGGGTGTCTGTATCAGAATGAAGACACCCTTAGTAGGTGTCGAAATCTAGGTCAATTATACCAAACGTTATTTGCAACCGGTTTTCTGTATAGCTCTTATCTTTGAAAATTGTCTACGGTGGCTGAGAAACAGCCATGTTTAACACTGTAAAATATAAAGGTCATAATGTCAAAAACAAGGAACTGAAAATTAAGTATAAAATCAAGAGCTAAGACACTAAGACTTTAATGATAATTACGGGTTCGTATCATTAACTAGAGTGTAGCTGAATTTTCAGTTTCTTGGGGCGTTATGGAGGAAGGGTAGTATGTTGATGACATTCTTATGTGTGGCCACCAAACAGCTGGTAAAATCCTTCACTGTTCTGCAATACTATCGATACCTGTTGCAAAACAGTAAACAATAGCAGTTTTGTCGTGGTTATACATAAAATCGTCTTTCATAAAAGCAGTGAAGCTGCACTATATAATTCCGTCGCAGTGAAGTAGATACCGCAGCAGCAGACTGTGGATGTAGTACCTCTGCCTCTTTCTGTCGAATAAACTCCGTTTTATGCCAAGTATTAAGAAACTGGGCACTTAGCTTAAACGAATAAAAACCAAATGCTTCAAATCACGCTATCACCTTTACGTTATACTTCTTACAATTACGTGAGACATAATCTTATCTGATATGTCGTCCACAATTTCAGTCTTACTTATGTAACCACGAGACATCACATCGGAAGTGATGCTATACGCAATAACAGAGAAAATAACATGTTACAGATTAATGGTGTGGTCTTTGGCTTATACTGGTTGTTCAACGAGATCTTTATAAATTGTATGTGAAGGATATTGTTAAAGATTTGACGCAATACTGAGTATAATCGATTGGAAATGGGAATACCATATATGATAAGATTATAGAACTGCACCACATTTACTTCGAGAAGTTAGTATGATGTCAAGTACCAATAGGCACTAATGAGCGCTCAGAACGCCGTTTCCTGAAATCTGTGAGATCTTGAATATCGCCGAGTACCTAATGAACGAGGTGTGATGATGTTTGGTTTGTGGGGCGTTCAACTGCCCAGTCATCAGCGCCGGTACAAAGTCCCAGTTGTTACACATTCCAATTTCTTTTTATGCAATCCAATCTAGCCACTGTCACGAATGATGATTATGATGATGAAATGATGAGGACAACACAAATACCCAGTCTCCGGGCAGAGGAAAACCCCAACCTGGCCGGAATCGAACCTGGGACCCCGTAATCCAGAGGCAGTAATGCTAGTCACTAGACCATGAGCTGCGGACAATGAACGAGGTGGAACAGATACTTCAGCATTTGTTATATGGTTTAAATGAGCACATTTATTTACATTTTTCATAAATAGGTTTATATCTTTTATGCCTTTGGTTGTAACTGTTCCACATTATCAACGTTCTATTGAAATGCAGATCTCTGGCTGGAGGAGAATGTTCAATCGCTTGCTCACAATTATCAGATTAGTGGAGTTGTGCTAGGCCCATGTATTCTGACTTCGAGTCTTCCAAGATCCGGGCCTGGCGACATATAAACACACGTAGAGGGCTACATTTTGTTGCAGTGAGCTGAAGCAATGGTGGAGTCTTCTGGTGGCGAGGGTGGCGCCACTCATCAGAAAATGACCAGCTCTGTAGCCATGTTCTGTATCGTCTATACCATTCCGTTTCGTAGGTTAGGTTCGGTAGTGACGCAATTTTCGGTTTGGTAGCCGAAGTTGCTATTCTGTACACTACTAAGGCCTTTTGACGAATGGTCTGCCTGCCAATCATTCGTTTACTGTACCGAGAGGTGGGACGTCACTCTCTCACTCTAACAGTTCCGTTAGCCATATTAACATACATATTTAGGTCACGGGCTCGATGTCTTACAACACTACATTTGGTATGTGTGGTTTATGACTTTTTTACATGAGGAAATTGTGGGCAGAATGTTCATATAACTGCATGTACAGCATGTAGAGAACTTGCCCCGAGAGTGCAGGCGATGGAGAATAGAGAGAGAGAGAGAGATAGAGAGATGAATTGGTGGCCGTAAATTCTGAGTTCAGCCATTCTGGAAAGCAGCACTCATTGGATCGTACCTATAGAAAGACTTCTACCCAAAGCCCTCTCCTCCTTCTGCTTAGGGTCAGAGAGAAGGATGCTGTTTCGCAAAAGATTTTACCTCAACCAGGCGGCAGTTCAGCGCGAAGGCGGCCAGTTGGTGGAAAGCGGTGAAGGAAGCAATTTAAGAGAGACTGCTGTAAACTGTGAAAACGACGGGAAGGTCAGAAAACTCCATGCATTCTCATGTTAGAAGCTGGGACGATATGGACAGAGCGGCTGGTGTATGTGTTTAGTGGAGGCAAGACTGTAACTCTCCTCCCTGACGCCAGGAAGTCGCCAGATTCTTTTAGCAACCGGCAAAAATATATCTTTCATGGATAGAACTGTCTTGGTAGCTTAGCGGCCTTCTTTCAGATTGTAAATCGTCAGCCCACAAAGATTAGCTCTCTCAGTAAATGAGGTACTGTGGTCCATCTAGGTAGACGTTTTTTGCCAAAACATGGCCATGCTTACCGTGAAAACGACGCCTCCCTGATCCCTGATCTAAATTCTTCTTTTTTCAGACGAGAGAGATTTGGAAGCACTGATTGGCTCCTGTCAGGATATGCATAGTGATAGCTTGCTCCCACAGTGTGTAAATCCCGGTGCTGCTTGTGGATTGGCTACCAGGCCAACAGAACAGATAAGAGGGGAAGTTCTCAATGAGCAGAGAATAGATTGATTGGTTTGTGCAATGTGGGGTCAGGTTCGTTTCTGCTAATTTGGCTCCTGTACCGAGGGTTGGTGGAAGTAGGTTGTGATTCTTTTTCTTCTTCTGGTACTCCCCTGATGGAGAACTTATGGTCTGTACCTAGTGGGTGAGACTTGCGGTCTTTACCTTGTAGTGGGCTAAGAGCCAGTGGCAGTTTCCAACTGTACCGGCATTGGGAGTGTGTATCATCTTGGACATTACGTGTGTCTCGAGGGTGAACTTCTTCGCTCTGAGTCGACTGTCTGACGTTTGACAACTCCAGCATGCAGTTGTTGGAAATGGAAATGCCGTGTGGCTAGGGCCTCCCGTCGGGTAGACCGTTCGCCTGGTGCAAGTCTTTCAAGTTGACGCCGCTTCGGCGACTTGCGTGTCGATGGGGATGAAATGATGATGAAAGACACACAACACCCAGTCATCACGAGGCAGAGAAAATCCCTGGCCCCGCCGGGAATCGAACCCGGGACCCCGTGCGCGGGAAGCGAGAACGCTACCGCAAGACCACTAGCGGCGGACATGTAGTAGTTGATTCCATTCGAATAGAGTTGGGTCTCACAGTGGATTAATGTAAGGCAAAGTCCGATTGTGCTCTAAAAGGGATTAATTCAGGGGAAAAGTGCTGGGTGCACAGTCGAACGTGAATGTGCCCACAGTTGAGATCACTTGTCTTTGTTTGACTCAGGCGAGGAGAGATGGTAACAGGGCACAGGCACATCTCATCCCCTCAGGAGCCGCTCCAATTCGGTATCAAATAGCTTACAGAATTGCAGAAAGGCTCGGTTGCGGAAACCCTACTGTTCAATGCGCTCACGTACCTAACCGATCGGCAGTGTGACCAAATAGCATACGATCAGTTCATAGGTTAGCCTTGGTAGTGACGTCGTTTACGGTTTGGTTGCCGAAGTTGATGTAAGCGGCTGAGGCGTGTTAAAGATCTGTCCATCTGCTGATTATATGTTTACCATACCAAGGGATGGAGAGGTATCAGTAAGGATATTCATTCAGTTTTTGTGTGGTTTGATTGTGGAGAGAAGATGTTATTTTGGAAATAGTGAGTGACTTTTAGTTTTGATTTTAGTGATTGGGTTTATTGAAGAATCAACAGGATGCATCTGAGTGGAAATTGGGTTTATAAAATTTATTATGCAGGCATTTCAACTACGAATCATAGAGGACATGGTGCACCTGTCAAGGGCACACGTACCTATGGGAAAGGAGAGCTGCTGTCCCACCCCTTTCCCTAGCTCGTAGGGAAAGGAAACATTTAGTGTAGTCAGGTGTTTTTATTTCAATAAAGCGATTAAAAAATCAGTATTACACCGGTTTTTAACTGGTCAGATCGGAAAATTTTTGTGGCTACTTACAAATCGCCATTCGTTTTCCAAAATATTAAAAATATACCGTACCCCAGGTTTAGCTCCCAGCGCCATGGAATAGTTAAGAAGAAGACAGGCAAGGCAGCTCGAGGAAATGCGGCACCGTGCAGTTTGGCAATGTAACCTGCAGGATAAGATGAACCCATTTGAAATGCCCAAGGTGAGGTATGGATTGAGCACTGAGGCGATTCATAATTTGCTAGGGGAACTGTGGTCATACATGGCAGCCCACTAAAGAGCTCTCGCCATCCCTGTGCACCTGAAGGTACATCTGAAATCCTGAAATGACTAAATGAAATGAGCAATCCTTATCACTCGTCACACCAAATGTTTATTTTTTCCTTGTAGGATTTGACAACTCTTAGCTGCTTGGGACATGGGACTGGTGAAAAGGGTGTACAGGCTGACAGTTCAGCTGCAACGAGTCAGGCAAGCATCTAGTGGTGCATTGATGAAGGTGTGAAGGCTCTCAGCTGTGGCCTACTGGCTGCAATTTTTTATATATGTTGTTAATCTGAGGAAGGCCAGATATACTGGTCGAAATTGGTCAGTAATAAAGTTTATAACTGAATCCTGATTGCTGGTCTGGTTTCAAATACAGCACACATAAACAACAGGTTTACAATGCACAAGATTTGGTATGTATAATAACGGCAGCTGAGAAGCATGATAATTAATTTGGAGAGATCCACTTTAGTTGTACTAATATTTATTTAAATAAATACATTATTTATTTAAATTGATTTTACTACAGCTGAAGTGGATCTCTCTAAACTAATTATTAAGACACAATGGAAATACGTGAAGACACTTCAGTGTCACTGCAATGTGAGTGTACTAACCTTCTCCACCGATATCTTGTAATATAATATTATATTCAATGTAAACACACTTTTCGGAAACAATAATGAGAATAGCGTGTCTGGTAGTTGTGTTGGCTGACTGCTTATGGTGTGAGGCACTGTGCATACTGAGAGGCGCCGTGGTGGGTGCGTGCCTCCAGCTGTGCTCACTTATCTTTGATTGGCTGGCCTGTAGACAGAGGGCAACACGGCATTGAACCACTTTGGTGCATCTGGATCCGTTCTGATTCGCTACCGAAAGTCTTATGGAATTGCATGGAGGATCGGTTTCGGTAACCCCTATGCTCTGTGTGCTCACCTACAGAACAGATCGGCAGAGTGACCGAAAGAGACATAATAGGGCTATTGGAGAAAATCAGGCAGGGCAGCGTCGAGCTGGCAGGCTATCTAAAGTGTCGTCTTCCACGGCGATGTGTGCGGCGCGCCTTGCGGACCACCACGACAAGTTGGATACCGCAGATATGTCCGGGTAATTTCTTTCAGACCATTTTTCTTTCCACGCTGCAACTCAGTAGCAGTCCTTTCCAGAGTATCGTGACGCATTCATTGACCAAGGAATGAGGTGAACGTGCAATCCAGGAAATCAGCCCTACCGTCATTGTAAGGCGGCTTGCACAGTCAGGGACGCAATTGGGTGGACACAAATGTACTGTACATAGTTGCCTGGAGAAGTGACTGCACGTTTAGCTCTAAAACTTCCAGATATAGTAATTTTCTTATCAGATTAACCTCAATACAAAGTAATCACGAACGCGTATATTCAATTCTTTTTTTGAATCAATAGTCTTCTGGCGAAGAGTTCTCGGGCTTCCAGCCGGGTGGCGGTGTCTTCAAACAGCCAGAAGATGATGAGTATGTCACTCGTCGAAACGTCGCTGTTTGAAGACACCGCCACCCGGCTGGAAGCCCGAGAACTCTTCGCCAGCTGTATACGCCGGGAAAGCATACACTCACAATAGTCTTCTGTTTCGTTTTATGCGGCTCATCATGAATTCCTCTCTACTGGAAACCTTTTTATCTCACGGTCAATAAATCATTGGATGTATTCCAATCTCTGTCATACACAACAGTTTTTACAAATGTCCTGTCATCCTGCTGCTTCTTCTTGTCAGTGTTTTTCATACGTTCGTTTCTTTATCGATTCTGTGGGGAACCTCTTTATTCCTTACCAGACCAACTAGTGTTCAACATCTTTCTACTGCACCATATACCAAACTGATTTTTCTTCTTTTCTCGTCTTCCCACAGTCCATGATTCACTACCATAGAACGCTGTTTTCTAAACTTACATTCTCAGAAATTTGTTCCTCAGATTAAGGCCAATGTTTGAACTATTACACTTCTCTTGGCCAGAAGTGTCCTCTTTACCCGTGCTAATGTCCTTATGTAGTCCTGGCTTCATTCGTCATATGTCATTTTCGTTCCAAAGTATCAGCATTCCTTAAGATCGTCTAGTTCATATCTCCAATTTCGATGTTAAGTTTATAGCTAATGCCATTTCTGCTATTCATAATTGCTTTCGTTCGCGTTTGGATTATTGTCAATCCGTATCGTTACTCATTAGCTTATTCATTCCATTCAACTGGTAATTTTCTTCACATTCGCTGAGGTCAGCCATGCCATCAGCGAATCTTATCATTGATAGCCTTTCACCCTGAATTTTAATCCTGCCCTTCAGCCTTTCAATTTATTTCACCGCTGTGGCATTCGAAAATTAACCCAGCCAGATTATAGATATCATGGAAGACCGAAACACGATTCCGGGCATTGCAGCACGACAGACAGAATCGAGCTTGGTTTTCTTTACATTCAGTAGTCATAATGGTAGCGACAGCGTTCATATGGCCGTTGCTCTGTTGCGTTTGAAAACAATGGAAGCATGCACAGTGCCATGAGTGCCGTCTGTCCATCCAGCCCCGTACCAGACAGCATCAGTGGTCGACACAGACAGTTTACAACCGCTGACGTGCTCCAGCGTGGTGGAGGACCATTGTGAGCGTAACAGTATGATATGTTACCGCCATGCGGACGAGACGGCAGAACACCGAGGTCACATCCAGCATCCGCTCGTCGCTGAATACGATGTATCAGTTTCATAGCAGCGCACTTCGTACGAGTAGAAATTTCTTAGTATTATAAATCCGTTTCCCAGACACGTATCATGCCAAAAGTTTTTTCAGGTAACTGTCAACACCGTACATGATGAGGAGAGTGCTGTCTCACAATGCATTTATTCATTACCTGTTCATGATCGAAACTGGTACCGAATAAATGTATAGTGAGAAAGTACATTGTGTATCATACATTTCTCCAAGTGCAGATCATTGTACCTCGTTAGAATTCAATAACAAGATCATCACACTGTTTAATACACAAAATATTGCGGAAATGAAATGAGTTAAGCTTTGCTAATTAGATGTCACTGAATTTGAAAATGATGTTTAATTTCACATTTTATCTGTAGTTCCCGAACTGCAGCCGTTACCTGTAATCAAGCTTTTTCGCTAAATAGTGAACCACTCGTATAAGTAGCAACTAGCACTGCCTAAGCATATCGTTATTCTTACAGCAGGGTATCACCAGGTTGTGGTGTATCTGCTCCGCAGACTTTGAAGAAGTAGTCAGTTACGCCTTTCAGTACAAAAAGACATATCTCTAGTATTTAGATCGTAATATAGGAGGGGAAGACAAAAAAAAGAAAAGAAATTGGGCACCGCACGTCTTCGTCCAGTGCATGACTATATGAGAAAGGACGTCCTATACTATTTGTACTGCAGAAGAAATCCACAACTCATGTCAATGAAGTATCACACAAAATATTTGACTAAAATATCTTTTTTCTGTACGTCAGACATGACACTAAATAAGCTATGAAACCACCCACTGAAATCGTGAACTGCTGTAGGGTTTCCCAAACAAGAGTCCAAATGTCTTTGCTGTTCCGACTAATATCAGCTCGAGGAATTTGGGGTAAGGATATACCTATTTGAGCGACAACTTTATATACAGCTTTGCTCAGTTTTATAAAAGAAAATTGTGTCACGCTTTGACAACTACAGTGCTTTTCCGTACCGCCAATACCAGTCTTCTGTCTTGTGGTACAGCAATTATACGACACGAAAGCTTTTTTTAATTTATGGAACATTTGCAAAGGCGTTTGGCAGCTCGTTTAGTTGTCTCAGTTTAGGTTATGAGCTTTTTAAAACAGTTTCATGGCGTTAATTTTAGTGCCACTAATGTCTATGCTTATGCAAGAGATCTTGCGATGATACTCTGTCAAGGTAGTTGTCCGGGACTGGAGCTGCATCGTTAGTGCTAACGCAATCCGTACGTGAACATCAGTTGTGTTCGTCGCCAAAGTACCCATCAGCAAAATTCTTCGGTTTCTCAAGCGTCTGGTGGAACACTTTGACGACGTTTTCGTATAATGCATTTTCTTCTTAAACACTTATTAAATTCGTAGTTTCTGTCCTTTGCTACAAGGGGTATTCAGTATAATAGAACACATTTTTTCTGAAAGCAGGTTTTTTTAATTCAAGATTCATATACGGCATATTATTCCCTTTCTTTTGGCTAAAAAACTCTATTATTCAACATAATCTCCATTCAATGCGACAGCCTTAACGCATCCTTACTGGCACCTCTCTATTGGTCAACGACAGAGTCAACGTCTTGCTGTATCAGTAACCCCCCTCCGCCCATCCACTCCAAGTACTGCTTACCGCGGAGTGCGTCCTTCATTGACCCTAATTCGTTGTCTTTGTGGTCTTCGGCGGTAAGGAACCCAACACACAACTTTGAGTATTCCAGTTGGGGGATGAGTATGTCAGCACTACCAACAGAGACGTCCAGTTGTGCAAGGATGTCTGATTGTAATCCGAAGATCAACTCGAATGAGAGCATCCGCACGTTCCAACATTACAGGAGTCACAACTTTGTGCGGCCGGCTAACACGCGGGAGATCGGACACGTTTGCGCGACCTTGTTCCGATGACGACAGACACATCGTCCAAAAATCTCATCGTGTTTTTGTTATCTGCCAGATTTCCGCATACATTGTGCAAGCGCCTGTGAACGTCTGCGATGTTCTTTAACGCCACTACGGCGACTTGTGAGTGAATGAGGATGTAGTACACACAACACCCAGTCATCTCGAGGCGAAGAAAATCCCTGATCCCGCCGGGAATCGAACCCGGGACCCCGTACGCGGGAAGCGAGAACGCTACCGCAAGACCACGAGCCGCGGACACACCAGATGAGTCTCAACGATAGCTGTCTGCTTGGAACGCACCTCCATTACAGACGCCAGCGTTATGGCGAAGTATAGCACTGCCACCTATAGTAACTGCATGAAACTATAGGGGCTGAAGCGTGAATATTTCACTATGTTCCACAAAAAAATCCACATTTTTTCAGCGGAAATTGGCAGAGAAAAAAAAATTTTAATTGAATGCCAATCGCACATAGCTAAAATTATTTACTTTGCAAAGAAGCGTGCATATATTAGCTTGTTCAAATCTGTGTGGCGTATTAAGACTTCAATCAGGATCATTAATTTCGTTGTATTCGACCACCCATACTTAGAACTGAAAGAATAAAGACAGTCATCGTGTAGGATACCCCAAAACTTATCTGCTTCCTTTATGTTAGGGACGCTGCACCACAAGCTACTTTCTTAATAATTATTTCTCAGACAGCCTACCCTGCAACACCCTTACAATCTCTTCAGACAGTTTCTGATGGCCTTTTATACAGGGTGAACATTAATAAAACCGACAAACTGTACTGACGTATTTCTGAATTGAAATTGGGGAAAGCAGGTCCTATGAACATGTGTCCGGAAACGCATCGTTGCCACGTAGATGTCGCTGACGAATGAAAGTTCCTCTGACCACGCGCCGTGTCTTTCTTGTACATTGCAGGCTGTGTTATTGACGCAGCTTACTGTAAACAGCAGAATGGTCCAGTATTCACGTCGGGAAAAAACCGACATGGTGTTTGAGTACGGCCAAGTAGATGGAAACGGTCTAGAGGCAGCATGGCTATACGCAGACAAGTACCCTCACACATGCCTACCGCATCACGCAACATTTCAAGCCCTTTTTGGCGTTTGTGTGATCATGAGTCCTTTCAGACGAACGTGCAGGGAGGCGGTGGACTGTGCGTACGCCAGATCTGGAGGACCAGGTTCTACAGGATACTGAGACAAACCCTAGTACAAGCTCCAGGCAAATTGCCAGCAACATGGTATAAGCGAAAGTACGATTATGTATGCTTGACAAGCGTTACACCTGCAGCGAGTGCAACCATTCTCAGCAGCGGATTTCCCTCTACGGACAGGATTTTGTCGATCAGCAGCAGATCATCAGAATTATGGGATTTCTGTCATCAGTCCTCGATACCGACGAATCAACCTTTACCAGAACTGGCATCATCAATCTGTATAATCGTCATCTGCAGGCTACAGACAATCTCGGGAAGGCGCCTCATCAGCACTGATGGGCATCAATGTGTAGATTGTGATTCTTGGCGACCACATGCTTGTTCAGAATGTTCAAATGTGTGTATAATCTTATGGGACTTAACTGCTAAGGTCATCAGTCCCTGAGCTTACACACTACTTAACCTAAATTATGCTACGGACAAACACACACACCCATGCCAGAGGGAGGACTCGAACCTCCGCCGGGACCAGCCGCACAGTCCATGACTGCAGCGCCTCAGACCGCTCGGCTAATGCCGCGCGTACCACATGCTTGTACCGGTTATTATTTCACAACGCCTCGATGGAGGAACGTAGTTTGGCTTCCAGCGTAATACTCTGCCTGGACTGCTTGGGAATGTGTCTTTGGTAGAACGACAGGTTAGGTGTTTCTGCATGACAGAGTATCACCCCACTTCCGGATTACAGTTCACCGACACCTCAACATCTTTCCCTGACGCTGGATAGGACGTAGAGGCCCTTTAGCATGGCCTGCTAAATACCACACTTAAATAACGTGGATTTTTACCTCGTGGGGGATCTCAAAAGCTTTATGCATGCTGAGCCGGTTCCTGATATGCGGACGCTTCAACGGCGTGTTCACGAAGCCTGTAACGCTGTTCGGAAAGACGCCGGAACGTGCGAAAAAGTGCTGCAATCCATGAAATGACGTGTGAACGCGTGCATTGAATCCCATAGAGGCCACTTTTAACATCTGTTGCGACGCGGACGATTTGTTGTCGTTGCACGCACACCGACCATTTTCGCACATATGTTCGTAGGACCTTTTTTCCTTCATTTCCAGTCACGAATCCATCCCACCAGTTTCTCAGTTTCATCAATGTTCGCCCTGTATGTGTTCGAAGAACTTTTCATGATTTTTGCTAACAACATTAGACAGCATCATGTCCTTACGTAGTAGATCAAAGGAGAAAGGAGTCAGAATAAATACATAAAAGGTAAATACAGCAAAAGCGACGAGAGTAATGGTGGTACGTAAATTACAGAAGGAAGTAGCTCCTGAAGAAAGTAGGATTCAATTATCTAGACACTTTGTGCGAACAGTAAACAGCCCATTGTCGAGATGGAAAAACGTGTTACTACCCAGCAGCTTTTGTGATCCTGTGAACAATACAAAGACAAACAAAATTTTCAGAAACTCTAAAATTTGTGTTTCAAAAGCTGGCGAGAAAGCTCTGACAAAAACTATTCTTTCTGTGACACTTGATTTTAAATGTTGGTAGAGTGAACGAGTATTTATGTGTGAAAAGACATGAGATATGGCCGGCCGCGGTGGTCTAGCGGTTCTAGGCGCGCAGTCCGGAACCGCGCGACTGCTACGGTCGCAGGTTCGAATCCTGCCTCGGGCATGGAGGTGTGTGATGGCCTTAGGTTATTTAGGTTTAAGTAGTTCTAAGTTCTAGGGGACTGATGACCTCAGATGTTAAGTCCCATAGTGCTCAGAGCCATTTGAACCTTTTTTTTTTTTTCTTTTGCCACCATGGTCACGATTCCGGAGTGCATATGTTTATGTGTTTGTGGGAGTGTCTTTAGTTCGCTTGCCGGATATGGCTCTGAGCACTATGGTCATCAGTCCCCTAGCACTTAGAACCACTTAAATCTAACTAACCTAAGGACAGCACACAACACCCAGTCATCACGAGGCAGAGAAAATCCCTGACCCCGCCGGGAATCGAACCCGGGAACCCGGGCGCGCGAAGCGAGAACGCTACCGCACGACCACGAGCTGCGGACGCTTGCCGGATAACAGGAAGTAGAAAGATTTGGGGCAAACACTCGACGGAAGATCGCTTGGTGCGAAAATGTAAAATATTAACTGTACTGTTCTGCGTGTTAATAAGTATCGAATTTTTACTTAATACTTTCGCAGTCTGTTCCAGAACACAGAGAAGTTCGACTACCTTGTTTTCGGTTCGCTCATTTCGGTCTCATTTCTGGTAATCATTTACAATATGATTTACAAGCCATGTTCTTGGTGTCAGACCCATGCGTCTCCCAACTGGGCGCCTTCGCAGGCATTCCTGCAGTTTTCCTCTTCCCTACTGCTGATCCCGCGGCGCGGCGGCTGGACGTGGGGCAGGACCCAGCCGCTGCAGCAGCAACAAGTGCCTGCCGCGGACTGTGCTGGAGCCGCAGTAGCAGGTAGCAACGCCGGCCGGCCGCCCGCCCGCACACAGAAATGCCAAGGACGACGAGATAGCCGCGCAAGCCTGCCAAAATCATCAACCACTGCTCCCACCACCGCCAAACACAACTTAGAATCGGCCATCACATAACACAACACTAGCAAGGACAGAACTCAGTACAGATGTAGAGAATTTGACGCCGCCATTGTCTAAATGAAATCGGGCTTATGTTCTATCATTTTTGTGGCATTATTTTCCAGGAATGCGCGGAAGATTGTTTAAACTATTAGCATATGTAAAAAGTTGGAAATGTTTAACTTTCTCGAGCCTTATGACAAATAAATGTGTAAACAAATCGCTAAAATACGTAGTTTTGCAAGTATTCTATATTTTAATTAGTTCAATTTTCTGGATAGAGAGTTAAGAAAAAGAAAAAGCAGAAATTACCTTTTGTACCTTTTCTGTCCGCATGGATATTCTTGCTCCCTAATACCACATACTGCTGATCAAAAGTGTGTAACTTAGGACAGTGTGTTCCACACGAAATTGGATTCGTTTCTCTCTTGTATCTTGTGTTGTGATGTAGTGCTTGCCTCATTACCTTAATTTCGGCATACATGGCTCAAAATGGTTCAAATGTCTCTGAGCACTATGGGACTTAACTTCGGTGGTCATCAGTCCCCTAGAACTTAGAACTACTTAAACCTAACTAACCTAAGGACATCACAAACATCCATGCCCGACGCAGGATTCGAACCTGCGACCGTAGCGGTCGTGCTGCTCCAGACTGTAGCGCCTAGAACCGCTCGGCCACTCCGGCCGGCTTCGGCATATATGTCGGTATCTAGGACGAAGTACATGAAATAATATCTTCGCCTCTGTGAGGTACAAGGAGGAACCATTAGGTAAATAGGAAAGTACTGACTTCTTTGTCTCCCACTTACTTTCAATTTACTGCGTAGTGACAGATGAGTAATCTACTACATCTATAAAAATCAAGCACGGTGAATAAAATTGGAAAACGAAATACGGGAAAACGTCCAAGAGATGCCTCAACTCACGATGTCGAAAACGAGATGTCGGTGCCTAATTAATTGTTCAGCTGTACAAGTTACGTTATTAAGATTTTAATTATGACATAAACTAATTACATTCGAAACACTGCTAATGACGCCTGTGGTTGTAGGATTAATAAATAAACTTAGGTGTGTGAGATTCATCACTTGATAAGATCCTCAAAGGATGAAGTTACAACATGTTCCACGGATTTCTTCCAAATTAGACTTATCAAGTCCGAGGACTTTCTGTGAAACAAGACCAATTAAAGAGCCGGCAGAGATGGCCGAGCGGTTCTAGGCGGTACAGTCTGGAACCGCGCGACCGCTACGGTCGCAGGTTCGAATCCTGCCTCGGGCATGGATGTGTGTGATGTCCTTAGGTTAGTTAGGTTTAAGTAGTTCTAAGTTCTAGGGGACTGATGACCTCAGAAGTTAAGTCCCATAGTGGTCAGAGCCATTTGAACCATTTGAACCAATTAAAGAATAAAGAGAAAATTCTATTTGACAAAACAGAAGATAAGATAGAGAAGAAGACATTAACGGGTAATAGGAGCATGTTGGCACAGGACAGAAACTCGTGGCAGGCCTTATCGAATCGGTCAGAAGTCTGATGATGATACAAAAAAAAGAGGAGAGAAAAAAAATCGGACAATTTCGTTAACTTTCAAACAGGAAGATAAACACCACACCATCGGTATATTCGCTGTACTGAACAGTGAAACAGAAGGAATGTCAGTTGCAATAGTTTTTTAAGGCAGTCTAAGGTAACGTGTGAACAGCAAATGTCCACTAAGAATTGCTGGCCACTTTGTACGTAAGCTGTCTTCATATATAATACTCTATTAAGACCACATAGTTTATTTCTGTTTCAGTGTATTGATGCACGTAGTACTTACTTGTCTATAAGGGTGACAAGGGAAATAAAGGTAATCTACGGCTTAGTTTATATTAAAGTAATTAAATTTGTAACATCGGCGCACCTGAGAAGCCACAAAGGGAAAATGAAAAAGTTTAAGAGAGCATCTCCAGAAAAGTATCTTGGAGTGGAAAAATGTTCGAAATGTTAATGGTAAGCTATTGTAAAATCAGAGAAACAATCTTTCATGTCTACGAGAGACCTTTACAAAAGAAATTTCAAAAGGTGGCCCACAGGGATCCGTAAATGACCCTGTGTTCCTGCATCTGGTATTCCACATGGTATTTGGGAAGCTACAGTACAACTAAGCGGTCATGGGAATAGGGGCACATGGCCACGACTAGATGATCCTTTTATCCCTGCGAAAGGAATCTCCAGAACTAACCTGGAAAAAGGATGTAACGCAATCCTTCGAGGATTACATCAGTGGTGCCAAGGATACAAATTGACTTTTGCGCCTGAAAAGACCAAGTACATTTTGTTAAAGGGACTCCCTTCAAGAAACCTAATCACGAAATTACGCCACAAAGCAACAGGTCCATACAGAGCAAGCTCGTCACCAGATACCTTGGCGTCTTTTTTGGACTAGAAATATAGTGCATATTTTCAAGAAGTGAGCAAGAGGCAGAAACATAATGAGCAAACTTATTACTTTAGCCTATTGTGATTGCAAACAACCAATACAAGCAATAAGAACGTATCGTATTGCCATCTCAACTGCGATATGGCATACTGTATAGTGTCTGGGCACACGGACTTCTGCTCATAATAACAGCAACGTGGAACACTTTTTCAGTCGCCGGATCTATTGGTACTTGTCAGTGGATGTTGTCGCAGGTAACACTTGGGATATGTGCACTCGATCTCGAGATACCAAAAGGCGTCTATGTATTTACTAAAGGAAGAACATCGTAAAATGCAGAGTTTAATACAAATACGTACTATAAACATGCAACAAATCCACAATCAGATGCTCCTCCAGTGCCAGAAACGAAGGGATGATGCCCAAACAGACAGACTCATTTTTGTTTTGTTTTTTTTCCATACATAAAACAGAGACTGGGAATGAGTCACTTAAATCCTTCAAAATGCTATGACTCACTTGATAGGCCATAGACCAGGAAGGAACAGCTCGAACGTTCGCTACTGTGCTATTGGCGTGTCAGAAGTGCTTGACGAGAGATCAGCTAAGTGTCTGTGCGTCCAACTTCACTATAGAGGCTGGTAAAGTGAAACGGCGAGATGTTGCACGGCTTTTGACTGCGGAGGGAATGCCAGGAAGTGAAATTCACGGCCGAATGTCTGCAGTTTAAGGGGAACACGGCACTGCGCATCCACCTGTCCTTGCCTTGAATAAACGATTTCGATGACATCGGGTGTCATTGAAAAACAGCAGTCGGCCAGGACTGGATCATAGCGTCATTGCCCCGTCTGTTGTTACTGCGGTGGGTGGTGACCACATAAACGACCGATGGCGGAGGGTGGAAAACATTCGGCTCATGTCGGGCGTCAGTCATGGTACCGCTCAAACCATTATGACGGGTTCCCCACAACCTGACGGAGTAGAAGTTGAACTGACTGTCGACATCACTGCGGCGCCTCGAACAGAATCACAGTGAAGAATATCGTTTCCTGTCAGGTATTGTTGCGGGAGATGAACTATCATTTTGAACCACATGGCAAGCATCAGAGTCAACAATGGAAGCACGTGGACCCACTCCCACCGGAAAAGTCGACAGCCGTCCACGCCAGCTACTGGTAAGTAGTCACAATGACATTTCTCGTTGACTGCAAGGGCCCACTGCTCATTGACCTTGTAGAACACAGTGCTATAATTAACGCACAAGTGATACGCGGAAGTTTTGGAAAAACTGAGGCGCTCCATCAAGTTCAAACTCTCAGGAATGTCGGCAGATGACATCAGTTACACGACAATGCCCACGCAAGCTGTTTCGACTACGCTGCAGAAGTTTCTCTGGGATCACCGTACATATCCGATATATCGCCTCGATCTCTCCCTAAGCGATTTCCATAATTTTGGTTCCCTGAAGAAAGACCATGATCCCGATTTATTTCAGGTGTCGAACTGTATTTCTTGGTGCAATCATGGTGGCTACTCAACTGCAAACATTTTTCCATGAAGGCGCTGACTGTCTTGTCTCACAGTGGGATAAATCTATTAAAAGTTATGGTGATTACTTTGAAATAACGAACAGTTTAATTACTTTTTTTCCATCTGGCTCGTTTTTATTCGACTAACCCTTATACTAACAGAAATCAGTGCAAATTTTTTACATATACGTTCTACATTCCGCAGATATCTTCATAACATTCGCTCTAATGATGGATGCGTTTGTAAACATCCGTTATTTGTGTTTGAGAGTAGTCCCAATTACGGATCGTACTATTTAATTACGATCCTAAATTTATATTTCTTCACAAAACGTTATACTTTCCATTTGTGACCAGGCGAAACGCGGTTAGTCAACATCTGAGTTCTTAAATCACTACGGCTGGCTAGTCTGCCTCGTGATGACTGGGTGTTGTGTGCTGTCCTTAGGTAAGTTAGGTTTAAGTAGTTCTAAGTTCTAGGGGACTGATGACCATAGATGTTAAGTCCCATAGTGCTCAGAGCCACGGCTGGCTAGTAGTCGTTAACGTAGTTGGAATCTTGTCTGTGCAAGAAACTGGAGACCGTCGTAACGAGAGCTCGGCGTCTGAGGTCTTTACGATGTGCTGTCTCATCGCCAGAGGTATGGCAGCCATTAGCTGACATGATATACGGTCCAGTCTTAGTCTACTTTTTGGTTATCATTAACCGTCTGGGATGTTCACATCATAGCGTTGTACAGCATTTACAAAGGAGTATATCTACTCAATACCGATTCGTATTCATGACAGCATTGTCGCTGCTGATTAGGAACTTTATCTATAGTTGTAGGTGAAATGGTGCATAGGTTCTACTTTAAACTACTGACAATGACAGAAAGATAGTACTGATTTTAGTAACTACAGATTTTGCTAGCAACGAACATATTTCACATTCAGGTTGCAGTTCTGTTACTACATGCGCTCTTTCGAATACTGAAAGACGATGACTGAAATACAGGGTGACTCAGAAAAACGGGAACATTTCCATAATCCAATAAAACAAGAAGTGATGAAGGAAAGAAACTGCATTCATAGTATTTGAAACCTTACAACATTGCCATTTACGGAACATTGATGGCATTTATCATTTTTTCAAAATTACGTCCTTTAGATGGCGTCTTCCTGAACGAATACATTCGTGAAATCTGCTGTTGAGCTTCCTCACTGACTGCTGCAACACATCAGCTGGGATACTGCGAATTGCTTCACGAATTCTCTGTTTTAACTCATCCAGGGTTCATGGTTGAGTCGTGTAGACTTTGGTCTTCAGGTAGCCCACAAGAAGAAATCGCAAACGGATAAATCTGGCGATCTAGGGGGCCAGGGAATGTTACCGAATCGTGAGATCACACGGTTGCCAAACAATTCTCCCACATGTGTCACTGATTGCCGTGCAGTGAGTGATGTCGCTCCATCCTGTTGAAACGAGGCTTCTGAAACATCTGGAAAGTTGTTCAATGCAGGTGTAACGAAAGTTCGTAACATCTCCACGTAACGATCGGCATTGACAGTTATTGTGTTTCCTGTTCATTTGCGAAAAAATACGGTCCGATAATCCCAAGTGATGAAACACCACACCATACTGCCACTTCACTAGCGTGTAAAGGGCGCTCATGAACGTCATTAGGATTTGTGTTTGCCCACTAACGGTAGTTCTGTTTATTCACATCAGCTGTGAGATGAAAATGTGCCTCATCTGACATCACAACTTGTTTAGAAATTCATCGTCATTGTTTATTTTTGTTATCATTTGTTGAAAGAATCCTAACCGTAACCAGTAATCGTTTTCCTTCAGTTCTTGCACCATCTGTAGATTGTACGGATGAAATTTCAAATCAAGATGAAGAAGTCTGCGAACACTCTCCCAGGACATTCCAACCACTGCTGCTTGCAATACGAAATGAACGCCGTGGCCTCCGTAAGACAGACTCGCGTACAACATCAATGTTCGCTGGAGAACTGGTCGTCCTGCTGGTTTCTTCTTGGGGGCAGATCCAGTCTCTTCAAAGTTATTAATTCAAAATTTTATCGCGTGTTTCGACGGAACGGCAACATGCCGTCCGAAATTATAAAAATGTCGAAATTCCGTCTGTTCCGCTACCAAACTATCATTCTTTTCATGAAACATTCTTATGGCTAACGCATGCTGTTGTCCGTTCCACTGATCCATGGTAACTGAAATGGGGGACTGTTTACTCGCTAACTGTCACGAACCCGCAGTGCTGACAGCTCCCCATGGCTACCACTACTCATTTCAAACATTTCCGTTATTCTGCGTCACCCAATATTACTAATGAAAACCGTGATCTATCTGGATAATAATTTCGCGGTTAACTTGCCGCGTCAGATTCGTATAAAATCACAAGCTTCCGATGACTGCCTCTGAGAGACAAAAAACCTAGAATTGTTACTAGCGCAAAATAATAAGTGGCAATAAAAAATGATAAGCGTGCAGCGAGGAATGAAGGAAAGTAAGGCTAGAAATTTCTACAGAAAATCTGTGATGCAAATCACAAAACGTATATCGTCGGTGATCGCAAAGTACTCGCAACAAAGTCATAACAATGTGCTTTACCATTAATGTAATCAGCCTGTGAAAAGAAAATTTCTTTGGCGCTGTAAAGAGTGCAAGATGATCAACTATGTACCCATTCTAACATGATGACATATACTGGCCGCGCAGGATTAGCCGAGCGGTCTAAGGCGCTGCAGTCATGGACGCTGATCCCGGCGGAGGTTCGAGTCCTCCCTCGGGCGTGGGTGTGTGTGTTCGTCCTTAGGATAATTTACGTTAAGTAGTGTGTAAGCTTAGGGACTGATGACCTTAGCTGTTAAGTCCCATAAGATTTCACACACATTTTTTTGACAGATACTGAAGAGACAACGAGACAGGTACACCTGCCTAATATTGTGTAGGAACCACGTGAGCACCCAGAAGTGCCGCCGCATGGACTAGACTAATGTCTGAAGTAATTCTGGAGGGAATTGACACTAACAATCTTGCAAGGCTGTCCATAAATCCGCAAGAGGACAAGGAGATGGATATCTCTTCTGAGCAGTACGTTGCAAGGCATCCCAGATGTGCTCAATAATGTTCATGTCTGAGGAGTTGGGTAGCCAGCGAAAGTGTTTAAGCTCAGGAGTGTTCCTGAAGCCACTCTGTAGCAATTCTGGACGTGTGGGGTGTCGCATTGTCGTGCTAGAATTGCCGAAGCCCGTCGGAATGCACAATGGACATGGAAAGGATGCAGGTGATCAGACAGGATGCTTACGTACGTGTCACCTGTCAGAGTCGTATCTTGACGTATCAGTGGTCCCACATCATTCCAACTCCACACGTCCCACGCCATTACAGAGCCCCTATCAGCTTGAAGAGTCCCCTGCTGACATTCAGGGTCCATAGATTCATGAAGTTGTCTCCATACCCCGTACACGTCCATCGACTCGATACTATATGAAAAGAGACTCGTCGGATCCGGCAGCATTTTTCCAGTCATCAATAGCCAACTGTCGGTGTTTATGGGCCCAGGCGATGCGTAAAGCTTTGTGCTGTGTAATCACAGGCTCCGAAAGCCTATATGAATAATGTTTCGTTGAATGTGTCGCACGCTGACATTTGTTGATGCCCCAGCATTGAAACCTGCAGCAATTTGCGTAAGTTTGCATTTCTGTCACGTTGAACAATTCTCCTCAATCGTAGTTGGTCCCGTTCTTGCAGGATCTTTTTCCAGCCTGCAGCGGTGTCGGAGATTTGGTGTTTTACCGGATTTCCGATATTCACGGTACACTTGTGAAATGGTCGTACGGGAAAATCCCCACTTCATCGCTGCGTCAGAGATGCTTTATCCTATCGCTCGTGCGCCTACTGTAACACCACGTTCAAACTCATTCAAATCTTGGTAACCTGCCATTGTACAGGGTGTTTCAAAAATGACCGGTATATTTGAAACGGCAATAAAAACTAAACGAGCAGCGATAGAAATACACCGTTTGTTGCAATATGCTTGGGACAACAGTACATTTTCAGGCAGACAAACTTTCGAAATTACAGTAGTTACAATTTTCAACAACAGATGGCGCTGCGGTCTGGGAAACTCTATAGTACGATATTTTCCACATATCCACCATGCGTAGCAATAATATGGCGTAGTCTCTGAATGAAATTACCCGAAACCTTTGACAACGTGTCTGGCGGAATGGCTTCACATGCAGATGAGATGTACTGCTTCAGCTGTTCAATTGTTTCTGGATTCTGGCGGTACACCTGGTCTTTCAAGTGTCCCCACAGAAAGAAGTCACAGGGGTTCATGTCTGGCGAATAGGGAGGCCAATCCACGCCGCCTCCTGTATGTTTCGGATATCCCAAAGCAATCACACGATCATCGAAATATTCATTCAGGAAATTAAAGACGTCGGCTGTGCGATGTGGCTGGGCACCATCTTGCATAAACCACGAGGTGTTCGCAGTGTCGTCTAAGGCAGTTTGTACCGCCACAAATTCACGAAGAATGTCCAGATAGCGTGATGCAGTAATCGTTTCGGATCTGAAAAATGGGCCAATGATTCCTTTGGAAGAAATGGCGGCCCAGACCAGTACTTTTTGAGGATGCAGGGACGATGGGACTGCAACATGGGGCTTTTCGGTTCCCCATATGCGCCAGTTCTGTTTATTGACGAAGCCGTCCAGGTAAAAATAAGCTTCGTCAGTAAACCAAATGCTGCCCACATGCATATCGCCGTCATCAATCCTGTGCACTATATCGTTAGCGAATGTCTCTCGTGCAGCAATGGTAGCGGCACTGAGGGGTTGCCGCGTTTGAATTTTGTATGGATAGAGGTGTAAACTCTGGCGCATGAGACGATACGCGTCATTTGGACCGCAGCTGCAACACGGCGAACGGAAACCCGAGGCCGCTGTTGGATCACCTGCTGCACTAGCTGCGCGTTGCCCTCTGTGGTTGCCGTACGCGGTCGCCCTATCTTTACAGCACGTTCATCCATCACGTTCCCAGTCCGTTGAAATTTTTCAAACAGATCCTTTATTGTATCGCTTTTCGGTCCTTTGGGTACATTAAACCTCCGTTGAAAACTTCGTCTTGTTGCAACAACACTGTGTTGTAGGCGGTGGAATTCCAACACCAGAAAAATCCTCTGTTCTAAGGAATAAACCACGTTGTCTGCAGCACACTTGCACGTTGTGAACAGCACACGCTTACAGCAGAAAGACGACGTACAGAATGGCGCACCCACAGACTGCGTTGTCTTCTATATCTTTCACATCACTTGCAGCGCCATCTGTTGTTGAAAATTGTAACTACTGTAATTTCGAAAGTTTGTCCGCCTGAAAATGTACTGTTGTCCCAAGCATATTGCAACAAACGGTGTATTTCTATCGCTGCTCGTTTAGTTTTTATTGCCGTTTCAAATATACCGGTCATTTTTGAAACACCCTGTAGCAGAACTAACTGATCGAACAACTGCGCCAGTCACTTGTTGTCCTATATAGGCGTTGTCGACCGTAGCGCTGCATTCTGCCTGTTTACATATCTCTGTATTTGAATACCCATGCCTACACCAGTTTCTTTGGCGCTTTGGTGTAAGATCACGAACGGAAATTTTATAACACGAGACAGAATCGAAAAGTAAGTGTTTTATGATGTGGAAACTGTACTACAGCACGCCTTAGCTACTACGTGTTTACGCCGAGTTTCTTAAGCTCAGTTTGCCAACTGGATGCGTCATATTACCGCGAAGTTTATTTCTTGGCCACGCGGCTCCTCCTTTCTTAACGTTGGACAATTATTTTCCCTGTTGCTATATACGGCAAGATATACGGATTCAATAATCTAAACAGAAACCCGCCATAGGAAAAGCACCGGTTAACGAAATTCTTTCCATTGGTTGCCTTGAACCTGCCGAATGGGTAAAAAGGTATCATAAAACAACATAGACTGCTCTTACTCGACTTTAACATAAAAAATTGAGAAGTTCTTGTTTTCTTGTGTCATCAATTTAAGATGTTCTGTCGAAGAGAAATGAGAGGATCTGCAGCAACACTGAATCCTTGCGTGCCCATGGCGTCAGAGTAAGTATAGAAGTGATGGATCTCGACCTTCTTCCGAAGTTACGTAATGAAGATATATTTGCTGAGGTGCATCAGTCAAGACATATGTTTGGCTCAAATTCACGACATCCGGAGAAGTTACCCAGTGTCAGAAGGACGATGATTCATTTTTCTGGCTCAAACGCAGAAGTCATTCTGAATTATTTGACTATAAACCAGATGCTGCAGTTCTGAAACGTCTCCACGTTTCAAAGAGGCGAAAGCCATGAATGATGCCTGTGAAAGTTTCTTGTTATATTTCTAAACTCGTGTTTGTAAATGTCGAGTTGGTAACTGAAAAATCTGTAAAATTTATTTCACTATCGAAATATGTAAATCTCAGTGAAGGCCAACAGAAAGAACTGTGTTAACATTTAATTTTGAGTGGATGTGTGCTCATGCTGCATGATGTGAATCCGGACTAGCTGGTACGTCAAACCATTTATCTGCGAGAGAGCAATCCGTTTTCATTGAGATTGACGTATGACATTTGACTGCAAAACAAAATGACTCATATTAATACCTTGCCTCTGAATATGGTAATCCTTATCTTCAGTCTTGCAAACAATCTTTGTATCACAACTATTGTTGTAATTACAAAGCAAAGGGACATAACAATTAATGCATCTGACTTTCTGATAAAACTCCTTGAAAATTCACCAGACGCTACTTTACTGAAATCTCTTACTGGTATTAAGCGTCAGAACTAATAGTGATATTTTTACAAAAACAATCTCACAGTAATTGTGCCTTACAATGGACATGAGCTTTGATGGCAATTACATTTATTAGCATACCTTTGCGCGGGGAACCCTCGTCTGCTCTGCAACCTGCTGTTATTAGGAATATTCATGAGATTAGAAGGAAAGTAAGCGTTGGACGTAATTTTGATGGTTTATTGACAGTCAAATCGATTTTCAATCACATAATGACCGTCTTCAGTGCTTTAGTGTACAAATTGAAATTCATAGGCACTGGTGTCAAGTTATTATCAGTAACCAAAGCTATTAAACGATCACAATAACAGTTCAGTTATTATGATCGTTTCATAGCTTTGATTACTGATAATAACTTGACACCAGTGCCTTTATGCACCTTTTTTTGGTATTATGCAACTTATCTCATTCTACAGACAGTCTCATGCACATACTTGCACTTTAAGTCAAGCTGTGGTAGAAAATGTATAGTTGTTATATTCTGTGCTTTCACTTTTTATGGATGTAAAATAATGGCTGTACTGATGCACTGGCACAATAGTGAATATCTTTCTAGCGGATGATTTAGTATTTTGATTCACTATGTTTTATAGGTAGCGGTATTTACGCTAGTGTCTAATAGCCATAAATTGATTTTTAGTGATAGTAAATAATTATTCAATCACACACCATACTGCCATGACACTTTATTTGTTGACCGCTAACAGTTTGACACTGAATACAGTTGTTGCTCATTGACTGCTTATACTATGATAATAAAGCCTATAACTAACTGTCGGTGATTAATTGATGTGATTACATGCTTCATTTTTGTAATTTTAGTTTTTTAACTTTTAACCCAAATTTTACTTCTGAGTTCAATTTCATGTGGAAAGTTTTAATTTGGGGGGGGGGGGGGAGGGAATTGTAATGATTATTGTATAGGATATGAATGCAAGATATCTTATAATCTTACTTTATCGCTGACAACAACTGTGCCTTTCAGACAACAGAGATTTGCCTCTTCTGTTTCGCCCCTCATGGTTAGGACGTAAATGTAACTTACCTCTACTTTTTTTTCAGAGAGGCATACAGTAACACTCAGGACATATTTTGTATAAGTGACACGTTAAGTGAAGTTTCACTCTTCATTGTCAAATAATGTGATAGTTCAATTTGTACTTCATAAACTTCACATAGCCTTTGTGCGACCCCAAACTAAGTCAGCAAACAAAGAGAAGATAAAATCAATTATAATCACTGCAGATGGTGTAAATGTAAGGGAAGCTGGTACACTTACACTTGGAAGCCTGCTGCTGAGTACAATGTGTGTCGCAGCCCGTTTTATACGTATTTGAACCTTGTAGGAAAAATATTCCTTGTTACATGTGTCACAAAATGGTCGATTAGTATGCTACAGGGAAACCAATATCAGCTCATGTTTTTAGCACGTTCATGTTTATTTATGACGTAGCTAAAACGAATGCTGTTCAATACAACTATGAGCCAGTTTGTTGCGCAAATTGTATCTGTACAGTAAGCAGATACACACTTTAAATATATATATAGCATGGTAGGCTGCATGTATTGACTAAGACCGACTTTTTCTTGTAAGGTAACCTGAGAAATGTTGTTTTCGTCTTCCCAGCAGGATGAGGAGCAGATTGCTCTGAATACTGGTATTCCTCACCAGCTGTATGAGAACCTACTGTGCACATATAATTTTTGCAACTGACATGACCTTCATGTAGGATGTCAAATGAAACATCTTTCAGCCGTCTAGTTTCCAAACTTATTTTGTTTGGCTATCTGTTTCGGCGATTCACTACGCCATCTTCAGGCCCCTGACCGACGTCAAGGAAGATTCCACCTCGGTTCTGTTTAAAACAGGCACAAGCATTCGAGTACTGGTGTTAGTAGATTTCTGCTTGCTATAGCGATCACTTCACCCATCATCTGCCGACTGTTAGATGTTTGTCGAACAGTCGCCTGAAGATAGCGTAGTAAATCGCCGAAACTGGTAACCAAATAAAACAAATTTGGAAAATAGACCACTGAAAGGTGTTTGATTTAACGTCCCGTATCGAAAATCTGAGTCCCTCAAAGAATCTCTGAAAAGATGAGCATACAGAAACTCGGTTTTCATATGGAGCAATTGTTGAAGTTAGCTACACAAATATAAGTATTGACATCTGAGTTAGGAGTTTATCTGTAACATGGAACTGTTGCTTTCCGGCATATGAAGCGTGGATATCGAAAATGTTGTAAGTGCCATTTTTTCACAAAACCCGTTTCCGTGCTGTTGTGTTCCTAGTGTTGGCTAGACACGATTGAGAAAGTCTTCCAAACACGCATAATAGATTACACATCATCTTTGTCCCTCTAGAGTTACAAAATTTAAAATACGTGAGAAATTCTTTTGTTGACTAAATTTCTACAAGTTTAAAACTTAATGCTTCATTTCGTATTTTTACTAACACAAATAGCATATAGTGCCACAGTATTAATGGCACCTGGAACAAAACCTTTCTTCCAGGTATTTTGTAAATAATTGATATTTTTGTGAGCGTGCCTGTCTACAAGATAAAGTTGATTCATGCAAATAAGACAACAGCAAACAGCAACTGGTTTTTATTGACACCAACAGCGCCGTTACTGCTTTCCAATCGACAGGTTCCTCTTCAGACGACTGTTAACGTTTATATTACATTTGTTGTTATCTACAATGTGCCAAGGATGGCAAGCTTTTGCTTTGGTAACAAGGTTGGCAGCACTCTGAACCAATGAGTGGCTGGGATAGATGATGTTTGCTCCCTTGGTGGAATGGGTGGTAACTCCCGGCTCCGTACGGTGGCGTGGAACTTCGCTGTGACCCGTACACGCTGTCGACTGCGTATTGGGAGCGACAACGGATGCCTGCAGGGGAGGTCTCCCCGTAACCTATCAATCGGAATACATACCTGGCGCTTTGGGTGAGTGGTTCTCTGGTGCTGTGAAGGTAGTTCTGACTGTGAATTTCGACATTTTGGACAAGGGAATTTCTTGTGAGATCGGCCAGCAAGTGTGTTTAGCGTGCGCCTAGAGAGGTACTGTTGCTGTTGCTAATTCTACCATCTCTTAGGAGCAGTGATTGTATCCTGTATCCTGTAAACTGATATACTCTCTTTACGTGCTATGCAGGATACATACCACAGTTTCATGTTAATGGTTGCAATATTTCATAGCCAGCTATAGTTTAAATCTGTTTCAGCTGATGTTATTACACTTCTAGCCATTACAGTTGCTACATCACGAAGATGACGTGCTACAGACGCGAATTTAACCGACAGGAAGAAGGTGCTGTGATATGCAAATGATTAGCTTCTCAGATCATTCACACAAGGTTGGCGCCGGTGGCGACATCTATAACGTGCTGACATGAGGAAAGTTTCCAACCGATTTCTCATACACAAACACCAGTTGACCGGCGTTGCCTGGCAAAAAGTTGTTGTGATGCCTCGTGTAAGGAGGAGAAATGCATACCATCCCGTTTCCGACTTTGATAAAGGTCGAATTGTAGCCTATCGCGATTGCAGTTTATTGTATCGCGACATTGCTGCTCGCGTTGGTCGAGATCCAATGACTGTTAGCAGAATATGGAATCGGGGGGTTCAGGACGGTAATACGGAACGCCGTGCTGGATCCCAACGGCCTCGTATCACTAGCAGTCGAGATGACAGGCATCTTACCCTCATGGCTGTAACGGATCGTGCAGCCACGCCTCGATCCCTGAGTCAACAGATGTGGACGTTTGCAAGACAACAACCATCTGCACGAACAGTTCGACGACGTTTGCAGCAGCATGGACTACCAGCTCGGAGACCATGGCTGCGGTTACCCTTGACGCTGCATCACAGACAGGAGTGACTGCGATGGTGTACTCAACGACGAACCTGGGTGCACGAATGGCAAAACGTCATTTTTTCGGATGAATCCAGTTTCTGTTTACAGCATCATGATGGTCGCATCCATGTTTGGCGACATCGCGGTGTACGCATATTGGAAGCGTGTATCCGTCAACGCCATACCGGCGTATCACCCTGCGTGATGGTATGGGGTGCCATTGGTTACTCGTCTCGGTCACCTCTTGGTCGCATTGACGGCAAGTTGAACAGTGGACGTTACATTTCAGATGTTTAACGACCCGTGGGTCTACGATTCATTCTATCGCTGCGAAACCCTACGTTTCAGCAGGATAATGTACGACCGCATGTTGCCGGTCCTGTACGGGCCTTACTGGATACAGAAAATGTTGGACTGCTGTCCTGGTCAGAACATTCTCCAGATCTCTCACCAACTGAGAACGTCTGGTCAATGCTGGCCGAGCAACTGGCTCGTCACAATACGCCAGTCACTACTCCTGATGAACTGTGGTATCGTGCTGAAGCTACAAGCGCAGCTGTGCATGTACACGCCATCCAAGCTCTGTTTGACTCAATGCCCAGGCGCATCAAGGCCGTTATTACTGCCAGAGGTTGTTGTTCTGGGTACTGATTTGTCAGGATCTACGTACGCAAAGTGCGTGAAAATGTTATCATAGGTCAGTTCTAGTATAATATATCTGTCCAATGAATACCCGTTTATCATCTGCATTTCTTCACGGCGTAGCAATTTTAATGGCCAGTAGTGTACATTTGTTGTGTTGTGGCTAATACTGAGATGTATTAGGTAAACATTCTAGTGGTTAATTATGACGTAAAGTACACGTGCTGATGAGGAATAATACTTACCAGTCCCCATGTGGATATGTTATAGCAGGTAGGTTTTGAGCAACGTTGTCCGGGATGCAAACCGGGAACCAACCAAGTTCATTGCAAAAGAGAAATTTTCAAACGCTTCACTTCTAAAAACGTGAAATTCGGTAGATTCTGATTTGACTGCCATTAAGCTATATTTTTATAAATGCTCTTGTAAGCATAGTGTTCATATGGTTGTTAATCTTAAATTCTTAAGAAGTGGAGTCATTTTTCATGTGAACTTTGTTTCTATAGATATTTATCCTGCTGATCTTGTCTCTGTTTGCTTCACCTCAAGTGCTTCTTTTCATATTCTATGGAGCAATCTAAAGTTACTGTTACGTATTGTTTCTAAGTTGTGATTTAATAAATCCTATCATCCTACTGCTCAGTAACGTCACAATAGCTTTACTCTCAATTTCTGTAATTATTTCTGTGATAATATACTGACCAGCGTAAATCTGTGGTGTCAGAATACCTTCTAAATTTTTTTGATACAAATCAGTTATGTACAAACAGAGGCACATTGATTTTCTTTTTCATTCTTCTGACAAATGTAAGATAAGGCACTTAGAACCTTTCCAGTGTCCACTATTCGTACGTATTCGTGTATAAAATGTTTTAATACTTAGTCTCGTCTACAATCGCTACAGGTGTGTGAGGGGGAGGGGGGGTGGGGCTATGATAAATTGCGTAAGCTAGGAAACCTTAACCGCGCTTGCCATGGTCGTTCTGCTTGTTCTGAAATAAACTACTGCTGTTACGTCGACATGCTGGGAATCGGTTGACCTGTAGAATACAACTTCTCTTGATTAGCTTGACAAATACCTCATTATGAATCTGTCATGCTCTGCCGCGTTCCAGCATTTGTCCTGCGTTTGCCTTCATTTGAGATCTTTCACGGTCGGTGAGCGCTTAGACACAGAACACCTGTCATCCGTGATGCCGCATTTGAATTTTGCTAATTAACGGACCTTTGCGTGCTCGCAGAGTCATTAGTATTCTGGCTGGCTACGACGTGATGGTCTGGCTATGCTGATAATAACCATGCAAATTCAGAATGTTTGCGAACGTTAGTGAAAACTGTAATTACGAGTAACCGCCAACTCGGACTGCCGCCATGAAACCCCGAGGGTAAACACATTCGTCGGCTCTGCAAATTTCTTGCTTGCAGTTACACTCATGTTCATCTCTATGACGAAAACAAGACTATATGAAAGCAAATTCATGAGCATGATGTGTTGTTTGATATTATTATTGCTGGTGCGTGTTATGAAGGAAAAAGTGAACTTTTGTAATCTTGTAGACTGAAAAATAATGATGGCGTGAACAGCTGGCGTGAACAGTTACAAACAGAAGTCATCAACATTAGTTAGCGTTATATCCAACGATCTGAGAAATCCGCTTCGAGCGATTACGATATTCGAGTCATAAAATTATAGCATAGCTAAGTTACTGGAACGAATACTGCAGCGATCTAGAAAAGTCTCCAGGTGGCATAATAGCTGACAGCTCTGAATAAACTTCAGAAAATAAGAATAAATGGATCCATAGTGAAATATGTGTGGGTGTAAAACTTGTAAATGCTTAAATTATCTACACGAGGGAGACTGTGTAAAAATTTATGGTTCCGTACAGAACATTAAAAGTGTATAAAATTTACAGCCCCCCCCCCCCCCCCCTCAGCTAATGATACAAGCGATTAAATTTTCAAACTCGCCCTAGAATCCTATATTAAATTTTTGTGACTATGAGCTGCAAGAAGACAGCTTTAAGAAATGTTAACTACTGAGTTACAAAAACCACCCCTTTTTATACGTCTCTGCATTTTGAAACGCCCCAATTGTGCCAAACTTCAGACATATTAACCGAATTACGATTTCTGTCTCTTTCTGGAGCCACAGCCATATACAATTTGCGAAAAGATATTTCCCCCATAATATTGTATTTAATATGTTTATTTCGCTATCTAGTATTCAGCCTTAGCCCATTTTCAAGGGTTACAACATCAACAATTGTCCTACTTCAAACAACTTGGACGATTTTTGACGCCTTGGGCCAAAAGCTAGAAAGCGGAATAAACACATTATATATAGTAAAATAGCGGAAATATATTTTCTGAAATAATATAATTATGTTTTTGTTGATTCATTTCAACCACATTTCGAAAGTTTCAGTTGTCAGTATCCTCTAAACAATAATAATGCAGTTGGATTAATTTTGTTGAAATACAAAAACGGAGGTGACTGTCGTGCGTCAGTTAGTGGAATGCACTGCATACAACTACTTGTTAACTATAAATGTAATGTATGCAATGAGTCACAAGAGCTGCTAATTCACTAGTTGTTGAATACACTACACCAATGATACAAAGGCCAAAACACAGTAATACAAATAAATTTCCATCCAGAAAGAAAAATATCCTTGAAAGTTTCCGAAGTGTTTTAGATATATTCCCTGCCTTTGCTGGGACCGATGACGTCGCTATTTGATTCCCCCCCCTCCCTCCCCCCCCCCCCCCCCCCCCACCCAAACCTGCCCTTGTTGCCTACGTAGCAGAATACCTTACCTTCATCTGCTTCCTGATCTTACGTTTCTGGCTGTTTTCATTTCTGTTACGTGTGATTACTTTCGTCTTTCTTCGATTGACTATCAGTCCATAGTCTGTACTTATTAGACCGTCCACTCTATTCAGTAAATCCCGTAATTTCTCTTCGCTTTCACTGAGGACAGCAATGTCATCAGCGAATCTTGTCATTGATATCTTTTCACCTTCAGTTTAATTCCACTCTCGAACCTTTCTTTTACTACCGTCATTGCTTCTTCGATGCATAAATTGAACAGTGGGGGCCGAAGACTATACCCCTGTATTACTCCCTTTTCAATCCGAGAACTTCATTCTTGACCTTCCACTCTTATAATTCCATCTTGGTTCTTGAACATATTCTTTATCACCCGTGTTTCCCTATTGCTTACTACTATTTCTGTCGAAATTATGAATATCTTGTACCATTTAACATTGTCGAACACATTTTACAGGTCGACATATCCTACGAATGTGACACTTGAACGTGATAGAGAAGCTAGAAAATCTGAAAAGGGAAATACAAAAGCTCAATCTAGATTCAGTGGGGTCAGTGAAATGGAATGGGAAGAAGGCAGAGATTTTTGATTAGATCAGCACAGGATAATATCGACAGCACAATAAATTCGATAACTGGAGTAGGATTCGTTATGAGTAAGAAGATAGGCCAGAGAATGAATTACCGTGAATAGTTCAGCGGCAGGTTTGTTCTCATCAGAATCGACAGCAAACCAACAACGACAATGATAGTTCAGGATACATGCCGATGTCGGAAGAAGAAGACACAGAGAAAGTAATTATCATCGTCATCGTCCTAAGAGATTAGCCCATTTTGCATGTTCCGCCTAAGAATAGATGACGCCATCTTTTTAAGCAACGTCCAACGTTCTTCTTACCGATTGGATTACATCGTATCGCCATTTTAATTATTCTGTCTTAAGCTTACGTCGGTCGTGGTATTCCTGTTAAGTCGCTATTTTTCGATTACATTTGTAACAGGTACAAAATTTAGCTCTTTTCTAGTAACAGTACTTCTTTTATGGTCCAACAATGAGTATCTCACTACAAAAAGATGGAACTTCATCTCAGATGATTCGGTTCGTCATAACTAATCAGGTGTTCAAGTAAAACATTCTCTGTCATAGAGCTGTGAAGGTAATGCTGCTGCTTTGTAGAGTTTAATAACGTTTCTTTCCGTACGTGACTCCTTGATTGATATCGGCTGGTTTTGTCCCATTCCTCACAGTACAGATTCTTAGTTTGTTATTTTTGTATAATGACTGAATTGCCGTAATCAAAGCTGCTGGAACTCCCAATTCCTGTTTGAGGGGGAGGGCTTCTTTGCTGGTGTGAAGGAAAAAGAAACATGGATCGACAGGGGAGAGTAGGGTATCCTGTATTAGAACTTAAAAGAGCCTCGGAAAACTTGAAATCAGATAATGCAGAAGGGATGGATAACATTCCATCAGAGTTTCTAAAATTATTGGGGAAGTAGCAACAAAATTACTATCCACGTTTGTGTATAGAATGCGTACTTTGCTATGCGTGGCAATATACCAGCATACTTTAGGAAAAACGTCATCCACACAATTCCGAAAGTTGCAACAGCCAGGAATTGCGAGAATTATCGCATAATCAGCTTAACAGCTCAAGTATCGAAGTTGCTGACAAGAATAACATGCAGAATAACAGAAAAGAAAATTATAGATCTACTAAATGAGGATCGGTTTGGCTTTAGGAAAGGTAAAGGCAAGAAATAGGTAAAGCTATAACTGAAAGAAAAATTTTGAAAAAAATTATATCAAGTTAATCCTGCTTTCTTCTTTGCTTTATTTTTTAGGGACATAACAGTTAAACAGATTAGTATGTTATTAGTAGGAAGGTACAAAACTATTGTATTTCGGATATTATCTGCTGGAAAGACACTGAAATTTAACACATGACTCTCTTATAATTTCATCAACGTATTTAAAATTCATTGAAAAATTTCTGTCACACAAGTCTCCTGAGCATACAAAATTATTGAATTTAAAATAAATTTTCGATGCACCACTTCTGAATAGGACAGAAGAGTATAAAATATTTGCTTTTAATTTCAATACATAACTTTTTAAATTGGATTAAAAAGTATAAAATTATTATTTAAAGAATTTAATTTTCTTTAAATTATTTCTCTAAAAACATTTTAGTCCGATTTAAAAAGATTGTATAGCATACAGCTTCTTGCATTTGCAATATATCGCCAACGTTGGCGCGCAGCAGCCTCTATGGCCTTACTACGCTGTGTGATCAAAAGTATCCGAACACCCCCAAAAACATACGTGTTTCATATTATGTGCATTGCAGGCACTCCGTATCAGCGATCTCAGTAGTCATTAGACAACCTGAGAGAGCAAAATGGGGCGCTCTTCGGACCTCATGGACTTCGAACTTGATCAGGTGATCTGAGTGTCACTTGTGTGATACGGCTATACGCGAGATTTCCACACTCCTAAAATCCCTAGGTCCACTGTTTCCGATGTGATAATGAAGTGGAAACGTGACGGGACACTTACAGCACAAAAGCGTACAGGCCGACCTCGTCTGCTGACTGACAGAGATTGCCGACAGTTGAAAAGAGTCGTAATGTGTAATAGGCAGACATCTATCCAGATTCCAGACCATCACACAGGACCTACAAACTGCATCAGGATCCACTGCAAGTACATTGACAGTTAGGCGGGAGGTGAGAAAACTTGGATTTCATGGTCGAGCGGCTGCTCATAAACCACACATCACGCCGGTAAATGCCAAACGACGCCTCGCTTGGTGTAAGAAGTGTATACCCAGTGAACGTCATCTGCCATCGTGTGTTGTGCCAACAGGTAAAATTCGGAGGCGGTGGTGTTATGGTCGCGTTTTTCATGGAGGAGGCTTGCACCCATTGTAGTTTTGCGTGGCACTATCACAGCACAGACCTACATTGATGTCTTGAGCACCTTCTTGCTTCCCACTGTTGAAGAGAAATTCTGGGATGGCAATTGCATCTTTCAACACTATCGAGCACCTGTTCATAATGCACGGCCTGTGGCGGAATTGGTTACATGACAATAACATCCCTGTAATGGAATGGACTGCAATGAATCCTACAGAACACCTTTGGGATGTTTTGGAACGCCAACTTCGTGCTAGATTTCACCTACCGACATCGATAGTCTCCTCAGTACAGCACTCCGTGAAGAATGGGCTGCCATTCCCCAAGAAACCTTCCAGCACCTGATTGAACGTATGCCTGCGAGAGTGGAAGCTGTCATCATGGCTAAGGGTGGGCCAACACCATTCTGAATTCCAGCATTACCGAGGGAGGGTGCCTTGATCTTGTAGGTCATTTTTAGCCATGTGTCCGCATACTTTTCATCACATAGTGTATTTTGTCTTCATTGTCTCATGCTGTCGTATCTCATGCTGTCGTGCCATCTGTGAAGTCCGAGCATTTTTTAGATATAGTCAAATAATTGAAGATAATATTTCTTCTTTAAAAGCGTAATACTCTTGGAAACCTAAATCCTTCTCCTTCAATAATAAAAAATAAAACTTAATTTCCTGTGTGCACGTAAATTCTTCTGATGGACGAGACGAAAGAGTCAGCTAAAATAAAATCCTCTTGTCTACTGGTAATCCCAATTTAAGTTAAATACACTCCTGGAAATGGAAAAAAGAACACATTGACACCGGTGTGTCAGACCCACCATACTTGCTCCGGACACTGCGAGAGGGCTGTACAAGCAATGATCACACGCACGGCACAGCGGACACACCAGGAACCGCGGTGTTGGCCGTCGAATGGCGCTAGCTGCGCAGCATTTGTGCACCGTCGCCGTCAGTGTCAGCCAGTTTGCCGTGGCATACGGAGCTCCATCGCAGTCTTTAACACTGGTAGCATGCCGCGACAGCGTGGACGTGAACCGTATGTGCAGTTGACGGACTTTGAGCGAGGGCGTATAGTGGGCATGCGGGAGGCCGGGTGGACGTACCGCCGAATTGCTCAACACGTGGGGCGTGAGGTCTCCACAGTACATCGATGTTGTCGCCAGTGGTCGGCGGAAGGTGCACATGCCCGTCGACCTGGGACCGGACCGCAGCAACGCACGGATGCACGCCAAGACCGTAGGATCCTACGCAGTGCCGTATGGGACCGCACCGCCACTTCCCAGCAAATTAGGGACACTGTTGCTCCTGGGGTATCGGCGAGGACCATTCGCAACCGTCTCCATGAAGCTGGGCTACGGTCCCGCACACCGTTAGGCCGTCTTCCGCTCACGCCCCAACATCGTGCAGCCCGCCTCCAGTGGTGTCGCGACAGGCGTGAATGGAGGGACGAATGGAGACGTGTCGTCTTCAGCGATGAGAGTCGCTTCTGCCTTAGTGCCAATGATGGTCGTATGCGTGTTTGGCGCCGTGCAGGTGAGCGCCACAATCAGGACTGCGTACGACCGAGGCACACAGGGCCAACACCCGGCATCATGGTGTGGAGAGCGATCTCCTACACTGGCCGTACACCACTGGTGATCGTCGAGGGGACACTGAATAGTGCACGGTACATCCAAACCGTCATCGAACCCATCGTTCTACCATTCCTAGACCGGCAAGGGAACTTGCTGTTCCAACAGGACAATGCACGTCCGCATGTATCCCGTGCCACCCAACGTGCTCTAGAAGGTGTAAGTCAACTACCCTGGCCAGCAAGATCTCTGGATCTGTCCCCCATTGAGCATGTTTGGGCTGGATGAAGCGTCGTCTCACGCGGTCTGCACGTCCAGCACGAACGCTGGTCCAACTGAGGCGCCAGGTGGAAATGGCATGGCAAGCCGTTCCACAGGACTACATCCAGCATCTCTACGATCGTCTCCATGGGAGAATAGTAGCCTGCATTGCTGCGAAAGGTGGATATACACTGTACTAGTGCCGACATTGTTCATGCTCTGTTGCCTGTGTCTATGTGCCTGTGGTTCTGTCAGTGTGATCATGTGATGTATCTGACCCCAGGAATGTGTCAATAAAGTTTCCCCTTCCTGGGACAATAAATTCACGGTGTTCTTATTTCAATTTCCAGGAGTGTACGTCAGGAAACCAAAATTTTTAGTTTTTGAACATTTTGTTAATAAACTTGCAGTTAAAACAAGAACGCTTCTTAGAAAAAAGAAGAAAAAATCAAATCTTACTGTTCATTCTCATTCTTCTGCTAAAGCAGATATCTGCTAAAGCAGTGCTTCCACTTGGTATTTGCACAGTCCCTGTTTTCCCCTTTAGTATGTAACAGACATTATTATTATTTGTTTCGGGGAATAACTCCCGCACTGGATAGAGTGCCTAGCGGGTACTTATTGTGGCATCTGAAGCTCTGTTGATCAAGGCCAATTTTCTTCTCTTCTCTTTATATTTGGTCTCCACAAGGCAGGACCTGTGCTACAGTCACCATCAAATTGTATCGTTGCTATCTGGCGTATGTCTTTGGATGATTTTTTAGAGGCTCTCTCCCATAATACGTAATTCGTTGGTGACGTCGTGTCACGCAGAGGTGGTTTTCGATTTAAAACTGGAGCTATTAGTGTCCTTCCAGGTTTTCCCGGAATATAGTTTCTGCTGGGTTTAGTAACTGTAATTTTATAGCAGTTAGTAATTGTCGTATGGTGATTTCAGAACACATTTTTTTATATGTTGGCATGACATGGTGTACCTTGCAGATAGCTTCTTTCTGCAGAAAAGTTTCGGAAGTGGCCTACAATGATTGGTGGAACTTCATATGTAGGAGCTAGGGCTTAGGAGCTCTTGATTAGCCTGAAGTGTTCGGGATGATCTCGGTATAAGAAGGGGCCACGTATTTAGCATAAGCGTCTTTAATGCATAGTCCGCTTTTAGTTTGGTGTGAAGTCGCTGTCTAGAGTATATTCCCCCACCAGACTCGCAGGTTCGAATCCTGCCTCGGGCATGGATGTGTGTGATGTCCTTAGGTTAGTTAGGTTTAAGTAGTTCTAAGTTCTAGGGGACTGATGACCACAGATGTTAAGTCCCATAGTGTTCAGAGCCATCCCATAGTGCTCAGAGCCATTTGAACCATTTTTGATCTTTGAGCATTGCTCGTAAAACGATAAGTTTATTTTGCCAGTTGTCCTCTGATATTTGTTTTTGATTTGGTTTCAGAACCATATCAAATGGATTCTTATCGCTCTTCCTCTCTAGTTCGGAAAGTTTCATGTGAGCTGCATGGAGACCGAGAAGCATTTTAGATATCTAGGCGTTTAATCTGTCTCTGTTGACTTTGACGTAATCTTCAGTAACCTTCTTAATATTCAAAGCTTCCAATTGGTCCTAACACCTTCGACGAATGCGTGGCAACATTTTTTAACATTTGACATTTCCGAGTCTTTTAAAGATATTTAAAGCATTCGGACAGATGATTCTATTGCTAATGCGAACAGGGTCATCGAAAGAGGGTAGACTTTTCGTATTCCTTGATAGCGCGGACTGACGTGGTTAAGGCCAATAATCTCGATTCACAAGGAGGTCCGTTCTATGCTTTATCGCGTAAATTCTGTAATATGGAGGATAAGCCCATAATACCTTGGAAAAAACTGCGATTCACTCTGTCAGATACTTTGTCGAAGTTTAAAACCTTAATAGCGAAATCATTTTTGCGCGCCCATGTTTACGATATGGGCAACGGCCTTGCCGCAGTGAATACACCGTTTCCCGTCAGATCACCGAAGTTAAGCGCTGTCAGGTGTGGCCGGCCCTTGGATGAGTGACCGTCTAGACCACCATGCGCTGTTACCATATTTCGGGGTGCACTCAGCCTCGTGACGCCAACTGAGGAGCTACTCGGCCGAATAGTAGCGGCTCCGGTCAAAGAAAACCATTTTAAAACCGGGAGAGCGGTGTGCTGACCACACGCCTCTTCTATCCGCATCCTCATCTGAGGATGACACGGCGGTCGGATGGCCTGGGGACAAAGTGATGTTTACAATATGTCGCGATATTCCCATAACACGTCTTTCGTTAAACTTCAATTGAGCGTGCCGCTTTGATGTGCGCCTGTTACCGTGATTAAAACTTCTTTTGGTCTACTGTTTAAAATACTGACAAGAAAAGTCTGCGTTCAGGAATGTGATAGGGTGAATTTCCTAGAGCGTATTCCTATTCGCATTTTCAGGAATGAGAACTATTATTTCTGTGAATAGACGTGGGGAATTTTCGTCGGATGCCGTTTCACTATACATTTGGGACAGCTCATATTATGTCGAAAAAGTTGAGCGCAGAATTGACACAGTAGCCCGTCTGACACTGCAGCCTTCTTTCTTGGAGAGTCGCTCAACAACGGAGCAGTTTTTGAGAGTGTAATGTTGGTGAGGAGTTCCTCATTAACTTGCCAGTCAACTTCTCCGGGGATACTAAATAGAACGTCATTTTCCTCCTGTATGTCTATCTCTGCGTCTCTTCCTGTTTCTTGTAAGAGTCTATCTCGCAATAAAAGCTAACTTCGCCAAGACCTGAAATTCTGTTTCCTTGTTTAGCTTCCCTTGTGGACAGAGGTGGACACCTGTAAAGTGGTATCTTGACTGCGCGCCCGTATTTTATTGCCCTCTAATGACTGTCGAAGCAGAATTTTCACTTTTTCCTTACAGTGTTTGAATTTTATGATGTCACATAAAGCCGATGGTCTCCCGTAAAATGTCCATGGTCCTGTGAAATAAAATCCGAGACTCTTTTTCCAAAAGACCTTATTTTGTGACGTATGTGTGACCATCTTTTTAGCTGTGACTTGATTTATTCGGTCCATCACATAGGGCGCTCTTGGCATCAGGTTCTTCGCTAGCGGAAAGTTTCCAAAGTTTCCGCAATGATTGTAGTATCGAATAATAATGGCATTCTCATCTGCCAGACACTGTAACCGAGAAACGTCTCCTGATCTGGTTGACCACTATATGGTAATACTTATGATCTAAGAACCTTAATGGCCGACGTTAACAACCAGTGTCTTCGGATATGGTTTCATTCGAAACATAAAAATGGTTCAAATGGCTCTGAGCACTAAGGGACTTAACATCGGTGTCATCAGTCCCCTAGAACTTAGAAGTACTTAAACCTAACCAACCTAAGGACATCACACACATCCATGCCCGAGGCAGGATTCGAACCTGCGACCGTAACGGTCACACAGTTCCAGACTGTAGCGCCTAGAACCGCACGGCCACACCGGCCGGCTTCGAAATATCTACTTGATGAAGTGGTATAGACGAAGGTATAACCTACAGCACGTAGACGTAGATGCGTTAAAGTATCGATTAAGTACAGTTCTTCCCTTAAATCAAAACTCAGACACTGATCCTCGTTGCGTAACATACAATTAAAATTTCTGCATAAGTTTATTTTGGTATGAGTATTTGCTGTTAAGTTTGCAAGGCCTTTATAGAGAAGATAACTGCATTCGTTTACGCCATTTCCGCCTTTTGGACCGTATGTGCTTACGACAAGTAAATCTAGGATTTGGTCTGCAGCATCGCTCCCTGATTCTACCAAAGCTTTATTTGTGTGTTGTATGTCTGCTGTTTCGCTCGGCGTGACCTCTAACCACTGTTACACAATTTAGAAGATATTCCATTATTAAAGGTACACATCACATGCGGAAAACATAAATATCCTCCTAGTAGGTTCCTGTTGGGCTGGCCGACAATAGAAGATGGCGTATCAGGTTTCCCACTTCATCCAAAGATGTACTTCCACCTCACGAGGATACCTTTGTTGTATGGAACGCAAAGATCCATGTGCCTGCATGATCTTGGCGTGATCTACCCTTCGGGGTTTGCGATCTGGCCACGATCAAACGCACTGACAGCGCTCGTTTTGCACATTCCGTGTTCTAATGTCACACCGGTGGCCAATATGACGTCCCAGTCAGATGGAATCAAGTACTGTTTCGTTTACCGCGGCGATAGGGTCGTTCACTCTCCAGCGCAGCGCAAATGGTTCAAATTGCTCTGAGCACTGTGGGAGTAAACATCTGAGGTCATCAGTCTCCTAGAACTTAGAACTACTTAAACCTAACTAACCTAAGGACATCACACACGGCCGGCCGTTGTGACCGAGCTGTTCTAGGCGCTTCAGTCTGGAACTGCGCGACTGCTACGGTCGCAGGTTCGAATCCTGCCTCGGGCATGGATGTGTGTGATGTCCTTAGGTTTAAGTAGTTCTAAGTTCTAGGGGACTAATGACGTCAGGTATTGAGTACCATAGTGCTCAGAGCCATTTGAACATCCCACACATCCATGCCCGAGGCAAGATTCGAACCTGCGACCGTATCGGTCGCGCGGTTCCAGACTGAAGCGCCTAGAACCGCTCGGCCACACCGGTCGGCTCCAGCGCAGCAGCTATCGTTAATTCACTTCCTAATGATTAACTTCTCAGAAAAAACAGATGCCATATGGGGCATCTTCAAACCGTGAAAAAGTGACTAAGTAAGATGCACTATGTAAACTTCATCACCACAGTTCGGTTATTATCACACTCTTGAGTATACGCACACACATACAGCTACGTAATAAGCATGTTATGTTCCCCTAAGAGAGACAGGCGAAGACTGTACCCCGGACGACGACCAATAACCATTCTAAATGTTGCACTAATCCGATATTGTCGATGATTCGATATTTGCAGCGTTATATTCGACAACAAAAGATTTTTATAACTTTTAAGGAAACCAGACTAGAGATGTAAGAACAGGAGCAACATGTCTCCACGTTATTAGATCTGTACGTCGAGAACTCAGTGGAGGAAACCAAAGAGAAATTTGGAAAGATAATTTAAGATCAGAGAGAAAAAAACTTTGGGCTTTGCCGATGACACTGTAATTAAGTCAGAGAAGGCAAGGGACTTGGAACATCTATTGAGCGGAATGGATAGTGACTTGAAGGAGGTTATGAGATGAAAATCAACATAAGTAATACAAGAGTAATGGCGTTTAAAACAAATGTAAGTCAGGTACGGATGAGGGAATTAGATTAAGAAATGAGCAGACGAGTCATGCTGTGTGGGCAGCAAGATATCTAACAATGGGCTAAATAGCGAGGATATAAAATGCAGACTGGCGATATCAAGAAACGCATTTGAGTGAAAGAGAAATTTGTCATCGTTGAATTAGGAACCCCTTGCTGAAGTATTTCATCGGACTGTGGCTTTATGTGGAAGTAAAACATGGACGATGAGCAGTATGCACAGGAAGAAAATACAGAAAGTAAAAATCGATGGAATAACTAAAGCGGAATTAATGCATCAAAATTACGAGAAAAGGGAGCTGTGGCACACTTGACTTTAAGAAGGTATCGGTTGAAAGGTCAAATCCTGAAGCGACAAGACAAGACTTTGTGAGTTTGTTTATCGAAGAAAGTGTGTGTGTGGGAGAGGGGGGGGGGGGGCGGGAGGAGGGGTGAAAACTGTAGAGGGATATTAAGAGTTGAGTACGGCAAGTAGTTTCAAGTAGATGCCGGTTGTAATCGCATGCAGAGATGAAGAGGCTTATATAATATAGATTAGCATGGGGCAGCTGCATCACACCAGCTATTGACTGAGGAACACCAACAACACACTCGGTTAACAAATGAAGGTGGCATGGCTTAGCATAAAATGTCAGTTCTCCTACAGAATGCGGGTACCCTCATTAAGAAAGTTTCCCTTCGGGAGGTCTTAAGTTAAATTTGTTTCTCATATTTAAGGTAATTTGTGAGATCTGCTATACTAAAAAGCCAAACTACGAGCTACATACAATGTCCATACACAAAAGCCAACGTTAATTTCTTGATCTTACAATTTCGCCAGTACGTGACATCATTATTTCGTATATTGGAGTAATTTCGTTCTGTTTGTTTTCAAACCACAAACGAAAGCTAAATTTAACATTTGTGGCATAATTTTCATGTAACCTGGTAATTTCTCAGTCCTGTTCCATTTGTCATGTCATGGGTCCAACGACTGAAATTGTTTTAGCAAAGAGTAGCATATACATCTATTCTAAACGATTGCGGAGCGTCTCACCAAGTTCTAAGTTGAAGTTATTTGCCATTACTTATTTGGTTCAAGAGATTCATTCACAGACAGAAGATATTACGCACTTATTAATTACGATATTACCTCTTTCTTGCATGACACTAAAAAGCAGGCGGAAATCTCCACAAGACAATATGATCATTAGTAGAGTGTTCAAAGTAGACGCTTTCCTTGTCAAATACGCAGAAAGCTGAGTCGGAACATTATCAAGCATGACCAAATGTTGTACGGTTTTGCACATTGATGAGTGGACTACACGCACGAGGATATCAAATATTTATTAGAGATTATAGTCAGACTAACCTGTTTGTTACTGACACGTCAAAACAACCTAACAAATCCGTGATCAAACTGTTAAATTCGCCGGCTTAACATACTCTACAGACTCTTTAAAATCCATCAGTCGCCTAGAACTTAGAACTAATTAAACCTAACTAACCTAAGGACATCACACACATCCATGCCCGAGCAGGATTCGAACCTGCGACCGAAGCGGTCGCTCGGCTCCAGACTGTAGCTCCTAGAACCGCAAGGCCACTCTGGCCGGCTAACATCCAGGAAATGAAGAGATGACTCAAGAGCGAAGTCGGTGGCACAATGGATTAGGTATTGATCTAGCATTCGGAAACAACGGGATTCAAATCTGTGCCCCGTATCATTTAGGCTCGGGATTCAGATCACCAACCATATACATTTAGGCTCTCTGTAATGGTCCTACATCGATTAAGCCGAGTGCCAGGTTGCTTTCTTTGAAGAAAAATACTAGGAATCTGCTTCTGCAATAAAAGTAAGGTGATATTTTAAAGTAACACATGGCTCAAGACATACTTCAAGGTCCACATCTTGTACTGAATATGTAGTCCAGTACTTAACTATCGTTGCCTATCAATTCTGAATTTCATGATTTCGTTTCCTCCATTTGCATTGGGTTCCTTGATCTCTTGCTTTAACGATAACAGCAATTTCTCTTAATCGTAAGAGAAACAGGAGAGAAGCTAATAATCCAGCTCGACAGGAAAGAAGCTAGCACTTGGAAACACTAACGATTATATAAACAATAATGTAATCCCAGTTAAATAAAGTCAAAAAAATGTTCAAATGTCTGTGAAATCTTATGGGACTTAACTGCCAAGGTCATCAGTCCCTAAGCTTACACACTACTCAACCTAAATTATCCTAAGGACAAACACACACACCCATGACCGAGGGAGGACTCGAACCTCCGCCGGGACCAGCCGCACAGTCCATGACTGCAGCGCCTTTAGACCGCTCGGCTAATCCCACGCGGCTAAATAAAATCACTGTGGTCCCATGTACAAGCGAGTTTAGATATCCTCATAGGAAATAATCAAGGGGATTCAGGTCAGATGACTTCGCAGACCATGGAATAGGACCTCTCCTTCCAATCTAGCTACAAGGAAATACAGGAATGAGATGTTTGTGGACATCCACAGTGAAGTGAGGCGATGTACCGTTATCTTGTATCCACGTCCGCTCACGAACACTGGTCCCGGCGGAGGTTCGAGTCCTCCCTCGGGCATGGGTATGTGTGTGTTTGTCCTTAGGCTAATTTAAGTTAAGTAGTGTGTAAGCTTAGGGACTGATTAGATTAGATTAGATTAATACTAGTTCCATGGATCATGGATTCGATATTTCGTAATGATGTGGAACGAGTCAAATTTTCCAATACATGACATAATGTAGTTAATTTAACAACATACTTGAGTTAATATAGCAACTTTTTTATTTTTTGTGTGTTTATTTTGTTTTTTTTATTTTTTTAATATTTTTTTTCTTAATTTATATCTAGAAATTCCTCTATGGAGTAGAAGGAGTTGTCATTCAAAAATTCCTTTAATTTCTTCTTAAATACTTGTTGGTTATCTGTCAGACTTTTGATACTATTTGGTAAGTGACCAAAGACTTTAGTGCCAGTATAATTCACCCCTTTCTGTGCCAAAGTTAGATTTAATCTTGAATAGTGAAGATCATCCTTTCTCCTAGTATTGTAGTTATGCACACTGCTATTACTTTTGAATTGGGTTTGGTTATTAATAACAAATATCATAAGAGAGTATATATACTGAGAAGCTACTGTGAATATCCCTAGATCCTTAAATAAATGTCTGCAGGATGATCTTGGGTGGACTCCACCTATTATTCTGATTACACGCTTTTGTGCAATAAATACCTTATTCCTCAGAGATGAATTACCCCAAAATATGATGCCATATGAAAGCAATGAGTGAAAATAGGCGTAGTAAGCTAATTTACTAAGATGTTTATCACCAAAATTTGCAATGACCCTTATTGCATAAGTAACTGAACTCAAACGTTGCTGCAGATCATCAATGTGTTTCTTCCAATTTAATCGCTCATCAATGGACACACCTAAAAATTTGGAATATTCTACCTTAGCTATATGCTTCTGATGAGGTCTATATTTATTAATGGCGTCATATCATTCACTGTACGAAACTGTATGTACTGTATCTTATCAAAATTCAGTGAGAGTCCATTTACAAGGAACCACTTAGTAATTTTCTGAAAGACAGTATTGACAATTTCATCTGTTAATTCTTGTTTGTCAGGTGTGATTACTATACTTGTATCATCAGCAAAGAGAACTAACTTTGCCTCTTCATGAATATAGACTGGCAAGTCATTAATATATAGTAAGAACAACAAAGGACCCAAGACTGACCTTTGTGGAACCCCATTCTTGATAGCTCCCCAGTTTGAGGAATGTGCTGATCTTTGCATGTTATGAGAACTACTTATTTCAACTTTCTGCACTCTTCCAGTTAGGTACGAATTAAACCATTTGTGCACTGTCCCACTCATGCCACAATACTTGAGCTTGTCTAGCAGAATTTCATGATTTACACAATCAAAAGCCTTTGAGAGATCACAAAAAATCCCAGTGGGTGGTATTCGGTCATTCAGACCATTCAAAATTTGATTGATGAAAGCATATATGGCATTTTCTGTTGAAAAACCTTTCTGGAAACCAAACTGACATTTTGTTAGTACTTCATTTTTACAGATATGTGAAACTACTCTTGAATACATTACTTTCTCAAAAATTTTGGATAAAGCTGTTAGAAGGGAGATTGGACGGTAATTGTTGACATCAGATCTATCCCCCTTTTTATGCAAAGGTATAACAATAGCATATTTCAGTCTATCAGGGAAAATGCCCTCTTCCAGAGAGCTATTACACAGGTGGCTGAGAATCTTACTTATCTGTTGAGAACAAGCTTTTAGTATTTTGCTGGAAATGCCATCAATTCCATGTGAGTTTTTGCTTTTAAGCAAGTTTATTATTTACCTAATTTCAGAGGGAGAAGTGGGTGAGATTTTAATTGTATCAATTTGCGTAGGTATGGCCTCTTCCATTAACAGCCTAGCATCTGCTAATGAACACCTGGATCCTACTATATCCACAACATTTCGAAAATGATTATTAAAAATATTTTCAACTTCTGACTTTTTGTTCGTAAAGTTTTCATTCAATTTGATGGTAATACTGTCTTCCTGTGCTCTTGGTTGACCTGTTTCTCTTTCAATAATATTCCAAATTGTTTTAATTTTATTATCAGAGTTGCTGATTTCAGACATGATACACATACTTCTGGATTTTTAATAACTTTTCTTAATATAACACAGTAGTTTTTATAATGTTTGATAGTTTCTGGGTCACTACTCTTTCTTGCTGTCAGATACATTTCCCTTTTCCGGTTACAAGAGATTTTTATACGCTTAGTAAGCCATGGTTTGTTACAAGGTTTCTTACAACTATATTTAACTATTTTCTTGGGGAAGCAGTTTTCAAATGCATTTACAAAAATGTCATGAAATAAATTATATTTTAAATTGGCATCAGGTTCACGGTACACCTCATCCCAGTCTAACTGCTGTAGGTTTTCCCTGAAATTTGCAATTGTTAAATCGTTGACTGAATGTACTACTTTGGAGGACTGTTTAGTATTGCTGAATGGAGCTATGTCATATATTGTAACTAGCTGTGCACCATGATCAGAAAGACCATTCTCAACAGGCTGAGCATTTATCTGGTTAAACTTATCTTGGTCTATAAAGAAGTTATCTATCAGTGAGCTGCTATCCTTTACCACCCGAGTAGGAAAATCAATAACGGGTGTCAAATTGAAAGAACCGAGTAATACTTCAAGGTCATTTTTCCTATTACCCTCTTTCAGAGAATCTACATTGAAGTCCCCACAAATAATAATTTGCTTCCCCCTGTCTGACAGATAGCACAACAAGGAGTCCAAATTTTTCAGAAATAGATGAAAATTTCCTGATGGGGACCTACATACAGTTACAATTATAAATGTGCCTTTATTTAATTTAAGCTCCCAGGCACATGCTTCTATATGTTTCTCTACACAAAACTTTTTTGTTTCTATACTTTTTGCACAATGATAACTTTTGACATATATGGCATCTCCTCCTTTCTCCATATTTTCTCTCATTACATGTGCAGAGAGCTTATATCCACTTACATTTACCTTATCCATATCAGTAACAATGTGATCCTCAGACAGGCATAGTATATGTATTTCATCCTCAGCTTCTAAATCTTCTAAACAAACCAGAAGCTCATCTGTTTTATTCTTTAAACTCCCAATATTTTGATGAAATATACTTACATTATTTTTAATTATACTTTTATGAGAACCTTTCCTTATTCTAACATTTGCAGTACTCTCCTGTCTGAGTTTCTCATTGTGCTTAGGCCTAGTTCCTACACCAGTGGTCACATGGTGTTCAGAGAGGCAGATTATGTCAACTGGGTTGGGTGACTTTAATTCATCAATGCAAGTACCTAGGACTGAGATACAACTTGGTGGAGATAAAATTCCTGGTGATTGGTGAAAATTTATAATTGACAGCTGTGATTGGTGATCCAATGTGCTAGAATTATGCTGTTTAATTTCTTTCCTAAACTGAAGATTTGTTTCAATTCTGACCTCTCGTAGAACTTGACATCTTTCTGTCTTACCTATCCTAAAAAAGATGCTGCTCCAACACCTGTAACCACTGGTATTTTACCATTCATGGCAATGCCTCCCCCCCTTAAATTTCCTGCTATTACCCCAGCCGGTTTCCCCTTCCCTTTCCTGTTGAGATGTAGGCCGTGCCTGGTATAGTCCCACCTACTGAGAGAATCAGCAGGAACCACACCAATATGAGCCAGACTAGCACTTGGTTTGAAAAAATTTGTGACCTGGTATTCTGGTCCTAATTCCTCCTGCAGAAGTTGGCCTACACCTCTGGCATGAGAACTGCCTAACAACAAAACTTTCTTCCTTTTCGATGACTTTCCTACATTCTTTTTCAATTTACTGTTGAAAGTTTGTTGTGTCCTGTCTACACCTACCTCTGCTTGAGGCTCATCAGTTTCTAACTGAAGCAACAGGTCAAATTTATTTTTGACATTCACCACAAAACTTAGTTCTAGGCCTGTTCCTTCTGCTACCTGTTGCCACTTCCCACTTCTCTTTGCCCTTCTCCCTCATTAACCTGTCCAGATCTTCCCTAGCCTGATCTAGCTCAGCCTGAAGGACAGCAATTTTCCCCTCCTGTTCCACTATCTTCCTACCTCTGCTGCAAATCCTACATAACCACTGATGAGCCTGATCCACTTTCCCGACACCCACGCCACTGCAGTCCCCCCAGTGAAAAAAACTACTGCGTCCATCACACCAAACCCCGGAACTAACAATTCTACGGCAAGTCAGGCACTTCTCACTCATGGCAAAAATAGTACTTTAGCTAGAATAAATCAATTAAATTACCGAAAATCAAAAAAGACGTTACAAGAATTAAGCCTATTCACAAATGTATATAAGCAAGTTTCTGATTTAAAATTCCACTGCTTTTCTGAGATCTGTATTAAAACAATGAAGTTATACGCTATTTATTATATATTTCACTCGATGGAATGAAAAAAAGGACAATTAAACTAGATACTTTAACTTTGATTCTCCAAAAACGTTACGAGAATTAGGCCTATTAACAAATGTATATAAGCAAGTTTCTGATATAAAGTTACGCTGTTTTTCTGAAATCTGTATTAAAACAATGAAGTTATACGCTATTTACGGTAGTTTACTTATTTGCTACTGAGAAACTAGTTAAATTACCGTGAAACAAGAAACAAACACGTTTACAAAATTTAAGCCTAAGTGCGACTTCGCGAAGTTACGATCTTTTCGTGTTTTCTGAAAAAATACGCAAAGAAAAGTCAAACCTTTAACGGGAAGACAAAACGATACACTAATGCACGTATTTAATTTGTTGTCGGCGTTAAACTAAATTATATTCCTGTCTAAACCACTTAACTTTCTGGAAATGGTTTCTGGCGTCACTTACTCGGCGGCCATCTTGGAACTCTGATGACAGCAGTTAAGTCCCATAAGATTTCACACACATTTGAACATATATCTCACGAACAGCCAAGGGTATGTTCTCCAACAACCTAAGTACAACTAACTGTGTGCACCAACCTCAAGTACAGGTGGCCATTAAGACTTTCTAGTAATCAGACTAGTCCTTGTTTCACTGCACGAAGTAAAGAATGCACATGGAACTAAACAGCACAGTACGTGTAAACATACAGGAATGTCAGTTATAAATTTGATGACAAACAATAATGCTAGACAGATCGTTACACAAGCGTACTTCCACATATCCTTCAGCTGGATTCTCGAACCCCCACCTCAGATTGTTCAGTAAGCATTGTTTATGCCCTGTTGCATTTTTGCATGCTCTTACGGAAACAACCTATATACTTCGTGTAAGTATTGCTGTGGGTAAAGAGCTTATCAGTGATTTATTAATTTTTCAACTAAATTACTGCAGTCTCAAAGCTACTTTTCGAAGGTTATACGTAATTACTGTATAGTTTACTTTGTCAATATGAAAATCGAATTATATGAACTAGTATAAAACCATTAACATCTAAGCAACGGTCTTTGTAGACATCAAGATCAACACTAGGTTCAACCAGACCTTGTACACCGGAACTTGTACACCGGAACTAGTAATAGAAAAGGTACTGTAATGCTTCTTTTAATGTGGGAACAACTACAGACGGTATGTCAAGAGATATTCATCCGCAGCTGGAGAAAGATTGGCTGCATATTGCTTTGTACAGGGGTCAAGATTATGTCAACGCCCTGTCAGTGTCAGGTTTTCGTGAGGTACTGCAGTTCTTTGCTTCTTTGCATATTTACAGTACTCGGACCTCGAGAAATCAGTTCAAAAGGTCTGTTACGTCACTGTGCTAATCATTTCTTAAATATTTGACCATCTCATGCATTTTCCGATTATCATCCTTGCATCATCTGTTCTGGGACTGTGGAGAAGTTACACTACTTCTTCTCGTCCTCTACGTAGAGATGGGAATTACTTGTACCAGAAACAGGAAAAAATTTGAAAAGAGTGTCTGATGCAGCTGGAAATAACGAGCTATCGCTGGCATCTAAGCGCATCCGAAAGGAGTATGGATGTTGCTGCTAGATGGTCAGCCCAAGAAACTCTTCATTTTATTAATGAACGGGCTTTCAGAGAGTTATTATTCTGCACATCACTTACTATCCAGTACCCTACTTCGTTACCATTTATGTCTCAGTCGCATCATACAAGAGAAGCTTTTCTTAACAGAAACTAATACAATATTATCTTCACTCTACGATGAATCAAGAGCATGTAGACAATCTGTCCATGTTATCAACTGCATGAAAAGTTTCAAATGAACTAGATTTCAACGACTGTGGTTACGAAACTAACTGATAATATAATTGTAAAAGCTTTGCTTCGAGACATATGAAACAAACGGTAATTTGCTTATTTTATTCTGTATTACTTCCTTGTACTCTGCCTGATGGTGGCTGTGCTAAACTCTGATTCGTATTCTGAGTCTCTCACCTTTTAACAAACCTACCACAACAAAGGTCAAAATTTAATAATGATTGTGGGGTTGCTCACGCTGCTAAATACTGCATTTTCGGGCAACAACAAAGTTATTTTGTGGCAGTTGTCATTAGAGCACAGTTAATAAAGTCATTTCATGTAATAATGAATAAACTAGGCACTCATCTTTTCGTGTTTCCCACGCTGGTCTCGTTGTGAAATTGTGGCTCAATCGTAGAAAATCTAGGTGGTGATGATTCCAAGCTCGGGTGCAAAGAGGCCTAGGTTTTATTCTGCTATATTCATCATAGTGACAAAAGAAAGAATACACAAAAGAATAATATCATTGCAATATAAACATATCGATGAATCAAAGTACTTCTACATTAATGAAATCAAATCTGAATGTTGTCTCAGAAATATGTCAACTGCTTTACAGAAACACAGTAGAATATTACTGGTATCGAGAGGTTCAGGTGAGGTGCCGTAATGGTTACGTAATTAAAGTACCATTACAACCTGTACCTTTAAGTATATGTATTGCGGCAACTAAAGCGTACAGCACACACTATACAAATACTTAACTTTTGTCAACCATTACATTCCTTTTTTCACGAAATGTACACTCCTTGGTGCCTCATTTAATTTTGCCGCCCCTGGCCTCCGAGCAGCTTGGTCACCCACTGCCGGAATGCAGAGAGATCTGGGCTCCCATCTACTCGGAAGCTCATTACATTCTTCCCAGCTATCCATGATTCACCGTTGGTCGTATGCGGTTCCTTTCTTTCCTGTGAGAGCAACAAAAGCAAGTAAAGTGCGGCGGACAATGAGAACGTGAAAGTGGCGATTGTACGGCGCAGCTGTCGCGTCACGCAGACCACCTCCACTGAGTCATACCGCCGCCGCATTGTCTGCACTGTGCTGTGGACGCCAAGTACTCGTAAATCTAGCGGGGCGACGACACGCGCTGCTGCTCGGCCACGTCGTCGGAGCACGCAGAGAATTTCTATCCAATTATAGGTCTCGGGCAGGTCGGTGGTCCACGAAGATCATTATAAAGATACGCTTTCAACAAAGCATTCAAATGACTATGAGCCCCACGACGGTCAGACACTAGTGAGGTACGCAGAGGCTGCAAAATTGGTAATAAATCATACTATGACAATGCGCACCAGTGCCGTCTCGTGATTATATTGTACATTCTGGGTGTTCACAAATTTTTAGATTCAGATAAATCTGAGAGTGTGAACTTAATAAAATGGTTCAAATGGCTCTGAGCACTATGGGACTTAACATTGGAGGTCATCAGTCCCCTAGAATTTAGAACTACCTAAGCCTAACTAACTTAAGGACATCACACACATCCGTGAACGAGGCAAGACTCGAAACTGCGACCGTAGCAGTCGCGCGGTTACGGACTGAAGCGCCTAGAACCGCTCGGCTACCGCGGCCGGCGTGAAATTAATAGCATTTGGTCTATAACAGTTATGCTTATCAAGAAATTTATACAAATACAGCCACTTCCAATAAGACTAACAACATTAATAATAATAATAATAATAATAATAATAATAATAACACACTACTCGCCATTAAAATTGCTACACCAAGAAGAAATGCAGATGATAAACGGGTATTCATTGGACAAATACATTATGCTAGAACTGACATGTGATTACATTTTCACGCAATTTGGGTGCATAGATACTGAGAAATCAGTACCCAGACCAACCACCTCTGGCCGTAATAACGGCCTTGATACGCCTGGGCATTTAGTCAAACAGAGCTTGGATGGCGTGTACAGGTACAGCTACCCATGCAGCTTCAACACGATACCACAGTTCTTCAAGAGTAGTGACTGGCGTCATGTGACGAGCCAGTTGCTGGTTGACCAGACGTTTTTAATTGGTGAGAGATGTGGAGAATGTGCTGGCCAGGGCAGCAGTCCAACATTTTCTGTATCCAGAAAGGCCCGTACAGGACCTGCAACATGCGGTCGTACATTATCCTGCTGAAATATAGGGTTTCGCAGGGATCGAATGAAGGGTAGAGCCACGGGTCGTAACACATCGGAAATGTAACGTCCACTGTTCAAAGTGCCGTCAATGCGAACAAGAGGTGACCGAGACGTGTAACCAATGGCACCCCATACCATCACGCCGGGTTATACGCCAGTATGACGGTGACGAATACACACTTCCAATGTGCGTTCACCGAGATGTCGCCGAACACGGAGGCGACCATCATGATGCTGTAAACAGGACCTGGTTTCATCCGAAAAAATGACGTTTTGCCATTCGTGCACCCAGGTTCGTCGTTGAGTACACCATCGCAGGCGCTCCTGTCTGTGATGCAGCGTCAAGGGTAACGGCAGCCATGTCTCCGAGCTGATAGTCCATGCTGGTGTAAACGTCGTCGAACTGTTCGTGCAGATGGTTGTTGTCTTGCAAAAGTCCCCATTTGTTGACTCAGGGATCGAGACGTGGCTGGACGATCCGTTACATCCGTGCGGATAAGATGCCTGTCACCGCGACTGCTAGTGATACGAGGCCGTTGGAATCCAGCAGGGGGTTCCATATTACCCTCCTGAACCCACCGATTCCATATTCTGCTAACAAGTCACTGGATCTCGACCAACGCGAGCAGCAATGTGGCGATACGATAAACTGCAATCGCGATAGGCTACAATTCGACCTTCATCAAAGTCGAAAACGTGATGTTACGCATTTCTCCTCCTTACACGAGGCATCACAACAACGTTTCACCAGGCAACGCCGGTCAACTGCTGTTTGTGTATGAGAAATCGGTTGGAAACTTCCCTCATGTTAGCACGTTGTAGGTGTCGCCACCGGCGCCAACCTTGTTTGAATGCTCGGTAAAGCTAATCATTTGCATTTCACAGCATCTTCTTCCTGTCGGTTAAATTTCGCGTCTGTAGCACGTCATCTTCATGGTGTAGCAATTTTAATGGCAGTAGTGTATTAATATTAAGGTCCATAGCTTATCTGACAAAAGAAACAACTGTTTTTGGGCAATTTTATTGTTTTGTACATAATTAAGTACAGTCTAGCTTCCGCAACTCTCCATTAATGGGAGTTTTCGTGGTTTTCCATTTTTTTCGGACAAACGTACAAGATGCCTAAAAGATGTGTTAGTTAACGAATTTACTTCCAGGCAGAAAATCAGATATTCGTACGTTGCACCCACACAACAGCTTGTGCTAACTGTATAATTCGTTGTTAAATGTTCGCTTGTAGTCACGCCTATTTGATTTCGTCACTCTCTTAATCAAAGGATCTGTTCTCGGAGGGTCTAGTTCGTTGGCCGCTAAATTTTTCTGGTAATTTACTTTTTTATTCCCAGAATTATATTTTCACTCTGCAGCGGAGTGTGCTCTGATATGAAACTTCCCTGCAAATTAAAGCTGTGTGTCGGACCGAGACTTGAACTCGGGAGCTTTGCCTTTCGCAGGCACATGCTCTACCGACTGAGCGACCCAATCGCACACAGATTTACTTTTCTGTTAGCATTTAAAATAGATACACCACAGTTCACGTTTACATTGCACATGAAAGCCAATTCCCATCCAGTATAAACAATGAAGTCCAAATACAAAGTGCCGTTTGTGGAAATGATTGAACTCAAGTAGTAACGCCTACCAACATGGTCACTTGATTAGAATACAAATTAGGCCCTGAGATCGATAAGGGCCTAAAGCACACCGCAGTCGATCCCACATTTAAGTGAATATTAGAGAAACTAGTGATTCAGCTTTTCGTGACTTTCCATATAAGTTATGTGGGCCTACAGCACAGTTAACCTGACTCACCATAAGTTCAACTGATTTCAGAAGAATGAATAAACCCTACCAGCCCACAATCGGCGGTGATGTGTCTTAGGCGCTTATGATTCTGTCAAGGGAAATTGCCCGTGGCATCCCCCTCATTTAGTGGTAAGATGACTCAGTGGATAGGCCGTCAGAAACTGAACACAGATCAAGCACGAAAACAGGAAGAAGGTGTATTGGAAAAAAAAAAAACAAAAAAAGCTGAACAGCTCAAGCTCAACAAGTGCGATATTTAGCGCACATTCAGAGGCATGGCGTCGTGTTAAGTGGTTACACTGTTGTACTACGAAGCGGAAGAACCTTGTTGAAAGCTCTCTCTAATGACATTTGTTTTCATTTTATTTTTGTTTCACAACATTATGAACTGTCCGTTCGTTCTTTGAAATGTTTGTTCTCTTTCTGTAGTCTTGGCAGTTGTCATGCTATCCATTGGTTATAGAATATGAGTCATGTGGTAAGAACGCGTTACCGTCGCAAGTAAACGTGATGAATAGTGAGAGCAGGCGAGATACCACATTGACGTGTCACAGAAATGAAAACAACAAGTAAACGGGTGTGAACTATATTATAGCAAAGGAATTCAAGAGTCAAAACTTCCAAAAACAGGACGCACTTCTAAAACGTTAAAAATAGAGCACAGAGAAACTGCATGATTGTGAAACTGTTGCGTTCGTTTTTCTGTCGCTTATGTGACAAATTATTACGTTTTTATAATTTCCTTGGGAGTGATCACAAATCACATTTCATACGAACACCTACATCGGTCAAGGAGGCATATCTCACATCTCACTCACTTACCAAGCATACAAATTAGGTGCGTCGGCAGGACATTCCTATCGTGACACACGCACAGTCACTAACGCGGTGTATGGCACACTAGACGAGTTTACCGGGGGAGGATTCGGTTGACTTGTCGCCATGTCATCAAACGTTTACGGTTCTCATTCGGAAGCTACTTCCTCTCGGCTGCTAATAGAGTAGTTGTCCTGAATGTACTGTCGTTGTTGGACACTTCCTTACGCCTCGCTTTTGCAAACGCATGTTACACCACGACACAAGCACAAATCTGAACACAGCGAACATCGGAAAAAAAGTGGTACACGGTAGGTCTGAATATGGTTCCCCTGCGTAGTTATACAACAGCAGGACCACTTAACCACGACGCCATCAGTCTTGCAGTTTGCTCTACACTGCACTTCTTTTCCTTGAACCGTTCACTATTTTTATTTTGCTTTTTTTCACAGTTCAGTGCACCTTCTTCCGGTTTTCATGCTTGATCTGTGCTTAGATGTTCTACATCTACTTCTGCATCCACATGGATACTCTGCAAATCACATTGAAGCGCTAGCAGAGGCTTCATCGAACGACCTTCACAATTCTGTATTATTCCAATCTCGTGTAGCGCGCGGAAAGAATGAACACCTATATCTATCCGTACGAGCTCTGATTTCCCGTAATTTCCCTATGTAAGTCGGCGTTAACAAAATATTATCGCATTCGGAGGAGAAAGTTGGTAATTGGAATGTCGTGAGAAGATTTCGTCCCAACGAAAAACGCCTTTCCTTTCATTATGTCCATCCCAAATCCTGTATCATTGCTGTGACATTCTCTCCCATATTTCACGATAGTGCAAAACGTGCTGCCTTTCTTTGAACTTTTTCGATGTACTCGGTCAGTCCCACACCGCGCAGCAGTATTCTAAAAGAAGACGGACAAGCGTGGTGTACGCAGTCTCCTTAGTAGGCCTGTTACATTTTCTAAGTGTCCTGCCAATAAAACGCAGTCTTTGGTTAGCCTTCCCCACAACATTGTCTATGTGTTCCTTCCAATTTAAATTGTTCGTATAATTGTAATACCTAGGTATTTAGATGAATTTACGGCTTTTAGATTACACTGATTTATCGTCTAACTGAAATTTAACGAGTTCCTTTTAGTACTCATGTGGATGACCGCACACTTTTCGTTATTTAGGATCAACTGTCACTTTTCTCACCATTCAGATACTTTTTCTGAATCGTTTCGCAGTTTGTTTTGATCTTCTGATCACTTAATTAGTCGATGAACGACAGCGTCATCTGCAAACAACCGAAGACGGGTGCTCAGATTGTCTCCCAAATCGTTTATATAGATAAGCAACAGCAAAGGGGCTATAACACTATCTTGGGGAACGCCTGAAATCACTTCCGTTGTACTCGATGACTTTCCGTCAATTACTACGAACTGTGACCTCTCTGAAAGAAAATCGTAAATCCAGTCACATAACTGAGACGACATTCCATAAGCACGCAATTTTACTACAAGCCGCTTGTGTGGTATAGTGTCAAAAGTCTTCCGGAAATCCAGAAAGACGGAAACGATCTCAAATCCCTTGTCAATAGCACTCAACACTTCATGTCAATAAAGAGCTAGTTGTGTTTCACAGGAACCATGTTTTCTAAACCCATGTTGACTGTGTTTCAGTAGACCGTTTTCTTAGAGGTAATTCATTACGTTCGAACACAATATATGTTCTAAAATCCTGATGCATATCGACGTTAACGATATGGGCCTGTAATTTAGTGGATTACTCCTACTACCTTTCTTGAATATTGGTGTGACCTGTGCAACTTTCCAGTCTTTGGGTACGGATCTTTCGTCGAGTGAACGGTTGTATATGATTGTTAAGTACGGAGCTAATGCATCAGCATACTCCGAAAGGAACCTAATTGGTATATAGTCTGGACTAGATGACTTGCTTTTATTAAGTGATTTAAGTTGCTTCACTACTCGGAGGATACTTACTTCTTCGTTACTCATGTTGGCAGCTGTTCTCCATTCGAATTCTGGAATATTTACTTTGTCTTCTTTTGCGAAGCATTTCGGAAGACTGTGTTTAGTAACTCTACTTTGGCAGCACTGTCTTCGATAGTATCTTCATTTCTATCGCGCCGAGAAGGCATTGATTGTTTCTTGCCGCTAACCATACTTCACATACGACCAGAATCTCTTTGTATTTTCTTCCAGGTTTCGAGACAAAGTTTCGTTGTGGAAACTGTTATAGGCATCTCGCATTGAAATCCGCGCTAAATTTCGAGCTTCTGTAAAAGATCGCCAATCTCGGGGATTTTGCGTCTGTTTAAATTTGGGATGTTTGTTTCGTTGTTTCTGCAAGTGCTCAAACCAGTTTTGTATACCAAGGAGGATCAGCTCCGTCGTTTGTTAATTTATTTGGTATAAATCTCTCAACTGCTGCCGATACTATTTCTCTGAATTTAAGCCACATCTGGTCTAGACTTACATTATTAATTTGGAATGAGTGGAGATTGTCACTCAGGAAGGCGTGAAGTGAATTTTTATCTACGTTTTTGAATAGGTATATTTTTCGCTTATTTTTCGATGATTTGGGGATTAAAAAATTCAATCTTTCTACGACAGCCCTGTGTTCACTAATCCCTGAATCGGTTTTGGTGCTCGTTATTAACTCAGGATTATTTGTTGTTGAGAGGTCAAGTGTTTTTTCACAGCCTTGTAGTATTCGCGTGGGTTCATGAACTAATAATAATTTTTAGAGAATGCATTTAGCACAGTTTCGGATTTGATGGACTGTCCACTGGCCCCTCTTACCACAAAATCGGAGGGGGTTGCAATGGGGATTTTCCTGTATGATAAAATTCATTAATTAATATGCTAGTAACTCATTCAGAAACCCACAAAATAGGTTTACTGTCAGTACAACTTTAACATATACCGACGTCCGATCTAATTTTACTACCGTATGTAGCGAGTGAATTAACATACCTGAGAAGTGTGCTCTCATCTAGCAGGATTTATGCCAAGCGAACGGGGATAAAAGCTGCCGCAGTGTGCTACCACCTTGTAGCACTGACATTAACTTCTAGTTGAGTGGCAATGGCTATTGAGCACATCGTGAGTCGTGCATATTGCTAGTCAAATCCGTATGTCTTTGGTCCGTAAGGCAATTACGTCACACGAGTTGCGCATGCACAAAAGCTCCTTAAAATGTACACAACGGAAGGTGTGCTCTCGGCTCTGTTGCCAAGTTTTACAGAGTCTAGAGGAGCAGTAGCGCAGTAGATTTAAGTGCCATATCTTTTAGATTGCAGCATCTGTGTTACATTTAACACCATTCAAAGAAGAGGAACCAATAACTCCGCCAGGTGTCGAAAGTTACGATGTCCACATGCTCTTGTGCTCTTACACAGCAACCGCCATTGATATGCGCCGCGTGAGAACAGCTCGTGTAAGCTTCCATTCCACCTTCTCGTACGGTGTTTTCCCCACAGCTTGACAAAATACACTCATGCTCATAAATTAAGGATAATTGCGAAATGCGGTGCCACACAACGTGGCACTACACAAAACTGGTGCTAATAGCTTAGGCACATAGAGAACACACACGACACAGATTGTAAGTCCAATTGGTGATAAGTTCAGAAAACCGTCCCGAAACCCATGTGGCACAAAACGCCACTGTTTCCTGCGCATGTACCCCGACATCAGTATGGGATATGATCACCATGCACACGTACACAGGCCGCACAACGGGTTGGCATATTCTGGATCAGGTGGTCAAGCAGCTGCTGGGGTATAGCCACCCATTCCTGCACCTGTGCCTGTCGGAGCTCCTGAAGTGTCCTAGGTGTTTGAAGACTTGCAGCGATACGTCGTCCGAGAGCAACCCAGACGTGCTCGATGGGGTTTAGTTCTAGAGAACAGGCAGGCCACTACATTCACCTGATATGTTCTGTTTCAATGTACTCCTCCACGATGGCAGCTCAGTGGGGCCGTGCGTTATCATCCATCAGGAGGAAAGTGGGACCCACTGCATCCCGCGAAAAGGCGGACATACCGGTGCAAAATGACGCCCCGATACCCTAACCTGTTACAGTTCCTCTGTCAAACATATGCAGGCGTGTACGTCCGCCAATCATAATCCCACCCCACACTATCAAACCACAACCTCCATACAGGTCCCTTTCAAGGACATTAAGGGGTTGGTATCTGGTTCCTGGTTCACGCCAAATGAAAACCTATCGAGAATCACTGTTCAGACTATACCTGAACTCGTGCGTGAACATAACGTGGGACCAGTGTTCCAATGACCATGTACTGTGTTCTTGACACCAGGCTTTACGGGCTCTCCTGTGACCAGGGGTCAGTGGACTGCACCTTGCAGGTCTCCGCGCGAATAAACCATGTCTGTTCACTCATCTGTAGTCTGTGTGTCTGGAGTCAACTGTTCCAGTGGCTGCGGTAAGGTCCAGAGCACGGCTACCTGCACTCCATGGCCGTCTGTGGCCACTGATGGTGAGATATCAGTCGTCTTCTGGTGTTGTATACTGTGGACGTCCCGTACTGTAGCGCCTGGACACGTTTCCTGTTTGCTTGAATCGTTGCCATAATCTTGAGATCACACTTGGTGGCACACGGAGGGCCCGTGCTACGACCTGCTGTGTTTCAAAAATGGCTCTGAGCACTATGGGACTCAACTGCTGAGGTCATTAGTCCCCTAGAACTTAGAACTAGTTAAACCTAACTAACCCAAGGACATCACAAACATCCATGCCCGAGGCAGGATTCGAACCTGCGACCGTAGCGGTCTTGCGGTTCCAGACTGCCTGCTGTGTTTGACTAGCCTCCAGTCGCCCTAGTATTCTACCTCTCAGAACGTCATCAATATGTGTTCTTTGAGCCATTTTCAACACACAGTCAGCATTAACACGTCTGAAAACGTCTGCAGACTTACTCGCTGCACTGTACTCTGACGTGCACCAACACACCTTTGCATTTGTGGACTGCTGCCAGCGCCACCATGCGACGACCGCAGGTCAAATGCACCGCATGGTCATACCCCGAGGTGATTTAAACACGCAACCCTCCCACCAGAGCGTTGTTTCACCATGTATCAGCATTATCCTTAATTTATGAGCACGAGTGACAGCCAGAGCGAGAGCACCAGCAGCAGCGAGTACTGTTTGTATAAAGAGTTTATTTTGCATTTTGTTTACGACCTTCCACTAAGGAAGGGATTCTATTTGTGTTTATCTGCTCTACATAGTAACTAACAGTTCTTGATAAAACCTTACGTAGTTTTCGTGTTAGATTTCTTAGTGTTTTCTTGATCGTTTAGAACAGAAAGCGCCCTAAAACCGTCTTTTGTTTGTTTCGCGGCCGTCAGCCACTAGTCACTTGAATCAGCAGTTGTCTTGTGACAGCCAGAGCGAGAGCACCAGCAGCAGCGAGTACTGTTTGAATAAAGCGTTTTGTACTTATTTGCTGCGCTTAGCTTTTAAATAGTTTTTCTGGGAAAACCTAGCGTAGTTTTCGCGTCTCGTATTTCAGTGAGTGTTTCTTGATTATCAGAGTAGCTCATCAGGAGATTATCTTGGGAATTTGTCACCGTATAGAGTAGGGTAAACATAGTCATGTGTAGGGACTGTGGTTGTTGTGAGCGGACGCAAGGAGAATTGGCCACTCTTCGGGGGCAGGTGGAGGCTTTGTCTGTTAGGCTCATCGAGCTCGAGGCGCAGGCGTCGGCTCGTAGTGGCGTTGGGGCAACTGTGGTGAGACCTATGCCTACTTCGGTGGCCTTGGAATCACATGGAACCCCTGATGTCGCTGCGTCTTCCGGCAGTGAGCATCTTACCGGTCAGCCATCACTCCAGGGTGAATGGCGGACAGTGGTGGGCTCGCGCGTGGCTGGCCGAAAGGCGAAGGTGGGATCTGGCCGCGTGGCAGCTGCCTTACCCCTTTCCAACAGGTACGGGGTGCTTCCTAGTGGTGATGACATCGTTTCCGAGCCACCACAGGATGCCTCGCCTGTTGGGCCAGTGGCCGATTCTCCGGCAAGGTCCCGACAGTCACAGAGGGCGGGCCTATTAGTTATAGGGAGCTCCAACGTTAGGGGGGTTATGGAGCCCCTTAGGAAAATAGCGGGTAGGTCGGGGAAGAATGCCAGTGTGCACTCGGTGTGCTTGCCGGGGGGTCTCGTCCGTAATGTGGAGGAGGCCCTTCCGGCAGCTATTGAACGCACTGGGTGTGACCGGCTGCAGATAGTAGCACATGTCGGAACGAATGACGCCTGCCGCTTGGGTTCTGAGGCCATCCTTGGTTCCTTCCGGCGGCTGGCTGATTTGGTGAAGACAACCAGCATCGCACGCGGAGTGCAAGCTGAGCTTAATATCTGCAGCATAGTGCCCAGAGTCGATCGCGGTCCTCTGGTTTGGAGCCGTGTGGAGGGTCTAAACCAGAGGCTCAGACGACTCTGCGACTATAATGGTTGCAAATTCATCGACCTCCGTTATTGGGTGGAGAACTGTAGGGCCCCCCTAGACAGGTCAGGCGTGCACTACACACCGGAAGCAGCTACTAGGGTAGCAGAGTACGTGTAGCGTGCACACGGGGGTTTTTTAGGTTAGAGGGACCCCCCCTTGGGCGAAACGATAAAATACCTGACGGCTTACCAGAGAGGACATTATCATCGTTGATAAAGAACGTCCGTCCTCAGAGACCAAAAACAGGAAAAGTTAACGTAATATTGGTAAACTGCAGGAGTATCCAGGGCAAGGTTCCTGAATTAGTATCTCTTATTGAAGGAAATAGTGCGCATATAGTATTAGGAACGGAAAGTTGGTTAAAACCGGAAGTGAACAGTAACGAAATCCTAGACACAGAATGGAATATATACCGCAAGGATAGGATAAACGCCAATGGTGGAGGAGTATTTATAGCAGTAAAGAATTCAATAATATCCAGTGAAGCTATTAGCGAATGCGAATGTGAAATAATCTGGGTTAAGTTAAGTATCAAAGGTGGGTCAGATATGATAGTCGGATGCTTCTATAGACCACCTGCATCAGCAACCGTAGTAGTTGAGCGCCTCAGAGAGAACCTGCAGAACGTCGTGAAGAAGTTTCGTGATCATACTATTGTAATAGGGGGAGACTTCAATCTACCAGGTATAGAATGGGATAGTCACACAATCAGAACTGGAGCCAGGGACAGAGACTCTTGTGACATTATCCTGACTGCCTTGTCCGAGAATTACTTCGAGCAGATAGTTAGAGAACCAACTCGTGAAGCTAACGTTTTAGACCTCATAGCAACAAATAGACCGGAACTTTACGACTCCGTGAATGTAGAAGAGGGTATCAGTGATCATAAGTCAGTGGTTGCATCAATGACTACAAGTGTAATAAGAAATGCCAAGAAAGGAAGGAAAATATATTTGCTTAACAAGAGTGATAGGGCACAAATCGCAGAATATCTGAGTGACCACCATCAAACGTTCATTTCTGAGGAAGAGGATGTGGAACAAAAATGGAAAAAATTCAGAAACATCGTCCAGTACGCCTTAGATAAGTTCGTACCGACTAAGGTCCAAAGCGAGGGGAAAGATCCACCGTGGTATAACAATCATGTACGAAAGGTACTACGGAAACAAAGAAAGCTTCATCATAGGTTTAAGAGTAGTCGAATCATAGCTGATAAGGAAAAGCTGAACGAAGCGAAAAAGAGCGTAAAGAGAGCAATGAGAGAAGCATTCAACGAATTCGAACCTAAAACATTGGCAAACAATCTAAACAAGAACCCTAAAAAGTTTTGGTCATATGTAAAATCGGTAAGCGGATCTAAATCCCCTATTCAGTCACTCGTTGACCACGATGGCACCGAAACAGAGGACGACCGAAGAAAGGCAGAAATACTGAATTCAGTGTTCCGAAACTGTTTCACTGCGGAAAATCGTAACACGGTCCCTGACTTCAGCCGTCGCACGGACGCCAAAATGGAAAATATTGAAATAAACGATATCGGAATTGAAAAACAACTGCTATCACTTAGTAGCGGAAAAGCATCCGGACCAGACGAGATACCCTTAAGATTCTACAGTGATTATGCTAAAGAACTTGCCCCCTTTCTATCAGCAATTTATCGTAGATCGCTGGAAGAACGTAAAGTACCTAGCGACTGGAAGAAAGCGCCGGTCGTTCCCATTTTCAAGAAGGGTCATGAATCAGATGCGAATAATTATAGGCCTATTTCGCTTACGTCAATCTGTTGTAGAATAATGGAACATGTTTTGTGTTCTCGTATTATGACCTTCTTAGATAATACAAATCTCCTTCATCATAACCAACATGGATTCCGCAAACAGAGATCATGTGAAACTCAGCTCGCCCTATTTGCCCAAGAAATTCACAGTGCCGTAGACACTGGCGAGCAGATTGATGCCGTATTCCTGGACTTCAGGAAGGCATTTGATACGGTTCCGCACTTACGTTTAGTGAAAAAAATACGAGCTTACGGAATATCGGACCAGGTTTGTGATTGGATTCAGGATTTCCTAGAAGAAAGAACACAACATGTCATTCTTAACGGTTCAAAATCTGCAGATGTAGAGGTAATTTCGGGAGTACCGCAGGGAAGCGTGATAGGACCTTTATTGTTTACAATATACATAAATGACTTAGTTGACAACATCGGTAGCTCCGTGAGGCTATTTGCAGATGACACGGTTGTCTACAAGAAAGTAGCAACATCAGAAGACTCGTACGTACTCCAGGAGGACCTGCAGAGGATTAATGCATGGTGCGACAGCTGGCAGCTTTCCCTAAACGTAGATAAATGTAATATAATGCGCATACATAGGGGCAGAAATCCATTCCAGTACGACTATGCCATAGGTGGTAAATCATTGGAAGCGGTAACGACCGTAAAATACTTAGGAGTTACTATCCGGAGCGATCTGAAATGGAATGATCACATAAAACAAATAGTGGGAAAAGCAGGCGCCAGGTTGAGATTCATAGGAAGAATTCTAAGAAAATGTGACTCATCGACGAAAGAAGTAGCTTACAAAACGCTTGTTCGTCCGATTCTTGAGTATTGCTCATCAGTATGGGACCCTTACCAGGTTGGATTAATAGAAGAGATAGACATGATCCAGCGAAAAGCAGCGCGATTCGTCATGGGGACATTTAGTCAGCGCGAGAGCGTTACGGAGATGCTGAACAAGCTCCAGTGGCGGACACTTCAAGAAAGGCGTTACGCAATACGGAGAGGTTTATTATCGAAATTACGAGAGAGCACATTCCGGGAAGAGATGGGCAACATATTACTACCGCCCACATATATCTCGCGTAATGATCACAACGAAAAGATCCGAGAAATTAGAGCAAATACGGAGACTTACAAGCAGTCGTTCTTCCCACGCACAATTCGTGAATGGAACAGGGAAGGGGGGATCAGATAGTGGTACAATAAGTACCCTCCGCCACACACCGTAAGGTGGCTCGCGGAGTATAGATGTAGATGTAAATAAACCTCTCAGAAGACATCCTCGAATCTCAGTTCCATGGGGTGAATCACACAAAACTTGCACCGCAAATATTTCAGAAATAAAGGAATAAAAGACAGCTAACCAGTTGCAAAAAATTTTGGTTTTCAAATAACCTTGACCAAGGTTTCGACGACTCAGAACCAGCAGCGTCTTGTGAACAAATATGGTGGGCGTGCGGTAATCTTTATCATCAAACTAAAGAGTGGAAGTTTGGGACCGGGGGGGGGGGGGGGGTGTAAGGGGAGGAGCTCATCGCAAAGCAACGCTGAGGAGCCAAGCAGCTCCGGCGGGACGACCATCTGCTTGTGGTAAAAAAATGTCACACGGAAGTATAATCAAGCTTCGTTCAACGATCACCTCCCATAATGAGTAGAACAAACTGTAAATGTCGGACTAGCTCAACGATCGATGTTTCTGACAATGAGTCTGTTTGTACTTTTTTTCGGCTATTAAGATCCATTTCATCATGTCAAGTGCGCCCGTGCGATAGTTTGTAGGGGGTGGGGGTATGAAGTATTTCTTATGTTCTGAGATACGAACAGCAACTTTTAAGTAGCCATAGTAAACCTGCTTAATACTGACTTTTAAATCATTTTCTTGTACAAAAAACAACTGATTACATGTTTTTCCTTAGCCTGAAAGCAGGCCCGGATCTAAGGGGGTGGGGGCGGGGGGAGGAGTTGGGTGCAAACTGGGGTATCTGCCCTGGGCGGTAATTTGAGGGAGCGCCAAACTCATATTCTCCAAGAAAAAACTTTGTTTCAGAAAGCGCTTATCATCTACAGCACGGTGATTATCGATTATTGTCCGCCTGCTTAGTTGGGCGGTACCGTGCTCTCCTCCCATGGAAGCGGGCCCGGGTTTGATTCCCGGTCGGGTTAGAGATTTTCTCCGCTCGGGGACTGGGTGTTGTGTTGTCATCACCATTTCATCCTCATCACCCGCGCGTCAGTCGCCCATTGTGGCATCGACGGAAAGAAGACTTGCACTAGGCGGCCGAACTTCCTCGGATGGGGCCTCCCGACCAACGATGTACGCTCATTTCCATTTCTATCGATTATTTATATGGTTTTGACACCCAACCCAGTTGGTTTTTTAACGTTTTTTAACACATTCTGAAGCTGATTTCTGAACGAATCGTAAGTTGAATTTTGGTTGTATGCATAGTGCACGTGACGTGTCTATCAGGATTAGGCCCGTCGCATCTAGAAATTAAAAAACTTTCACGCAGACAAAAGGGGTCGGGGCTATACGAACTGAGCCCGAATAAACCCGAACCGGTGCGTACCAATTGGTGTTTGTTTTTCTTTACGTGTTTGATTGGGTGAGCGAATGATCAGCATTGTTACAATTATTAGCGGAATCCATAGATTCAGATTTTTTTTTTTTTTTGGTCATCAGTCTACTGACTGGTTTGATGCGGCCCGCCACGAATTCCTTTCCTGTGCTAACCTCTTCATCTCAGAGTAGCACTTGCAACCTACGCCCTCAATTATTTGCTTGACGTATTCCAATCTCTGTCTTCCTCTACAGTTTTTGCCCTCTACAGCTCCCTCTAGTACCATGGAAGTCATTCCCTCATGTCATAGCAGATGTCCTATCATCCTGTCCCTTCTCCTTATCAGTGTTTTCCACATATTCCTTTCCTCTCCGATTCTGCGTAGAACCTCCTCATTCCTTACCTTTTCAGTCCACCTAATTTTCAACGTTCGTCTATAGCACCACATCTCAAATGCTTCGATTCTCTTCTGTTCCGGTTTTCCCACAGTCCATGTTTCACTACCATACAATGCTGTACTCCAGACGTGCGTCCTCAGAAATTTCTTCCTCAAATTAAGGCCGGTATTTGATATTAGTAGACTTCTCTTGGCCAGAAATGCCTTTTTTGCCATAGCGAGTCTGCTTTCGACGTCCCCCTTGCTCCGTCCGTCATTGGTTCTTTTACTGCCTAGGTACCAGAATTCCTTAACTTCATTGACTTCGTGACCATCAATCCTGATGTTAAGTTTCTCGCTGTTGTCATTTCTGCTACTTCTCATTACCTTCGTCTTTCTCCGATTTACTCTCAAACCATACTGTGTACTCATTAGACTGTTCATTCCGTTCAGCAGATCATTTATTTCATCTTCACTTTCACTCAGGATAGCAATGTCATCAGCGAATCGTATCATTGATATCCTTTCACCTTGTATTTTAATTCCACTACTGAACCTTTCTTTTATTTCCATCATTGCTTCCTCGATGTACAGATTGAAGAGTAGGGGCGAAAGGCTACAGCCTTGTCTTACACCCTTCTTAATACGAGCATTTCGTTCTTGATCGTCCACTCTTATTATTCCCTCTTGGTTGGTGTACATATTGTATATGACCCGTCTCTCCCGATAGCTTACCCCTACTTTTTTCAGAATCTCGAACAGCTTGCACCATTTTATATTGTCGAACGCTTTTTCCAGGTTGACAAATCCTATGAAAGTGTCTTGATTATTCTTTAGCCTTGCTTCCATTATTAGCCGTAACGTCAGAATTGCCTCTCTCGTCCCTTTACTTTTCCTAAAGCCAAACTGATCGTCACCTAGCGCATTCTCAATTTTCTTTTCCATTCTTCTGTATATTATTCTTGTAAGCAGCTTCGATGCACGAGCTGTTAAGATGATTGTGCGATAATTCCCGCACTTGTCAGCTCTTTCCGTCTTCGGAATTGTGTGGATGATGCTTTTCCGAAAGTCAGATGGTATATCGCAAGACTCATTTATTCTACACACCAACGTGAATAGTCGTTTTGTTGCCACTTCCCCCAATGATTTTAGAAATTCTGATGGAATGTTATCCATCCCTTCTGCCTTATTTGACCGTAAGTCCTCCAAAGCTCTTTTAAATTCCGATTCTAATACTGGATCCCCTATCTCTTCTAAATCGACTCCAGTTTCTTCTTCTATCACATCAGACAAATCTTCACCCTCATAGAGGCTTCCAATGTATTCTTTCCACCTATCTGCTCTCTCCTCTGAATTTAACAGTGGAATTCCCGTTGCACTCTTAATGTCACCGCCGTTGCTTTTAATGTCACCAAAGGTTGTTTTGACTTTCCTGTATGCTGATTCTGTCCTTCCGACAGTCATATCTTTTTCGATGTCTTCACATTTTTCCTGCAGCCATTTCGTCTTAGCTTCCCTGCACTTCCTATTTATTTCATTCCTCAGCGACTTATATTTCTGTATTCCTGATTTTCCGGAAGATGTTTGTACTTCCTCCTTTCATCTATCAACTGAAGTATTTCTTCTGTTACCCATGGTTTCTTTGCAGCTACCTTCTTTGTACCTATGTTTTCCTTCCCAACTTCCGTGATGGACCTTTTTAGAGATGTCCATTCCTCTTCAACTGTACTGCCTACTGCGCTACTCCTTATTGCTGTATCTATAGCGTTTGAGAACTTCAAACGTATCTCGTCATTCCTTAGTGCTTCTGTATCCCACTTCTTTGCGTATTGATTCTTCTTGACTAATGTCTTGAACTTCAACCTACTCTTCATCACTACTATACTATGATCTGACTCTATATCTGCTCCTGGGTGCCAGAGTGGAAATGAACAACTAACTGGCATAACATGTAAGAAAGATTACATATTATCTTCCCAGTGTATCCAATTTGACAGCAAATTTTTGCCAGATCGTTACACTACCAGTTGTGTAGTCCCCAGTTGGCGGCCGCTTTAAGTTCTATTGTAGGAACAGCGCCGAAAACGCGTCGTACGAACACGTAATAACGCCTAACCGGAGAATAAACGAGGAATAACTGAACCAGTGATTCTGGCAGAGTTAGTGAAGTTAACCGGGTAGAACAAGTTATGACAATGACAGGAATAGTTACAGAATTAGCGATGACAAGCTTATCTGTTAGAACGAGGAGTGAGAAGAAACGGGGAAATCACACAAATTATATGGAAGAATATGACGATTCCAAATTTATATAAAAATTTCTTATTACTACTTTTCGATCTCATGCTTCAGAAAATGGAGCTTTTTTTTGTTTTGTAAATGAGGTACATATATAAGAATGACCATTTGTGCCAAAACAGTCTTGGCGTGTGTTACAGTTCCTGCAATATTAGAAAGGCCTATTTTTTATCTAGTAGACAGTGTCAAAATAGACGTAATCAAATAGGGAAACCACGACAGTCTTGGGTGCGATTCGTATTAACAGCTTTTTCGGTAATCAGAATGAGATTTTCACTCTGCAGCGGAGTGTGCGCTGATATGAAACTTACTGGCAGATTAAAACTGTGTGCCGGACCGAGACTCGAACTCGGGACTGTAAAGTTTGGAAGGTAGGAGACGAGATACTGGCAGAAGTAAAGCTGTGAGGATGGGACGTGAGTCGTGCTTGGGTAGCTCAGTTGGTTGAGCACTTGCCCGCGAAATGCAAAGGTCCCGAGTTTGAGTCTCGGTCCGGCACACAGTTTTAAACTGCCAGGAAGTTTCAGCTTTTTCAGTATTAAGCAACGACATTTTGCGTTTTCTTGTAGCAGAAAAATAGTTCAAATGGCTCTGAGCACTATGGGACTTAACATCTGAGGTCATCAGTCCCCTAGAACTACTTAAACCTAATTATCCTAAGGAGCCGGCAGGGGTGGCCGAGCGGTTCTAGGCGCATCAGTCTGGAACCGTGCGACCGCAATGGTCGCAGGTTCGAATCCTGCCTCGGGCATGGATGTGTGTGATGTCCTTAGGTTAGTTAGGTTTAAGGAGTTCTAAGATGTAGGGGACTGATGACCTCAGAAGTTAAGTCCCATAGTGCTCAGACCCATTTGAACCATTTTTTTTAACCTAAGGGTATCACACACACCGATGCCCGAGACAGGATTCCAACCTGCGACCGTAGCGGTCGCGCGGTTCCGGACTGAAGCGCCTAGAACCGTTCGGCCACTCCGGCCGGCTTGTAGCAAAATGTTTAACGAACTTTGAGTTGATAAATTATTTATCAGAAAAGAAAGCACGCCATGTAAAGCTGTAGTAAGATTAGAGAATAAAATATGCTGGGGCCTAAGGATTAAAGAAATGTGTACTGTCTTGCTTGTGTCTTATCTTTACTGTTTTTTATTATTTCTCTATATCTGGTTTTATGCCAGACAAAAGAGAAAGATATTAACTAATAGGCAACAAAGAGTACAAATTTTCTGAAGAATTCTTACTCCCCTGGTCATATATAATCCCCCCAAGCATCAGTTGTGAGTACTTTTTTAAGCGGGGTAGGATGTCAAACCGAATGACTGGACCACGACGTTTTAATTTCCACTGTCCTGACTGTAAGTTTGATGGCTTCCATTACATAATATACACGTTTCAATACCACAGAGCTAAATACAGTGACCTGCGATAGAAGAAAGCTGTGTGAAGAGGCGTAGCACTGCGCTTTGACACTCTTGAGTCCCAATAACATGTCTTATATTTCCCCGAACATATATGTTTTATATATCAAACTCTTCAGAAATATGAGTGCTACATAATGAACATATTTTTGAAAAATCTATTTTGTTTTTAATTTTTGACATCCTATCTCAAACGTTCAAAGGCGGTGGGGCCGGGGGGGGGGGGGGGGGGGGCACTATCAACTTTTTGCTCGTAGATCCGCAGTTGCCTGTTGGTCGTGGGAGGGGGAAGGGGGGGGGGCGGGGGAGAGAGAGAGAGGCGCGTGATTCACCCTTAGCCATATGTATTGACGCCGTTGCAGCATGTGTTCCCTAATCCCTATTCTCACCTAGCTCAGTTTCTCTGTCCGTTGGGAACAGACAGTAAGTCACACGCTCTCCTGTAGCGCACTGCTCTCTAAAGGTGATGCACTTCGCGCCTCAGTTGTTGTCTCCTTTAACCATCGCTGCGGCCTCCGCCACGGAGTGGCAAGTTCTTTGCACGTCCTTCTTCCCTTTTCAATGGCGCCTGTTAATCTAGTGGCTTGCAGTAACTGTTTATAAATTCCAGTTCTGATTCCTTGTCGATAATTAACACGTTTATTACTATGCGCATTAGCAGAACGTTGGCTTTTTTTCTTTTTTTCTTTTGGTCATCAGTCAACTGACTGGTTTGATGCGGCCCGCCATGAATTCCTTTCCTGTGCTAACCTCTTCATCTCAGAGTAGCACTTGCAACCTACGTCCTCAATTATTTGCTTGACGTATTCCAATCTCTGTCTTCCTCTACAGTTTTTGCCCTCTACAGCTCCCTCTAGTACCATGGAAGTCATTCCCTCATGTCGTAGCAGATGTCCTATCATCCTGTCCCTTCTCCTTATCAGTGTTTTCCACATATTCCTTTCCTCTCCGATTCTGCGTAGAACCTCCTCATTCCAGTCCACCTAATTTTCAACGTTCGTCTATAGCACCACATCTCAAATGCTTCGATTCTCTTCTGTTCCGGTTTTCCCACAGTCCATGTTTCACTACCATACAATGCTGTACTCCAGACGTGCGTCCTCAGAAATTTCTTCCTCAAATTAAGGCCGGTATTTGATATTAGTAGACTTCTCTTGGCCAGAAATGCCTTTTTTGCCATAGCGAGTCTGCTTTCGACGTCCCCCTTGCTCCGTCCGTCATTGGTTCTTTTACTGCCTAGGTACCAGAATTCCTTAACTTCATTGACTTCGTGACCATCAATCCTGATGTTAAGTTTCTCGCTGTTGTCATTTCTGCTACTTCTCATTACCTTCGTCTTTCTCCGATTTACTCTCAAACCATACTGTGTACTCATTAGACTGTTCATTCCGTTCAGCAGATCATTTATTTCATCTTCACTTTCACTCAGGATAGCAATGTCATCAGCGAATCGTATCATTGATATCCTTTCACCTTGTATTTTAATTCCACTACTGAACCTTTCTTTTATTTCCATCATTGCTTCCTCGATGTACAGATTGAAGAGTAGGGGCGAAAGGCTACAGCCTTGTCTTACACCCTTCTTAATACGAGCATTTCGTTCTTGATCGTCCACTCTTATTATTCCCTCTTGGTTGGTGTACATATTGTATATGACCCGTCTCTCCCGATAGCTTACCCCTACTTTTTTCAGAATCTCGAACAGCTTGCACCATTTTATATTGTCGAACGCTTTTTCCAGGTTGACAAATCCTATGAAAGTGTCTTGATTATTCTTTAGCCTTGCTTCCATTATTAGCCGTAACGTCAGAATTGCCTCTCTCGTCCCTTTACTTTTCCTAAAGCCAAACTGATCGTCACCTAGCGCATTCTCAATTTTCTTTTCCATTCTTCTGTATATTATTCTTGTAAGCAGCTTCGATGCACGAGCTGTTAAGATGATTGTGCGATAATTCCCGCACTTGTCAGCTCTTTCCGTCTTCGGAATTGTGTGGATGATGCTTTTCCGAAAGTCAGATGGTATATCGCAAGACTCATTTATTCTACACACCAACGTGAATAGTCGTTTTGTTGCCACTTCCCCCAATGATTTTAGAAATTCTGATGGAATGTTATCCATCCCTTCTGCCTTATTTGACCGTAAGTCCTCCAAAGCTCTTTTAAATTCCGATTCTAATACTGGATCCCCTATCTCTTCTAAATCGACTCCAGTTTCTTCTTCTATCACATCAGACAAATCTTCACCCTCATAGAGGCTTCCAATGTATTCTTTCCACCTATCTGCTCTCTCCTCTGAATTTAACAGTGGAATTCCCGTTGCACTCTTAATGTCACCGCCGTTGCTTTTAATGTCACCAAAGGTTGTTTTGACTTTCCTGTATGCTGATTCTGTCCTTCCGACAGTCATATCTTTTTCGATGTCTTCACATTTTTCCTGCAGCCATTTCGTCTTAGCTTCCCTGCACTTCCTATTTATTTCATTCCTCAGCGACTTATATTTCTGTATTCCTGATTTTCCGGAAGATGTTTGTACTTCCTCCTTTCATCTATCAACTGAAGTATTTCTTCTGTTACCCATGGTTTCTTTGCAGCTACCTTCTTTGTACCTATGTTTTCCTTCCCAACTTCCGTGATGGACCTTTTTAGAGATGTCCATTCCTCTTCAACTGTACTGCCTACTGCGCTACTCCTTATTGCTGTATCTATAGCGTTTGAGAACTTCAAACGTATCTCGTCATTCCTTAGTGCTTCTGTATCCCACTTCTTTTCGTATTGATTCTTCTTGACTAATGTCTTGAACTTCAACCTACTCTTCATCACTACTATACTATGATCTGACTCTATATCTGCTCCTGGGTGCCAGAGTGGAAATGAACAACTAACTGGCATAACATGTAAGAAAGATTACATATTATCTTCCCAGTGTATCCAATTTGACAGCAAATTTTTGCCAGATCGTTACACTACCAGTTGTGTAGTCCCCAGTTGGCGGCCGCTTTAAGTTCTATTGTAGGAACAGCGCCGAAAACGCGTCGTACGAACACGTAATAACGCCTAACCGGAGAATAAACGAGGAATAACTGAACCAGTGATTCTGGCAGAGTTAGTGAAGTTAACTGGGTAGAACAAGTTATGACAATGACAGGAATAGTTACAGAATTAGCGATGACAAGCTTATCTGTTAGAACGAGGAGTGAGAAGAAACGGGGACATCACACAAATTATATGGAAGAATATGACGATTCCAAATTTATATAAAAATTTCTTATTACTACTTTTCGATCTCATGCTTCAGAAAATGGAGCTTTTTTTTGTTTTGTAAATGAGGTACATATATAAGAATGACCATTTGTGCCAAAACAGTCTTGGCGTGTGTTACAGTTCCTGCAATATTAGAAAGGCCTATTTTTTATCTAGTAGACAGTGTCAAAATAGACGTAATCAAATAGGGAAACCACGACAGTCTTGGGTGCGATTCGTATTAACAGCTTTTTCGGTAATCAGAATGAGATTTTCACTCTGCAGCGGAGTGTGCGCTGATATGAAACTTACTGGCAGATTAAAACTGTGTGCCGGACTGAGACTCGAACTCGGGACTGTAAAGTTTGGAAGGTAGGAGACGAGATACTGGCAGAAGTAAAGCTGTGAGGATGGGACGTGAGTCGTGCTTGGGTAGCTCAGTTAGTTGAGCACTTGCCCGCGAAATGCAAAGGTCCCGAGTTTGAGTCTCGGTCCGGCACACAGTTTTAAACTGCCAGGAAGTTTCAGCTTTTTCAGTATTAAGCAACGACATTTTGCGTTTTCTTGTAGCAGAAAAATAGTTCAAATGGCTCTGAGCACTATGGGACTTAACATCTGAGGTCATCAGTCCCCTAGAACTACTTAAACCTAATTATCCTAAGGAGCCGGCAGTGGTGGCCGAGCGGTTCTAGGCGCATCAGTCTGGAACCGTGCGACCGCAATGGTCGCAGGTTCGAATCCTGCCTCGGGCATGGATGTGTGTGATGTCCTTAGGTTAGTTAGGTTTAAGGAGTTCTAAGATGTAGGGGACTGATGACCTCAGAAGTTAAGTCCCATAGTGCTCAGACCCATTTGAACCATTTTTTTAACCTAAGGGTATCACACACACCGATGCCCGAGACAGGATTCCAACCTGCGACCGTAGCGGTCGCGCGGTTCCGGACTGAAGCGCCTAGAACCGTTCGGCCACTCCGGCCGGCTTGTAGCAAAATGTTTAACGAACTTTGAGTTGATAAATTATTTATCAGAAAAGAAAGCACGCCATGTAAAGCTGTAGTAAGATTAGAGAATAAAATATGCTGGGGCCTAAGGATTAAAGAAATGTGTACTGTCTTGCTTGTGTCTTATCTTTACTGTTTTTATTATTTCTCTATATCTGGTTTTATGCCACACAAAAGAGAAAGATATTAACTAATAGGCAACAAAGAGTACAAATTTTCTGAAGAATTCTTACTCCCCTGGTCATATATAATCCCCCCAAGCATCAGTTGTGAGTACTTTTTTAAGCGGGGTAGGATGTCAAACCGAATGACTGGACCACGACGTTTTAATTTCCACTGTCCTGACTGTAAGTTTGATGGCTTCCATTACATAATATACACGTTTCAATACCACAGAGCTAAATACAGTGACCTGCGATAGAAGAAAGCTGTGTGAAGAGGCGTAGCACTGCGCTTTGACACTCTTGAGTCCCAATAACATGTCTTATATTTCCCCGAACATATATGTTTTATATATCAAACTCTTCAGAAATATGAGTGCTACATAATGAACATATTTTTGAAAAATCTATTTTGTTTTTAATTTTTGACATCCTATCTCAAACGTTCAAAGGCGGTGGGGCCGGGGGGGGGGGGGGGGGGGGGCACTATCAACTTTTTGCTCGTAGATCCGCAGTTGCCTGTTGGTCGTGGGAGGGGGAAGGGGGGGGGGCGGGGGAGAGAGAGAGAGGCGCGTGATTCACCCTTAGCCATATGTATTGACGCCGTTGCAGCATGTGTTCCCTAATCCCTATTCTCACCTAGCTCAGTTTCTCTGTCCGTTGGGAACAGACAGTAAGTCACACGCTCTCCTGTAGCGCACTGCTCTCTAAAGGTGATGCACTTCGCGCCTCAGTTGTTGTCTCCTTTAACCATCGCTGCGGCCTCCGCCACGGAGTGGCAAGTTCTTTGCACGTCCTTCTTCCCTTTTCAATGGCGCCTGTTAATCTAGTGGCTTGCAGTAACTGTTTATAAATTCCAGTTCTGATTCCTTGTCGATAATTAACACGTTTATTACTATGCGCATTAGCAGAACGTTGGCTTTTTTTCTTTTTTTCTTTTGGTCATCAGTCAACTGACTGGTTTGATGCGGCCCGCCATGAATTCCTTTCCTGTGCTAACCTCTTCATCTCAGAGTAGCACTTGCAACCTACGTCCTCAATTATTTGCTTGACGTATTCCAATCTCTGTCTTCCTCTACAGTTTTTGCCCTCTACAGCTCCCTCTAGTACCATGGAAGTCATTCCCTCATGTCGTAGCAGATGTCCTATCATCCTGTCCCTTCTCCTTATCAGTGTTTTCCACATATTCCTTTCCTCTCCGATTCTGCGTAGAACCTCCTCATTCCAGTCCACCTAATTTTCAACGTTCGTCTATAGCACCACATCTCAAATGCTTCGATTCTCTTCTGTTCCGGTTTTCCCACAGTCCATGTTTCACTACCATACAATGCTGTACTCCAGACGTGCGTCCTCAGAAATTTCTTCCTCAAATTAAGGCCGGTATTTGATATTAGTAGACTTCTCTTGGCCAGAAATGCCTTTTTTGCCATAGCGAGTCTGCTTTCGACGTCCCCCTTGCTCCGTCCGTCATTGGTTCTTTTACTGCCTAGGTACCAGAATTCCTTAACTTCATTGACTTCGTGACCATCAATCCTGATGTTAAGTTTCTCGCTGTTGTCATTTCTGCTACTTCTCATTACCTTCGTCTTTCTCCGATTTACTCTCAAACCATACTGTGTACTCATTAGACTGTTCATTCCGTTCAGCAGATCATTTATTTCATCTTCACTTTCACTCAGGATAGCAATGTCATCAGCGAATCGTATCATTGATATCCTTTCACCTTGTATTTTAATTCCACTACTGAACCTTTCTTTTATTTCCATCATTGCTTCCTCGATGTACAGATTGAAGAGTAGGGGCGAAAGGCTACAGCCTTGTCTTACACCCTTCTTAATACGAGCATTTCGTTCTTGATCGTCCACTCTTATTATTCCCTCTTGGTTGGTGTACATATAGTATATGACCCGTCTCTCCCGATAGCTTACCCCTACTTTTTTCAGAATCTCGAACAGCTTACACCATTTTATATTGTCGAACGCTTTTTCCAGGTTGACAAATCCTATGAAAGTGTCTTGATTATTCTTTAGCCTTGCTTCCATTATTAGCCGTAACGTCAGAATTGCCTCTCTCGTCCCTTTACTTTTCCTAAAGCCAAACTGATCGTCACCTAGCGCATTCTCAATTTTCTTTTCCATTCTTCTGTATATTATTCTTGTAAGCAGCTTCGATGCACGAGCTGTTAAGCTGATTGTGCGATAATTCTCGCACTTGTCAGCTCTTTCCGTCTTCGGAATTGTGTGGATGATGCTTTTCCAAAAGTCAGATGGTATATCGCAAGACTCATTTATTCTACACACCAACGTGAATAGTCGTTTTGTTGCCACTTCCCCCAATGATTTTAGAAATTCTGATGGAATGTTATCCATCCCTTCTGCCTTATTTGACCGTAAGTCCTCCAAAGCTCTTTTAAATTCCGATTCTAATACTGGATCCCCTATCTCTTCTAAATCGACTCCAGTTTCTTCTTCTATCACATCAGACAAATCTTCACCCTCATAGAGGCTTCCAATGTATTCTTTCCACCTATCTGCTCTCTCCTCTGAATTTAACAGTGGAATTCCCGTTGCACTCTTAATGTTACCGCCGTTGCTTTTAATGTCACCAAAGGTTGTTTTGACTTTCCTGTATGCTGATTCTGTCCTTCCGACAGTCATATCTTTTTCGATGTCTTCACATTTTTCCTGCAGCCATTTCGTCTTAGCTTCCCTGCACTTCCTATTTATTTCATTCCTCAGCGACTTATATTTCTGTATTCCTGATTTTTCCGGAAGATGTTTGTACTTCCTCCTTTCATCTATCAACTGAAGTATTTCTTCTGTTACCCATGGTTTCTTTGCAGCTACCTTCTTTGTACCTATGTTTTCCTTCCCAACTTCCGTGATGGACCTTTTTAGAGATGTCCATTCCTCTTCAACTGTACTGCCTACTGCGCTACTCCTTATTGCTGCATCTATAGCGTTTGAGAACTTCAAACGTATCTCGTCATTCCTTAGTGCTTCCGTATCCCACTTCTTTGCGTATTGATTCTTCTTGACTAATGTCTTGAACTTCAACCTACTCTTCATCACTACTATACTATGATCTGACTCTATATCTGCTCCTGGGTGCCAGAGTGGAAATGAACAACTAACTGGCATAACATGTAAGAAAGATTACATATTATCTTCCCAGTGTATCCAATTTGACAGCAAATTTTTGCCAGATCGTTACACTACCAGTTGTGTAGTCCCCAGTTGGCGGCCGCTTTAAGTTCTATTGTAGGAACAGCGCCGAAAACGCGTCGTACGAACACGTAATAACGCCTAACCGGAGAATAAACGAGGAATAACTGAACCAGTGATTCTGGCAGAGTTAGTGAAGTTAACCGGGTAGAACAAGTTATGACAATGACAGGAATAGTTACAGAATTAGCGATGACAAGCTTATCTGTTAGAACGAGGAGTGAGAAGAAACGGGGACATCACACAAATTATATGGAAGAATATGACGATTCCAAATTTATATAAAAATTTCTTATTACTACTTTTCGATCTCATGCTTCAGAAAATGGAGCTTTTTTTTGTTTTGTAAATGAGGTACATATATAAGAATGACCATTTGTGCCAAAACAGTCTTGGCGTGTGTTACAGTTCCTGCAATATTAGAAAGGCCTATTTTTTATCTAGTAGACAGTGTCAAAATAGACGTAATCAAATAGGGAAACCACGACAGTCTTGGGTGCGATTCGTATTAACAGCTTTTTCGGTAATCAGAATGAGATTTTCACTCTGCAGCGGAGTGTGCGCTGATATGAAACTTACTGGCAGATTAAAACTGTGTGCCGGACCGAGACTCGAACTCGGGACTGTAAAGTTTGGAAGGTAGGAGACGAGATACTGGCAGAAGTAAAGCTGTGAGGATGGGACGTGAGTCGTGCTTGGGTAGCTCAGTTGGTTGAGCACTTGCCCGCGAAATGCAAAGGTCCCGAGTTTGAGTCTCGGTCCGGCACACAGTTTTAAACTGCCAGGAAGTTTCAGCTTTTTCAGTATTAAGCAACGACATTTTGCGTTTTCTTGTAGCAGAAAAATAGTTCAAATGGCTCTGAGCACTATGGGACTTAACATCTGAGGTCATCAGTCCCCTAGAACTACTTAAACCTAATTATCCTAAGGAGCCGGCAGGGGTGGCCGAGCGGTTCTAGGCGCATCAGTCTGGAACCGTGCGACCGCAATGGTCGCAGGTTCGAATCCTGCCTCGGGCATGGATGTGTGTGATGTCCTTAGGTTAGTTAGGTTTAAGGAGTTCTAAGATGTAGGGGACTGATGACCTCAGAAGTTAAGTCCCATAGTGCTCAGACCCATTTGAACCATTTTTTTAACCTAAGGGTATCACACACACCGATGCCCGAGACAGGATTCCAACCTGCGACCGTAGCGGTCGCGCGGTTCCGGACTGAAGCGCCTAGAACCGTTCGGCCACTCCGGCCGGCTTGTAGCAAAATGTTTAACGAACTTTGAGTTGATAAATTATTTATCAGAAAAGAAAGCACGCCATGTAAAGCTGTAGTAAGATTAGAGAATAAAATATGCTGGGGCCTAAGGATTAAAGAAATGTGTACTGTCTTGCTTGTGTCTTATCTTTACTGTTTTTATTATTTCTCTATATCTGGTTTTATGCCACACAAAAGAGAAAGATATTAACTAATAGGCAACAAAGAGTACAAATTTTCTGAAGAATTCTTACTCCCCTGGTCATATATAATCCCCCCAAGCATCAGTTGTGAGTACTTTTTTAAGCGGGGTAGGATGTCAAACCGAATGACTGGACCACGACGTTTTAATTTCCACTGTCCTGACTGTAAGTTTGATGGCTTCCATTACATAATATACACGTTTCAATACCACAGAGCTAAATACAGTGACCTGCGATAGAAGAAAGCTGTGTGAAGAGGCGTAGCACTGCGCTTTGACACTCTTGAGTCCCAATAACATGTCTTATATTTCCCCGAACATATATGTTTTATATATCAAACTCTTCAGAAATATGAGTGCTACATAATGAACATATTTTTGAAAAATCTATTTTGTTTTTAATTTTTGACATCCTATCTCAAACGTTCAAAGGCGGTGGGGCCGGGGGGGGGGGGGGGCACTATCAACTTTTTGCTCGTAGATCCGCAGTTGCCTGTTGGTCGTGGGAGGGGGAAGGGGGGGGGGGCGGGGGAGAGAGAGAGAGGCGCGTGATTCACCCTTACCCATATGTATTGACGCCGTTGCAGCATGTGTTCCCTAATCCCTATTCTCACCTAGCTCAGTTTCTCTGTCCGTTGGGAACAGACAGTAAGTCACACGCTCTCCTGTAGCGCACTGCTCTCTAAAGGTGATGCACTTCGCGCCTCAGTTGTTGTCTCCTTTAACCATCGCTGCGGCCTCCGCCACGGAGTGGCAAGTTCTTTGCACGTCCTTCTTCTCTTTTCAATGGCGCCTGTTAATCTAGTGGCTTGCAGTAACTGTTTATAAATTCCAGTTCTGATTCCTTGTCGTTAATTAACACGTTTATTATTATGCGCATTAGCAGAACGTTGGCTTTTTTTCTTTTTTTCTTTTGGTCATCAGTCAACTGACTGGTTTGATGCGGCCCGCCATGAATTCCTTTCCTGTGCTAACCTCTTCATCTCAGAGTAGCACTTGCAACCTACGTCCTCAATTATTTGCTTGACGTATTCCAATCTCTGTCTTCCTCTACAGTTTTTGCCCTCTACAGCTCCCTCTAGTACCATGGAAGTCATTCCCTCATGTCGTAGCAGATGTCCTATCATCCTGTCCCTTCTCCTTATCAGTGTTTTCCACATATTCCTTTCCTCTCCGATTCTGCGTAGAACCTCCTCATTCCAGTCCACCTAATTTTCAACGTTCGTCTATAGCACCACATCTCAAATGCTTCGATTCTCTTCTGTTCCGGTTTTCCCACAGTCCATGTTTCACTACCATACAATGCTGTACTCCAGACGTGCGTCCTCAGAAATTTCTTCCTCAAATTAAGGCCGGTATTTGATATTAGTAGACTTCTCTTGGCCAGAAATGCCTTTTTTGCCATAGCGAGTCTGCTTTCGACGTCCCCCTTGCTCCGTCCGTCATTGGTTCTTTTACTGCCTAGGTAGCAGAATTCCTTAACTTCATTGACTTCGTGACCATCAATCCTGATGTTAAGTTTCTCGCTGTTGTCATTTCTGCTACTTCTCATTACCTTCGTCTTTCTCCGATTTACTCTCAAACCATACTGTGTACTCATTAGACTGTTCATTCCGTTCAGCAGATCATTTATTTCATCTTCACTTTCACTCAGGATAGCAATGTCATCAGCGAATCGTATCATTGATATCCTTTCACCTTGTATTTTAATTCCACTACTGAACCTTTCTTTTATTTCCATCATTGCTTCCTCGATGTACAGATTGAAGAGTAGGGGCGAAAGGCTACAGCCTTGTCTTACACCCTTCTTAATACGAGCATTTCGTTCTTGATCGTCCACTCTTATTATTCCCTCTTGGTTGGTGTACATATTGTATATGACCCGTCTCTCCCGATAGCTTACCCCTACTTTTTTCAGAATCTCGAACAGCTTGCACCATTTTATATTGTCGAACGCTTTTCCCAGGTCGACAAATCGTATGAAAGTGTCTTGATTTTTCTTTAGCCTTGCTTCCATTACTAGCCGTAACGTCAGAATTGCCTCTCTCGTCCCTTTACTTTTCCTAAAGCCAAACTGATCGTCACCTAGCACATTCTCAATTTTGTTTTCCATTCTTCTGTATATTATTCTTGTAAGCAGCTTCGATGCACGAACTGTTAAGCTGATTGTGCGATAATTCTCGCACTTGTCAGCTCTTTCCGTCTTCGGAATTGTGTGGATGATGCTTTTCCGAATGTCAGATGGTATGTCGCCAGACTCATTTATTCTACACACCAACGTGAATAGTCGTTTTGTTGCCACTTCCCCCAATGATTTTAGAAATTCTGATGGAATGTTATCCATCCCTTCTGCCTTATTTGACCGTAAGTCCTCCAAAGTTCTTTTAAATTCCGATTCTAATACTGGATCCCCTATCTCTTCCAAATCAACTCCAGTTTCTTCTTCTATCACATTAGACAAATCTTCACCCTCATAGAAGCTTTCAATGTATTCTTTCCACCTATCTGCTCTCTCCTCTGAATTTAACAGTGGAATTCCCGTTGCACTCTTAATGTTACCACCGTTGCTTTTAATGTCACCAAAGGTTGTTTGGACTTTCCTGTATGCTGATTCTGTCCTTCCGACAATCATATCTTTTTCGATGTCTTCACATTTTTCCTGCAGCCATTTCGTCTTAGCTTCCCTGCACTTCCTATTTATTTCATTCCTCAGCGACTTGTATTTCTGTATTCCTGATTTTCCGGAAGATGTTTGTACTTCCTCCTTTCATCTATCAACTGAAGTATTTCTTCTGTTACCCATGGTTTCTTTGCAGCTACCTTCTTTGTACCTATGTTTTCCTTCCCAACTTCCGTGATGGACCTTTTTAGAGATGTCCATTCCTCTTCAACTGTACTGCCTACTGCGCTACTCCTTATTGCTGTATCTATAGCGTTTGAGAACTTCAAACGTATCTCGTCATTCCTTAGTGCTTCCGTATCCCACTTCTTTGCGTATTGATTCTTCCTGACCAATGTCTTCAGCCTACTCTTCATCACTACTATATTGTGATCTGAGTCTATATCTGCTCCTGGGTACGCCTTACAGTCCAGTATCTGATTTCGGAATCTCTGTCTGACCATGATGTAATCTAATTGAAATCTGCCCGTATCTCCCGGCCTTTTCCAAGTGTACCTCCTCCTCTTGTGATTCTTGAACAGGGTATTCGCTATTACTAGCTGAAACTTGTTACAGAACTCAATTAGTCTTTCTCCTCTTTCATTCCTCGTCCCAAGCCCATATTCTCCTAACCTTTTCTTCTACTCCTTCCCCTACAACTGCATTCCAGTCGCCCATGACTATTTTCGTCCCCCTTTACATACTGCATTACCCTTTCAATATCCTCATACACTATCTCTATCTGTTCATCATCAGCTTGCGACGTCAGCATGTATACCTGAACTATCGTTGTCGGTGTTGGTCTGCTATCGATTCTGATTAGAACAACCCGGTCACTGAACTGTTCACAGTAACACACCCTCTGCCCTACCTTCCTATTCATAACGAATCCTACACCTGTTATACCATTTTCTGCTGCTGTTGATATTACCCGATACTCATCTGACCAGAAATCCTTGTCTTCCTTCCACTTCACTTCACTGACCCCTACTGTATGTAGATTGAGCATTTGCATTTCCCTTTTCTGATTTTCTAGTTCCCTACCACGTTCAAGCTTCTGACATTCCACGCCCCGACTCGTAGAACATTATCCTTTCGTTGATTATTCAATCTTTTTCTCATGGTAACCTCCCCCTTGGCAGTCCCCTCCCGGAGATCCGAATGAGGGACTATTCCGGAATCTTTTGCCAATGGAGAGATCATAATGACACTTCTTTAATTATAGGCCATATGTCCTGTGGATACAAGTTACGTGTCTTTAATGCGGTGGTTTCCATTGCCTTCTGCATCCTCATGTCGTTGATCATTACTGATTCTTCCGCCTTTAGGGGCAATTTCCCACCCCTAGGACAAGAGATTGCCCTGAACCTCTATCCGCTCCTCCGCCCTCTTTGACAAGGCCGTTGGCAGAATGAGGCTGACTTCTTATGCCGGAAGTCTTCGGCCGCCAATGCTGATTATTTATGAAAATTTGGGCAGTGGCGAGGATCGAACCCGGAACCGAAGGCGTTTAAATTATGAATCAAAGACGCTACCCCTAGACCACGGGTACTTTTTAAAAGAAAATCTAGTGTGAACTTTGAACACATTTTTCTGTAATTTATTGCTGAAATTGTGTAATTAGAGTATCATAGAAAGTTCCCTTTAAATAAGTTTTTTTGAATTGCGATGACACTTACGGTTCATTCAGTCAGTAAAGTACCAAATGGTAAATTCTTTTAGCAAATAATTCAACTTAGGAGAAACAAAATATAAAACATATGCTTTGAGTATTGGCATCTATTTTTAAAACAAGTGATTTATGCACCGACAGTAGCAGTATCTTGCAATAACATTGCCAAAACCAGAGTTTAAGTATGTGACAGCAAAAGCACGATGTGAAATAAAAATTAGGTACAAATACATTTATGTTTTATGTTAGAAGAGACACACATTTCTTAAAAGTAATTATGAACTTTTGAATATTGTCGTACTAGCCTCTGGAGTTTCTGAGGGTCCAACAATAATTTTTAACGTTTGAGAACTAAAGAGTGTGATGTAACTACAAAACACAGACAAATAGTTAAAAAGCTAGGGCACCGTTTGGGCAGCCATGCTTTGAGTCTTTCAAAATTGTTGGAGTTAGTGAGAATAGAACCTGGTTCCAGAGCAATGATCAGCTATGGTAATCTCTACACTGTAGCGATGATCAGAAGCACCGGCTGAAACTGAAAATAATAATCCCACTACTGAGGAAGTCAGACGAAATGTAGAACTGCACATAAGTTGTGAATCATAACATCTGCTTACAAAATACTGTCTACAGAAATGACTCATTTCTCAGTCTCGTTTTGCTAACAGTTTAAAACTACAGAATTGGTTTTGAGAAAAAATTATAAATCGGTAGATTTACTTACAAAAAAGTCACTTGTACATCTGTTCAGTTCTTCTTTCCTGGGACACAAGAATTTCTCTATTACGTTGTAGTAAAACTGGGGCTTGCTCCTTAGAGTCATAAGGGTCTGTTTCTCTATTGAAAGTAGAATTAGGTCATTTAGTCTTTCCTGCGACTGTGTGCTTCTTAGATTTGTATTGATTCCTCTCAGAGCTGAGCAAGACCGTTCCACTGAAGATGTTGTACACGGAATTTTTAATAAGTTGACAATATACAAACTTCACTGAACCCTGAAACCAGGTCATGCTCGTTCATCGGTGATACTACCTCATACACACTCTTTGAATAAAATACAGATGAACTATATAGTACAATGAGTTCATTTTTCAAACCTACGTTATCTAACAGCGGTCCATCAACTGACGACAGTTTATGTGAAAGATGGTCAGGATTTTTGAGTTCGTGATTTTCGTAGTTCTGAGAACAAAGCAGGTGAAAAAATTCCAGCTTATGGAAAGAAGAGAACCTCTGTTATATCTCTACTATTTCAAAATACAGTTGACAATAAATACCCATTTCTGTTTTATCTGAATCCAGTTTCTTTACTCTCTGTTTAGAAATTGTATCACAGTTTTCAGCCACAGACGATTTACAAAAGCATTCGAGAGTGTGTTCTCTGTCAAATTGCAGTTGTTCTGGAATCTCCTTATTCTTCTTGCTACATCACGCGACATCATAGTTTTTAATTTTCAGTATGTTATACAAGACAGCTGTGTACCTGATCATCTTAGAAAAAATTTCAGACAAGAAAGTTGTTGATAAAAGAAAAAAACCTAGAGACTTCACCACTGCATCGTTGTCCTAATTATCACTATTGTCCAGAACACTCTCAGAGAATGGTAACAGTTCTTCTCTATGTTGATTACCTGTGTGGACTAAACTGGATGAGTAGTTCCGCCTAGATGGGGCAGTTGATGGCAACTGCCTTTGAACAAATTCCTGTAACGCATAAGTTTTTAGAAAATTTGGATCTCACACCGCACAGCAATACTCCAGAACAGGGCGGACAAGCGTGCTGTAAGCATTCTCTTTATTAGACCTGTTTAACCTACTAAGTGTTCTGCTAATGAATCGCAATCTTTGGTTTGCTCTACCCACAACATTATCTACGTGATCGTTCCAATTCAGGTTATTTGTGATTGTAAACCATAAGTATTTACAGGCTTAAGATTTGTGTGATTTACTGCGTAAGCGAAATTTAGTAGACTTCTTGTAGCACTCATGAATGACTTCACACTTTTATTTATTCACTGTCAAATGGTTCAAATGGCTCTGAGCACTATGGGACTCAACTGCTGTGGTCATAAGTCCCCTAGAACTTAGAACTACTTAAACCTAACTAACCTAAGGACAGCACACAACACCCAGCCATCACGAGGCAGAGTAAATCCCTGACCCCGCCGGGAATCGAACCCGGGAACCCGGGCGTGGGAAGCAAGAACGCTACCGCACGACCACGAGATGCGGGCTTATTCACTGTCAATTGCCACTTTCCGCACCATACAGGTATCTTATCTAAATCCTTTTGCAATTCGTTTTGGTCATCTGATGACTTCACAAGACGGTAAATGACAGCATCAAGTGCAAACAATCTAATAGGGCTACTCACATTGTCTCCAATGTCGTTAATATAGATAAGATACAATAGAGGGCCTATAATACTTCCTTGGGGAACGCCGGATATTTCCTCTGTTTTATTAGATGACTTTCCGTCTATTACTACGAACTGTGACCTTCCTGACAGGAAATCACGAATCCAGTCGCACAACTGAAGTGATACTCCATAGGCAGACATCTTGGTTAGAAGACGCTTGCGAGAAACGCTGTCGAAAGTCTTCTGGAAAGCTAAAAATATGGAATCAATCTGACATTCCCTGTCGATAGTATTCAGTATATTATGAATACAAAGAGCTAGTTGTGTTTCACAAGACTGATGTTTCCTGAATCCGTGCTAAGTGTCAATATATCGTTTTCTTCGGGCAATTCATTATGATTGAACACAGTGTATGTTCCAAAACCCTACATTTATCGCCAACGGTCTGTATGCGCATGATTTAAAAATCAAGGCCCCTAGAATCAAGGGCTTGTCACATCAGTAAAACAATCACTTATTCTAGAACTATTGGTCCCCCTTGGTTTCGTCGGGTGGATCGTCAGCGTCTATGGAGTGTAAACGTGTGGTGTTGGATAGTGAACCTCAGCTCATAGGCCCATGTTTCATAGACGGGACACTGAACGCGCATGAGTATTGCAGCCTCCTAACAGACCATCTTCCTCGCATGCTAGAGACGTTCCTCTGCAGACTAAACCTGCACCGGCGAAACATTGCAATTCTCAGTTCGCAATCCGTCACGTTAGTTTGGCTGTAACGCAATAGCGATGTTGCAACAGCAGCCTCTATACTCATAGCAGACGATACGATTTTCTGTTCCATCTCGTAAATGTAAGCTGGTGAGCAGTAACATTATATATCAGAATTCGTTTTTGACTTGCAGTTACAAGAAGAGCAAATAAACAACACATAATAACGTAGATATAATCGTAAAAAAGCACACGTTTCCGATAACGGAGGAAAGAAATAACGAATATATGCATTTGATGATTACCGATATCTTGTAACCAATTTGGAACACGACTCACGTTCAGACCCAACCTTCCATATGACCTCGCCCATGTGTCATAACTGCACATCCCATTACATAACTGCACACCCCATTAATGTTATTCCCGTACAGAAGAGGAATTTTATTTGTTAGTTGCAGGCGTGGTATCGGGCAATAAATACGAAATTTCAGTGCCCATGTTGTGAAGAAGTACGATGTAATGTTCCTTCATCCATGCGTGCCTGTCCGACGGAACATTGTTCGTACTTCTTCGCAACACACGGGAACTGAAATTTTTGTAGTTACAACTTTTGGCAGCCAACTGTCCTCAGGAGAGGATACAATGGATGTATGGAGCTCTTGACAACCGAACCAGTGCACGCACCCACATCAAAGTGGGCTGGGAGGGGAAGGGGGGGGGGGGGGGGAGCAACGTCATACTGCTACGTGGTTTCGTCCTGCCAGTACTACTGAAATAATGAAGCTTCATTTTGTTTCTTCCGCCCCTTATTGGTGCTTTACACTTTTTATCAGACAGTGTACATGTTAGTAGAAAATAAACAATGAGACAATCTGAATCAATGGCCCAATTGAAATATTGTTGCTTATAATACCATAGATGTACCTATGTAACTGAGATCGACAAATACGAGCCTGTTTGGTGGCGCTCAGCAGTCGGGTAGTCTCTTCGAATATTGGTGGTTGAGGAAATTTTTACCATGATGTACATATGGAGACTGGAGCAACGAATGAAAATTTGTACCAATGCCTGGATTCCTTCCAGGGTCTCCTGCTTACTAGACAGATGCACTAACCACTACGGCACGTTGGCACAGTGGCTTTGCACGACAAGCACACCTCCCTCCTCAATGCAAATTCTCGTTCACTTCTCAGCCCACTTAATAGTTTCCCTAAAGTCGAACATCATTGCAGGGGCTACCCAACTATATTGGAATAGCACCTTAGTATCGAACGAAATGGGTGCTCCTGCCGGAAACCTAGGTATAGGTGCTTCAAGCAAATGGAACTACATGGTTGCAGAGACCTTCTTTCAACATCTATGACCTATATATGCAGACTTACCAATGCCGGAATTCGAACTCAGGTCTTCCAATAATTCTCTGACAAGAGGAGGAGTGCTTGATTCGCAACGTTCCTGATCAGCAGACAAAACCTTTCATGTGCCACTCGTGTCTTTATCTTCTTGGCCAAGTTGGAAAGATGTTTTGTGTGTGTTAAGGTTCTGTCCAGTGTGACTCCCAGGTATTTTGGGCTTTAGTTGTATCTGACTGTGCCAAGAGAGCCGAACTGTGGACTGATCTTTGCTGATGTAAGTCGATTAGAGAGGTGGAACAGGCCAACCTCGGTTTTAGAAACATTTGGTCTCAGTCGCCATGTCTCAAAATACTCACAAAGTCTAGTAAGGCTGTTCGTTAGGTGATCTTCACATTCAGAAAGGTCTTCACCCTGATATGAAATTGCCAGGTCATCTGCAAATTGAAACTTTCGACAGGTCAAATTCGGCAGGTTAGCTGTGTAGAGGCACTCCGCTGGATCGAGTCCATCAACATCCGAGTGTAGTCTGAGCCATTTTAAAACTTGTGTGCTGTATATAATTTCACATGTTCATTTATATATATATATATATATATATATATATATATATATATATATATATATTGTTTTGCTAAATGTGTGTTACTGTAATTGATGCATACGACAACAACAACATGTGACACTGTTGATTATCCTGCCGTTGGTTGTGAACGTTAAGCCCTGTGGTCACATTGGTGCTATTCAGACGAATATACTATTTACTGGTTCGGATTTGTCCTCTCCATTCTACATCATCACGTAACATATGCATGTCACTACGCTGTGCAGACACTCACTACGATTACTTACATACAAAGAGACCATAGTCCATGGAGGAAGAATATCCCATTCGATTAGGCCGCTCAACGTACTCCTTGGGGTTTTCCAGGTGACAATGAATTACGACTCTTCCTGTCATCGGTGGTTTATCCACACTGCTGGCCATTACAGATGCAACTCTACGAAGGTGACATACAGTAAACGTCAAGCTGGCATGATTTGTACTACATGCCTCTGTGTGCAAATGATGTGTAGTTCAGGAAGTAGGTAGAAATAACGCCACCTACAGTGGTTGGACTAAAATGTGCAAAAACTGCGAGAAATGCATGCTTTAGCAGAAATGCAGATCCTACCCGTTCTGTTGGCAAAAGAGCCAACACCGTGTTACTAGAGGAGGCCGAAATGCACGCGTTTTAGCTCACGCAGGCTGTCGTGAGAAGGGAAGGACTATACTGACAAGGAATTAGAATTCAGACAGCAGACGTAATTAGTTTGATACCTAACTTTAATCCATTAATGATGAACGTCGCTATTGACGGTACATGATTCACAATATTATCTGTTCAGAATGCATTAATAGATACTGAATATGGCGCCTTGCTAGATCGTAGCAAATGACGTAGCTAAAGGTTATGCTAAACTGTCGTCTCTGCAAATGAGAGCGTATGTAGACAGTGAACCATCGCTAGCAAAGTCGGCTGTACAACTGGGGCGAGTTCTAGCAAGTCTCTCTAGACTAGACCTGCCGTGTGGCGGCGCTCGGTCTGCAATCACTGATAGTGGCGACACGCGGGTCCGACGTATACTAACGGACCGCGGCCGATTTAAAGGCTACCACCTAGCAAGTGTGGTGTCTGGCGGTGACACCACACTACCCTCGCCTGCAGGTGGCGCTGCTGTATTTGTACGTGCCTTATGTCGGAGGCTACGGGGAGCTCTGTTGCAACCAGGGAACAAGACGGATGAGCGGAGCCCCGGACTACCTGCTACACGACGTGTTCCGGACAGAAGATCCCTTGGGCGGTATCGGTGACACCGTGGATAGTACCGATCATTAAGCTTTTAGAGCTATAGTGAGCTGTGATCGTTGGAACGGTCGTCGTCCAGGGTTCTGAATATCGGACGCATTCTATGTGGCTCAGCTGTGGCATATATTTAACTAAGACAACTCTGCTGGAGGGGGAGTCCGAAAATTTGCCATGCTACTCATATGTACCGTATTCAGATGGTTTTTTCGTGTCCCTTCCAAATTCTGACAGTTGTGTTATCTTTTGTAATTGTTTGCATTGAGCAAAGATAGACGAATGAGGAACCGCAGTAATTTTGGTAGGATGGGCGTATGCGTCTTATTTATTTCTGGTTGTAATGCTTTTCTTGGCCAAGGTACCACATCAAATTAAATTGAACGTTTCATAGTAAAGTTTTTTTGACATATTGTGTTAGATCAATTATTTCGTATTGTTTTTAAAATGGCTCTGAGCACTACGGGACTTAACATCTGTGGTCATCAGTCCCCTGTTTTTAAAAGTTTGGTTTCAAGAGTGTCAGTGGATTTTACTGGATGGTTAGTTACAATAAAATTATGCTTAGAACTGATGTATTACGACTACCTCACCCCCCCCCCTCCCTCCCCGCTCGGCCCTACCAATGTGGTGGGCGTTTCCATGAGCTAGGTAGGGGAAATGTTTCATGTTTCAGGAGACACCTTGTCGAAGATTTATACCACATAAAGTGGAAGCAGAAAAACGTCTACATCTACATCTACATTGATACTCCGCAAGCCACCCAACGGTGTGTGGCGGAGGGCACTTTACGTGCCACTGTCATTACCTCCCTTTCCTGTTCCAGTCGCGTATGGTTCGCGGGAAGAACGACTGTCTGAAAGCCTCCGTGCGCGCTCTAATCTCTCTAATTTTACATTCGTGATCTCCTCGGGAAGTATAAGTAGGGGGAAGCAATATACTCGATACCTCATCCAGAAACGCACCCTCTCGAAACCTGGCGAGCAAGCTACACCGCGATGCAGAGCGCCTCTCTTGCAGAGTCTGCCACTTGAGTTTATTAAACATCTCCGTAACGCTATCACGGTTACCAAATAACCCAGTGACGAAACGCGCCGCTCTTCTTTGGATCTTCTCTATCTCCTCCGTCAACCCGACCTGGTACGGATCCCACACTGATGAGCAATACTCAAGTATAGGTCGAACGAGTGTTTTGTAAGCCACCTCCTTTGTTGATGGACTACATTTTCTAAGCACTCTCCCAATGAATCTCAACCTGGTACCCGCCTTACCAACAATTAGTTTTATATGATCATTCCACTTCAAATCGTTCCGTACGCATACTCCCAGATATTTTACAGAAGTAACTGCTACCAGTGTTTGTTCCGCTATCATATAATCATACAATAAAGGATCCTTCTTTTTATGTATTCGCAATACATTACATTTGTCTATGTTAAGGGTCAGTTGCCACTCCCTGCACCAAGTGCCTATCCGCTGCAGATCTTCCTGTATTTCGCTACAATTTTCTAATGCAGCAACTTCTCTGTATACTACAGCATCATCCGCGAAAAGCCGCATGGAACTTCCGACACTATCTACTAAGTCATTTATATATATTGTGAAAAGCAATGGTCCCATAACACTCCCCTGTGGCACGCCAGAGGTTACTTTAACGTCTGTAGACGTCTCTCCATTGATAACAACATGCTGTGTTCTGTTTGCCAAAAACTCCTCAATCCAGCCACACAGCTGGTCTGATATTCCGTAGGCTCTTACTTTGCTTATCAGGCGACAGTGCGGAACTGTATCGAACGCCTTCCGGAAGTCAAGAAAAATAGCATCTACCTGGGAGCCTGTATCTAATATTTTCTGGGTCTCATGAACAAATAAGGCGAGTTGGGTCTCACACGATCGCTGTTTCCGGAATCCATGTTGATTCCTACATAGTAGATTCTGGGTTTCCAGAAATGACATGATACGCGAGCAAAAAACATGTTCTAAAATTCTACAAGAGATCGACGTAAGAGATATAGGTCTATAGTTTTGCGCATCTGCTCGACGACCCTTCTTGAAGACTGGGACTATCTGTGCTCTTTTCCAATCATTTGGAACCCTCCGTTCCTCTAGAGACTTGCGGTACACGGCTGTTAGAAGGGGGGCAAGTTCTTTCGCGTACTCTGTGTAGAATCGAATTGGTATCCCGTCAGGTCCAGTGGACTTTCCTCTATTGAGTGATTCCAGTTGCTTTTCTATTCCTTGGACACTTATTTCGATGTCAGCCATTTTTTCGTTTGTGCGAGGATTTAGAGAAGGAACTGCAGTGCGGTCTTCCTCTGTGAAACAGCTTTGGAAAAAGGTGTTTAGTATTTCAGCTTTACGCGTGTCATCCTCTGTTTCAATGCCATCATCATCCCGTAGTGTCTGGATATGCTGTTTCGAGCCACTTACTGATTTAACGTAAGACCAGAACTTCCTAGGATTTTCTGTCAAGTCGGTACATAGAATTTTACTTTCGAATTCAATGAACGCTTCACGCATAGCCCTCCTTACGCTAACTTTGACATCGTTTAGCTTCTGTTTGTCTGAGAGGTTTTGGCTGCGTTTAAACTTGGAGTGGAGCTCTCTTTGCTTTCGCAGTAGTTTCCTAACTTTGTTGTTGTACCACGGTGGGTTTTTCCCGTCCCTCACCGTTTTACTCGGCACGTACCTGTCTAAAACGCATTTTACGATTGCCTTGAACTTTTTCCATAAACACTCAACATTGTCAGTGTCGGAACAGAAATTTTCGTTTTGATCTGTTAGGTAGTCTGAAATCTGCCTTCTATTACTCTTGCTAAACAGATAAACCTTCCTCCCTTTTTTTATATTCCTATTAACTTCCATATTCAGGGATGCTGTAACGGCCTTATGATCACTGATTCCCTGTTCTGTACATACAGATTCGAAAAGTTCGGGTCTGTTTGTTATCAGTAGGTCCAATATGTTATCTCTACGAGTCGGTTCTCTGTTTAATTGCTCGAGGTAATTTTCGGATAGTGCACTCAGTATAATGTCACTCGATGCTCTGTCCCTACCACCCGTCCTAAACACCTGAGTGTCCCAGTCTATATCTGGTAAATTGAAATCTCCACCTAAGACTATAACATGCTGAGAAAATTTATGTGAAATGTATTCCAAATTTTCTCTCAGTTGTTCTGCCACTACTGCTGCTGAGTCGGGAGGTCGGTAAAAGGAGCCAATTATTAACCTAGTTCGGTTGTTTAGTGTAACCTCCACCCATAATAATTCACAGGAACTATCCACTTCTACTTCACTACAGGATAAACTACTACTAACAGCGATGAACACTCCACCACCGGTTGCATGCAATCTATCCTTTCTAAACACCGTCTGTACCTTTGTAAAAACTTCGGCAGAATTTATCTCTGGCTTAAGCCAGCTTTCTGTACCTATAACGATTTCAGCTTCAGTGCTTTCTATCAGCGCTTGAAGTTCCGGTACTTTACCAACGCAGCTTCGACAGTTGACAATTACAATACCGATTGCTGCTTGGTCCCCGCATGTCCTGACTTTGCCCCGCACCCGTTGAGGCTGTTGCCCTTTCTGTACTTGCCCAAGGCCATCTAACCTAAAAAACCGCCCAGCCCACGCCACACAACCCCTGCTACCCGTGTAGCCGCTTGTTGCGTGTAGTGGACTCCTGACCTATCCAGCGGAACCCGAAACCCCACCACCCTATGGCGCAAGTCGAGGAATCTGCAGCCCACACGGTCGCAGAACCGTCTCAGCCTCTGATTCAGACCCTCCACTCGGCTCTGTACCAAAGGTCCGCAGTCAGTCCTGTCGACGATGCTGCAGATGGTGAGCTCTGCTTTCATCCCGCTAGCGAGACTGGCAGTCTTCACCAAATCAGATAGCCGCCGGAAGCCAGAGAGGATTTCCTCTGATCCATAGCGACACACATCATTGGTGCCGACATGAGCGACCACCTGCAGATGGGTGCACCCTGTACCCTTCATGGCATCCGGAAGGACCCTTTCCACATCTGGAATGACTCCCCTCGGTATGCATACGGAGTGCACATTGGTTTTCTTCCCCTCTCTTGCTGCCATTTCCCTAAGGGGCCCCATTACGCGCCTGACGTTGGAGCTCCCAACTACCAGTAAGCCCACCCTCTGCGACTGCCCGGATCTTGCAGACTGAGGGGCAACCTCTGGAACAGGACAAGCAGCCATGTCAGGCCGAAGATCAGTATCAGCCTGAGACAGAGCCTGAAACCGGTTCGTCAGACAAACTGGAGAGGCTTTCCGTTCAGCCCTCCGGAATGTCTTTCGCCCCCTGCCACACCTTGAAACGACCTCCCACTCTACCACACGTGAGGGATCAGCCTCAATGCGGGCAGTATCCCGGGCAACCACAGTCGTAGTCCGATCAGGGGATGCGTGGGACGAGCTGGCCGTCCCCGACAAACCCCCATCCCGACCCCCACAGTGATGCCCATTGGCAACAGCCTCAAGCTGTGTGACCGAAGCCAACACTGCCTGAAGCTGGGAGCGAAGGGATGCCAACTCAGCCTGCATCCGAACACAGCAGTTGCAGTCCCTATCCATGCTAAAAACTGTTTTGCTAAGAACGTCTGAACTAATCTACAGAGAGCGCAAACAAATCGACAAAATTTAAACGGTTATTAAAATACAAGATTGCAAATCGACAAAATTTAAACGGTTATTAAAATACAAGATTGCCTAGTAAATGCAGTAATGCTGCTACTTGCGCACTGCTGACACTGCTCGGCGGCGGAAGGAGACTAAGCGAAATTACACTATTCAGGTACTAAAACACGATGCTACACTCTCAAATACTATAATACGCCCGAAATTTATGAATTAAACAATGCAAGAACCAAAAACACGCAAAGAAATTAAGAATTAAACTATGTAACAAATGAGTGAGCTAGGAGTATACGACTTGCTGCTCAGCTGCTTATCCAACGGCGGCAGGGAGCACACTGACTGCAACCAACCGACACTGGCCGTTCAAAACAAAACAGTAGACAAACGTCTACGCGAATTTACACTATTCAGGTACTAAAACGCGATGCTACAACTCTCAAATACTATAATACGCTCGAAATTTATGAATTAAACAATGCAAGTACGAAAAACACGCAAAGAAATTAAGAATTAAACTATGTAACAAATGAGTGAGCTAGGAGTATACGACTTGCTGCTGCAGCTGCTTATCCAACGGCGGCAGGGGGCACACATTCTTTAAGTCACAACGCGGACGTGTAATCGCGACAGACCGTGATTGAAGAGGATTCTGACGAAAAATAAGAAAACAGCTGAAAAAGTCATTTCAGAATTGAATGTTGCATTTGGGAACCAGGCCAGCACAAATCGAAGGGAGCTCCATAAGCAGGAAATCTCAGGACGATCTGGAATTCCAGAATCACTGATCAGCGATACAAATGACTGTAGTAGGAAGACGTAGTGCTGAAGCCGTAAAAACTGGACTATGGAGCAGTGGAAGAAGGTCATATAGTCGGATGAATCTTAGCCGGCCGGTGTGGCCGAGCGGTCCTAGGCGCATCTCTTGTTCACTTCTGGAACCGCGCGACCGTTACGGTCGCAGATTCGAAACCTGCCTCGGGCATGGATGTGTGTGATGTCCTTAGGTTAGTTAGGTTTAAGTCGTTCCAAGTTCTATGGGACTGATGACCTCAGCTGTTAAGTCCCATAGTGCTCAGAGCCATTTGAACCATTTTTCGGAGGAATCTTGTTTCACACTGTTTCCGAGTTCAGGCTGAGTTTGTGTCAAAAGAGTGAGACATGGTGGGGCTTCGGCGATGATTTGTGCAACCATATCGCGGTGTTCCATGTGCTCCATGGTTACTCTGCAAGGTCGCACTTTTGGATGATGAGGTCCAACCTATGCTATAATGTTTGTTCCCCAACGATGATGCCATGTTCCAAGAAGACAAGGTCCACGGTTACACAGCTCGCACCGCCCAAGACTGGTTTTGTGAGCACGAGTATGAACTGTCACATCTCTCCTGGCCACCTCAGTCCGCAGATCTCAGTTCTAATTTGGAAAACACATCCGTCATCGTTACCTGATCCTCCTAGAAAACATTTATTTATATTTTAGTATGTATTAAGGCATATAACTTTGTCAAAAATTGAACACAGGAGTTTTACGTATGTTGTGTGTGGACACCTTTCTTAGCTCGATAGGTATCGAATCAGTACTGCGCTTCCCACTACATTTTCATAAGCATGACAGGTGTTATGGCCTCTATTGCGATTTACCAGATCTCTGACCCTGTTCTGCAAACAATGTCCTTGATAAGTCTCCCATGTACTGAAATCTAGCGGAATTGCATTGGGAGACCGAGGGGGCAGGCAATGGGATTACCCCCCTCCCTCCCCCCACCCCCTGCACTCCGGCCCTTCTGATCGAATACTCAGGAGAAGTAGAGTAGCATCCCCGTGACAGTGGGTTGTGGCACTATCCTGTTTCAAAGTGACGTCGGGAGGCATTTGTGGACCTTCATAGATCGCCAACATGTTGAGAATGGTCAGCTCTGTCACTTGGTGCGCATGCGCTAAGCGACTCAGCGCTTTACACGAAATAGTAAGGATCACATCTTGGAGATTATCTCTATCGATTGCGTATTTACCCAACAATATAAAATATATTCTTTCGTTATAAGGATATGTTTTTGTGTATACCTCTAGCCCGGACATCATGATGTATTTTGCAGAAACAATGGCATGATTCCGCTGAAAATCATACAGGACATTCATTTATTCATTCCGAGAGACCAAGGGAAGATGTTTTAAATTCCAACGGTTTTTCTTATACCATATTATGCATGGTAATGCGTTGTGTTTTTGGCGTTTCCATATTTTCGTCCAATCTCTGCACGTACCGTTTTTGAGGAAATATTACGCAGCGGACTTTCAGAAATGGCATTTGGATGTCGTTTGTTTTTGAGAAGATTGTGCTATTCTTATTGTAAGAAGGAGAAATGTGTAATAGCACCTGTTGGAATTCGACAACGGCAGAGTCGTGGAGGATAACGCTTCTGTGATATTACTCCTCGCATTAATCGTAACCGCTCGTCTGTTGTGCGGAAATTGCATCGATGGGTTCTGTAGGGTTACAGTATTACGCAAGATCTCAGCAACCCCGTTCGACTAGCATCCAAGAGGATAGGCGAAGTGTTCACTTGGCTGTTCAGGGTCGTGGGCCACGTCACCCGCCTTCAGTCACGAAATGGGCTTGTTTGCAGCAAGACAGGTATCCGCAGTGGACAGTGTACTCACGCCTGTAGACCGTGAACAGTCAATGCGTCACCTAAAGACATCATCAAGGGATTTAGACGATGTGGTTGTGTACTATCCAGACTGTAAGGCCTTCCCAAAATTCGTAAGAAAAGTGTTCCATTACGTCCAATACTAAGCAACATTGTAGCGCCTATGTATGATTTAGCCAAACGTCAAGCATCTATGTATAGACTGTTGGGGGGAAAATGCCCACATCACATGTACATCTCAGCTGACTTTGTTACACTATTGGCCATTATAATTCCTACACCACGAAGATGACGTGCTACAGACGCGAAATTTAACCGACAGGAAGAAGATGTTGTGATATGCAAATGATTAGCTTTTCAGATCATTCACACAAGGTTGGCGCCGGTGGCGACATCCACAACGTGCTGACATGAGGAAAGTTTCCAACCGATTTCTCATACACAATCAGCAGTTCACCGGCGTTGCCTGGTGAAACATTGTTGTGATGTCTCGTGTAAGGAGGAGAAATGCGTAACATCACGTTTCCATCTTTGATAAAGGTCGGATTGTAGCCTATCGCGATTTCGGTTTATCGTATCGCGACATTGCAGCTCGCGTAGGTCGAGATCCAATGACTGTTAGCAGAATATGGAATCGGTGGGTGCAGAAGGGTAATACCGAACGCCATGCTGCATCCCAACGGCCTCGTATCACTAGCAGTCGATGTGACAGGCATCTTATCCGCATGGCGGTAATGGATCGTGCAGCAACTTCTCGATCCCTGAGTCAACAGACGGGGACGTTTGCAAGACAACAACCATCTGCACGAACAGTTCGACGACGTTTGCAGCAGCATGGACTATCAGCTCGGAGACCATGGCTGCGCTTACCTCTGACGCTGCATCACAGACAGGAGCGCCTGCGATGGTGTACACAACGACGAACCTGGATGCACGAATGGCAAAACGTCATTTTTTCGGATGAATCCAGGTTCTGTTTACAGCATCATGATGATCGCATCCGTGTTTGGCGACATCGCTGTGAACGCACATTCGAAGCGCATATTCGTCACCGTCATACTGGCGTGTCAACCAGCGTGATGGTATGGGGTGCCATTGGTTAGACGTCTCGGTCAGCTCTTGTTCGCATTGACGGCACTTTTAACAGTGGACGTTACATTTCAGATGTGTTACGACCCGTGGCTCTACCCTTCATACCCTGCATTCTATCCCCGCGAAACACTACATTTCAGCAGGATAATGCACGACCGCATGTTGCAGGTCCTGTACGGGCCTTTCTGGATACAGAAAATGTTGGACTGCTGCCCTGGCCGGCACATTCTCCAGATCTCTCACCAACTGAAACGTCTGGTCAATAGTGGCCGAGCTACTGGCTGGTCACAATACGCCAGTCACTGCTCTTGATGAACTGTGGTATCGTGTTGAAGCTGCATGGGCAGATGTACGTGTACACGCCATCCAAGCTCTGTTTGACTCAATGCCCAGGCGTATCAAGGCCGTTATTACGGCCAGAGATGGTTGTTCTGGGTACTGATTTCTCAGGATCTATGCACTCAAATTGCGTGAAAATGTAATGACATGTCAGTTCTAGTACAATATATTTTTCCAATGAATACCCGTTTATCATCTGCATTTCTTCTTGGTGTAGAAGTTTTAATGGCCAGTAGCGTAATAAACTGGGGGCTCTCCGTCACAGCAGCTGTAGCCGTTCGGTTAGCTTTGATGTGGTATAGTTTTTTAGAAACATCCCTCTCGCAGATCCTTTGTTGCTAATTGACAAAACATTTCAGGTGGACGTCACTGCTTTATTTCGGCGTGCTCTGTAATCATCCTGTTTTATGTTCAACCAAGATTATTTTGAACAGACTGACGACGTTGCCTTGTGCAGCCCTCTTTCTCCCTCGGTTACCGTCCCTTTTATGGAGGATTTCAAGGAGAGGGCACTTGAATCAATTGCCATTAAACCAACGGTATTTTGCAGGTATGTGAACTATACTTTCATAGTGTGGCCTCATGGAAAACGTAAGTTGATGGAATTTCTTCACCATCTCATCTCTATTCATAACGACATTCGGTTCACCATGGAAATAGAGAAAGATAGTTGAAAGTTGTATATTTTGAAAAACTTAGGTATAAATTTGTAATTATTATTACCGGGCGACTGCTACGGTCACAGGTTCGAATCCTGCCTCGGGCATGGCTGGGTGTGATGTCCTTAGGTTAGTTTGGTTTAAGTAGTTCTAAGTTCTATGGGACTGATGACCTCAGATGTTAAGTCCCATAGTGCTCAGAGCCATTTGAACCATTTTTTTGTTATTATTATTTCTTCTGATGAAAGACGTAGGGAAATGCATGAAGTTCCATTTCTGACAATATTAATATTCTGATTGAGAACAAAAAAAAAAAAAGATCAGAAATTTATTACTGTTACTAAAAATCATAAAAAATCGATTCTTAAGCATGTGAATGTGAGTTTTAAAATATTCTCTAACGTCTCCTAACAACTATACTGCAATGCTCCTGTATGCAACAGACAGCTTACCTCGTCTTGACGCTGCAACTGCCTGATCAGCAACATGCTAAAAATAATTCAAAAGGAATACTGCGACCCATGCAGACTGCAATGTATGGTCACAACTACTGATAAAAATACTGCCATTTTTATATAGATATAGAATGATCACGAGGGGTTTTGTCAATAAGCCCTAAGCGGTGTACAAATGGAAGAAACCAATAAAAACTTAAATTTGCTGCACTCAGAAAATTAATGATTTAAACACTGACGAACTTTACACAGACCTTTCCTTATGTTCGACTGGATTGATTAGCAACAACTATAATTGTTCCACGATGTCTACAATCAGTAATCACTTCACAACAAAGATACGAATATTGCTCTCAAGCTGCGCGGGTTAGCCGCCCGTTCTATGGCACCTTGCCACAATTCACGCGGCTCCCCCGTTGGAGGTTCGAGTCCTCCCTCGGGCATGTGTGTGTGTGGGCATGTGTGTGTGCGTGTGTGTGTGTGTGTGTGTGTGTGTGTGTGTGTGTGTGTGTGTGTAAGTAGTGTGTAAGCCTAGGGACGGATGACACAAGTAGTTTGGTCCCATAGGAACTTACCACAATTTTCCAAATTATTCTCAATGTATGCATACACAAATGTGACAAAATCCGTCCAGGGCAAGCAACAACTACATCCAGCTAAAAGGGAAATTACCAAAAATGCTCAATTAATCCAAAGTCTCCTCCGGCGCTACTGCCACGATCACGGCAGGCTGCGACCTCATCTGTGGAGCGGCTTCTCTCCACCGCACGCTGCGTCCGACCACTTCCGACTCCTCTCGACAACTATTCGCTCGGTGATACTCGCGATAACAATATCTCCGACTCAGAATGTGTGTATGCACACCACGGCAGAATCAGTGGACAACTTTCCAAAGAAATATTAACTTTCAACTTTCATTGTTATCTGCCTTTCTTTGATGTCTTGGTTAGACGAGAGATGATGGCTATCTGGGGCATTCAATTTATCGTAAGCCGACTCAGACAGATTTTTATTTGCAGTGTTCAGGTTACCACGACCCTTCGCAAACTATGAGCGTGCTTAAAACAGTCGTAAACAGACCTCACACTGTCTCAGATCTGCATGGTTTGCCGAGAGCGCCCGCCCTCCAGAGAAAGTGTTTAGAAAAAAATGGATATTCCACCCAGGAGATTAACGTAGCATCATCAGTTAAAATCAAGAATCAGGTAGCAGATAAAAAGGAGAATACGCCGTGAGCCAGATCGCTGGTCGATCATCAGCGATCAGCTTATCTTTGGCGCGTCCCCGGGCACGAGCATCTTTGCGTTTTCGGCTGGGGCGCGCGGGACGGCGACAGGCAGTCGGTTTGGGGCGGCCGGTGAGACTGGCGCAGTTGTGGCTCGGGCGTAAGCACATGTGTGATGTCTGTTACGCTGGGGCTGTTTGCGAATCGTGAAACTCCTGCGGCGGTCACTGGTTGCCTGGAAGGTATTTCGTATAAACTGTGCCAAGCCTCGCAGTGAGAGGGGAGTCCGGAGTTGGTGTTGGCCTAGATGTTTGTACAGATTGAGGTGCCTGTGTGAGAAGCACGGCGTGGGCCTGTTGGTTGCTTCGTCCTTCTGGCAGCCACCGCAAGCGGATGTTCGGCCGGAATGTCTACAGTTTGTGGTGAGCATAGTGTGAACAAGTTCTCGTAGGATGTGCTCCCAGCCTGACTCTTAGCCTGTGTTATTTGTGGGTGCCGACCCCTTGTCTGTTACTGCTTCCGGGTGTCCTGTAAGATTTCACAGCAAAAATGTTTTTTTGTGGCATTCTGTGTTTCTGGCTCAGCCTCCGCCTAGACAAGGGAAAGCTTTGGAATTCCTTAATGCTGTAATTTAAACATATAAAAAAACTGTTTTTTTTTAATTCCTGTTTAATGCCAGACAGATTCAAATTTAGTTTACCTGGTTATTGGCTTAACTCGTGCTTCACGCACTAGATCAGCTGATATTGAAATTGTTTTTTTATTCTTGTTTAATGTCAGACAGATTCAAATTTCGTTTGCCTGGTTATTGGCTTACCTCGTGCTTCACGCACTAGATCAGCAGATATTGAAATTGTTTTTTTATTCTTGTTTAATGTCAGACAGATTCAAATTTCGCTTGCCTGGTTATTGGCTTAAATCGTGCTTCACGCACTAAATCAGCTGATATTGAAATTGTATTTTTTTTTAAATTCCTGTTTAACGTCAGAGAGATTCAAATGTAACTTCATTTATGTATTTGAAATAAATGTGTTGGATTGACCTTAATGAATTATGTGCAATCGAAGTAAGGGACCCAGTCCTTCATTGGTGCTTAACAGTGACGTGCGGTTCGGGTTGTGAGCCCCGTGCTCGGACCACGCCGGCAAAATCTTTTGCTTTTCTTCCTTTTATGGGAAACATTTTGTTTAAAATAGCAAGAATCCTCTGTAAATTTGAAGTGAAAGTGATTTTCCGTCCACCACCATAGATTGTCGACCTTTTGGGAACGGTGAAGCACGACTTGTTACTGCGGAAGTCTGAAATTTACAAAATTACTGTGTGGTCTGTGGATAGGACAGACTGAAAGAACGCTGCACTGAGCTTCGACACTTCAGTCGCCTTTTGCAACCAGGAAAGTCCGTTATTGCTGAAAACCGTATTTCCACTGGACATTCAATGGAGTACGACAGAACTGTGATTGTGACCACAACAACATCTTTTTCGGACTCCATTATTAAAGAATCAGTGAAAATGCGCCTGGCGGAAAGTGTGATGAACCGTGATAGCGGCTACCAGTTTGACAGTGGGTAGAATCCCATCATCGTCACGGTTTTCTCTAATCGAAGACGACAGTGCGCACAAACGGTCGCTGCGAGCGGTAACACAGAGGACGACAGCTGAGCTCCGAAGTTCCACCAGCGAGGTCGCTGTCTCCGGGAAGTGTGGTCCGTCCGTCAACTTGAATTTTCATGCAAACGCCGAAAACTTGCAGCGCGCTCTATAGGTCGGTACGGAATAAGTATTCTTCAGTTTTCCATGGCTCACCTGAAGATGACTGGCAGATGCCCAGCCGAAATATTGTGTAATGAATTAAACGAGGACCAGCTACAAGCCCGAAATTTGTTTAGGCATCCATTTTTACATAGATAGGAAGGAAAGGAATATTAGGTTTTAACGTCCCGTCGACAGCAATGTCGTTAGACACGGAACAAATCAGCCACGGCCTTTTCAAAGAAACATCCCGGCATTTGTTTGGAGCGATTTAGGGAAATCATGGACAACCTGAATCATGATAATGGAACGTGGATTTTAGCCGCTGTCCTTCCGAATGCGAGTCCGGTATGCCACCCACTGCGCCACCTAGCTCGGTGTGCCCCCAACGACAACACTATATCGTCGTTTGTGTCTGTCTGCTACAGAGCATCATGATGGATGTATCCGTATGCTGAGGTTCCGATGAGAACGAACGTTGCTAGACTGCGATCGTTATCGTCATCGGGCCCCACATCTATCGTGGTAGTATGAGGTTCTCATTGCATACACAGGGAGGTCACTCTGAAAAGCTTGTTAGGGTGTTACAAGGTACGTTGTGCTGAGAAATAATTCTTCAGAAAAATATTCGATACGCTGCACCGTTTCCGAATTAATTAGCGTTGAAGTTAGCCAATCAGGACGTTGCGCGCAAAAATTCAAGCGGCCCGCTTAGAGACGGTGTCGCCAAACATTTATTCGTTTGGTTTCCTAAACCGAACAAGACAGCGATAAAAAATTGGACATGGGACGATAGGAAGGATCGAACCCGAGCCAAGGGCTGACCAATCTCGTGCGCTACTGTCAACGCTGTGAGAACAACTAAGACAAATGCTTTCTTGTAAGCTGCTAGAATAAGTGCTCACAACCACCTGACCGGTTGAATTCAATGATAATTAACTTGGAAACGGCGCAAAGTGTCGAATTTTTTCCTTAACAATTACGTCTCTGCGAAACTTATCCTGCAAGACCCTGTGCAACACGACAACCTCTGATTCACATTGTTGGTAAACTGGACAGCAGGAGGTACGTACCTGACGTGTTAAGCGTGATGTCTGTTGCCCTTATTTCGAGGTCTCCGCAAAGTTACGTTTCATTAAGGTAACTCAAGGCTGTACGTTGCCTCTGTGGCTGCAGATCTACACTCCTGGAAATGGAAAAAAGAACACATTGACACCGGTGTGTCAGACCCACCATACTTGCTCCGGACACTGCGAGAGGGCTGTACAAGCAATGATCACACGCACGGCACAGCGGACACACCAGGAACCGCGGTGTTGGCCGTCGAATGGCGCTAGCTGCCCAGCATTTGTGCACCGCCGCCGTCAGTGTCAGCCAGTTTGCCGTGGCATACGGAGCTCCATCGCAGTCTTTAACACTGGTAGCATGCCGCGACACCGTGGACGTGAACCGTATGTGCAGTTGACGGACTTTGAGCGAGGGCGTATAGTGGGCATGCGGGAGGCCGGGTGGACGTACCGCCGAATTGCTCAACACGTGGGGAGTGAGGTCTCCACAGTACATCGATGTTGTCGCCAGTGGTCGGCGGAAGGTGCACGTGCCCGTCGACCTGGGACCGGACCGCAGCGACGCACGGATGCACGCCAAGACCGTAGGATCCTACGCAGTGCCGTAGGGGACCGCACCGCCACTTCCCAGCAAATTAGGGACACTGTTGCTCCTGGGGTATCGGCGAGGACCATTCGCAACCGTCTCCATGAAGCTGGGCTACGGTCCCGCACACCGTTAGGCCGTCTTCCGCTCACGCCCCAACATCGTGCAGCCCGCCTCCAGTGGTGTCGCGACAGGCGTGAATGGAGGGACGAATGGAGACGTGTCGTCTTCAGCGATGAGAGTCGCTTCTGCCTTGGTGCCAATGATGGTCGTATGCGTGTTTGGCGCCGTGCAGGTGAGCGCCACAATCAGGACTGCATACGACCGAGGCACACAGGGCCAACACCCGGCATCATGGTGTGGGGAGCGATCTCCTACACTGGCCGTACACCACTGGTGATCGTCGAGGGGACACTGAATAGTGCACGGTACATCCAAACCGTCATCGAACCCATCGTTCTAACATTCCTAGACCGGCAAGGGAACTTGCTGTTCCAACAGGACAATGCACGTCCGCATGTATCCCGTGCCACCCAACGTGCTCTAGAAGGTGTAAGTCAACTACCCTGGCCAGCAAGATCTCCGGATCTGTCCCCCATTGATCGTGTTTGGGACTGGATGAAGCGTCGTCTCACGCGGTCTGCACGTCCAGCATGAACGCTGGTCCAACTGAGGCGCCAGGTGGAAATGGCATGGCAAGCCGTTCCACAGGACTACATCCAGCATCTCTACGATCGTCTCCATGGGAGAATAGCAGCCTGCATTGCTGCGAAAGGTGGATATACACTGTACTAGTGCCGACATTGTGCATGCTCTGTTGCCTGTGTCTATGTGCCTGTGGTTCTGTCAGTGTGATCATGTGATGTATCTGACCCCAGGAATGTGTCAATAAAGTTTCCCCTTCCTGGGACAATGAATTCACAGTGTTCTTATTTCAATTTCCAGGAGTGTATCTCGATATCGTTGCCCTGGTCCCCACGAACTCCGGATCTCTGAACTGCTGAAACCTTCTGGTCGTGGATTGCCGAGTGAGTGGTTCGCCAACCTTGGCCACCCACTACGATTGATGGACACTGACATAATTTGTAGCAGCATGGAAAGACGTATTCAAGTCTGACATCCAAATTCGATACGACTCGATGTTTCTTTGGTGAACGGAAAGATTAGAGAGATACCGCTATTCTTTGATCTTTTTGTATTCCTCTATCGAAACGTCTTGATAAAGGTTCCAACTCACGAATAATATTCAAGAATTGGTTGAACGAGGAGTTTGTAAGTCTAGCTCCTGGGTTTTAGGGGCTATCTTTCCACATTAAAATCGCTGTGGATACGTCCAGATATTAAATGGTTGCGATTGTTTCGTGTGATAATTTGCATGTTATATAATCGAACGTTAACGGCGCTTCCGGTTTATTTAAGCCCAATATTTTACGTTTTACGGGTTCAATGACAATCTCTAAACCCATCTTCGCTTCTCTTTAATTTTATGAAGAACTTCTGGATACAGGACTCCTCAGATTTACCGTTTAGATACTTTTTCTCGGAAACGTTCCGTCCGGTTTCCCCCTATTAACTACATACTAGGCAAACTGGTAAGTACGAATAGAATGCTAAACCTTAAATTACCTGTAAGCAGCTGAAGTGGTGAAAAACAATTCTGTTTCAGATTTTCAAATGAGAACTTCTGAAAAATTACTATCGTTGAGAAAACTCAAAAAAATCAAAATTTCAGTTCCAAATTTTCTTTCTTGCGTGTTTTCAGTGATATCAAATAATTCTCCCAGGAGCTGACGATCTGAATATTTCTTCGGGATAATATATGTGCATTAAAAACGTTGCAGTGAGGCAAAAACTTTTTCTTGGACTTTACACTTTGAATAAACTTTAGGTGCCATTTTAATATATAATAAATTACAATAAAAATCAGGTTTTTCTTTCGGTTCACGGCAACCGGTGGTTTCACAGTCGCGTTCACCTTTGCCACTCTGAGTATCCCGAAGTATTTCTGCATTTGATAGCGACCGACAGGCTTCGTCAAGTCGTTCTTCCACATCGCCCGCCTTTGCAAGCCACTGTGAATACACGTCTTGAATGTGTTCACAAAGGAATAATCAAGCGGAGTTCAATATGGCTACTCTGTTGAACAAGTCACTGATCCTCATCTGCCAATCGGTCGACGAGAAAAATATAGTGAAGATACATCTGGATACCAAAGAAAAATTTGCTGTACACCCAACGTGCTGCAACTACATTATCAACCGTGCTGCTCGTGGAATATCTTGTTGCAACTCTGTCAGGGCGTGTTACCATCTTCTGAGGGAGCGTGCGTTTACGGTAGGTCTGAAGCATTCTGTGTACAGCAGCATCATCAGCGAAGATCCTCGTGTATCTACCGCTGTTGCTCACTTAATCATTTATGTACGCCGAAAACATTAAACACAAACATAAATGCACTATATCATCTACATAAGAAATACGCACACCATCTAGCAACGCGAGATATGTCTGCTACATGACTAGACGATAAAAAGTAAAATTATGTGAATAACATTGGTTAATTAAATTTAAAAACTTAGCGAATATACGGCCGACTAATTGCCTGAAGGCGAAGTAAAAATAAAGGCTGCAAACTAAAATTTAGAGGTAAAATAATTACAGTATTTCCAATTTTAGTATTACTATTAGTACATAAATTCAGGATAGATTAATTATAAAAAATATAAATAAATCGTACTTCTAACAACACCCCATCAGAGGCTAGAATCTGAGGGCCCGCTCTTTGACCAATGGCACAAGAAAAAAGATCAGTTTCCCGTTTTCCTTGAATCGACACTACGAATAAAATCCTCTCAGTTTTCAAAGCACATCAAATGTTAATTTACAGCATTCTGTCCACAAGAAAACTATCTTGAACAGATTAATACAAAGGGCTGAAACGATATTAGTCGGAGATCAACTACGATCGGGAGTAGATCTACTGACACACATGTTCAAGATCGTCAGCAAGTAATATATTACAAACAGATGATGTGAGGAAGATAGCTTAACTTACTCTTCAAATGAGGCCAAGCCACCAGCGTTTATTCTGTACTGCGGCGCGACGACTTTCAAGGAGAGATGCGCTCTCCAGAGGCGTAGTCTAAGGGCGGTATTCGGAAGGTTCAGGAGATGATCCTTCTATCTTAGCTAGCGCAATGTGTACAGCACTCCTACGAAGTGTGTGGGTATTCACCTGCTACCTAACAAGTCGGCCGTATTAAACAGTACGAAGAGAATAGTCAGAAGATACTGTTGGAAAATATGAGAAATTTTGTCCGTATGACAACGCTTTGGGACCCAATTACAAAATTTCAGTAGTGATCAGTGTATAACACTAATCTGTCTGTTTTACGTTGCTCTCCCTTACAACCTAAGTTTTAGATCTGTCGCGGGAAAAGCCACGTATAACGCTAACTAGCCACGTATAATGCACAAGCGTACCGCGAAACAAGCTAATGTTACCCTCTGAGAGGATTTTGAAATTTTGACTGCGCGTGTATCTAATGGACTAATGGATAAAGGTATCGGACTATAATTTTGAATGTGATTAAATTAACAGAAAACTAAATGAACTTTATCCTTGGGAGTTAATGAAAGTGGTAAAATCCATATGTGAATGAAAGAATGAACGGTCGCCAACCCAATTCGACACATTAATTTGGAAATATATGTTTAAGAAAATTGAATACTGGTTGTTGAAATTACTTTCATTAATACGAGGTTTGGAACTTTAATACTGGCAACTATTTGTTAACAGATCGTACAAAATAGATACGTGTTCCAAAGTTTTGCTGACCTTAAAAGTAAACATCAGAATTGTGAATAACCTGTTGCCAGCAATGTGGAAGTCGTAGGATGCTCTTAGCAGTGCCAGTTGTGTTGACAGTTCGAGCGGCGCGGTGTATTGCCCGGCGAATTTGTAGCAGTTCTGAAGCGAATGCCGTGAAGTGTTTCCTTCAGCTTAGAAATCTAGTTGAACTTACGAGGGCTTAAGAAAGGGGAGTGTAGTAGGTGGTACAGCACTTAGCAGCCCCATCAGTCAAACAAATCAGTAACAGGTCCTACAGAAAGGGTCATCACTTCTGTCTTTAAGCTGGTCGTAGTTTGTGTTCCAAAAACGAACAGCATAGAGACGGAAGTGATGACACTTTCTGCAGGACCTGAGCGTCATTTTGCGTGACAATGTTCAAGCAAGTACAGTGCAAGTTGTTACTGGTCATATATAATCCCCCCAAGCATCAGTTGTGAGTACTTTTTTAAGCGGGGTAGGATGTCAAACCGAATGACTGGACCACGACGTTTTAATTTCCACTGTCCTGACTGTAAGTTTGATGGCTTCCATTACATAATATACACGTTTCAATACCACAGAGCTAAATACAGTGACCTGCGATAGAAGAAAGCTGTGTGAAGAGGCGTAGCACTGCGCTTTGACACTCTTGAGTCCCAATAACATGTCTTATATTTCCCCGAACATATATGTTTTATATATCAAACTCTTCAGAAATATGAGTGCTACATAATGAACATATTTTTGAAAAATCTATTTTGTTTTTAATTTTTGACATCCTATCTCAAACGTTCAAAGGCGGTGGGGCCGGGGGGGGGGGGGGGGGGGGCACTATCAACTTTTTGCTCGTAGATCCGCAGTTGCCTGTTGGTCGTGGGAGGGGGAAGGGGGGGGGGCGGGGGAGAGAGAGAGAGGCGCGTGATTCACCCTTAGCCATATGTATTGACGCCGTTGCAGCATGTGTTCCCTAATCCCTATTCTCACCTAGCTCAGTTTCTCTGTCCGTTGGGAACAGACAGTAAGTCACACGCTCTCCTGTAGCGCACTGCTCTCTAAAGGTGATGCACTTCGCGCCTCAGTTGTTGTCTCCTTTAACCATCGCTGCGGCCTCCGCCACGGAGTGGCAAGTTCTTTGCACGTCCTTCTTCCCTTTTCAATGGCGCCTGTTAATCTAGTGGCTTGCAGTAACTGTTTATAAATTCCAGTTCTGATTCCTTGTCGATAATTAACACGTTTATTACTATGCGCATTAGCAGAACGTTGGCTTTTTTTCTTTTTTTCTTTTGGTCATCAGTCAACTGACTGGTTTGATGCGGCCCGCCATGAATTCCTTTCCTGTGCTAACCTCTTCATCTCAGAGTAGCACTTGCAACCTACGTCCTCAATTATTTGCTTGACGTATTCCAATCTCTGTCTTCCTCTACAGTTTTTGCCCTCTACAGCTCCCTCTAGTACCATGGAAGTCATTCCCTCATGTCGTAGCAGATGTCCTATCATCCTGTCCCTTCTCCTTATCAGTGTTTTCCACATATTCCTTTCCTCTCCGATTCTGCGTAGAACCTCCTCATTCCAGTCCACCTAATTTTCAACGTTCGTCTATAGCACCACATCTCAAATGCTTCGATTCTCTTCTGTTCCGGTTTTCCCACAGTCCATGTTTCACTACCATACAATGCTGTACTCCAGACGTGCGTCCTCAGAAATTTCTTCCTCAAATTAAGGCCGGTATTTGATATTAGTAGACTTCTCTTGGCCAGAAATGCCTTTTTTGCCATAGCGAGTCTGCTTTCGACGTCCCCCTTGCTCCGTCCGTCATTGGTTCTTTTACTGCCTAGGTACCAGAATTCCTTAACTTCATTGACTTCGTGACCATCAATCCTGATGTTAAGTTTCTCGCTGTTGTCATTTCTGCTACTTCTCATTACCTTCGTCTTTCTCCGATTTACTCTCAAACCATACTGTGTACTCATTAGACTGTTCATTCCGTTCAGCAGATCATTTATTTCATCTTCACTTTCACTCAGGATAGCAATGTCATCAGCGAATCGTATCATTGATATCCTTTCACCTTGTATTTTAATTCCACTACTGAACCTTTCTTTTATTTCCATCATTGCTTCCTCGATGTACAGATTGAAGAGTAGGGGCGAAAGGCTACAGCCTTGTCTTACACCCTTCTTAATACGAGCATTTCGTTCTTGATCGTCCACTCTTATTATTCCCTCTTGGTTGGTGTACATATAGTATATGACCCGTCTCTCCCGATAGCTTACCCCTACTTTTTTCAGAATCTCGAACAGCTTACACCATTTTATATTGTCGAACGCTTTTTCCAGGTTGACAAATCCTATGAAAGTGTCTTGATTATTCTTTAGCCTTGCTTCCATTATTAGCCGTAACGTCAGAATTGCCTCTCTCGTCCCTTTACTTTTCCTAAAGCCAAACTGATCGTCACCTAGCGCATTCTCAATTTTCTTTTCCATTCTTCTGTATATTATTCTTGTAAGCAGCTTCGATGCACGAGCTGTTAAGCTGATTGTGCGATAATTCTCGCACTTGTCAGCTCTTTCCGTCTTCGGAATTGTGTGGATGATGCTTTTCCAAAAGTCAGATGGTATATCGCAAGACTCATTTATTCTACACACCAACGTGAATAGTCGTTTTGTTGCCACTTCCCCCAATGATTTTAGAAATTCTGATGGAATGTTATCCATCCCTTCTGCCTTATTTGACCGTAAGTCCTCCAAAGCTCTTTTAAATTCCGATTCTAATACTGGATCCCCTATCTCTTCTAAATCGACTCCAGTTTCTTCTTCTATCACATCAGACAAATCTTCACCCTCATAGAGGCTTCCAATGTATTCTTTCCACCTATCTGCTCTCTCCTCTGAATTTAACAGTGGAATTCCCGTTGCACTCTTAATGTTACCGCCGTTGCTTTTAATGTCACCAAAGGTTGTTTTGACTTTCCTGTATGCTGATTCTGTCCTTCCGACAGTCATATCTTTTTCGATGTCTTCACATTTTTCCTGCAGCCATTTCGTCTTAGCTTCCCTGCACTTCCTATTTATTTCATTCCTCAGCGACTTATATTTCTGTATTCCTGATTTTTCCGGAAGATGTTTGTACTTCCTCCTTTCATCTATCAACTGAAGTATTTCTTCTGTTACCCATGGTTTCTTTGCAGCTACCTTCTTTGTACCTATGTTTTCCTTCCCAACTTCCGTGATGGACCTTTTTAGAGATGTCCATTCCTCTTCAACTGTACTGCCTACTGCGCTACTCCTTATTGCTGCATCTATAGCGTTTGAGAACTTCAAACGTATCTCGTCATTCCTTAGTGCTTCCGTATCCCACTTCTTTGCGTATTGATTCTTCTTGACTAATGTCTTGAACTTCAACCTACTCTTCATCACTACTATACTATGATCTGACTCTATATCTGCTCCTGGGTGCCAGAGTGGAAATGAACAACTAACTGGCATAACATGTAAGAAAGATTACATATTATCTTCCCAGTGTATCCAATTTGACAGCAAATTTTTGCCAGATCGTTACACTACCAGTTGTGTAGTCCCCAGTTGGCGGCCGCTTTAAGTTCTATTGTAGGAACAGCGCCGAAAACGCGTCGTACGAACACGTAATAACGCCTAACCGGAGAATAAACGAGGAATAACTGAACCAGTGATTCTGGCAGAGTTAGTGAAGTTAACCGGGTAGAACAAGTTATGACAATGACAGGAATAGTTACAGAATTAGCGATGACAAGCTTATCTGTTAGAACGAGGAGTGAGAAGAAACGGGGACATCACACAAATTATATGGAAGAATATGACGATTCCAAATTTATATAAAAATTTCTTATTACTACTTTTCGATCTCATGCTTCAGAAAATGGAGCTTTTTTTTGTTTTGTAAATGAGGTACATATATAAGAATGACCATTTGTGCCAAAACAGTCTTGGCGTGTGTTACAGTTCCTGCAATATTAGAAAGGCCTATTTTTTATCTAGTAGACAGTGTCAAAATAGACGTAATCAAATAGGGAAACCACGACAGTCTTGGGTGCGATTCGTATTAACAGCTTTTTCGGTAATCAGAATGAGATTTTCACTCTGCAGCGGAGTGTGCGCTGATATGAAACTTACTGGCAGATTAAAACTGTGTGCCGGACCGAGACTCGAACTCGGGACTGTAAAGTTTGGAAGGTAGGAGACGAGATACTGGCAGAAGTAAAGCTGTGAGGATGGGACGTGAGTCGTGCTTGGGTAGCTCAGTTGGTTGAGCACTTGCCCGCGAAATGCAAAGGTCCCGAGTTTGAGTCTCGGTCCGGCACACAGTTTTAAACTGCCAGGAAGTTTCAGCTTTTTCAGTATTAAGCAACGACATTTTGCGTTTTCTTGTAGCAGAAAAATAGTTCAAATGGCTCTGAGCACTATGGGACTTAACATCTGAGGTCATCAGTCCCCTAGAACTACTTAAACCTAATTATCCTAAGGAGCCGGCAGGGGTGGCCGAGCGGTTCTAGGCGCATCAGTCTGGAACCGTGCGACCGCAATGGTCGCAGGTTCGAATCCTGCCTCGGGCATGGATGTGTGTGATGTCCTTAGGTTAGTTAGGTTTAAGGAGTTCTAAGATGTAGGGGACTGATGACCTCAGAAGTTAAGTCCCATAGTGCTCAGACCCATTTGAACCATTTTTTTAACCTAAGGGTATCACACACACCGATGCCCGAGACAGGATTCCAACCTGCGACCGTAGCGGTCGCGCGGTTCCGGACTGAAGCGCCTAGAACCGTTCGGCCACTCCGGCCGGCTTGTAGCAAAATGTTTAACGAACTTTGAGTTGATAAATTATTTATCAGAAAAGAAAGCACGCCATGTAAAGCTGTAGTAAGATTAGAGAATAAAATATGCTGGGGCCTAAGGATTAAAGAAATGTGTACTGTCTTGCTTGTGTCTTATCTTTACTGTTTTTATTATTTCTCTATATCTGGTTTTATGCCACACAAAAGAGAAAGATATTAACTAATAGGCAACAAAGAGTACAAATTTTCTGAAGAATTCTTACTCCCCTGGTCATATATAATCCCCCCAAGCATCAGTTGTGAGTACTTTTTTAAGCGGGGTAGGATGTCAAACCGAATGACTGGACCACGACGTTTTAATTTCCACTGTCCTGACTGTAAGTTTGATGGCTTCCATTACATAATATACACGTTTCAATACCACAGAGCTAAATACAGTGACCTGCGATAGAAGAAAGCTGTGTGAAGAGGCGTAGCACTGCGCTTTGACACTCTTGAGTCCCAATAACATGTCTTATATTTCCCCGAACATATATGTTTTATATATCAAACTCTTCAGAAATATGAGTGCTACATAATGAACATATTTTTGAAAAATCTATTTTGTTTTTAATTTTTGACATCCTATCTCAAACGTTCAAAGGCGGTGGGGCCGGGGGGGGGGGGGGGCACTATCAACTTTTTGCTCGTAGATCCGCAGTTGCCTGTTGGTCGTGGGAGGGGGAAGGGGGGGGGGGCGGGGGAGAGAGAGAGAGGCGCGTGATTCACCCTTACCCATATGTATTGACGCCGTTGCAGCATGTGTTCCCTAATCCCTATTCTCACCTAGCTCAGTTTCTCTGTCCGTTGGGAACAGACAGTAAGTCACACGCTCTCCTGTAGCGCACTGCTCTCTAAAGGTGATGCACTTCGCGCCTCAGTTGTTGTCTCCTTTAACCATCGCTGCGGCCTCCGCCACGGAGTGGCAAGTTCTTTGCACGTCCTTCTTCTCTTTTCAATGGCGCCTGTTAATCTAGTGGCTTGCAGTAACTGTTTATAAATTCCAGTTCTGATTCCTTGTCGTTAATTAACACGTTTATTATTATGCGCATTAGCAGAACGTTGGCTTTTTTTCTTTTTTTCTTTTGGTCATCAGTCAACTGACTGGTTTGATGCGGCCCGCCATGAATTCCTTTCCTGTGCTAACCTCTTCATCTCAGAGTAGCACTTGCAACCTACGTCCTCAATTATTTGCTTGACGTATTCCAATCTCTGTCTTCCTCTACAGTTTTTGCCCTCTACAGCTCCCTCTAGTACCATGGAAGTCATTCCCTCATGTCGTAGCAGATGTCCTATCATCCTGTCCCTTCTCCTTATCAGTGTTTTCCACATATTCCTTTCCTCTCCGATTCTGCGTAGAACCTCCTCATTCCAGTCCACCTAATTTTCAACGTTCGTCTATAGCACCACATCTCAAATGCTTCGATTCTCTTCTGTTCCGGTTTTCCCACAGTCCATGTTTCACTACCATACAATGCTGTACTCCAGACGTGCGTCCTCAGAAATTTCTTCCTCAAATTAAGGCCGGTATTTGATATTAGTAGACTTCTCTTGGCCAGAAATGCCTTTTTTGCCATAGCGAGTCTGCTTTCGACGTCCCCCTTGCTCCGTCCGTCATTGGTTCTTTTACTGCCTAGGTAGCAGAATTCCTTAACTTCATTGACTTCGTGACCATCAATCCTGATGTTAAGTTTCTCGCTGTTGTCATTTCTGCTACTTCTCATTACCTTCGTCTTTCTCCGATTTACTCTCAAACCATACTGTGTACTCATTAGACTGTTCATTCCGTTCAGCAGATCATTTATTTCATCTTCACTTTCACTCAGGATAGCAATGTCATCAGCGAATCGTATCATTGATATCCTTTCACCTTGTATTTTAATTCCACTACTGAACCTTTCTTTTATTTCCATCATTGCTTCCTCGATGTACAGATTGAAGAGTAGGGGCGAAAGGCTACAGCCTTGTCTTACACCCTTCTTAATACGAGCATTTCGTTCTTGATCGTCCACTCTTATTATTCCCTCTTGGTTGGTGTACATATTGTATATGACCCGTCTCTCCCGATAGCTTACCCCTACTTTTTTCAGAATCTCGAACAGCTTGCACCATTTTATATTGTCGAACGCTTTTCCCAGGTCGACAAATCGTATGAAAGTGTCTTGATTTTTCTTTAGCCTTGCTTCCATTACTAGCCGTAACGTCAGAATTGCCTCTCTCGTCCCTTTACTTTTCCTAAAGCCAAACTGATCGTCACCTAGCACATTCTCAATTTTGTTTTCCATTCTTCTGTATATTATTCTTGTAAGCAGCTTCGATGCACGAACTGTTAAGCTGATTGTGCGATAATTCTCGCACTTGTCAGCTCTTTCCGTCTTCGGAATTGTGTGGATGATGCTTTTCCGAATGTCAGATGGTATGTCGCCAGACTCATTTATTCTACACACCAACGTGAATAGTCGTTTTGTTGCCACTTCCCCCAATGATTTTAGAAATTCTGATGGAATGTTATCCATCCCTTCTGCCTTATTTGACCGTAAGTCCTCCAAAGTTCTTTTAAATTCCGATTCTAATACTGGATCCCCTATCTCTTCCAAATCAACTCCAGTTTCTTCTTCTATCACATTAGACAAATCTTCACCCTCATAGAAGCTTTCAATGTATTCTTTCCACCTATCTGCTCTCTCCTCTGAATTTAACAGTGGAATTCCCGTTGCACTCTTAATGTTACCACCGTTGCTTTTAATGTCACCAAAGGTTGTTTGGACTTTCCTGTATGCTGATTCTGTCCTTCCGACAATCATATCTTTTTCGATGTCTTCACATTTTTCCTGCAGCCATTTCGTCTTAGCTTCCCTGCACTTCCTATTTATTTCATTCCTCAGCGACTTGTATTTCTGTATTCCTGATTTTCCGGAAGATGTTTGTACTTCCTCCTTTCATCTATCAACTGAAGTATTTCTTCTGTTACCCATGGTTTCTTTGCAGCTACCTTCTTTGTACCTATGTTTTCCTTCCCAACTTCCGTGATGGACCTTTTTAGAGATGTCCATTCCTCTTCAACTGTACTGCCTACTGCGCTACTCCTTATTGCTGTATCTATAGCGTTTGAGAACTTCAAACGTATCTCGTCATTCCTTAGTGCTTCCGTATCCCACTTCTTTGCGTATTGATTCTTCCTGACCAATGTCTTCAGCCTACTCTTCATCACTACTATATTGTGATCTGAGTCTATATCTGCTCCTGGGTACGCCTTACAGTCCAGTATCTGATTTCGGAATCTCTGTCTGACCATGATGTAATCTAATTGAAATCTGCCCGTATCTCCCGGCCTTTTCCAAGTGTACCTCCTCCTCTTGTGATTCTTGAACAGGGTATTCGCTATTACTAGCTGAAACTTGTTACAGAACTCAATTAGTCTTTCTCCTCTTTCATTCCTCGTCCCAAGCCCATATTCTCCTAACCTTTTCTTCTACTCCTTCCCCTACAACTGCATTCCAGTCGCCCATGACTATTTTCGTCCCCCTTTACATACTGCATTACCCTTTCAATATCCTCATACACTATCTCTATCTGTTCATCATCAGCTTGCGACGTCAGCATGTATACCTGAACTATCGTTGTCGGTGTTGGTCTGCTATCGATTCTGATTAGAACAACCCGGTCACTGAACTGTTCACAGTAACACACCCTCTGCCCTACCTTCCTATTCATAACGAATCCTACACCTGTTATACCATTTTCTGCTGCTGTTGATATTACCCGATACTCATCTGACCAGAAATCCTTGTCTTCCTTCCACTTCACTTCACTGACCCCTACTGTATGTAGATTGAGCATTTGCATTTCCCTTTTCTGATTTTCTAGTTCCCTACCACGTTCAAGCTTCTGACATTCCACGCCCCGACTCGTAGAACATTATCCTTTCGTTGATTATTCAATCTTTTTCTCATGGTAACCTCCCCCTTGGCAGTCCCCTCCCGGAGATCCGAATGAGGGACTATTCCGGAATCTTTTGCCAATGGAGAGATCATAATGACACTTCTTTAATTATAGGCCATATGTCCTGTGGATACAAGTTACGTGTCTTTAATGCGGTGGTTTCCATTGCCTTCTGCATCCTCATGTCGTTGATCATTACTGATTCTTCCGCCTTTAGGGGCAATTTCCCACCCCTAGGACAAGAGATTGCCCTGAACCTCTATCCGCTCCTCCGCCCTCTTTGACAAGGCCGTTGGCAGAATGAGGCTGACTTCTTATGCCGGAAGTCTTCGGCCGCCAATGCTGATTATTTATGAAAATTTGGGCAGTGGCGAGGATCGAACCCGGAACCGAAGGCGTTTAAATTATGAATCAAAGACGCTACCCCTAGACCACGGGTACTTTTTAAAAGAAAATCTAGTGTGAACTTTGAACACATTTTTCTGTAATTTATTGCTGAAATTGTGTAATTAGAGTATCATAGAAAGTTCCCTTTAAATAAGTTTTTTTGAATTGCGATGACACTTACGGTTCATTCAGTCAGTAAAGTACCAAATGGTAAATTCTTTTAGCAAATAATTCAACTTAGGAGAAACAAAATATAAAACATATGCTTTGAGTATTGGCATCTATTTTTAAAACAAGTGATTTATGCACCGACAGTAGCAGTATCTTGCAATAACATTGCCAAAACCAGAGTTTAAGTATGTGACAGCAAAAGCACGATGTGAAATAAAAATTAGGTACAAATACATTTATGTTTTATGTTAGAAGAGACACACATTTCTTAAAAGTAATTATGAACTTTTGAATATTGTCGTACTAGCCTCTGGAGTTTCTGAGGGTCCAACAATAATTTTTAACGTTTGAGAACTAAAGAGTGTGATGTAACTACAAAACACAGACAAATAGTTAAAAAGCTAGGGCACCGTTTGGGCAGCCATGCTTTGAGTCTTTCAAAATTGTTGGAGTTAGTGAGAATAGAACCTGGTTCCAGAGCAATGATCAGCTATGGTAATCTCTACACTGTAGCGATGATCAGAAGCACCGGCTGAAACTGAAAATAATAATCCCACTACTGAGGAAGTCAGACGAAATGTAGAACTGCACATAAGTTGTGAATCATAACATCTGCTTACAAAATACTGTCTACAGAAATGACTCATTTCTCAGTCTCGTTTTGCTAACAGTTTAAAACTACAGAATTGGTTTTGAGAAAAAATTATAAATCGGTAGATTTACTTACAAAAAAGTCACTTGTACATCTGTTCAGTTCTTCTTTCCTGGGACACAAGAATTTCTCTATTACGTTGTAGTAAAACTGGGGCTTGCTCCTTAGAGTGATAAGGGTCTGTTTCTCTATTGAAAGTAGAATTAGGTCATTTAGTCTTTCCTGCGACTGTGTGCTTCTTAGATTTGTATTGATTCCTCTCAGAGCTGAGCAAGACCGTTCCACTGAAGATGTTGTACACGGAATTTTTAATAAGTTGACAATATACAAACTTCACTGAACCCTGAAACCAGGTCATGCTCGTTCATCGGTGATACTACCTCATACACACTCTTTGAATAAAATACAGATGAACTATATAGTACAATGAGTTCATTTTTCAAACCTACGTTATCTAACAGCGGTCCATCAACTGACGACAGTTTATGTGAAAGATGGTCAGGATTTTTGAGTTCGTGATTTTCGTAGTTCTGAGAACAAAGCAGGTGAAAAAATTCCAGCTTATGGAAAGAAGAGAACCTCTGTTATATCTCTACTATTTCAAAATACAGTTGACAATAAATACCCATTTCTGTTTTATCTGAATCCAGTTTCTTTACTCTCTGTTTAGAAATTGTATCACAGTTTTCAGCCACAGACGATTTACAAAAGCATTCGAGAGTGTGTTCTCTGTCAAATTGCAGTTGTTCTGGAATCTCCTTATTCTTCTTGCTACATCACGCGACATCATAGTTTTTAATTTTCAGTATGTTATACAAGACAGCTGTGTACCTGATCATCTTAGAAAAAATTTCAGACAAGAAAGTTGTTGATAAAAGAAAAAAACCTAGAGACTTCACCACTGCATCGTTGTCCTAATTATCACTATTGTCCAGAACACTCTCAGAGAATGGTAACAGTTCTTCTCTATGTTGATTACCTGTGTGGACTAAACTGGATGAGTAGTTCCGCCTAGATGGGGCAGTTGATGGCAACTGCCTTTGAACAAATTCCTGTAACGCATAAGTTTTTAGAAAATTTGGATCTCACACCGCACAGCAATACTCCAGAACAGGGCGGACAAGCGTGCTGTAAGCATTCTCTTTATTAGACCTGTTTAACCTACTAAGTGTTCTGCTAATGAATCGCAATCTTTGGTTTGCTCTACCCACAACATTATCTACGTGATCGTTCCAATTCAGGTTATTTGTGATTGTAAACCATAAGTATTTACAGGCTTAAGATTTGTGTGATTTACTGCGTAAGCGAAATTTAGTAGACTTCTTGTAGCACTCATGAATGACTTCACACTTTTATTTATTCACTGTCAAATGGTTCAAATGGCTCTGAGCACTATGGGACTCAACTGCTGTGGTCATAAGTCCCCTAGAACTTAGAACTACTTAAACCTAACTAACCTAAGGACAGCACACAACACCCAGCCATCACGAGGCAGAGTAAATCCCTGACCCCGCCGGGAATCGAACCCGGGAACCCGGGCGTGGGAAGCAAGAACGCTACCGCACGACCACGAGATGCGGGCTTATTCACTGTCAATTGCCACTTTCCGCACCATACAGGTATCTTATCTAAATCCTTTTGCAATTCGTTTTGGTCATCTGATGACTTCACAAGACGGTAAATGACAGCATCAAGTGCAAACAATCTAATAGGGCTACTCACATTGTCTCCAATGTCGTTAATATAGATAAGATACAATAGAGGGCCTATAATACTTCCTTGGGGAACGCCGGATATTTCCTCTGTTTTATTAGATGACTTTCCGTCTATTACTACGAACTGTGACCTTCCTGACAGGAAATCACGAATCCAGTCGCACAACTGAAGTGATACTCCATAGGCAGACATCTTGGTTAGAAGACGCTTGCGAGAAACGCTGTCGAAAGTCTTCTGGAAAGCTAAAAATATGGAATCAATCTGACATTCCCTGTCGATAGTATTCAGTATATTATGAATACAAAGAGCTAGTTGTGTTTCACAAGACTGATGTTTCCTGAATCCGTGCTAAGTGTCAATATATCGTTTTCTTCGGGCAATTCATTATGATTGAACACAGTGTATGTTCCAAAACCCTACATTTATCGCCAACGGTCTGTATGCGCATGATTTAAAAATCAAGGCCCCTAGAATCAAGGGCTTGTCACATCAGTAAAACAATCACTTATTCTAGAACTATTGGTCCCCCTTGGTTTCGTCGGGTGGATCGTCAGCGTCTATGGAGTGTAAACGTGTGGTGTTGGATAGTGAACCTCAGCTCATAGGCCCATGTTTCATAGACGGGACACTGAACGCGCATGAGTATTGCAGCCTCCTAACAGACCATCTTCCTCGCATGCTAGAGACGTTCCTCTGCAGACTAAACCTGCACCGGCGAAACATTGCAATTCTCAGTTCGCAATCCGTCACGTTAGTTTGGCTGTAACGCAATAGCGATGTTGCAACAGCAGCCTCTATACTCATAGCAGACGATACGATTTTCTGTTCCATCTCGTAAATGTAAGCTGGTGAGCAGTAACATTATATATCAGAATTCGTTTTTGACTTGCAGTTACAAGAAGAGCAAATAAACAACACATAATAACGTAGATATAATCGTAAAAAAGCACACGTTTCCGATAACGGAGGAAAGAAATAACGAATATATGCATTTGATGATTACCGATATCTTGTAACCAATTTGGAACACGACTCACGTTCAGACCCAACCTTCCATATGACCTCGCCCATGTGTCATAACTGCACATCCCATTACATAACTGCACACCCCATTAATGTTATTCCCGTACAGAAGAGGAATTTTATTTGTTAGTTGCAGGCGTGGTATCGGGCAATAAATACGAAATTTCAGTGCCCATGTTGTGAAGAAGTACGATGTAATGTTCCTTCATCCATGCGTGCCTGTCCGACGGAACATTGTTCGTACTTCTTCGCAACACACGGGAACTGAAATTTTTGTAGTTACAACTTTTGGCAGCCAACTGTCCTCAGGAGAGGATACAATGGATGTATGGAGCTCTTGACAACCGAACCAGTGCACGCACCCACATCAAAGTGGGCTGGGAGGGGAAGGGGGGGGGGGGGGGGAGCAACGTCATACTGCTACGTGGTTTCGTCCTGCCAGTACTACTGAAATAATGAAGCTTCATTTTGTTTCTTCCGCCCCTTATTGGTGCTTTACACTTTTTATCAGACAGTGTACATGTTAGTAGAAAATAAACAATGAGACAATCTGAATCAATGGCCCAATTGAAATATTGTTGCTTATAATACCATAGATGTACCTATGTAACTGAGATCGACAAATACGAGCCTGTTTGGTGGCGCTCAGCAGTCGGGTAGTCTCTTCGAATATTGGTGGTTGAGGAAATTTTTACCATGATGTACATATGGAGACTGGAGCAACGAATGAAAATTTGTACCAATGCCTGGATTCCTTCCAGGGTCTCCTGCTTACTAGACAGATGCACTAACCACTACGGCACGTTGGCACAGTGGCTTTGCACGACAAGCACACCTCCCTCCTCAATGCAAATTCTCGTTCACTTCTCAGCCCACTTAATAGTTTCCCTAAAGTCGAACATCATTGCAGGGGCTACCCAACTATATTGGAATAGCACCTTAGTATCGAACGAAATGGGTGCTCCTGCCGGAAACCTAGGTATAGGTGCTTCAAGCAAATGGAACTACATGGTTGCAGAGACCTTCTTTCAACATCTATGACCTATATATGCAGACTTACCAATGCCGGAATTCGAACTCAGGTCTTCCAATAATTCTCTGACAAGAGGAGGAGTGCTTGATTCGCAACGTTCCTGATCAGCAGACAAAACCTTTCATGTGCCACTCGTGTCTTTATCTTCTTGGCCAAGTTGGAAAGATGTTTTGTGTGTGTTAAGGTTCTGTCCAGTGTGACTCCCAGGTATTTTGGGCTTTAGTTGTATCTGACTGTGCCAAGAGAGCCGAACTGTGGACTGATCTTTGCTGATGTAAGTCGATTAGAGAGGTGGAACAGGCCAACCTCGGTTTTAGAAACATTTGGTCTCAGTCGCCATGTCTCAAAATACTCACAAAGTCTAGTAAGGCTGTTCGTTAGGTGATCTTCACATTCAGAAAGGTCTTCACCCTGATATGAAATTGCCAGGTCATCTGCAAATTGAAACTTTCGACAGGTCAAATTCGGCAGGTTAGCTGTGTAGAGGCACTCCGCTGGATCGAGTCCATCAACATCCGAGTGTAGTCTGAGCCATTTTAAAACTTGTGTGCTGTATATAATTTCACATGTTCATTATATATATATATATATATATATATATATATATATATATATATATATATTGTTTTGCTAAATGTGTGTTACTGTAATTGATGCATACGACAACAACAACATGTGACACTGTTGATTATCCTGCCGTTGGTTGTGAACGTTAAGCCCTGTGGTCACATTGGTGCTATTCAGACGAATATACTATTTACTGGTTCGGATTTGTCCTCTCCATTCTACATCATCACGTAACATATGCATGTCACTACGCTGTGCAGACACTCACTACGATTACTTACATACAAAGAGACCATAGTCCATGGAGGAAGAATATCCCATTCGATTAGGCCGCTCAACGTACTCCTTGGGGTTTTCCAGGTGACAATGAATTACGACTCTTCCTGTCATCGGTGGTTTATCCACACTGCTGGCCATTACAGATGCAACTCTACGAAGGTGACATACAGTAAACGTCAAGCTGGCATGATTTGTACTACATGCCTCTGTGTGCAAATGATGTGTAGTTCAGGAAGTAGGTAGAAATAACGCCACCTACAGTGGTTGGACTAAAATGTGCAAAAACTGCGAGAAATGCATGCTTTAGCAGAAATGCAGATCCTACCCGTTCTGTTGGCAAAAGAGCCAACACCGTGTTACTAGAGGAGGCCGAAATGCACGCGTTTTAGCTCACGCAGGCTGTCGTGAGAAGGGAAGGACTATACTGACAAGGAATTAGAATTCAGACAGCAGACGTAATTAGTTTGATACCTAACTTTAATCCATTAATGATGAACGTCGCTATTGACGGTACATGATTCACAATATTATCTGTTCAGAATGCATTAATAGATACTGAATATGGCGCCTTGCTAGATCGTAGCAAATGACGTAGCTAAAGGTTATGCTAAACTGTCGTCTCTGCAAATGAGAGCGTATGTAGACAGTGAACCATCGCTAGCAAAGTCGGCTGTACAACTGGGGCGAGTTCTAGCAAGTCTCTCTAGACTAGACCTGCCGTGTGGCGGCGCTCGGTCTGCAATCACTGATAGTGGCGACACGCGGGTCCGACGTATACTAACGGACCGCGGCCGATTTAAAGGCTACCACCTAGCAAGTGTGGTGTCTGGCGGTGACACCACACTACCCTCGCCTGCAGGTGGCGCTGCTGTATTTGTACGTGCCTTATGTCGGAGGCTACGGGGAGCTCTGTTGCAACCAGGGAACAAGACGGATGAGCGGAGCCCCGGACTACCTGCTACACGACGTGTTCCGGACAGAAGATCCCTTGGGCGGTATCGGTGACACCGTGGATAGTACCGATCATTAAGCTTTTAGAGCTATAGTGAGCTGTGATCGTTGGAACGGTCGTCGTCCAGGGTTCTGAATATCGGACGCATTCTATGTGGCTCAGCTGTGGCATATATTTAACTAAGACAACTCTGCTGGAGGGGGAGTCCGAAAATTTGCCATGCTACTCATATGTACCGTATTCAGATGGTTTTTTCGTGTCCCTTCCAAATTCTGACAGTTGTGTTATCTTTTGTAATTGTTTGCATTGAGCAAAGATAGACGAATGAGGAACCGCAGTAATTTTGGTAGGATGGGCGTATGCGTCTTATTTATTTCTGGTTGTAATGCTTTTCTTGGCCAAGGTACCACATCAAATTAAATTGAACGTTTCATAGTAAAGTTTTTTTGACATATTGTGTTAGATCAATTATTTCGTATTGTTTTTAAAATGGCTCTGAGCACTACGGGACTTAACATCTGTGGTCATCAGTCCCCTGTTTTTAAAAGTTTGGTTTCAAGAGTGTCAGTGGATTTTACTGGATGGTTAGTTACAATAAAATTATGCTTAGAACTGATGTATTACGACTACCTCACCCCCCCCCCTCCCTCCCCGCTCGGCCCTACCAATGTGGTGGGCGTTTCCATGAGCTAGGTAGGGGAAATGTTTCATGTTTCAGGAGACACCTTGTCGAAGATTTATACCACATAAAGTGGAAGCAGAAAAACGTCTACATCTACATCTACATTGATACTCCGCAAGCCACCCAACGGTGTGTGGCGGAGGGCACTTTACGTGCCACTGTCATTACCTCCCTTTCCTGTTCCAGTCGCGTATGGTTCGCGGGAAGAACGACTGTCTGAAAGCCTCCGTGCGCGCTCTAATCTCTCTAATTTTACATTCGTGATCTCCTCGGGAAGTATAAGTAGGGGGAAGCAATATACTCGATACCTCATCCAGAAACGCACCCTCTCGAAACCTGGCGAGCAAGCTACACCGCGATGCAGAGCGCCTCTCTTGCAGAGTCTGCCACTTGAGTTTATTAAACATCTCCGTAACGCTATCACGGTTACCAAATAACCCAGTGACGAAACGCGCCGCTCTTCTTTGGATCTTCTCTATCTCCTCCGTCAACCCGACCTGGTACGGATCCCACACTGATGAGCAATACTCAAGTATAGGTCGAACGAGTGTTTTGTAAGCCACCTCCTTTGTTGATGGACTACATTTTCTAAGCACTCTCCCAATGAATCTCAACCTGGTACCCGCCTTACCAACAATTAGTTTTATATGATCATTCCACTTCAAATCGTTCCGTACGCATACTCCCAGATATTTTACAGAAGTAACTGCTACCAGTGTTTGTTCCGCTATCATATAATCATACAATAAAGGATCCTTCTTTTTATGTATTCGCAATACATTACATTTGTCTATGTTAAGGGTCAGTTGCCACTCCCTGCACCAAGTGCCTATCCGCTGCAGATCTTCCTGTATTTCGCTACAATTTTCTAATGCAGCAACTTCTCTGTATACTACAGCATCATCCGCGAAAAGCCGCATGGAACTTCCGACACTATCTACTAAGTCATTTATATATATTGTGAAAAGCAATGGTCCCATAACACTCCCCTGTGGCACGCCAGAGGTTACTTTAACGTCTGTAGACGTCTCTCCATTGATAACAACATGCTGTGTTCTGTTTGCCAAAAACTCCTCAATCCAGCCACACAGCTGGTCTGATATTCCGTAGGCTCTTACTTTGCTTATCAGGCGACAGTGCGGAACTGTATCGAACGCCTTCCGGAAGTCAAGAAAAATAGCATCTACCTGGGAGCCTGTATCTAATATTTTCTGGGTCTCATGAACAAATAAGGCGAGTTGGGTCTCACACGATCGCTGTTTCCGGAATCCATGTTGATTCCTACATAGTAGATTCTGGGTTTCCAGAAATGACATGATACGCGAGCAAAAAACATGTTCTAAAATTCTACAAGAGATCGACGTAAGAGATATAGGTCTATAGTTTTGCGCATCTGCTCGACGACCCTTCTTGAAGACTGGGACTATCTGTGCTCTTTTCCAATCATTTGGAACCCTCCGTTCCTCTAGAGACTTGCGGTACACGGCTGTTAGAAGGGGGGCAAGTTCTTTCGCGTACTCTGTGTAGAATCGAATTGGTATCCCGTCAGGTCCAGTGGACTTTCCTCTATTGAGTGATTCCAGTTGCTTTTCTATTCCTTGGACACTTATTTCGATGTCAGCCATTTTTTCGTTTGTGCGAGGATTTAGAGAAGGAACTGCAGTGCGGTCTTCCTCTGTGAAACAGCTTTGGAAAAAGGTGTTTAGTATTTCAGCTTTACGCGTGTCATCCTCTGTTTCAATGCCATCATCATCCCGTAGTGTCTGGATATGCTGTTTCGAGCCACTTACTGATTTAACGTAAGACCAGAACTTCCTAGGATTTTCTGTCAAGTCGGTACATAGAATTTTACTTTCGAATTCAATGAACGCTTCACGCATAGCCCTCCTTACGCTAACTTTGACATCGTTTAGCTTCTGTTTGTCTGAGAGGTTTTGGCTGCGTTTAAACTTGGAGTGGAGCTCTCTTTGCTTTCGCAGTAGTTTCCTAACTTTGTTGTTGTACCACGGTGGGTTTTTCCCGTCCCTCACCGTTTTACTCGGCACGTACCTGTCTAAAACGCATTTTACGATTGCCTTGAACTTTTTCCATAAACACTCAACATTGTCAGTGTCGGAACAGAAATTTTCGTTTTGATCTGTTAGGTAGTCTGAAATCTGCCTTCTATTACTCTTGCTAAACAGATAAACCTTCCTCCCTTTTTTTATATTCCTATTAACTTCCATATTCAGGGATGCTGTAACGGCCTTATGATCACTGATTCCCTGTTCTGTACATACAGATTCGAAAAGTTCGGGTCTGTTTGTTATCAGTAGGTCCAATATGTTATCTCTACGAGTCGGTTCTCTGTTTAATTGCTCGAGGTAATTTTCGGATAGTGCACTCAGTATAATGTCACTCGATGCTCTGTCCCTACCACCCGTCCTAAACACCTGAGTGTCCCAGTCTATATCTGGTAAATTGAAATCTCCACCTAAGACTATAACATGCTGAGAAAATTTATGTGAAATGTATTCCAAATTTTCTCTCAGTTGTTCTGCCACTACTGCTGCTGAGTCGGGAGGTCGGTAAAAGGAGCCAATTATTAACCTAGTTCGGTTGTTTAGTGTAACCTCCACCCATAATAATTCACAGGAACTATCCACTTCTACTTCACTACAGGATAAACTACTACTAACAGCGATGAACACTCCACCACCGGTTGCATGCAATCTATCCTTTCTAAACACCGTCTGTACCTTTGTAAAAACTTCGGCAGAATTTATCTCTGGCTTAAGCCAGCTTTCTGTACCTATAACGATTTCAGCTTCAGTGCTTTCTATCAGCGCTTGAAGTTCCGGTACTTTACCAACGCAGCTTCGACAGTTGACAATTACAATACCGATTGCTGCTTGGTCCCCGCATGTCCTGACTTTGCCCCGCACCCGTTGAGGCTGTTGCCCTTTCTGTACTTGCCCAAGGCCATCTAACCTAAAAAACCGCCCAGCCCACGCCACACAACCCCTGCTACCCGTGTAGCCGCTTGTTGCGTGTAGTGGACTCCTGACCTATCCAGCGGAACCCGAAACCCCACCACCCTATGGCGCAAGTCGAGGAATCTGCAGCCCACACGGTCGCAGAACCGTCTCAGCCTCTGATTCAGACCCTCCACTCGGCTCTGTACCAAAGGTCCGCAGTCAGTCCTGTCGACGATGCTGCAGATGGTGAGCTCTGCTTTCATCCCGCTAGCGAGACTGGCAGTCTTCACCAAATCAGATAGCCGCCGGAAGCCAGAGAGGATTTCCTCTGATCCATAGCGACACACATCATTGGTGCCGACATGAGCGACCACCTGCAGATGGGTGCACCCTGTACCCTTCATGGCATCCGGAAGGACCCTTTCCACATCTGGAATGACTCCCCTCGGTATGCATACGGAGTGCACATTGGTTTTCTTCCCCTCTCTTGCTGCCATTTCCCTAAGGGGCCCCATTACGCGCCTGACGTTGGAGCTCCCAACTACCAGTAAGCCCACCCTCTGCGACTGCCCGGATCTTGCAGACTGAGGGGCAACCTCTGGAACAGGACAAGCAGCCATGTCAGGCCGAAGATCAGTATCAGCCTGAGACAGAGCCTGAAACCGGTTCGTCAGACAAACTGGAGAGGCTTTCCGTTCAGCCCTCCGGAATGTCTTTCGCCCCCTGCCACACCTTGAAACGACCTCCCACTCTACCACACGTGAGGGATCAGCCTCAATGCGGGCAGTATCCCGGGCAACCACAGTCGTAGTCCGATCAGGGGATGCGTGGGACGAGCTGGCCGTCCCCGACAAACCCCCATCCCGACCCCCACAGTGATGCCCATTGGCAACAGCCTCAAGCTGTGTGACCGAAGCCAACACTGCCTGAAGCTGGGAGCGAAGGGATGCCAACTCAGCCTGCATCCGAACACAGCAGTTGCAGTCCCTATCCATGCTAAAAACTGTTTTGCTAAGAACGTCTGAACTAATCTACAGAGAGCGCAAACAAATCGACAAAATTTAAACGGTTATTAAAATACAAGATTGCAAATCGACAAAATTTAAACGGTTATTAAAATACAAGATTGCCTAGTAAATGCAGTAATGCTGCTACTTGCGCACTGCTGACACTGCTCGGCGGCGGAAGGAGACTAAGCGAAATTACACTATTCAGGTACTAAAACACGATGCTACACTCTCAAATACTATAATACGCCCGAAATTTATGAATTAAACAATGCAAGAACCAAAAACACGCAAAGAAATTAAGAATTAAACTATGTAACAAATGAGTGAGCTAGGAGTATACGACTTGCTGCTCAGCTGCTTATCCAACGGCGGCAGGGAGCACACTGACTGCAACCAACCGACACTGGCCGTTCAAAACAAAACAGTAGACAAACGTCTACGCGAATTTACACTATTCAGGTACTAAAACGCGATGCTACAACTCTCAAATACTATAATACGCTCGAAATTTATGAATTAAACAATGCAAGTACGAAAAACACGCAAAGAAATTAAGAATTAAACTATGTAACAAATGAGTGAGCTAGGAGTATACGACTTGCTGCTGCAGCTGCTTATCCAACGGCGGCAGGGGGCACACATTCTTTAAGTCACAACGCGGACGTGTAATCGCGACAGACCGTGATTGAAGAGGATTCTGACGAAAAATAAGAAAACAGCTGAAAAAGTCATTTCAGAATTGAATGTTGCATTTGGGAACCAGGCCAGCACAAATCGAAGGGAGCTCCATAAGCAGGAAATCTCAGGACGATCTGGAATTCCAGAATCACTGATCAGCGATACAAATGACTGTAGTAGGAAGACGTAGTGCTGAAGCCGTAAAAACTGGACTATGGAGCAGTGGAAGAAGGTCATATAGTCGGATGAATCTTAGCCGGCCGGTGTGGCCGAGCGGTCCTAGGCGCATCTCTTGTTCACTTCTGGAACCGCGCGACCGTTACGGTCGCAGATTCGAAACCTGCCTCGGGCATGGATGTGTGTGATGTCCTTAGGTTAGTTAGGTTTAAGTCGTTCCAAGTTCTATGGGACTGATGACCTCAGCTGTTAAGTCCCATAGTGCTCAGAGCCATTTGAACCATTTTTCGGAGGAATCTTGTTTCACACTGTTTCCGAGTTCAGGCTGAGTTTGTGTCAAAAGAGTGAGACATGGTGGGGCTTCGGCGATGATTTGTGCAACCATATCGCGGTGTTCCATGTGCTCCATGGTTACTCTGCAAGGTCGCACTTTTGGATGATGAGGTCCAACCTATGCTATAATGTTTGTTCCCCAACGATGATGCCATGTTCCAAGAAGACAAGGTCCACGGTTACACAGCTCGCACCGCCCAAGACTGGTTTTGTGAGCACGAGTATGAACTGTCACATCTCTCCTGGCCACCTCAGTCCGCAGATCTCAGTTCTAATTTGGAAAACACATCCGTCATCGTTACCTGATCCTCCTAGAAAACATTTATTTATATTTTAGTATGTATTAAGGCATATAACTTTGTCAAAAATTGAACACAGGAGTTTTACGTATGTTGTGTGTGGACACCTTTCTTAGCTCGATAGGTATCGAATCAGTACTGCGCTTCCCACTACATTTTCATAAGCATGACAGGTGTTATGGCCTCTATTGCGATTTACCAGATCTCTGACCCTGTTCTGCAAACAATGTCCTTGATAAGTCTCCCATGTACTGAAATCTAGCGGAATTGCATTGGGAGACCGAGGGGGCAGGCAATGGGATTACCCCCCTCCCTCCCCCCACCCCCTGCACTCCGGCCCTTCTGATCGAATACTCAGGAGAAGTAGAGTAGCATCCCCGTGACAGTGGGTTGTGGCACTATCCTGTTTCAAAGTGACGTCGGGAGGCATTTGTGGACCTTCATAGATCGCCAACATGTTGAGAATGGTCAGCTCTGTCACTTGGTGCGCATGCGCTAAGCGACTCAGCGCTTTACACGAAATAGTAAGGATCACATCTTGGAGATTATCTCTATCGATTGCGTATTTACCCAACAATATAAAATATATTCTTTCGTTATAAGGATATGTTTTTGTGTATACCTCTAGCCCGGACATCATGATGTATTTTGCAGAAACAATGGCATGATTCCGCTGAAAATCATACAGGACATTCATTTATTCATTCCGAGAGACCAAGGGAAGATGTTTTAAATTCCAACGGTTTTTCTTATACCATATTATGCATGGTAATGCGTTGTGTTTTTGGCGTTTCCATATTTTCGTCCAATCTCTGCACGTACCGTTTTTGAGGAAATATTACGCAGCGGACTTTCAGAAATGGCATTTGGATGTCGTTTGTTTTTGAGAAGATTGTGCTATTCTTATTGTAAGAAGGAGAAATGTGTAATAGCACCTGTTGGAATTCGACAACGGCAGAGTCGTGGAGGATAACGCTTCTGTGATATTACTCCTCGCATTAATCGTAACCGCTCGTCTGTTGTGCGGAAATTGCATCGATGGGTTCTGTAGGGTTACAGTATTACGCAAGATCTCAGCAACCCCGTTCGACTAGCATCCAAGAGGATAGGCGAAGTGTTCACTTGGCTGTTCAGGGTCGTGGGCCACGTCACCCGCCTTCAGTCACGAAATGGGCTTGTTTGCAGCAAGACAGGTATCCGCAGTGGACAGTGTACTCACGCCTGTAGACCGTGAACAGTCAATGCGTCACCTAAAGACATCATCAAGGGATTTAGACGATGTGGTTGTGTACTATCCAGACTGTAAGGCCTTCCCAAAATTCGTAAGAAAAGTGTTCCATTACGTCCAATACTAAGCAACATTGTAGCGCCTATGTATGATTTAGCCAAACGTCAAGCATCTATGTATAGACTGTTGGGGGGAAAATGCCCACATCACATGTACATCTCAGCTGACTTTGTTACACTATTGGCCATTATAATTCCTACACCACGAAGATGACGTGCTACAGACGCGAAATTTAACCGACAGGAAGAAGATGTTGTGATATGCAAATGATTAGCTTTTCAGATCATTCACACAAGGTTGGCGCCGGTGGCGACATCCACAACGTGCTGACATGAGGAAAGTTTCCAACCGATTTCTCATACACAATCAGCAGTTCACCGGCGTTGCCTGGTGAAACATTGTTGTGATGTCTCGTGTAAGGAGGAGAAATGCGTAACATCACGTTTCCATCTTTGATAAAGGTCGGATTGTAGCCTATCGCGATTTCGGTTTATCGTATCGCGACATTGCAGCTCGCATAGGTCGAGATCCAATGACTGTTAGCAGAATATGGAATCGGTGGGTGCAGAAGGGTAATACCGAACGCCATGCTGCATCCCAACGGCCTCGTATCACTAGCAGTCGATGTGACAGGCATCTTATCCGCATGGCGGTAATGGATCGTGCAGCAACTTCTCGATCCCTGAGTCAACAGACGGGGACGTTTGCAAGACAACAACCATCTGCACGAACAGTTCGACGACGTTTGCAGCAGCATGGACTATCAGCTCGGAGACCATGGCTGCGCTTACCTCTGACGCTGCATCACAGACAGGAGCGCCTGCGATGGTGTACACAACGACGAACCTGGATGCACGAATGGCAAAACGTCATTTTTTCGGATGAATCCAGGTTCTGTTTACAGCATCATGATGATCGCATCCGTGTTTGGCGACATCGCTGTGAACGCACATTCGAAGCGCATATTCGTCACCGTCATACTGGCGTGTCAACCAGCGTGATGGTATGGGGTGCCATTGGTTAGACGTCTCGGTCAGCTCTTGTTCGCATTGACGGCACTTTTAACAGTGGACGTTACATTTCAGATGTGTTACGACCCGTGGCTCTACCCTTCATACCCTGCATTCTATCCCCGCGAAACACTACATTTCAGCAGGATAATGCACGACCGCATGTTGCAGGTCCTGTACGGGCCTTTCTGGATACAGAAAATGTTGGACTGCTGCCCTGGCCGGCACATTCTCCAGATCTCTCACCAACTGAAACGTCTGGTCAATAGTGGCCGAGCTACTGGCTGGTCACAATACGCCAGTCACTGCTCTTGATGAACTGTGGTATCGTGTTGAAGCTGCATGGGCAGATGTACGTGTACACGCCATCCAAGCTCTGTTTGACTCAATGCCCAGGCGTATCAAGGCCGTTATTACGGCCAGAGATGGTTGTTCTGGGTACTGATTTCTCAGGATCTATGCACTCAAATTGCGTGAAAATGTAATGACATGTCAGTTCTAGTACAATATATTTTTCCAATGAATACCCGTTTATCATCTGCATTTCTTCTTGGTGTAGAAGTTTTAATGGCCAGTAGCGTAATAAACTGGGGGCTCTCCGTCACAGCAGCTGTAGCCGTTCGGTTAGCTTTGATGTGGTATAGTTTTTTAGAAACATCCCTCTCGCAGATCCTTTGTTGCTAATTGACAAAACATTTCAGGTGGACGTCACTGCTTTATTTCGGCGTGCTCTGTAATCATCCTGTTTTATGTTCAACCAAGATTATTTTGAACAGACTGACGACGTTGCCTTGTGCAGCCCTCTTTCTCCCTCGGTTACCGTCCCTTTTATGGAGGATTTCAAGGAGAGGGCACTTGAATCAATTGCCATTAAACCAACGGTATTTTGCAGGTATGTGAACTATACTTTCATAGTGTGGCCTCATGGAAAACGTAAGTTGATGGAATTTCTTCACCATCTCATCTCTATTCATAACGACATTCGGTTCACCATGGAAATAGAGAAAGATAGTTGAAAGTTGTATATTTTGAAAAACTTAGGTATAAATTTGTAATTATTATTACCGGGCGACTGCTACGGTCACAGGTTCGAATCCTGCCTCGGGCATGGCTGGGTGTGATGTCCTTAGGTTAGTTTGGTTTAAGTAGTTCTAAGTTCTATGGGACTGATGACCTCAGATGTTAAGTCCCATAGTGCTCAGAGCCATTTGAACCATTTTTTTGTTATTATTATTTCTTCTGATGAAAGACGTAGGGAAATGCATGAAGTTCCATTTCTGACAATATTAATATTCTGATTGAGAACAAAAAAAAAAAAGATCAGAAATTTATTACTGTTACTAAAAATCATAAAAAATCGATTCTTAAGCATGTGAATGTGAGTTTTAAAATATTCTCTAACGTCTCCTAACAACTATACTGCAATGCTCCTGTATGCAACAGACAGCTTACCTCGTCTTGACGCTGCAACTGCCTGATCAGCAACATGCTAAAAATAATTCAAAAGGAATACTGCGACCCATGCAGACTGCAATGTATGGTCACAACTACTGATAAAAATACTGCCATTTTTATATAGATATAGAATGATCACGAGGGGTTTTGTCAATAAGCCCTAAGCGGTGTACAAATGGAAGAAACCAATAAAAACTTAAATTTGCTGCACTCAGAAAATTAATGATTTAAACACTGACGAACTTTACACAGACCTTTCCTTATGTTCGACTGGATTGATTAGCAACAACTATAATTGTTCCACGATGTCTACAATCAGTAATCACTTCACAACAAAGATACGAATATTGCTCTCAAGCTGCGCGGGTTAGCCGCCCGTTCTATGGCACCTTGCCACAATTCACGCGGCTCCCCCGTTGGAGGTTCGAGTCCTCCCTCGGGCATGTGTGTGTGTGGGCATGTGTGTGTGCGTGTGTGTGTGTGTGTGTGTGTGTGTGTGTGTGTGTGTGTGTGTGTAAGTAGTGTGTAAGCCTAGGGACGGATGACACAAGTAGTTTGGTCCCATAGGAACTTACCACAATTTTCCAAATTATTCTCAATGTATGCATACACAAATGTGACAAAATCCGTCCAGGGCAAGCAACAACTACATCCAGCTAAAAGGGAAATTACCAAAAATGCTCAATTAATCCAAAGTCTCCTCCGGCGCTACTGCCACGATCACGGCAGGCTGCGACCTCATCTGTGGAGCGGCTTCTCTCCACCGCACGCTGCGTCCGACCACTTCCGACTCCTCTCGACAACTATTCGCTCGGTGATACTCGCGATAACAATATCTCCGACTCAGAATGTGTGTATGCACACCACGGCAGAATCAGTGGACAACTTTCCAAAGAAATATTAACTTTCAACTTTCATTGTTATCTGCCTTTCTTTGATGTCTTGGTTAGACGAGAGATGATGGCTATCTGGGGCATTCAATTTATCGTAAGCCGACTCAGACAGATTTTTATTTGCAGTGTTCAGGTTACCACGACCCTTCGCAAACTATGAGCGTGCTTAAAACAGTCGTAAACAGACCTCACACTGTCTCAGATCTGCATGGTTTGCCGAGAGCGCCCGCCCTCCAGAGAAAGTGTTTAGAAAAAAATGGATATTCCACCCAGGAGATTAACGTAGCATCATCAGTTAAAATCAAGAATCAGGTAGCAGATAAAAAGGAGAATACGCCGTGAGCCAGATCGCTGGTCGATCATCAGCGATCAGCTTATCTTTGGCGCGTCCCCGGGCACGAGCATCTTTGCGTTTTCGGCTGGGGCGCGCGGGACGGCGACAGGCAGTCGGTTTGGGGCGGCCGGTGAGACTGGCGCAGTTGTGGCTCGGGCGTAAGCACATGTGTGATGTCTGTTACGCTGGGGCTGTTTGCGAATCGTGAAACTCCTGCGGCGGTCACTGGTTGCCTGGAAGGTATTTCGTATAAACTGTGCCAAGCCTCGCAGTGAGAGGGGAGTCCGGAGTTGGTGTTGGCCTAGATGTTTGTACAGATTGAGGTGCCTGTGTGAGAAGCACGGCGTGGGCCTGTTGGTTGCTTCGTCCTTCTGGCAGCCACCGCAAGCGGATGTTCGGCCGGAATGTCTACAGTTTGTGGTGAGCATAGTGTGAACAAGTTCTCGTAGGATGTGCTCCCAGCCTGACTCTTAGCCTGTGTTATTTGTGGGTGCCGACCCCTTGTCTGTTACTGCTTCCGGGTGTCCTGTAAGATTTCACAGCAAAAATGTTTTTTTGTGGCATTCTGTGTTTCTGGCTCAGCCTCCGCCTAGACAAGGGAAAGCTTTGGAATTCCTTAATGCTGTAATTTAAACATATAAAAAAACTGTTTTTTTTTAATTCCTGTTTAATGCCAGACAGATTCAAATTTAGTTTACCTGGTTATTGGCTTAACTCGTGCTTCACGCACTAGATCAGCTGATATTGAAATTGTTTTTTTATTCTTGTTTAATGTCAGACAGATTCAAATTTCGTTTGCCTGGTTATTGGCTTACCTCGTGCTTCACGCACTAGATCAGCAGATATTGAAATTGTTTTTTTATTCTTGTTTAATGTCAGACAGATTCAAATTTCGCTTGCCTGGTTATTGGCTTAAATCGTGCTTCACGCACTAAATCAGCTGATATTGAAATTGTATTTTTTTTTAAATTCCTGTTTAACGTCAGAGAGATTCAAATGTAACTTCATTTATGTATTTGAAATAAATGTGTTGGATTGACCTTAATGAATTATGTGCAATCGAAGTAAGGGACCCAGTCCTTCATTGGTGCTTAACAGTGACGTGCGGTTCGGGTTGTGAGCCCCGTGCTCGGACCACGCCGGCAAAATCTTTTGCTTTTCTTCCTTTTATGGGAAACATTTTGTTTAAAATAGCAAGAATCCTCTGTAAATTTGAAGTGAAAGTGATTTTCCGTCCACCACCATAGATTGTCGACCTTTTGGGAACGGTGAAGCACGACTTGTTACTGCGGAAGTCTGAAATTTACAAAATTACTGTGTGGTCTGTGGATAGGACAGACTGAAAGAACGCTGCACTGAGCTTCGACACTTCAGTCGCCTTTTGCAACCAGGAAAGTCCGTTATTGCTGAAAACCGTATTTCCACTGGACATTCAATGGAGTACGACAGAACTGTGATTGTGACCACAAGAACATCTTTTTCGGACTCCATTATTAAAGAATCAGTGAAAATGCGCCTGGCGGAAAGTGTGATGAACCGTGATAGCGGCTACCAGTTTGACAGTGGGTAGAATCCCATCATCGTCACGGTTTTCTCTAATCGAAGACGACAGTGCGCACAAACGGTCGCTGCGAGCGGTAACACAGAGGACGACAGCTGAGCTCCGAAGTTCCACCAGCGAGGTCGCTGTCTCCGGGAAGTGTGGTCCGTCCGTCAACTTGAATTTTCATGCAAACGCCGAAAACTTGCAGCGCGCTCTATAGGTCGGTACGGAATAAGTATTCTTCAGTTTTCCATGGCTCACCTGAAGATGACTGGCAGATGCCCAGCCGAAATATTGTGTAATGAATTAAACGAGGACCAGCTACAAGCCCGAAATTTGTTTAGGCATCCATTTTTACATAGATAGGAAGGAAAGGAATATTAGGTTTTAACGTCCCGTCGACAGCAATGTCGTTAGACACGGAACAAATCAGCCACGGCCTTTTCAAAGAAACATCCCGGCATTTGTTTGGAGCGATTTAGGGAAATCATGGACAACCTGAATCATGATAATGGAACGTGGATTTTAGCCGCTGTCCTTCCGAATGCGAGTCCGGTATGCCACCCACTGCGCCACCTAGCTCGGTGTGCCCCCAACGACAACACTATATCGTCGTTTGTGTCTGTCTGCTACAGAGCATCATGATGGATGTATCCGTATGCTGAGGTTCCGATGAGAACGAACGTTGCTAGACTGCGATCGTTATCGTCATCGGGCCCCACATCTATCGTGGTAGTATGAGGTTCTCATTGCATACACAGGGAGGTCACTCTGAAAAGCTTGTTAGGGTGTTACAAGGTACGTTGTGCTGAGAAATAATTCTTCAGAAAAATATTCGATACGCTGCACCGTTTCCGAATTAATTAGCGTTGAAGTTAGCCAATCAGGACGTTGCGCGCAAAAATTCAAGCGGCCCGCTTAGAGACGGTGTCGCCAAACATTTATTCGTTTGGTTTCCTAAACCGAACAAGACAGCGATAAAAAATTGGACATGGGACGATAGGAAGGATCGAACCCGAGCCAAGGGCTGACCAATCTCGTGCGCTACTGTCAACGCTGTGAGAACAACTAAGACAAATGCTTTCTTGTAAGCTGCTAGAATAAGTGCTCACAACCACCTGACCGGTTGAATTCAATGATAATTAACTTGGAAACGGCGCAAAGTGTCGAATTTTTTCCTTAACAATTACGTCTCTGCGAAACTTATCCTGCAAGACCCTGTGCAACACGACAACCTCTGATTCACATTGTTGGTAAACTGGACAGCAGGAGGTACGTACCTGACGTGTTAAGCGTGATGTCTGTTGCCCTTATTTCGAGGTCTCCGCAAAGTTACGTTTCATTAAGGTAACTCAAGGCTGTACGTTGCCTCTGTGGCTGCAGATCTACACTCCTGGAAATGGAAAAAAGAACACATTGACACCGGTGTGTCAGACCCACCATACTTGCTCCGGACACTGCGAGAGGGCTGTACAAGCAATGATCACACGCACGGCACAGCGGACACACCAGGAACCGCGGTGTTGGCCGTCGAATGGCGCTAGCTGCCCAGCATTTGTGCACCGCCGCCGTCAGTGTCAGCCAGTTTGCCGTGGCATACGGAGCTCCATCGCAGTCTTTAACACTGGTAGCATGCCGCGACACCGTGGACGTGAACCGTATGTGCAGTTGACGGACTTTGAGCGAGGGCGTATAGTGGGCATGCGGGAGGCCGGGTGGACGTACCGCCGAATTGCTCAACACGTGGGGAGTGAGGTCTCCACAGTACATCGATGTTGTCGCCAGTGGTCGGCGGAAGGTGCACGTGCCCGTCGACCTGGGACCGGACCGCAGCGACGCACGGATGCACGCCAAGACCGTAGGATCCTACGCAGTGCCGTAGGGGACCGCACCGCCACTTCCCAGCAAATTAGGGACACTGTTGCTCCTGGGGTATCGGCGAGGACCATTCGCAACCGTCTCCATGAAGCTGGGCTACGGTCCCGCACACCGTTAGGCCGTCTTCCGCTCACGCCCCAACATCGTGCAGCCCGCCTCCAGTGGTGTCGCGACAGGCGTGAATGGAGGGACGAATGGAGACGTGTCGTCTTCAGCGATGAGAGTCGCTTCTGCCTTGGTGCCAATGATGGTCGTATGCGTGTTTGGCGCCGTGCAGGTGAGCGCCACAATCAGGACTGCATACGACCGAGGCACACAGGGCCAACACCCGGCATCATGGTGTGGGGAGCGATCTCCTACACTGGCCGTACACCACTGGTGATCGTCGAGGGGACACTGAATAGTGCACGGTACATCCAAACCGTCATCGAACCCATCGTTCTAACATTCCTAGACCGGCAAGGGAACTTGCTGTTCCAACAGGACAATGCACGTCCGCATGTATCCCGTGCCACCCAACGTGCTCTAGAAGGTGTAAGTCAACTACCCTGGCCAGCAAGATCTCCGGATCTGTCCCCCATTGATCGTGTTTGGGACTGGATGAAGCGTCGTCTCACGCGGTCTGCACGTCCAGCATGAACGCTGGTCCAACTGAGGCGCCAGGTGGAAATGGCATGGCAAGCCGTTCCACAGGACTACATCCAGCATCTCTACGATCGTCTCCATGGGAGAATAGCAGCCTGCATTGCTGCGAAAGGTGGATATACACTGTACTAGTGCCGACATTGTGCATGCTCTGTTGCCTGTGTCTATGTGCCTGTGGTTCTGTCAGTGTGATCATGTGATGTATCTGACCCCAGGAATGTGTCAATAAAGTTTCCCCTTCCTGGGACAATGAATTCACAGTGTTCTTATTTCAATTTCCAGGAGTGTATCTCGATATCGTTGCCCTGGTCCCCACGAACTCCGGATCTCTGAACTGCTGAAACCTTCTGGTCGTGGATTGCCGAGTGAGTGGTTCGCCAACCTTGGCCACCCACTACGATTGATGGACACTGACATAATTTGTAGCAGCATGGAAAGACGTATTCAAGTCTGACATCCAAATTCGATACGACTCGATGTTTCTTTGGTGAACGGAAAGATTAGAGAGATACCGCTATTCTTTGATCTTTTTGTATTCCTCTATCGAAACGTCTTGATAAAGGTTCCAACTCACGAATAATATTCAAGAATTGGTTGAACGAGGAGTTTGTAAGTCTAGCTCCTGGGTTTTAGGGGCTATCTTTCCACATTAAAATCGCTGTGGATACGTCCAGATATTAAATGGTTGCGATTGTTTCGTGTGATAATTTGCATGTTATATAATCGAACGTTAACGGCGCTTCCGGTTTATTTAAGCCCAATATTTTACGTTTTACGGGTTCAATGACAATCTCTAAACCCATCTTCGCTTCTCTTTAATTTTATGAAGAACTTCTGGATACAGGACTCCTCAGATTTACCGTTTAGATACTTTTTCTCGGAAACGTTCCGTCCGGTTTCCCCCTATTAACTACATACTAGGCAAACTGGTAAGTACGAATAGAATGCTAAACCTTAAATTACCTGTAAGCAGCTGAAGTGGTGAAAAACAATTCTGTTTCAGATTTTCAAATGAGAACTTCTGAAAAATTACTATCGTTGAGAAAACTCAAAAAAATCAAAATTTCAGTTCCAAATTTTCTTTCTTGCGTGTTTTCAGTGATATCAAATAATTCTCCCAGGAGCTGACGATCTGAATATTTCTTCGGGATAATATATGTGCATTAAAAACGTTGCAGTGAGGCAAAAACTTTTTCTTGGACTTTACACTTTGAATAAACTTTAGGTGCCATTTTAATATATAATAAATTACAATAAAAATCAGGTTTTTCTTTCGGTTCACGGCAACCGGTGGTTTCACAGTCGCGTTCACCTTTGCCACTCTGAGTATCCCGAAGTATTTCTGCATTTGATAGCGACCGACAGGCTTCGTCAAGTCGTTCTTCCACATCGCCCGCCTTTGCAAGCCACTGTGAATACACGTCTTGAATGTGTTCACAAAGGAATAATCAAGCGGAGTTCAATATGGCTACTCTGTTGAACAAGTCACTGATCCTCATCTGCCAATCGGTCGACGAGAAAAATATAGTGAAGATACATCTGGATACCAAAGAAAAATTTGCTGTACACCCAACGTGCTGCAACTACATTATCAACCGTGCTGCTCGTGGAATATCTTGTTGCAACTCTGTCAGGGCGTGTTACCATCTTCTGAGGGAGCGTGCGTTTACGGTAGGTCTGAAGCATTCTGTGTACAGCAGCATCATCAGCGAAGATCCTCGTGTATCTACCGCTGTTGCTCACTTAATCATTTATGTACGCCGAAAACATTAAACACAAACATAAATGCACTATATCATCTACATAAGAAATACGCACACCATCTAGCAACGCGAGATATGTCTGCTACATGACTAGACGATAAAAAGTAAAATTATGTGAATAACATTGGTTAATTAAATTTAAAAACTTAGCGAATATACGGCCGACTAATTGCCTGAAGGCGAAGTAAAAATAAAGGCTGCAAACTAAAATTTAGAGGTAAAATAATTACAGTATTTCCAATTTTAGTATTACTATTAGTACATAAATTCAGGATAGATTAATTATAAAAAATATAAATAAATCGTACTTCTAACAACACCCCATCAGAGGCTAGAATCTGAGGGCCCGCTCTTTGACCAATGGCACAAGAAAAAAGATCAGTTTCCCGTTTTCCTTGAATCGACACTACGAATAAAATCCTCTCAGTTTTCAAAGCACATCAAATGTTAATTTACAGCATTCTGTCCACAAGAAAACTATCTTGAACAGATTAATACAAAGGGCTGAAACGATATTAGTCGGAGATCAACTACGATCGGGAGTAGATCTACTGACACACATGTTCAAGATCGTCAGCAAGTAATATATTACAAACAGATGATGTGAGGAAGATAGCTTAACTTACTCTTCAAATGAGGCCAAGCCACCAGCGTTTATTCTGTACTGCGGCGCGACGACTTTCAAGGAGAGATGCGCTCTCCAGAGGCGTAGTCTAAGGGCGGTATTCGGAAGGTTCAGGAGATGATCCTTCTATCTTAGCTAGCGCAATGTGTACAGCACTCCTACGAAGTGTGTGGGTATTCACCTGCTACCTAACAAGTCGGCCGTATTAAACAGTACGAAGAGAATAGTCAGAAGATACTGTTGGAAAATATGAGAAATTTTGTCCGTATGACAACGCTTTGGGACCCAATTACAAAATTTCAGTAGTGATCAGTGTATAACACTAATCTGTCTGTTTTACGTTGCTCTCCCTTACAACCTAAGTTTTAGATCTGTCGCGGGAAAAGCCACGTATAACGCTAACTAGCCACGTATAATGCACAAGCGTACCGCGAAACAAGCTAATGTTACCCTCTGAGAGGATTTTGAAATTTTGACTGCGCGTGTATCTAATGGACTAATGGATAAAGGTATCGGACTATAATTTTGAATGTGATTAAATTAACAGAAAACTAAATGAACTTTATCCTTGGGAGTTAATGAAAGTGGTAAAATCCATATGTGAATGAAAGAATGAACGGTCGCCAACCCAATTCGACACATTAATTTGGAAATATATGTTTAAGAAAATTGAATACTGGTTGTTGAAATTACTTTCATTAATACGAGGTTTGGAACTTTAATACTGGCAACTATTTGTTAACAGATCGTACAAAATAGATACGTGTTCCAAAGTTTTGCTGACCTTAAAAGTAAACATCAGAATTGTGAATAACCTGTTGCCAGCAATGTGGAAGTCGTAGGATGCTCTTAGCAGTGCCAGTTGTGTTGACAGTTCGAGCGGCGCGGTGTATTGCCCGGCGAATTTGTAGCAGTTCTGAAGCGAATGCCGTGAAGTGTTTCCTTCAGCTTAGAAATCTAGTTGAACTTACGAGGGCTTAAGAAAGGGGAGTGTAGTAGGTGGTACAGCACTTAGCAGCCCCATCAGTCAAACAAATCAGTAACAGGTCCTACAGAAAGGGTCATCACTTCTGTCTTTAAGCTGGTCGTAGTTTGTGTTCCAAAAACGAACAGCATAGAGACGGAAGTGATGACACTTTCTGCAGGACCTGAGCGTCATTTTGCGTGACAATGTTCAAGCAAGTACAGTGCAAGTTGTTACTGATTTGTTTGACTGATGCGGCTGCTAAGTGCTATACTACCTAATGCACTCGCCTGACTTAAGCCCTCGTAAGTTCGATTTCTAAACTGAAGGCAACACTTCACGGTATTCGCTTCAGAGCTGCTACAATTACGGCTGGTAATAGACGGCGGCCCTCGAACTGTCAACACAACTGGCACTGCTAAGAGTATCCTACGACTTCCACATCGCTGGCAACGGGTTATACACAATGCTGGTGACTACTCTGAAGGTCATTAACACTTGTGAAACACGTATCTATTTTGTACGAGCTGTAAATAAATAGTTGCCACTATTAAAATTCCAATCCTCGGCCGGCCGCGGTAGCCGTGCGGTTCTAGGCGCTGCAGTCCGGAACCGCGGGACTGCTACGGTCGCAGGTTCGAATCCTGCCTCGGGCATGGATGTGTGTGATGTCCTTAGGTTAGTTAGGTTTAAGTAGTTTTAAGTTCTAGGGGACTGATGACCTAAGATGTTAAGTGCCATAGTGCTCAAAGCCATTTGACCCATTTTTGAATCCAATCCTCGTATTTCCCTTTGAAAAGCACACAGGATACAAACTGACACAGAGCACTCTGAGCCGTGGTTGGCAGCAGTTACTAATAATGCTCACTCCAGTAATCATAGAAAGCAAATTTGCATCAAGCTCATACTAATAACAGCTACACCCAAGATCATTACTTAAACCAATACTGCAACTGAAGTGCAGAACTAAATTTGGACATGAGGGGTTTCTAACTTACCTAACATGTAGAAACACACGTAAAGATAAATACTATCATCATTCCATTACACTGATTTCAGTATAAAAGACTAATTTAAACAAAGGTAATGCCTAACTTCACTTGGAATAGTTTATGTTTGACTTTGCAAGACAAACAAATTCAACACTGAGCTTAATTAACCTCACAAAAAAAAAAAAAGTAATTCATGATAGTAATGAAGACCACATTATGTTTAAAATGAGCTTAACGTATTTGCCTTTTCTTCACACCTGTGAAACAAGTATTTTAGACCTTAACATTTACATAATATAGCACTGTATTCTTGCAAAACTATACTATACAATAAACTGAAAGTACTTTAGCAAAATCCTATCTGACTTCACTTCTGTGGTTTTAGCTTTAACTTTTGCTACTCCTTTCATATTTGACAAACAAAAAGAAACCACTTTAGAACACATGAAAGCAATACTACTTCATTTACAACAGAATACTCGGTTTTAGTAGCACTTAGGAGTGGACCCGGCATAGGTTCGTGATCAGAATAGAAGATACGGCTCCGAACACATATTTATAGCAGTTGGATTATTATTAACACCACTCACACAAATGAACTGGTCCATGCCCATATTCATATCTGGATGTATGAAGTTAGCGAAGCAGTGGCGAAGTTTTAGTGGCAAGCGACATGGCGGCTAACTGTACTCACGGCTCCTGATGTTCGAATGCTCTATAAAATCTCTTCTTGGCGTCGGATTTTCAACGTATTAGAGCTATTCCTTTTTGCCGAGAATACCAAACAATAGCCAGATCCACATCCGATGCAAAATTCCTTGAAAAGCAGCTTCCAATTGCCTCTCTTGGCACCGTCGAAGTGTGCAGTGCTACGGCTGGCCACTGCGTACTGTCCCCCCCAAGAAGCCGCCCATTTCGACAGCCAAAACCACCTTTCACCTCGCGCCATGCCACTTCCGTTGCGGAGGGACTTCACTACATCTTTCACATTTTACAGTACAAGTCCTCTAAACATGAACCAGCTAACAATAAACATTGTCTTTCTTATAAACATACACATATTATAAAAATTAATTATTTTAACAAATCATTTTACTTTTTCATGTACATATTACAAAACTCTAAATTTCCTGTTACAAATCAATTACCTTAACTAACACAGAAAACACACTCCATAATTGCAGATACACAGTTACATAACATAAACCTACTTCTAATTGACATAAGTGTTACAAGGTGTACACAGCATCCTCGAGAGACTTCTTGAACTCCGTCCTCGTTCGCGGTGTCTCGCCTTAAAGTGATAGAGGCAATGTAAAAATTGTGACACTATTAAATTATAACTTTCTTTGTATTTAATTCTCACAGCAGATATATTAATAACATCTAGATTCAGGGAATTAGGAAAGTTACAGGTTTCAGGTTGGTGTATAGTATTCACCATCGTTATTTCAATTATTTATTTGGGACTTAATGGTGTGAAATAGGAAACATAGTTGAAATGTCAATAAAAATGTGCAGCTGACGTTCGGCACCGCTAAAATAATATACACTGAAGCGCCAAAGAAACTGGTGTAGGCATGCGTATTCAAATACAGAGATATGTAAACAGATAGAAGACGACGCTGCGATCGGGATCAGCTATATAAGACAACATGTGTCTGGCGCAGTTGTTATATTGGTTACGACTCCTAAAACGGCAGGTTATCAGGTTTTGAATGAGTTTTAACGTGATGTTATAGTCAGCGCACGAGCGATGACACAGAGCACCTCCGAGGTAGCGATGAAGGGATTTTCTCATACGACCATTTCACGAGTGAACCATGAATAGCAGGAATGCGGTAAAACACCAAATCTCCGTCATCGCTGCGCCCGGGGAAAGATCCTGCAAGAACGGGACCAACGACGACCGAAGAGAATCGTTCGACGTGACAGAAGTGCAACCCTTCCGCAGACTGCTGCAGATTTCAGTGCTGGGCCATCAACAAGTGTCAGCGTGCGAACTATTCAACGAAACATCATCCATATGGGCTTTCAGGGTCGAAGCTTTACGCCTCGCCCGGGCCCGGTAACACCGACATTGAACTGTTGACAACTGGAAACATGCTGCGTGGTCGAAAGAGTCTCGTTTCAAATTGTATAGAGAGGATTGACGTGTACGGGGATGGAGACATCATAAATCCATGGATCCTGCATGTCAGCAGGCGATTGTTCAAGCTGACGAAGGCTTTGTAATGGTGTGAGAGTGTGCAATTGGAGTGATATGAGACCCCTGATAAGTCTAGATACGATTCTGACAGGTGACACGTACCTAAGCTTCCTGTCTGATCACCTCCATCCATTCATGTCCATTGTGCATTCCGATGGACTTCGGCAATTCCAGCAGGACACTGTGTCACCCCACATGTCCAGAGTTGCCACAGAGTGGCTCCAGGAAAACTCTTCTGAGTTTAGACACCTCCGCTGGCCACCAAACTCCCAAGACATGAACACTGTTGAGCATATCTGGGATGCCTTGCAATGTGCTGTTCAGAAGAGTTCTCCATCCCTCGTATTCTTACGGATTTATGGACAACCCTGCAGGATTCATGGTGTCAATTCCCTCCAGCACTACTTCAGACATAAGTCGAGTCCATGCCACGTCGTGTTGTGGCAATTCTGCGTGCTCACGGGGGCCCTACACTATATTAGGCAAGTTTGCAAGTTTCTTTGGCTCTCCAGTGTATAATCCTAGAGACATTAACTGAAAAATTTAAAAGTTGAAAGTAAATAAGAAATATGGCATCTTTAAAAGTTTTATCTAAAGTGAAGTTGGATTGTTTTACTGTCAGGGAGAACGGGCGAAGTAAAAAATGAAGCATGTAAACTACAGAGTCTGCAGCTCTAAATGGAAAAAAAAGCTAAAATTAAAAGTAATTAATATCGGAAATCGTGGGTGAATTAGTTTTATCGCGTGCCGTAAATAGTCAAGATGCTGAAAAGGCGAGCAGGGGAAAAACTGAATAAGAGTAAAAGTGGAATTTGAAGGAACGGCCTTGTTTTTGTTGGCAGATTAAATTGGAGGACACACAAACACATAAGCGCGCGTGATAAAAGTGTTACGAAACTGCCTGGAACTGAGGTACTGATCAATAGGATTTTCGCGTACAGTAAAAACTCGTTGGCTACTAATTCAATATTCTTTTCTTTGATAATTTGCAGTACCATATGGAGACAGAAGCATCTCATGGTAGCGACTGAAATGAGACATCGGTGGAGAAACGTGTTTACTGAACGGAATTTCCAACCGATAGCCGAGCTGCATTTTGGCCGATGACGCAAGTGCGGGGAGAATCCGCGGCGGACATCTGCGAGGCGAACCAAGGCGCGGCGTCCTTTCATCTGCGGCTGGCACGCCCCTCGTGATCAACAGGTAGACCAGCGATTCTGGTCGCCTTGCGGCTGCCTGTGCACGCTGTAGGCTCTTCTACGGTGCTGTTATTTACATTTGTCAGTACAACTAATAGTATACGGAACTGATTTATTACAACCTACCAACAAACTGACTGGAAGGAATCATTAGAGGATACTATTGGAAATTCTTGCAACAATAAAGTTTTGTTAAAATATTTTTATTTATTTATATATCTATTCTCTTTTATTTGCCTCTCGACTCTGAACTATCTATTCAATTTTATTCACTCTTTCTGTTTAGTTTATCGTATATTTTCATGTTACCATAAACAACGAATTCTTTCCCTGCCGTTCTTCTGTCTTATCTTACACAGCTGTCTAATGATATTGAGTAAAGCTGTAGCTGCTTGTTGAGAACGTTCCGATAAAAATACATTCGAAGAACAGTTTATTTCAAAGCCTCAGTTGTATGACATTGGGTCCATATCTCAATCACTAAGTTGGATGATAGTGTTTGCCCAACAAACTCTAGGGGGTCTTTCAGTGATATTAGGAAAGTACTTTTTGCACAAGGCACTGGTGGCTCGTTTGATTTCTTATCGTCATTTATCCTTTGTCCATCTATATTACACAACAGTACAAAGGTGCACGGTATGAGCTGTACGTATTGTTTGGAAACAAACTTGTTACATTCACCCAGGATACTTGCTATTGACAACAACAAAGTCTACTTTACTTACAAGTTTGCTTTCAATACTGCTTGTTTCTGTCCCAGGTTATTTTTACCGGCAGCATTAGATGTGTGTTAACAGTATGGCTAGGTTTACTAGTGAAGAGTTGGTCGATATGCACCACGTGTACAGGTTCACTGACAGTAATGGAAGCAAAAAAGGAATAATATGAAATAGCGTTAATTACTGGTTTAAAAATGTAAAAAGGTAATAGTGAGCGCAAGTTTAAGGGAACTGGCAAGCAAAGTGAAAGTCGTCAAAACGTACATGAGAATAATAGCATAGGTCATAAACCACGGACTGATCAGAAGAATCATCCTAGCATTCATCAGAAGTCATTTAAGGCTTTTTAGTATACTTAAGTGGATTCTCTAAAAACCGGATGACTTCCTTATGTCACTTGATTCTTCTGCGGTCATTGAGGATCACGTGAATCCCATTCGATATACCCGATACACAGATTCCCAAGCAAAGAAATGAACAGCAAAAGCGCAACCATCACTTCAGAATCGATGGTGTTTACCAACAGACAATACTGCCCCGACGGTATACATGTCTAAATATTACATGACATTGTCTTGTATTGTATTGCATGTTAACCGGGGACCCAGAAACGACGGAAAGGCTCCGTCCCCGCTGCAGCCGCAGTGGTCCACAACTCCACGACGACTACCGCAGTCCACTTCACCCGTCCGCCGAACCCAGGGTTACTATGCGGTTCGGCCCCTGGTGGACCCCCCTCCCCCCCCCCCCCCCCCCGGGAACGTCTCACACCAGACGAGTGTAACCCCGATGTTTGCGTGGTAGAGTAATGGTGGTGTATACGTACGTGGATAACTTGTTTGCGCAGCAATCGCCGACAGAGTGTAACTCGGCGGAATAAGGGGAACCAGCACGCATTCGCTGAGGCAGATGGAAAACCGCCTAAAAACCATCCACAGACTGGCCGGTTCGCCGGACCTCGACAGATATCCGCCGGGCGGATTGGTGCCGGGGACCAGGCGCTGTTTCACGCCCGGAAAGCCGTGCGTTAGACCGCACGGCCAACCGGGCGGGCCTTACATGACATAGTAACGAAATTTAAAATTTGTTGGCGAACAGATACAAACATTCACTGGTATTACAACAACTAAACGTAGACTGACGGCCAAAATATAATAAAAACAAGTCGAATGTAGACGCTTCACATGTCGGTGATTTACAGTTCTCGAGCAATGGTCGATTCAATACATCATTCCATCACTATCGATCTCCTGCAGTAAAAATTCAACGGAGGCCCCAAAATATCAATTTCTAGCTTAATTCTGAGAACTCGAAGAGAAGAGTTGCCGCTTCTGTAATGAGAACGGCTATAGAAATGTCGATTTTCTTTGTAGGTTGGAGACCCCCTAGCTGTTTCGTGTAAACCAAATGGCGGCAACAGCGGATACCAGGAGCCTGGCGTAACGTTTTTGACATATGACCGTTATTTTAGAAGTGCTATCACGAGATACTTAGCCGTGCGCCATACGGTGGCTTGCGGTGTGTTTATGTACATGTAGGTGAAATTGCGTGGAGAATTTTCTTCAATTTTCATGCTATCTGTCCCATACTGTTAACGATGTATTAATCAGATTTCCTTACCGTTTTGTGTAGGGACGATAACTAATTCTCCGAGACGTAACAGCGTCAGTGATTTGTAGGGGCCGCGAGCATCGGCCGCCTCTCGGGCGCAGCTCACCGCGCCTCGCCTGGCCCTTTGGGTGGCGGCCCTGACTACGCAGGGCGCCGCAGCTGATGACAAGGTAGCCGCCGCCAGCCCGCAATCACGGCTCCCGGGGCTTCACATGTCTCGGCTGCACGCCAGTCTGCCGCTGATAGCCATCGGCAGCGGCAGCGGCAGCCGACGCCCGATATGTGATTATAAACTGCTTTGTTCCACCACCTTAGCAATTTCCTTGCCTGTGAAATGAGCACCCTCCACTGAAGTCCTCATTCAGGTATTCCCGTGACTCCGTAACGCACGTTAACGCATTCACTTCTCGTGATGAAAGATCGAAGTTCTGCGTCTCATTTTTTGTCAGAAAGGTGAAACGTACTGCTGGAACTACCGTAGTTACTGTATCAGAGACGCCGCGAGACCGTAATGATGCCTCAACTCTAATTTGATTACTTCGTTTCGAGAATCTCATTTTTTTCTGTGTCAAAAATTTCGTGTGTTCCACTAGATATTTCGTTTATCATTGTATAGGTTAGTGACGAGGGCACACACAATATTATTACACCTGTATTGTACGCGCAAACAAAACTGACACTCGGCACGGTGGATGATGGGGGCGACTGCAAAGGCATTTTCCATTTACAGCTGCTCCCATCAGCCAGAGCGCCGAGTGCCAACTATGTTTCCTCGTTTAATACATTTCTTGTTCCCAAGTTCAGGAAACAGTATTTACTTTTAGTCCCTTGGAGGCGGGCGTTAACATGCAGCGTTAGTCACCTCCACGTGTAAAGTTTTCCATTTATGTATGATTTCGTTTCATATTTCCATCCCAGTATTGGATTATTGCTTAATTACGGAACACCAATATTAATTCTGCGATGCACACTTTTTTTTTTAGCATCAACGCCAAAACATTTACCTGTGTGTGACATGGATACATGTAATGGCGGGTTCATTTTGTTTTTCTCTTAAATCGTGTCTTTATTTTTGATTTATTGGCTAAACAGTGACTGTACTGTGTAAACATTCTCAGTGCCGTTTCACTGCATTTCCAAATTCTTATTAAAAATAGCATATTGGCGAAGTCTACTTTACAAACAATAGCTCTGTAGGTTTTACTCCTTAACAACTTTTACATTTGCCATTTCAGTTCTCTTTATTTTTTTCCGCGGTGAGTTATCTGTAGAAGAGATGGCAATTGCCAAGTGGGCATCACAGAATTTCTTTGTGTTTTTATTGTTACTGTTACATTACATAACTTTTTTCCCAACTTATATCTTATTACATGCATAATACCTGCAGAAATTCCGTAAAGTAATGGATTAGGGCTTACTGTGAGTATAATTAAATTACAAAATATCTAATTTCATAACCATGATTCACTTCTGTAAGATAAGAGATCATCGGTACCCACGAAACATGAGGGTCGGTGACAATCTGTTAATTAATAGCTCTCCTGACGACTTCTTGATATCTGATGAAATAACATGGATGGAAGGCGTAGTGAAAATGCGTCTATTGGCATACTTACCATGTATGGTATCCACGTGCAGTTGATGTACACGTGCATATGTTCTGTAATGGTCTCTCGAGGCAATACAGAATACACAATGCCTTCCCAGAGCATCAGATCTTTTTTTAATTTTAAGCTTGACAAATGCCCCCTGAATATTAACAACGGAAGTTTCAGGGCCGCAGTCCTTCGACCTACAGTTGGGGAACCGACCTGGCCTTATACCGCTGATATTCTTATGTTACAGGAATTCATCCACTAGAAAAGCTCTTTCCGACAGGTATTATCATCCGTCTGAAGGAACCAAAGTGTCAAATTATAAAAATGGGAATATACACTTTCAAGATGTTATTCTTATAAATCTCTGATATACACTCCTGGAAATGGAAAAAGGAACACATTGACACCGGTGTGTCAGACCCACCATACTTGCTCCGGACACTGCGAGAGGGCTGTACAAGCAATGATCACACGCATGGCACAGCGGACACACCAGGAACCGCGGTGTTGGCCGCCGAATGGCGCTAGCTGCGCAGCATTTGTGCACCGCCGCCGTCAGTGTCAGCCAGTTTGCCGTGGCATACGGAGCTCCATCGCAGTCTTTAACACTGGTAGCATGCCGCGACAGCGTGGACGTGAACCGTATGTGCAGTTGACGGACTTTGAGCGAGGGCGTATAGTGGGCATGCGGGAGGCCGGGTGGACGTACCGCCGAATTGCTCAACACGTGGGGCGTGAGGTCTCCACAGTACATCGATGTTGTCGCCAGTGGTCGGCGGAAGGTGCACGTGCCCGTCGACCTGGGACCGGACCGCAGCGACGCACGGATGCACGCCAAGATCGTAGGATCCTACGCAGTGCCGTAGGGGACTGCACCGCCACTTCCCAGCAAATTAGGGACACTGTTGCTCCTGGGGTATCGGCGAGGATCACTCGCAACCGTCTCCATGAAGCTGGGCTACGGTCCCGCACACCGTTAGGCCGTCTTCCGCTCACGCCCCAACATCGTGCAGCCCGCCTCCAGTGGTGTCGCGACAGGCGTGAATGGAGGGACGAATGGAGACGTGTCGTCTTCAGCGATGAGAGTCGCTTCTGCCTTGGTGCCAATGATGGTCGTATGCGTGTTTGGCGCCGTGCAGGTGAGCGCCACAATCAGAACTGCATACGACCGAGGCACACAGGGCCAACACCCGGCATCATGGTGTGGGGAGCGATCTCCTACACTGGCCGTACACCACTGGTGATCGTCGAGGGGACACTGAATAGTGCACGGTACATCCAAACCGTCATCGAACCCATCGTTCTACCATTCCTAGACCGGCAAGGGAACTTGCTGTTCCAACAGGACAATGCACGTCCGCATGTATCCCGTGCCACCCAACGTGCTCTAGAAGGTGTAAGTCAACTACCCTGGCCAGCAAGATCTCCGGATCTGTCCCCCATTGAGCATGTTTGGGACCTGATGAAGCGTCGTCTCACGCGGTCTGCACGTCCAGCACGAACGCTGGTCCAACTGAGGCGCCAGGTGGAAATGGCATGGCAAGCCGTTCCACAGGACTACATCCAGCATCTCTACGATCGTCTCCATGGGAGAATAGCAGCCTGCATTGCTGCGAAAGGTGGATATACACTGTACTAGTGCCGACATTGTGCATGCTCTGTTGCCTGTGTCTATGTGCCTGTGGTTCTGTCAGTGTGATCATGTGATATATCTGACCCCAGGAATGTGTCAATAAAGTTTCCCCTTCCTGGGACAATGAATTCACGGTGTTCTTATTTCAGTTTCCAGGAGTGTATGTGGAGTCGTATATGTTTCTAGATCGTCATACTGGTCATATTGGTCGACTGCCACAACATTTACAGGAGTCACAGCATACGAGCAGACATCAAGAAACAACTAAGAGCCTCAACAAAAAAATGGACACTAGTTCTGTTTTCCTGGGTACAATGGTGGTTGGCAAGAGTATCGCATTCGCCTAGCCACTTAGTGCTTTTGTGTATATTATGTGTGTTTAGGGGGAGGGGGGAGTAGAGAAACGGAGGGGGGTATTCCTCATCTCCTCCTTGGTATTCTCGATAAGGCCATTCGTGTCTACGTTTCTCCTCGGTCGTCTTAAATGAAAACCTGACGGACCTCGACCAGAATGGCTGAGCACGGGCTTGGATTATTTGGATTTCCTGATCTTGGGACTGTTAACCGCCGCCAGTCCTCTGGTACATGGTTGAGCGACCAGCATGGTGGACCGTTGTGTGTGTTGCAGAATGGGGATCTTGGCTTGGCCTTCCGCATCACAAGAGTGCGACTACACTTTACAAAAACCACCTAAACATTAGTGTGAGGTGCGTGCCGACTGCGTGTCTGGCTGACGAGGTTAAACACTCACTACCGGGAATCGTCTGGGGCACCTGCCGCATGCTAGATGTATGAGACTTACTTGGAAGTCCAGGGTTATCGGTAGCCGCAAGTTGACTTCCCTAGCGATTGGATGTTAGAAATCTCAATCACAAAATCCCCAGCGGCTAGGGTGGGCTATCATGAAGTGAAAACCCATTCTCGAACACACACAACGTTCCACAATGGTGGTCAACAAAGAAAGTACTCAACAGAATGATTTAGTTGTGATGCAGTTAAATGGATATAACAGAGCACGTCAGTGCAAGAATTTTTATTTAGTGACAAAAAAAAAAGATGATTCTATTGATACGCATCCCTTTTCTACATCTTTAAAGCTTTCGAAAACATTGTGTGGAGTTTGAAGGTACACTGTTGGGTCGAAACTGTTACTTTCCAACACGGGACCACGGTTTGTAAACCATTACACGACAGTAGCGGGTAAAGCAGAACGCTCTTAGCTTCAGTAAGGGCTTTGTAAGCTGTGAAGATACCATGCACACAGCAGAACTAAAAAAGTATGCGAAATGAAAGAAGAAACCGAGGTGAAGAACATGACGAAAGGCGTTGATGGTGAAATACAAAAAGTCGCTATTTTCACTCCAACATTCATTTCACGACAAATACATGAATACACATTTACTTATCCGTCTTAAAATGAGAACTTATACGATAAATCTAATGCGGTAGTATAAGTGACAATAATTTAACCACACCACAACGGCATGCAAAGGAAAGAAGAAAAGAAGTTGCCCATGAAATTCTTGTTCAAATGGTTCAAATGGCTCTGAGTACTATGGGTCTTAACTTCTGAGGTCATCAGTCCCCTAGAACTTACAACTACTTCAGCCTAACTAACCTAAGGACAGCACATACATCCATGCCCGAGGCAGGATTCGAACCTGCGACCATAGCGGTCGCGCGGTTCCAGACTGTAGCGCCTAGGACCGCTCGGCCACCCCGGCCGACGAACTTCTTGTTTATCCCCAGGAAAGTGTGTAAGCTACTCAAATTATGCAGTCTTTGGAGCAGAAGCTATACTGTGCATATCGGGGAGAAGATGGTCCATTAACAAAAATATCGAAATGAATTCCATTTGCAGAAGCTAAGAGGGAATATAAGGTTCTACAATCTTCAGATCTGGTGACATATTTGCATCAGGTATGAGGAGAACTTAAGTTAACACCAACTCGCAAACAGAAGGTTCCACTGTAAGTGCATATGCGATAGCACCCAGGACAGTAAATATTCGACGTCTTCCAAATCATGGAAAGCACAAAATGCGAACAAGTAACAGAAAGTTGCTTCATAGATGCAAACTGACGTAAACAGGAAAATGATTCTTCATACGCATCCCTCAAGAAAAAATAAAACACATCGAATGCAATCAGCAGTAAAACCGTCGCACCGACGACTATCACACCTATGTGATTCAGACGATTCCGTCATGGACCGTGATACATAAAATGTGAACTGAGAAGTTTCCCTCCTCTAAAATGCTTCACCCTAAAAAGGAGGTCAGAGGAAAAGAGGACTCTTCTTGATCAATGACTCTTACGTTGCAGTGAAATGTGAATGGTTTTCTGACTCTCTTCGGGGAATTAAGCTGTGGTCTTATAAGAAATTCAGTTAAAAACCGCGGTTGCAGTCTTCACAGAAAGGGTAATTACCTCAGAGGTAGAGCTGGGTGAGGAGTGGCTGCGATTATTCTCGACTTATGCTACTCCTCACAACGTATGCTACTCCTCACTACTAACTTTGGGGCATTAGTTGCAGAAATTCAGCTTAAGCTAAAATAACTTCTATTCCCTATGTCATCCACCATACACTCCAGTTGATGCAGCCGCTCTTGAGAACCACGTAGATCAAATTCTCTATCCTTTTCTCTGACTCTGTCTCGTGGGCCCCTACCACCCCGGCACAGCGCGTCCCCAGATTGCGGATATGGGATACGGCCTTCAGATATGAAGGGTAGCTGCGAATACAAAAAATAAGCAGTCGTGGACAGCCGGTGGGGAGCAGGCGATGACGTGATGAACCATCCCTGGTTCTTCTCTTACTATCAAATCCATTCACCAAGAATCAGCAACAGTAATGGGCATGGGCCCCTTTTAAGTAAAGTATTCCAGAGGTAAACTAGGTTCCCATTCATATCTCCGGGCAAAACCTACTTCGAAGAGATACAGGCCGAAAGGAACTTTCAGGTTGGGAACATGGAACGTCAAAAGTTTGGACAGGCCAGGAACGTTCCAGACATTATTAGATAGATTGGATGTAGACATTACAACTATTCAAGACACTCCGTGGCAGGGGGAGGATAGCATAAAGAGGGGTATATATACATTTTTCTATGGAGGTGCGGAAGCTCACAGTTTCGGAACAGGTTTCGCAGTACATAGAAAAGTGCTTCACGCAATCAGAGATATAAGGTTCATTAGTGACCGACTATCAGTTATAGTGTTGTCCGCCAGGTGGAATAGACTAGTAGTAATTGATGTACACGCACCAACTGAGGACACTGAAGAGGTTGTTAAAGACGGATTTTATGAAGAACTAGATCAACTGTGGGATGAGTTCTCCTCGTACGATACAAAATTAATCATAGGTGATTTTAATGCGAAGATAGGGAAGGAGGAAGCATTCCGGCCTACAATTGGGAAAGAAAGTTTGCATAACATTTCGAATGATAATGGCACAAGAGTGGTTAATTTTGCTGCTTCAAAAGACATGATTGTTGAGAACACATATTTCAAAAGGAAGGACATTCATAAAGCAACTTGGGTCTCTCCGGATGGACACACCCGAAACCAAATTGATCATGTTCGTGTAGATCGGAGATGGCTCACTAGTATAGAAAATGTTAGGACTTTCAGGGGAGCAGACTGCGATTCTGATCATTTTCTTGTAGTTGCCAAAGTTCACCAAAGGCTATCTACAGCCGCGCGGGATTAGCCGAGCGGTCTGAGGCGTTGCAGTCATGGACTCTGCGGCTGGTCCCGGCGGAGGTTCCAGTCCTGGGTGTGTGTGTGTTTGTCCTTAGGATAATTTAGGTTAAGTAGTGTGTAAGCTTAGGGACTGATGACCTTAGCAGTTAAGTCCCATAATATTTCACGCACATTTGAACATTTGGCTATCTACAGCAACATCAAGGTGTCACTAAGCTGAACTTGTTAGGTTCGACACTGACAAGCTAAATGATGAAAACTTTAGAAGAAGGTACATGATAGAAATTTCAAATAGGTTTGATGCTCTCTGGACACACGAAGATCAAGACGAGGATGTAAATAAACAGTGGATCACTGCGAGGAATAATATCAAAGAGGCAGCGAAGGTCACAATAAGTACAGTTAAGAAGAACAAGAGGAAACCGTGGTTTGATGAAGAATGCAAGAAATTGGTAGAGGAAAGGAGAAAAGCGCGATTAGATTGGGATAGAATGGGAGACAGTAAACGAGAGGAGTTCTTGAAATGAGAAGGGAAGTTGGCCGTAGGCTACAGGCAAAGAAGAGGGATTATTTGAACAATCAAATTAAATAAAAATGGAAACAAACAGTAAAACAAAAAGCATTAGGGAACTTTACCTAGATATAAATGGGTATAGGAAGGGGTTCAAGTCTAGAATAAATGCACTTCGAGGGGATGCCGGGGAAATACTGACAGACCCCAGTGCTATATTAAGTAAATGGAGGGCGTATTTTGAGCATCTATTAAATGTACACCAGGAAGCAGGAAATGAGCAGGCGTACGAAATACACACATTAGAACCCCAGATACCTGAGTCAACGTTAAAGGAAGTAAGAGGTGCAATCAACAAATTGAAAAACCATAAAGCACCAGGATCAGATTGCATAACTGCAGAATTAGTTAAAAATGGGGGACAGAAATTGATGGAAGTAGTTCACAGAGTGATAACTAAAGTATGGAACTCAGAGATGATATCTGAAGAGTGGCAGGAGTCGATTCTGATCCCAATTTTTAAGGAGGGCGACAAAATGTATTGTAGTAATTATAGAGGGATATCGGTATTACCAGAATGTTACAAAATTTTCTCGAATATTCTGCTAAGCAGGCTCATACCATATGCAGATGAAATTGTGTGGGATTACCAAGCTGGCTTTCGAAGGAACAGATCAACTATAGAGCAAATATTCACCCTGCGTCAAATTTTGGAGAAGAAATGGGAGTACAATAAACCACTTCATAATCTTTTCACAGATTTTACAAAAGCATATCATTCAGTATTGCAATCCAAATTGTACAGAATTCTTTTGGAACTTAGAATACCAAAGAAGTATGTTAGACTTTGAGTTTGAAAAACACAAAAAGTAGAGTACGTGTGGGGAAATTGGAGTCAGATTAATTTGTAATAAAGAACGGCGTTAAGCAGGGAGATGCCCTGTCTCCACTACTTTTTAATTTAGTCCTAGAATATATTGTACGAATGGCAGCAGATAATTCAGAGGGTGTGGAGTTAAATGGAAATATTAAGATATTAGGCTGGCTCTGAGCACTATGGGACTCAACTGCTGAGGTCATTAGTCCCCTAGAACTTAGAACTAGTTAAACCTAACTAACCTAAGGACATCACAAACATCCATGCCCGAGGCAGGATTCGAACCTGCGACCGTAGCGGTCTTGCGGTTCCAGACTGCAGCGCCTTTAACCGCATGGCCACTTCGGCCGGCTAAGATATTAGGGTATGCAGATGATCTAAACATTATTAGCGATAGGAAATAATCTATAGCGAATGCGTTAATCAAGGATAGTGAAGATGCAGGTCTAAGGATAAGTGAAGACAAAACTAAATACCTGGTTACTACTAGAATGCCAACAGCAGTAGATCAGGAAATGTTACGAGTTGGAGGCATGCAGTTTGAAAAAGTGAAGATATTTAAGTATCTAGGCGTGGACATCACTTCGAGAAATGAGATTGAATCCGAACTGAATAAGAAATTACGGGCAGGAAATGCGTGCTACTTCTCACTGAATGGATTACTTTCATCACGGATACTGTCTAGGAATTTAAAGATTAGAATGTACGAAACTATTATTCTACCAGTTATGCTGTATGGGTGTGAGACTTGGTCTCTCACTGTGCAAAATGAAAAGCCGTTTCGAGTATTTGAAAATAAAATTTTGAGGAAAATTTTCGGAGCAAAAAGGGATGACATTAACGGAGAGTGGCGAAAACTGCATAACGAAGAGGTTCACGAACTCTATTCAAGCCCTGACATAATCAGTATTATTAAATCACGTAGGCTGTGAAGGGCGGGTTACGTAGCTCGATTGGATGAGGGCAGGGCAGCGCGCAGTGTACTGGTAGGGCACCTAAAAGGAAAACATCCAGTGGGGAGACTGAGGCGTAGAAGGGAGGACAATGTGAAGGCTGATTTGGGGAGCCTAGGTATTGAAGGTGAATGGAAGGAAATAGCCCAAGACAGGGACAGATGGCGAAAATACGTTGCTGCGGTAATGGACTCTCGAGTCCGGTATGACCAGTGAGTGCGTGTGTGTGTATGTGTGAGTGTGTGTTTCTCTGACTTGCAGAGTTCCATGCCCGCCATGAACAACGGCGCTCTCCCTAAGTCTGCCCAAATGTTACATAATAGACAGGTTTTTCTTACATAAAAACGTCTGTCTTTTGAAAACAGGGATATCAACATATTTTTGTACAGCAGTAGGACTGTTCTCAGCTGTCACTCTCTTTTCCTTCCATAAGCAGAACAGATCAGTTGGATATAATTGATAACTTTCAGTGACTACTTTTCCATTTGAATTGTCTGGAAAAGCATCGCCCGTAAGTACGTCTCCTAAGCTGAAACACGCTGATTATCTTCAAATATAGTTTGGATGAATACGTGTTTACGTAGGTGAGGTTTATCAGCCAACTGTTCCCGCGTGCCTTCCATCTATATTTTCCGCCCAAGAAGACAGTTCAGTTTTTACGTTTCCGCGTCGTGACGTGATTTGATATTGAATGTCGTTTGGCCACTGAACTTCTTGAACTTCTTCACTATCAGGTGTAAGTCGGGGAAAGGGGGGAGGGACGAATAGTTACCTTGACCAGTAGTTACCGTATTATGTTTTAGCAACTTTCACAAACGTTTTGTCCGCAATGCCAGAGTGTAATCTATTTACTTATGTTTCTAGATGTTTTATTTAAAAATTACTTCTGTGTTCATCAGGCTGTCGTTGTTTGTTGGTACCTTTGGGTGTGTCCCCACTGGTTGCTGAGAAAAGCAGTGTGGTGAGCAACGTGTTGGACCTGTCGTATGTAACTTCGCGTCCTTTCGTCCGGACCATATTTCCTGGCGAGTGATGGTTTCCTATCGAGGAACTTTAATTGTTTTGTTCTCTTTTAATGAACCTCTTTTTAGGTAAACCTCAATTATTTGTGGTATTTTATTCAAACACATTAATAATTGTTTTTGGACTACCTATTTGAAGACAGTCTTCTCACAACCTTTAAAAATATTGTAATGTAACTTCAATTGCTGAAATATTATCTTGCTTCTCTTATTAAAACCAGATTTGTATTATTTATAAAGTAAATTAAATTTTCATACATCATCTTTCCATGAATAACTTTTGAAGAGCTGAGAGCAAGTATTTGAATTAACACTATAACCTTTTGTTATTTGATCTCACTGAAATATTTGATAAATTGATCGGTTATCAGTAATTGTCTCTAAGTAATTTTATTTAAATCAAGAGTTTTGCCTTAATATGTCAAGGCCCTGTTTGGCTAGTTAATACAATTGTTTTCCTGGCAGATGTTAAATACGAATGATGTTCAACCCTTATTTGGCCCTGTACGTCCACTCCAGGCAACGTTACGCCAGTAGTGTGTACCGAACACCACAAACAATCGCCCTGTTAATGGCCAACCATTTTCACAACCTATCATCAGATGTAAACATCGAGAATTCACACCTTCATCATCAATAGTTAACGGAGAATTGCCGTCTGAATGTAGGGTTCAAGAAGATTAAGAGAGTACAGCTTTACCCTCGACTCAGCACCAACATCATGTTGTGTACACTGTGAAATGTTAATGAACGATCGTCATCAAATCCCTAAGGTCTTCTTGAACGTTGAGAGTCACTAATGTCAAAACGATTCTCCTTAGAAAGAGAAAACCATTTGCTAGCCGTGCTCTGCCCAATCTCATTATCCCCTTACATGGCACAAATACTTCTCGCTGCCTCCGCTCCTGTCATCGCTCTACTGAACTCAAACCGAAGAATATGTTAGAAATGTTCCGAATTCTCCACTTGACACTCCATTTTCTGTAGTACACTATCTCCAAATCATAAAATGACAGAATGTAAACAACGGTGAACTACAAACAAAAACTTAAAATCGGTGAACAATCCCATAGCAACCGGAATACCAACAAGCAAAACAAAACCTCTACGAACTTACGTGCTAACCTGATGTACTGAAACTACCGACTTGCTCCGGCTTCTCAGAGTCTACAGTAGGACGACTTCTCAGATTAACAAACTGTGCACACAAACCTTCCGCGTAAATCAAACTATTTGGTAGTGAAAAGCATATCAACATCCGTACCGTAATTTCTGAGTTTAGCCTTCAAAAACACACTCCGAAAAACACCGCAGATGACATTTTCTCGGTTGAATGACACATTTCTAGTTAGTATTTCTTTAGTTCTTGAAGGAAGCGTGTTAAATGTTACTCTGTTTGCTACAGAAATTGACAGATGTATCAAGATTAAGGAATCCTGTCAAATGCTGTTTGTGTACGATTTTACAATCTGCTGTTATGGCTGCAGTCTGTAGACCACTGCCTCTCAAATACATAAGACACTGAGGAGTCTGGAGGTCTGGGTGGAACCGATACGTTTTACGGCCATATGATTTATGAATCAGCATGACAACCATCTCTAAAGATGCTAGACAGCGTCTTCGTTGGGGATATTAGATTAGCTACAGGAGCCTAGTGAAAGAGTCCCACAAAAAGCTTGCGGGCTGATTCCGATGAGCTGCTGCTCTCCAACCGGCGAAAGCTCCTTACGATGCCACATACTTGTAACATCAAGTCGTTCCGCCAGTCGCCAGTGTTTCATCTCTTTGCCCGAAAACACAGAGCAGCAAGGAGACATTTTGAGATCCACGTAAAGGTGCACCTCATTAATGTAGCTGTGGTATACACGACTTCCCTTATTTGGGGTTGGAAAAAATATCCCCCACGCTGAATGCGACTTGAAGTCGTGCTCAGATTGTCTAACTGTTAAGAAGACAGCTCGCGGTAAGCAGCAAGTCCGGGCTCTATTCGCGGTATGCAGCACGTTTTCAATTGTCATTACACAGTCATTACATTGAGTGCTGAGTATATTTCATCCGTTTTCGCTGGTGACATTTCCTGATATTTTATCGTCATTTGTTTCATCCACAGCGACCCATTAATTTTTTTCAAGTACATTCAATTAATTTCATGCACGTGTGACACTATTCGGAGTGTTAAACTGCACGTGCTAGAGAGTACGTAGCGTGTATCATTAACTTCCTTTGCGTTTAGGCACCGACGCAGCAAAACTGTTGTTGTACCGACCTATAATACCATAGACGGTGGGTAATATTTCAGGGGCTTTGCATAATCTCCAGAGCTGGCCAGGCTTGTTATTTAGCTTTTACGGCCCGACTGGCAGTGCCTAAGGGTAAGTGTTGCTCTGTCACACACAACTAAAAAGCCATCAGCCGGCATTCTTGTGACCTTCTAATGTTTGTATATTTCTTTGTTTTAGGTATTTCTATAACACAGATAAAATAAATTAGAAACGAAATTATATAATCATTGGAATCAATCCGGACAATCAAAGTCACATAAAAACATTGATCAAAAATACCACCAATAGCCTTGTGAACTTTCAATCTATAAAAGTGGTTCAAATGGCTCCAAGTATTATGGGACTTAACATCTGAGGTCATCAATCCCCTAGATTTAGAACTACTCAAACCTAACTAACCTAAGGACATCACACACATCCATGCCCGAGGCAGGATTGGAACCTGCGACCGTAACAGCAGCGCGGTTCCGGAGTCAGCGCCTAGAGCCACTCGGCCACAACGGCCGGCTTTCGATCTATAAGAACATATCTTTATTTTACGTGGTCAAATAACAAAGGCAAAAGAAATTAGAGATCAAAAAATTACCTATTAAATTTAAAGCACAGCATTCTTGTAGACTGTACTAAATCAAAAGTAAAGCACAGCATTCTTTTAGACTGTACTAAATCAAAAAATTATCTGATGATTTTATCTCGGGGTAGCGAGTTTGATTCTCAGTCAAAAAACGTTCTCGGTCCAGGGTTCGAAACCCGACTCCACTTATATTTTGATTAATAATCAACACTGGCAGCCGAAGATTTGCGGTATAAGACGTTACCCTCAATCTGCTAACGACCTTCTCAAAGAGGACGGAGAAGCGGACAGAGGTTCAGGGCACTCTCTCGTCCTTGGGGTGGGGAGCTGCCCTAAAGGTGAAAGAATCAGCAATGATTAAGGGCATGAGGATGCACAAAGCAATGGAAATTATTGCAATAAAGACACATATCGGGTATCCACAGAACATGTGACCTGTAATTGAAAGAGTATCGTAATGATCCCTCCATTGGCAAAAGATTACGGAATAGTCCCCCATTCGGATCTCCGGAAGGGGTCTGCCTATAGGGAGGTGACCACGAGAAAAAGATTCAACAATCAACGAAAGGATAAAGTTCTACGAGTTAGGGTGTGGAATTTCAGAAGCTTGAAGGTGGTAGGGAAGCTGGGGAATCTGAAAAGCGAAATGCAAAGGTTCATTCTAGACACAGTAGGGTCAGTGAAGTGAAATGGAAACAAGACAAGGATTTCTGGTCAGATGTGTATAGGATAATATCAACATCAGCAGAATATGGTGTAACGGGAATAGGATTCGTTATGAGAAGGAAGCTAGGGCAAAGAGTGTGATACTACGAACTGTTCAATTATAAGGTTGTTCTTATCACAACCGACAGCAAATCAACACCGACAACGATACTTCACGTATAGATAGCGACGTCGCAAAGATTTTGTTAGATTACGTCATGCTCAGATGGAGTTTCCGAAATCAGATACTGGATTGTAAGATGTTCTCAGGAGCAGATACAGACTCAGATGACAGTGTGTTAGTGATGAGTAGTAGCCTGAAATCTCAGACATTATACAGGAAGAATCAATACGCAAAGAAATGGGATACGGAAGTACTTAGGAATGACATGGTATGCTTGAAGTTCTCTAAAGCTACAGATGCTGAGATAATGAATAGCTCAGTAGGCAGTACAGTTGAAGACGAATGGATATCTCTAAAAAGGGCAATCTCAGACGTTGGAAAGAGAAACATAGATACAAAGAAGGCAAACTGAGTTTATACAAAATATGCCGCCGTTTGTGGTACCCTTCTGCCCTCAACTGTAAGGGAATAGACATAAAACTTTTCTGAATATCGTACTGCGTCACAATGTAAAAAGCTTTTCTGGAGAAAAGCCTGAAAAATTATATAAGGGAGTTCTCTACCTGAGAGCTCATTATAAATCATTGGGACGCCTCTGATCCCTTCTATGAAACTGGCTGAAGTCGTATCGCAGGCGTGCTCGTCTCAGTCAATGACGTCCCACACGTGGTGAGTAGGATTCAGTTCTGGTGAAAAGGGACGCTACGCAAGAGCGAACAAGTTCATAGAAGATGCTTCAAACTACACTGAAACAGTTCGGCAAAATTACGTAGTAAATTGTCTTGCTAAGCTACGGGTCACCTGCTTCTGAACGTGGCAAGAGCGATGCACATGATCACTATAGCCTCGTGTGTCGTTCTCCACTAGGTGATTGAGGCAGACTGATCAGGTGTTCATTTCATGCTATAAAAAAATCTCCCACACTAGAATACCTCCTTCAGCTGACTGAACATGCCCTATTTGCGAGACGGATCCATCGCCTTGCGCGGTTTGCGAAATACTCGTGCCGTGTCATCGCCATGGAACAAGAAGTTGCGATGAATTGTCTTTGCCACCGGTTGGCGGCCTCTAAAACAGGAACCCACTTGTTATTATAACTTGCTTTATTTGCGCGTTTGGAGCGAGGCCCATCATCGTGGAATCTGAAAAAAGAACTCCAACCGTGTATCGTATCAAATGCTATCTGACTTAACAATGGTGCATTATGATGGATATCTTTTAACGCGGCACTCTGTGTTAACTTCTGCCCTCTGATTTTCTGATGATGGGACACATTCGAAACGCGTAAATAAAACAAATTTCAACACTAGGTAGACTATTGCTATTAGTGGGCAATAACCGGTTATAATGATGTGCTAAGTACTCGTCGCAGGCCCCCTGCGCGACTATATGTCGCACAGTAAAAAGCGAACCGTGACTCATCACGCCAGACGACATTATTACTGTTCCTAATGTCAAATGACGACGTCCCCGCGTATATTATCATCCGTGCCGTGCGGCGTGAACAGATATGGATCATTGTACGCCACAGCACGTGGGTACTTCTAATTATACCGCTGCTTACGAATTACTGTTTCTGCTGTTATTTGCTTCTCTGTAGCCAAGAAATCCTTTGTGTGTTTGATGACTGGCGCTGAGAAATGAATAACCATAGCAGCAGCTTTTTGCATTATGAAATAACTTCCTTAGAAAAATGTGTGAACAAAACGGTACTGTACACGAAGGTTGCACTGAATGGGGCTGCGCTTTAAACAGGCTCTCCTTGCATATAGGGGAACGGAAGTTGTGATCCCCATCGTCATACTGATTTCGGTTTCCAGTGATTATTACTTCAGACATATGCAGATATGATTCCAAATAAAAGCCCACGGTCCACTGCCTGTCCCATCCTTGTCAAACTAGCTGTATGCAAATGCTTGCGTATGTATTATATTTCCTGTTTCTCAGACCATAATTTAACGACGTGTCCAGTATCATTGTAAAAGTGATTCGCGGGCGAGTGAAATGCTATTCTTACTACTACTGCTGCTGCTGCTACTGTGCAGAATAGTTCACACAATGTCGGAAAGGTGACTGGGGAGTCCTATAGGTCTCGATTTAAGGTCCACTCCTATTCCTTATACACACATAAAAAAAAGTTTGGATCACCTCGGACCCGAGAGATCCGGAACCTGTACAGAATATTGGAATAGAGATCAACACAAACATATTTTCTGGCCTTTTTATTGCTCATGAAAACCACGCATAACATGTTGTACAACCGTACGGCGAGACCTTCAGAGACGGTGGTCCAGACTGCTGTACACACCGGTACCTCTAATACCCACTAGCACGTCCTCTTGCATTGATGCATGCCTGTATTCGTTGTGGCATACCATCCACAAGTTCATCAAGGCACTGTTGGTCCGGATTGTCCCACACCTCAACGACGATTCGGCGTAGATCCCTCAGAGTGGTTGGTGAGTCACGTCGTCAACAAGCAGCCCATTTCAACCCATCCCAGGCATGTTCGATAGGGTTCATGTCTGGAGAATATGCTGACCACTCTAGTCGAGCGATGTCGTTATCCTGAAGGAAGTCATTCACAAGATGTGCACGATGGGGGCGCGAATTATCGTCCATGAAGACGAATTCTTCCTCAATTTACTGCCGATATGGTTGCACTATCGGTCGGAGGATAGCATTCACGTGTTGTACAGCCGTTACGGCGCCTTACATGACCACCGTCGGCGTACGTCGGCCCCACATAATGCCACCCCAAAACAGCAGGGAACCTCCACCTTGCTGCACCCGCTGGTCAGTGTGTCTAAGGCGCTCAACCTGACCGGGTTGCCTCCAAACACGTCTCCGATGATTGTCCGGTGGAAGGCATCTGCGGCACTCATCGGTGAAGACAACGTGATGCCAATCCTGAGCGGCCCATTCGGCATTTGTTGTGCCCATCTGTACCGCGCCTCATGGTGTCGTGGTTGCGAAGATGGACCTCACCGTGGACGTCGAGAGTGAAGATGTGCATCACGCAGGCCATTGCGCACAGTTAGAGTAGAGGAGTAGAGAAATCCGTACTAGCACAGAAAAATTTCAGTTCTCGTTTCTCCCGCGCTCCGTTCGAGAGTGGAACGGTAGAGAGACACCTTGACGGCGGTTCATTGTGAATAGCAGAGAATTCACGCAGATTTAGATGTAACACGACGTCCTGTGGCTGCACGAAAAGTATTATTCGACATGGTGGCGTTGCTGCCAGGGTTCCTCCGAGCCATAATCCGTAGGTAGCGGTCATCCACTGCAGTAGTAGCCCTTGGGCGGCCTGAGCGAAGCACGTCATCGACAGTTCCTGTCTCTTAGTATCTCCTCCATGGCCGAGCAACAACGCTTTGGTTCACTCCGAGGCGTCTGGACATTTCCCATGTTGAGAATCCTTCCTGGCACAAAGTAACAATGCGGACGCGATCTGACCGCGGTATTGACCGTCTAGGCATGGTTGAACTACAGACAACACGAGTCATGTACCCCCTTCCTGGTCGAATGACTGGAACTGAGCAGCTGTCGGACCCCCTCCGTCTAATAGGCGCTGCTCATCCATGGTTGTTCACATCTTTAGGCTTGTTTACTGACATCTATGAACAGTCAAAGGGACTGTGTCTGTGATCAGTATCCAAGTCAACGTTCCAGGGTGATGCAAAACTTTCGTGTGTATGTGAAATACCTTCTACTTAATATTCAACAAGCAAATTTAGTACTTTTGCAGATGGTACTAGTGTTATGACAAATCCCATTAGAGAGGAAGCAACAGTAAAGTTGGTAAATGATGTTCTCCGAAGGATTATTAAGTGATTCTCTGAAAATTGACTCTCCCTAAGTTTTTAAGAACACGCTACCTTCTATTCTGTGCAACATAAAGTCATACCAACAAATGTAAGGAGTCAGTAAATAGGGTAGAGTACTCCATGATCCTGGGTGTAGCTATTGATGAAAACTTGAACTGGAAGAAGCACATTACTGAACTTCTCAAAAAATTAATTTCATCTACTTTTTCTCTTTGTATAACTGCTAATTTTGGAAACAAGCTCGTGACGTATTTCGCATGTTTACACTGCATAATGTCAGAAGAAATGATTTTATTGGGTAAATCATCACTTGCAAAGACAGTAATGATTGCATGGAAGGGAGCAGTATGAATAACATGTGATGTTCATCCATGGGCGTCATATAGATACCTGTTAAAGGAACTAGGCATTGTAACTGCGCCGTCACAATACATGCATTCGCTAAATGAAATTCGTCACACATAATCCACAACGATTTGAGAAAACCAATGATGTCAATTTTGTGCCGTCTCGTTGTCACTGTAGGTTTGTACCGTGGGAAGCAAGGAGAGGATGTTGTTTGGTGCCCAGTATCCTCTTTTATAACGCAAACTGCACGCTTGTATTAACAGACTTCTTTATTCATAAGAAGAATAAGTTACTTAAGATCGTCTAGATGCTGTGGTTCAAGCTCTTGCGTAGTAGTCCGCGTTAGCGTCACTGCTGGTGAAGTGCATGTCCGCTTTGTACTCTATTCTGGCCGCTAGGTACTGACTGACTCTGAGCTAGAGGCTGAGCTGACTGCGACTGCGCCTCTCACTGCGTTGCTACTGATGACTCGACTGGGCTGCGACAGACTGGGCCCTCTGGTCGGAGTCGGTGATCTAAATACTAGCGATCGACAGGTCGTTGGCGGCACGTTTCTTGCGACTTTCCCTTTGGCCTCTCTCCTGATAGGCTCGCTTACTCCGGTGTCGACTATCGATCTTCTCTCAGCCTTTTTTCCGATCGAGGTACTGGGGGCGGCTTACGCCAGCACAGTCCATTTATACAACAGTAGAGGAAAAAGTGACCTTTGTTACCCATTGTTACGGCTGTCAGTGGCTGATTTGATCATTTGCCCAATACCATAAAATATCTGACAGGTAGCAAGCAAGTTTTAAATCTAATTTGAAATCATTGTTCTTGGACCACTCCTTCTATTCCATTGGCGAATTTCAACTTAAAAACTGATGGACACTGAAAAAAAGGAAAGAAAAGTGTAGTTGGATAAGTAGTAATAAAAATAATGTCTTCATTAATGTAAACACTAATCATGCATACTTACTCTTTTCACATCATTTGGGTAAAAGAATCGTTCGAATGATGTATGGAAGATTTAACTAACTAACTAGTTACTACTACTTCTGTTGTAGCAATCAACGATATTCGATGACGATTTCTGTTGTCAACAACTTGTTGTCCTCTGCAGTTACCCCTTAGGCACGCATTGTATAAAAATACCCTTGACAAGATTGGCGTTACGACCTCTGATACCGACGAGTGTCGCCTCCATGGCCTGTATGCGCGTAAACGCTCTGAAATCGAGTGTTTTACCCGTCCTTTTGCTATACTTGCTTCCAGATTAAAATCTAAAGCCAGCCAGCTCAAAGGACGTGTCATGTTTATCTATTCCCCGTAGCGACTGGAGTGCGTTCTCGTCAACATTATAGCCATTTGTAATTAAGCTGCTCATGAGTGTACAGTCAATAAGGGAACCAATACAGAAACAGCTCTAAGTCTGCTAGATTGTTTACCCCTGAGCACAGTCAATTCAGACAACTTTTAAATTATAGATTGCAGCAATCAGTCGTCCTTTTCAAATTTTATTATGCAGATCCAGATTTCGGCTAGAAGCTAGCCATTCTCAATGCTAAGAATACAAGAAGTACACAGTCAGATGATTTCATAAAAGGTTACAAGTAATAGCTTAACTCATATGGTTTGTATATTCCATACCACTATTATTTTCGCTCAGTGCATGTCAGTCCCTGTTGATCGGGCTTCACCCACAGTTCATTGAATACTACTGTTTGCGGAAGGAGAACACATCGGTAGGTGACATAGCGCCATCTATGTGAACTACATATATAAAATTCAAGGGAAGTAAACCACTTCAAATTTGCATGAGAATTACATAAAATGAAGCATAAGTAAAATTCTTTACATTGTAGTCCGACTTCATATTTCCCGGCAAGTAATAAAATTTCCATGTTCACTCCTTATGAGTCCGTTATTATTATTAAAACATCGAAATTACGTCAGAAACTCCTCTAAATTTTTTTTAAATTTATAAGACACAAGAACACACGTGCTGCATACACCTATTAGTTGACATGGCTTAAATATTTTTCTCTTTATATTTCCCCTTATTAAAACATAATAAGTACATTGTTCATGAATTGAGCGAAAATAATAGTGGTATGTAATATACAAACCATATGAGTTAAGCCATCACTTGTAACTTTTTATGACGTCATCTGACTATGTATTTCTTATATTCTTAGCATTGAGAATGGCTAGCTTCTAGCCAAAATCAAGATCTACATAATAAAATTTAAGAAGGTCTACTGATTGTTGCAATTTATAATTTACAAGTCAATATAACAGTCGCTGAGTGCAACCACTTTCCAAATGAAAGATAATCTGAAGAATTCAGACAATGCTTATGTTCCCCTACGATTGCAGCAGCGGTTTCATTTGCCGTAATGGGCGTGCGAAATGAAGACCAAATTTGTTGACTTGACTGGTTATGATCTCGTAGATATCAGCCATGCCCCCTCGCTTTAAAATCCGTAGACTTAATGCAGAAACTTGTGCCGACCTTTTCACCTCAGAATAGCAACTAAACCGACGTTCTCAATTGCTGCTGTATGTATGCCAACCTCTGTCTTGCTCTACAGTTCTTACCGCTCACATCTCCTTCCAGTACCAGGGAAGTTATTACGTGACATCTTAACAAATGTCCTACTATCCTATCCCTTCTTCTTGTCAGTGTTTTCCATATTTTCCTTGTTTCGCCGATTCTACGGAGAGCCTACTAATTTCTTACCTTATCATCCCACCTAATTCTCAACATTCATCTGTAGCACCACATTTCAGATGCTTCGATTCTCTTCTGTTCCGATTTTCCCACAATCGAAATTTCACTACCATACATTGCTGCGCTCCAAACGTATATTCTCAGAAATGTACATTAATTTACATCAAACAGTTTAAAAGTATAGTTTCTTAGTGTCACTCACGACGTAAAAATAAAGATCGTTATTCTGATTAACTACTGGGAAAACACACAACATACGGATATAAATATCAACTCAGCGAATAATCGCAGTTAACAGCTGCCTCAGATCTCGTAAACTAAGTTATAGTTCGTACTCTTGCTTGAAAGAAATCACTGAAAACACAATAAAATAAGTCAAGCCAATTCAAAAGCTGTAGTATTGTTACGTAGCTCGTGCTCACAAAATTATTTCAAGTTCAGTAAAAGTTTGAAATGTATAGCTCTCGCTGGAAGGATTATTGCAACGAAAAGTTCAAGTATTTGACAAAAAAAGGCTGCTGGGTATTTTTGGCTTCTAGTTGTCTCAATGCAACATACTGTGCGTATGACGGATGTTGTATGGTAAGCATTAGGTGCCGGCAGAAAGATGAACCTTAATCTTTCTCACTACCACGTTGGGGTATTTTTGTAACATGAATTCTTGTCGAAGACGTGGAATACTCAGATAGTACGTCTATTTCTACACTTACCTTACATTTTTTTCTTCTAAAGGCAATTTAACTCATCACTTGATAACGGCTACTACATATAAGCTTGAACTTACACTACAGATTAAATATGTGAGTATCCGGTATCTATCCACATCTTCTATTACTTCACCCTCTCCTTCTACCTCTCTCTGTTCATCTCCTCCTCCCTTCTCACACCACCAATTCAGACAACCTCCATCTTCTGTCCATCTACTCCTGGCCCTCTCTCTGTTCATCTGCTCCTTCGCTACCTCTTGACCACCTGCTCCTCCTCACGTTCTCTGCCAATTTGCTCCTCAACCCCTCTGTCCATCTCCAACCCTCTATGTCCTCCTCACTGCCTCTAAGAACATCTCCTGCACCCCATTTTATTGTCCGTCTTCTGCTCCCCCTTCTCTCTGTCCATCTGCTCTCTGTCCATAACCTCCTCCCCACTCTCACTGTCGTCTTTCTCCTTCATTATCTCCCCTTCCCTTTCTCTCTCCATTTCCTACTCTCTCTCTATGTATTTTCTCCTTCCCCCTCTCTGGCCATTTCCGTGTCTCTCCTTTCTCTATCCATCTCCTTCTCTTCACACTATGTGTCATCCTCTTCCCTTTCTCTGTTCATTTCCTAATTCTGCTTCTCTGTCCATCTAAACTCACCTGCTCTCTCTGAAGATTTCCTCCTCTGTCTCTCTCTGCCCATCTCCTCTTCTTTCTTTTGTATATGCATCCTCCTCTCCACTTCCTGACAATCTCATCTTCTTTCATTTCTCTGTCAATTTCCTCCCTCCCCCATCCCCCCCACTTTCTCTGTGAATCTATTCAAATCCCTCTCTCTGTTCATTTGCTCCTCCTCTTTCTCTATATATGTCCTCCTCCCATTCTCTCTGTCCATTTCCTCCTCCAACTTCTCTTTATTCATCTCATCCTCTTTCCTTTCTCTGTGCATCTCGTCCTCTGCACTATTTTCCCTTTCTCTGCCCATTTCCTTTTCCCCCTCTATCTGTACATGTGCTCCTGTCCCCCTCTCTCTGTACATCGCAAACCCTCTTACTATCCATTTCCTCCTCCATTCTCTCTGTGTATTTCATCATCCCTCTCTCCCTGTCCATTTCCTCCTCCCACCTCTCTTTATTCATCTCTTCCTCTTTCCTTCTTCTGTGCATCTCCACCTCAACACTCTCTATGTCAGTCTCATCCTCTTTCCTTTCTCTATTCATTTCCTTCTCCTCCTCCTTTGTCTATCCCCTCAACCATGTCTGTCCACTTTCACTTCCTCCCAGTCATTTTTTTATTCCTTCCACCCTCCTCTCTCTGTCCACATCCTCCTATTCCCTTGCTCTATCCATCTCTTTTTTTAAACATACTGCCAATCTCATCCTCTTCTCTCTCCAGTTCCTCCTCCCCTCTCCCCGTTCACCGCCCCATCCCTCTCTTTATATCCACCTCATATTGCTCTCTCTCTCACTGACCATCTGTTTCCTTTCTCTCTCCATTTTCTCCTTCCTCTCTGTCTGTCCTCCCCCATTCTGTCTGTATGTTATCAACCCCCTATCCCTACAGAAGGTTGCTGTTTTTTACCTCTCACAGTGTTTCGTTTCCAGAAACTAATTAACATGTGTTCCAAATTTTGTTGAAATCGATCGAGAGGTTTAGGAAAAAAATGTTACTCTACGTTGCCCACATATACACATTTCACATACGTTTAACATATTTTGCACATAGCTGTACACTTATTTCACCTGTATGTCTTGCGTATTTCGTCCTGCAGTTAAGTTGTCACGCAGTTCAATTTTTATGGCATCATATCTCCTGAACTATGAGTAGTACAATGATTCAACCTCGTAAGTACATGCAGTGGAATATGTGAATGCAGTCTGCAAAGTGTGTAGCGATTAGTGTAAGTACTAAGAAGTAATGAACTGAAACGTCTTGCAAGATTTGGAAGTTTCTCATGCATCTTAGTGTTAATTACGCCTTATCTCCTGAACTATATGTTGTACACTGATATATTTTTGAAAGTGTGTTTGGTAATATATGTGAATACTTTTCGCAAAATGTATTGAAAATTGAGTTAATAGCAACAAAGTGCCTAATAATTTCAAACGTCTAGCCTCAAGCGCCAGTTTTACTACATGAACACCGAAAATGTAGTAAACGATAAATATTTTTCATTTCCTCGTTTTGTGGGGACGTGACAACGAGAAAACTCTTATAACGGTGTAAAGTTTTGTAATATTGGTTGCAAGCCACTAAGTTTTCTCGTTCTCAAATACTAGATGAATATAGTCTGGCTATTTTCGCAAATTTAGCTACTCTTTCATTTCACTCCTACCCTCCACTCTTTTGGGACGTAAGTGCTTTTTACTCCCATAGTTGTTCTTCTCAGACGGTAAGTGATATGAGTACCAAGAATGGTTGAAACTGATCCAGTGGTTTATAAGTGGGTGTCTTACATACATACACTTTAATAATACACTGACGGAAAAAAATTTTTACACCAGCAAATAATTAATGTGGAGTAACGAAATTTAGGGAACACATTTGTCAAGGTAACATATTTAGGGGATTAACATTACAAGATCACAGGTTATTGTAAGCGAGAAATAAGCGACTGCAAATGTGAAAAATTGATACATTAATAACATTAGTTAACAGCCATTTTGCATCTGGTATGTGATACATTAACTATAATGTATTTTGGTGTGTAGAATCCGAATATATCTCTCAAAATGTTCTATCACGTACCATTTTTGAGTTTTTAAAGGTTTTTTTCGTATTCCGTATTTCGCTTTTTGCTGTTCTTCTGTTTTGATGTTTAATTGTTTGTTTCTGATTTGCAGATGAGAGCTAGAAGCTCTACAAATCGTCAGTAAATGGTTGGTGTGATAATCCTGTGGTCTGAAAGAGATCCTCAGTGAGTGTTTCCTGTAAAAGATGGTGCAAACTTTTTGTGTCTAAAACTTACACTAAGAAAAATGGGAACTAGTAAATCTCGTTGCTGTCTAAACCACCACGACAACTTTTGTTATGTGTGTGGGAAATTCACTCCAAAAGCCCAAAGAAAACAAATCACTGATTTGATTAAGAAGGCATATAAATTGTATTTTGATTGGCCTGTTGTTGATCAAGATAAAAATTTTGCACCTAGTATTGCCTGCATAGCCTGTACTACAATCTTAACCGAGTGATTGTAAGGAAAACGTCGAGCCATGCCATTCTCTGTTCCGATGGTGTGGTGTGAGCCTAATGACCATTATTCAGAATGTTACTTCTGTCTTACAAATATTTCGGTACATTCAAGCAAAACTAGACATAAAGTAAAGTATCCAAATGTATCTTCAGTGAATTTGCCTGTGCCCCATGATGAGGGGTTGCCTGTTCCCGTCTGTAACTTGAAATGCATGGAACCAGACACCATGTCAGGTGAATCAGAATGTATTGAACATACAGAATAGTACTGTCCTCAGTATCATGACACTTCGCCTCAGTTCTTTAGTCAAACGGAATTCAACGATTTGGTTCGCAATCTAAAACTTTCGAAATAGCTATCTGAACTCTTGGGGTCGAGATTACAACAACGGAACCTTCTAGCCCCAGGGACAATTTCCTGTTTCAGATCAAGAGATGTTTCCTTCGCTCAATATTTCGATATGTAGAATTCAATGTGTGTATGTTGAGATGTCAATGGTGTGATGACAACATAATCCACAGGAGTGTCGACTATTTATTGACACCAGTAAAAGCGGGTTTAAAGCAGTACTACTGCATAATGGGAATGCATTTCCAACGGTACCTTTGGCTTACGCAGTAGACATGAAAGAAATTTATAAAACTATGGCTTTGCTGCTAGAGGCAATTCACAAATATCCATTTAGCTGCTTGGTCTTCTTTTAAAGCAACTGTGAAGTGCTTTTTGGGTAACAGAAAAGACAAAAACTATGTTACCATTATGAATGATCTGTTGGACAACTATAAGAACATGGGGTGTAGAATGTCGCTTAAAATTCACTTTTTACATTCTCACCTTGATTTCTTCCCGGAAAATTTGAGAGCCGTAAGCGATGAGCATGGTGAACGCTTTTACCAAGACATTCTTACCATGGAACACCATTTCCTAGGTCTTTGGAACCCTTTGATGATGAGTGAGTACTGCTGGGGTCTTGTCAGGGAGAGTGATGAAACGGCAAACAAAAGAAGAGCTCCGTCGTCGTATTTTTCAAAAACCAAAGACCATCAAAGATGAAAATATCTTCTGAATTAATTTGGACCTTTTATTGGCATCACGCCCATACATACATACATACAAAGTAGTATTGATTTCAAACGTTCTGAATATGTATTTTTGTTTGACTTAATTGTGTCAATTTTCGCTGTTACCATTTTTTATTCTGCTGTATATCTAGGAAATGTGACGTCATAGAGAAAAACTGATTTTACCTGTGTATTCAGCCTCTAAAATTAGGTAAATCCACCCATTTACAAACCAATGCAGATAAAAGTTTAAAGTTGTTAACTAGTGTAACCGTTGTAACCGCCAGAATGTTGAATTCAAGCATGGGAACGTGGATGCACTGTGTATTACAGGTGCCGGATGCGTTTGTGCCTGTTACACTTGGTCGGTCAATACAGGGACGGTTAATGGTGGAGTTGTCGTCCAGTGATGTCCCATATGTGCTCGATTGGAGCCATGTTTGGTGATAGGTTGTAGAGCATGTTGGGTTACAAGAGCGATATGTGGGTGAGTATTATCCTGCTGGTAAACACCCCGTGCAATGCTGCTTATGAATGGCAGCACAACAGGCCGAATCACCAGACTGACATACAAATTTGCAGTGAGGGTGATTGGAAGAACTATGAGAGTGCTCCTGCTGTCGTAAGAAATCGCACCTCAGACCGTAATTCAAGATGTAGGTCCTGTGTGTCTAGCATCCGGACAGATTGGTTGCAGTCCCCCAGCTGGCCTCTTTCTAACCAACAGACGACCATCACTGGCCCGAGGCAGAAGTAGCTTTCAGCAGGAAACACAACAGGCCTTCGCCCTGCCACCCAATGAACTCTCGCTTGACACCACTGAAGTAAAATGGCGGTTTTTTGGGGTCAGTGGAATGCACGCTCAGGACGTCTGGCTCTGAGCTGTTCTTGAAGTAACCGATTTGTAACGCTTCGTTCTGTCACTGTGGTGCCTTCTGCTGCCCAAATTGCTGCTGCAGATTCAGTGCGATGCCGCAGAGCCATATGCCGAACACAATGGTCTTCCGTCTCGGTATGCCACGTGGCCGTATGGAGCCCTGTCTTCTTGCGACCGTACGTTCCCGTATCCAACGCTGAGCAATCATGTTCAGTAGGTACATGCCTGCCAAGTCTTTCTGCAATATCGCAGAAGGAACATCCAGCCCACCTCGTAGCCCTATTACACCCCCTAGCTCAAATTCATTGACGTGCTGATAATGTCGTCTTTGTCAAATTAAAGGCATTTTTGACTAACATCAGCTCACCACGTCCGATATCAATTAACGCTCACTGCCGTTACAGCGTGTATTTAGAGAGAATATGATTTAAATTTAATTTTAATAATGAACAGCCTCAGTTGCACCGTTTACCTAGAATTTATCTAGGTTTCAGTCGGGATAACCCAACCTTCTTCAGAATAACAGTATCTATCGTTTGTCCATAGTGGGCATCGTCAAGCTAAAACTACAAATATAAATTATCGTCAGAAATGTTGAACATATTTAAGAATATGATTTCATTATTTTCAGCATGGCTGCAACACCAGCAACCGTTACGAGTAACATGTGGTCGCGGAGGACATACGGTGCCATATGTAGTTTTACTTGTGATCGAAACAGGCTTATGTCTGCTGAGGTTATTTTATTTTATTGATCTTGACGCAGCCTCTGGGCTAAGACGTTTTTCATTTTTAAAAGCTTATGACTTCTGAAGAAGGCTACATTATTATAGCAGAAACCATGGTCAAGGGGCCAGGCGCTGTGGTCGAGCGGTTCTAGGCGCTTCACTCCGGAACCAGGCGGCTCCTACGGTCGCAGGTTCGAATCCTGCCTCGGGCATTGACGTGTGTGATGTCCTTAGGTTAGTTACGTTTAAGTAGTTCTAAGTCTAGGGGACTGATGACCTCAGATGTTAAGTCCCATAGTGCTTAGAGTCTTTTGAATCATTTAAGATCCATGGTCAAGGTTTGGAATAAACATAATTAGTACAACTGTGGGCTGTTTTTCATTCGAGAGAATATGATTTTCATCCTCACACTGGGGCAACTAGTGCGACTGGTGCGAAATTCGATTAGACATCGTCTTTCAGATGTAGAAGCACGCGTACCAACTTCCGTTTATGTCGCACACTCCTTCTTGGTGTTGCAGTTATTTCTCCGTCACTGTACTTATTGGTACAGTGCTTCGGAGCCGAGCAAAAACGTGTGCATGTGTATTTCACGGCTGAGATCATTTTGTCAAATATTGGAGTAGTGTGCAAACATTTTTTTCTTTTTTTGTCATGAATACTTAGGTAGCTTTCTTTCAAATAGCTTTCTTTCGCTTTTATTTTCTTAGGGAGCATTTTTACATATTTGCAAATTAAACTCTTGCCAGGGCAAAGACAATCATCTTTACTGTCACATGTATTTGCTTCCTCGGAGATAATCTGCGCAGTAGGTACAATAACAGTTGTTCCCGTGAACCCTACTAACTTATTCCTGCGATTATTCGTAATGAAGCTGGGTAAGTACTTCCTGACCGCCTACGTAACCACTCTTCGTTTAATGTGAGACGCAATTTCCTTGAGAGAAAGATATTTCCGTCATAGAGACGGAATATCTGAAACCTTCCTGCATTTGATAATACCCTGTGGTCTTCCAGACTTCTGCAGCGAGCAGCTTTAGAGGGCTGCCAGGAGAGCGGCTCCCAAAAGGCCCGGGAGATTTACAGTGCGTTTGGCGCGGAACCTGGTGGCAGCCGTTGCCAACAGACCGTGTCCCCCAGAGCGGGGCGGTGCGAGCGCGGAGCAACAAGTCGTGCGGGACGGCGGGTCACGAGCGCGCCGCGGCGGATAGATTAAAGTGGAGCTCTCGACAGGCAGGTCCAGGTCCAGCTGCTGGTGGAGGTGGCCGACTAGCCTTCACGGCGCTCGGCCACCGACGCTTGGACCTGTTCGGACGCAGCCCGTTACACCGAACAATGTTCTTCATTTACAAACTAATTATTCAGTTACTCTAGCAGTCGCTGTCCGAGAGGCGTAAGGTGGTACTGACAGGGACACTCGGCTGTTGCTGTCTGGTAGATGTAATATCTTTCAGCTTAGGAAATTGCACTGTCAGTGAATACAAAGCCTCCATAGTTAATTACGTTACAACAGATTCCTCGCAAGACGTATTTCAAGTCGTAAAATGAATTTTGATGCCGCGGTAGTCTCTATTACGGCATCGAGTGTGCGTGTGTGTGTGGTTTGAGGTTTTCGGGCGCTAAACAGCGTGGTCATCAGCGCCCAAACGCATAGAAACAGGAACACATGCAGTGAAGGGACGAAGACGGACAGCGAACAAGGAGAACGGCTAAAAGACACAGACCTGACGCAGTTACAAATCCTCACATACAGAGGCAAAACAAGAGGAGAAGAAACGCACTAAAAAAGGAAAGGAAACACAAGGAAAAGAGAACAGCAATCGAAGTGAAACAAGTAGGTAATCGTGACTGGCGGACCTCTTACCTAAAGCCTGGGTGAGCCAGTCACCCAGCAGCACATTAAAATCCTCTCCCTAAAATCCGAGGCAACAAATTGGACAGGACACAAAACCGTAAGACCTTAACCACAGTCGTTGCGTCGTCTTGCAAAATAGAGGGCAAATCTGGTGGCAAGGAAACCACCCCCCTCTGGTCAGAGAATAAAGGACAGTCAAGTAAAATGTGGCGGACAGTTATCTGGACGCCACAAGCACTGCAGATTGGGGGGTCCTCCCGCCGGAGTAAAAAACCGTGCGTTAAGGGACTGTGCCCGATGCGGAGGCGAGTGAGGAGAACCTCATCCCGCCTGCATGACTGGTAGGACGTACGCCATGGCCGCGTGGTGGCCTTGACCAAACGCAGCTTATTTTCACCGACTGCCAGCCACTCCTCTTCCCATTGACGCATAGCACGAAAACGCAAAAGGGAGGTAACAGCATGGAGGAGGACGGCACATTCAACAACGTGAGGGAGGGAACATGCATCTTTGGCAGCCACATCCGCCAGTTCGTTTCCCCTAATACCCACGTGCCCCGGCACCCAGCAGAAAGAAACCTCCTTCCCCTGCTGTTGCAGGTGGAGTAGGGCATCATGGATGTTCTGGACGACCGTATCCGCTGGGTACAAGTGTTGCATGGTCTGAAGGGCACTCAGGGAGTCAGAACAGATGAGAAACTTAAGACTGGGAACACATCTCATCTGCTCCAATGCCCGCAAGATCGCAAAGAATTCGGCATCAAAGATGGTAAACGCTGCAGGAAGCCGTAACTTGACGACTCGATCAGGGAAAACAACAGCACAACCAACAGAGTCCCCTGTTTAGAGCCATCCGTAAATACTGGTACATGGTCGGCATGCTGGTTTAAAATATCGTAAAATAAGGAGGTAAAAACAAACGCAGGAGTGCAGCTCCTCCGGTACTCTGACAAGTCTAAAAGGACGCTGGGCCTCAGGAGCAACCAGGGAGCCAGGCGGGTAAAACCCTGGAGTTGGGGTGCCACACGCTCCACACCAAGGGACTCAAGCAAATGCTTGGCACGAATCCCAAATGGTCTCGTTGCCCTTGGACGACTGGAAAAGAGACGTTCCATAGGCGGTCGGGCAACAGAAGGATATGCAGGGGAGATAGGACAGGCAAGGAATTGACACACCAGTCGCACCATGAGGAGTTTCCGCCGGATGGCGAGCGGCGGTTCCCCTGCCTCAGCACACAGGCTGGGGATGGGACTAGTACGGAAGGCACCAGTGGCCAGTCTGATACCCTCATGGTGTACTGCGTCAAGAATCTTCAGATACGAAGGCCTTGCTGATCCATACACGGTGCATCCATAGTCAAGACGCGACCGGACGAAAACCCTATAAAACTTCAGCAGACGCGCCCGATCTGCTCCCCAGGACCGATGGCTCAGACACATCAAAATATTCAGCGCCTTCAGGGCCCGCACCTTGAGGTCTTTAAGGTGTGGCAACCACGACAACTTGGAATCAAAAGTGAGGCCCAGGAACCTCACAGTGTCTCGAAAAGGAAGAATGGTGTCCCTCAGACGCAATTCAGGGGAGGTAAAAGCACGTCGAGAACGATTAAAATGAACACATACACATCTGTCTGCAGAAAAGGTAAAACCCGTCATCGCAGTCCATGCCTCTAATCGCTTTATCGTAAGCTGCAGCTGCCGACTAGCAGTGACAAGACTGGAGGAAGAACAGAAAACAGCAAAATCGTCCACGAACAAGGAGCACTGGGCAGGACTCCGGATAGTGGACGTGATACTGTTAATGGCGACGGCAAAGAGGGTGACACTTAAAACGCTTCCCTGAGGAACACCATTCTCCTGCACGTACAAATCAGATAGCACATTACCAACCCGATATCGAAAGAGGCGGCGGGAAAGAAAGGACCGAATGAAGATGGGGAGATGGCCACGAAAGCCCCACTGATGGAGTTGATTGAGGATAAGGAGGCGCCAAGTAGTGTCATACGCCTTATTAATGTCAAAGAATACACCTAGACAATGCTGGTTACGTAGGAAGGCCTGCTGGATGGCCGCCTCAAGCAGGGTCAAGTTGTCTATAGCTGAACGACATCTCCGAAAGCCACACTGAGAGTGGCTAAGGAGCTGCTGGTCTCGAGCAGCCAAACCAGGCGACGGTTGACCATGCGTTCCACACGACGTACGCTCACCGGCGAAAATACCAATAACATCCGTAAAAGAGCACACTGGCTGCTCTGGAGCGATGTCGATATTCTAAAACTGCCACCCAGCCGCTGCTGACGTAAAGCGTGGCAGCGATGCGCTGTGTGTTTGTGCGCCAGCTCGTTATGTGAAATCAGCGCAGTATTTAAGACGATTTGGAAACGTATCAGAAAGGTAGAATCGACGTACCATGTTTCGACCTGTCCGTGACCATCGCTTGAATGAAGTTGCCCCTATTTCATGATCCTAAAAAGTTTGTGTACCATTTATTGGTGTACCATTTACAGCCACGCATCACAGCGTAATAAAAACGATTGTAAGAAGGTGCTAAACGACGCAACCGAGGACAAGTGTTGTTCATTGAAATCTGTTTCAAATGAGATATGAATTTCTGCAGTCTGTATATGATCGCGCATCTCAACCATGCTCCAATCGAATATTTCAAAGGGGAGGACAAGAAAAGGGTGTTTGAAGTAGAGCGTCTCGCAAAAGGCCATTTCTCACAGGCATTAACCTCCATATCTTCTGTGGTCTCAAGGATAATTTGCACAAAGGCAATGAACTCTGCTCTATGGAATAAGAAGATAAGCACAGCGGAGAAGAGCATTTATAAGATTATAGCCCAGAGTGTAGTTTTGTGCGGAGCCGAAGCCTCTGACATTAGCAACAATAGTAAGAATAAACTGTTTGCCACTGATAACGGATTACTGGCGACGAGCATGAAATCTACTTGCAGCATGAGCTGAATAACGGAATGACGACAGTGAAAATTTGTGCCGGACCAGAACTCGAACTCAGATTTAATGCTTATTATGAGCGGTCAGACCATATGTCGTGAACCATGTTCTACAATTTCAACTCGTACATTAATTATGTATACTCCCGTATTCATTGTCGTCACTTCATTATACAGCTGATGGTTCGCAATATTCGCAACAGCGAATATATTTCGTGTATTTCGTAACGTCGCAATGCCTGTTCCTTCGGACATGCCTGCATGTCCGAAGGAACATTGCATCGTACTTGTCAACAACACAGACACTGCAGTATCGTACCTATCCTCCGATACCGGACAAGCGACTTTCAATTAAAATGTCTTCTCTATACGGGAATATACGTAATTAATGTACAAGTATGGGTTGTAGACACACGGCTGGCGACTTATGGGTGCTTGGGTTTGGCTGTAAGTCGTGCTGTGATAGCCTAAAGGTAGCTTAGATGATAGAGCACTTGTCCGAAAACAAAAAAAATGGTAAAGCGATCGTTCGCGAAAATCAGGGTTCGAGTCCGGGTGTGGCACAATTTTTCATTGTCGTCATTTCATTTCATTTCACAGCTGGTTGTTGTCCATATCCGCAACTACGGATATTCTTAATGTATAAAAATGACGAGATCCGACAAATGAGCCGGCCACAGTGACCGAGCGGTTCTAGGAGCTTCAGTCCGGAACCACGTGGCTACTACGGTCGCAGGTTGGAATCCTGCCCCGGCCATGGATGTGTGTGATGTCCTTAGGTTAATTAGATTTAAGTAGTTTTAAGTTCTAGGGGACTGATGACCTCAGATGTTAAGTCCCATAGTGCTTAGAGCCATTTTAACCATTTGAACAAATAAAGAAAATGTTTAGGTATATCTGTGAAACATTCATCAAAAACAAATGCGTGTGGATTCCTAATGGACCAAACTGCTTAGGTCATCGGTCCCTAGACACACTACTTAAATTATTCTAAGAACTGCACACACACACACACACACACACATTTCCGAGGGAGACACGAACCTCCGGCGGAAGGGTCATCAAAAACAGCTAGCGCGGTTTGGACATGTGAATACGGTGAATGAGGTCAGAACAGTAAATAGGATGGTACGATGGATACCTTCCCAGCGAAAGTAAAGGGGTCACACACGAACCAACTGGCAAGATAATGTGCAGGAGATAATGAAAGCAAGAAATATGAACAACGAGAATTGTCAGGACACAAAAAGAAGGCGACTGGTGGCGGAAAAGTGGCACCAGCTATAAACAATCCCCAGCGGCAGGATCTTTTCATGTCTTTTCAATCACCATCTTTCTCCTCCGAACGTGAAAATATTTTGTTGGCGGCCACCTACGTAGGAAGATATGGTCATCATAATAAGACAAATCAATGCTCGCACCTACTGACGTTAGTGCTCGTTTTTAAGTGCTCGTTTTTCCGGCGCGGTTTTGGAAATTGGACTGATAGATAAATAACATGGAAGTTTTCAATGAACTCTCTTTCGCCAGCCGCGGTGGCCGAGCGGTTCTAGGCGCTTCTGTCCGCAACCGCGCGACTGCTACGGTCGTAGGTTCGAATCCTGCCTCGGGGATGGATGTTTGTGATGTCCTTAGGTTAGTTAGGTTTAAGTAGTTCTAAGTTATAGGGGACTGATGACCACAGATGTTAAGTCCCATAGTGCTCAGAGCCATTTGAACCATTGTTTGAGCTTCTTTCAAGGGCTTCAGTGTGAAATTGTGAATTGCAGAGTAATCAAGTAGATGTAGATGTTGCTGTAAATGAAAAACATGATGTCTTGAATGGGCCAGACAATCCAAATACTGGACAGTATCAGACTGGATGGAAGCGGTATTATTATACAAGTTGCGATTTTGCCTCCTTTCCAATAATGTAATGTCTACTGTATCAACGATTCAATGTGAGCTTAACTCGGTGTGAAAGGTGTGTTTCAGGTCGCGGTGGCTATGTGATGTTTCGGGGGTATTTTTCGTACCATCATTTGTGCCCTCTTTTTACTTGTTTGTCTCAACATGAACCAGGATAGTTTCTTCAACACTTTCAGTCGCTCTTTCTACAACATCACCAGATATGCATCTAAAATGATTGCACTTTAACATATTCCTGAACACAGAAAATCAAGTTAAATATTGTGGTATTAGGACATGGACTAATTGATTAGAACGTAGCAGAAACAAGTGAGGAGATTGACAGGTGAAAAGAATAAATTCTATGTTTAGCTTGTGAAGATGCATTCAAAAAATTGTGTAATTTGAAAAAAATGGAGGAGACATTGTTGTAATGGTCCTGCATTTGAACTCCTTGTCCTCAGTTGTCAACAGAGAGTACTACAGCTGTGAACAATAGTACCACAAAACACAAGTGTATTGCTTTATTATGTGGAGGGAACTATATTAGCAAGTAAAGAAATAATGTTTAATAGTGAAATATCGCTTTTGCATATCGGCGTCTCTCATTTATTTTAAAAATATACAGGCTATAACACTTTACATGTAAACTTTAATGCATACAGTAACACAACACATAACAGTGACAACAAAGGAACTAATCTCACCTTGGTACACATTCCATATAACCCTGTTTGAAGTTTGTAGGCGTCCCCACAAAATGTTTGGCCAATAAATAGTGGTAACAGTTGAGAAAGCCCCAAGAAAAATCACAATCACATAGGGACATTACATACCCCCAGACATTGTTCCCACAGTACAAGCATGAGTCACATACCACTAATTTTGTGTTGTAAATCATATTGTAACAATAAACACGTATGTATGATGGTTTCTTCCTGAAATCTACTTTGTTGCCTCATCTTCCCTACTCATACCTATAATCACGAATAGCTTTCCTTTCTCGTGGTTCTAGCTAAATTTATAACTGCTAGGGATCAGGCTTTTATTAGGTTCTCACTGATCAATAATGTAGACGCAATTGCTAATTTTCGTCCACTGATTACAAGCCCAACATCAAAACATACCTCGGTTTTTATATATATTATGATTCAGTAGTTTAACTGAATTTAGGAGACCGAAAATTCGAGCAAATCATATAGATCGCACAACATAATTTGCTACTGTTTTTGTAGTTCGTTGCAAGTGACACATAAATTACAGAAACTTTTTGATAAACCCTTATTTTAACCCATTCACGTATGTAACCGTCTTGAATATTCAAGCATCTTTTCCAAAGTAATTTGTAATGTTTCAGAAATTTCTCGGCAATTTTTTTAAGTATTTAGTCCAGATATTTCATGATGTTTAATGATGCTTGCAGCCAGATCAGTTGAGTTGAACTGCTCTACCGAATGCAAACAGAAATTTGTAGCTATGTATAGAATTGTGAATTATAACGTAGTGTGAGTAGTCGAACATAGTTGATATTAAAATCATGGGAAAACCGTAAGAGTAAAAACAATAAATTTTGTAGTTACAATTAAATACCTTAAAAACTGTCAGCTGATGGGAAACTCTTTGATAAATCTAGTTTTTTAGGAATGTTCAGATCATGTTAAGTCAAATATTACAATGAAGTTTAAACTTAGACAAGTGGAAATATATTTAGAATAAAACTGAAAATTGGTATGTTGACATACCAAATGAAGAGGCAGAAGATGGACAGTCATGTTATATTGTAGTCAACCCAAATGAAACAAACAAATTATAAGTACCTCACCGTAAGAAAATTTGATAGAGGGCATAGAGAATGAGTAAGTGTTTACCAAGGCTACAATACTATATCCAATTCTACAGAGTTGCGTAGCGGATCTCAAAAACCGAGATTTAATCATCTCAAATGACTACTTAAACGTGATTACAGTCAATTAAGAGAAGCATGTAAGTTTCAAAACTTGAAGGTGGAGCATGTACAATAGCTTAAATGAAATATAATACGAAACAGAATGACTAACTCTGATTATGTGAAAAAACTCAAGAAATAAGTATGAAGTCAGAAATTTCTTTTTCTCAGATCCATTACGCAAATCTGTAGAATGGCAGCCATTATTCTAGCCTTGACAAAGACTTGCGCATCCTTTGTGCCCTTTAACAAATTTTCTGATGGAACTATTAGTATGATTTGTTTGTTTCATTTGGAATGACTACAAATATAACATGACTCTCCATCTTCTTGATATGCCGACATATAAATTTTTAGTTTTCTTCTAAAAGCATTTCTTTTTACTTTTGGTTTGAGCTTCATAGCAATATTTAACTGAATCTGCGCTGAACATCTTGCGGTAACATAAAATCACAGGCATATTTATCTGCGTGTCGTGAGTTTGGAGATAATCAAATGATTATGTTAACAGGGAACATAGAAATATTCGGGAAGTGCTTTACTGTTGATAAATCTAAATCTGCAGTTCCGTCTTACACTTATCCCGTAACAACAGGATACATGATTTGCGTTTGTGACGTAACACGTTCAAGAATCCAGTTTCAATGCATCAGTGTTAATCATTTTTCATTGACAGGTCCTAGTAATATTTGATTAATTTGATACCCGAAAATTAATCTGGAAGATGAGACAACAATTACTTGAGTGCCACAACATTTTCACAACTATTCTTTTAAGGCTAATACTTGTTGTCACACCACGTCAGAAAAAAGGACTTCCAGTTGCACGGAGCACTCTGTATTGTGGTAACAATGATATTATTCGAAATTTTGTACAGAGATCGCGCTCCAGCCGCCACACGTAATGTTCAAATGTCTTATTATGTACTTGGCAAGTTGTAGTTGTTTCGTTCGACAAAAATAATAACGTAAAAAGGACAACACATCATTGTTCCAGACAAGCTACTCCTCACAGAAAAATTTAGTCTCTAACTAACAGTACAAATAAGAGCAAGAGCTGTTTAGGTTGATGAAAAAATAATGAAATCTTTTCCGGTGCAAGTACAATTTTCGGGGAACTTAGAGTTGCAGATTGCTGATCCTAAACGTGAGTGCAGCGGCCCGTGGAGACGTGGCCAGGTGTGTTGCCGTGGTCAGTAGCAGAAGCAGCGTTTCCTGGGGCAGCGCGGCGGGTACACCAGGCACTGGTCCATACAGTACTCGTCGGCGCCCTCTCGGCCTTCCAGTTCGCCGATGGCGTCGCACGTGCGCCTGCGAAACACGCACAACATTACTAGCCGCTCTCAGATGACCTCTTAGGGTTAAGCATAGTCCACTGACGACGAGTTCTGTTGCCTCAGGATGTGATGTCCCGTCGAAAGTGAAGTCAATGCGTACAGCACTTTTGAGCATGAATTGCATTTGTAAGTGCAGTAGCTCTTGTCTGTAGCCTCCACGATGGAATCTCTACGGATAAGATGGTGAATTGTCCTCAGATTTTAAGAAGAATGCAGTAAGTTCAATTCCAAAGAACGCCAGTGCTGACAGGTGTGAATACTTTTGGTCTGTTAGTTCAGTAGGTCGTAGTTGCAAAATACTGACACAATTTAGTTATAGAGTACTGGGAAAAATCTGGTAGCAGTTGACTTGGGGGGAAAAACGTTACACTACGACGTATCTTAGAAGATAGGTTGAAGAAACTCAATCTAAAATTTGTGGCGTTAAGATTTAGAGAAAATTTTACAATCAAATGATACTATACAGTTCGAGAAACGATTTGAAGTGTCAGACATCTGTGATGTATATAAGCAGATTGAAGTGATGAAAGGAAATTTGTACCAAGGCCGGAATTCGAAACTGGATCAAGATGACCATATAGAAAAATTCACCGACACGAAAGTTCTTGCTGTACAGAAGTGCTATCACACTCGCTTGTTCAGAGAACCCCTAGAAGTACAGAAATATGAGAATATCTTCAGCAACAAAGAAGAAAGCCTGAACGTGAACGGTTTCTGGATTGCTGTACTGCGGCAAACGATCGTTGTAGGTAGCAAGGTGAGAACCGCGCCGGAAACGCCCACGGAAAACCCGTTGGCTCGCCAGGAACATGCAATGCGGCCGCAAGCTCGGCTCCAGTCCACCACCAGCAGTGAATGGTGAAGCTTTGACAATGCCAACCACTCGTGCTGGGAAAATTTCAGAAAACTCGTCAAACAAACGTCGGCCGAAGAAACCGAGTGAGAAGCCAACAGGCAGCTTGTCGTGAAATCTGTTGTGAAGAAAAAATGGAGAACGATAGAAGGCTGGAGTTTAGCGTCCAGAGGCTATCAAGATTACTGGACATGCAGCAGGTCACTTGCATAAGGATGCTAAAGAGCTTGTTTTGGCGCTTGAGTGTTTAGGCAAATCACGAAAGGATAGCTTAAAGGAAGTTTGACCAGTGCCTCCTAAACATCAGTCTATTACTCCTACTCGATCGAAAGAAGTCCTGGCTATCATTTCAGCGAGACACGAATAAATGTAAAACATGAATCAGGACTGCCACGTTGAATAATACCTGGAAATGAAGGTCAAGATAAGAAACCGATTCCTTGTGAGTGAATGATCTACGCAGAATATGATGGACCTGTGCGTAAACGAACAAAGAAACTTAATGACGAGATGCACCAGGACTTACAGCACAACTTCGAACGACGGTATTACAACCCTGATGATTTTTTTCACTATCTCTAAGAACTCATAAACAAGATTCAAGCCGGCCGCGGTGGTCTAGCGGTTCTAGGCGCGCAGTCCGGAACTGCGTGACTGTTTCGGCCGCAGGTTCGAATCCTGCCTCGGGCATGGATGTGTGTGATGTCCTTAGGTTAGTTAAGTTTAAGTAGTTCTAAGTTCTAGGGGACTGATGACCACAGATGTTAAGTCCCATAGTGCTCAGAGCCATTTGAACAAGATTCAAATAATTATCTGAAGGAAAAAATTTCGAAGTAAATAGAAATTCCCGAGGAACACTATGGAAGCAAATTCAAAATTTTAAATTCTATTACGAATACATCGTCTAACACTGAGCATAGGAATTATCTGTTCTAACAGGAGAAAAAAAAAGTTGTATTGGAACCGAAATGAAGCTTTGTATGCCTACTTACAAGATATTTAACACACTCAACTGGCACAGGATGTGCAAAAATATTCGAATGACGCCACAGTGGTACTCAGAGGGCATAACTATACATACTATGGGAACGTCCCACGCGCGTACAAGTGACGAAGTGTTAAATGATTTTTGAAAAACATTTTTGACATGCAGAAAACGTTGGTGGCATATCACTGATGAACTGGAGCAGGCTATTTCAACATAACTTGGGTACTTTCCTCAGCTGTGCTGCATTAGTCCCAGAGTTGAAATTAAGCCTGAGAATATAACTTCATCTGTGGAATATGTACACTGCAGCATGCAGTCTCTTGTGTGTCAGAGACATATAAAATAGAGTACACAACTTTTTTCTATCTGACCGTCTTTCTCCATCATATGTACATACAGATATTTTAGTACACGAGCCACTCAGCATCTAACTTAAGCCTAAAATGGTCAATAACAGAAGGGATAATTCAAGTGCTTGAGCTAAGAACCAAAACAGCACTATCTGGATACCCAGAATGACGAAGACACCAGGTGGACTGAAGTTATGGGATGAATCCTTCCTTTTGCCATCTTATTTGATAATTTATAAATGTTCAGTACATTTGCTTCCTCTTCTAGTAATTATAACTTTGAAAATCTGAGGAGACGGTGAATACTCACGGACAGTGGCAGAGGTCCGGAGGACAGTTGGGTGGGTACCGCAGGCAGTTGGTCTGGCACCACTGGTCCATGCCGGGCAGCGAGCGATACAGCGGCGTTGGCTCACACACCTGCGCCCTGTAAGGGAGAAGCGTATGTCATTAAATCGTACATCTCGGCGTACACAGCTTAAAACACATTAATCAGCTGTTTTGTGCTCAAACATATCTTCTGGAGTCTTTTTCCACTCGTATGCACATTCTCACTGAGGAGTGTAGGCATTACGTCCACCATATGAGATGATTCTATACTCTCATAACACACGTTGAGGAAGTCTAGATAAGAATTAATTTTAATTGCTATGATAAGGATGTTCATAAGGTTTCCCTGTTACAAGTGAAACATGATTACCACTCTTTCTATATTTGTTCACCACAAGAGGAAAAGCATACTGGACGAAAACTAAACATTACATTCGTATGCTTTAGAGCAAATTTTCTTTAAGCTGTCAGCAAATAATTGGATTGTTGAGACACAGGACTTGAGCTGGTCTGTCAAAAGTGAAGACATACTCATAGCGAATTTTTGTTAAATACCTGTGCGTGTAAATATTCTAGATTACCTGCTCAAGTTGGATAACACAATAACTTAATCAGCACGTAAATAACTTACCCAAATTATATGGCAATTTTCGTCATTTCAACTTGTTAATGGTCCGAGGATCATAAATTATACTAAATAAATTATCGAATGAGATTTTTGTAAGCCATGTCCTTTGTGGATGAATTACTTGGATAAATTAAATTTATTTTTGAGGCTTCTGATAACGCTATCTAGAATTTAGCTTCCTCACACTTGGTTAAGTGGTTGTTACGTATGGAATCGTTGATCGCGGATTCCTATCTGTTGTCACTGATTCGAGTGACTGATTGTAGGATGTTACACTCGAGGATAGGCAGACAGTCTTTGCACGAAGTCTGCAATCACCCTCCCTTTAAGTACTCCACACACTACCATTAGTTCTGACGATGTCCTCTCAGTAAGAATTATGTACTAAGTTTGTATAACAAGGCAATGTACAGAACTGTAGTGAAGGCACACTCTTCTAAAGTATCACGCGCTGATGGCAGATTTGGAACAAGTTATGAGTTTTCCACTTAAACCAACTTCGTGCTTAGCATGCCGCGGGCTTCCGGGCTCTTGTTCTCTTTGCTGAAAGGAGAAGAAACCATCAACGACCCCCATGTCGTTCCAGTGCAAGTCGTTTTCGTGAGGCAACGCTTGGCTTTTGTACATAGGTGGTTACACTTTCAGTGGAGTATGTTGTGATACTTTTAGAGCAAAGCCAAGTCCAAGTGAAGAACCACACGTCGGCTACATCAACAGTATTTTCCACATTCACATTCATCTACAGCTCCAGGATTTGTGGACGTGGTCTACCGACGTGCTGGAACGGGTTGCAGTCCTTGTGGCTGAAGACCAGCCGTCTGTTAGTAGCCACGGAATAGCACCAAGACACAACGCTGAATATGGTGCATAACAACAACTCCAAACTCGTACCCCCCGCCAGAGAGTACAGGCGCTATGATCGGCAGGATTCCATCTCTAATAACGTCATCTTAAGGTCGCTAAGCTCTGATCTATCCTCTTTTCTTCCAGCAGATTTTGTATCGTAACTAATTCTGTACATGGTTTTCCAGAGCCCTATCTCGTCGCAGATAAATAAAAATTAATAAATGAAGATGCTTAAGTTCGAGAAACAGTCATGATCTGGCTGAAGAAAGCTAAACATGGTTTTCAAAATTTATGCGTCATTAATCACTGTACGGCGTTTCATAAGGAACGTGAAGGGCGTGTCCCTCATTTCACTTTTGGTGGTAAAGCCCATGCTACTGGAATCCGTATTATTTTTCTCATGGTAATCTGCAATTGAAAAAAGTATCGCTGATCTTACGATACGATTGCTTTGCCTCCAGATTCTCGGAATTTCAGTACGCTGCATTATTTCCTGTGGGGCCGAAAGAAATGCACCCAGTTGTGAAGCCTCTGATAGAATAACACCTGCTTCCGATACAATTTTGACTATGAGGTGTTGATCGGCTGTGTACTTACACGTGGCTTGTAGGTACAATTATCGCATCAAATCCGGTTGACCGGAAGTCGAATCGTTCCTGAAGTACGCCTCGGTAGCTGCGTGGTCAGCCGGCGAATTGCTAAGCAAAGGGCCCGGGTTTGATACCCTGCCAGGTCGGAAATTTGCTCCTATTAGGGATTGGGTATTGTGTTGTCTTCACTTTTGTCTCATCCTAATTGACACTATTGTTGTTGTTGTTGTTGTGATCTTCAGTCCTGAGACTAGTTTGATGCAGCTCTCCATGCTACTCTATCCTGTGCAAGCTTCTTCATCTCCCAGTGCCTACTGCAACCTACATCCTTCTGAATCTGCTTAGTGTATTGATCTCTTGGTCTCCCTCTACGATTTTTACCCTCCACGCTGCCCTCCAATGCTAAATTTGTGATCCCTTGATGCCTCAAAACATGTCCTACCAACCGATCCCTTCTTCTAGTCAAGTTGTGCCACAAACTTCTCTTCTCCCCAATCCTATTCAATACCTCCTCATTAGTTACGTGATCTACCCACCTTATCTTCAGCATTCTTCTGTAGCACCACATTTCGAAAGCTTCTATTCTCTTCTTGTCCAAACTGGTTATCGTACATGTTTCACTTCCATACATGGCTACACTCCATACAAATACTTTCAGAAACGACTTCCTGACACTTAAATCTATACAAATGTTAACAAATTTCTCTTCTTCAGAAACGATTTCCTTGCCATTGCCAGTCTACATTTTATATCCTCTCTACTTCGACCATCATCAGTTATTTTACTCCCTAAATAGCAAAATTCCTTTACTACTTTAAGTGTCTCATTTCCTAATCTAATCCCCTCAGCATCACCCGATTTAATTTGACTACATTCCATTATCCTCGTTTTGCTTTTGTTGATGTTCATCTTACATCCTCCTTTCAAGACACTGTCCATTCCTTTCAACTGCTCTTCCAAGTCCTTTGCTGTCTCTGACAGAATTACAATGTCATCGGCGAACCTCAAAGTTTTTGCTTCTTCTCCATGAATTTTAATACCTACTCCGAATTTTTCTTTTGTTTCCTTTACTGCTTGCTCAATATACAGATTGAATAACATCGGGGAGAGGCTACAACCCTGTCTCACTCCTTTCCCAACCACTGCTTCCCTTTCATGCCCCTCGACTCTTATAACTGCCATCTGGTTTCTATACAAATTGTAAATAGCCTTTCGCTCCCTGTATTTCACCCTTGCCACCTTCAGAATTTGAAAGAGAGTATTCCAGTTAACGTTGTCAAAAGCTTTCTCTAAGTCTACAAATGCTAGAAACGTAGGTTTGCCTTTTCTTAATCTTTCTTCTAAGATAAGTCGTAAGGTTAGTATTGCCTCACGTGTTCCAACATTTCTACGGAATCCAAACTGATCTTCCCCGAGGTCCGCTTCTACCAGTTTTTCCATTCGTCTGTAAAGAATTCGCGTTAGTATTTTACAGCTGTGACTTATTAAACTGATAGTTCGGTAATTTTCACATCTGTCAACACCTGCTTTCTTTGGGATTGGAATTATTATATTCTTCTTGAAGTCTGTGGGTATTTCGCCTGTCTCATACATCTTGCTCACCAGATGGTAGAGTTTTGTCATGACTGGCTCTCCCAAGGGCATCAGTAGTTCCAATGGAATGTTGTCTACTCCCGGGGCCTTGTTTCGACTCAGGTCTTTCAGTGCTCTGTCAAACTCTTCACGCAGTATCTTATCTCCCATTTCATCTTCATCTACATCCTCTTCCATTTCCATAATATTGTCCTCAAGTACATCGCCCTTGTATAAACCCTCTATATACTCCTTCCACCTTTCTGCCTTCCCTTCTTTGCTTAGAACTGGGTTGCCATCTGAGCTCTTGATATTCATACAAGTGGTTCTCTTCTCTCCAAAGGTCTCTTTAATTTTCCTGTAGGCACTTTCTATCTTACCCCTAGTGAGACAAGCCTCTACATCCTTACATTTGTCCTCTAGCCATCCCTGCTTAGCCATTTTGCACTTCCTGTCGATCTCATTTTTGAGACGTTTGTATTCCTTTTTGCCTGCTTCATTTACAGCATTTTTATATTTTCTCCTTTAATCAATTAAATTCAATATTTCTTCTGTTACCCAAGGATTTCTACTAGCCCTCGTCTTTTTACCTACTTGATCCTCTGCTGCCTTCACTACTTCATCCCTCAGAGCTACCCATTCTTCTTCTACTGTATTACTTTCCCCCATTCCTGTCAATTGTTCCCTTATGCTCTCCCTGAAACTCTCTACAACCTCTGGTTCTTTCAGTTTACCCAGGTCCCATCTCCTTAAATTCCCACCTTTTGCAGTTTCTTCAGTTTCAATCTGCAGTTCATAAACAATAGATTGTGGTCAGAATCCACATCTGCCCCTGGAAATGTCTTACAATTTAAAACCTGGTTCCTAAATCTCTGTCTTACCATTATATAATCTATCTGATACCTTTTAGTATCTCCAGGATTCTTCCAGGTGTACAACCTTCTTTCATGATTTTTGAACCAAGTGTTAGCTATGATTAAGTTATGCTCTGTGCAAAATTCTACAAGGCGGCTTCCTCTTTCATTTCTTCCCCCCAATCCATATTCACCTACTATGTTTCCTTCTCTCCCTTTTCCTACTGACGAATTCCAGTCACCCATGACTATTAAATTTTCGTCTCCGTTCACTACCTAAATAATTTTTTTTATCTCGTCATACATTTCATCAATTTCTTCATCATCTGCAGAGCTAGTTGGCATATAAACTTGTACTACAGTAGTAGGCATGGGCTTTGTGTCTATCTTGGCCAAATAATGCGTTCACTATGCTGTTTGTAGCAGCTAACCCGCACCCCCTTTTTTTTATTCAGTATTAAACCTACTCCTGCATTACCCCTATTTGATTTTGTATTTATAACCCTGTAATCACCCTACCAAAAGTCTTGTTCCTCCTGCCACCGAACTTCACTAATTCCCACTATATCTAACTTTAACCTATCCATTTCCCTTTTTAAGTTTTCTAACCTACCTGCCCGATTAAGGGATCTGACATTCCACGCTCCGATCCGTAGAATGCCAGTTTTCTTTCTCCTGATAACGACGTCCTCTTGAGTAGTCCCCGCCCGGAGATCCGAATGGGGGACTATTTTACCTCCGGAGTATTTTACCCAAGAGGACGCCATCATCATTTAATCGTACAGTAAAGCTGCATGTCCTCGGGAAAAATTACGGCTGTAGTTTCCCCTTGCTTTCAGCCGTTCGCAGTACCAGCACAGCAAGGCCGTTTTGGTTAATGTTACAAGGCCAGATCAGTCAATCATCCAGACTGTTGCCCCTGCAACTACTGAAAAGGCTGCTGCCCCTCTTCAGGAACCACATGTTTGTCTGGCCTCTCAACAGATACCCCTCCGTTGTGGTTGCACGTACGGTACGGCCATCTGTATCACTGAGGCACGCAAGCCTCCCCACCAACGGCAAGGTCCATGGTTCAACTATTGTTGAGATGGCTCAAAGGGAACAATCCGAAAGCCAATAAATTGAAGAAAAAGAATCGTTCCTCGAGATGAACGAAGAAGAGGGTCAACAACAATCGTATTCCAATCTTTGGTTCAACAGATGCAGAGTAACTTCAAAATGAGTATAATACCTCAGTCACAATCTGATAACACTCCTTGAACCGGATAAAGTGTTGTTTAATATTATACCTTCTCTTTCACTATTCAAGCGCAAAGGTCCTTGATGGCAGTTTATAAACATGCTTTACAACGCGCACCTGTGTGATATATTTTCTCAAGCGACACTAGTCTGCTGCCAAGTAGAATATTTTTAAATTCATTTTTCCACTTCGTGTTTTAAATCCAAATCTATATGTACATGACATCTACATCTACACGACTACTCCGCAATTCACGCTTAAGTACCTGAGAAAGATTTCTTCCAACAACCTTCAAACTATTGGTCTACCATTCCACTCTCTACTACTGGATGGGAAAAATGAACAATTAACTCTTTCTTTACGAGTTCTGGTTTATCTTATTTTATTACGATGAACTTTTCTCCCATGTAGGTTGACGACAGTAAAATTTTTTCACATTCAGAGAAGGAAGTTGGTGACTGGAATTTCATGACAAGATCTCGCTGCTGCGAAAAATGCCTTTGTTTTAATTATTGACACCCAAACTCTCTTAAGATATTTTTGACACTCTCTCCCCTTTGTCGCGATAATAAAAAACGAGCTGCTCTTCTTTGGACTTTTTACATATCCTTCTTCAAACTTATCTGGTAGGACATGCTCTAGCAGAGGACGGAAAAGCTAGGTGTAGGCAGTCTCTTTGTATCTTGAAAGAGTTCTAGCAATAAAAGGCAGTCTTTGGTCTGCCTTCCTCACAACAATATCTGTGTGATCGTTCCGATACGCTGTTGGTAACTGTAATTCCTAGGTATTTAGTACGATTAGTATGATTTCTTGTGTAACCGAAATTTATCGGATTTCCTTCGGTACTCATGTGGATGACCTCATACGTTTCCTTATTCTGAGAAAATTGCCACTTTCTCCACCATACAGATATTTTGAATATATCAATATCTTAACTGTGATTTTGGTCACATAGGATGCAATTAGATAGAGGTGCGTGCATTTACAAGCAAGTTTATCGTACAAACACTTTCTCATCCCACCTCTCTACATCTAAATCATTCTCCGCAAGCCACCTAATGGTGTGTGGCAGAGGGTACTTTCGGTATCACTATCTGATCCCTCCAAACCTGTTATACTCGCGAATAGTGCGTGGAAAGAATGATTGTCTGTACTGACTCTAATTTCTCGAATTTTCTCCTTGTGGTCAATACGCGAAATGTATGTGGGGGAAAATAATATGTTGTCCTGCTTCACCTGAAGAATGTTGTCCCTAACTCTCTTGTGACGTCTGCCAGAGGAATTTGTTTAGCATCTCCGTAAGGCGCTCTCGTCAGCTAAACGACCCCGTGACGAAACGCGCTGCTCTTTGTAGGACCTCCTCTATCTCCTCTATCAGTGCTACCTGAATGTGATCCCAGATAGATGAACAATAATCAAGAATCGGACGAACAAGCGCCTTATAAGCCACTTCTTTCGTGGATGAGTTACATTTCATTAAGATTCTTCCGATGAATCTGAGTCTGGTGTCTGCTTTTCCCATTATCTGTTTTATATGGTCATTCCACTTAAGGGCGCTCTTGATAGTTACGCCTAGGTATTTTACTACAGACGCTGTCTCCAGCTGCTTGTCATCAATAGTGTAGCTGCACAGTGGTGGATTTCTTTTCCTATGTATGCGCAATATCTTACATTTATTTACGTTCGGGGTCAACCTGCACCAATCATCAATTCTCTGCAGATTGTTCTGCGAATTATTACTATCTTCTGGTGTTGCTACTTTGGTATAGATAACTGCAGCATCCGACTCTTTCTAGTAGATCATTTATGTCTATTGTAAACAGCAACGGTCCTATCACACTTGCCTGTAGTACTCCGGATATTACCTTTACATCTGCCGATTTTGTTGCGTTAAGAACGACGTTTTGAGTCTGCAAGAAAGTATTGAATCCAATCGCAAGTCCGCTCTGATACCCCGCAAGCTCGTATTTTTTTCGTTAAACATCAATGTAGGACGGTGTCAAATGCCTTACTGAAATCAAGGAACACGGCATGAACCTGAGCGCCGTTGTCCACTGCCCTGTGGATCTCATAGAGGAACAGAGCGAGCTCAGTTTCGAAGAATCTCAGTCTGCGGAATCCATGTTGATTTTTATAGAGGAGATTTTCATTTTCCAAAAACGTCATAATTCTTGAGCATAAAACATGTTTCATAATTCTGCAACAGGATGACGTCAACGATATAGGTTTATAATTGTGTGGATCTGTCTCACGGCCTTTCAAAAAACGGGAATCACCTGCGCTTTTTTCCAGTCGTTAGATATCTTTCGTTGCTCAAGCGATCTACAATAAATTACTGCTAGGAGGGGAGCAAGTTCTTTCGCAGAATCTTTTAGGTATCTCATCTGGTCCTCAGTCAGCGATTGTAGCTGCTTCTGAATTCCGCAATCGGTTATCTCAATATCTGTCATTTCGACGTAAGCATGACGATTGAAAGGAAGAACAGTGTTCCGAACTTGTTTCACCGCCGAAGGTCATAAGACCGAATTCAGTATTTCGGCCATCCCTCTGTTATCTTCCGTTTCGGTGCCGTTGTGGTCACTGAGAGACTGAATAGACAATTTTGACCCACTTACTGATTTTACATACGACCAAAATCTCTTAGAGTTTTTACCTCATCTTCATTACGCCTCAGTTTTCATCCTCTCAACCCAAGACAGAGAGGATCCGACTTTATCAGCGATTCTTAGTTATTGGGAAGCGAGGTGGAGGTCCTCAGCCGACGCCGAAAGTGTTGCGTACGCACCTGATTACGAGCGGGGCGACAGCGCCGGGCGTGCGGAAGTCGCGGTAGTAGAGCAGGTGCGGGTTGTCCTGCGAGCTGACGAAGGACGGCGGCAGGCCGCCGATGGCGGTCACGATGGCCACGTCCGCGCAGTTGACGAACGTCTCCGTAGGGCCGCAGCCGACCGCCTCCGACCCGTCGGCACACAGACCCCAGTTATTCGCTGAAACACGTCACACCAGCTTAACAGAACTAGCAGAAGAGGTATCCTCCACGCTAACAAGGGACCGTGCGAACTTCCCCTCACAGATTTCATTCACACTCATTGGATGTGAGGTCCACCACTTATGCAAAACACCGTTTTTCTCAGTACTCAACATGTTTCGGCACCACTGTGCCATCATCAGTGGGTTTTCGTTTTTTTTTATTCTGCAATGTGAACATTTTTGTTAAATGATTATAAAATTATGTGCATTTTTAGTTCAAACAACAGATCGTTTCTTTTTGTAAATACCCCTACATTTGGTGTGCATGAATTTTCTGGATCACTTGTCTGTTAATTACTACAGGTAGCTTGCCATCTGCAGCCAAACGATGTTGATGAGAAAGTTTTTTGCTGGGAGTTAACCTATCTTCTAGAATTTAATTTAGTTTTTCGCGATTGCATTCTAGATGATAGGTTAACTCCCAGCAAAAAACTTTCTCATCAACATCTTTTGGTTGCAGATGACAAGCTACCTGTAGTAATTAACACACAAGTGATCCAGAAAATTCATGCACACCAAATGTAAAGGTACTTACAAAAAGAAACGATCTATTGTTCGAACTAAAGATGCACATAATTTTATAATCATTTAACAAAAATGTTCACTTTGCAGAATAAATAAAAACGTGGCACAGTGGTGCCGAAACATGTTTGGGTACTGAGAAAAACGGTGTTTTGCATAACTGGCGGACCTCACATCCAACAATTTTAACTGCAAACACGGCCAATACAAGGAGCTGCAAATCAAAATGATGGATATTGATTCATACTGACAGAATATGTAGGACGCGACTAGGACATCGACATGTAGGGAAGAAGAAACTCTCAACCGTTTATGAGAAAATCGTTCATGGAAACTGTAGGCGTGTTTATATGATTTGTAGGCGAATAGTGTTCAAGCAGTCTGCAGCCGAGCGAGTAAGCGGTTTGTTTCATAACTGACAGGTCTCTGAATCGAACCTCGCTGCCGACAGTCATTTTTCATTAGCATGTAATTCAAACAACAGGTTTAGAACAACACATTTATCGTTTTCCTATTGTTTCTCCCGAAAAAAGAGAAAAATCGTTTTAAGAAGGTAAGAAAGTAAAAAAAAAGATTCATGAGCTCTCTCAATCAAATCAGTTTAGCCATTTCATTTATGTCATTGTGTCATTTGTGATAAATATAATGTGTAACCTACTGGGAACTGCACGAATCAGGATGATACTGATCGTAGAAACATCGAATACAATAATTTGTGGTATCGATAGCTATGATGCCACGGCGTAGGTACAAGTTCTTAGGCTGGCACTACCACGCAGGCACCGACGGCAGCGCCCTCTGGCCGGCGCTGTGCAGCTCTACGAGCGCCACTCCAGATTCTGCCCATTTGATCCCGAGTAGACGACCAAGCAACACTGTTTCTATTTCATAGTGGGCGAGCCACTACAGATTTTGCCTTTGTAACGTGATGTACAGCTTCGCACCTGCATGCTCATTTCAGTCAAAGTACAAGTGATGTATTCAGTTATGGTGTTGTGATACAGTAAAACCACTTTTAATCACAGTACCGAAGCATTTCACCTTTCCCTGCTCCTACTCACTTCCTACATTCGGCCCACCCCTCAGTTTACAGGAGCAGACCCACGCGCCGCCTTCCAGGCGGAGTACAAAATAATTTATGCAACGTACAACACGTGCAGTAGACGACAAATTTCTTCATATGTTTGGATCGTTTTTCTTTTTGTAATACGTGTATTGCAAAGAAACTTGGGTTATATTCACTAACGGTTCTCTGATGTGAAACAATTTCGGGGAGTTCCACGCATATCTAAACATGCCACAGGATATTGATGCAAAAAGTTCACAGAAAAGTAGCACTGACAACGAGATTCGATTCCGACACCTCGCCATTATGAAACCAAATGTTTACTCGATCGGTTGCCGACTCACTGCAGATTAGTTACCGCACAAAATACAAACCCACTCCTACAATTTTCAAACTCGATTTTCTTGAAAACGGTTCACAGTTGCGTCTTACTGTTTAGATATGTTAAAGTTCCAATCGTGTCCTAGCACATCCAGTAGATATGAATTAAATAGGCAAGGGAAGTTTGTATGGTACAGTTGTAATAAGGAGAGGAAGTGACGTAAGCGAATAAAAGGCTTGCTGACTCCGTATGTGATACTGCAATAGACATCAATAAAATTATAAGAAAAGACAACGTCTCTATTCAAGCATTTAGTCAAGCTGCAAAAAATTGTAGGACAGAGTACCAGAACAGGATTTAAATGATAAGAGATGCAAGTAGAACTTTTGTGGCTTCGCAAAGGATCAAGAAATCTTGATAAGTTAAAAACTATACGCTGCTTTATCTGACACCGCCTCAGAATAATTTACAGAATTAAGAACATTTTGTTTGAAAATTAAATGAAATTGTTTAATGGAAAATGAGACAGATTTATGAGACATGTTCTACAGTATCAAGGTCTTGTTGATTGAGCAATGTGGTGACTACTGGAATGTTTATGTTGTTGATAAGAGAACTACCTAAACAGTTAACAGATTTCTCAGGACGGAAGTTTCAGAACCTGCAAAATATCAATGTTCTGGAGATGTGTGAATCAGTAAATTAAAAACTGATCTTACAGAAGATGACGTGGAAGATGTTTCCATTTTGCCAGCATTTGAAGCTCAGCGAGAGCACAGTTCGCAGTGCTCCTACACGAGAGCTATAACGCATGTATAGCGTTATAGCTACTACATTTTTGTGGTTACTGATACAAACGAGAAAAAGAAAAGAGCGAAATTCTACGACATTCCGTTTTTTCTTTTAGACCGGTCTTCTGACTGATTCGATGCGGCCCGCCAGTACTTGCTCTCTCGTCTCTAAAAGTAAAAATACTGTATCATCCCTAACGTTCCCATGATAGATGTTCAGTGTCGTCAGTGATTTGCATCTTAAATTTGCAGGGTAGTGTGAAGTACGTTTGGGATGCATGGGGATCCTAGAAAATTATCTCATCGAGTGAGAATGGGACATTGTTTGGCATCGATATCTGCTAATTGAAATCTGGAGTGAGACATCGTTTTCATACGCAACAGAGACCAATATCATGGGGATGCAGATAACGAGGTAAATTAGCGCGCTAAAGATAAAACTATATGCAACTAGTCATTGTTCTTGGTATTATCGGCCGGATATTGTTTAAAAGTTTTTACAGCATGTACAAGAAATGATTCAGAAGGTCTGTAGGGAATGAAGAAACAAATCCACAGCGACAACACCGCAATATTTCGATAAAATGAATAAGCTGTGTAAACAGGAAACGGGGTCCCTCAAACAACGACAATGAGTATCCAGTATTATATGCAACATTTACAGCCTCTCAGTACGATTTAGTCTTCTCCGTAGGACACGCGAAGTAAAAACATAAGATCGTTATGAGAATCATCATAAAACGTATCTCTTGAAATCTCCCTCAAGGGGTACAAAAATTCTACAAATTCCGTTGAAGCAAATGTAACGTCAACGGTAATTCCCGAGCATGAAATAAACGTGCTAATATAAATTAAACGCAAAGTGTAGCGCGTGTAATTGAATATAGGAAATGCTCTTTGAATTGGATTTCTTAAGTTCGTTTGCAAAATACTCAAATTAAATGAAGCTCTTCTTACGGCCTGTAATTGTAGACGAATGGTTCAGTGACCTAAGTAAATGATCCGGTTCGTTACATAAAGTAGACAAAGGTGGATTTTATCCCACTAACTGAGGAGCCGAATGAGCAATAGCAGCAGTCTCGAATGAAAAACAGCCCACAGTTGCACTAAATTATGTTTATTTTAAACCTTGACCATCGTTTCTGCTATGATAATATAGCCTTCTTCAGAACAGTGGTAGTGACCGAGGACATACGATGCCATATGTAATTTTACTTACGTTCGAAACAGGCCTATGTCTGTTGAAGTTACTTAATTGGTCTTAACGCAGCCGCTGGGTTAAGACATTTTTCATTTATTAGTGTGTATGACTTTTTCTTCTGAAGAAGGCCACACTTTTATAGCAGAAACCATGGTCAAGGTTTAAAATAAACATAATTTAGTACAACTGTGGGCTGTTTTTCATTCGAGACAATTTCGTCACGCTTGCTGTTGTCGCTTCCATGATGAAAATAATGAAGTAGTAGCAGTCCCGCTGTTATGTTCTGAAAAGACAATCAGCGGAATCCCAGTATGTAAGGAAATGAGTAATAATGTTTAAGGTGAAGTTGACGCCGAGGTCGGAAGAGTCGTATTAGGGAAGGATAGAGAACGAAATCAGCCGTGCCCTATCAAGGAAAAAATCGTGGAACTTGCCTTAAACTACTTAGACAAATCACGAAAATTTGAAATCTGGGCAGCCAGACGGGGATATGAGTAGTCGGCTCCGAAATACGAGTCTGGTGCCCATTTCTGTGTCTCCTCGTTCGTTCGCTAAGTAGAACTAGAGTCTGTGCAGGATACTTCTAAATGAACAAAAGCTTGCGCACAGTGGTGGCTTCTTAGCTGGCCCACGTGTAGTCTGGTTGGCAACACGCTGCTCGTGATAAGTGGATCCGCCCAACACACAGTTTACCACGCACGGTCCAAGTCTGACTGTGATCTCTTTTCCCTGCAGTATCTTCACGCACGTGGAGCGCAGTACTCACCTGTGACGTACCTCCACTGTATGACGCACTGGGTGCACGTCACAAAAGGCGGCAGCCGCACCTTATAGCGCAGCGTATCGCTCTTCTTCGTGCCCGGCGGTATGAAGTAACGCGTCTCGTTCCTGGTGCCGGCCACGATCAGCGGATTCCTGCAACAAAGAAAAAAAAAGGCAACACCCATTCACAGTGTTCAGAAAGGCAGCGGCTACGAGCTCTGCTGGAAGAAGCTAGAATGGCTTGTTCTACGCCAAACAATAGTGTTCATAACTCTTGTACGGGCCGCCCACCCAGTGTGTTATTAATTTAGAATTTTTCAGTGTAATATTTTCATGTAAAGTCAAAGCATAATTCATTGTGCCCTATCTGCTAGGTGCTAGGTGGGACCGTCACCTTAGGAGAAGTTGTATGTTCCCGTGGACCGTTAACCACTACCAATCTGCCCTCTACGTTCCGAGGAGGAATCATGGGAGAGGAATCTGATGTAGACAGCTGATCGCTCCAGAGACCGTCGAAATCTAGGCCACACGTTCTCTGTGGCACAGTCTCTCGCCTACTCAGGAAGTGTTTTCTTCCTGACTGTTTTCTGTGGATTTCAGTTCCGAGTAACTTAACGCTCTGAAGTATTACCTCTCGGCCCTACCATGATTGGCTGGTAACTTGCAAACCAATCTTCGAACGTGTATCAGTAATCTGAATGAGGAATGCGCTTTTTTTATTCACGAAAGTTTGGCCCTATACTGAACACCCCATATAAGATGTCCACACTTCGATTACACCGTTAAGACTCACTCTAAACCTGTACGCTGACGTATTACCAACGTTACTTCCTACTGTGGCACAAGGGATATAAGTGTTTTTCAGTCTTTCATTCCTCGATCTCGTCGAATCTTCGAGTAAGGAGCATTTCCTGCAGTGTACACCGTTCATTACAGTCTTTGAAACAGCAAGAACAAAGTCACCAACATTCTGTTTTCATCTATTGTACTACTTGCATCATCGTAGATGCCTGCCTTTCGGAGGACCTGATATTGCCAAAGCTTTTTCCGTGGTGAATGGGATGCCAATTGAGGAGCTACGTGATGGAGTAGTAGCGTCCCCACGGTCTGAAAGCCTGTAAAACAACAGGGAGAGCGATGTGCCGACCACATGTCCCTCCATACCACATCCGCATGACGTCGAAAGGCGGAGTAAATGACATGGCGGCCGGTAGACAGCCGTTTGGCATTCATGGCCTGGTAAAGAGCTTATTTTTTATAATGTTTGAAACTGTGATCTCATTTCGTCAGTCACTTGAAAAGAACGTTTATTCTGAATTACTTATCTCTAAGTGTATGTTAGTATCTTAATGCATAGTATCAACAGAATGCACGTACCTTTCATACCGAAATGCCGATCAAGACTGTCAGTTTTATGTGAAAGATAAGTGTATTACATACCAAAATTATAAAAAAATTAAAAAATTACTCATGAAGTTTATATATACCACCAGCAGCTGTATATGACGAGGGGGGGAGGGGGGGGAGGAAGTAAGACATACTTTTATCTCTAAACAATACTGAGATCCAATTACCAATTACCAATTTTAGCATAAAGCGATCGAACACTTTGCTATATAATATTGTGAATAAACTTTTTATTAACTTCACAGATCGAAAATTCTCACTTAGTGGAGGCAGCCTAGACAATATGCCGACAAGAAAATAGCCAGACAATAATTATCACCGTTAAAGACATTAGCATAATAATGAAGTACTTTACAATAATTTTACAGCCAAGCCCGACACCAATAACTTCATTAGACAATCACAACACTGCAAAATTAAAACTGAAAAATTATCTCCAAGTAAGAAACTTAATTCGATCTATCCGAGAACCTACACAAGATTTTCCAATAAACAATCTGTAAGAGTAAAAACAGCAGAAACAAATGTTTTCAAAAGGCGAAGTATTAAAATTAGAAGAATTTCAAAGCAGAGGCAGTAAGGGAACAGTTTAGCATTCGTCTCAGGAAAGAAGAAATAGGGACGCAATCAGAAGATAAAAATATTTTGGAAGAAAAGAAGTCGGCAAATGAAAAGCAGTTTTAAATAGTACAAGTCAAAAATAATGAGTGAACAAACGTAACGGTCGAAGGAAGTTATGGAGCGAAGCACCATAGGTGAGGAAATCAACTTAGAGGCCCAAATTTTGCTTCAAGTACATAAGTAACTGCAAATTTCATTCATTAAAACAGTGTAACAAACTAACGTAAATATGACATTCAGAAGTGCAAGATATAAATCGAAGAGGAATCTCGTTGGATAATCAGCTTTCAATGGTGTGGGAGGTGCGAAGATGTACCTAAAAGCATCTGTACGGTTTAGGGTAGGGGGCGTGCTGATCTAAGGAGCGCTTCCAGCATATTCACCATCGCATTTCATTTCGAGTCAGGGATATAATATTTTATTTCGTAGCTGTGAGCTCCATTTATTAGATGCTAAAAAAAAATCTTACCAGGTTCCCGGAAGCTCCAGGTTTTCAGAGTTGAGCCAATAAGAATATTCGTAGTCTATGTCTTCATACTTGTGTATATTGTAAAACAACTTTAAAAATGTTAGCACTCTTATATTTTGATTGTATGAAGTTTAAGAAAAAGAACGCTGATATTCTTCAATAACATATCCCTGTAAATGTCTTGCACTTTGCAATAGCCGGAAGGGGTACGTAAAGCGGAATTTTGTGACCTTAGAAACAAAAACTCGTATCATCTGTAGTTTCTAAATTCGTTTCACTGACGATATTGTTAGTGGTTTCATAGCCCAGGTGCCGAACACATAAGACGATTCTTTGGAACACTTGTGGAGACAACCTGATTACTCCTCAACATTTTACGCCCAAAAATGAAATCACGAAATCAGCTGGAAACGACAAAACATTATCAAAGAAACTCTTCTGAAAACCTAGTGCATCATTTCATTTCATTACCAGAAAATAATCTACTTCACAAACACATATATCTAACCCTGGTTTTGCTATTCATTGAATTGCTTCTTAAATATATACTTTTCGGAAAGTGGTAAACTTCATCATAATTGTGACAGCTATAAACTAGATGTAATGTTAACAACTATTGCTACTGCAGAGCTGAAGTAGACATTTACTGCATCTTTGGCGCTAGATCCAAACGTCCGATGGCCAGTGTGTGGTCTCGGATGACGGGGGTGGGGGTGAGGAGCGGAAGCGTTTCTGTCATGAAGAAGGGGATCAGGTGTTCGATTTTAGTCAATGGCAATGGTGAGACGTACCGCTACTATAGGTTTCATAAATATGTGTAATGGAATATGATGAACATAATTACTTACATGTATGAGGAAATGGGAACTCCAATCATTATTTGCATACTAAAAAATTGTGGGATCATATATACAGTTCTACTATGTAAATGCAGTTTTTATGTCAGTGTGAGTTTTTGTTAGCTGAATCTACAACCTTGCAATAATACATTAAAATGCTGTCTCCTTTAACTTACAGCAAGAAACAATATCTCCTTGTTTTAACAATTTACTAAATTCGTGTGTTACAGATAATGTATGGCCTTCCTCACAAATAATTAATAATAAGGGTCCGTGGGGTAAAGCAGCACTGCCCCCCCTTCCCCTGCCAAATCCTCCAACAATGACATTGCCGAATTCTTCCACAACCTTTGCCAAATTAAGCCAATGAAACTTCTGTAATGATCACGATTTGATCGTAGCACTAATCTGCAGCTTTCCTTCCTTCCAAATAACCAACAGCTCAAGGTCGATCTTGTTGAGACAGATTGTTTGTGCTGGACTGAATCTTTAATTCTTCTCTGTATTACTATCAATCAGGTTCAATATTTTCCGATACTTCATTCAGCGTGCTGCAATTTTTTTGCCGAGAAGTTTACATTTAGGCTTGATACATTCCTCCTATTATGTCTTCATCATTGTCAGACAATACAGGCAACGACTTGTTGATGTAGCCATCCTTCACGGTCTCTCACCATCTTTACCATTAGCTTAAAAGATACTGCAGTTCATTACACTGATAACACCTTTTAATATGGTTGTTCTGGGCCTAGCTCTTAATTTTTCCCAAAAATTTTTACTTCTAAGATGATTTATGTTCATGAAGCTGTTATGTTGATGTACAAATCCGGTTAATTTGTCTTCTCTCTACCATATTAATCAGTTCCTTTTCCTCTTTAATTGCTCTTAGTATTTGTTCATTAAATTTTCTTTCCTTCTGTACGTTTTTGTGGCTCTTCCCCTTATCTAGATCTCTGCTGCCCCTAATTACTTGCTTTTCTTAAATCTCTCGCAAACTATAGCTTAAAATGCTCCAAAAATTCAATTTTCGTTTCTGTATGTAAGTGGTTAATAAATTCCTCTCTATTTGTAAAAGCGTTTATTCATTACATTTCTTCTTCTGACTTCCAGTATACATCTGTTGTCATATGTTGTTATATGCTGCAAGTGTCAACATTTATTTACTTGTGTCAGTATCTTAGTTTCTATGTTATATGTTAATGTTTGTCCTCACTTGTCTGTTCGATTTATCTGCCTCCATAACTTTACTATTTTTTGTGTTTTTTTTTCAGGTTGCGGTTGTCCAAGGCCTCCAACGCTGTATAGCATAAATAATACTAGTTTTCGTGAGATTGATACTGAGAAAAATCTCCTATGAAAATCTAACACACAGAGTTTATTGACGCTCCTTTTTCAACAAACTGGGCACGAAATATTTGAAAACCAAGTATATGCTTCATTACGAATATTGTCAAAGCATGTTTCGACATTTTAATTGATGACATGTTGGAGCAACAAACCTTCTAAGGCACTCCTCATCCACTTCAAACTTCGGGTTGTTGTTCGGACAGATGAACATCTCGAAATAGCCATAGTGGTTAGCCGTCAGGTCCACCTCAACTTGAATCTCCTGCAGGCGAAATAAAAACATTTTTAAATAGATCGTAAATGTAGTAGCAGTTTTAGTAGAAACAATCCAAAATAGTTTACAAAATTTTCCAGTGTCTGTCGGTTTTCATGTACGCTATTTTTCTCTTGGCAGCTTGGATGACAGTAGATCAGCGATATTAGATGTTTACGTAGCTACCATTATAAGTAAGTGATATGTGGAAATTCGTTTGTTTTTTATTATTTTTATAGATTTGCTTCTAATTATGTTGTTGCCAGGAATTTGTTTTGGTTTTAGTTGAGATTATATGTTACATTTTCATTTTTTCGTAATAATTTTTATTGTCTATGAATTGTGATGTCTTCTTGGTATTATGTCTTTGTTGTATATTCTACACGTTGTTATCGTTGTTACTATCGGTATGTATTATTCAGCCTCTGATTTATTACTTTACCAATTTTCTTGATTTATAATGTGAATGAAGTTTCGTATGCACTTTCTGCTCTTTAGGTCGGTTTGTTCAAATGGCTCTAAACACTATGGGAATTAACATCTAAGGTCGTCAGTCTCCTAGACTTAGAACTACTTAAACCTAGCTAACATAAGGACAGCACATACATCCATGCCGAGGCAGGATTCGAACCTGCGACCGTAGCAGTAGCGCGGTTCCGGACTGAAGCGCCTAGAACCGCTCGGTCACAGCGGCCAGCGTCGGTTTGTTCATTCAATAAATATGTGGGATTGTTGTATACATGTCAGCGCATCTCTGTTTCCTCAAGGGTGTTTATGGTCGCTCCCTTTTGCGTTACGTGGAGCTCTAATCCTTCGATTAAGAGTTTTAAGTCGTGTTTTTCTCTTTGTAGATGTTGAAAAACTGTAGATAGGCTGTTTTCACTTTCTCTGGCGTGCTTGTAAAAAGTGGTGAAGTTTCTAACGATTTGTTCTATGCAGGATTTGTCGTAAAGGTTACATGAAATTTTGTAAAAAAAGAATGCAGCAACGATATTACATGTAAGATAAAAACGCCAAAGGAATGTATTATAACTATTCTGACCATATCATGATATTAAGACCATCACTTACTTACGTATTTATAGGGCATCTGATGATGGCAACATGCTGAAAAGGCTCATCGTGAGTGATTTATAAAATAAAAACCGTTTTAAGAGCAGTGTAGCTGGCTAATATTCATATTAATCTAGTCATTAGAGGACATATTTTGGACTGTGGAGCCCACATAACAAAATTAAATATCCTAGTTCAAAAGAAAAAAGATCATAAAGTAAACGATGAAATAGTGGCTGAGATGGGAGTGAGACAGGGTTGTGGCTCATTTCCGGCGTTATTCAATCTGTACGTCGAGCACACAGTAAAGGAAAAAAATGGTTCAAATAGCTCTGAGCACTATGGGACTAACAGCTATGGTCATCAGTCCCCTAGAACTTAGAACTACTTAAACCTAACTAACCTAAGGACAACACACAACACCCAGTCATCACGAGGCAGAGAAAATCCCTGACCCCGCCGGGAATCGAACCCGGGAACCCAGGCGCGGGAAGCGAGAGCGCTACCGCACGACCACGAGCTGCGGACAGTAAAAGAAACCAAGGATAAATTTGGTAAGGGAATTAAAGTTTAAGGAGAAGAAATAAATACTTTAAGGTCTGCGAATGACACTGAATTTCAATCGTAGATAAAAATGTATGTGGAAGAACAGTTGAACAGAACAGATAGTGTCTTGAAAATATAAGATGAATATCAACAAAGGCAAAACAAAGGTAATGGAGTGTAACTGTATTAAATCACGATTGTGAGGGGATTGGATTAGAAAACGATAATCTAAATGTAGAGGAGTTTTGCTACTTGGTCAATAAAATAATTAATGATAATCGAGGTAGACAGGATATGAAATGCGAACTGACAAAAAAGCTTTTCCGAAGAAGAGAAATTTAATGTCTAATACCAATTTACCTACTGGGAAGTATTTTCTAAAGGTATATGTCTGGAGCGTGGCACTGTACGGAAGACGAGCGCTTCAGATAATAAGGGAATACAAACTTTTAAAATGCGTTGCCATAGAAGGATACTGGAGGCAAGAGTGGTAAAAGGAACGACAAATGAGGACATACAAAATCGTATTTGTAGAAAAAGAAATTTATGATAACCTGACTAAAAGAAATATCGGGTGACAGGACATAGCATGAGACGTCAAGGAATTGTCACTTCGATAATGGAAGGAAGCGTGGGGGCTATTAATTTAATACAGAAACTAAGATTTGAAATACGATACGCAGGTTCAGATGTATGTAGGTTGTAGTACTTAGAGAGAGCTGAAGGGGCTTGCAGAGGACCGACTGGCATGAACGGCTGCTTCAACATTAGTTGGACTGAAGACCACAAACAGCAACAAATTATATAAGACAATCGTGTGAAAAATACTTGACCGTTTTATAGAATTATCTGTGTATGAAAAAAAAATTGAATTTCGAGAGAAATCACACATGAAAATAAGGAAGGGGATTGAGTACCTCCTGATATCTTGTGTCTTGTCTCAATCCATTTGCAGGTTCTCACACGGTATGTGGTATTTTCAAAGATAGAATTTGTCTGAGCGTTCTCTTCTGTGTGTGTGCCATACCTGCCCGGTGACGTAGTTCCTGCTGATGACGCCTTTGCCGTAGAGCCCGCCAGCCTCGTGTGGGCGCGGCTTGGGCTCCCCGAAGCTGTCGCCGCAGAGGCCGCAGCTGCCGTTGTACTGCTGCCACTGCACTGAGCAGAACACCGCCGTGTTACACGTGAACAAGCTACACATGACACCATCGCAAAACCAGCTTAATTTTGTCGCCCAGAAAGTTCGAATGTCTCCTCCGCTCACCTTCATCTTGGACCATAGGAAGTTTTTTCTTCTAACAGATCTTAAAAAGCTTAAATAATTAAATGAAACTTTCCTAACCCTCTTTCAACGTTTTTACAGAAATCGTGCACAGTAGCTAAGCGGTTCGTGTTAACTCGCTGCTGTGCGTACTTTAGACAAAATTATCATCTTACACATTTATGGACCAGTCTCTTGATGAGTTCATCTGCTGCTTCGAAGTAAATAAAGTTACTCCTTTCATCAAATGCAGCTGCTGATGCCCTTTTATGTACCATAAACCAGTAATTAGAATTTAACTTGCGAGACAGTGAGGTTAGGTGTAACGATGGGTTGTCAAGTGCACCCTGCAGTGACGCCTGGGAAGACGTACACAGGTAAGCCAAAACATTATGACCACTGCCGACGGCGACACTGTATATCACCTTGTGGCGTCGCGGGCACGTGACACGGTAACAGACTATGTAAGCGGATCAGACACGGACGGGGATCACCCTAGCGAAGATATGGGCTGCAAACGGAGAGATCCATTGAGATAAGCGACTTTGGCAGAGGACAGATTATTATTACGCAGAGCCTGTGAACGAGTATCTCTAACGCGGCGAAGCTGGTCGAATGTCCACGTCCCCACTGTCGTGAGAATCTACGGAAAGATATAGACAGATAGTGAAACTACCACTGGACGCCAAATGATTGGACGTCCACGACTTTTCGCAAAACGCGGGGTACGGAGACTTGTCTCTCTGTAAAGTAGGACAGATAGTGAGTGATCTGTGATATCTATGCTGAAAGAGCACAATGCTGGTGCACGCACAAGTGTTTCGGGGCATATCGTTTATCGTACATTTTTGAACATGGAGCTCCGCAGCAGACCACCCCTACGTGTTCACATGATGATCCAACGACATCGCCAATTCACATGTTGACACAACGACATCGTCAGTTACGTGACCATCTGCATTCGACCGTCGATCAATAGAAACGTGTCAGCTCTTCGGGTGAACCACGTTTTTACTTCACTAGGTGAAGCAACACATACAGCACGCTAAGGACGCGGATTGGTGAGAGTAGTATTATGCTTTAGGACATATTCTCCTGCACTTGCATGAGATCTGTGGTTGTTATCGAAGACACATTGGCACGCTGACAGCTGTCAACCACCTGTATCCCTTCATGCCTGATGTCTTCCACAGCGGCGATGTCATCTTTTGGCAGCATAACTGTCCACGTCTCGGAGTCGGAATCGTGTTACAGTGGTTCGAGGAGCACTATAGTGAACTCACGTTGATGTTTCGATGACGGAATTCGCCTGGTGTAAATCCTATGGAACCCATTTTTGTCGCTATCGGGCGCCACCACCGCGTAGGCAAATCAGGGGCCCGTTACTCACGCAAATTACCTGACCTTTGCGTGGACATCTAAAGCCACTTACTTCCATAAACCTACCAACAAACTGCCGGATCCCTGATACGCAGAATCAGTGATGTACTTCTTTCATTCCAAAGACGGACAAACAAGCTATTAAGCAGGTCGTCATACTGTTTTGGCTCATCAGTGTGCCAATAAAAAAAGCAGCAATGCCGAATGAAATGGAATTATGTGTCATACCTGTTGCTAATATTGTACTATCTGTTTCTTTGACAAAGATAGTGAAGTATGTGTGACGGGGACTCCTGATTTCTAAATTCTTTGCTATTGAACACACTTGTTACGATTTTCATATTAATGCTCCAAGAGGCTTCGAATTGAGGTCCAAATGTGACAGAGTTGTGTTTATCGATCAGCTTAGTCAATAATTAACGACAAAGGTTTTTGTTCATACGAAGATTCTTCGGACACTGCCTATGCATCAAGAGGCAACCAGGCACGAATATCAGATCGAAGTGTCAAACACAATGTCACTGCGTGGCTTTATGGTTAATATTGACAATACACAGCATATGTATACAACGAAAAGTATGCGACATTCGTTCGACGGCATTTGCGAGGAAGCTCTACCAACCAATCTCAGAGGAGTACTGTATTTTCAAAGAAACGACCTGCCGTTAGCTGGTTCACTGCTGAAAACATTTTCACATTTGTGAGCGACATGCTTCGTCTAAACGAAAGAGCTCCATGCAATTATAATGTGACCATTTTACGTGCAGATTATTTCTTATGTTGTTCTGACAATAGTAGAATAGCGGTGAATCGGCAAATATTGATTTGACTGAAAAACTGTACACTACTTTAAGATTTTCTCTAGCTTTATATGTACGTCAGTTAGTTATCCGATACAGGCTCAGATTACGTGAGGGTCGGAGAGTAAGTCACTCGTGAGTTCCTCGAAAGAGCCATCTCGAAATACAATTTATTTAACGGTGCTACGAAAAAACTAAATCTGTAGCATCTTAGAGAGATTTTAACCTCACAACTGCGATGCATTGCAACTGGAGCAACTGTTCGCGTTCAGATGAATGTCGTTATACAGAACACCCTTTGAATGTATGCAAACCAAAGCTATTTTTGTACAGCAAGTAGCGGGACTTTATAACGATGACCTGTTGCCACAGCTGACTGATGTCCCGCTACTTACCTTGCTTTACTCAAGTCGTCGATTATTATGCTTTCTGATTACAAGTCTACATCCTGTTACTGATTCGATGATATTTTAGATGCTCTAAGGGACAGTCAAATGAAAATGAAAAAGACTAAGAAAGGTAAGGGAAATGTTTATTATTTCAGAAGTAATCGCCATAATTTTTGATACATTTATCCCACTGTGAGACTAAATGGTCAGTACCTTCATGGAAAAATCTTTGCACTTGCGTATGGCATCATGATTGTACCCAGGAGTGCACCTCATCGTCCGAAGCAAACCGACGGCCACGAACGTCTTTCTTCATGGCTCCAAAAATGTGGAAATCGCAGGGGGAGAGATCGGAACTGTATGGATAATGTGTAAGGGTTTGCCAGCGAAACGTGTGCAGCGTAGTCTACATCTACATCCATACTCCGCAAGCCACCTGACGGTGTGTGGCGGAGGGTACCTTGAGTACCTCTATCGGTTCTCCCTTCTATTCCAGTCTCGTATTGTTCGTGGAAAGAAGGATAGTAGGTATGCTTCTGTGTGGGCTCTAATCTCTCTGATTTTATCCTCATGGTCTCTTCGCGAGATATACGTAGGAGGGAGCAATATACTGCTTGACTCTTCGGTGAAGGTATGTTCTCGAAACTTTAACAAAAGCCCGTACCGAGCTACTGAGCGTCTCTCCTGCAGAGTCTTCCACTGGAGTTTATCTATCATCTCCGTAACGCTTTCGCGATTACTAAATGATCCTGTAACGAAGCGCGCTGCTCTCCGTTGGATCTTCTCCATACCCTCTATCAACCCTATCTGGCACGGATCCCACACTGCTGAGCAGTATTCAAGCAGTGGGCGAACAACCGTACTGTAACCTACTTCCTTTGTTTTCGGATTGCATTTCCTTAGGATTCTTCCAATGAATCTCAGTCTGGCATCTGCTTTACCGACGATCAACATTATATGATCATTCCATTTTAAATCACTCCTAATGCGTACTCCCAGATAATTTATGGTATTAACTGCTTCCAGTTGCTGACCTGCTATTTTGTAGCTAAATGATAAAGGATCTATCTTTCTGTGTATTCGCAGCACATTACACTTGTCTACATTGAGATTCAATTGCCATTCCCTGCACCATGCGTCAATTCGCTGCAGATCCTCCTGCATTTCAGTACAATTTTCCATTGTTACAACCTCTCGATACACCACAGCATCATCTGCAAAAAGCCTCAGTGAACTTCCGATGTCATCCACCAGGTCATTTATGTATATTGTGAATAGCAACGGTCCTATGACACTCCCCTGCGGCACACCTGAAATCACTCTTACTTCGGAAGACTTCTCTCCATTGAGAATGACATGCTGCGTTCTGTTATCTAGGAACTCTTCGATCCAATCACACAATTGGTCTAATAGCCCATATGCTCTTACTTTGTTCATTAAACGACTGTGGGGAACTGTATCGAACGCCTTGCGGAAGTCAAGAAACACGGCATCTACCTGTGAACCCGCGTCTATGGCCCTCTGAGTCTCGTGGACGAATAGCGCGAGCTGGCTTTCACACGATCGTCGTCGTAACAACTTCGTCAGCATGTAGGCGGACATTATCGTGCAACAGGATGATACCATCCGTCTGCGTTTCTGGGCATTCAGACTCGATAGCGCGCTACAATTTTGGCATTGCGTCCATTTGCCACTGTGCATTAATATTGGCGCCGTGTTCCAGAACTCAATGAGCAACGTTCCCTTGCAGTCAAAGACAACGGTCATCATGACTTTTTCGGAACTGGCGTGCACGGCTTTGGTTGTTTTCAAAGGGGGTTCGTCCATATACCCCCATTGTAGGCTCTGACTCGCCTTCCGCCTCGAAATGAAGACACCATGCTTCATCTCTAGCGACAGTATGCGACGGTAAACGATATTCTTCGTCGCGGTACCATTCCAAGTTTTTAAATGATCACACCGCTACTATCTGTGTTGTTGTTTATTTAATTACCACCCAGGTTTGTACCTTTTATGCCATTGTTAAGTGATCAGCATTATGAGAGAACTCACCGGTGAAGCCGCCGCAGTAGAGTTCGTTGTCGTTGTAGTTGACGGGCGTCAGGTAGCCGAACCTCCACATGGAATTCCTGGCGGGCGGGTCCATGAGGCGGGCGTGCGCCTCCACTCCAGGCTGTAGAGCCACCTGCGGGAGAGAGACATCCATCCTCCGTAAGCAAAAGACCCGCTGGGACAGGTCGTGCAAAGTTCAGCGCGAGCGTCACACCGGACAGCTGCCGAGTGATAAGGCCTCTAACGTCGCTTCTCTACAGCACACCAACAGTTATCATTTTCGCAACATTCTAATCATCATTACATCTTACCATAAGTGACAAATTTACGACGTACGACGTAAATTATAATTTCCTTGTACTTACCAAGAAAGGCCAGTAATTCATTTGCGATCGGGCTCTTCATTTACCAATATTCTTCCTTGCTTGTGTACTACGTTAACACTTAGACGGCACATGGATCTTCAGTAATAAGCATACATCGTGTGGTTAAAATGAAACATCCCCTATTTAATACGTTATAGCAAGGAAACTAATTACCGTACGAGTACCAGACTTGTTAGAATTCATGCCTAGAGTATGGGGTCCATGATTTCCGTGCGTCATGTTGACACCGTTCAGTTCCAACTCTGCCAGCCAGGTGCCGTGATCAGTCATCGTGATTCATGGTCCCACACACCTGACCAGTCGCAGTGCACTTGTTGACGTGTCAACATGAGCTTTGACGAAAGGAAAGGGGCATTGTGGTGAAGCTCTGTTATCAAAACAGCGGTAATGCTGCAGCTGCATTTGAGAATATCGCCGACTGAAAGGATTACGGAAGGGTCCTCTTTCTCCACCCGCTGTGCGAAGCACGATGAAGAAGGTCGAATCAACTGGAGAATCGGGCGTCGCTCCAGGAAGAGGCCGACTACCGGTTGCACCACAGGTGGCTGATGATATCGCTGTTGCTATGGCAGACAACGCTGGGCGCAAGTCCCGATCGTCAGGCAGTGAGCGTGCTATGTCACGGCAGTTGAACATCCCGTGGTATACTGTAAAGAAGGTGCTTCGAACAATTCTCAAATGGTATCTGTACAAGATACATATTGTACAGGTGCTTGCACCACAGGACGCACAACGACGTGTTAGCTTCGCTCTCCACTTTCTCGCAAGGATTGAAGCTGACGAGGGCTAGCCCCGGACAGTCCTTTGACAGACGAAGCCATTTTCCTATGATGGGTGAGGTGATCACACAAAATTGCCGAGTATGGGGATCTTCACTTCCAGTCACTGTGCATGAGGTTCCTCTGTATGGTGAACGTGTCACCGTATGGTGTGGATTCACGGCTACGTTCATCATTGGCCAATTCTTTTTTTAGCGGATTGACGCTCAAGGACCAAAGACGTGCAGTGTGACTGGCCAACGTTACTGTGATATGCTTCGCCAGCATGTCACATCCGCCCTACAATATAGAGACGCATTGAACTCAACAGTTCTCATCCAAGATGGGGCCCCACCGCACATCGCTCGTGAAGTTCACCTGTTTCTCCCAAACATATTTCTGAACGATCGAATTATCAGCCGATCGTTTCCAAATGTTTGACCGGTACGATCACCTGATCTCACTTCCTGTGATTTCCGGTCGTGGAGCTACGTGAAGGGCAGGGTTTAACAGCGGAAGATTCACACATGTTCTGATCTGAAGCGTAGCATATCAACAGAGATAGCCAGAATATCTAGGAATATGCTTTGTTCTGCTGTACTGAATGCAATACTGCATTTTCAAGTTCTTCTGGACACTGAAGGGAGCCATACCGAATGGCTCTCTAAGCACTATGGGACTTAACATCTGAGGTCATCAGTCCCCTAGAATTAGAACTACGTAAACCTAACTAACCTAAGGACATCACACACATCCATGCCCGAGGCAGGATTCGAACCCGTGACTGTAGCAGCAGCGCGGCTCCAGCGGCCGGCGGAGTCATATTGAGCTCCTTTTGTAGCAGTAATGATACCGGCATGTAATAGTATGATGTACTGTAGCAGCACATTAAAAGTGTTTCGATTGAATTGATTCTACATTGTTTCTCTTTCTCACGTCCTTGACATTAACGCTACCATGTAAGGGCCTCGAACGGCAAATATTTTCCGTGTTGGCTCGTGTTAAATAGAGAAAGTTTAATTATAACCACACTGTACTACGCTATACAGGAGGAGGAAGGTAAGATGCGCCACCCCAAATATACCCATTATGAATAAATAGGCGTGTTTATAAATTATTTATACAAAAGTAACTTTTAATTTTGAATAATTAAATAACTTACAGAAATGTTTGTTATAACACTGCCTGAGTGTATCTTCAAGTTTTATTTACAAATGTTCAATGTTTTGTAACACGACAAATGCTCCACCTGCAATCGGTTTGCTGCCATATCCTATACGCAAGACTTGCTGTATGGTGGGAGCTGCTTGTGTTATCCGTTGTCGCAGCTCTTCGACGTTTTCCAGAATCGGAGGAACGAACACTCTTTCTTTAATGTGTAACCCCATAAACAGAAGTCTATTGAGGTTCAGTTAGGTCATCGTGGTGGCTAGGTCATTATTCCAACACGTCCAGTCCAAGTCGGCTCATTATTACCGAGATACTCGATAACTTCACCATGACGTCGTGTCACACGATGTTGGAAAATTAATTATATGCCCAAGTCCTGTTGTAACCGAGGCATTAGATAATGTTCAAGCATGTCCAAGTATGATATGCCATTTATAGATGACTCGGCAAGAACGATAAATAACCTGTGATATACAGCCAGTTTCGGTGGAACGATAGTAGCAAATGATAGCAGTTTTTGTTTGAGGTCGTGGCTTGCGATATTTAGCCCTGAATTGTCTCTGAACTGTAGAAGCGGATTTTGATTCATGAAACCATAAACAACACTGTGCACACTCTGCAGCGTTATACGACTCCATGATGACATTTGTAATAACTCATTCGCACAAGCCATCTAGCGGGAACGTCGGGAAATACCAGTGTTAGGTGGAAATAAAACTCGCATTCAATACAGTATCAAACATTTCTGTAAAATATTTACCCTTCTCAAAATGAAAGCTAACTTTTGTATAACGAATTTATAAATATTCCGTATATCGAAGTGTAGTTTTTGGTCCATTATAGCAGATAATATGGTGAAGTACGAGATTTTCGGAAATGATTATCAACATTTACAGCTGACAACTTGTGAAACCGACTTTATTTTTGATGGCATTATATATTAATTCCAGTGGTATTGAAAAAACATCCTCCACACCTACAAATCCTTAATCCACCCCATCCTCTGTTATGCCAGTCCTGCCTTGATAATCCACCCCCTTCAAATTCTATAAGTCCCTCCAGATCCTCGAGCGCCATGCACTCTGCCTCACCTTCAGTATACACCTCCCATCCCACATATGGATCATGTACGACCTTATTACTTTCCACCATCTGCTCCTTTTCCTCGAACATATCTGCATCCTCTACACCTCCCGCTGACTTGATCCCCCTCATCCCCTGTTTGCTACTCTCTTGTCCAACCACCACCCTCTGCCGAGCCTTTACCGTTGTGTCCCCCCTACCCTCCACCTCTACACCCTTCATCTCCTTTCCCAAAGTGGTTTCCATCGACTCCTCCTCCTGGATTATGCTCTCTCTCCCTCCAGTTACCCTCCTATCAACTCTTATCCTCACCTCCCTCTGCCTTCCTTTGTCCTTTTCCTGGTCTCCATCTTCCCCCCCCCCCTCCCATTCTGTTTTTTCCTCTTCCCACGTACATTCTATTTGACTCCCTTCTCTCCCCAGAGTCCTTTTGCATCCACTCCTCTGCCTTACCCCACTACCTCTCATGCCTGCCCTGCTCCTCTCCTCCCCCCTTATGACTCCTCTCCTTCCGTCGGGTCCTCCCCCTCCCCACTTCGTTTCTCCTCTCCTCTCCCCTTTTTTCCCCCTCATCTGTCCAGGATCACCCTTCTGACCTTGGCTGTGATGTATCATCTTCATGCCAACTTTTTAGTGTAGTGTTTTAAGTGAGTGTTAAGTGTTGCGCTTTTCCGAAGTGTTGCAAGCAAATATCATATTATCGCTGGGTGTGATTTTTTATATCACTTGTGAACAGAAACCAGACTGTCGCTGTGTTTTTTATAATTTCCTGTCTACTATTTTACCTGTCTACTTCCTGTGTATTTTATTAGCATCGCCAACCCTTTGTTTTGTGTTTTAACTTCCACAATTTTCCGCCATTTTACAATTTAAGTCACCGTTTTTATCACCTGCTTTTATTGTTTATTATCTTCTTCTTATGTTTCAAAAATTCTGTAGGCTGAAGAGTGGCGTACTAAGCTGCTTCTAGCCCGCCCCCTTCAGGGGGAATCGAAACTCAATAAAGGAAAAAAAGTTGGAAAAAAAACATCCAAGAGGGCTTCAGTGACATACCATGTGTGGAACTTGGTCATTTACTAACAAGATAACAACGCCGAAAACCCTTATCTATCCGAAAGGATGAGATATGCCACAGACGTCCGCCCTACCGAAATGAAAGGAAACACAAAGTTCAGGTATAGTTCGTATGTCGCTGACATTGTCATATCAAGTGCTCAAAATTGTTACGTCGAGTACTGATAGCTGGTACAAAGTGATGCCGGACAGAGAATACCGCACTTCAGACTCACACAGCACAGGCCCGTTCTATACAGCATTTAAAGTCTCACGAGTTTCCATGCAGAAACCTTACTGTACAGAAATTGACGTACGGTCTTCTGCCGGCGTTGTATGTCTTAGATTATGCGACGGATAGTTATCATATTCTTCGCATTTTACAAATGACATTATACGACCCCGTAAGCTGCTGCTAACACCCGATAATTGTCTTAGATCGAAACCGTGGCACTTCAAAGAATAATTTAAACAGCAGCTAATAGTGTTTTGTAAGTGTTATATAAGTTTATAAGAGCTGAAAAACACAAAAAATGAAATATAAAGATGGTACTGCACGATAGAAGGTTAGGTTAGGTTAGTGTTTTGTAACGTCCCGTCGACAACGAGGTCATTAGAGACGGAGCGCAAGCTCGGGTTAGGGAAGGATGGGGAAGGAAATCGGCCGTGCCCTTTCAAAGGAACCATCCCGGCATTTGCCTGAAACGATTTAGGGAAATCACGGAAAACCTAAATCAGGATGGCTGGAGACGGGATTGAACCGTCGCCCTCCCGAGCACGATAGAACCAAACAAGGTTATAACTGTAGATATACACGGTGTCTCTCCTAAGTGTCGTAATGCGCTTTCTCTGATGTTTTGGCAGATATGTGGAATTTCATTTTTGCAACGTGTAGCTGGAGTCAGTCCAAACGAATACGGCTCATCACGTCTTCATGCGACGCCCAGCGCCGATAGAAAGCGTTGGCTTCTTTCCCGTTACAAACAAAATGATTTTTAAAGTGGAATTTTACGTGCCCATTCGACAGAGCCATTCGACAGAGCAGTCCCAAATTAGTCTTGTGTGATGTTCCTTTTATCGATGTGAATTAACAGTGACATCAAAACACGAAAAATAGCGACCACTCCATCAGCAACAGCAGTGCCCTGACCCACGCTGACTGCTGCAGCCTTGCAGAAGTAGCTCCTGGGGTACTTTATATTCTTTGTATTTTACTGTTCCTGTTACACATATGGATAAAAGAAGTAACGCAGTAGAGCTAGACTTATCTGGAATAGATTTGTCAAATGGGCACCTAAAATTCCAAATCAAAAATCATTCTGCTTGTAATGGGAAACAAATCAATGCTGACTCCGACTACACGTTCCACAAAATAAATTGCAGATATCTGCCAAAACGCTGTAGAAAATTCGCATGACGACGCTTAGTAGAGACACCCGATGTATGCAGTCTAGACGGTCAATAAAAACTTTGATTTACAACTACTTATTTTGATTTCACCTATAGATAAATGTTCGGAGGTGTTATGTGTGGTAAGAGGGCAAACCATTTTGTGTTTCCCTAAAGGGCGATCCAATTATATCCAAATATTCTTTGCAAAAATAGACATAATGTCATATGGGATTTGCAATCAAGACGGATTTTAAGTAACATTATCCAAATATTCTGTGAAAAAGTACGAAATCGTCTGTGCAGACAGGGGAGGATACTCATTATGTTGGTACCTCGTTGACTGCTTATGTGCCTCACCATAGCTGCGACAACATACTAAATATTGTAGTTAAATGCACGGACTAGTGCTGCTGCCGGCAAAAAGAGGCCCCCCGGCTGCGAGTTTGAATATGTTTGTTTCAGTTGACGTTTTACCCGCCTTGAGCTCGAAGCGGTACTGTTATATGTCACTCAATCTTGCTGTACCAATCGTCCGTAGCAAACTTTTCGCAAACGTCTCGGCACAAAATACAAAGTGTACGTGTGGAGCAACGAGTTTTCTTGAAAACAGAAGAGAACTGCTACACGATCTAATACCTTGTTAAGGGAAATGTGCGGAAATGAAGGTTTATCGCAAACACAAGCTCGTCACTGGTTCGAAAAGTTTATAAAGGGACTTGAAACGACCGAAGGCGATCCTCGTTCTGGACTACCGTGAACATCAAAAAACACTGAGAAAATGCGTAAGCTGATTCGTGCAAATCCTTGTCTGACTGTCCGAGGTCTTGCTGAAATCTCAGGAATGAGCAGAGGAAGTCTACGTCAAATTTTGTGTGAATCATTCAACATGCACAAAGTTTGTCCAATAATGATGCCATTGTGCCCTCCGATACCGTCTTGTCCGTAAAGGCATTCTTTTCGAAATACATCACCATGTTGGGCCACACACTATTATAGAACGACCTATCAGCGTGTTGGACCACCCCACACAGTAGAACGACCCGGCCCACTATGAGTTTTTTCATTTACTTAAGCCAAATAAGCGCTTAAGGGGACAAGATTTGACAGCGTGAAAGCGGAGGAAGTAAAAGTTGACAGAAGCGGACTTCCAGCACTGCTCTGAAGGAAAATTCGTATGGAGCGTTGATGGGATCGCCCAGGACGGTGCTCAATAAATTTTTTGGCAACACCAGTCCGGTTATTTAACTGACACATCTCATATCTGTTAGGAACGGTAGATACCTGCCATATCAATGAAACAGGTAACAAGGATGCGATTGTTCAAAGTCTCTCACGTTGACAGAACAAAGTCGTCAACGGAGGATTAACGAACGCTGGCCTGGAAAATCAGCCAGCATGACTGAGGTTTCAGATTGTTGTCCTCTCCGTTTCAGGTGAAATCGGGCGTTAGTCCCTCATTTATGACTCACAAGATATGACAAACGAACAGTTAAAATATGGTAACGCACAGAACCAACGCTTCTACCGGTCACAGACAGACGGTGTACACGGCTTCCTTCCCTTAGGTTAACTGATAGCTACGGGGACACGAAAGGGAATGCAGGCATAAGACTAACGGTAAGTTTTCCAGATGGAAACAGCGAACTCTGTACGTCGGAATTAACGCTGACAAAGAGAGATTTCATTCTTTATTCTTCCAGGCTCTTTACAAACTTCTTACTATTTGCAGACACTGATTGTGTCTGGCATTGTCATGACACAACCGCACAGTTCCTCAAAACACGTTGGACACATTCGCCATATGCGAAAACCACATCCACTGTTTTTACTGACGTATACACTGTGAAAGACTGGTAAGTTTCACGAACGGGCTGTCTGATCACTGCAACAGCAGAGCGTAGATTATTGAGCTTTGATCGCAGTGGTAAATGTACATGTCTTATATGAATTACGTATTTCCTTCTATCTGGTACAACAGCCTGATGATGGGACCATAGTGTCCGGCATTATTATCTTGGTATTAGTTGATCAAGTCCCACACATGTTGTGTCGTTCAAATCCTCTTTCGAATGCACATGAAATGTCTTGCTTATTTGGCTTCTTTATAGTTGTTTGTTTTATTATTTTATAGCACTTTTACTCCCATCCTGAGACCAATTTCAAGATTTGCATGTTATTAGCTGATTAGTTCCAGTTCTGGTATGATAGCTTCACTTGCTGTTTGACTTCTTTATACCATTTTTGTACAGGCACTATGAACCATATGTAAACATTTAGGGGCTATTTTTGTATCAATGGATTTATTAATGTATTACATGTTGCTCTTGTACTTTTTTAGGACCACAGCAATATGCTGCATGCATACTATTGACACTAGCAGATTATCCTATAGTTATAAGTATGTACTATTTTTATCCTTAAACTTTTAAACTTTTTGTTCTTGAATTTTAATGTTCTTATCTAACTTCTACTTTTTTGTGGTGTGTTTTTCTGTACAGCCTTCTGAAGAAGGGCTCTAAGTCCTTAAAGGTTAAGGAAATAAAACTTATTTTTGCAACTGATTTTTAAAACGTATATAATTTCATTAAAATGCCGGTCTCATACTTCGGCACTAAAAACGTTAAAAATTTCGTCTGTTAGATAGTTCGCAGTATTGTCCGCAATAGTTTAGCGATTATATTTTGGGTGGCCTGTTTTAGCTGCCTCTTCCAGTATAAAATGTAATATGCCAACAATGTGGATAGTGCCAAAAAATTAGGTTAAACTATTTGTGTAAGTGCAAACAAAATGTACGCAAAATTTCTGGCAGAGGGAATAACTTCTCAATCATTTAAAAGTGAAACTGGTTTATTACTACTGCGGTCACCAGTTCAATTTTCTCCTAAGTAAAGTCAAGACAATGACTTGCGTACCTGAAAAAATTTTAGTAACCAAAAAATTTCGACAAGCAGCAAAGCTCTACAGAGAAAACGTGAAATTTTAACTTGAAACTGTTAGCTTTTAAGAAACATTTTACTTCTTTCGGTAGTGCTCAGATCTCTAGTTACCAATCGTTCATAGACTTTCACAATTTGAAATGTGTCATTCTAGAACATTCTAAATGTGTCTATACGCTCACAATTAAAAGCTGTTCACTTTTCTTTTGTACTTTCGCTTAATTTGGCGTCCATGCATCTGCCAATTACAGAAGTATTGTCAACATATAACATTAAAGTTACCGTAGTTTTTACTGTCATTTCTGGCGGCCCTTTAACAGGAAGGTGAGTTTTCCAAACCACGCTCATTTCCGCCCATAATATGCCAAAATATGCTGCTGACGGGGTTGTGGCACAACAGGAACCTCAGGACTCATAAATTGGAGAAATCGGTGTCAGGCTTCATCCATTGACTTAATTGTAGACGTGGTAAACAAAGACAAAACTGTCATATTTGCAGCCAGCATTCGACTAAACGATGAGGCAGAAGAAGCAATAACGGCCCAGCAAAAGGATTCTATTGCACCGAGTTTCTGAAGATGTCCCTTGGAACTAAACAGTAAGTAAACTACGCACCTGAAGCAACAGCAACACGATGGCCAGGACCTTATGGTGCCGACAGCTATGGAGGTGCATCGTGGTTTCTGAAATCACAGAAAATGATTGCTTAGTAAATGACAGAATACGAAGGACAATTTTATGAAAAATTACAACATAAAATTGATAAAAGGCATGGCGCACAGTCTTAAATATATTTTTTGACAGCACGTATTGGAATTAAATTAATGAACAGTTTCGATATTTTATTGATAAGAAACATTATCTCAGAATATAAACTGGAAAAATCTTGATAATACAGTTCATTACCGCCTCTGGTCAGTGGTCACTCACACCAGTTATACAATGCCAATGAGTACAGTTGAGGGACGAAGATGAAAGGAGATTCGGACTTTCGGTTCCATCGTCATCGAGATCTTTTCCGAGAACGCCACCTTATAATTCGAAAGAAGAAGGTGATATGGGAACATTATGTGCAAGATGTATGAGACACGGGGAACCCTCAAACATGAAGAATCCTGTATTAAGTGCAACTACAAAGAAGGCAGGAGGCGACAGCTGCAAATACTGCAGAAACATCAGCTTAATGACACGAATTTTTTACAGAGGGGTGGAAAAACTGGTAGAAGCGGACCTCAGGAAGATCAGTTTCGGTTCTGCAGAAATTTAGCAATACGCAAGGCAATGCTGACTCCACGAGCTGTGTTAGAAGATAGGTTGCAGAAGGGCAAACCTACTTTTAGAGTATTTGTAAATTTAGAGAAAGCATTTAACAATGTTGACTGGACAACAGTCTTTGAATACTGAAGATATCAGGCATAAAATGCAGGGATGCAGGGAATGAAAGGCTATTTCCAGTTAGTACAAACAGCGAACTGTTGTTACATGGTGGAAGGAAAGGGAAGTTGTCGTTGGAAAGGAGTGAGACAGTGTTGTAGCTCATCCTCGATGTTATTCAAATGGTTCAAATGGCTCTGAGCACTATGGGACTCAACGGCTGAGGTCATTAGTCCCCTAGAACTTAGAACTAGTTAAACCTAACTAACCTAAGGACATCACAAACATCCATGCCCGAGGCAGGATTCGAACCTGCGACCGTAGCGGTCTTGCGGTTCCAGACTGCAGCGCCTTTAACCGCACGGCCACTTCGGCCGGCGATGTTATTCAACCTGTGCATTCAGTAGTGAGAGAAGACAAGGAGGAATTTGGAAATGGAATTAGAGTTTAAAGAGAACAATTAAAAGCTTCGAGGTTTGCCAGTGACACTAATCCTGCCATGTACAGCGAAGAAGTTGGAAAGGTGTTCCATCAGTAATCTTCCAAACGTCCGCCCCCGGAAGCTGAGTGGTCAGCTCGACAGAATGTCAATCCTAAGGGCCCGGGTTCGATTCCCGGCTGGGTTGGAGATTTTCTCCGCTCAGGGACTGGGTGCTGTGTTGCCCCAATCATCATCATTTCATCCCCATCGACGCGCAAGTCGCCGAAGTGGCCTCAAATCGAAAGACTTGCACCCGGCGAACGGTGTACCCGTCGGGAGGCCCTAGTCACACGACATTCATTCATTCATCTTCCAGACGAGAGAACAGGATGAAAAGACTGAACGCCTATGATCACGCGATCACCTTGCTTAAATTTCCTTTGAATGTCATTCGTAAAACATCAAGGTGGCATTAGAAACGGTTTATACTTGAGTTACTGAAGTTCACTGTTTTCCCAGCTGCATTAAGCGAGGAGAATGGCGTCTTTATACGAATGTTGTAAATTCAAATGCGTCCCTTTAACGCTAAGTACTGACTCTGACTCCTTGCCCATTACTTGTTCTACTAGCATGACTCTTTCGCGGATCTCTCTCTCTGTCTGATTGCGTGAGAACTGAAAATCTAAATAATATTATGAAGTATTTTCGCTCATTACTTTGCTAACTTATTTGCAGCTGTACAGTTCTATTCTTCCGGTAAAGGTAAGTGTAACACACTTTTCTCTAGGAAATTTTTATTCGATTCCATATTAACTGAGTAATACTGGCAGATACCCTATTCTATGAATTAAAAATAAGAGACATTGAAGCTTAATGGATTGTTGCTGCGATCACCAAAGACGCTTTCAGTTGCACTATTATGGGTAATACCTGGGGACTTCAAAAAGTAAGCTAACCATAGGCCAGGTAACTTTTATTGAATGCCACCCTACACTTCAAAGTGGTTCAGATATGTGACACTCTTTTCTAAACATTGCTGGCGAGTCTGTGTAAATAAAGGTCGGAACGTTCTACCAATCGTTCCACCCCTCGATGACAGGAATCCGCTCCTTGCTCACGGAGCTGAGCTGTTCGGAAACAACTGTGTGAACTTATTCATCGGTGAAAAATATTTTCTTCCCCCCCCCCCTCCGATGTTCTTTAGCTTGTCGAAAAGATGGCATTCGCTTGGTGCAAGACATCCCATCGGAAACGTTAAAGCGAAGCTTGTGTACGTGCGAGCCGAGTGAGGTGTTGATTGCTTAATTTTCCACGTCTCATGCTCTTTACGTTTTGCCCACAAGAATCGTGCTGTCCCGCGTACTTCAGCGTTGGAGTTCGTTTCCAGTTGCCGCTTTAGTTCACCTTGTGATAAACTTCTTATCCGTACCGGACCAGAACTGTGTCTACAGGAAACCTTGAACATGTACTCCCTTCTGACAATTGCTCCACTTTTCTTTCTGAATCACCTTAGCGTGGGACGACATTGTAACTTATTTTCTGAGCTCCCTATGAATACCAGCAAAGGCTTTGTAAAAGTAATCCCCTCAGCAGTTACCTGATGATATTTATAAAATGCATGGTAAACTTAGAACAGGGTGTTTGAGCGCAGATCCAAATACGACTACAGTGTCTAAAATGCATGCATGTCCAAAGGAAATCTGCATCGTAAATCAGAGTAACACAGGCACTGCAAATCATAAACCACATTACTTGGTGATAAGTTTTCCACAGGTGTTGCACTGATACATAATATATTTCTCTTTTCGTGTCCAGACCACATTGAATTTAAGTTTCCAGTAATCTTCTTTGGTAAGGCTAAAATTGTGTTTTTCTGATTTACAGATTCTTCTGAATATAAGTCAAGCGAAAAATGTCCCAGGATCTGGTTTTTTTTGCGGTCTTTTTTGTTGTCCTCAGCGTTACTTCTTTTCACTCTGTTAGGAGATGTTATCGAGCTATTTTCGGAATCGTAATAATCCTACCAATTTGTAATGAGACGCCATTTCGTTGTATTCAATTCTACCCCGTTAATCAAATCCTGTTTTGAGCATTGACATCTAAAAATCTTAGTTCCCAGCCTAATCCAGCTCTGCAGTTGACGTTAGGGGAGTGACGGCTTTCTCCTACTCCTGTATGACGAATTATATTCTGACTACGATTCTTTCCTAAGCTCAGTTCATCTGGCCCCCAGGGTAACATCAGACGGTCTGGTTATAAACCAATGAGTCAAAATATTATGACCACCTGTTTAATAGAGTGTTGGTCCACTATAAAAACAAAATATAGCAGCTATTCTGCTTGGTATGGATTCTATAAATCCCTGACAGGATCCCAGAAGTATGTGGCACAATATGTCTACGCACAGGTCAAGCAGTTACCACAAATTACGGGATAGTGGTTTACGGGCACGCAGCTAGGACCTGATGTGTTCCAATGGTTACAGATCAGGCACAATTTGCTGACCAAGACATCGGTATGAGTTCAATGTAATGGCCCTCGAACCACTTCAGCACAATTCTGACCTTGCAACACGGACAGTTATTCGAATGGAAGATGTCATCGCCATAGGAGGAGACTTCAAGCATACAGCGATGCAAGTGGTCCGCAATAATGTTCACGTAATTCACTGCTGTCATTGTGCCTTCGATTACCACCACAGACCCCTTGGAAGTCCAATTCAGTGTACCCCACAGCATAATTTCACCCTCACCTTCCTGTATCTCTGACGTTTCTATTGATCCACGGAGAAAGTGATGCTGTGGTCACTGCACCGATGATATCGTTGGATCAGCACAAGAACCCGTAATGGTCGTGTGATGTGGAGCTCCATATTCATCAATGGCCTTAGAACAGTGTGCCCCGAAACACTTGGGTCTGTACCAACACTGTAACATATCGCCATATTGTCACAGATCGCTGCCTACCCTGGATTACACAGTGGTTGATCCTCCTATCTCGACGATTTATGGTCAGATGTGGACTTCCAGTATCATACGGTCTACTCGTTATTTCACCATCCTTCAGCCACTTTTCATAGGGTCCCACGACAGTAGTACACCCAACAGGCGATCATCTTCGCCGTTTCAGAGGTTCTCGTTTCCTGCCGCAGCGCCATGACAACGTATCGTTTGTCAGAGCCGCTTATATCACTTTATTTCCATGTTTGTGGCGCGTATGTTCGCTATGACTGCCCATTCGTCTCCTTTCCGCGCACATTCTTTCCTTACTGCGTCATGTACCCACAACACCACCAGGAGGCATTCAATCTCGCGGTGGCTAGTGGTCACAATGTTTCGGCCCATCGATGTATGCATGAAGCTCTTTCTGGGTCTTTGGCTTTGACTGGTATTATGTTGGTTGTAAACATCTAGGGTCGGACATCTGGTTCTTCCTTTCATTCCCTCAGATAACAGTTTTTCTTACATCTAAACGAGCACCTCCAGCTAAACGATACCTTCTGGTCACTGAGATGCTACACATTCATCGGGCGAAAAACGTAAGTTCACGGCCGAACTCAACGGCCGCCATACGTTGACGATCTGGTTTATCTTCTCATTGAATCCCAATCAATTTTTTTTAATATTCAGTTTCTGATCTTTCCATACAGTTCCTCTCAGTGATACTCGTAGAGAACACTACGAAGGACTTAAACAAAATTTGAGTTTTTTTATTGAAACATATCTGGTCCTATTTACGTAAAATCTTTTCTGGCTTTTACTAGAGCCAGTAACATTTTTTCTCCTCTTGTTCATATACCTGTATAGTTAATAAAAAATTTGTAGGCAGCAGTACAGACAGTTCATTCCCTGAGAATAAACTATTAAATCGCGCATAAACGGCGTTTTCATGTAGATAAAACGCGTTCAATTTGTTACACTTCCTTGTAGAACGAACACTGTTGCGATATTCCACCCATGCGAGATGTCTGACGCGGTTTCGTAGTTCCCAACAGCCAAGATGCCCATGCCTTGTGCAGGATTTTAATACGATCTTAGTAGAAGAGGATCATAATAAAACTTGTTAAACGCGTGTCAGCTTTATTATGCAAACGGTCGCGATACGCCCCATCTGCCAGCCACAGACGTCGTTCCTCTCGCTCAGGCCGGCAGAGAACGCGGTCCATGGTATTCCTGCTCGGTTGAAGTTTCCCATGCCAGACGACCACCTGTCTCCCGCAAACACGTCCGGGATGAGGACGTCAACCTCCCGCGCCATTACGTCACCCCCTCCCACACAGCACGATCGTTCTCTCACCTCGGCAACCCATCATTTACCGATCACATTTTACGGCTGCACCCTCACTGCCTGCGGTCACGCCACGAAGATGCCGAAGAAATGAGCTGTCAGTCCTCACTATTCGCTCGCACAGGTGTCCCTCGGCGCTTTAAGACATTCTGCAAGGTCAAGTACCACAACGGCGATTCATATCTCGCTGTATTATCATTTATTTCATTATCCGAGGACGCCGAATTAATTTGTTGATTCATGAAGTTCGAGGTAAATATCGAGTAAAATATTGATATAAGATATCCAGAATGAGCTATTTTTTTCGATACTTTGCTTGCTTCTTTTGTGTAGCGAATGAGCAACTGTACTTGTTACACGTGTGTGTGACTTCACCTACACGGACAGACAGTGACATAATCTTCTCGAACTTCCAGCAAGCACCTATTGCAACAGAAAAATGTGTCCTATATCCTAACGTTTGATAGCAATCGTTGTCTTGAAATATTGCAGTATGACTGTAACATGAACTTGCCTTCCGGAAATCCTATGAGACTCTAATTTAAACCGCTGAGAACTTATTACTGATTGCAAATCGTTTAATGAATCTGCAAAAGGCTTCAAGTGCTTCACTCCTTCTCATAGGTAGAAACGAACACGTGATGGGCAATTACATAGGAGGACTGTGGAGTTTACACCATTTATTTCCAGAAATGATAAATTTGGACCACAAATAAATGTAAAGAAAACGTACGTACGTCAGTCTTCTGTTCATTTCTTTGATTTTTCGTGCAATTTAAAATTTCTCGTATTCCTAAATTGTTCACAACACGTCAGGGTGCAGTTTTGCATGACTAGATAATCTAAGAACTTTGTAAAATGAAAATTTTTTTGAAATTAATATGGCAAATAGACGTGAATACAGACGAAGTTAAAATTAGGAACATTTCCAACTATGCATGGTTTTCTGGCCACTGGATGCCAATTAATAACTGAAAAGTTTTCCTATTTGGAAGAAACTCTACTGATACACAGTGGCAATTAAAGCACATGTTGTTGTTGTTGTTGTGGTCTTCAGTCCAGAGACTGGTTTGATGCAGCTCTCCATGCTACTCTATCCTGCGCAAGGTTCTTCATCTCAAAGTACCTACTGCAACCTACATCCTTCTGAATCTGTTTAGTGTATTCATCTCTTGGTCTCCCTCTACGATTTTTACACTCCACACTGCCCTCCGTTACTAAATTGGTGATCCCTTGATGCCTCAGAATATGTCCTACCAACCTATCCCTTCATCTTGTCAAGTTGTGCCACAAATTTCTCTTCTCACCAATTCTATTCAATACCTCCTCATTATTTATGTGATCTACCCATCTAATCTTCAGCATCCTTCTGTAGTATCAGATTTCGAAAGCTTCTATTCTCTTTTTGTCAAACTTATTTACCGTCCACATTTCACTTCCATACATAGCTACACTCCATACAAATACTTTCAGAAACGACTTCCTGACACTTAAATCTATACTCGATGTTAACAAATTTCTCTTCTTCAGAAACGCTTTCCTTGCCATTGCCAGTCTACATTTTATATCCTCTCTACTTAGACCATCCTCAGTTATTTTGCTCCCCAAATAGCAAAACTCATTTACTAATTTAAACGTCTCATTTCCTAATTTAATACCCTCAGCATCACCCGATTTAATTCGACTACATTCCATTATCCTCGTTCTGTTTTTGTTGATGTTCATCTTATATCTTCCCTTCAAGACACTGTCCATTCCGTTCAGCTGCTCTTCCAGGTCCTGTGCTGTCTCTGACAGAATTACAATGTCATCGGCGAACCTCAAAGTTTTTATTTCTTCTCCATGGATTTTAATTCCTACTCCAAATTTTTCTTTTGTTTCCTTTACTGCTTGCTCAATATACAGATTGAATAACATCGTGGATAGGCTACAACCCTGTCTCACTCCCTACCCAACCACTGCTTCCCTTTCATGCCCCTCGGCTCTTATAACTACCATCTGGTTTCTGTAAAAATTGTAAATAACCTTTCGCTCCCTGTATTTTACCCCTGCCACCTTCAGAATTTGAAAGAGGGTATTCCAGACAACGTTGTCAAAAGCTTTCTCTAAGTCTACAAATGCTAGAAACGTAGGTTTGCTTTCCCTAAATCTATCAGTATTGCCTCACGTGTTCCAACATTTCTAAGGAACCCAAACTGATCTTCCCAGAGGTCGGATTCTACAAGTTTTTCCATTGGTCTGTAAAGAATTCGTGTTAGTATTTTGCAGCCGTGGCTTAGTAAACTGATAGTTCGGTAATTTTAACAACTGTCAACACCTGCTTTCTTTGGGACTGGAATTATTATATTCTTCTTGAAGTCCGAGGGTATTTCGCCTGTCTCATACATCTTGCTCACCAGATGGTAGAGATTTGTCAGGGCTGGCTCTCCCAAGGCTGTCAGTAGTTCTAATGGAATGTTGTCTACTCCCAGGGCCTTGTTTCGACTTAGATATTTTATTGCTCTGTCAAACTCTTCTCGCAGTATCATATCTCCCATTTCATCTTCATCTACATCCTATTCCATTTCCATAATATTGTCCTCAAGAACATCGCCGTTGTATTGACCCCCTATATACACCTTCCACCTTTCTGCTTTCCCTTCTTTGCTTAGAACTGGGTTTCCATCTGAGCTCTTAATATTCATGCAAGTGGTTCTCTTTTCTCCAAAGGTCTCTTTAATTTTCCTGTAGGCAGTATCTATCTTACCGCTAGAGATATATACCTCTACATCCTTACATTTGTCCTCTAAGCCATCTCTGCATAGCTATTTGGCACTTCCTGTCGATCTCATTTTTGGAGCGTTTGTATTCCTTTTTGTCTGCTTCATTTGCTGCAGTTTTGTATTTTCTCCTTTCATCAATTACATTCAGTATGTCTTCTGTTACCCAAGGATTTCTATTAGCCCCCGTCTTTTACCTACTTGATCCTCTACTGCCGTCACTATTTCATGTCTCAAAGCTAATCATTCTTCTTCTACTATAATTCTTTCCCCCATTCTTGTCAATCGTTCCCAAATGCTCTGCATGGAACTCTCTACAACCTCTGGTTCTGTCAGTTTATCTAGGTCCCATCTCCTTAAATTCCCACCTTTTTGCAGTTTCTCCAGTTTTAATCTACATTTCATAACCAACAGATTGTGGTCAAAGTCCACATCTGCGTCTGGAAATGTCTTACAATTTAAAACTTGGTTCCTAAATCTCTATCTTACCATTATATAATCTATCTGAGCTCTGTCAGTATCTCCAGGCTTCTTCCATGTATAGAACCTTCTTTTATGATTCTTGAACAAAGTGTTAGCTACGAGTAAGTTGTGTTTTGTGCAAAACTCTACCAGGCGGCTTCCTCTTTCATTCCTTACCCCCATTCCATATTCACCTACTACGTTTCCTTCTCTTCCTTTTCCTACTGTCGAATTCCAGTCACGCATGTTTACTAAATTTTCGTCTCCCTTCACTATCTGAATAATTTCTTTTATCTCATCATACATTTCATCAATCTCTACGTCATCTGCGGAGCTAGTCGGCATATAAACTTGTACTACTGTGGTAGGCGTGGGCTTCGTATCTATCTTGGCCACAATAATGCGTTTACTACGCTGTTTGTAGTAGCTTATCCGCCCTCCTATTTTTTTATTCATTTTTAAGCCTACTCCTGCATTACGCCTATTTGATTTTGTATTTATAACGCCGTATCCACCTTACCAGCACATACCTTGAAATAATGTCCTACAGCAGCATTTCGTCGTTAACGTACACTTCATCTACGTAGCCATTACATACAAATAGTTTGTTTTTCTGTCAGTGAAACACTTCTCTTTAAATTTCACAGCTGGTTTTGGAAATACACAGACAACGTTTAGCATGCTGAAAAGGACGGCAACGTCACTTTTCAAGAGAGATCCCTCGTCCAGAAGTGTACAGTTTGAGCCCTGTGAGGCATTGTAGTTTGGGAACGGATCGCATATCCTAATGGGTGTGATTTACACGTTTCGGTAAGAAATCCAATAACATCATTACAAAAGGTTTCCAAAATTTTGACCAACTTCATTGCAGGGTCAGCGGTGCACAGACTGATGCAGAAAGTCCATTGACGCAGTTTATCAGCGAGTATTTCAGTAGCTTTCGCCACGGTCTTCTTAGAATGCCTCAGAAAACAATCATGTGGTGTGAGTTCTGATAATGTCTACAGATACACCTGTTTGGGTACGTGGCTTCATGGAAATGCCACACATTTGAATAAATATGGCCTGAATCGCTGTCGTTTTGCACTCACTTTCTCTTCGAGACCTAAGTGGAAACTCATGCAGTAGCGGAGGATGAATGTCTCTGAGAAAAGTGAGGTAGACCGGTCTTAACTAGTCTGATTGACAAACGCAATGATCTGATTACCACCGCAGCCTTCACACTAAATCTTTCTTGGTTATTCCTGACAACTTGCACACTCAGAGCTTCATTTGCTTGCGCCATTCGGCGAGTGCTGGTGGATCGTTCGCCTTTGAAGTGGTTCAAGACGTCGTCCTCAAAGGCAACTTAACTGTGGACGCCTAGTATCCGTTTATGGCACATAACGCCAGTCACAAGTGGAGATTAACCTATACGCTATTCAGAAGGATTACGGCCTACTGATAACTTATTAACGCTTCACGGCAATTTTGTTTATTTAGTAGAAAATGAAGCAACAAATTAACACTGATAGTTAGGATACCCAACATAACGTGAAAATTCGATGCCCGACAGGTTCAAAACTATGCATTTCCGGATACTTGTCACTGTCGAAAATTTTCTCGTCTGGCATCTCAAACAACATACACCCTCTACATCGCTGAAGCCGAACAAGATGATAGCTAACTGAAAAATCTCGTTATGTTCCTCTTGTCCTTGCTCCGTCCTCATGGCTTGTTGAACCTTCAGTTTATGCAGCTATGTGCCACTTTTTCCATCATAAAATTCTCACAAACTCAGATTCAGAAAAAGTTTATCTTTTTGGGGTTCCGTACCACAATCTGCAAAAACGGGACCCTTACATGATCACTTTGTTGTCCTCCTGTCTGTTCAACTGTTCAAAACCGATTTTGTGAGAAACTGATAGAGGTATCAAGTTAAAATTTATGCCTCGTGTTAAGGTCTATGGTCCCTCAGCGATGTAAGAAAGATAGTCTTCTAAGTTAATGCAGTCAAAAAATACGGCCATTTAGGCCGCATATTTTGGTACTCGCAAAATCAGTCATCAAAACCCGCAGGGTACATCCCGATGACCTAGAATCGTGAAGTTCGCCAAGAAGAGAGATTTCACAGGACAACCAAAGGAAAAAATTAGAAAATTGTTTGTTTTAATTATATCTTATGAAAAACAAATTGTTTCGACCTGCTTTCTCGGCATCGAGCAGACGTATAAAGTTGAAATTTATGTCACATACTAACGTCTGTGGTCCCTTGACGGTACTGTCTGTTAAGACCCCTTTTTCTCAGTAACGGATTAATGTATCAAGTTCAAATTCGTGTCACATACTGGGGTTTGTAGTTCTTTGGTGGTGTAAAATTTTTAACCTTCTAAGTGAATGGAGTCAAAAGATACGGACATTTATGTCACATATTTTGACATTCGCAAATTCACTCATTAAAATCTATAGGGCACTTCCCTTTGCTTAGAATCATTAAATTTGACAAGAAAAAATATTCCACAGTAAAATTAAAGGAAAAATTAATAAAACTGTTAGTTTATAATTATATCATTCGAAAAAAATATTTCTTTGGTCATTTGTTTTGTGACATCAAACTTGAAATTAAGAAAGTCTCGAATATCTTGGATGCCCTGGGACTGGTATTTTGCCAGTATCAATGTCGATAACAGGCAAATATTGTCGAGATTCTCGATGCCCGGTAATGGATGAACTGTCCGTGTACATAATTAAGTATGTGCGCCTGTCCTACTAGCAACTGGCCAGTTTTATTGTTCTCCTGGAGGGGGGGGGGGGGGGGACTGGGTGCAGGGTTATTATGGTTCTGACATTTTTTGCTGTCTTCCCTGATATTGTTTCCTCTTTCATGTCAGTCTTTTTATCTCTGAGTAGCACTTGCACAAAAAGTCCTCAATTATTGATTTGCTCTAACTAATCGAAGAGCCTGGATTTTGATATCCAGTTCTTAAAATGTCTTCTTCGTAAACAGCACACACACCCTAGGTATGAGCAGTCAGTTTCTCGCTTACCTGCATTGGTCAGTGACCAGCCCACCACAAGCAACTTTGGCGCGTAAGTTTCTGACACAGTTATTGGCAGCGCATCTGGAAAGCGGCTCTTAACTAAGAAAATGCCACCGTATGTTCGTTGGCAGTGAATTAAACATGTGATCACAGTTAGCCGTATTCGCATAATTAGTTACCTGAGGTGGACGCTAGGGGCGGACGCATAACGGTAAATGCCTCCTGGCAGCACACTGGCTAGTAGTAACAGCACCCCCACTTTGGAGCACCCTCATACAGGGGAACCTGAAGTCCACCGAAAAAAATTTAAGAGGTTGTTCAGGAATATTTTAAGAGCATTTTCGTGCAAGAGACTCGTGGTCTCCAGGGACTCGTTTCCGAGTACTTGAATTTCGTCTGATTTCTTGCGGACCACCTTGCAACACCTTTATCATAATCATATTTTTATTCTCCTCAAACTTTACAATAATTTTGGAAATATGAGTGCTTACTGCATTTTTCTTCTATACTGAACGATGTTTCTTATGCTAACAAAAGCGTATTTATACTTTACACTGACAGATTTTTAGTACAATAGATGACAATGAAAATTCAAAGTTGATCTCGACCAAATGTTTTCGACTAGAAAAGTTATCATGTTGAAGTTCGGCCTAAGCAACTGCTCAAGTTTCTCGTCAGACATTATCCGATTTCAAGTAAGCTTGCTTCTTATGCTGATAATGCTGTCATGGTAAAGTCACTGCTCAATATTATAGTGCTATACAGAATGGTCAGAAACAGCCTGGAAAGCTTGTAAGGATGTTGCCGGGTAGGTTATGGTGAGAAATAATTGTTACAAAAAATTCGACTCGTCGCATCGTTTCCGAGTAAATTAGTATCGAAATTATTCAATCAGGCTCTTGCTCGCGCAAATTCAGGCGGCTCGCCAAATGCAATTAGATTCAGTTGTTCTCACTGCGTGCGTGATGGCGCACGAGACTACTCAGCCTTTTGCTCTGGTTCGATCCTTACTACCATCCCATGTTGAACTTTCGCATCCCTCTCTAGCTCGAATTTAGGAAACCAAGGGAAGCAGACGTTTGGCGACACCGTCTCCTCGTGGGCCGCTCGGATTTGCGCTCGCAGTGGCCTCATTGGTTTAATGACAATTAACTGGGAAGCGGCGCAAAAGAAAATGGTTGAAATGGCTCTGAGCACTATGGGACTTAACATCTAAGGTCATCAGTCCACTAGAATTTAGAACTACTTAAACCTAGCTAAGGACATCACACACATCCATGCCCGAGGCAGGATTCGAATCTGCGACCGTAGCAGTCGCGCGGTTCCGGACTGAAGCGCCAAGAAACGCTCGGCCACCGCGGTCGGCCCGGAAGCGGCGCAGTTTATCGATTTTTTTTCTTAACAATTATTTCTCAGCACAATCTACCCCGCAACACACTTACAGACTTTCCAGGCTGTTTGTGACTACCCTTATAACCCATTTTTGGCTAAGCATTTTACGTGACACGAAAAAACAATGATATAACAATTCATTATGATTAACTGGTTAAATCACTTGGTGCTGAAGAACTGAGATTATGAAATGACATACTAAAAGCAGTAGATGAGTTTTGGTATTTGGACAGTAAAATATCTCGTGAGAGCCGGACTAGAGAGTATATAAAATGTAGAGACTGGCAATAGTAGGAAAAGCATTTGTGAATAAGAGAAATTTGTTGGTATCCAAAATCAGTTTTTAAAAAAATAAAATTAAATGAAGTGAAACGTTGCCGTTAAGCAGTCCACACAAGGAGAGAATAGAAGCCTTTGAGCTATAGTGCTACTGAAGAAGTTGAAGATTAGAAGTACAAATCGAGTAACTAATGAGGAGTTACTGAATGTAACCAGGGAGAAAAGAAAGTTGTCACCAACTTGAGTAAAGGAAGTACTCGGTTAATAGGACATTTTGTGTCATCAAGGAGGCACCAATTTAGTAATGGAGGGAAGTGTGGAGGGTAAAAATAATTCAGGGAGACAAAGACTTGAATACAGTAAGCAGGTTAAAATCGATATAGTTCCAATGCTTATTCGGAGATGAAGAGGCATGTATACGTTAGCTTAGCGTGAAGAAGTGCATCAAACAGCAGCAATATGATTAATTAAGAATAAGCTCTGAATATATAACTAACATTTTCCGGGCCTAGAACGAGGTGAAGGTATTTCCACACAATTGCAGAGGAAAGAGCCGCGCTAAATATTTTACGATGCTCTATCAAATCTCCAAGACACTAGAAATGTTTCATGATGTCGTACTAGCAGCGTCATGTTTTTTCAGAAGCGGTCGGAGTGCATATTTTGGTAAACACAGCGGCTCCTCAAATGCCAAGGTGAGAGCCCGCCCACGCGGCTTCTGGAGAAATTACAGGATCTCGTCCTGCTAGACTTGAGGTGGCAACTAGCGGATCACACGCGACGCAAAAATTGTACACATTCTCGAAAGAGATGATATATTCCGTCGGTCATGCAGGTTCACACAGGCAAACAGTATAGATCACAAGAAAAACGTTGAGTGTGTAACTAAATATATTATGGAATTTTTAACCAGTTGCTGGTCTTCTATATATATATACAACCAGTATGTTATGATTCCACCTTTTTTACATCTAAAATACGTAACTACGTTTCAGTTACTTCACATATAGGTTACAGTTTCTGCCATGATATTATCATCACATAGAGTTTACGATTTCATGGAAATGTCTGGATCACGTACGTTACAATTTCAGTACAATATGCTTACAATTACAAGCTTAAAATTTCACTTTCATCTGCAAGCAGTATTTTACCGCGAATCAATTTTAAATTACCTCCTCTTGCACACACACCTGAAGACTAACCACGTCTTCTTGAAAATGACACCACACGGTAGCGCTCTGTTAATCATGAAGTACGAAGCGTTTATCATCTTTTGCTAATTATGCCAATTTACATTGCTTTATAGTGAAAATCGTATGTAAGGTAAATCGAATTATACACTAAAAAGCCGATTTTCCAAATCATTTAATACACATTTTCGGTAATTATTAACGCTTAATTTCTTAGCAGATCAGTGTTTCACAACTTTGGCTCTAAGCATTACGCGCTGTGTTTCAATTTCGAAAGCGTACATTTTTGCTCTTAGTCGTAAGAATTCTATAATAATTTTGCGCCAATAATTCATCTCTCTTTAAACATACTTTCTATTGACTGGCAAATGTAAAGATTCAACTACCTACAGACATCACTTTTAATAACATCATAAACACTGTGGTAAGATTTGCCTCAGATTTCTTCAACCTTTAATGGAAATGTACAGGAAGCGTCTTAGAAATATCTTAAGTAACCATTCCTGTAGCTACAAGTTCGCATCACTCATTTTTCACTCATTATTCTTTTATTCATTAGCTTCAAAAATTTCTTTTCCATATGCCTTTTTTGTATTCATACATTTCTGAGCGTTAAATGAATGTACGGTGTCATCCAAGGATTTTGATGGAATGATAATATGCGCGTAATTGCTTAGAGTAACGTTATTACTCAGACACTTCTTTAAATTTTTTGTCATATAACGTGGAAAGCAGTGTCTTTGGAACTCCTCGCTTGTTGATGCTGGGTGTTGTCATTTTCCTGGGCATAATAAAAGACTGCAGTAAAGTTCATCGATATTTACCGGATACTAAAGGTCTACTTCTCAAATGTAACCTAAGTCTGAATCATTTGGTACACTCATTACATCAAAGCTGTTGATTTCATTAATGTAGAGGTACTTTGATACATCGATATGTTTATATTGCAATGATATTGTTCTTATGTGTATTCTTTCTTTTGTCGCTATGATCTTTGACGTACTTGTAACTCTTGATTTTTGGGCGCGTAAGCGATTATTAGTTAGTTAGAGAGTCGGACATTGAGAAAGTCAAGTCATGGACATCATGTTGGAAAGACGCATAACGTAGTCAGCTTATAAAATGTGAATTTTAACAGTGAGGAAGATGTTTTCAAGTATGTTTTGTATTGTGAAGTGATGTAAATTGTATGTTACGTGATATTGCAACAAAAGCAATAAAAAGGAAGTGTAACTTAAATTCGGAGTGCTGATTATTATTTTACATCACCATTGTGCTAACTTTGAAAGGTTTAATCTTCAAGAATGGTTTGTGAAGCGCATCTACAAAACTTTTGAATATAGCAGAATAAAACCTAGGCCTCTTTGCATCTGAGATTGGAATCATCACCACCTAGATTTTCGAGGATTGAACCATGATTTTACGAGACCAGCGTGGGAAACACGAAAAGATGAGTGCCCAGTTTATTCATTATTACATGAAATGACTTTATTCACTGTGCTCTATTGACACCTGCCACATAATAACTTTGTTGTTGCCCGAAAATGCAGTATTTAGCAGCGTGAGCAACACCACAATCATTATTAAATTTTGACCTTTGTTGTGGTAGGGTTGTTAGAGCAGAAACAAGATTTGGTGCTTGTCTCTATAAGCTCTTAATTATAAAATGAGCATCATAATTCGTTAGATTCTGAACCAAAACAGGCACTGTAAAATTAGGTTTCTAATTTAAACTACATCTAGCATTACGATATAACCATCACTGCTCTGTATGTAGTAGGGCCGGCTGTCTCATCCATTTTCTTTATGTGGAAGCATCTCTTTTATGTTAACGCTGAATGATATGAGGTACAGTAGTATTATAAATTGTATTTGTCTTTGAAAAATTAAATACGGTAACAGTTTCTCTATGAGATTAATTTTGCACACACCTTTAGTCACCTGGGACATTATATATCTAACATCATTCGCACATTGCAGGGCTTCTCTCAGTATCAATTTTGTTATTTTTTGGCTCACATCTTACAGTTTGGAGAGAGGTAATCAAATAAACATAGGCGTGGGAATTTGTAGGTATTGAACGACTGTGAACTTGGAGTTAATTATTTGAAGACTGCCTCCAATGAACCTTCAACACATATCTACTGTGCTCAGTAGAACAACCCGAATAAATTGGTAGAACGATTACTTTTCTTGTTATCTTTGAAAGAGGTACGCAATAATTTACTTCATAATGAAATAAAGAAACGTCGGAATGTGGGAATCCCCGCTTGAGGTTTCAGATTATCTTTCCTTCAACTGAAAGACAATCACTAAAGGTACCATTCGCAAATTCCAAAGACTAAATTATTGGATTAGATTTAATATATCGATCAGCATGTTTTGGACTTCAGGAACAAGTAGATATTATTCACTTTTAAATAAATAGGCAGAGTTCTCAAACCGATACCACACACTCATCAAGGCAGGTAAATGTCTCTGAGGGGTTAGCAGGTGCACGCTATCCTATTCCAACGTGCTTGGCGTCGGACAATTACCCAACTTCTATCGCCACTGAACACTGTCTAGAGAGCTTAGCAAGTGCACGTGTGTGTTACGTAAGCTAATGTCACATTCACGTTTCAGACGTAGGTTACATTTTCGAAGTAGGCCTTCAGCATACAGAAAATATTCTTGAACTTCTGCTTGATCTATCGTTATGCACAGAGAAACTTGTACCATCACAGGCCAGGAGTTCCAAATAAGCTGATTTCAACGTCACTTGATGAAAGAATTATGTGGTTCACTAAACAAATGTAAAGCAGTATCTGAAGAATGATCTGCATTACTAATCGACTAACCTGGAGCATTTTCCCAGCTGCAGATTGCCTACATAATAGCTACCAGGAGCTACATAGTATTTCAGAACTTCATATTATTGAGCAAATTTAAAAATTAAAAATTCTTTCATAATGTATTCATTTAGAGGTATATAATCTTAAGTTAAGGCTTTAACACATTAATACAAGCATTACAGTTACAAAATATGTCATAAGACAGCATAACTCATGTCGCAGAAACTATCCCGACTATATTCACACAGTATTTGAGAAACAGAGCGCTTAACGGCATCCTACAAACTTTAATCGTAATTTCAAACTTTAGAGAAAATTTTTCACAGTGACAACTAACAGAAAATAATTATAGAAAAGTATTATATCTTCAGTCTTGGGCACGACACAGTGATTATGAGTGAATCGTACATGGAATTTCGATTTTTTTGAAGAGGGAACTGAGGAAGTGTGAGATCTTACTAGTCTTACATATAAAAATCTTACATACAAAAATCGCCGGAAATTATAATTCCGTCAAACTATCTGGATGACATCGTATATCGATATGAATTCTGAGAAATTTGTGAATGCGAGAAACGACATCGAAAAAAAATTTCCAAGGTAATGAATAACCAAACTATTAAGAATGTGCGAAAAATCAGTGATGTGAAACTGGGAACACGTTGGGAAGGGAGACACAGAGTTGCTTCTCCGATTGCAATACCGAATTTCAAGCGCAGTGTCGTATTTAATGAAATTTGGATGCTCTTGAATCAAGTAGATAAATCGTTGTTTTCAGCAAACTTATAGCTATAGGATGGCTATTTTAGATGTTTCTAACACGATTCTTGTAAATTTACATTGTGAATATTTGTTGAAAAAATCTGAGTCAAAAATAGATTCGGATATGACGTAACTACTTCCAATATTTATGATGCTATTAAAAGTGATGTCTATAGGTGGTTTGATACTTTGGTTTATCCCGATAATAACATTTATGGCATCCTGTTTCTCATTAGAAAAAACGTAGGCTTTTATGAGAAATAAATTACTTGGGGGGAATTATGACAGAACTCCTATGACTGAGTGCATGCATTTACGCTCTCGGAACTAAAACGTAATGCACAATGTGTTGTGCTGAAGATCTGTGAGGGGGATATGAGAGTAGTGGGATAGGTATATTGGGGGGAAGGGTGTGAGGTTGTGGAAGGTTGGCTCTCACTGCGCTGGAGTTTACTTCTGGCAAGATTTAGGGTATAGGGGGAGTTTATGACTTCTCAGGCGTAAGTCTCATGGATTTTGTCCAGATTTGCCATTGCATTCCTATTTACGTCACAGAGTAATTGTTCCACTGTCTACGATACAGGGAATCAGACAACCTATGTACAAGCACTTAAATAAGTAATGGTTAATGCTTATAATTAATGCTGAATTAAATAATAGAGTGAAATTTATAAAAAACTATTTCTTTATTAAGATTAAAAACCAGATAATTTCAATGTCAGCAACAACCGTCACACACAATAAGGAATCCAATTACATGCATCAAAATATTATTTCGACAGTTTTATATTTTACGGGAAATGAAGTAACTTTTATTTTTAACATTAATACACATTGTCTTCTCGAAAATACAGTTCAAATTTTAATATATATAAGAAAGTATCATTACACGTGGTACACAAATTATGCTCTATTTCCTTATCTTTTAATCCAGCTTTGGGCAGCAGTGATGCTATTTTACACAGTTTTTGACTCACAGGTAATGAAGCAGTCAATGAGTATATTTTATGCAAAACTGCTTGAAACAGAGACGCGGATAAGATTGTTGTTTGCCGGCCGCTGTGGCTGAGCGGTTCTAGGCGCTTCAGTCCGGAACTGTGCGACTGCTACGGTCGCAGGTTCGAATCCTGCCTCGGGCACGGATGTGTGTAAGGTCCTTAGGTTCGTTACGATTAAGTAGTTCTAAGTTCTAGGGGACTAATGACCTCAGATGTTAAGTCCCATAGTGCTCAGAGCCATTTGAACCATTTGAACCAACATTTTTGTTTGGAAAAATATGATCTCTAACAGATTTACCTCTTTAGTGTAGGAGAGTAACCCTGTATATAATAAGTCCTTAGGCTGCCATAAAATCATGTTAGTAACATTAGGTTGTCTGTTGTGAAGTCACTTGCACTATTCTTTCTCTTGTTTGGCCGTCGACGATGTGAAAGTGCTCGAGAATATAACGACATGTTTAGAGAAATCTCAGGAACATTTGCGACACGTAGCGTTGATGCTTGCGTCAATTTCACGAATTTCAAAATATATGGTAGGGCGTAGGCACAGAGACAAATACGAAATCCGAAGGACTGGAGGTCATTTCAGCTCCTTTGCATCCCTTGGTTACTGTAAAGCATTTTTTCAAGGTGTTTCCAGTATGTGTCGTCACAAAATGGAGATGGGCACAACGTATTTTTTATTTACGTTTTTCTTTTACGAGAAATCGCCATCAAAGTTATATTTTCCTTTCCGCAGTTAATGGTGACTCCACATTCCCATTACTCCATGGACTGAGCACTATAGTGCTCAACAGTGATTCGGATTCACCGTGCAGACGGAGTATCGATGTGGGGCAAAGGTCAGACACGCTCCGGCTTTGTCGCTTGGCCGCAGCTAGCTTCATCGGAGACTGCTGCCCTGCGGGTATGTCACGTAGCCTCGTCTACCGATGCATGAGTCTCCATATATCCCAACCCTGCATTTTTATGCTGATTCCTGCTACTCTCTGAAGCTTTCGGTACGCAATAATCGTAGAGTTATTGACCTTTCTTTCGTCTACAGTTTTGATTCGCATTTCATTCTGGGCTGTCTTACGCTGACGACGGCTCTCACTGCGCTGGAGTTTACTTCTGGCAAATCTTTGACTTCGACCAAAGGAACCATCTGTTTTCCCACCGATCTCCATGTTACCGACAGTGCGAGTGATCATAAACTAGGTTTTATCTACGCAGAGTAGGATAGAAATGCTACATTCTCAAACCATTCTATGTTTTACTGTGCAATTACATTGTTGCAAAAGCTATTATTTTGTAATTAACAAATATATCCCGTGGTTATGTGGAACCTTAAGCTTGAGTTCAGATCACTGTTCGAAAAAAATTTTGAAAGAAGACGGAAACATCAACATGTTTTAAAATAAACTGTAACATTCAATCCAAGTTAATTATATCTAAATAAACGTCACAGTAAAGCAGTATTTAAAAAATTAACATGTATGTAACGCTCTTATTTTACGTTCAAGTAACGTAATTTCTCAACAGTGTCAACTACTTCACGCAGACCTCTGATTATTTCACACACACACTGTTTGACTGTAGAGCTGTTACAGGTCTCGTTGTACAATACTAAGACATTTCTCATTCAGATAATAGAGCAACTATTTTGTATTTTTATTACGCTGCTGACTCTGTGCTGTGTAATGGGTTCTGTTGATTAATACTTGGGTTTTTTCTTGACATTTGTTAATATTTTTACTGTGTGGAATTCCATTGTAACAGGATATCGTTCTGCTTCATTTAACACACAAGTTGCGTACAAATTCGAGAGCAATTCTCCTTATGCAAGACTGCGTTTTGTGATTTTGTTTTCACCTAGATATATTTCAGCACTTTCTGTGTTGTCTTCAGTAGATCTATTTGTTCATTTTCTTCATCACATGGAGCTATCGGTTATTTATACTTGTAGCTTTAGATCTACTACACAGTTTACAGCTTCTCATGGTTTTTTCTAATATTTTCCATTGTTTGTGTCGATGTAACATTCTTATTTCCTTCGATGTCGTCGTCACGCATCCATTTTCTAAGATTTGTTCACCAAGCACAAAGTTTTCGCCGGTGTTCTTATAGCTGGGTAATGGCGGCGAAAACTTTGTGATTGGCGAAGAAATCTTAGAAAATGGATGAAAAACGGCAACAGCGAAGGAAATGAATCTTACCTCGACAGAAACAAGCAAAAAAACAGCCATGTTTAAAACTTAGAAAAGAACAGAACCTCAAAAAACTATGACAATCTCTAAATTGTGCAGTAGATCTAAAGCTACCAGCGTATACATCCAATAGCTTCATATGAGACAGACAGAAAACAAATAAAAACACTGAAGATAGCACACAAAGCGCTGAAACCTGTCTGGATGAAAACAATACCGCAGAACGGTGTCTTTCATAAGGGGCATACCCATCGAGTTTTCCTTCGCAAGCACGAAAATAAGAACTGCAGCAATCGCAAGATGATACTTGGTGAACGTTCACTAGGCATGAATGACCCTGTGCCCAAGAATTTTTTCACTTTTCATTTCAACACCTATTGTCACACAAATTGTGAACAGTAATTTTGAAAAACTAACTGGTTATTCCTAATCCGAGAGACGCAAACTATAAATTCGGTCAGACGATACATGTGACAGAAAGTCGTGATGAACCTAAGAGTAATCTAGTTGATGGACAGGCAATGCCACGAGCAGCTCATTAATCATTCTCCGAATCGTGACCGACGTATCGTGTCCAAGGCCACAGGCTGCCGTGTGGTAGGTCACTTGGGCCGGATGTCTACATTGGGATAAGTAACTGACGTTGGAACGGATTTCCAAAAGACAGTCCTGACGTTCTTATATTATCTTATCTTCAATCGTATGTCCCACAGATTCTTGAACTTCTGAAACGCACAGGAGTAGGAATATTCCCTCTGTCCACGGCTTTAAGGTGACTGGGGAAAGGGGATTTCTCCTAACTCCGTGAACAGAGTGGCTCTTGCGACAGCGAAGTGTTGTCCCATGGTGATTCATACTTAAATCTCTCATTTACAGCAACATCACTTTCACTTTCTGTTGTCTTTAAGTGTTTTATGAAATAAACTACATCATCAGATTACATCTCGCGTTTTACATTCTAGCATGTCGCGACGTCATGTTGTAAATGCAGATTGAAATGGAATTTGCTTATGCTGTGCCAAATAAATCGCGGGACTTTACTTAACCCTTGCAGCATTTATCGACGCTGCTACGTGTCTGGACGACCAATAAGGATTATGTTAAAAGTAGATGTAGATGCGTACGCATTCCTACCATGCTCGTGGGTTTATAGAGATCATCACGGATTGCAGTATTAGTTGCTACATGCCATAGCATCGGATTAGACAGGCTCATAAAGTGTGGTTGTGAAATTGCTTGCATCATGTTACTTGCTGTGAGTTTTTAATTCATTAATACTCATTACTAAGAAAATTGATGATGAAATTTCGAGTGGCATTATTCGAAATGTTTTAATCGATTAGATTCTTGCAAAGACGTACTTACCAAAGTACACTGGTGAACCAAAACATTATGACCCCTGATTAATATATTATGTGATCCAAAGTATACTGACACCTGGTTGAAAATAACTTACAAGTTCGTGGCTCCCTCCATCGGTAAATCTGGAATTCAATACGGTGTTGGTGTATGACAGCTTCTAGTCTCCCAGGCATTGTTTCAATCAGGTGCTGGATGGTTTTTTAGCGAATTGCAGCTCATTCTTCACGGAGTGCTGCAATGAGGAGAGGTACCGATGTAGGTCGGTGAGGCCTGGCACGAAGTCGGCGTTCCAAAATATCCCAAAGGTGTTATATAGGATTCAGGTCAGGACGCTATGAAGGCCAATCCATTACATGGATGTTATTGTAGTGTAACCATTTCGCCACAAGCCGTGCATTATGAACACGTACTCGATCGTACTGAAAGCCGCAATCGCCATCCCCGAATTTCTCTTCAACAGTGGGAAGCAAGAAGGTGCTTCAAATATAAATGTAGGCCTGTGATGTGATAGTGCCACGCAAAAGAACAAGGGGTGCAAGACCCCTCCTTGAAAAACACGACCACACTGTAACACCACAGCCTCCAATTTTATTGTTGGCACTACACACGCTGACAGATGACGTTCACCAGGCATTCGCCATACCCACACCCTGCCATCGGATCGCCACACTGTGTACCGTGATTCGTTATTCCGCAAAACCTTTTCCACTGTTCATTCGTCCAATGGTTACGCTCCTTACACCAACCGAGGCGTGTTTGGCATTTACCGGTATGATGTGTGGCTTATGAGCAGCCGCTAGATCATGAAATCCAAGTTTTCTCATCTCCCGCCTAACTGTCATAGTATTTGCAGTGGATCCTGATGCAGTCTCGAATACCTGCGTGACGGTCAGGATAGATGTCTGCCTATTACACATTCCGACCCTCTTCAACTGTCGACGGTCACGATCAGTCAACAGACTAGGTCGGCCTGTACGCTTTTGTGCTCTAAGTGTCCCTTCACGTTTCCATGTCAGTATCACATCGATAACGGTGAACCGAGGGATGTTTAGGAGATTGGAAATCTTACTTACAGACGTATGACTCAAGCGACACCCATAACCTGATCACGTTCGAAGACCATGATTTCCGCGGAGCGCCCCATTCTGCTCTCTCACGATGTCTAATGACTTCTGAGGTCGATGATATGGAGTACCTGGCAGTAGGCGGCGGCACAATGCACCTGATATGAAAAACCTGTGTTTTTTGGGGTGTCCGGATACTTTTTATCACATAGTGTAGTTTGCTTGTCCATCTTTGGAACAAGAATACATCACTGATTATGCATACCACATCTGCGACAGTCTTTTGGTAGGTTTTTAGAGGTGTGTGGCATTAGATATCGACGCACAGGTCGTGAAATTCGTGTAAATGACGAGCCACTGATTAACGTCAGTAGTGATGTCGCTCTATAGCGACCCTGATGTGTTCCTTATGATTTACATAAACGAGTTTGGTCGCCGAGACAGAGGAGACAAGCCTCCGTATCTCATGTCCTGTGATTGATCGTGGACGCCCAACCACTTAGTGCCTAGTGGTAGTTTTTCTGTCCTTCTACTTCTTTCCGTAGATGCTCACGACAGCAACACGTGAACATTCGAGTATCTTTGTCGTTTTCGAGCTATTCATTCACAGGTTCTATGTAATAACAATCTGCTCCTTGCCAATGTGGCTAATCTCAATGGATTTCCCCATTTGCAACCCATACCTTCGTTAGGGTGATCCCTTGTCCGTTTCTGCTCCGCTTACATACTTTTGTTACCGCGACACGTTCCCGAAACACTACCAGGCAGCATCCAATGTAGCGGTTGGCAGTGGTCATAACGCTTTGGCCTAGCAACGTATTTGCCTGTATGGGCAGAAGACTGAAATTTTCGTCTTGTGTACGATCAGAGACTGACTGTTTGGCATACTGCAAAATTATCTATTATTAGACTTTAGTGTATCGCCGAGTTGCAAATGATGGTGAAACCATCAAAGATGGTGTACTCAGACTTTTTTTAATGCTACTCACGGTTCACTGAGAACTTGCAGTCGCTATGTGAGACGAAAAAGAGTGAAGGAAATGTTTATTCTTAATCTCTCCCTGCTGTAACATGGAACTGATTCTGGGACTGGGACTAAGAAACCTTCAGTGTCATATCGAGCAGTACCGCATAAACAAAGACTTAGCAAATGTTATAGGTTATACTGATTGGTTGAGAAACGTGATCGCAGTCATTTCCAGAACATGCAGTAGTATGTATATTAAGGTACGGGACTGTCATTGCAAAATTAATCATCAGCAACTGAAACTGAATCAGCTACGTCTCGCTCCAAAGAAAGAAAATGGCTTCTCTCTGCCTGCAGGATGTCACATAAATCGCTGTCCTTTGCCGTTGTTTTTGTACCCTTCAAATGTTACTAGTTTCGACTCTATATATCGATTTTCATTTTTGTTAATGCTAAAACATAATGTTCTATAATACTGACGACAGGAAAATGAGAAAACAAAGTTGTATTAATGTCGAGTGACTAGCTGGGTGAAGTTGATTACGAAACACGATATTTCCACAGCGAACCTTGCCGTCATCTTGTGTGTCTTTGCCATATCGGCCTTTCTTTACCCTGTTATTGTTTGAACAAAATGGGAAAAATCCTGGCTCGCGGTAACACTATATGAGTATTTTGTTCACACCTGAAAACGCTTGCTCTGTTAGATACGGTCAAAGATGGCTTAGGGCCCCGTAAACAGGGTATCGTATTCCGCGCTTATGTAGTAGGGCATACAAAGAGCCGACTGTGACGACAAGTGTGAGAACTCATACCTAACTCCTGCAATCAAAAATTTATGGTTGTGCAACACTGAATACTTACAAGAGAGATAATGAACTACACTGCTATACGAAACTTAAGTGCGAGCTAGTAAAAGAGGTGTAACTTACTAAGTACTTGATGGACATTAATGAAACTGCGGGAGCATGTGTCGGTTCTCTTCCAGCTGCGCGCAGAATGTTGGATGTCGTATGGCGCAAAATCGGCGTGAGTATAGCGTCAAATGATTCTAGCCCCCAAACATGAGGCGACTGAAGAAACGGGAAAAATCAGTGTTCGTCATTTAGCTAACAGTTATGGTGCACTGTGCTGGTCTTCTGAATTACAGAATGGCCTGGGGCAACATTTGGATGACTTCACACCGGGAAGAATCATCGGGAGCAGGTAGAGGGCCGAAGGGTGCCGAATTTAGTCCAGGAGTTCGGTTTTGTTCAGGCGCATAGGAAGTTTTCCGAACCATAGACACTGCTGCTAGACCGATAGAAAGTTGTCGACCACTGCCAGCTACTGCCGCAGATGACCGTTACATTACGCAGCAGGCATGAAGGGTCCAAATTGAAACAGCAGTTTCAATTGCAACCAAATTGAACAGGACTTCAAGGAACGCTATTCCACGCTCCACAGTGGGACGGCGTCTTCATGGGGTTGGTTTCCATACTGGACGTACGCTCACATGGTGAGACGTGGGAGCACGTAATCCACATCTACATCTACATGGATACTCTGCAAATCACTTTTAAGTGTCTGGTAGAGGATTCATCGGACCACCTTCACAATTCTCTATTATTCCAATATCGTATAGCGCGCGGAAAGAACGAACACTTATACACTTCCGTACGAATTCTGATTTCCCTTGTTTTATCATGGTGATCGTTTCTCAGCATGTAGGTCGGTGTCGGCAAAACATTTTCGCATTCGGAGGAGAAAGTTAGTGATTGGAATTTCGTGAAAAGTTTCCTTCGCAACGAAAAACGCTTTTGTTTTAATTATGCCTGTCCCAAATCCTGTATCATTTCAGTGACACTCTCTCCCCCGTTTAGCGATAATACAAAACGTGCTGCCCTTCTTTGCACTTTCTAGATGTACTCCGTTAATCCTGTCTGGTAAGGATCCCACACCGAGCAGCAGTATTCTAAAACAGGACAGGCAAGCGAACTGTAGGCAGTCTCTTTTGTAGATCTCTTACATTTTCTAAGTGTCCTGACAATAGAACGCAGTCTTTGGTTTGCTTTCCCCACATTTTCTACGTGTTCCTTCCAGTTCAAGTTGTTCGTAATTGTCTGGGTATTTAATTGAATTTACGGCCCTTACATTTGACTGATTTAGCGTGTAACCGGAGTTTAATGGATTTCTTTTAGCACTCATGTGGACAACCTCACACTTTTCGTTATTTAAGGTCAACTGCTAATTTTCGCACTATACATTTATCTTTTCTAATCCGTTTTGTAATTTGTTTTGATCTTCTGATGACTTCACAAATCGATAAACGACAGCGTCATCTTTGGACAACCTAAGACCGCTGCTTAGATTGTCTCCCAAACAGTCTAAAAAGATAAGGAACAGCAAAGGGCCTATTAACAGTACCTTGGGGAACATCAGAAATCACTTCTGTTTTACTCGATGACTTTCCTTCAATTATTACGAACTGTGACCTCTCTGATGCTGCATCGAGGAACGTTTTCAAGGATGGTTGTTCTGGTGGTCCAGGTGTACGATTACTGGCCTGCTCCTTCAACCAAATTAAACCCCGTAAAGCGCTTGTGGGATTCATTGGGGAGACATATAGTAGTACGTCCACATGCACCAACGACCATGCAGCGACTTACAATAGCACTTCTAGAGGAATGGAATGCCCTACCACGAGAACTCCTTACCAAGCTTGTGATCAGCATGGGAGTACATTGCAGAGCATTCACTGCTGTCTGTAGTGGTCACACATTCTATCGAGAACCACAACCCGCATTTTGTAATGTCCGGAGGACCATCATAAATTATGGAGACTGCAGTGCACGACGTTTTGTTGTCCTTGAATCGTCGTTTTTATTTGTCTATGTAGATATTTGTTTCAGTTACCTTCTGTGCTATACTGTAACAGTTTCTTCTTTGTATAGTCTGAGTTTCATCGAGCTTTGTTACTCGACAATGATATACATCACGCAGTAGTTTTGCAAATCATTATACGAACAAGGGAAATGCTGAGGGTGACTTCGCCGTTTCGGGATTATGTTTTAGAGAAGGCTGTTGAGATACGAGGGGCTGATGGAGACGGGGGAAGCTCGGCAGGACCGGAGTCCGTTTCCAACATTCGGTGATGTCCGCCTCCGTACCTGCGCAGTCAGCATGGCGGATTGCTAAACGAGGGGGTGCCGGTTCGATTCCCGGCCAGAGCAGAGATTTTCTCTCCTGAAGGACTACCTGTTGCGTTATCACGTTCTTATCGTCATTATTGACATTCCACTATTACAGTGGTTTTACGAGAAATGCCCGAAAGCAAAAGAAAGAAATAGAAAAAAGGAAAAAAAATCCGTGGTGTGCCCTGTCCACTCCATCCGATGCGGCATGCGACCAGGTAGCGGGTGAAAATGTGGGGAGAGAGAAGAGTGTAAAGGAGGCGCGATGTAGCAAAGACGCACATTCTATAAGTACCACCTGAATGTGATGGCTAGGTACGCTTCCGAAATGTGTTTCGTTAACGGCTAGACACGTGAGAAACAATACAAACACTTGATTCTCCGGTAACGCTCGAGGTCACGCAGAAGAGAGTTGGTTGTTGATCGAAGACCCATTACAATTAACTTAAGTGAAAAACACTCATGAACGGGTGACCTGTGCCATTGACAGGAGCTGATGAGTTTCTACCGTTTTGTGCTCGTGTCGTGCCCGTTGCTCCTCCTTCAAACATGTAGTCATACTAATCATAAAATTGCAGTAAATACATATTCTAATCAAATTTGTTGCCATGGAAGATCAATATTCTACTCAACGGACACCACTCAAAGACATACATTATTTATATTTTTTTGAGAGCGCGACGACTTGCTGATGTCTTTTTTTTTCACTGCAGATGCACTAATTTCGTCCGATTTCCCACGGGAATCAATAATTCGCTTGTAGGGGTTAACGGACGAGGGACGCTGCAGTGCAGAATGCGATTAGATGGAGATCTGGGTGATGAGGGATAGTTTCCGGATGGTCGAAGCGGCTAAGTCAACAGCTCGTGAGAGGCGGTTAATCTGAATTCGAGTCCCGGTCCGGCACTTTTTCCATAGCGTTACCACAACGCCCTGTGAGGCTGGAAGTCACGAATTCCTATCCATTCTTTCCTTTTCTTTCCACATTCTCTACTTCATATAAATGTATGCTTCATCATGGGTGGGGTCTGTTCTGTCGGACATGTCCGACACAATAGGCACCAACTCAAATATACAAAATATACAGCAAAGCGCTTCCTCAAAAGGCACCGTTCAATCTGATTGACAAGGCGATATACAGCGCTACATACTTGTACTGCTAGGATGAGGACTTCATTCAAGTTCTCATATATTTATATAATATAAATATTTTATGTTCTATGTTTTCATAAAAAATAAAGAATTTATTTCTGTTTTATTAACCTACTCGCCCGCAAATCAACGTAATAAATGAATTACATTGAATAACTGGAAAAACTGGTTGCCCCCAGATGCTTGCGACATACGGGTGAATTTCCGGTAAAGTATATAACTAGTTAATTCATTAGCCGCTGGTACAAATGAAATAGATACACGGTAGCACCTCAGTAACGAAAATTAAAATATAGCTTCATCTGACTGCCCTACATAAAAAACATTCAAATTCATTTTCAGAAACACAAGAACCATCGACAAACATAAAAATCGCCCAAAAACTACAACAAACGAAACGAAAACCACTGTGGAAACATATTCTATTTGTGGTCAGAGCATTGTACCTCCCGGTGACAGCGGTAGTCTGCCTTGCAATGCTGCCAGTTAGCAGACAATCCACTTAAAAAGTTTCCTTTCCGCGCTATTAACGCTGGAAATTGCTGTGCTCTACCGCGACATCATTCCCGTGAGACCAGCTATTCAGCGACGCTCCCGCACGTCGAACGGCTGTACTGGTTGAGTACTTTTTCGTGTTCCGTTTCCGCAATTAAAACGCTTCCCCCCTTGTTGTATTCAATATGTAGTCTATGAGGCTAATCGTTATTACTTTTTGCCCGATTCGTGTTGAAGTAGTTCTGAGGAAAAATCAGTGTAAAGAGTCACTAAATGGTTTCATCTTCAAATTGTTGTGCAGCAGTTAAAACATTAACGTGCAGCTGTATCTGAATTTCTTGTATCAACTGCAATTACACTCAGTTAGTATTTCACGTTCAGATCTTTCTGTCCCTTGTGAATGGAGTGTAAGTGTGAATGTGAGACTTTGTGCATATTCATGTATATGTTGGGACTGTGGGGGAGGGGGCTGTAGCTGTTCATGGTACAAAAATAGCCTAAAATATTGTGCTAACTCTGAAATAATACACACTAAAACCATTTACATTGTTGGGTCCACATTAACACCTCTGACTGGAATAATACGAGGCTCATCCAGGAGGTAAAGAACTTTTCGGTTTAACTAAACAAAAACAGAAGATATCAACACAAATCTTTATTTACAAAGCTACAGTGCCCCTCTCTATTTTTTTAATCTAACGCCATAGCTGTCAATGGCATCGTGGACTCAGTTTTTCAGTTCCCCTGTTCTAGTCTTCTACCTCCAAAGTCACGTCTTGTTTGAAAACTCCGTTTTTTGCGACGGTTTTCTACCCAAAAATTGCATTAGTTTCGGGAATAAGTGAAAACCAGTTGGTGTCAGGTAAGACGTTGGAATTCTTATTGTGTTAAACCGTAATGACTGATCGACTCCCACTCCGATCGCCGTCGTGGAGATTGGTTCTTCCTTGATTAAACATTCCTGAAGACCTGTTCATTGCAATATCACCATAAATATTATTCCTTGCTTATAATTTGTGATAGGCCCAACATTTTTGCATTCAGGAAACGAATGACACCACACACTCCGAATTTGCGGGGTTTTAGGTGTGTGCCGCCATTTCGAAAGTTACAGAGCAAAGAGGTTTGATCGCTCGACAACAAAACTCGGCTGACACTGGGACGGAACACCGAACTAACCGACAATCTTGTGATCGCGGTGGTGGGGAATCAACACCGGGCGTGGGGCGCAATTCTTCTTTACTTTCTGGACGGCCCTCGTACATAGTAGTTTGCTATGGTGTAAATATTTCAGAGCGTGACGTAGTGACTCACTGAAAACAAAGTGGTGCGCATGGGGCTGTCGACGAACGCTGGGTCATCCCATTCGCTTTTCTCGATCGAAATATGACTTGATTTTCGATGTTCATTCCGAATAAACTTTTCATTTTCGTTATGTTTTCTTGTCTTATATGCGACGTTGTCTATCCACCCGAACATATGCGTCTAAAATGTTGCGGAAATGGTCGTGCCTATAAATAAAGGACTTAGAACTAAAGCTGTCTTATCTTTTCCAAATGTTATATATCCAGTCTGTGGCTGACTACAAACTCTGCTGGTACAGAATATAGTTCCATTAGTATCACAGTGCTGAAAAAAGTTAGCTTGTTGAGGATCACGTTCTACAAGTATGGACAGAATCGTGACTGACAAGTGAAATCTCAATAGACGTTACTCATATCTGTAAATGAAAATCACTGATTTTTCTTCATACTTAAATAGGTGTGTGTGAAAAGATTCCTTAGTTATCATTAAGTATTTCTGAAGGAGCTTTCTACAATTTAACCAAATAGTATTTGAAATATGTCTGTCAAATTTTCTGATACCGTATGAGAATTTGAGCCATTAGTAACATAAGAAAATGAGTTTTAATAAAGAGATGAAGGCTGGAGAAGAATCCGCCAATAAATACAAAGTTGAAATGCATTTGTGTTGTTACTAGTGGAAACTATGTTAGAAATATTAAGATTAATGTTGCTACTTTCGGTAGCTTTATTTTTGCCACTAACGGGGTGCATCCAAGTTTCTGTTGACTTGCCAAATTACATGTATAGAAGGATGATTGCACTTCCATACATTATTTTTGGAATTCATTTGATGATTAACGCACTACGTAAGCTGTGTTTGTATTTGGTATTACATGGAATGCTCTGACACGTTTCATTCTACGGGAATATATTTTTTCTCCAAATGTGTAACTGTGCTACATTACCGTCAGTCATGAGAAGCCCTGCTTTTCTTTTGACTTAGCTACCGTTTCATAACTGGTTTGTTCACCATGTTATTAGATGTGTTCTTTCCTGAATTCCTATGTTAAATTAAAACAACAGCTTGAAAGGGAGTCTAGCGAGATTCTCATCTTGTGTACAAAAATGGGTGAGATTTATATAAGTGGACAGAATGGACACGAGGATCTCTTTGGAATGACTCTCGGTGGTGCATCGATCTTACTGTGTGTCTGCACAGCAAGGGCTGTTTACACATCATTATCTCTCAGGCAAGTGCTCATTTTCTCCCCGAGAAGCGCCTGGAGAAGTTTACTACACAACATAAGAAATGAAACCGAGAAGTGATACTCTTTGGTACGGTTTAGTTAAATTTCACCTTACTGTGAGGTATGAACAGGAATATTTATCACTACTTGCGCTGGATATTTGAATACGGCCCACGAGGTACAAGAGGAGATCATATCTGTTTTACGAAATCAGTGAAACACACTAAAATATCTCATCATAACAACAACGACAACCACTCAGAGAGGTGCAGCCAATTGAGTTTTGACATCGATACGAGTTCTTATCAATGCTTGGCACCGAACAGTTCGGGCCTAAAGATTTATTTTTCTGTTAGGTAACGTTGTAGAAGTATCGTTAGTTTAGTTGAATTTAAAAGCATAACGACAATAGCAGCCATGTGCATAAAATTAAATCTTTGGTAGCGTGGAGTTTGCAGATTGGAGAGAAGAGTATTTCTCATTGGACGAGCGTGCATTTGCAGCAACACGAAAACAGGTGCATCGAGGGTAGCGGCGTATAAAGGCGCTCCCAACAGCTGTACAGGGAAGTAACCTGTTGAAGTGAAACATTGTACCAGGTAGAGTTATAAATGCCAATTCTCATTCTGAATTATCTGTTTTAAGCCTTCGGATGTCATCGTACAATCCAACTATACCATATTTTTCCAAAATAATAAGGGAATATTTCTTGAATACTAATCATTTAAAGATGTTAACTGAATTTTCCCATAGTGTTTAATATTCTTTTTACAATGATTCGGCTATTTACAAAAGAATCAGAGACACTGCAGTTCTTATTCCTGCCACTTCATGTGTCATGAAAGTGTAATACTGACACTATTGTACCGAGCGTCTTCCATGTTAATTTATTCCTTGTCATTTGTTTTGGAACACGGACGCTATTGGATGGACCACAAACGCAATATTATCACGTGGTATTTAGGTTAATCAGCAAATGACAGCTTAACACAAAAATTGAAAAAAAACTTTCGGTAGGTGACACTTTTGTAACATTTTATATTATTTACCTGAGGTGACCCAATTCGTAAGACCTCATTTATGAAGGCCTTATTTCAAAGATGATATGAAATGATGACGTCACTTCCAGTACGGACTTCAGAATTTGACAGAAAAGAAATTCTTTTTAAAGTATTGTGACTACGATGAAGCATTGCTGGAAGACTTTTGTGGAAAGGGTCAACCAGTCGGTCACAAGAACGTTTTGGCCGGAATATATTCATTGCTAGATGTCATCTGTCCGCAACTGCTCTTTATTCCCATGGCATGTTGCATTTCTTCGTGCAGATCTCGCACCAACTTTCATTCTTAACTGCAAGTGAAGTAGCCGCCGTGTAAATTAACTTCCGCAGGTGAAAATGATATTCAGATATCTGTGATGAAATGGTTGTGGCTATAGGCGGTGCATTCCAACTATGTTGGGACAATGAAGATCGCACTCAGTTTTTTGATTACACACAAAAGACTGTAGGCTGTAAATAAGTATGAAGCTGTTGTTTCCAGCGAACTACTGCTGTTCGCCTTTGCTTTCCACAAGAAAAAAGAAGAGACTCGTATTCGGGAGTAGCTGGGTTAAACTCCAAGTAGGGTCACCTTGATTTAGATTTACTGTAGTTTTTCTAAATCCCTTTAGTTTAATGAGACACCACTCATTTTCTCCCCGCTGAAGTTAAGAGAACCGGAATTTGCGATATAATGCACAACGATCCTTGTGCCATCACCATTTATGTCGCCTAGTGACAGGGCTCATAGGGACACATATAGTCATTTTCCTATCGCTCCTTTTGTGAGTAAACTGAAAGGAGAACAGGGTACCCTCCGCCATACGCTGTACGGTAGCTTGCGGAAAATGTATGTGAATGTAAATATCTCTGTCTAGTTCCAGTTTGTATTCCAAAGCCTATTACGGTTGCTGGACCTTAAACTGTAATCTTCTTTCCTCCTATCTTAACTAATTATTTTTCTTGAGTACCGACATTCGTGAACTTTGACAGGGCTTCCAAATTTGTTGTTAATAATCTTTAACATGATAAATTAACATGATCAAATAATGCCCCACGTTGCACGAACACGACTTTTCTACTCTGATCTTCAAATGGAACAGATGATGTGATTTAAAATACTGTATATGCACACGAAATTGACACTCGGCGCGATGGCAGATAGGAGCGACGGTGAAGGCATTTTCCATTTGCAATCGCTCCCATCAGCCACCACCCTGAATGTTAACTTAGTTTACGGTAATATTACTCTCCTATCAGTCCATACCGACTGAAGTCACGGTTGTCTGAATAGTAAGTTTCACGCTACTGCACCTGTTTGATGTGCTCCACAAGATTACAGAGGTTTCGAATAAATCATTTGTACTTCGATCTCCAAACTATTTGTAACACCGAGCCACTGAAAAAAAGGCCTAGATTCGCTTTGAGAAGGTATACAGCATTCCGTTTTATGTGCACAGACTTTATATTTGAAGTTCGTGTTATAAGTTTTCTGTTGGAAATCCAGTGGTATGTCCTATAACAAGTTTAGGATTCCCGTGTAAAAACTTCCTGACGAGCGCCAGGCACAGTTCCGTTCTGATTCTGGCCATGTAGTCGTTTTAGTCGATAAGGCGCGCTCGCTGCGCCATCTGTGATCACAAGGGGGGACCCGACGCGGATTTCACTGCCGGAAAGGGCGCCTTGCGCTCCATCTGCTGGGCGCCTGATCAGTGGAATCAACGTAGCAAAATCGGCTATGGCTTCAGCGACAAAAGTAAATAAGTTTACAAATTTGCAACTGTTTGACCGTTTCTGAGTTGCATTTTATTTGCCAGTAGATTTCCGCCTACTTCCGCACTCAGTGCCGGACGAATTTACAAAATGTGGACAAAGATCTTGATACGTTTAACGACAAACAGTAATGACGAATGCGAGTGACGTTTCTCTTTGTTGGGCGGTACAGATCCTTCAATAGTCTACATTTAATGATCAGTTTGTTACTATTTTCTCTAGTAAGATAGTAATTAAAATACTTCGCGTAAAAGGCTTCATAATATGAGCGCTGTACTCAACTCACAGAATACGTTTCTTACTAAAGTTTTAATACACGAGTTTAAGATTCCCATACCATTGTTAGAAAACTTTTTTACGGACTTTGCTTCAGGTTGACTTTTACAGGATCATTACACTACAATTTCATCAATTCCCGGTCTAGAAGCATGTTACCCAATCTCGATACGAAATAACAAACAAGCAGCCACGCTACACTTCCACTTCCTCTTCTTCCGTTTATGAGCTCAAAAGTGAGTCAACTGTAGACAGCTCGTTTGTCCTTCTGTTTGATACGGGCAACACCATCAGAACGAACTAACCACCGTCAGTCTCCTCTTTGTAACTCCATGTCTGGCTTCAGCAGAAGAAGTTCTTTTCTGTGGAATCGAATTCTCGTTATTTACCCTACAATTAAGTTCCCAGGTAAGACTGTTGAAACCGGTTGTCTTGAATTAAAAAAATGTTTTGTGCGATCTTGGCTTTTTGAATGGTTTTTAACTAGGAGGCAACATCAGTAGAACTGTGTGAAAATTGTACCACTTTTGCTGGTGTGCATGTGGTAAATTTTGCGTGTGGTGAATTCCGTTTTGTTAGTTAACGCCCAGAAACGGAATGGTGAGTACCGATGATCATAGAACATGGGAAACAGTCAGCGTGTATTATATTACCCTCTTGTCACCGTATTAAAGTCTCATCTACCTTCTTCGTGAGCTGTCGATGTCATTGTCTACTGATTTAATTTGGCCTTCGCATTTCTTCGTGTGTCCGGCAAATTTACTATTCATTGTTCCCAATTCTTGGTCTGTCCTAGTGCTTAAATTTTCAGGGTACTTTTAAACTCCTCCAACTGTTCTGAATTGCACGTCTCCCCCCTTAGTCTCTTTTCAGGCGGTTAACCAGTTACTCAATTTGCAATACTCGGCACTCCAAAACTGTGTCCTCCTCTCTACCTCTCTCTGTCCATGTTTGCGTGTCGGTAAAAAGTCCGGACCTCTGAAAGCACAATTACGTTCCTTACTCCCACTTCTAAACTATTTTCGTGAACCAGTAGTAGCTGTTAATGCAGTTCGTAAACATTTTGTGTTCAGCGATTTGAGTGTGGTGATTGTGTCTCCCAGTCTTCAAAAGTGCCCTAAGCTTTTTGGTTCCCATTCACTCACTCAGATGTTATCTTAGCGGTCTGCGTATTTCGGCAAATCTTGACTACCAGCCGCACAGTCCACAATAGGAGTGTTTCCGGGACTCTGACAAAACAGCACGCATCCGCAGGCCACACAGCTACCTGAAACATCTCCTTTGTCCCCGTACAGCCTTGAGATGCAGTCTGCATTGTGTCTTATTGTGTCCAGCGAGAAGTCTGCTTACTCCTAAGCATTGTCCAGTGCGGCCGAGGTTCCTTGCACGTGCTCGACCGTACATCTACATCTACATTTATACTCCGCAAGCCACCCAACGGTGTGTGGCGGAGGGCACTTTACGTGCCACTGTCATTACCTCACTGTCCTGTTCCAGTCGCGTATGGTTCGCGGAAAGAACGACTGTCTGAAAGCCTCCGTGCGCGCTCTAATCTCTCTAATTTTACATTCGTGATCTCCTCGGGAGGTATAAGTAGGGGGAAGCAATATATTCGATACCTCATCCAGAAACGCACCCTCTCGAAACCTGGCGAGCAAGCTACACCGCGATGCAGAGCGCCTCTCTTGCAGAGTCTGCCACTTGATTTTATTAAACATCTCCGTAACGCTATCACGGTTACCAAATAACCCTGTGACGAAACGCGCCGCTCTTCTTTGAATCTTCTCTATCTCCTCCGTCAGACCGATCTGGTACGGATCCCACACTGATGACCAATACTCAAGTATAGGTCGAACGAGTGTTTTGTAAGCCACCTCCTTTGTTGATGGACTACATTTTCTAAGCACTCTCCCAATGAATCTCAACCTGGTACCCGCCTTACCAACAATTAATTTTATATGATCATTCCACTTCAAATCGTTCCGCACGCATACTCCCAGATATTTTACAGAAGTAACTGCTACCAGTGCTTGTTCCGCTATCATATAATCATACAATAAAGGATCCTTCTTTCTATGTATTCGCAATACATTACATTTGTCTATGTTAAGGGTCAGTTGCCACTCCCTGCACCAAGTGCCTATCCGCTGCTGATCTTCCTGCATTTCGCTACAATTTTCTAATGCTGTAACTTCTCTGTATACTACAGCATCATCCGCGAAAAGCCGCATGGAACTTCCGACACTATCTGCAAATACAACCTTGCCAGCTTTTATGACCCACCGTGCATCCCCTCCCCTACGGTGAAATTCAAGGTGCTTTCATATAGACTTCAATGCACGACATTGTAATCTAGAAAGTTAAGTGTTGGCATTCATTGGTACTGATTGTATCTCATTTATCGGTGGGGATTAATTTATCCTCATTTGACTTACCTCTTTCTTTTGTGTTCCACTCCAGGTATGGGTTGGTTTGGCAAAAACGGTAGCGAAATAAGACACACTGTATATTTGTAAACTTTAGTAGTCACTTGATTACAGAATAATGTCAACATCATCAGACAATACCATAACAAGTGTTGAAGGTGCTTACCTAAGGGTCACTTACGGCAAAGCAACAAATTTATTCTTCCCATAATGTCAAAGAAATAAGCTGCAGACGCCTTTGATCAGCTTAAAACATCCATATCTCGAAGGGAAGATAATGAACCGGACACTAAAGGAGAATATCAAATATGTGAGGAAGATTAAACTCCTTTACAAGAATGGTGAAACTCCAGCTGCCCAATGTATTGGTCACGGATATCCCACTCTATGCGAGCAGTCCTCTTAACCACTTTTTTTTTCTTTTTATTTGAGCTGGAGCGAGACGCGAACTCGGGACTTTTGCTTCTCGCGGGCAAATGTTCTACCGCCTTTCATTTTATTTATTTATTTATTTATTTTTTGCCACTTTTCGCCGAGATTCCAGGTGCTTGGCGGGATGGCGAAAATACTCTGTAAATGGTTTGCAAAAGTGGCCCGATAGTGTCGACGTCGACGCAGGGTGTGGTGTTGTACTTGAAGACGTGTCCAGAAGTCCGCTGGATCGACGATGTCGTCCAGGAAGAGATAGCTGATAGCCATGCCACTGGTCCGTGTGATGGCGTGGCCTTAGATGATAAAATGAAGTTTGTGTCAGGGTATATCAGCATGGTAGGAGAAACGTGATGTGGGGGTACTCGGAGATAGAAAGCCACAATTTTCTGTACAAGGGTCCAGACGCCTGCAGCTTCATTTACATAAATAGAAGAAAAGTTCGGTCATTTAGCTATATTATGTCACTGCACCGAACAATGCTCTGGAACAATCACGGTGTGCTATTTCCAAGTATTACAGCAAGCGTTTGAACTGGAAGTGGCTCATACAGTGGCACTGTACAAAACTCACACAGTCCACTATTGTCTTTGACGTTACCAGCGTGCCAGGTTGACAATATACAGTCTTCGGCACATAACGCCCTGGGAATCAGTACGCCACATAAATGACATACGGAAACTACTGAAGGAAACCATTGTGCAAACACACGCTGTTAATTCAATCGATTCTGAGGTGTAGTGGTTTGAGGCTGTCATTGACCGAAACTATGCCGATAGAAAATTAGTAGCTTCTACATTGTTACCAACTTGCTATTACAGCTCATTGTAAAAATGTAATTCTGATCTAGAGAAAAATTGATTTCAAAAGAATACAATCTCTAAATCTATTATAGTGCTTCCATTTTTGACAGTTTCAAACAATTCTATATGCGAAATAACGAGAACAGACGGTTTTCATTGACAATAGGTCATACTGTTTGCTCTTGACATACCCCCCACATCTTTCGTAGCAGCGTGTATAAACGTAGGCTTCTTATTTGAACTCGCAAAATAAACAATTGGCGCATTTCACACAGGTGCGAAAAAATAAATGTGTACGGACTTCTATATTCAGTGTGCAGCGTTATTTCGTACTTGGTCTTCTACTTGAGGTTCCCTCTTGGCTCTTGTACATGTTCTACAGTCTTTCCTTATCGCTTATGCCTATTTCTCTCATAATTTCGATCTGTTTGCACCATTTGACATTGCCGAAAGTTTTTTCCAGGTCGACAACTCCTATAAACTTGTCGACATTTTTGTTCGTTCTAGCCGACTCTTGCTGTCTTCGGAATTGTGTGAATGATGTTTTCCCTAAAGTCTGATGGTATTTCGCCAGATTCATATATTCTGCACACCAGCATAAATAGTCGTTTTGTCGCCACTTCACAAGACGATTTTTAAAATGTTATCTATCCATTTTGTCTTATTCGATCTTAGGTCTTCCAAAACTCTTTTAAATTCTGATTCTAATACTGGATCCCCTAACCTATATTCTTGTGTTTTCTATCACGTTATCAGACAACTCCTCACTATCATAACAGGCGTTACGTTATTCGTTTGAATTTGGTAGCATTTTTCTGCCCACAGTCCAAAGTATCACAGCAACTGCTAGCCGCCATGCGAGTTAAGCGTTTGTTCTAGAACGCGGCAGTTCTCGGCGGCACATTACGCTCGGCGCGCCACTTTGGAACTCGTATTTCATCGCGGGTTCGTGATGAATGGCGACCTCGCCAGCCGGGCGCCGTGTGTCGGCACCTTGCGGCGAGCCCCCATTACGTCGACGGCGGGCCCACGACCGAGGCTTACCTGTATTCGTCCAGACAGCGGGGCCGGCTGTGACTGCACGCGCTCGCCTCGCCGAGATTTACTGGCCGTCGCATTTGGGCCGACATGAGGACATGTTACCTCTAGCAGATAGCATCGCACGACTCCTGTAACTGACCACCAGGTTTCGTGCCTAGCATTCATTTGTAAGAGTCACACTTACACGAGGCACGAATTGACGAATAAAAACGCATCCTACAGTCAGATGTACATTCTTTCAGTCTTTATTATGCGCCAAGTTAGATGTAATCAGAGAGTACTCTACGGTATTGCCTCCTTAGTTAGCTTGCATTTATCGCGACTCTCCTACTCAGCGCAAAGCCCCAGGCGACTGGAAAAAACTGCAGATGACTCCTCCGTATAAGAAGGTTGTAAGAACGGACCCGGAGAATTACCGACCAATATCCTTAACATCATCTTGCTGCAGATTTCTTGAACGTATTCTGAACTCGACTATACTAAATTGAACGACAGATCTTCTGTCCTCAAATCAGCAAGGCTTTACAAACCATTGCTCGTGCGAAACACAGCTTGCCTTTTACTGGCTTGACATTGTGGAAACCATGGATGAAAGACAATCGGCAGACTCCACATACCGAGATTTCCGGAAAGCGTTTGAAACGCTGCCCTACTACAGACTGGGTAATAGAATCCCGTACGTTGTGCTCGACGGCGAGCATTTATCATAGGCAAAAGAATTGTTAGCAGCGCCCCAGCTAAGTGTATTAGGACCGCTATTATCGGTACGAATGCCACATCGTGAGTTACCTGTGTTCCGAAAGCCACACACAAAAACGAGATTTTTCCAGGACTATATCTCACTTTTGGTATATACGTTGTCTTGAAAGGCATAAGGAATTTATTGAGTGAATCTGTTATTGTTAAGTAATTATTAGGGGACGAGTTAATGGTACAGAATGTGGTAATAACACTTTCCTAGTTGGTAAGTGCTTATTCAGCAGAGCTTACAGTCTTATATAAAGGCCGCGCGGGGTAGCCGCACGGTCTAGGGCGTCTTGTCACGGTCTGCGCGGCTTTTCCCCGTCGGAGGTTCGAGTCCTCCCTCGGGCATGGGTGTGTGTGTGCCGTCATTAGCGTAAGTTAGTTTAAGTTATATTATATATTGTGTAAGCTTAGGGACCGATGACCTCAGCAGTTTGGTCACATAAGACCTTACCACAAATTTCCCAAATTTCTTCTATAAATGGAAAGAGGCTAGTGGGCTAGTGACGTGAGCGCCGTTTACATTAAGTATGCAGCCAACGAACGTTTTTGAGTGAGTTGACTGTTACAAGGTAAAATATGTATGTACCCCACACATTGCTCAACCATTAACCATGGACCTCGCCGCTGGTGGGAAGGCTTGCGTGCCTCAGTGATACCAATAGACGTTCCGTAAGTGCAACTACAAATGCAACGGAGGTGTATCTGTGGAGAGGCCAAACAAACGTGTGGTCCTTAAGAGGGGCAGCTGCCTTTTCAGCTGCTGCAGCAGCAACAGTCTGAATAATTGACTGATCTGGCCTTAACATCAAGCAAAACTGCTTTGGTGTGCTCGTACTGCGAACGGCTGAAAGCAAGGGGGAAACTACAGCCGTAATTTCTGCAGAGGATATGCATCTGTACTGTGTGACTAAATGATGATGGTGTCCTCTTGGGTAACATATTGCGGACGTAAAATAGTCCCCCATTAGGATGTGCGGATGGAGAATATTCAGGAGGATGTCCTCGTCAGGAGAAATAAAACTGACATTCTACGGGTCGGAATGTGAAATGTCAGATCCCTTAATCGGGTGCTAGGTTAGAAAATTTAAAAAGTGAAATGGATAGGTTAAAGTTAGATATAGTGGGAGTTAGTGATGTTCAGTGGTAGGTAAAACAGAACTTCTAGTCAGGTAAATACAGGGTGACAAATACAAAATCAAATAGGGGTAATGCAGGAGTAGGTTTAACGATAAATAAGAAAATGGGAATGTGGGTAAGCTACTATTAACAGCATAGTGAACGCATTATTATAGCTAAGACAGGTACGAAGCCCACACTAACCATAATAGTCAACTACTGTAGCTCCACAGACAGTGAAGAGATTGAAGAAATGTATAATGAGATAAAAGAAATTATTCAGGTGGTTAATGGAGACTAAAATTTAATAGTCACGGGAGACTGGAATTCGATAGCAGAAAAGGGGAGAGAATGCAAAGTAGTAATACTTCAACATGGGCTGGGGGAAAGGAATGAAAGAGGAAGCCGTCTGGTAGAATTTTTCACAGAGCATAATTATTATTCTCATGTTATAAACATACATAAAACACTGTTTATACAACTGTTGACAGATCAACACAGTTTATTTAATCTCTCACCAAAACTTGGCCACTTCCAGTGCATTTTCCGTTGTCTGGTGAGGTTGGCTGGACACAGTCGACACTGAAGCACATATTGAATAGTCTGTTCTTTCCTTCAGTCACATTAGGTTTTGTTTACTCCAATGTATCACCGTTTTTCCAGGTTAGTTCGTGATCTACCCATTCGTGACTCATCCTATTCAAGGGCCTCCAGACTGGTGAGTTCTCATGATGACCAGGGGGTAAAGATTCAGAAAATCTTTTCCAACCAGGAGGGTTCACCTCAGTTGTTGTGGGTAGGGCTGTTGCCCAAACATGGGATGGGTTTCTACCCCGCGCCACTTTCGTTCTTCCTATGTTTGCTGGTATCTCTCTTTGAACAGGAGATGGTGCATTTCCTGCGATATAATAGAACCATTCGACTGGACTTGACTTCAAGCAGGCTGTTATAATTCTGAATGTGTCATTTAGGGCAATATCCACATGTTTAACACGTGTTGCCTTATACCAAACAGGACATGCGTACTCTGCAGCGGAGTAACGTAATGCAGTTGCAGAAGTTCGGATGGTTTCAGCTTGATGCCCCACAGTGATCCGGTCAGTTTTCTCATTTGGTCTTGGTGGAGACTTTTGATTTGAAATTCATGCAATATTTTTTTGAACGTTAGAGATCTCTTAAGCACTATTCCTAGGTACTTAGGAGTGTCACTGTTCTATTTAACACCGGACCATTCCATCTTGAAAATGCGGGTGGTTTCCCTATTTCTCAGATGGAAAGCACACACTTGTGTCTTCGATGGGTTTGTTTTAAGCTGCTTTATTCTGTAGTATTTTGACGGAAAACTGCACCTAAAGGCGGAAGAACTATTTTCTATGAACTGTGTAAGATTGAGTAATTGTCCCGTGCACCTTTTACCAGAGAGGAATCCAGCTTGCCGAGGTATAAGCAAGGGATCAATAACATGTGAGAGACAGTTTAAAATCATTCTTTCTAACAGTTTGCAAAGGTGACACAGTAGTGCGATTGGTCTAAAATTCTTTGGACTTTTGTCCGCAGCTTGTGGTCGTGCGGTAGCTTCCCGCGCCCGGGTTCCCGGGTTCGATTCCCGGCGGGGTCAGGGATTTTCTCTGCCTCCTGATGACTGGGTATTGTGTGATATCCTTAGGTTAGTTAGATTTAAGTAGTTCTAAGTTCTAGGGGACTGATGACCATAGATGTTAAGTCCCATAGTGCTCAGAGCCATTTGAACCATTTTTTCTTTGGACTTTTTCCTTGTTTACCAGATTTCAGTACGACAATGACTCGGCTCTTCCGCCATATCTTTGTAATTTGACATCTATCAGTACACTTATTGACCTTCGTGAATGGGAGTGAAAAGTTGTTATTCTCCTCTTGCTCAGTTCTTCGTAGTTTTGGTTTCTTGGATTTAGTGAGAGGGCTTCCCATTTACCAGCAGCTGGTATGCTATTTGTTTGGCGGTGATATTTTGGTGTGTAGTGATCTTAGCTGCATCACTGCACAAGGGTCGCAGGAGTCTCCAAGCCTTATGAATCTCTCTTTTCAGATCTAGGTTTTCTACTGTTTTAATCCATTTTCCCCTGTTTGACTCTCTTATAGTGGAAATGAGTGTGTTTTCTGTTTCTATAATTGTTTCACTGAAAGGGTTTTCTCTAAATAATTTTTTATATTCTGCAAATAAGGATGCCTGATCTGATGTTAGCTCGGGGATGCAAGATGTTCGGCAGACACGAGGGATAGATATTTTGGAAGATCTCTTTACGGCCGCGCTGAAGGTGTCGTATTGTTCTGCTGTTGGTTCTACAGAAGACACTTGGCGTCCATTAAATCTGCAAATCCCGATAAAAAGATAAACCTCCTCCGAAGTGGGATTTTTTGAGGTCTAACAGCAGCAAATGTTTGGCATATTATTGGTCTATGTTGTGAATTTGGTATTGGAGAACACACAGGCTTTATACACTGTTGGTGGTGAATACGAAGTCGGGATTCTACCCCCGCCTCCACCTGTCCGGTTTTCATCTTCATTGTCATAGCCTCAAATGCTGCTATGGCTGTTGAAATTGCCAGTCACAATCTGAACGTGTTTAATTTTGTAATTTGTTGGTTTATTAACGTGAATTCTTCACCCGGTGGTTTTCAGAGAGACTAAATGGTGCAATTAGCTGTTTATATAGTAAGAATTTCGATGTCAATTTCTTCTGTGAGTGATGAGGATAGAACTTGGACGTCTGGAGGCACGAAGGTAGCGCTTCCGTATTTATCATGTGATCTTTCGATGGTAAGACGCATTCCGTTTATTTTCAGTCTACGCATGTCGCAGCTCTTGTACGATTTTTGTATGCGCAGTACATGACATTGGTGCTGTCTGCAAAGATCTTGTAGCAGTTCTTCTTTGGATGATGTTATTCCTTACAATTTGATTGAGGTAATGGCTGTGGCGCTAAAATAGGCTTGGATATGGATGTTCCTGCTGTAAAAGGATCAGCCATAATTTCGTGACGCCCAAGCTAAGAGCAGTTGCTTTTCTCAATCGCAATCTTCGTCGAGGCTCCTGTTATATACTCCAGAGCATAATATAATCGCTAACACTTGGTTTAAGAATCATAAAAGTAGGTTGTATACGAGGAAGACCTGCAGAAAGAGGAAGGTTTTAGTTTGATTATGTAATGGTAAGACAGAGATTTCGGAAACCAGATTTTAAGTTGAAAGACATTTTCAGGGGCAGATGCTGACTGTGGCCACATTTTACAGGTTATGAAATGTAGATAAAAACTGAAGAAGTTGCAAAAAAGTAGGAATTAAAAGACACGAGACGTGGATAAATTGACAGAACCATAAGTTGTTGAGAGTTTCGGTGGGAGCATTAGGGAACGATTGACAAGAATAGGGGAAAGGAATACAGTAGAAGGTGAATGGGTAGCTTTGAGAGATGAAATAGTGAAGTCAGCAGAGGATCAAATAAGTAAAAAGACAAGGCCTAGTAGAAATCCTCGTGTAACACAGCAGATATTTAATTCAATTGTTGAAACGAGAAAATTTAAAAAAATTCAACAAATGAAGCAGGCGAAAAGGAACACAAACTCATAAAAAATGAAATTGATAGGAAGGGCCAAGTGGCTGGGCATAAATGGCTAGAGGACAAATGTAAGGATGTACAAGCCTATATCACTAGGGGTAAGATAGAAGCTGCTTACAGGACCTTTGGATAAAAGAGAAACACCTGTATGAATATCGAGATCTTAAATGGAAAACCAGTCCTAATTAAAGATGGGAAAGGAAAAACGTGAAAGGAGTATATAGAGTGTCTGTACAAGGGAGATACACTTGAGGACAATTTTATGGATATGGAAGAGAAAGTAGACGAAGAAGAGGAGCGACATATGATACTGCGTGAAGAAAATGACAAAACACTGAAAGACCTAAGTAGAAACAAGGTCCCGGGAATAGACAACATTCCATTAGAGCTACTGATAGCCTTGTGAGAGCCAGCCAAGACAAAACTCTTCCATCTGGTGAGCAAGATGTATGAGACAGGCAAAATACCCTCAGGCTTCAAAAAGAATATAATAATCCCAATTCCAAAAAGAAGCAGGTGCTGGAAGGTGGGTAGATTACCAAGCTATCAGTTTAATAAGTCACGGCTGCAAAATACTAACATGAATCGTTTACAGAACAATGGAAGCTGTCCTCGAGGAAGGTCAGTTTGAATGCCGGAGAAATGTAGGGACACGCGAGGCAATACTGACCCAACGATTTCTCATAGAAGATAGGTTAAGGAAAGGAAAACCCACGTTTATATCATTTGTAGATTTAGAGAAAGCTTTCAACAGTGCTGACCGGAATACTTCCTTTCAAATTTTAAAGATGGCGGGGGTAAAATACAGGAATTGAAAGGCTATTTACAATTTACAGAAACCAGATGTCAGTTATAAGAGCCGAGGAGCACGAAAGGGAAGCAGTAGTTGAAAATGGAATCAGACGGGATTGTAGTCTATCCCCGATGTAATTTAATCTGTACATTGAGCAAGCAGGAAAGAAAAGCAAAGAAAAAATTAGGTAGAAATTAAAGGTCAGGGAGAAGAAATAAAAACTTTCAGGTGTGCCACCGACATTCTAATTCTGCCAGAAACAGCAAAGAACTTGGAACAGCAATTGAATGGGATGGACATGGTCTTGAAGGGAGGATACAAGATGAATATCAACAAAAGAAAAACGAGGGTAATGGAATGTAGTCGAATTAAATGAGGTAATGCTGAGCGAATTAGATTAGGAAATGAGGCACTGAAAGTAGTAGTTAAGTTTTGCTATTTGGGCAGCAAGACAACTGATGATGGCCGAAGTAGAGCGGATATAAAATGTAGACTGGCAATGACGAGAAAAGCTTTCCTGAAGAAGAGCAATTCATTTCCGGTAATATTTGTCTGGCGTGTAGCCACGTATGGAAGTGAAACGTGGATGATAAAAAGTTTAGACAAGAAGAGAACAGAAGCTTCTGGAATTTTCTGCTACAGAAGACTGCTGAAGCTTAGATGGGTAGATCGAGTAACTAATGGGGAGGTACTGAATAGAGTTGGGGAGAAAATGAAATTGTCTCACAACCAGACTAGATGAAGGGATCAGTTGGTGGGACACTTTCTGAATCATCAAGGGATCACAAATTTAGTTCTGGAGGGAAGCGTGGGGGGATTGAAAATCGTAGAGGGATACAAAAAAACGAATACAGTAAACAGATTCAGAAGGATGTGGCTTGCGATAGTTACTCGAAGATGAAGAGGCTTGACCAGGATAGAGTAACATGGAGAGCTGCATCAAACCAATGTTCGTACTGAAGACAACAACAACGGAACATACGTCGAGTCGTTTTAGAATTTCTGTGAGCTGAAATCCGGAGGCTAGACCTAGGAAGAGGGTGTTATGTCATGTAACATCTGTTTTCTGGTGTGACTCAATAAAACAACAACGCTGCCATGACTAATGCAAGAGGCCATGGACGATTGTTAGACCTGAGCCGGTCAGACTTAGTTACTACAGGGATTAACTGCTGATGCGATATAAACTACCACCATGGCATCAAGTGGTTACCATGTAGCTGGGCCAACCGAGAGACCCGTGTCGTATTAACAACACAACAGAACGACAGCTCCACTGTGGCACAGGTTCCTGAGCTCTGTTGGGGCTACGTGACAGGAACTGATGCCTCGGCAAAACATGTATGCACCAAGCCTGAATAAACAGCACTCATTTTTAGGTACATTGCTGGAAATTCGTTTAAATGCCCACGGTCATGTGTGGAAAATACATGTTTATTTACGTATATGGTACACCTCACGTTTTTCCCGTACTGTTTACAAAGAAGCAAAACAAGATACAGTCTCATTTCACCATTCCAATTAGGCTGAGTAATTAAAAATTGAATAAAGGTGGTCTTTCGGGTAAGAAGGGACGGAAGTTGGTACAAAAGCTGGTCGGCAAGATGAAGTGTAGACATTCACGTCAACAGTTCGCTACAGTTACGGTTTGGTGGTGTTCTGCTAACGTCGCACGTCAGTTATTGTGACAATGCGGGAGAGGAAACGCTCTATCGGGTGACGATCAAGGCCATATTAAGAGGTACAAAGAAATTGACTTGTCTAACCACCATATTGCAAAGAAATTACGGCGTTCCAGTTGTGTTATGGATAATTTTGTCAGACTGGATGCACAGTATGGCAATATGGCTGGACACTAAAAATATAGCATTAGATACGCGTTTGATTCTGCGTAAAGCAAACATCAGCAGTTTCTGTTCCTCTCAAGTCGTGGCTAATTTGCAGTTATCTGTTTTCAGATGCGCTAGACAAATCTTGGCTCAAGACGCGTATCTGGCATTCAAGAAACGACTCCATAAGCCACCTTTAAACAATGCGCATAAGGAGGCTCGACTGAAGTTTGCGAAAGAATGTATGTAGTGGACCGCAGAATGGAAGAAAGTAATTTTCAGTGATTAGAAGTTTAATTTGGATGGGCTAGATAGTTTTCAGTATTACTGGCATACAAAAGAATATTTTCGGATGGGTAGAAACTTCTGGGACGCAGAATTATGGTCTGAGCAGCATTTTGTGCTAAAGATCCTACCCAACATAGCATGGCTGTACCCCAAAATGAAGTCCGATGATTATGTGAGAATGGAGGAAGTTGAATTGGTTCCCATTTAAAAGGAATTTAACGATGGTAATTTACTGTTCCACTACGACGACGCTGGGATTCACAGGTCTGCCAAGAGCAAATGGTGGTTTCAATATAAAGGAATTACACTTCTGAACTGATAATCGAAAAGTCTGGATTTAAATCGCTTCGGGAATCTATGGAGGATCCTAGCATGACGTGTTTAGTGCAATGGACGACAAGCTGAGACTGTGACCGAGCTGAAAACTGCAACTGAATGGAGTATACCTCAGTCTCAGGAGGAGAGATCGCTGCACTTATGCAACCAATGCCTAAGAGGATTTTCACTGTTGTTAAGAACAATGGAGGTTCGACTAAATACTAGATCACAGTTGTGATGTATTTACTGTATACGTTAGAATATTCTGACAACAATTCATAAGTGCCTTTATCTCAATTTTCACCCCTAAGCTTGTCTTCTTTCTTTATATTTTTTAAGTAGCAATGCTAATAGTAAAATGAGAATGCATTTTGTTTTGCGTTGTTGTAAACTGGATGGAAAAAAATGCGTGCTGTAACAATTATGTAAATAAACATGTTTTTCCCATAAGTAACCACGTGCCTTTAAACTAAGTACTAGCAGCCGCGAGCTTCGTGGAGAGGCCCACGACATGAATCTACGAGGTGCCTGAGGCTCCAGGTCGCCTGCTCACCTAAGCGCCTCCACATCCGCCATCTTTAATAAACGCTCTGGAGTTAATTGACTCTCCCCCCCCCCCCCCCCGCCTCTCCCCCCCTCCCTGGCCGGACATCTTTACAACTGTCGTAGTGTGTTCACCAATAAAGTGTACGTTTAATCAACGATGTCTTTTAATGACACGTCAGCCTGCAAATAGACAACAATTCGCCGGCCCACTGCTAACCAGCCTAGGATGTTGAAATATAGTGGTTACCCACCGCCAGCCATTAGAACAAATTCGTTACATTTAAATATCATCACGAGTGACTGGTTGTGACCAACAGGAAGTGTTTAAAATAGGGATGATAAGATGGATAGTAGACGTTTCTCTAGAAGGGGATGGACAAAGAATTAGAACGTTGGTCCAGGCACGTAAATTTTGTGGTTATCCTGCCACAAATGCTCACGGTCATTTCTAGTATCCATTGTAGAGCAATATCTAGTGGAGGAGCCTTACACTGATTATGTGGGCCCGTTCCCGCGTTCGGAACGAGGTAACTGGAATGTATCGACACATTTGTATGTTACTACACTCCTGGAAATTGAAATAAGAACACCGTGAATTCATTGTCCCAGGAAGGGGAAACTTTATTGACACATTCCTGGGGTCAGATACATCACATGATCACACTGACAGAACCACAGGCACATAGACACAGGCAACAGAGCATGCACAATGTCGGCACTAGTACAGTGTATATCCACCTTTCGCAGCAATGCAGGCTGCTATTCTCCCATGGAGACGATCGTAGAGATGCTGGATGTAGTCCTGTGGAACGGCTTGCCATGCCATTTCCACCTGGCGCCTCAGTTGGACCAGCGTTCGTGCTGGACGTGCAGACCGCGTGAGACGACGCTTCATCCAGTTCCAAACATGCTCAATGGGGGACAGATCCGGAGATCTTGCTGGCCAGGGTAGTTGACTTACACCTTCTAGAGCATGTTGGGTGGCACGGGATACATGCGGACGTGCATTGTCCTGTTGGAACAGCAAGTTCCCTTGCCGGTCTAGGAATGGTAGAACGATGGGTTCGATGACGGTTTGGATGTACCGTGCACTATTCAGTGTCCCCTCGACGATCACCAGTGGTGTACGGCCAGTGTAGGAGATCGCTCCCCACACCATGATGCCGGGTGTTGGCCCTGTGTGCCTCGGTCGTATGCAGTCCTGATTGTGGCGCTCACCTGCACGGCGCCAAACACGCATACGACCATCGTTGGCACCAAGGCAGAAGCGACTCTCATCGCTGAAGACGACACGTCTCCATTCGTCCCTCCATTCACGCCTGTCGCGACACCACTGGAGGCGGGCTGCACGATGTTGGGGCGTGAGCGGAAGACGGCCTAACGGTGTGCGGGACCGTAGCCCAGCCTCATGGAGACGGTTGCGAATGGTCCTCGCCGATACCCCAGGAGCAACAGTGTCCCTAATTTGCTGGGAAGTGGCGGTGCGGTCCCCTACGGCACTGCGTAGGATCCTACGGTCTTGGCGTGCATCCGTGCGTCGCTGCGGTCCGGTCCCAGGTCGACGGGCACGTGCACCTTCCGCCGACCACTGGCGACAACATCGATGTACTGTGGAGACCTCACGCCCCACGTGTTGAGCAATTCGGCGGTACGTCCACCCGGCCTCCCACATGCCCACTATACGCCCTCGCTCAAAGTCCGTCAGCTGCACATACGGTTCACGTCCACGCTGTCGCGGCATGCTACCAGTGTTAAAGACTGCGATGGAGCTCCGTATGCCACGGCAAACTGGCTGACACTGACGGCGGCGGTGCACAAATGCTGCGCAGCTAGCGCCATTCGACGGCCAACACCGCGGTTCCTGGTGTGTCTGCTGTGCCGTGCGTGTGATCATTGCTTGTACAGCCCTCTCGCAGTGTCCGGAGCAAGTATGGTGGGTCTGACACACCGGTGTCAATGTGTTCTTTTTTCCATTTCCAGGAGTGTATTTGTTCTTTCCGCAGCGGAAACTTTGGCGAGGCTTACTATTTGTTGCTTGCGGCCTACATTCAGTAGCTTATGACCTACCAGTATCTGGTTTCAGATAATGCACGGCCTTGTGATCCAACATGTACCGCAAGTTCTGTTTTTGGACGCATTTAGCAGACGTCACCACCACATCATATTATCCGTTACCATCCTTTGTAGAACAAATTAATTGTGACTTAACGCTTTAAGTGACAAAAGGTTTATTCCAGCATAATAATTAAATACATGGGGGGCAGCAATGAATAAAACTGTTGAATTAATTTTGTATTTATAAGATTACCATGAGTTGTTCTTGTGGTCTTCAGTCCAGAGACTGGTTTGATGCAGCTATCCATGCACATCTGTCCTGCGCAAGCTGCTTCATCTCCAAGTACCTACTGCAACCTGCATCCTTCTGAATCTGCGTAGTGGATTCATCTCTTGATCTCCCTCTACGATTTTTACCCTCCACGCTGTCCTCCAATACTCGATTGGTGATCTCTTGATGCCTCAGAACGTGTCCTACCAACCGATCCCCTCTTCAAATTTTGCCGCAAATACCTCTTCTCCACAGTTCTGTTCAGTACCTCCTCATTAGTTACGTGATCTATCCATCTAATCTTCAGCATTCTTCTGTAGCACTACGTTTCGAAAGCTTCTAGTCTCTTCTATTTTAAAACATTTAACGTCCATGTTTCACTTCCATACAAGGCTGCACTCCATACAAATACAGAAAAGACTTCCAGACACTTAAATATATACTCTATGTTAACAAATTTCTCTTCCTCAGAAACATTTTCCTTGCCATTGCCAGTCTACATCTTATATCCTCTCTACCTTGACCATCATTAGTTTTTTCGTGCCTCAAAGAGCAAAAAACATGGTTCAAATGGCTCTGAGAACTATGGGACTTAACATCTGAGGTCATCAGTCCCCTAGACTTAGAACTACTTAAACCTAACGAACCTAAGGACATCACTCACATTCATGCCCGAGGCAGGATTCGAACCTGCGACCCTAGCATCAGCGTGGTTCCGGACTGAAGCGCCTAGAACTGCTCGGCCACAGCGGCCGGCAATATGGAAGTGTGTGTGTCATATAGCACAAGTGACGTCAGTATGGAGAGTTATTCCCTGGGCAGTGAAGTTTGATGCCATTAACAAAATGTGAATACCACACCTACAGAAAGTTGTTCTCAAGGAGATTCTGTGTGTCACTATCACTTGTTGTTGTTGGTACGATTAAGATATCCTTTTACTTTATAATCAACACTACTGCGAAGTTTTTGCAGTGTAACCATGGTCAAGCGAGTACATTATCACACTTCTAAGAGGTATGTTACACCACTGGTGTTCAATACTTTAAAAAATAAATAAATAAATAAATTCGGCCAACCACCTGCATTTTAACTATGTGTCACTAGACGAACGTTTACGCTGCAAGCCAGTTATATCTGTTTCCGTTTGATTTGTTGTACTACATTCAGCGCTGTGGCGCTGATTACATGATATAAGAATATTTTAATGTATATATAATCTATAGCCAGAATTTTTGTCATTCTTGATCTGTCAGATTCAGGGTGATATATCCAGACGACAATTACCTTTGCTCAATTGTTGTTAAAGATATTCTTCTTAGATACGAGCTATGTACAATCTATACTTGCATCTGTACTCTGCGAATGACTTTAAAGTATGTGGCAAGGTGTTCTGTTTATTTTATCATACATTAGAATTTCTCTCAGTTCCACTTCTGGACGAAGAGACAGTGATATATCATTGCCATATGCATGTTAGAGTTCTCCCCTTGAAGTTTAGGGTCACCACAATCGATTTCTTGTAGAGTAGGACTCTGACCAACGTGGAGCTAATGGCCTGCTCTTTCTGTGATCGATCTAAACGGTTTGTGGCTCGAAACTACCAGGCTTTGGCTTTGGGCTAAAGAATTTCCCATGAACACAGATGCTTCCCAGCAACTTTTGTAATTAAATTTCAGAAAATTCCAAGTAGGCGACAGCACCTCAAATGCTACCGCTCACTTCTACAGGTCTTTCCCTTTGTTCATACTCAGTTTTTTTTTAACTAGGAAATGTTTTATCTCAGCTCTTATGAATGCAAACATATACAGGGTGTTACAAAAAGATACGACCAAACTTTCAGGAAACATTCCTCACACCCCAAGAAAGAAAATATGTTATGTGGACATGTGTCCGGAAACGCTTTCTTTCCATGTTAGAGCTCATTTTATTACTTTTCAAATCACATTAATCATGGAATGGAAACACACAGCAACAAAACGTACCAGCGTGACTTCAAACACTTTGTTACAGGAAATATTCAAAATGTCCTCCGTTAGCAATGATACATGAATCCACCCTCCGTCGCATGGAATCCCTGATGCGCTGATGCAGCCATGGAGAATGGCGTATTGTATCACAGCCGTCCACAATACGAGCACGAAGAGTCTCTACATTTGGTACCGGGGTTGCGTAGACAAGAGCTTTCAAATGCCCCCATAAATGAAAGTCAAGAGGGTTGAAGTCAGGAGAGCGTGGAGGCCATGGAATTGGTCCGCCTCTACCAATTCATCGGTCACCTAATCTGTTGTTGAGAAGCGTACGAACACTTCGACTGAAATGTGCAGAAGCTCCATCGTGCATGAACCACAAGTTGTGTCGTACTTGTAAGGACACATGTTCTAGCAGCACAGGTAGAGTAGCCCGTATGAAATCATGATAACGTGCTCCATTGAGCGTAGGTGGAAGAACATGGGGCCCAATCAAGACTTCACCAACAATGCCTGCCCAAACGTTCACAGAAAATCTGTGTTGATGACATGACTGCACAATTGCGTGCGGATTCTCGTCAGCCCACATATGCTGATTGTGAAAATTTACAATTTGATCACGTTGGAATGAAGCCTCATCCGTAAAGAGAACATTTGCACTGAAATGAGGATTGACACATTGTTGAATGAACCATTCGCAGAAGTGTACCCGTGGAGGCCAATCAGCTGCTGATAGTGCCTGCACACGCTGTACATGGTACGGAAACAACTGGTTCTCCCGTAGCACTCTCCATACAGTGACGTGGTCAACGTTACCTTGTACAGCAGCAACTTCTCTGACGCTGACATTAGGGTCATCGTCAACTACACGAAGAATTGCCTCGTCCATTGCAGGTGTTCTCGTCGTTCTAGGTCTTCCCCAGTCGCGAGTCATATTCTGGAATGTTCCGTGCTCCCTAAGACGCCGATAAATTGCTTCGAACGTCTTCCTGTCGGGACACCTTCGTTCTGGAAATCTGTCTCTATACAAACGTACCGCGCCACGGCTATTGCCCCGTGCTAATCCATACATCAAATGGCCATCTGCCAACTCCGCATTTGTAAACATTCCACTGACTGCAAAACCACGCTCGTGATGAACACTAACCTGTTGATACTACGTACTGACGTGCTTGATGCTAGTACTGTAGAGCAATGAGTCGCATGTCAACACACGCACCGAAGTCAACATTACCTTCCTTCAATTGGGCCAACTGGCGGTGAATCGAGGAAGTACAGTACATACTGACGAAACTAAAATGAGCTCTAACATGGAAATTAAGCATTTCCGGACACATGTCAACATAACATCTTTTCCTTATTTGTGTGTGAGGAATGTTTCCTGAAAGTTTGGCCGTACCTTTTTGTAACACCCTGTATAAAGTATCGATTCGAGCGAGTTGTCGCATTTTGCAAGACACTGTACACGCATTCTGCAGTCCGGCCAGAAACATTTAGGTTTTCCGTGATTTCTGAATCAGTCACTTAAGGTAAATGTTTGGGTAATTCCTTTGAAGGAAAAGGACCAATCTGCTCCTCGTCCTTCCATAATGCTTCGCCACTCGCCGACGAGACCTTGAACTCTAATCTTCCTTTCTTCCTTCTTGTATTTCAAATGATGTGTTGACAAAACAGCCTGTATCTGCTTACAGATTTATTTTGTGCTTATTAACAACATGCCTCATTTCCTTATCTAACAATTTTGTGTATCAGTGCATTTTGTAATACCGACTAAATCGTTTTCATGCGAGAGACTGTATAAGAAGTTATTCCACACGTGATTCAGCTGTAATACCAGGCCTATATAAATGGAAAAATAATCTCTGAATACTACCAATTTATAATGAAATATATTCAGTTATGAACAGCATTAGTGCTCCGCATAGAGACAATATTATCTTTTCCGTTGAGACAAGCAGTGGAAAAACAGTCTTTTCAAAATGGAAAGAAAGTCAACTGCATGTTCTAAACAGCTTAGTGTATAGAAACTGCTGATTACTATCTTAAAACATGAAATTCGTGTCAGCGTCGTACCCACGAATGGCAGTAACCGCATTTAACACGATTTTCATCCGATCAGTTGTAAATTAGAAGATGAAAAATAAACAGAAAAACACAAAACATAAAACTTAATCAATTATTACCGTTAGCCTAACGAACTATTATTCTAATCTGCTGAAACTGTTAATTATTTCTTTTATAGTCATTCCATATATTCAAAGTTGGTAATGCACCTCGTAATTGTTACATTATATTCGAATAGCCCGGCAGACCTCTAACAGTAAGCGAGAGGCGGATGTATGTGTGCGTGGGCTGAAACTCAAACAATCTTGCCTTTTTTTCTTGTTTTCTTCGACGTGCCGGCTTCCATTCGTTGAGCGAAGTGAGTCTGCATCCAAAATTAGTGAGCACTGCAAGGACGATCAGTATATTACTGAGACGTGACTTGCAAACCGGAGTAGAGGCGTAACGGTGCCCTGGTGTTTACCAAGACATCTCGTCGTCAGCAAAATGAAAACTACCCAGGAACGAAATATCTCGTCACGCTAGAAGAATAAAGATGAAAAATTCTATTGAAACACGCTAAATCTTTACAACTTAATATAAATTATCAGTTACAAGGTTCTTCATCATCTTCAAATTTAGTGCAGAAAAGAGGACAGTACAGAAACTCTGTCATACTTCAGAGTGACCAATACAGTCATTGCAAATTGACACAGGAGTAACACTTATCATCTGCTATCTGAACATCACACGAACATGGCAAAGTAATCTAGCTAGTAACGTATTAAAATGCAGTGAGTTGAAATGTTTTAGTTACAGTTATTAATACAAACAACCGTTATTACGCCAACAGTAATAAAGTTTCAGTTGTTAAACATATCCTCATGTGTATGCTATCCTCCCGCATCTCAGACTTTTTGTCTGCTAACTGATACGAAGATGGATTGTGTGTGACCAGAACACGTGTAGATGGCGTCGGAGGACACCACGTTACTTTACAATGACCAATAATTATGTATAAGCGTGCTTTGAAAGTCATAAATATCAATTAGTGGCTGCAATCCATTCATGTACAATCGTATTTCACTCAGGGAGTGACCTGGTCATGCTAAACGCGTGAATGCCTTATGTTAAACGCATTCGTCAACCAGTCCACCTTTGTGTCATCGGTCAAATTGATATGTTAGAAAGAAGCCAGATCCAAGTTTGTCACGGTGTAGACGCTCATGCTGCTGAAGGATGTCATTTCTATACACTTCAGCCGTTATAGAACCCTTTGAAAACGATTTTAGTGACGTAGGTGCCCCTGACACGATAGCATCCCTGTGGAGGATCACGTGGTCGCAAGAACCAATCTCCAGACCGAATCGCCACTTATCCGTGAACAAATCACTACTCAATTGTTCCTGTACCCAGTTTTGGATGGTAACACATCAACTTCACCGAGCCACGATATCGCTTGAGAGGGGAATACACTAAGTGAGCTGGCGAGTATACAGAGAAACATCTCAGACCAGCCCACTGAAAATTTTATGAACGTACAGCCAGCTTCAAGGTCTCCAGTCAGAGCAGTTGCTGTGTAGGTAGGACGTTTAATATTGACTGTAGTACGTGGTCGACCTTACCTGTACTGCCTCTGAAGATGCCTCTCTCCTGGAATCTTCTCCGGCCGGGGTGGCCGTGCGGTTCTAGGCGCTACAGTCTGGAACCGAGCGCCCGCTACGGTCGCATGTTCGAATCCTGCCTCGGGCATGGATGTGTGTGATGTCCTTAGGTTAGTTAGGTTTAAGTAGTTCTAAGTTCTAGGCGACTGATGACCTCAGAAGTTAAGTCGCATAGAGCTCAGAGCCATTTGAACCATTTGTAATCTTCTCCGTAGCAGGGCGATATACCACACCCAGCATGTTTTGTTCTGGCTGTTTCCAGCCTTTAATTTACTAAATATTCAGCCAAACGTAATGAAATCCTAGTCAGTAAGTTCCACTGTCTTGCTTCCGAACCAGCCTACATGCAATGTTGCCTCCACGCTAAGTAGTCTCGTTTTGGTGTACCGTCTACTTCCCCTTCTCCAACATCCCTTAGCTTATAGACATACGATATTTCATAAAGAACACCTTGCAGCACACCACTAGTTCCACTTCGAGATTATATATTGACCAGACCGGTGTAAAATACATACAAACTGCGGTTTCATATAACATACAAGTTTTTGACATGAGACTAATTGTAAGTTAGACAATTCTAGTGTACGATACCTTAAGTGTGAACAGTTTTAGAACGCCACAGTAGTTTTTAAACTGGCTGTACTTCTTTCGTTTCGTACTATCATTTTGAGCATAGTATACATGAAAGTAACAAAGGGTTTTATTAATCGCATGACTTTGAGCTCTGCTTCTGATAATCACCTGCAGTAGCTTGTTAGTTAGTTAATTAGTTAGTTGCAAGTTCCATGGATCGTTTTTCACGATAAATCGTAATGTTGTGAAATGAATCATTTTAAGCCCACATCCCGAATTAATTTGTAAACATGGGTACATGCTGCACATTTCTTAGGGTATTAGCCGGCCGAAGTGGCCGTGCGGTTAAAGGCGCTGCAGTCTGGAACCGCAAGACCGCTACGGTCACAGGTTCGAATCCTGCCTTGGGCATGGATGTTTGTGATGTCCTTAGGTTAGTTAGGTTTAACTAGTACTAAGTTCTAGGGGACTAATGACCTCAGCAGTTGAGTCCCATAGTGCTCAGAGCCATTTGAACCATTTTCTAAGGGTATTTTTTCTTTCAGTACGAATGTGAGTAATTAATTCCTACCCAACACCTTTTACATGCTATTTCTTTTATTTCATGGCCTACATTGGACCGCTTTAGTCAATATTATGAACTCTGCGATCCATCTAATGCCGCTCTTACTATTCTATATCTTTTTCAATTATTCTCTTACTAATTCTATTTTCTGTTGTCTTCATCAAATGTCCTAGGATAGAGATCCGTTGTTGTACTTGTCACTGGTTCTATTTCTTTATAAACTGTTTCATTTGAAGCTATTCTCCAAACTCCGTCTTTTTTGTATTTTCTATTTATACATATTCTTACTGTCCTGCTTTCTATTTTTTCAAATTTTACTTTCCTGCCAGTCACAGATTTCATACCACTGGGTAAATAATCAAAAATTTTTGTCGCAGATATTGTGCACACCTTCTTGTGCTAAAGACAACTTAATGCGGAGTAATCTATCATTTTTATTTCTGATATTGTAATTATGTACATCACAGTTCCTTTTGAACTGTAGTGAATTATTTACAGCAAACTTCATGAGGGAATAAATATTTTGTGAAGCAGTAGTCAGAATGCCCAACTCCTTAAACAGATGTCTACAACATGATCGTGGGTGAGCATCCCATATGGTTCTTACAGCACGTGTTTGAGCAACGAATACTTCCTTTCCTAAAGACAATTTCCCCCAGAACATTGTTAGATAACATTTTTGAATGAAAATATGCAAAATACGTCAACTTACAGATTTGTTCAAGATTCGCAATGATTCTAAGTGGAAATATGGCTCAACTATTCGGTTAAGGAGTTCCAAAATGCACTTTTCCCAGTGTAAATTGTCATAAAAATTGACACTTAAGAGTTTTGGTCTTTCTACCATACTTATTATTTTCTCACGCTTATCATTACTGTAGTACCCCCAGATGTGCAGAACTGAATATGTTGTGTCTTTTTAAAATTGAGGATGAGCGCATTCGCAGAGAACCAGTCAATGATACTTTTAAGAACGATTTTTACCGTTTCTTCTGTTTCTCTATGTATACATCAATTGATTACAATACTAGAATCATCAGCAAGAAGAATTAATTCGGCTTGTTGCATATAGGTGGAGGTTCGTTTACATTTATGAGGAACAATAGTGAATCTAAGATTGAGTCTTGAGGGATTCCCTTACGCGATTTCTCCCCAATTAGAATTAGGTCTCCAGGCTATATTGACTGAATTATTTAATGCAACTTTCTGCTTTCTGCTATTTTTTTTTATAAACAACCATCGACCTCGACGAACAGTCAAGAGGGTTACGCTAGCTAATCTAGGCTGCTTATTAGCAGCCTAGATTAGCTAGCGTAACCCTCTTGACTGTAAGCCCTACATGTCTGTAAGAAATGCTTGTCTGCTCCACACATTTTCGGGTAGAAACTGCCTCAGCTGACATTAACGGTTTTGCCGCTCGGACTAAGAAAACGACGAAACAAAGAAAGAATCGGTCACCACATAAAGAACCCGCGGGTATCGAGCTATGAGCCATTAATGCCTTGTCGTTAGTTCCTTGTAACTGAGAAAACAAAAGCGTGACAGACTTTTTCGGCAAATGTCGCTAAACATTTTGACATAAATTAACAGCATTCTGACAAGACGGAATGCAAATTTTCAGCTACAAACGATGAAAAATGTTCACAAAGACTTTTGTAAACTTGCAAGGCACGAAAAGGTCACGAAAAGATGGATGGTGTAAATTTGGTTGGTTGGTTGTTTTGGGGAAGGAGACCAGACAGCGAGGCCATTGGTGTCATCGGATTAGAGAAGGACGGGGAAAGAATTCGGCCGTGCCCTTTGAAAGGAACCATCCCGGCATTTGCCTGGAGCGATTTAGGGAAATCACGGAAAACCTAAATCAGGATGGCCGGACGCGGGATTGAACGGTTGTCCTCCCGAATGCGAGTCCAGTGTCTAACCACTGCGCCACCTCGCTCGGTGTTGTAAATTTGTTCGCCACTATAATATCACTGCATCTCCCACACAGCCCAACTCGTGTATCTCAGACTTTCTGCTCTTCGCACGTCTGATGAACACTGTTATGTGTAGAAAGCAACTGCAGAGTAATGAAGTCATTTCGGTAAATAAGTTCAGTTAGAGACGGAAGTTCCAAGTGGGGACATGGTGTTCCAGCAAGTGTCAAAAAAACAAATCACTGTTTCTCCACACTGGAAAAATAGTTACACTCGTGTATAATGTGTTGACGGCTGAAGTATTGCGTGCTAGACATTTATTATCAATAGAAATAAAGGAATGTTCGAGAACAGAGTTAGTAAGTTGCCTCCAGCGCTCAATTTTGTGTAATTTTATTTTGTCCGGCTAACACGCTTTCCAGTAACAATGAACCGCGTCAATAGTAGACAAAGGCGTTCCGGGCCAGGCAGAACAAGGAGCGTGCTAATGCTGCACGCCGGCGGCGGCTGCTGGCCGTAACGCGGGACCCGCTAAATTGCGGATAATAAGCCGGAACGAATGCGGCCGGCCCCCGCAGCACGGCGTGCGCTATGAACCGGCTTGGCTCGCCGACCTGTTACCTTTGCTGAGGGCGTAAACTACAGAGCCGGAGCGCCGGTGGAATCCCAGGAACCTAGCGTCAAACACGGCCTCACCGTGTTAGATAAACGTACTCAGATACGCTTGTATGCAAGATCCGTACAACGTGTCTACGTCTTCCTAATACCCTTGCTCTAGACTCTTCGCTGATTAATACTCGTCTCTACAGGCAGTTGCGTGTTGTCTCTGCAACCTGTGGCGGCTTAGCACCATCTATTACAAAAAAAAAAAAAAAAAAAAAAAAAAAAAAAAAAAAAAAAAAAAAAAAAAAAAAATCCTGCAAAGATATTAGTCAGATTGAGACACTTGCCTAGGATCTGACACCTCCTTTTCGGCGGGAAAGAATGAAAATAAGTGTCAATGCTGCAAATGCTTTGCGCCAATCTTGATGAAAAATTGCGCTTGGTTATTGAACGAACGAAGGAAAAATGTGATTTAACCTGTTACCAAGACGGCGTTAGGAACGGAAAACATGCTCTTATTTGGGAGTCACAGTGCAGCAAGCCGGCCTTGCCCATTGAGATCTAGCTACGGTTCATTCGAAACGGCATTAATGCGATCTAGAATCCCAAATCAACAACATCCTTCTGCTCATGTGTTGTTCAGGGTTGGAGCTCCACGACTTCGTGTTGTTGACGTGCTTTTTAACTTTCTAAATAACAAAACATAACCTTCGTGAGATTTTGGCTTAAGTGGATTCTGAAAAAAGAACAGCAACACCAGACAAATGTACTCATGTATCTCGCTGCATCGGCGTTGCCACCTTCAGGTTAGGCAAAACCAGCACAGCACCATTTTGGAGTCATACGCACAGCAGTAGGTGTCAGAGCGTCCGCTTACTACATCCATCGATATCGTCTCAACGTTCTTTCCACTACCGTCCAAGTTCCCTTCTTCAGCTGTGACTGCTGCTTTTATTGTAGTGGATTTTGACGCCGTTTCTTTCATATGGGAAAATACAAAGATAGCAATATCACAACAATTGTAGTGGTGATATCGCCATCTTTGTATATATTTTCCGACGCGGTGGTAACTTTTTGATGTGTGTGTGTGTGTGTGTGTGTGTGTGTGTGTGTGTGTGTGTGTGTGTGTGTGTGCCTTACGCCATACATATAAACCAAAAATTGCAACAAAATGACATGATATTTTCGACGGCACCACCATCTCAAGTCAATAAATGCCGGATCTCCGGAGAGGACAGGGTTGACACGAGTCTGGGAATGCCAGATCAGTCTAAACCATCCTTGTGAAAAACCAAACAGCAGAAACTTGGAATGTGAGAGCTCTCTTGTAGACATAAGAAGTAGTTTCGTGGAAAGAGAAATGGATCTTCATTATATAGACGTACTTAGCGAGGTAACTGGAAAAACTGCAGCTACTTCGTATCTCATGCAAAGAACTCTGGGTGTTTTCCTGGAATTGAGGATTTGAGTAGATGTGGCGTCGCTATAGAGTTTTCTAATGCGGTCGTTGGTTATTAGCCCGTTTGTGATAGAAGAGTCCCCATTAAAATGAATGCTTATTCTTGCAATATCAGCATCATTTAGGTTTACGCTCCCGCTGAAGCTTCATCGGACATAGAAATCTATGAATTTACGAACTGCTAAAACTAAACTAACAGCCCATGAAGGCCCAACGGTACCGACCGGCCGCCGTATCGTCCTCAGCCCACAGGTGTCACTGGATGCTAATATGGAGGGGCATGTGGTCAGTAAACCGCTCTCCAGGCCGTATGTCAGTTCAGGAGACCGGACCCGCTACTTCTCAATCAAGTAGCTCCTCAGTTTGCCTCTCAAGGGCTGAGTGCATCCCGCCTGCCAACAGCGCTCGGAGACCGGATGGTCGCCCATCAATGTGCTAGCAGAGGCCGTCAGCGCTTAACGTCGGTGATCTGACGGGAACTGGTGTGACCACTGCGGCATGACCGTTAGCTTTACGAACTACTAGAACATACTGTCGGAAAGACAAGTAAAAAGGAAATACTAATCTTTCAAGGCGATGCGAATATAGGTGAGAGTATATACAATGGACACATGATACCTGTGATGTGATGATGTTTGGATTTTGGGGCGCTCAACTACGTGGTTATCAGCACCCATACAAATTCCCAACCTTTGCTCAGTCCAAACTCACCACTTTCATGAATGATAATGAAATGATGAGGACAACACGAACACCCAGTCATCTCGAGGCAGGGAAAGATTCCTGACCCCGCCGGGAATCGAACCCGGGACCACGTGCTCGGGAAGCGACAACGCGACCGCGAGACCACGAGCTGCGAGCACATGTTACCTGAGGCAGGACTTTACGACTTGGGCGCGAAGAATGAATGGGGGGGAGGGGTTACTGTAATTATGTTTGAATAACAACTTACCTGTCTGTAGTATCCTTTTCCAAGTTCGTCCACGACGTCGCTACACGTAATTTTCTCATGTAGGATCTCAGTTTGGTGAGGCAACGTTCGCATACTTCGGTCTGTGTTACAAGACCTCTCCTGGTGCAGATTGTGGCAGTGAGTTACTATACCATCCATGAAAATGCCAATGAAACTGAAACTGATCTAGAAGACGAGAATAAGACAGGTTCATATTACAGACAAGAATAGTCTCAAACAGTCAGTGGAAGAAGAAGACGCAAAATCCGACTAGTAAGAGTGGAAGGAGTTGCTCTCCCCGCCCTCCCCCCCCCCCAAAAAAAAAGGAACAAAATGAAGGAAATCTACATCTACAACTGCATCACGACTTGTCTTAGAACAAGGCGAAAGAAAACGATATCCTCTTACTGCAGTACTAAATACCACATCCCCTAACCTACAAACTATATATTTTTGTTTCATCAGGTGTTACTCACATCTTTAGCTCCTCCAGATTTTTATGGTATCTCCGGAACAACGCAACATACAAGAAAATCTTCTGTACAAAATGATCAATTTTGAGTGACCTCATCACAGGCACTAATTTATCCATATGACCCAACTGACACTCTGAAGATGGATTCGTTGCCTTCATTTCAATATTCTGTTTGGCATTATCTCTCTGACGAAAACGCATTATACGCAAAAAAGACAAGGCGCATAGTTTCCGAGAAAGTGCCCATTAACATAAAAATTTTCTAGATGCAGACCCACATCATGTTGTGAATCAATCCAGTCCTCTATCTACTAATGGGGAAACTCCTGCGTTAACTGAGTCTGCCCGTAAAAGCGCACGAAATTTAACAAAAAGCTGCTTGTACAGCAGTTTGAAACACCCTGTCCGTGAAGGTGTCTAAAATAAAATGCAAAGATTTTAATTCTATGAGTAATAATATCTTTGTTCATTTCCTATCATGTAATAACCCTTCTTGTCAACGATGAAGACCAAGTTTTTCGATTTTGTAAATTCGTTAAGACGCTAGTGTTTAGTAAAATCAGGCTTAGAAGATGATTTTGCAAACTTTTTGATTATACTAATAATATTCGCGTTGTGTAAAAAACTTTTCGGATGAAATTTTTGAAGTTCCAGAAACATTAAAAATATAGTAACTGAAGTATAAGAATATCACGCTATGAAAAACTCGTTTAAAATAATATTCGAGATGGTTATACATCTATGAAAAGACGGGGTACAGAATCGAGGTTTCTGAGGTCGAGGTAGGGGGCGATCTTGATGCTCGGCTCCTATTTGAAGTACGGACATGGAGTAAAAAGTTCTTGGTTCGGCTCGGACCAGTGGCCATTTGTACAGCTCAGCATCAATCCTACTGTAGCTATGTTAAGCAGGTTTTGAACGACGAAACGGAGCTGGCGCTCTTGCAAATTGTGCGAACCGATTAATTCCTTTTGAAAAAGTTTTTTAATTTGGCTGAAATTAATGCTCAACTATTGACACCATTTGTATGTGGACCGTTCGGATTTTATGTGCAAAAATGGTCATCTTCTTTCGGGTTTTATGTGCAAAAACAGTCACCATTAAATTACACCGGACTGGAGCGAGACTGATGGTTCAAATTTCGTCCGCTGGTGTATCGGAACTTGGTCAAATACAGCTTTCAACAGTTTGAGACAATCTTGCTTTGTTTGGATTCTACGTGCAAAAAAAGAAAAAACACGTTTTTCTGGAAGGTTTTTGAAGCGCGCCACTTCTATAGGCCTACCTTAATCTTTACGAATCCGTTCAAACTTTACACGGAGGTATACAAATGGGTAAAGTGGAATCTTTTTATCCAAGGATCGCTATCGGTTGTCGAAATACGATAGTTCAAACACAAGCTAAATATAGCGCGTAAAATTTGTTCTTATGTGTACTGAATGCGCGGAAACGGTTTAAAGTGAATCAAGTAAATGAAAACATTCATACGATAAAACTGAAAACTTCCTTTCTAAAAATCTAGCGTCATTCTGATTTTACGTACAAAAAACACGTTTTTGTGAGCTTTTTTGACGCGTGCCACTTCTATGTTTGAAAATTTTACGCATCGGTTCAAATTTTGTGGGAATGTTGACAAAGACATGTAATTAATGGTCGTCCTGTATTCTGTGAATGGTTTATAGCGTTGTAGCGGCCTAAAGTTGCACGTAAAATACGGTTTTAGCACGTTACGAGACGGTTTAAAGTGACACAGATGAAAATAAAAAATTTGTTATTACGGTGCTATAGGAAGCGTTTGCAAAAATCTTTCATCGTTCGGAGTGCAAGTTCGAAGAATCATCCGTTTGCACAGGACACTGTGTTTCACTTTCATTCCATATTGTAGGCACACTGTTTACAGTAACTTAACAAGGCAAATTAAAGCTATCCGAACGAAATGTGTGTGATACGAATATTTATTCGTTTGAACTCAAGAAATTCCTGTGCTTGATCTGGGGATACTAACTAAATGAAATTTCTCATAAATAATCTCTCTCTTTTAACGGAATTGATGCTGGAAAAAAGAGTAATCTTCATGCAGATTTAAAGTCACTTACTTTGATCCAGAAAGATGTCAACTGTAGAACAACACACATTTTCAATAGGATATCACCAGTCATAAATTTTTTTGCTATTAATAAAGTTCAATTTAAGATGAGTATAAAGAATTTATTGAGGGCCAACTCCTTTTACTCCACAGCTGACTTTGTTCGTAGAACCAACTTATGTATGTGTTGTAAGGAATATCAAATAACGGGAGTGATACACAAAATGTGACATGCATATCTTCTGTGCATTGATATGGTGAATGTAAATAAATGTTGTAAAGTGATTTTCTATTGATAAAATGTAGCTAAAATAGCTTAACAATTATCATATGCATTCATGTGTGTGTTAAACATCCATACGTTCAACAAGTTTCTTATTACCTCTTGAATGAAAATATGTTTAACCTTCTTTTGCTTGTTTCACATGTACACGGACTCTTTCACTTCAGCTATGTGAAAATAGCATTAGAGTGCTTGTTTTTGGTATAGATATATTTTGTATTCTTGTTTTGTGACATGCTCTACATCCTTGAGAATCTATTCACTGTGGATCTATGAAATAAAAACCATGTGCAATACAAACAACTCAAATTCCTTATCTTTCTTTAGAAAGCAACATAAAATGTTACTCAGTCAAAATTGATACACGCTTAAACTATTTTACTGTATACTAAAGATTTCTGTTAGACAATGTTATTCCATGTTTATGCTGGCAATTATCTTCTGTTAACATGTGTTTTGTCAGGTCAAAAAGGATAGAGAAAAAATGCAATTTATTTTGTGTGACGAAAATGCAACATAGAAAAGTTCTAAACTATGAATTAGAAAAGAGAAACAAGGCAGCTACATTGAATTATAAATCAAAATTGAAAGTTTACGATATGTAACATCACATGCAGAACAAAGACTCAGACATGACTCTTGGCTTTGGTGTACCTCAGAAAGTGATTTAATTCACTTGTTATTATCGTTTGTGTAGCACTGTGAATGTCAAATTACTTCATACAAGAGTCTAAGCAAGCTGGATTATATGCTTTAATTAGTATTAGCATTATTCTTGTATCAGAAACCATAACAACTTATGGAATTATTACTCCATTTTTGGAGATTATGGGCTACACAAATATTTGAGTATCTGTTTCCGCAGAGAGTTTCTGTTGGTTACATCCCACTGAGTATAACATGGCTGTGATGAATATATGCATTGTTTAGTCTTTACCTTATGGGAGCCATAGTAAAACCACAAGATCATGCAGCAATTTCACTTGAGAATAAATTGGTGTGCTTGTACAACCCCTCACATTTTCTTTCCCAATAATTTAAAAGAACATTTATGTTAGTTATCATGAAATGTATGTGTGATCAGTTACTATGTTCCATATATATCCTCTGACAGTTATTTAATCATTATATGTCCCACCTGTTTACTGAAGTGCTGAGAACAAAGTATATACACCAAATGATGATAAATAAATTCTCCATACTGAGAGTGAAGGTTTCTGTGATCTCTGTGATAACCATAAATTAAAATAAATTGTAAGTAAGGAACATTAACGTTGATATATAACTATTGGGAACCAAAATGAAAAATGCTCCTGTCATAGCACAAAAAAAAAACAGTGTTAGGGATGTGAATTAAGTGAACTAGTTTTTCGAATTACCTGATAGCTTGAAAGGCATTTAAACCAATATACCTTGTCATATTCACTGTTTTTTACTTGTTAGTATCAGTACCAATGTCATGTATTACAAAGTATAATGTCAAGTAAAGTAACATTATTCATGATGTCATGTCATATAAGATGACACATGTTTCCCCACCCACTCCTCACCCAATCTGCGAGGAACAAATCCAACCCAAGAAATTTTATCTCTGGAGAAAAACGATTTTAGCTGTTATACATATGTATATATTATACACTGATCAGAACATTACGATCACCTATCTGATAGCTGGTATGTCTACATTTGCCACAGATAACAGCCACAAGATGTCACATCTGGAGTAAGTTGGCACCATATCTGCACACACAAGACACCTAGTTCCCATAAGTTCTGGGGATGAGGGGGGTGATGAGTTCTAATGCCAAATTCAATCACGTATCAGATGATTTCGATCGGGTTGGGGGGGGGGTAGGGGGGCAGCACATCAATTGGAACACTCACTGTGTTCCTTGAACCACACCACTACACTCCTGACCTTCTGACACCCATTACCTAGCTCCAAAATGCCACTGCTGTCAGGAAATATAATTGTCATGAAGGGGTGTACCAGTGTATGATGCTCCTTGGCCATCATGGTGCCTTGCATGGACTCCAGTGGACCCTTGAATGCTCTCGTGAATGTTTCCCAGAGCTCAATGGAGCTGTCACCAGTTTGTCTACGTCCCACCTTACAGGTGCCAAGAAGCTGTTCCCCTGGAAGGCGACTGATTCATGCCCTCCTATTGGCATGATGAAGAAGGTATCGGGATTCATTAGACCATGCAACACTCTGCCACTGCCCCAATGTGCAGTGCCGACTGTCACGTGCCCATTTCAGTCATAGTTACCAATATCATGCTGTTAACATTGGCACATGCATGGGTCGTCGACTGCAGAGGCCCGTCTTTAGGAGTCTTCAGCACACTGTGTGTTGAGACACACTTGTACTCTGACCAGCATTTAAATCTGATGCTAGTTCTGCCACAGTTCACCGCCTGTCGTTTTTTACCAGTCCGTCCTGCCTACAACGTTTAGCATCTGTAATGGAGGGTGGCTGCCTAACCCCACGACATAAGGACATAGTTTCAATTTAGTTTCGCCACTTGTTGAAGATACTCACTACAGCACTCCTCAATCACCTGACAAGTCGTGCATTTTCCGAAATATTCGTGCCGAGACTCCTGGCCATCACAATCTTCTCTCGGTCAAACTCAGATAGGTAACACGCATTTCCCAGTCTACACACGAAAAGCACACTCACTGATACTACATGTATCGTGCATGTATCTAGCAGTCATTCCTCGCCAGATGACAATTCTATCGCTTGGACTGATTTATATCGATGGCAGATAGGTGGTCATAATGTATTGGCTGATCAGTGTATGTGGTATGCTATGACTGGCGAAACTTCAGGGGGTTCAGCCTATTGAGCCATGCCTGGCTCGCATTGATGCCGTTTGTTCTTTGACATTTTGTCGCAATCGAGTGGCGTCCTATTTCTCTCTGAGTTACTACCATAACGAGTTGCTGACTTGCCTCTGTCAGTGGCAGCAGCAGCATTTATCGATACTAGTACTGTTGTACCATCTTTGGTGCGACCGCTATATTTCCGTGTGGTGGTGCGTGTGGCAGTAGGTCAGATTGGACGGAGCAGCAAGGAAGTCTCCGCAGCACGAAGTCAGGCCGGGACCGCTGGCAGCATGCACGTACAGTCGGACTGGGAGGCGCTAGCTCCGAGAGCTACTGGGAGGCGCTAGCTCCGAGAGCTATAAAGTCCGTTGCCCACCGAACCTGGACACTGAAATTGAGAGATCAGTTAACCTGTTATGAAACCTTAACTTCTGTGACATCTCTTAGTTCAATGCCGGTTGTTGCTTCCTGGGCTGTTCTGGCAAGCAGCAACATATGGTGTGTTGGAGTCAGCGAAATTTTGCAGCTGTCTTCCTGTATCGTCTTTAACTATTAAATTGATTGTTACTTATCAGTGAAGTGCAATAGCGGTATTTTTTGCCTTGTGGCCTTCAACGCCCCAGTTACGTGCCCTGGTCGTTAGCGCGGTTTTCCGGTCATGTGTTTTTCCTCGCCGTGTTCATGCTGACCGGCATGGCATGTAGTTTGACAGCCGTTTAGTTGTTTGTTCATATTTTTTTCTTAAGAGTGGTTATTGTGCCTTGGCTGTTGTTAGACACCAATTTGGAAGAGGTAGTGCTGCTGGTATCTTCGTCCTTGGCTCATATTTTCCATTGTCGTACCATTGGTCAGGCAGAAGGGAATTGATTAGGTTGCTGGTCGGTCCTTCAGCCATCCCTAGATCGGGTTGCCATCTGATTATTTGATCTTACTCTTGGCTGCCTATCTCACCTCACCTTATGTTAGAGCTACCTCCTCAGGCCGACCCTCAGAACACTTCTGAGCACCATTGTTCTGTTGATTTTAGATTGTGGCGTTCATTTTAGTCTGATGTACTGTGTGAGATCTTCAGCCGTAAATTAATTTAGTTTATTTTAATTTTAAATAAAGCCTTCAGCTGACTTAAATTAAAAAATTGAAGATTGATTTCTTTAATAACTAAAATGTTGAAAGTTTGTTCTATCTGAAATTCTTGTTATCCAGCCTCTAAGTCCTGAGTTGTTCAACGTCTTCAATGTGGCTTTCAGCCGAGTATTTACGTGAAATATATTTTTTAAACTAAGGCCTTCAGCCGCATGTATTCTTTAAAGCAATTTTTCGTAACTTGTGTTCAGGCCTTCAGGCGTTCTTGTTTTTGGTGTGGTTTTGGACCTTCAGCCCAGGAGGTATCGCAAGTTTTCTTAACTAGGCCTTCAGCCATATTGTTTTAATTTGATCCTTTTAAGGTAATGTGTAATTAATTGGTTCTTAGGAAAATAAAAGTTTGTGTGTTTTGTGTAACCAACAGTAACTGATTACGGCCCCCTCCACAACCATAACCTGATCCGCTCTATCCTGCGAAACCAGATTTCACCTATAAACTGCAAGTTTAGGTATGCCAACACCTGGAATCTAAGAGAGCTCATTGTGCTGGAGGAGTATGGTTAACTCGCAAAAAAGAGCAAATCTGTCAATATGATTTGATTTCAATGTCTTTGAAGCTGCCAGATAAGTCGAGAAGGTAGTTCCCTTATTTTGCATCCCAATGCCACTTAGCATATACTCACCTTTTTTGTGTTATGATAGGAGTATTTTTCATTCTGGTTCCCAACTTTTATTCCACCATAATTCTGACATTAGACCACCATAACTTGGCAACCGATGTAGTCTAATATTGGTTCGAGCGACGAGTAATCCGCTATAGGGCTTTTACTGTCTTTCAAGCTACGGTGCTTGGGTTGGGCATCGTTAAGGTGCGTCTACACCTGTGCCCCTAGCAACTAGTCTGCGTGCTGCTGTAGCTTGCCCCACACGGAAGTAGATGCGTCCAGTGTGAACACAGGTGTGAATGGAATCACTCGCTCGCAGATGCTGAGGAAGAGGCGTGAAACCTACATGCATGCCTCTACTTGCATGTGGGGCAAGCATAGTTGGATGGCGACTAGGCACAAGACGCATTGATGTAAAGACACCGGTAGTGTGGCTCCCTTACGGCTGCCAACGTCGTTATGGTGAACCTGTCCGTTATAGTCTACTGTGTCCTCAGGACACGCAAGGCTCAGCACTACATCAAAGTCATATGTTTTCGGGATATATGTTTTTTCTTTATTTTTCTTATTTTTATATGTTTTTTATGTTTTGGTATTTTGTAATTTTTAAATCTTGTTTAATATTTCAAATTTTTTTATTTTAAACTTTATTTTATTCATATATATGTACAAGACTGTATACGCAAACATATGAAAAATAACCGTAAATGCTTAACGCAGCGCTCAGAAAAGTAGCAAACATAAATACAATGCTGAAAGACATGTTAAACACTGTGCAACTTTTGTGATATTAATGAATGTAAATAGTTTATATAACATAGATAATCTTACGATTCGACCATGTTACGTGAATAAAATTACACAACTCTGACTTTTTTCTGGAGGTAGGAAAATGTTTCTCTATGTGGTAATGCTGTTATGTCATTTTTAATGATTTTAGCTGCAAGATATTTACAAAAATTTGTATCCATTTCCAAAACATACTTTTTACACTTAGCTTCATTTTGTGGACAAAAATTGCTAATTAGGAAATATTGTAAATCGTGGTAAAATGATCATTCAATAATTGTCATACAAAATAACAATAAAAATATCAATTCTATTGTGGAATATAGAGAACCAACCACATCCGTGTATTCTGGTAGTCAAGAGCTGTTGCGCACAGCTGCATTGATTTGCTGATATTTTCATAGTGATGTTCAACCGTTGCCAGCACTTGCCCGTGATGGAAACGTTGAACATTCACAAATGTGTACCTCAGGTTTCTATTAGGAAAAAGTACTTCTTTTTCAGCTAAGACACAGTAAAAAATAATGCACACAATTGTAGCCAGAGGGTTTGAAAGGGGTAAACGCTTGCAATATCGTAAGCTGAACGATTCGCGTAGCAAATAGTATACTAATGAAAAGTATACCTCTTGTTATTATCTCTTGTTTTAAAATTATTATCATTATTTATTTATAGTATCCAATAACAGAAATGGAAAATTAAGAAAACTCGCTGTTGCAACAGTCAGTTCGAATTAAATATGAGACTGATTGTCTGAAATAACCAGAACAATTGGGAAACAATGTATCCACGACCAAGTGGTACTAGCTTTTCAGTCCTGCACAAAAATTGACGAACTTAAACTAGTTTAGTCCGAAAGTAAATTTCCTACAAAATAGCACAGTAATTTTTGAAAAATAAAAAAAAAACAGTAAAACATTTACTGTTGCTTAGAAATAAGGTGACATTTTCTCAGACAACGGTTTTATAGCAATTTAGCGGTTAGTTTAATTTTATTTGTGGTCATCGATATAGCTTTAAATGCTCGATCACACAGTATATCATTTTGACATTTTGTACAGCGCTGGACACATTCTTATTCGGCACACGCATTATTTTGCAGATGTCCAAAGATTTTTTGGTGATTTTAAGACACTTGTTACTAAAATTGTTAACGTTTAATCAACGAAGGGCTAATTAACTGAATTAACCAATTTTTTAATTTTATCGAAAGGTCGCGCATAAAATGCAGCGCTTTACTATAAAACACAGTCTCATATGCAAACGCGTGAATTTTCGTACGTAAATCCTCAATGAAGAAGGACTTTAGCAAACGCTTCTTCTAATTTTTTTAAAATATCATCTGTATCACTAAACTTTCTCAGCACATATGACTCACATAAAAGCAAATTTTACGTGCATTTTATATGCAACTATAGACCGCTATAATGTGGTAATTTATAAAGCTTTCGCAGAACAGCAAGACGACCATTAATAACATGTATTTGTCTACCTTCTTACAAAATTTGAACCGATTCGCATAAATTTGAAACTTAGAAGGGGCGCGCATAAGAATATCTAACAAAAACCTTTTCATCGCACACAAAATCTGAAAGAAGCTAGATTTTTGTAAGCGAGTTTTCAGTTTTATCTTAAGAATACATTTTTCATTTATTTGATTCTGAACTGTGTCGCCCATTCATTACACGTAAGAATGAACTTTACGTGCTACATTTAGGTCGATTTTAAGCCATCGCATCTCGACAGCTGATAACGATTATTGGATCAAAAATTCTTTTTAACTTTATCTATTTTGACTTGATCCATTTATCCAGCTTCTTGCAAAGTTTGAAGCGATACGCACAAGTTTAAAGTATAGAAGTGGTGTGCTTCAAACACCTCCCAGAGAAACGTGTTCCTTGCAGGCAAAATCAAAACAAAGCTATTTTTTCAGACTATTAAAAACTATCTCAGGCTAAGGACTGAAACACTGGTGGACGGACGACATTTGAAACATCAGTCTCTCTCCAGTCCGGAGTTGTTTAAGTGTGTCTGTTTTTATGTGTAAAATCCGTAAGAGGATGACTGTTTCTGCACGTAAAATCCGAACGTTGCACATAATAATAGTGCCACTGACTGAACTTCAGGTCAATTAAACTTTTTTTCCAAAGAAATTAATAGATTCCCCTAATTTGCCTGGGCGCCAAACTTGCTAAATATAACGTAACACAGCTATATTAAAACAGTTGTTCGAATGGCTAGACGACTGATCGTTGATCCGTAACATATCTATGTTAAAACTGTTGCTAGAATGGCTAGACAACTGATCGTTGGTGCGGGCTTAAAAAAAACTTTTTACCCTTATTCCTAGCTCAAATATGAACCGAGCTTTAACGACGGGAAGAGATGCAGCAGCTCTAGGAACGTCAGTGTGACGGACTAACCACACTGATCCATTATGATGACTAGCGAAATGTATTCTTTGACAAGCCAGCACAGCGTTCTTAGGAAAGCCCATGGACAAAACATTGTCAGGGCTACCAGCAGGGAGACCGTATCTGGCAAAACTCAAGAGGCCGGCCTTTACATAGAAATGCCCCGTGGTCCCGTTAAATGGACACAGGCAAACCCCCTGCAGCTAAGACCCTCCACCACCGTTCCTCTTGCAGGACGAGGCGGCTGACCACGACTCCTCACCCATCGTCCCAGTGTACCTGAGCTCAGACCTTCACGTTCTCTAAATTGCCAGCCATAAAGTGGCTCTTCTGCTGTCTAAGCCGGTGGTGGTCGCTGTGCCCAACAGCAGCCTTAGCCGTTGACGACGAAGACCCACTTGAGCCAAACTCCTCCACCTCAAAATAATGCATGCAGAATTACGTTACAACCAGCACTGTGGCTAATCACTTTCAATCCTTTATACCGCTCTTTGAATTGGTCACTGTGCCTCCTTAACCAGACAAGAGTGCGCTAATCTGCGCACAGTGCATAATTGTGAGCAGTTAGGTGAAAGGGAGGCAAGCTCAAAGGACTACTCACATTTCAAAGCGGCACAGGTGGGCATGCTGAAGGACTAAATGTTTCACACAGAAAACAGAATCTGCAAGGGGTATATACAGTTTGATACCTGGGAGGCGCAGTAGATGAACATGGTATATACACGCAAGACATAAATGCAAGAACAAGGCCAAAGAGTCTTTTATAGGAATAAATAGTTGCTAATGTCCAAGAACGTAAAAATGTTCCTTAGATTTATTAAATTGTAGTTGTGTTGAAATGATTCCGATATGCGTCAACAATTTCGTGAAACTAACTACAATCGCAGCAAAGCATCAGAAAGTGTATGGCAAGTGTGCGGATATACACATAATCTGTTGTATTTGAACATAAACACGTCGGGCCACCATTCATTTCCGTGTTAAAGGATTTTCGGTAATACGGTTACGACTCGGATACTGTGGACTGTATACGTTACTTGCACTCAGATTTTGTTATTATAGGAGTATGTTAACATTTGCAGGAGGAGGGATATTATTATTATTATTATTATTCGTTACAGTCAACTTTGGACTACGCTAAGCATCAGTCATTTCTTGTGCTTTTTCTTGCGTTCTTCCCAGTACTTCTTCATTTTTTCTGAGTGGGCTTCTTTACGTTCTTGCGACCAGGTTGTTCCCGTCTTCTTTGATTGCGTTCGGTCTTTGAATCCCTGTATTTTGTTGATGGCATTCCTATATTCCATTCTGTTGTAAACTGTCTCTGGTATAATGTTCATTTCTGCAATGTCTTCTTTTACTTCTTTCAGCCAGTTAATTTGTGTCTTTCTGCTTTCCATGTATTCCAGGATTTTCTTTGCCGTTCTTTCTGGTGCCATTCTTTTGACATGCCCATAGAAACTCAGTCTTCTCTTTTTAAAGGATGTTGTCAGTTTTTCAATTTTCTCGTATAACTGTTTATTGGATCGCAATTTATAATCCTGTCCATCCTTTTTAGGTCCTAAAATCTTTCTCAGTATTTTTCTCTCTTTTATTTCCAATTTCTCCAACAGACGTTTTCTGTTCAGTGGGATGCATTCAATCGCATACAAACTTTCTGGTTTTATTACCGCATTGTAGTGCCTGAGCTTGGCATTGATGGAGATCGACTTTTTATTGTATACATTTCGGCATAGCTGGTATGCCGTTTCCATCTTTATTGCTCTTTCCTGTAGTGAAACATTTGGTAACCCTGTCGGTGTAATCCATTCCCCTAGATACTAATAGGGATATTAGTTTAATTGCATTTTCATATTTGTGTTAGAAAAATCATTGGCCCATTTAGTGGCCAGAAAATATGGAAGTAACAGAATTAAAAACAGCAACTTCTCAACTGATATCATACAATTCTGTTGTTACTACAAGCCTGCCGCCAGCATCGCTACAGTGGTCAAAAGGTTGTATTTTTTGCTCTATAGAGTTCCGCGATTATTTGTCTTAAACTATGTTGATACCAAGAAATTAATTCAAGGTACCTTGTACGTCTTCTTGAGGTACACATTACGTCTGCTGGAATGATCAGAGAGCATTTTCTAAATCATACATATGAATTTATTGGAAATCCTTCGTCACAATAGTAATTTTTCATTTCCTAACAGGTTTTAGCTGCTAATAACATAAATGATAAACGAAAATAGTAGTGATGCCAAATTTTAGACAATTTTTATAAGAAGCAGTACAAATTCAAGGTAGAACTAGCCAAATTTATTTTCACAAATAGCCTTATCTTGTTGTTTTATTATACAAATTTAAAATTGGCTTATTAAGAAATAGAGACTGCAGTAAACTAGCTTGGTACTTCCACAGTAAACAAAACAATATTCTGTTTTTAATCTATTTATTTTACCTCTCTAGAAACGTCTCAATGATCTGAAGGTATTCCTTTTTATGTGGAAACTGTGGGCATGTGACTTTCAACTGAATTACATATACTTATATACTTACATGTGTACCTCTGCCACCTACAACATCAGTTCTTCGCGAAGCTATAGACAGTATCTGCACTGGCCACTCCAATTATTGCTTTAATTATTTTCTTGATTAGTTGCTCGATTTACTTACTATAAAATGCTTTTGTTATTCGACAGCCAGTGCTGACCAGAAGCACCTGACGTGAGGAATCGTTCACGGATTCTTTCTCTCGTAACACCAGAATGCTACATACGAATAGTGCCATATTCAAGGTATCCCACAATCTTTTGTTGCCCCTGTGGACGACATTGAGTTGACAGGACCACCAGTACGGTGTCCGCACTCATTGGGAATTCGCCGCGAGCGATAATTACCGTCTTGCGTTTGGCAGCCACTTAGTCTCCCAATGCCAACTGCTGGCGGCCACATTTCCACGGAAGGCGAGCGAAAGCTTGGCCGTGGCAACGGAGAGCTGTTACTTTCTTCTTTCATTCGCTGTCAACTGTGTTTGTATGCCAGTTTTTGCAACAGCGGTGTGTTCACGATTTATGCACTTTGTTTACGTACTAACTAGAGCCACACTACCATTTCTCCCTTTCACCACAGTTTCCGTACCAATTTAATGTAATCGTCGTATTCAACAGGTTTAACTGATGTTTTAAAAGAAACGTTGTATTTTCTTCTAACATGTGATAGCCTGTAGATTCTCATCATGTGTAGTGGAAAAGATTCATTTAGATCGAAATGCATGTGAAAAAAACTTGCATAAGGTACTATTTTATGGAACTGCATGTGATGATCGTAAGTACGTTGCTCCAGTCTAATCAGGAAGCTGTAGATCAGGAGAAACCCATCCTCTTGTTGGTTTATTGGTAATGTGATAGTCTTTTTTATGTTTGAGGGATTCAACAAAGCAGCGAAACTTCAAAACATGTACGAAAACTCAAATTGAGCGCTGGGCCAGGACTCGAACCCGGAACTACGCTGTTCCCGAGCAATGCTCTTACAGAATGAGCTATCCAGTTACTCCCCCACAGTTTCAATTCTGCCGGAACCTCTCTTGTACATTCCAAACCTCACAGAAACTCTCGTGTATACTTTGCTTGGCTAGCGCTCCTAGAAGGATAAACATTTCGGAGAAATGTCTCACTTACAGTCCTTGTGGAACTGGAGGAAGGATGGGAGGAGTCTCGCGTCATCAAAAGAATCAGTTTGTGTTACAGGATACTTGTTTGCCGACTGTCATCTATCAGGTCAATGTCACCTTCCACAGGGGGGGGGGGGGGGGGGGGGGGTTATGCGTGTAGAGAAGTAACACAATCCACAAAAAATATTTATTTAGGAGAGGAGTATGTCAAAATGGCAGTTCCGCTCGAGTGTTAATATAGCGCGCAGTAATGCCTAAACCGTGCAGTGAGCATGATATCCATCAACTTCTGTAGCTTTATGTACAAGCACATCAGTGAATCCGCATAATTCTCGACAGTTTACCGAGCGAGGTGGCGCAGTGGTTAGCACACTGGACTCGCATTCGGGAGGACGACGGTTCAATCCCGTCTCCGGCCATCCTGATTTAGGTTTTCCGTGATTTCCCTAAATCGCTTCGGGCAAATGCCGGGATGGTTCCTTTGAAAGGGCACGGCCGATTTCCTTCCCCATCCTTCCCTAACCCGAGCTTGCGCTCCGTCTCTAATGACCTCGTTGTCGACGGGACGTTAAACACTAATCTCCTCCTCCTCCTCCTCCTCGACAGTTAATAAATTCTAAGACAAGCGCGTAGTTAGGTCACTCAGACTAGCTGAAACTAGAACGTTGAACGACAGCTGGTCAGATCTCAGATACCAATAACGACCATCAGCGCGCTACAACTTCAAATAAACATGTACTTACTTTACAAAAATTGTATTTAGAAGGAAATTAAATTTTTTATCAGCCTCAGCTCACATAAGTAGTATTATTACCGATTTGATTTCTTAGCCGCCATCATCAGACAACTTAAATCATTACATAGTAGCTATTCATGTGAACAAGGGAGGAGAGGGTCTGTGAAGGTAATAATCTGACGAGAGCGAGAATGTGTCACCTGACACTGAAAAACCAAATAAAAGAAATCCACCACAACATGATCATTTTGCTCCTGGTCGTTTGTCCAGTTCAAATGGTTCAAATGGCTCTGAGCACTATGGGACTTAACATCTGTGGTCTTCAGTCCCCTAGAACTTAGAACTGCTTAAACCTAACTAACCTAAGGACATCACACACTTCCATGCCCGAGGCAGGATTCGAACCTGCGACCGTAGCGGTCACGCGGTTCCAGAATAGAAGCTTTCGAAATGTGGTGCTACAGAAAAATGCTGAAGATTAGATGGGCAGATCACATAACTAATGAGGAGGTATTGAACAGAATTGGAGAGAAGAGGAGTTTCTGGCCCAACTTGACTAGAAGAAGGGATCGGTTGGTAGGACATGTTATGAGGCATCAAGGGATCACCAATTTAGTATTGGAGAGCAGCGTGGAGGGTAAAAATCGTAGAGGGAGACCAAGAGATGAATACACTAAGCAGATTCAGAAGGATGCCAGGCTGCAGTAGGTACTGGGAGAAGAAGAAGCTTGCACAGGATAGAGTAGCATGGAGAGCTGCATCAAACCAGTCTCAGGACTGAAGACCACAACAACAACAAGAGCTCTTACAGGTCCAGGGTTAGCGTCTTTGATTAGCAATCGAAACTTCCCGTGTTAGAACCTCGCCACTAGTTAAATTTTTAATAAAAATCATCAGAAATCGCGGCCGCTGACTTCAGGAATAAAAAGTTACCTCGTTCTGCCTTATCAAGGACGGCGAAGGAGTGGACAGCAGTTCAGGGCACTTTCAACTTCAGTTGATCGGAGAAAGAATGTAACACGAAAATATACTGGTAAATGTACAGGGACTTTCAGGAAGCAGAAATAAAGTCACTTGGGAATGAAATAAACAGGGAGTGCAGACAAGTTAGTTGAAATGGCGGCATGAAAAACGTGAAGAAATCGAAACAGAAATGATTGTCGAAAGGACTGGCTCAGCATACAGCAAAGTCAAAACAACCTTTGGCGAAATTAAAAACAAGAACGGTAACATTAACAATACAATGTGGAATTAAATATACCACTAGACTTTCAGAAGAAACATCATCCACACAATTTCGAAGGTAGTATGAGAAAATAGGTGCGAGAACTATCGCACAATCATCAGAACAATTCATGCATCCAACTTGTTGACAAAAATATTTTACAGAAGAGTGGAGAAGAACCTGAGGATCTGTTAGATAACGATCATTTTGGCTTTAGGAAAGGTAAACGCACCAGAGAGGCTGTTGCGGTTGATAGAGGAAGCAAGACTGAAGAAAAAGGCACGTTGATAGGATTTGTCGACCTAGAAAAAGCTTAAGACAATGTCAAATGGTGCAATATGTTCGAAATTCTGAGAAAAATATGCGTGATCTATAGGGAGAGGCGGGTAATAAACAGTATGTGCAAGAACCAATAGGGAGCAATAACACTAGGAAGACCAAGAACGACGTGCTCGATTTAAAAAGGGTGCCAGACAGAGATGTAGTCTTTCGCCCTGCTGTCCAACCTATAAGTCGAAGAAGCAATGACGGAAATAAAAGAGAGGCTCCAGAGTAAGATTAAAAATCAAGGTGCAAGGGTATCAATGTTAAGATTCGCTGATGACATCGCTATCCTCAGTGGTAAAGAAGAAGAATTACAGGATCTGTTGAAAGGAATGAACAGTCTAATGATTACAGAATATGGATAGAGAATAAATCGAAGAAAGGCGACGGTAATGAGAAGTACCAGAAACTAGTACATCAAGAAACTGAACATAAGAACAGGCGATCACGAAGTCGATGAAGTTAAGAAATTCTGCTACGAAGGTAGCAAAAAATTCCGTGACGGACAGATTAAAAAACTAATGAATCACGCAAAAAGGTGTTTTACTGCACAACATTTCTGAAGGACAGATACTCCATGACCAGTATTGAAGAAATAGCGCTCTAGCTTAACGCGCAAGTGCACAGAGGATAGGAAACTCTTAGCGGAGAGCATCAACATAGCACTTGCATCCCCTCACACAGTGTTAAAGATTTGTAGATTCGCATTCAGGCCACGTGGAGGGAGATGCTGTAGGAAAGTATTCAAACAGTAATTAATTCCTAGCCACGACATTTGCAGGCTCAGAGTATAGTAAGTCAGGCTTTCACACCATACCGAAGTCTCAAATAGTACAGGGTTATTACAAATGATTGAAGCGATTTCATAGCTCTGCAATAACTTTATTATTTGAGATATTTTCACAATGCTTTGCACACACATACATAAACTCAAAAAGTTCTTTTAGGCATTCACAAATGTTCGATATGTGCCCCTTTAGTGATTCGGCAGACATCAAGCCGATAATCAAGTTCCTCCCACACTCGGCGCAGCATGTCCCCATCAATGAGTTCGAAAGCATCGTTGATGCGAGCTCGAATGCGTGAGGATTCTCTACCGCCCAAATTCGCACATTGTGTCTGTTGACTTCACCATTAAGAAAAAATGTTGCTTCATCACTGAAAACAAGTTTCGCACTGAACGCATCCTCCTCCATGAGCTGTTGCAACCGCGCCGAAAATTCAAAGCGTTTGACTTTGTCATCGGGTGTCAGGGCTTGTAGCAATTGTAAACGGTAAGGCTTCTGCTTTAGCCTTTTCCGTAAGATTTTCCAAACCGCCGGCTGTGGTACGTTTAGCTCCCTGCTTGCTTTATTCGTCGACTTCCGCGGGCTACGCGTGAAACTTGCCCGCACGCGTTCAACCGTTTCTTCGCTCACTGCAGGCCGACCCGTTGATTTCCCCTTACAGAGGCATCCAGAAGCTTTAAACTGCGCATACCATCGTCGAATGGAGTTAGCAGTTGGTGGATCTTTGTGAAGTTCGTCCTGAAGTGTCGTTGCACTGTTATGACTGATGTGAGTGCATTTCAAGCACGACATACGCTTTCTCGGCTCCTGTCGCCATTTTGTCTCACTGCGCTCTCGAGCGTTCTGGTGGCAGAAACCTGAAGTGCGGCTTCAGCCGAACAAAACTTTATGAGTTTTTCCTACGTATCTGTAGTGTGTCGTGACCATATGTCAATGAATGGAGCTACAGTGAATTTATGAAATCGCTTCAATCATTTGTAATAGCCCTGTATATAATTGACGTACTGCGACATAAATGATCAACTGCATAAAGTTCGTTTGAGCCCCATGAATAGGCGCAATTTTTGCGCTTTGCATAGACAGTAGCGTATTTTATGGATTTTAATGGCTTATTTTGAATCTGCACTTTGTTAATAACAAGTTTTATAATTTTTCATACTGTTTTAATCCGGCATAGGACGTTTCTCCATAAAGCTAGCGCAGTGTACTAATTCGTCACTGCGTCGGTGTTATTGTAGCACAGGATATCGACTGTTGGCCTGTTTATAATCTACTAAATTTTTAAACAGAATTCGAGTGGCTGAAAGCGTTTAAAAAGCGAAAATTCGAAGCATTTTTTTAAATGTTGCGAATATCAAATGCCCGGCTCCACAGTCTGTGAATAGAAGACCAGCCTCATCCTAACTCATCGCCTCTGTCTAGAGATATGGTGGCTCGAATCTGTGAATGTTCATCCATTGCAATTCGTTCAGTACACGATAAAATGGGTCAAATGGCTCTGAGCACTATGGGACTTAACATCTGAGGTCATTAGTCCCCTAGAACTTAGAACTACTTAAACTGAACTAACCTAAGGACATCACACACATCCATGTCCGAGGAAGGATTCGAACCTGCGACCGTAGCGGTCTCGCGCTTCCAGACTGAAGCGCCTATAACCGCACGGCCACACTGGCCGGCTCAGTACATGATAACCCGACATCATTTCCCCAATCCACCTTTCAGTACAGTGAATGTAAACATTGCGTACCTGGAATTAAAGAAACAGTGGTTTTTATACAGCTTTGGTGCAAACGGAGTGCAACAGCGATTTTGTCTCGAGTGAGTTTTGTATTCCATTACTGTGATAATAATGTATTCAGTGCCCATGTTGACTGCTGTGTGTTTGCCCGAGTAAATGCTCCTTTGATAGGTGATTCTCATAATTTAAGGAAGGTGGTGCACGTCGACTTACAATTCCTAGCTCTGGAAGCAGATTTTGGCTGTTCACTGTGTTGCTGTCCCGTGAAGCTAAATTCGCTGGGGTCACTGGTTCGAGTACCGCACCGGACGTCGTTTAATTCTGCCTTAATGTATGATAATTGTGAAATAAACAAACAGGCAGATAGCATCGCAGGTGGCCGTGTGGCCTAAGAGTAATTTCTAAACATCGTCGGAGATCAGGGACGGCCCCTGGGTGACTGTCACGGTGGCAAGTGTGTACGAGGCCAAGAGCAAGGGCCCGCGAACTCGCGCAGCACGGCCCGCTGCTGCTGCCGCCGCTGCTGCTGTTTGCACATCCGTGTTTGTGTTTGCCGGCTGGGTACACACTGCTGCAGGAGATCGCAAGTCAACACATTTGCTTCCACGTCCCCTCGCTGCCGGTGACGCAGACGCCTGGAATCGGTCGATGCCCCGTCAGGAATTCGCCGTTTCTTCTCAGAGGCACTACTCGAAACGGCGCTGCACGGAGCTGCATCCTTTGACGTACGGTAAACTTTTGGCGAACACCATCACCCTTCCAGTTTCATCTTTAACGCCTAACGTGATTTAATCCGTAAAGTGGAGGGCTGAGTTAGGCATATAAAAGAAGGGAACTAGCTTCTCGACGTATCTGGCAGCTTTAAAGGCATTTAATTCAATAAACCAAAACATTTTAACCTATTGCCGCTTTTTTACTTGTTAGTTTTAGTACTGTGTCATGTAATGGAATGCATAGTGTTAAGAAAAGCAACATCATGCATTATATCATGTAGTTTAACATGACGCATTCCATCACGTCATCCAAGATGGCATTCGTCATGTCGTGCAATGTGACACAAAGTGTTATTAAAGTTTAGGATGCATGCATCCCCTCGAAATGTCTCAAATGGCTCTGAGCACTATGGGACTTAACTTCTGAGGTCATCAGTCCCCTATAACAGAACTACATAAACCTAACTAACCTAAGGACATCACACACATCAATGCCCGAGGCAGGATTCGAACCTGCGACCATAGCGGTTGCGCGGTTCCAGACTGTAGGGCCTAGAACCGCTCGGCCACCCCGGCCAGCTCATCCTCTCGACTCTGGGACACTTTTCCTATTATAGATGTATCTCCACTCTTGGATACTTGCTACTGTAGATGCATCCCACTCCCGAGAAGCACATGAATTTGTGTCTATTTGTTCTTACACACCTCACTATACCTGTAACCTGGGGTTGGGTTTTGGGGGAGAAATGGTCGCCTCGGCGAAAAAAATCAACCATGAAATTAAAAAAAATGATTTGATGTTTCCCTCCCCCCCCCCCCCCCCAGGAATAAATCCATTCCCAGAAATTTTATCCCCCCAGAAAAAACTTTTTTAGTTAGTACATATAGGCTCTTTAGCCATATTGTATAATATATTGTTTACTGCGGCTGGCGAATCTTTTGGATTTTGGGCAGAGGATCGGGGATTTTAGGCTAGAAATTATATGACTCGGGTGTGTTGCAGCTAAGACAACTCACTGTGCTGGTAAACTAGGGCAAACTCGTAAAAAAGCACCAATGTGTCATGATGTTTTTGAAGGTTCCAGATAAGTCTAAAAGATATTTCCCTTCCTTTACACCCCCAACTCTCCCCAAGACATATTCGCCGTCTTTTTTTGTTCTGTGATAAGAGCATTTTTCGTTAAGGTTACCAACATAATTTCTCCATAGCTTGGCACCGATGTAGATATTTGCTGACTTGGAAAAGACTAACCGTATGAGTTTTTTTAATTGTCTTTTGAACCATGTTTCTTGAGTTGGGCATCCTTAGCGTGGCTCCTGTACGGTTACCTGCCTGGTATGGTTGAAGCTGTCCAGCGTAGCCTCAGCACAATGTCAAGGTCACTAGCTCGCGATAGGTTTTTGTTGCATTTCTATTTTTTTATTTTTAATATTTTTACTATTTTATTTTGGTGTTATTTATTCTATTTATTATTGTTTTAATTTTTCTTAATTTTTAATTTTTCAGTTTTTTTGTTTCATAGTTACATCCGTTGAATTCATGTACCCATGAGACTATATACGCAAACATGAAAATTAACTTAATGGAGCACATAAAATAACAGCACACAGAAATAGGATACCTGTGGTGTCACCGCCAGACACCACACTTGCTAGGTGGTAGCTTTTAAATCGGCCGCGGTCCGGCAGTATACGTCGGACCCGCGTGTCGCCACTGTCAGTGATCGCAGACCGAGCGCCACCACACGCCAGGTCTAGAGAGACGTACTAGCACTCGCCCCAGTTGTACAGCCGACTTTGCAAGGAACGGTTCACTGACAAATACGCTCTCATTTGCCGAGACGATAGTTAGCATAGCCTTCAGCTACATTTGCTACGACCTAGCAAGGCGCCGTATTCAATTGATATTGAGATTCTATTAATGTATCATCAAGAGCGATGTTCTACAAATGTGGATTAAAGTTAAGTATTCCAGAAGCTACGTACTTTTCTTTATAGCATTCATTACGTATCCTGTTTCAGACCTCACGCCAGCCTGCGTGAGCTTAACGCGTGCCTTTCGGCTACTTCCGAGTGGCGTGGCTGTCTTGCTACGCCACAACAATACCGACTGAAATATTAAATACTGTTCTAAGTTTATGACAATAATGTATAGTTTATATTACCTAGATAAATTGACGGTACGATCACATTACGTAAATATGCTTACTTAAAAGCTTATTACATCTTAAGTTGAACGACTGGCGCAAGAAATAATAAACTTTTGAAAAACATTCATCTTATTACTATCTCGTACCTTAATACTCTTCTCGCAATAACAAAGTTGAAAATTAAGGAACAGCCGCTAGAATACTTCGCGTCAATAATTTTGGCGCAAAATGTTGCAAAAACCATTCCAAATTGAATATGACTTGCTGAAACAATCAGAAGAACCTCTAGGCAGTGTATGCTTCACAAGATACTATCTACTTCTCATTGTTGTAGGAAGATTGATGAATTTAACTGTTTTGCCCAAAAAAGTACCCTACAAGATGGCATAGTAATTATTGAAGAAAATGAAACATTTTCTATTTGTTAGAGGTAAGATGACTTTTTTCTGACAACTATTTTCATTGCAGTTTTCAGGTTAGTTTAATTTTGAGTGTAGTCATCGATAAAGCTTTTAATGTTCGATCAGACAATGTCATTTTGTGCAGGGCTGGTCTAATTCTGATCTTGTTAATGCACTGTTTTCATGTCCAAAGGTATTTCAATGATTTTAAGCCACTGGTTAATAAAATCTTTAACGTATAAGTAACGAAACGATAATCAACTGCAGCTGTCAGTTTATTTAATTACATCCACATTTACCCAAATACAGCGCTTAAAATACAATACGATCCTAGATGTTTTATTTTTATATAGTCTCTGGTAACTACATCTGCATTGCAAATAAATATTTATTTAGATATTTCGGACAGTTATACAGTATGCTCATGTGGCCCTGACAGTTGAACGTATCATCTAGTTCTAAATCCAAGACTTTAAAACTGTCACCTCTGATCTCACTTCTCCCAAGTTCATACAACATATTTATAAAATAACTGTTTCTCTTTCCAAATTTTTATGAATGAACGTCACCGTGATACACAATTTAAAATGAATTGAAATATAGAAAACTGTAAGAGCCAATTCTTAGCTAAGCTTTTTTTCTTTTTTTTCTGAAGACATCTATCAAAAACTTGTAGCTATCATTTCAGTCCAGAGCAAGTAAACTACAAGCCCAAAACCGCATCTCATTGCTATAGGGCGAGGCTACGTATTTCACGGACAGCCGCCTGTCATAATTTTCAGGTAAATTTATGAGCAATATATCACGCCGAGGGGAAACCTACGCCCACGAACACGGCGACAAGAATACATAAATAACTCGTGTCGCAAGATTAAAAAGACCACTGCGTTATCTCGTACTTCTAAAATGAAATACAAACTCTTCGGACTCGATGGCAAAGGTGTGTCTTTCCGGATTATGGAAAAGACAGACGTACACGACAAATACGCTGCTTTTTTGCAGAATTTTCAGTTACACTATCTCCCTGATATTATCAGTTTGTAATTTTTATTGCTGATTTAAATCGTGTTTGTTTCGTGACAAATGAATATCTTAGGCAGTAGAGACATGCATATCTTTTTACATAAATATTTTTCTGGTCTGAGAGCAGACACGGAAAAGACGTTTTTTCCAGGACAGCTGCACACGTGAAGTGATTGCCAAGACCAGCAGTGTAACCATAGTTAATTAATGCAACGCCGTACCTGTTGCTGCATCTCTTCGTGAAAACACCGTGTTAGCAAAGCGTTCCACTTGGCATTCCCAAAAGTGTCTCCGCTGTGTTCCAAGTACGTACCCAATTGCAGAACTGAGTCCGTCGTGAGGTTGTTAGTGTGAGGGTATTGTCTCACCTGAAACAAATTGAAAGTGTAGATGAGAATTATTTTATTTGTAAATTCACTGAAAGTAATGTGTATACATTTTTGTAAAAATGACAAATAGGAAGTCATTAATTTTTTGATTCACATACTTCATTTCGGGTTTGTGCCGTTACTCCCATCTCTTCCGATATCTAATGTTCTCAAAGACACATTAATCCAGTCTTGGTCCTCCCATGCAATATTTCCATTCTGCCTCTTCGTATAGTCATGGTGTGCCATGTTGATTGATTTTGGAGGAGAGGCCCAAACTTTAGGGAGGTCACTGGTGCGATCAGATTAGGGAAGAATGGAGTAAGATGTCAGCCGTGCACTTTCAAAGGAACCATCCTAGCATTTGCCTGAAGCGATTTAGGGAAATCACGGAAAATCTAAATCAGGATAGTCGGACGGTTTTGAACCGTCGTCTTCTATTCGCTAGCTGTGCCCTGTGTTATCAAGTGTTCACTAATACACTGAAGAGCCAAAAAAACTGTTTTTTTATGTTTGTTTTTGGGGTGGGGGCAGGGGTCATCAGCCTTCTGACTGGTTTGATGCGGCCAGCCACAAATTACTCTCCTGTGTTAACCCTCTTCATCTCAGAGTAGCACTTGCAACCTACGTCCTCTATTATTTGCTGGATGTATTCCAATCTCTGTCTTCCTCTACAGTTTCTGCCTTCTAGAGCTCCCTCTAGTAGGCCCAGCATGGAAGTCTTTCCCTCATGTCTTAACAGATGCCCTATCCCTTCTCCTTATCAGTGTTTTCCAAATATTCCTTTCCGATTCTGCACAGAACCTCCTACCTTACCAGTCCACCTACTTTTCAACATTCGGCTGTAGCACCACATCTCAAATGCTTCGATTCTCTTCTGTTCCGATTTTCTCACAGTCCACGTTTCGCTACCATACATTGCTGTACTCCAGACATACATTATCAGAAACTTCTTCCTCATATTAGGGATGATATTTGATTTTAGTAGAATTCTCTTAGTCATTAATGCTAGTCTAAGTTTGACGTCTCCCTTGCTCCGTCCATTGTTGGTTATTTTACTGCCTAGGTAGTAGAATTCCTTAACTTCATCTACTTCGTGACCGTCGATCCTGATATTAAGTTTTTCGCTGTTGTAATTTCTACTACTTCTAACTGGTACACCTGCCTAGTACCGTATAGGGCCCCCGCGAGACGCCGAAGTGCCGCATCATCACGTGGCATGGACACAACTAATGTCTGAAGTAGTGCTGGAGGGAACTGACACCATGAATCCTGCAGGGTTGTCCATAAATCCTTAAGAGTACGAGGGGATGGGGATCTCTTTTGAACAGCATGTTGCAAGGCACCCCATATATGCTCAATTATGTTCATGTCTTGGGAGCTTGGTGGCCAGCGGTAGTATTTAAACGCAAAAGAGTGTTTCTGGAGCCACTCTGTAGCAATTCTGGATGTGTGGAGTGTCGCACTGTGCTGCTAGAATTTCCCAAGGCTGTCAGAATGCACAATGGACATGAATTGATGCAGGTGATTAGACAGAATTCTTATGTATGTGTCACCTATCAGAGTCGTATCTAGACGCATCAGGGGTCCAATTTCACTTCATGTACACACACCTCACACCATTACAGAGCCTCCACCAGCTTTAACAGTCCTCCGCTGACCTGCAGGGTCCATGGTTTCATGAGGTTGATTCCCTACCCGTACACGTTCATCCAGTCGATGCAATTTGAAACGAGACTCGTCGCACCAGCAACATGTTTCCACTCGTCAACAGTCCAATGCCGTGTTGACTGGCCCAGGCGAGGCGTAAAGCTTTGTGTCGTGCAGTCATCAAGGGTACACGAATGGGCCTCGGCCCCGAAAGCCCATATCGTTGATTTTTCGTTGAATGGTTCGCACGTTGACACTTGTTGATAACCCAGCACTGAAATCTGCTGCAATTTCCTGAAAGGCTGCACTTCCGTCACGTTTAACGATTCTCTTCAGTCACCACTGATCCCGTTCTTCCAGGCCACAACGAATTTTTACCGGATTCCTAATATTCACGGTACACTCGTGACGTGGTCCTACTGGAAAATCCCCACTTCATCGCCACCTTGCTGTGTCCCATCGCTCGTGCGCCTACTATAACACCACGTTCGAATTCATTGAAATCTTGATAATCCGCCATTGTAGTGGCAGTAGCTGATCTAACAACTGCGCCAGACACTTCTTTTCTCATATAGGCGTTGCCGACCGCAGCGCCGTATTCCGCCTGTTTACATATCTCTGTAGTTCAGTACGCATGCCTATACCAGTTCCTTTGGTGCTTCAGTGTATATCCTCTCTTATGGTAAGAGTTTGGCGTTCAGCCTCTTTTATACCCATTCCATTCAACGCTTCTTCTATTTGTACCTTTCCGTCCACTTACAGTTAAAATATTTCTCCAAATTTCAAACTTCTCGGTGTCGCGCTCCCAGAGGCAAGAGTGAGAGCACACATTATTTATGGTACGGGCAGAGCTCTGTTGTTTTGAAGGAGGTAGAACGAGTATTATCTGGCGTCTACGATAATTTTATTACAAAAGGAGTACGAGCTCAAGTTAGAAATTGGCCATGGCCTTTTCAAATCATTGTGGGATTCATCTGGATCCATTCAGGGTAACCACGCTAAACGTAAGGCTCTACTGTCCCACGTAGGATTTGCTCTTAGGGAATAACAGTAGTCATGGGCATGAATTGTAGCCGTTGCTCATCCTTGAATGATTCTGAGAAATGACGAATGTATGTTATCCCCACGGACAACATGTGCAACAAAGGTGTAAAAACTTTGCCTGCTGTAACCTGTGCCACAGCTTGAGGCCTTCCCTACATTCCAAAAGCCCTCAATCGTCGCCATTCCGGTAAATTATGCCTGCAAGTCTTCCATTCGAGCTGTATACTCGGACAGTACACTCATAGTACTCACTGCCATCCTAGTGGTAATCATTAAGTTGTTTCATATCATTAAGTTGTTGCATATTACAAAAGTTATTTGTAGGGTCGTTGATTGGCGTATGTTAGTCTTTTACAGCATTACTTGTGTTCTGGCCATGTCCAATTATGTGATATTTGGTCTTATATTTTACTTAAAGTATGGAAAGCATCGTGTATGGTCCAGTAGAGGTGGTAATCCGTGTCACTGAAAGAGGAGACAATATAAGTAGTATTGCCTCTTTCTCAAAGAAAAATGAGCGTGCTATGTATGGAAACAGTGCAAAACACTAAAACGCCAAATTGTTTATTCTTTAACTGGAGCCAACTTTGACAGATATTAATAGACATCACACCACCAAAACATAAATCTCCAACGCCATGCCCAGACAAAATATAAGCCGTTAACGATGGGATTTTATGTTTATCAACTGAAAAGACAAGTAAAAAGCAACTATTTTTTGAGAACTAAATTTACGTATGTCCATAATCTTCATAGGACTTAATATATTTCGTGAACGACTTTGTATGTTTATTAATTTCGTAACAAAGTTAATTTGTTTTCACACTAACATAAAGCAAAATTTCAATGGAAGATTTCATTCTAGTACATTCTTACGATGTCACAACAGCCGATATGTGAAAGTACACATAAGCACGTTACTCATGGTCCGTTATGCTTCAGACTCGTTTTTCAGGCTATTCACTTAGGTTGCGGCCTGCCGAAGTGGCCGAGCGGTTCTAGGCGCTACAGTCTGGAACCGTGTGACCGTTATGGTCGCACTTTCGAATCCTGCCTCGGGCACGGATGTGTGTGATGTCCTTAGGTTAGTTAGGTTTAAGTAGTTCTAAGTTCTAGGGAACTGATGACCTCAGAAGTTAAGTCCCATAGTGCTCAGAGCCATTTTGAACTTAGGTTGCGTAACAATAATCAGTGTAAAATATTGACAATTTTAGTCAGTCTCGGTGACAACCCATGACTCACTAGGAATAAGATAAGCTCACCTCCTTAAAAGACCGCAACGATAGCCTTGGGGTACTATAGATCCGGTACCAAGCGGTTACGTGACACTGAAGCGCTGGTGAAACCCACGTCGGAGACGTTGTGTGTATGTAGCAGTCGCTTATATGGAATCAGTGCAGTGAGGTCGTCGACATGGAGAAGCGACTGAGCGGCTCAGACGAACTGTCGCGTTTGTGCATATTTATGACCAGCTCATGAATGAAGTACACGACTTGTTGCTGTATGGGCAGGCACTGTCCAACGTGTCTGCAAGGAACGATGTACCTTTCGCTGGCAAGATATATGGAGGAAGACAAGGAGTTGTGAAAATATCATAAACGACAAGCGGAGGAGAAGGCTATTACTCCTTGTCAATAACAGTCTGTGGAAATTTTGCTGGCAGTGAATGATGTTTGCCAGCGATTATTACTAAAGGTACTGCACGTTAACTGATATTTAGAGTGGAGTACCTCGTAAAAAGCTTCTGCTCACAGCACTACATGAGGCTGAATGACGTTTATGTCAAAAAAGAAACTGTATAGTAGCTTACTGGGGGATTGCAGTGTGGTCCAACGGGTCTCAGTTTTACCTCTTTTCAAACGATGAACGGCGTCGAGTGCAACGACGACAAATAAGGCGCTTAGCCTGCAGTGTGTGGAGGTGCTCTTCAGGCTGTATGTGGTTCGGTGACACATTGGGATGTTGTCCGTATCCTGGATTGGACCCCATGCATTGAGGAAGTTTATTTCATCATTCTCGTTGGCCAGGTGCTGCTGTTTCGCTTACACTTCTAGGTATTCATGTCATAGAGGACAACAGGCAAGTTTACAGGGCTGTAAACATACACTATGTGATCAAAAGTATCCGGACACCCCCAAAAGCATACGTTTTTCATATTAGGTCCATTTTGCGGCGACCTACTGCCACGTACTCCATATCAGTGACCTCAGTAGCCATTAGACATAGTGAGAGAGCAGAATAGGACGCTCCGCGGAACTCACGGACTTCGAACGTGGTCAGGTGATTGGATGTCACTTGTGTCATACGTCTGTACGCGAGACTTCCCCACTCCTAAGCATCTCTAGGTCCACTGTTTCCGATGTGATAGCGAAGTGGAAACGTGAACGGACACGTACTGCACAAAAGCGTACAGGCCGGCCTCGTCTGTTGACTGACAGAGACAGCCGACAGTTGAAGAGGGTCGTAATGTGTAATAGGCAGACATCTATCCAGATCTTCACACAGTAACTCCAAACTGCATCAGGATTCAGTGCAAGTTAAGCGGGAGGTGAAGCAATTTGTATTTCATGGTCGAACGGCTTCTCATAAGCCACACATCAAGCCGGTAAATGCCAAACGACACCTCGCTTGGTATAAGGAGCGTAAACATTGGACGACTGAACAATGCAAAAACGTTGTGTGGAGTGACGAATCACGGTACACAATGTGACGATCTGATGGCTGGTTGTGGGTATGGCGAATGCCCGGTGAACGCCATCTGCCAGCGTGTGTAGTGCCAAAAGTAAAATTCGCAGGCGGTGGTGTTATGGTGTGTTCGTGTTTTTCATGGAGGGGCTTGCACACTTTGTTGTTTTGCTTGGCACTATCACATCAAAGGCCTACATTGATGTTTTAAGCACCTTCTTGCTTTCCACTGTTGAAGAGCAATTCGGGGATGGTGTTTGCATCTTTCAACACGATCGAACACTTGTTCATAATTCACGGCCCATGGCGGAGTGATTACACGGCAGCAACATCCCTGCAATGGACTGGCCTGCACACAGTCCTGACCTGAATCCTACAGAACACCTTTGGGATGTTTTGGAACGCCGACTTCATGCCAGGCCTCACCGACCGTCATCGATACCTCTCCTCAGTGCAACACTCCGTGAAAAATGGGCTGCCGTTCCCCAAGAAACCTTCCAACCAGGTGTCCGGATACTTTTGATCACACAGTCTGCGTTCTTCGATTGATGAACACTTAGGCAACCATCATATCTTGACTGTCCCAATATTAATCCTACAGAAAATATTTGAAAGTGCCAGTGAAACATAGCACACCACATCTGCGCAGCTCGGTAGCGGCACGGAATCTAATCATCGATGAATGGCTTCTGCTTAATTATACTTGAACAATCAAATGAAACTATATGGTTTACAAGTCTCAAAAGCGAACCTGGGTGTGCTGCTCGCTAAGCAGATGCGCTACCCTGGTACAGGAGGGAGGCGTGCTAGCTTATTCAACACAGTTGTGCAAAACTGCTGTGCCAGGGCGGTGCCGTGCTTAGCGCATCTGCCTGCTGAGCAGGAGACTCAGGTTCGAATCCCACTATTGGTGCTGGTTTTCATTCATCACTTCACTCTGCATATATGGGGTGAACATTAATAAAACTGACACACAGAAGGGACACACTCCTAACATCGTTTCCACGGTAGATGGGGCTGCGTGTTCCGTGTGTGGTTGGTGCAGCGTACTGTAAGCAGCAAAATGGTTTGGTATTCATGTCGGGAAGAAGCTGGGATGGTGTTCTGCATGGCCAAGTAGAAGGAAACGGTCGAGAGGCAGCACGGCTATACCAAAACAAGTAGCCTCACTGACGCCAACCGCATCACACAACATTCCATGCCCGTTTGGCCTTTTGCGTGATCAAGGGTCCTTTCAGTTAGACGAACGTACAGGGAGGTCTGGACTGTGCGTACACCATATTTGGAGGACAGTGCTCTGCATCTCTACCGTTTCCATATGCTCGGCTGTACACAAACACCATCTCGGCTTCTTCCCGACATGAATACCGGACTATTCTGCTGCTTACAGTGCGCAGCGTCAGTCACACAGCCTGCAACACACAAGGAACACATGACACGTGGCAAGAGGAAGTTTCATTCGTCGGCGCCATCTACCGTGTCAACGATGCATTTCCGAATACATGTTCATAGGACATTTTTTTCCTCCGTTTCCAGTCAGAAATTCGTCCCTGCAGTTTGTCGGTTGTCAGCCTACACACATAACAAACCATATACACTGTTGGCCACCGTAAATGCAACACCAAGAAAGACAAGAGGTAGCACAACAAAATTTATTTTGTAGATAACATGTTGACCAAGTATCAAATGATTACGTTTACAGACGTCTGTGACATGTGGTTCCTGCCAGAATCAGTAGCCAGAGTAGCCGCCATTGTTGGAGATCACCGCTGCCACACGTCTCGGCATTGAGTCAAAGAGACGTTGGATGTGTTCCTGGGGTACAGCAGCCCAAGCAGCTTGCACACGTTGCCAAAGATCATCTGGTGTGGCAGCTGGAGATGTAATCTGGGTCACTCGTTGAGCAACCATGGACCACATGTTTTCTATCGGCGAAAGATCCGGAGAGCGAGCCGGCCAGGGAAGCAATTCAATCTGGTTATTAACGAAGAACCTTTGGACAATGCGTGCCACGTGTGGTCGCGCATTATCCTGTTGTAATATGGCTGTGGCCGAGCCCTGAAGGTAAGGAAGGACAACTGGCTCCAGCACCTCGGATATGTAGCGCCGGCTATTTAAAGTACCGGCAATGCGTACTAGAGGCGTGCGAGAGTAATATCCAATACCGCCTCATACCATAATACCCGGTGCAAGACCAGTGTGGCGGTGCATAATGCAGCTGTCCAGCATCCTCTCTCCACGGTGTCTCCACACTCGAATTCGACCATCGTGGTGCTGCAGACAGAAGCGTGCCTCGTCAGTAAAGACAACGTCATTCCATTCTGCCGTCCACATCCGTCTGTCATCACACCATTGGCGACGGAGACGTCTGTGGTTCTGTGTCAATGGTAGACGAAGCAATGGACGCCTTGCGGACAGACCACTCTGCTGTAAACGGCGTCGAATGGTATGCGCAGACACTGGATAATGCGTTACAGACGCAATGTGCTGTGCTATGGTTCGGGATGTCACTGAGCGATCCGTCACTGCCATGCGCACAATTTGCCTACAGCACGTGCAGTGGTGCACCGAGGTGAATGCGATCGACCACGTCGGTCCGTCGTACCCTCCTGCACCCAACGGTCACATATCCGCATTACAGTTGTTTGGTTTCGTGCAACACGACTAGCGATTTCTCTGTATGATAATCCAAAATCTCGGTAAGCCACTATCCTTCCTCTGTCGAACTCGGATACTTGATCAAACGATGTTCGCTGTTGTCTACGAGGCATAACTGATCGTCTTGTGAAACAACCACAAGGTAAACACACGTGCCGAACGTACACTCGTCGAAATCGCCAAGCCTTAAATGGCGCTATGAGGTGGCGCCACAGGTGCGCGTGATGTGCGTCTGCGCTGATATCTCATCGCTGCAAACCCATGGTGTAAATTTCACTTGATTCGGATGCTTTCTTCAGGGTGTTGCATTTACGGTGGTCAGCAGTGTAGTTTTATTTGATAAAAGTACCTGTACGTGGGTTTCAGGCAGGATGGCCTGTTCCGTTCGCTGCTGAGATCGTATTCCAGTACGGTTAGAATATCTCCCTAAAGCTGTTCGGGTTTAGGGGGAATAAGAAGTGGGCTGAAGCGTGAATGGGTTTGAATTGAGGAGGGAGGCGTGCAGTTCTACAAAGTCACTGCGCCCAGTGGCGTAATGGTTAATGCATCTGTTAAGTGAGCAGGAAACCCGGTTTGAAACCCGGCATGGGTACAAATTTTCATTCGTCGCTTCAGTTTCCATACATACATAATACTTAAACAAACTTACGGACTCCGTTGCTCACCGGTTTGAGCAATTACCCAAAGACCGAGCTACTCTGTATTCACGGGATGTCTCCTAACAGTTACTAATTTGATGTACGGTGTGTTATTTAATCGTCGACTTCATTTTTTCAATTGTTCTGTGCACGTACACCCTTACCATCCCACTCTTTTGACTGAAATTTTGTCCTCGGTGTCCAGAGACGCATTAAAGTTTTCACTGTACCAGTACTACGTCTGAAGAAGTCCTCTGGGTCATGTTTCAACGATTTAAAAAAAAAGTCGTTCCTCGAGAGTTTTCGGTCTGAAGACTCAACCAGTACGACCATCAGGCATTTACTTAATCTGCGTATCATATCACGTAGGATACCTTCCATATCAAGAACCTCGTCTTTCTTATGATACGGGTTTCAGTCAAGTACCACAAACTTAACTGACCTCCTTGTCACAAGAATTCTCAGTAAGACTCTCTCGCTCTCGCAGCATCAGCCGGCCGCTGTGACCGAGCGTTCTAGGCGCTTCAGTCCGGAACCGCGCTGCTGCTGCGGTCGCAGGTTCGAGTCCTGCCTCGGGTTAGTTAGGTTTAAGTAGTTCTAAGTTCTAGGGGACTGATGACCTCAGATGTTAAGTCCCATAGTGCTCAGAGCCATTTTTTTTTCCTCGCAGCATCCCACGCCTGCTGTGCTCGTACTGTCAAATTGTCAAACATTGCGCTATAGAGCAGTACATTACGGCTTTGATTGTCAGGTGTAGCGGAAGTCTTGGATTCTCTTCCAAGCGAAACGACTGTGGAGCGTGGAACAAATGGACCAGCATTCAATTCGGGACCTACAGCAGGCTCAGCATGGCAAGCGGAGACCCGCCCCCTGTCGGCGCAGTCTGCTTGTCCTGTCATTACGTGCCGTCAGGCGGTAATTACAAGCCGAGAAGGTGCGAACGCGGCGGCGGGTCGGAATTCAAGCTTAGCGGGCGCCCTCTGAGCTCTCATTGTATAACACTGGCCGCAACACTAAGAAACATTAACACACGCTACAACTAACAGTATTCTCTGCCACACACTTTATGCCTACCTACACCCTATAACTGTAGGCGTGCATTTATCTAAGTGGGTAATACACTGGCGGGAATAAAAGTCGGAACACCAGAAAAAGGATTAGTGAAGTGTAACGAAACGTACACTACTGGCCATTAAAATTGCTACACCACGAAGATGACGTGCTACAGACGCGAAATTTAACCGACAGGAACGAGATGCTGTGATATGCAAATGATTAACTTTTCAGAGCATTCACACAAGGTTGGCGCTGGTGGCGACACCTACAACGTGCTGACATGAGAACAGTTTCCAACCGATTTCTCATACACAAACAGCAGTTGACCGGCGTTGCCTGGTGAAACGTTGTTGTGATGCCTCGTGTAAGGAGGAGAAATGTGTACCATCACGTTTCCGACTTTGATAAAGGTCGGATTGTAGCCTATCGCGATTGCGGTTGATCGTATCGCTACATTGCTGCTCGCGTTGGTCGATATCCAATGACTGTTAGCAGAATATGGAATAGCTGGGTTCAGGAGGGTAATACGGAACGCCGTGCTGGATCCCAACGGCCTTGTGTAACTAGCAGTGGAGATGACAGGCATCTTATCCGCATGGCTGTAACGGATCGTGCAGCCACTTCTCGATCCCTCAGTCAACAGATGGGGACGTTTGCAAGACAACAGCCATCTGCACGAACAGTTCGACGACGTTTGCAGCAGCATGGACTATAAGCTCGGAGACCATGGCTGCGGTTACCCTTGACGCTGCATCACAGAAAGGAACGCCTGCGATGGTGTACTCAACGACGAACCTGGGTGCACAAGTGGCAAAACGACATTTTTTCGGATGAATCCAGATTCTGTTTACAGCATCATGATGGTCGCATCCGTGTTTGGCGACATCGCGGTGAACGCACACTGGAAACGTGTATTCGTCATCGCCATACTGGCGTATCACCCGGCGTGATGTTATGGGGTGCCATCGGTTACACGTCTCGGTCACCTCTTGTTCGCATTGACGGCACTTTGAACAGTGGACGTTGCACTTCAGATGTGTTACAAGCCGTGGCTCTACCCTTCAATCGATCACTGCGAAACCCTACATTTCAGCAGGATAATGCACGACCGCATGTTGCAGGTCCTGTACTGGCCTTTCTGGAGACAGAAAATGTTCGACTGCTGCCCTGGCCAGCACATTCTCCTGATCTGTCACCAACTGAAAACGTCTGGTCAATGCTGGCCGAGAAAATGGCTCGTCACAATACGCCAGTCACTACTCTTGATGAACTGTGGCTCTGTTTGAATCAATGCGCAGGCGTATCAAGGCCGTTATTACTGCCAGAGGTGGTTGTTCTGGGTACTGATTTCTCAGGATCTATGCACCCAAATTGCGTGAAAATGTAATCATATGTCAGTTCTAGTATAATATATTTGTCCAATGAATACCAGTTTATCATCTGTATTTCTTCTTGGTGTAGCAATTGTAACGGCCAGTAGTGTATTTAAGTGAATAACGTTGCAAGATCACATATTAATGCAAGTGCGAGAATGTGAAATTCTGGTACATTAATAACAGGTGTAACTGCGAGAATGTTCCAATGCAGGCACGCAAATGTGTATGCATTGTATTGTACAGGTGCCTACTCTCGGTTTGTGAGATGGAGTTCCATGTCTGTTGCATTTGGTTGGTCAGTACAGGGACGTTTAAAGCTGGTGTGCTCGACGGGAGACAAATCTGGTAATCGAGCACGCCATGGGATCGTGGGATGTGTCGACACTCTAGAGAACATATTGAGTTCCAGCAAGGGTATCCGGGCGAGCGCTTTCCTGGTGAAAACACCCCCCGCAATGCTGCTCATGAACAGCGGAACAACTGGTCGAATCACCAGATTGAGGTACCAATTTGCAGTCTGGGTGCGTGGGATAGTCAAACGAAATCGCACCATAACTGGAGGTGTAGCACAATCGTGTCTAGCCCGCAGATTGGCCACCTTCCAACCAATACACGGCTATCACTGGCACAGAGGCAGAACCTGCTTTCATCAGAAAACACAACTGACCTCCCACCCGACCTCTTGCTTGACACCACTGAAGTCACAAATGGAGGCGATTCAGGATCGGTGGAATGCACACTGAAGGGCGTCTGGCTCAGAGCTGTCCTGGAAGTAACCGATCTGTTCGTTCAGTGTGGTGTTAACTGCTGCTTAGATTGCTGCTGCAGCCTGGGTTTATTGCGAGCGTACATTCCCGTGACCACCGCTGCTAGCGGTCGCGCACAATTCCTGCCAAGTCTTCCTGTAATATTCAGAACGAACATCCAGCTTCTAGTAGCCTTATTACATGACCTCTTTCAAACTCAGTGAGGTATTGATGATGTCATCTTTCTCACCTCAAAAGCATTCTTGACTAACATCCACTCACCATGCCCAGTCTCAAGGGTGACTAACGTTCACGACCGTCAGAGTGTGTATTTAAAGCAAACGTGATTTGAATCGTCTTAGTAGCGCTACTAACACCCCTCTTATGCGACTTTCGGATGTAGAAACACGTCTACCATTTTCGTTCTTCTCGTACAACTCCTTCTTGGTGTTGCAATTTTTTCCGTTTGTGTATTTTACAAAACGTGTGAAAGACATCAATCTCAGTTACCACCGCTCCGCTTCTGGTTTTAATGCTTCCTACTGTATTGATGAAATTTATATTGTCACAAGTTATATCCGAGTGGACAACATTCGGACCCTGATATATGCTTATCACGAATAGTGAGTTACCAAATTACAGTACATGACCATTCCTAAAAAATATGCTCGAAGTTTCACCAGACATTTTCTTATAAATTGCATACAGGAAAGACGTTTTACTTGAAACGGAAAAAACTGAAATTTTCTCTCAAAAATTTAAAGGACAAATAAATTGTTGCTATCACACTATGATGGCATGACCACATAACACGGAAAGTTTTCTTGAAGCTGGCGACACCCCTGGAAGGCTACACTCGACTTCAACGCGGTTTGCATTTCGCCATATCGATAATTCTGACTAGCGGGGATGAGTATTTAATTCTCAGTGCAATTAACTAGTTTCAAATTCAAATTCATGCAACATTTTCATAAAATGGAAAGTCACTTAAGCTATCTGTAGCAAGACGTTCAGTGGTATAGTTATTTGTTCATTTTAAGCCTCTCGCCCTTCATTCCCCCCTCCCCCTATCGGTCTACGTGTCTGTCTCTCCTTTTCTTCTATCTTGCTCTTCTTTATGAACTAGATAAAACCTCACTCCTCGAGCAGCTTTAACGGTTAACACCACTGCAACGGCCTAATAAAGGAGGTTCCTTAACAGTTTTTTTGGGGTGAAAAGGAAGCTGATAGGAAAATAATACAAGTTATTGAAGATATATTTAAGTATATGACAGAAACTTTTTGTCGGAAAATATTACAAAATGGCGACATTGTGGCAGTTCTCCCGAGGCATGTTGAATTTGAGGCGATTTGCGGTAACACTATGACTGGTGCAAATTTGAATCTGGAGAGAAAGATCTGTGTAACCTACATGAGTATAACTAGTGAAACACGTAGGGGATTTTAGAAATATTGATATTTGTGCAATTAGCGAGTGTTTGAATAAAGTCATTCAGCTTTAACGAAAAAAGGCAGTCATTTTTTATTAAATATTGTTGAAAATGGCTAATCGAAAATCCTTCACGTGATTCACTCTGAAAAGCTTTATTTCGATGTTGTGGTTAAACTTTAAAAAAAAAGACTGAAAACTGTTGGAGTGATGCTGTGCGCCGTTTTGAAAAATCATATTCCGAGAAAAAATCGTTTGAGGTTTTGAGGTGTCTTACAGTCATTAACAACTGAAAAATTCTACTTTTAGAAAACCCTTATCATTAATCTGCTATCCAAGTACTGGTCTATCGCGTTGTTGCCGTTGTGATCGAAATCATATTCACTAGTCTATCATAGAACGATCGAAATAAGGGTCGTGTAAATTCAATGAATGCACGAAATTTTACAATTCCATTTAACCCTACTCTAAGCAGGCGCACTCCTAGAACGATTCGACGGTTGATGTCATACGCGTTCCGTATAATCTTACTAGTGGTGTAACAACTTTGGACAATTTGGACAAGCAACAATTACTGTGAAACCTAAGCCTCGAGGACTTCCTTCTTGTAACCTAACATTGCACATTTTACATTGTGTTGAGATATAGCAGAGAAAACGGCAATAAAATTTATAATCATTTAGCTCAGTCAATAATTTACATTAGAAATAGCGTCATTGTCTTCCAGTTTCTTAGTATAGACGCTAACTGTTTCCGAATTGCTTCAGCTTCATACCTATACTTTGGAAGCTTTGATGACATACTGCCTCGACGGCGCGTTGGTACGATGTTTTCGTACCTTTTCTGCCAAAGTACACCTTATTACCAGTCATTCTTATCTGTAAGACAAATCTGCACACTACAAGATCACAAATAAACCATCAAAAGTCAATATTGCACACAAAAATCAAAATTAGAAGCGAAACAATTTCATTTTTCGTACGCTTACTGACGCTTGATAACCCCAAGGTTCAAAGCATCTTTTTAAGTAATAAAAAATAAATGATTTATTGAAAATTCTACAGTGGTGTTATTCCTTAACGAAAAAGGCAGGAAGTCTAGAATAAAATTTCGTCGGTGTTGAATCTGAGGTAATTACAAACTAGCCACTCACTCACTTGTGAAAGGACATGAAAAGGAAGCGGATTCTAGTGTTTAAAAAACCACGTATGACCCTCAGCGCTAAAATGTGGCGGGTTTTCGACTAATATTAGTATTGGTTGGATCTGAATACGATTCGTTACCATTGCGCCACATCGTTTAGTGAGGTCTTTAAGACGGTAGTAGCCCAACAGAGAAACAAACTAGGACGTAGCACTCATTAGTTTGGACAAATACAAGTGTCGTAATGAACTGCAATACTAAAGTCGACCCAAAATTCATCGGACGTCGAAATGGCACAAAATCTCAGGCCAAAACACACATATGATTCCAGTTTCCAGCCAACATGATACTCACATCACCATCTCATTTTTATTCCAGGCTTAATATGACAGATATATGTGCAGTGAATGTAATACCAAGAATACCGCAACGATAAATTCTGCCATTTCCACACGCACTGCACTCGAAACCGTCATTTACTTAAAATAAAATGTTAGTCCACTTTAGACGTCTACCAGAAACCCGTCTGTTTGGCGACCTTCCGAAGACGCGTCGCACTAGAAATTCACCAAACGTTCGCTATTTTACATAATGTGAGTGTCGAATATTTAATGGCACAACTGACTGTGACTCTCACACACGCACGCTTGAAAATTGTCAAGCTAACGAAGGCTGTCAATAATTTATGAATGCTACTGTTACTAGTCGCAGCAATTAAGTCGAAATTTCGTACAGTCCACACTAATATTATAAATGTGAAAGTAACTCTGTCTCTTACACTTATATTTATTGATTTGAAGAATAAAACGTAAAATATGGAACAATAATCACTACTTGAAAAAGATTTTTACTCTGATTTTTGAACTTCATCATATCTGTGAAAATGCTTTTATTGTTTGATATGTTCTACATAATACGATCAATGTAATGAATACAATGAGTAAGAAGTAAATCGTGACTGGTAGCAGAAAAGCGTATTTTCTAATAAAGCTATAGTTCCTGCAACTGCAGGCTGTCATTAACCATTTCTCATGGGTAAAATAAGATTACTTCTTTTGTCCGGGAAGTGTTAATCAAATCGTTTAGATTTCATCCTGTGCACCCGTACACTGGATCAGCATGTCCATGTGAACTCCACAGTCGTACATAACTTGGCGAGAGCTGGGACTGCGCGTGGGCCACCTGTGCACATTCTTCCCGGTCCGCCTGCCCCACTCCAGCTAGCGACCCAGGCCGGCTCTTATGTATTGCACCGGGCGGAGGACGGGCGCTCGTGTTTCAGTGGATTTACATAATCTCCAGACCGGGCCAGCCTTCACATCTTGCTTTATTTCTGCGTTGCTGCATCGCTCACTTGCAAAGTCAGGTTTTTCACATTTATTGAGGATGCGGAAAAATATGTAGGAGCTCATTTTTTCTTTGATACTCTGTAGGATATCTTCGTTGCTATAAAACTCAGGTATGATAGCCAAAAAGATGAAAATATTATTTCCAACAACTTAAATCGTGATATGAAAGTGTTCAACGACAGCAATTGGGTGCCAGCTTTAGTGTGCGATCTAACACCATAGGTCTGTTTCCAAGCATTCCGTGTGGACTTGGCGACAAAATACTGGGAGTCGGTCCTTACGTTAAGTTCAATTTACTTTTCTCAGCCTTCAGTTTTATTGATATTCTGCTGTCTAAACTAATCCTTAAGACAGACTACAGGAGAACAGCTAAACGTAACAATAAGGGAAAAAAATGTGCAAATAGCCTGACACAAACTAGGCATATCACTGCCGCGGACCACGTAACGTGTGGATTCCAAGATAGAGAGTAAGTCAGTGGCCGAAATAGCGTCAGACACTGAACGTTACGACTGCAGTTAACGTGAACTCAGCAACGATGAAAACAGAATCCTCTTAAACAATACCACATCGGAAGTTCCAAAATCAAAACCCAGAACCAGAAATCGTGGTACGAGTTGTATACGGGAATCAGCGTAACGTAAGCTTCGGTACCGTGATAGAAACTTCCAGTCTAGACGCATGCCGGCCGAAGTGGCCGTGCGGTTAAAGGCGCTGCAGTCTGGAACCGCAAGACCGCTACGGTCGCAGGTTTGAATCCTGCCTCGGGCATGGATGTTTGTGATGTCCTTAGGTTTAACTAGTTCTAAGTTCTAGGGGACTAATGACCTCAGCAGTTGAGTCCCATAGTACTCAGAGCCATTTTCTAGACGCATGGCCGAGTGTTTATTTCCCGTAGATGAGCAACGGTGACTACCAAGTGACTTGTTCGCCGCGGCCACTGTAGCTACGACCGCCGAAAAGTGATTTGTTATACAGATACAATCGCCACCATTTCCTAACTCCATATCGCTAGACTGGCGGCGTGATGGAGAATTTAGACAATAATCTACTTCACTTTAGATAAAGAGTAGGTATTCGTGTTCCAGTCGTGATATAACCTATTTATGGAACACCTGTGTACTCTACGTTGACCGTTAGTGAAGAGCTTAATCTTAGTGTTGTACCAAGACTCCAAGGTAGGCATTGCATTTCAGAGGTAGTGCGACGTGAATTAAGCGAGCGTAGAACACCTAGCAGAATGGGTCGTACTAGAATGCATATTATATCCATGAGCGTGATCAAATGCCTCGAATGGAAACGAAATGTCTGCTGAAGTCGTATATGCAGATTCATTTGAGGCGAGGCACAGAGGTTTATATTCGGTGAAGTGTTAAACGGATCGAGATGATACGAGTACTTTAAATCAGAAAGCATTTTTTCATAACAAAAAATAATTATAAATACTAAAGAAAAGGAATATGAAAGTTATGACTCTAACAACAGAATAGGCAAAGACAGGTAATTCTGCTTCACATTGTCATGTGAAATAGTAACAATAGTAACAGTAAACATCTTCTAGGTGACATTGCATTACCGTATAATACAATCACAGCTCATGTCTAATCATGGATCAGCGTCTAGATTAGGAATAAAAATACAGTTGCAGCTTGCAGGAAAATTTCATTGTTCCACGCGCTTCGGGAATACGGTAAAATATTGCCTACTGGAATCAAATACTTCATCTGCTGAATTTCCAGTACAGTGACAAATGAACGTGGCACTAGCTGTGCAATGATACGACCGCTTAGAAACATACGGACATGAGATACGTCCACATTTAAGGTAACTATAAGTCGACCAGCAAAATGTGTGCCTGGAGCGAGACTGGCGCGCTTTTGAATCCAGTACAGCCTGTCAGGAAAAACGATTACAAATCTCTATTGACGCAACACAGTTTGGCAAGAAGTAGCAATGTAAAAGTTTATTTTAGCCTTTGCTTATGTTTCTGTTAATTTTTTATTCAGTGGCTTATAGTCACCTTCGTTCCACATAAAATATATTCTTTCTGTGGGTGGGAGAACAATACCAATGTTTCACCAAGCTACAGAGCAACACAGCACACACCTGACTACCATAAACTGTCTCCTATTCAGCAGTTCTGCAAAATTCAGACATTTCACCTATCCTCCTTCCCTCGACGTGCATCAGATGTTTATTCGATCATTTTAACGGTTGTTGTTGTTGTGGTCTTCAGTCCAGAGACTGGTTTGATGCAGCTCTCCATGCTACTCTATCCTGAGCAAGCTTCTTCATCTCCCAGTACATACTGCAACTTACATCCTTCTGAATCTGTTTAGTGTATTCATCTCTTGGTGTCCCTCTATGATTTTTACCTTCCGCGCTGCCCTCCAATACTAAATTGGTAATCCCTTGATGCCTCAGAATATGTCCATCCAACCTATCCCTTCTTCTAGTCAAGTTGTGCCACAAATTTCTCTTCTCTCCAATTCTATTCAATACCTCCTCGTTAGTTATGTGATTCAACCATCTAATCTTCAGCATTCTTCTGTAGCACCACATTTCCAAAGCTTCTAATCTCTTCTCGTCCAAACTATTTATCGTCCACGTTTCACTTCCATACATGGCTACACTTCATACAAATACTTTCAGATACGACTTCCTGACACTTAAATCTATACTCGGTGTTAACAAATTTCTCTTCTTCAGAAACGCTTTCCTTGCCATTGCCAGTCTACATTTTATGTTCTCTCTACTTCGACCATCATCAGTTATTTTGCTCCCCAAATAGCAAAACTCATTTACCGCTTTAAGCGTCTTATTTCCTAATCTAATTCCCGCAGCATCACCTGATTTAATTCGACTACATTCCATTATCCTCGTTTTGCTTTTGTTGATGTTCATCTTATATCCTCCTTTCAAGACACTGTCCATTCCGTTCAGCTGTTCTCCCAGGTCCTTTGCTGTCTTCGACAGAATTACAATGTCATCGACGAACCTCAAAGTTTTTATTTCTTCTCCATGCATTTTAATCCCTACTCCGAATTTTTCTTTTGTTTCCTTTCCTGCTTGCTCAATATACAGATTGAATAACATCGGGGAGAGGCTACAACCCTGTCTCACTCCCTTCGCAACCACTGCTTCCCTTTCATGCCCCTCAACTCTTATAACTGCCATCTGATTTCTGTACAAATGATAAATAGCCTTTCGCTCCCAGTATTTTACCCCTGCCACCTTCAGAATTTGAAAGAGAGTGTTCCAGTCAACATTATCAAAAGCTTCCTCTAAGTCTACATATGGGAGAAACGTAGGTTTGCCTTTCCTTAATCTATTTTCTAAGATAAGTCGTAGGGTCAGTATTGCCTCACGTGTTCCAACATTTCTATCGAATCCAAACTGATCTTCCTCGAGATCGGCTTCTATCAGTTTTTTCCATTCGTCTGTAAAGAATTCGTGTTAGTATTTTGCTGCCGTGGCTTATTAACCTGATAGTTCGGTAATTTTCGCATCTGTCAACAATTGGAATTATTATATTCTTCTTTAAGTCTGATTTAACGGTAATATCACAATAACTACAACTTCGTCACGATAATGCTAATAGGGTCTTTCCTCACTGTTAAACAGTAAAGCCATCAGTGTTTCTTTTATTATGACCATCTTTAATTTCTTGTCCTGCCTTTTGCGCCTTTCCTTCAAACTCTTTCATCTCATCCGCCCAGCCGTGCGGGGTAGCCGCGCGGTCTGGAGGCGTCTTTTCACGGTCCGCGCGGATCCCCTCCGTTGGGGGTACGAGTCCTCACTCGGGCATGGCTGTGTGTGTCGCCCTTAGAATAAGTTAGTTTACGTTAGATTAAGTAGTGTTTAAACTTAGGGACCGTTGCCCTCAGCAGTTTGGTCCCGTAAGACCTTACCATAAATTTCCAATTTCCATCTGATCAGCTACCTTCACTACTCAACGCTAGTTTACTTGTACCCTTCCTCTTCTCATCTATTTTTCTTCACATTCATTGATTCCACATTGCACAGTCCAGATATCTCCTTTGTACCGTTACTATGAATTACAATATGTTAGTGCTATCATCTGTTATATTTTCCGTTCCAACCTACCGGTACAAGCTGAATATTTCAGTCTCATAGAGATGCACTGCTTTTAGTTTAGTACTACTTCATTTTCCCTCTGTATCTGGCTCTAGGTCAATAATCATTCAACAGTGTTTCTTGCCTGAAGGAATTCCACAGTGAAATGTTCTTGAAGAACCTAAAATAGTCATCTACAAATTCCCTGCATGAAATCATTTCCCAGTCGCAAATGTCCATGGCTTTGTGAATGTCTGGAAATAGCAAAATGCCAAATCTGGTGTGTATAGTGTCGTTCTTCTTACAGTTCGACTTTGAACTCCTTATTTCTCATTGACAAAGTACATTTTGAGGTACTGTCAAGACGAAATATGATTTCTTTTCTTTGCATTGCAGACGTCTTCTCGAGAGACACTTGATGAACAAGAAGTCTTCAGCGTTCGTTACTGGTTTACCCTTTTGCAAAGCAATTAAAATTAATCATCCAAATTGGTCTGAATACAACGAGATAAATTAAACATACTCTAGGAAAATATGAAATGTAGGAAGGGGAACGAAAGGAAGAGGATGGGTGAGAGATCGTGAAGGCTAGCTTCACAGGCCATAGTGGTAATCAAATGGCGAAAGTTGAAAATTTATGCAGCATCAGGACGAACCCGGATTTACCGCTTTTCGTGAGCGTTTACCTTAACCGCTTTCTTTATGATTTTTATTTCACACATTGATTCTTCAGTGACTTGGATTGGCAAGTTATCATTCTGAGTCCCTCCACAGCTTGAGAAAGAGGAAAAAATGCCGTGACAGATATCATGAGACAGAAATTACACTCACATTACGACTGAACTTTACTGTATTTTGGTGAGTTCTTTTTTTTTTGTAAAGAAAAGAAGGTGGTAAAAAGTTATATAAATGGTGTAGCAAATAATAAACCGCTTCTTTTTGTACAAAACGATAGCGAACTATGTCCCTCTCCGTGGGAGCGTTCTTCGCTGATCCCTTGTACGTCGGAGCCGTGGTGGATCCTCCCAACTGTCCTGGTTCGGAAACAATGTAGGTAATATTTACAGTCTCCTATCCGGTACACCCCAGCTGGGTGGGGGATCAAGCAAATCACTGCCTAAAAACTAGCGTAATATGTTTGATGTCGAGGATTTTGCAAAATCAATGTATGACGTTCTTGTAGTAAGGCTCAAACGTCTAGGACATTTCTACCGCCCCCTCGTAAAAGATAAAGTACAGTCGGACCCAGGATCCAAGTCACGGTGTTAGTCCTCGTTCGGGAAAAGTATGTCATATCAGGGAGAAGTGGTATCCGTGGTTCAGTTGCTTGCGGCTCCAACCGAAGAGAAAGGGGATCGTTTTTTGGACCAAACATCACACTGCCGCAGAAGGCTCGCATATCAGGCGACGTTCATCTGTGTCAACAACATTGCACTTTGGACACAGTGGAGTATCCGTCATATGAACTGCACGTAATCTGAAGAGAGTAACATATTTCCTATTAACTAAATGATTCCACAGTGCACGCGTCCCCTATAAAGATGTACGTGGTGTACTGTAGGCCGTATCAATGACCATGTCACTGTTGGTTGCCGCGTCTCTATAGCATTACTCGGCGATATAGACCGCGTGCCTTTCCCGCCCTGGTGGTCGTCAATTCCATATGAACATTACTACACTACTGGCCATTAAAATTGCTACACCAAGAATAAATGCAGATGATAAACGGGTATTCATTGGACAAATATATTATACTAGAACTGACATGTGATTACATTTTCACGCAATTTGGGTACATAAATCCTGAGAAATCAGTACCCAGAACAACCACCTCTGGCCGTAATAACGGCCTTGATACGCCTGGGCATTGAGTCAAACAGACCTTGGATGGCGTGTACAGGTAAAGTTGCCCATGCAGCTTCAACACGATACCACAGTTCATCAAGAGTAGTGACTGGCGTATTGTGACGAGCCAGTTGCTCGGCCACCATTGACCAGACGTTTTCAATTGGTAAGAGATCTAGAGAATGTGCTGGCCAGGGCAGCAGTCGAACATTTTCTGTATCCAGAAAGGCCCGTACAGGACCTGCAACATGCCGTCGTTCATTATCCTGCTGAAACGTAGGGTTTCGCAGGGTTCGAATGAAGGGTAGAGACACGGGTCGTAACACATCTGAAATGTAACATCCACTGTTCAAAGTGCCTTCAATGCGAACAAGAGGCGACCGAAACGTGTAACCAATGGCACCCCATACCATCACGCCGGGTGATAAGTCAGTATGGAGATGACGAATACACGCTTCCAATGTGCGTTCACCGCCATGTCGCCAAACACGGATGCGACAATCATGATGCTGTAAACAGAACCTGGATTCATCCGAAAAAATGCGGTTGCGTCGCCGATCTGTGGGTCAGTATCACATTCATCGGCCCAGTTCCCTTGATGAAGGTCCATCTGTCGGCGTTGGATGGAGAGACGGTGGATGGAGAGACACCTACGGCTGGATCTCCGACTGCTGGTTCTGCCTCGCGTGATCCGCTTGTTACTGCTGTGAGGGTGGAAGTACGGCTACGTGTCCGATTTCACCGTGTCGTCTTTGTATGCAACTCCGTCTGCCGTGGAGCTCATCAAGCAGGTGTCCGACAGCTCTTCCGCGATCGTTGTTTGCACGTACGTGCCTTCACATTCGAGTACGCAAGCGACTACTGACATTCAGGGACGAAAGCAGCTGTCGGCACCAACATTAGATCAATTTCGATTCTCCCTACCAATTCCCCCCCCCCCCCCCCATAGATAAACGGCCTAGTTGGTGCCAGAGTGGCCGGAGCGTACTTGGTTTCTTCTGGGATGGCGGTCCCTCCTGCGGGCGGCTGATATAAACTGTCAGGATCGTGGAGCTGTTCAGTCTTCGGAGCGACTTTTTCTCAGGGCGCCTCAACATACGTTAGTGCCAGTGGCAAAGGTTCGCCATTTGGAACTCGCACATCCCCCGATGTATGCATTCTGAACTGATGTGCCCTTCTTTCCTGCAACCTCAGCATGTTTTGGGTTGTCCGTCTTTATTGCTTTGCATGCGCTGAGGAACAAGTACGTGGGGCAGGGACAGGTCATGTCAGTTCTATTCTGATCTGTCTCACCCCATTGAGAATGGAGATGGTTTAAAGTTTGACCAGTTTTCCTCCACGTGGCTAAGCACTCTTGCATACAGACACAGTGCATGAATCACTAACTCAGAACGTAAAAATAGTTCGAATATACATATGCTAAGTACTAGTCCTGCATGATCGATAGTTACCTCGCCGACATGTCCATCAGAGTCACGAAATTTGAACCCCTGTTCAGCATCTCATGTGAATTTGTCACACATTGCATCATTAATTACTTCTATATAAACAACACTGCACACTGTGGGGAGGTGTATTACAATAAGATTGTTGTAACCAAATTTAACATCGTCTCGTAGGAACCATTCAACTTCACTTCACACGTAGTGAAGTGTGCTCTACAACGTGTATGGAAAGCATACTGCTGCTTAAGACTACCTGGGCATAAGGAAGGGAGGTAGTTGTTAAGAGGGGAGTGAGATAGGAATGTAAACAATTCCCAGTTTCTAATGTACAGTCTACATCTACATCTACATTTATACTCCGCAAGCCACCCAACGGTGTGTGGCGGAGGCCACTTTACGTGCCACTGTCATTACCTCCCTTTCCTGTTCCAGTCGCGAATGGTTCGCGGGAAGAACGACTGTCTGAAAGCCTCCGTGCGCGCTCTAATCTCTCTAATTTTACATTCGTGATCTCCTCGGGAGGTATAAGTAGGGGGAAGCAATATATTCGATACCTCATCCAGAAACGCACCCTCTCGAAACCTGGCGAGCAAGCTACACCGCGATGCAGAGCGCCTCTCTTGCAGAGTCTGCCACTTGTGTTTATTGAACATCTCTGTAACGCTATCACGGTTACCAAATAACCCTGTGACGAAACGCGCCGCTCTTCTTTGGATCTTCTCTATCTCCTCCGTCAAACCGATCTGGTACGGATCCCACACTGATGAGCAATACTCAAGTATAGGTCGAACGAGTGTTTTGTAAGCCACCTCCTTTGTTGATGGACTACATTTTCTAAGCACTCTCCCAATGAATCTCAACCTGGTACCCGCCTTACCAACAATTAATTTCATATGATCATTCCACTTCAAATCGTTCCGCACGCATACTCCCAGATATTTTACAGAAGTAACTGCTGCCAGTGTTTGTTCCGCTATCATATAATCATACAATAAAGGATCCTTCTTTCTATGTATTCGCAATACATTACATTTGTCTATGTTAAGGGTCAGTTGCCACTCCCTGCACCAAGTGCCTATCCGCTGCAGATCTTCCTGCATTTCGCTACAATTTTCTAATGCTGCAACTTCTCTGTATACTACAGCATCATCCGCGAAAAGCCGCATGGAACTTCCGACACTATCTACTAGGTCATTTATATATATTGTGAAAAGCAATGGTCCCATAACACTCCCCTGTGGCACGCCAGAGGTTACTTTAACGTCTGTAGACGTCTCTCCATTGATAACAACATGCTGTGTTCTGTTTGCTAAAAACTCTTCAATCCAGCCACACAGCTGGTCTGATATTCCGTAGGCTCTTACTTTGTTTATCAGGCGACAGTGCGGAACTGTTTCGAACGCCTTCCGGAACTCAAGAAAAATAGCATCTACCTGGGAGCCTGTATCTAATATTTTCTGGGTCTCATGAACAAATAAACCGAGTTGGGTCTCACACGATCGCTGTTTCCGGAATCCATGTTGATTCCTACATAGTAGATTCTGGGTTTCCATAAACGACATGATACTCGAGCAAAAAACATGTTCTAAAATTCTACAACAGATCGACGTCAGAGATATAGGTCTATAGTTTTGCGCATCTGCTCGACGACCCTTCTTGAATACTGGGACTACCTGTGCTCTTTTCCAACCATTTGGAACCTTCCGTTCCTCTAGAGACTTGCGGTACACGGCTGTTAGAAGGGGGGCAAGTTCTTTTGCGTACTCTGTGTAGAATCGAATTGGTATCCCGTCAGGTCCAGTGGACTTTCCTCTATTGAGTGATTCCAGTTGCTTTTCTATTCCTTGGACACTTATTTCGATGTCAGCCATTTTTTCGTTTGTGCGAGGATTTAGAGAAGGAACTGCAGTGCGGTCTTCCTCTGTGAAACAGCTTTGGAAAAAGGTGTTTAGTATTTCAGCTTTACGCGTGTCATCCTCTGTTTCAGTGCCATCATCATCCCGGAGTGTCTGGATATGCTGTTTCGAGCCACTTACTGATTTAACGTAAGACCAGAACTTCCTAGGATTTTCTGTCAAGTCGGTTCATAGAATTTTACTTTCGAATTCACTGAACGCTTCACGCATAGCCCTCCTTACGCTAACTTTGACATCGTTTAGCTTCTGTTTGTCTGAGAGGTTTTGGCTACGTTTAAACTTGGAGTGAAGCTCTCTTTGCTTTCGCAGTAGTTTCCTAACTTTGTTGTTGTACCACGGTGGGTTTTTCCCGTCCCTCACAGTTTTACTCGGCACGTACCTGTCTAAAACGCATTTTACGATTGCCTTGAACTTTATCCATAAACACTCAACATTGTCAGTGTCGGAACAGAAATTTTCGTTTTGATCTATTAGGTAGTCTGAAATCTGCCTTCTATTACTCTTGCTAAACAGATAAACCTTCCTCCCTTTTTTTATATTCCTATTACCTTCCATATTCGTGCTCCATAGTCGTGCTCAAAAGTATCCGAGCGACCTGAATTGCATTTCGCCTGATTCGAATGCAACCCACATAGCGCAGCTGTCTAGCAGGTCCTCTAATCGCCCCACGGTACAGTCGTTTGACTATTGAAAATGGCTCCAACATGTCACCACTAGAAAACACTGCTCTGTCTCGCAATAACTCAAGATGTAAAGTAATACCATGGTACCACAAATATCAGGGAACATCTTATCACAGATAAGACGGTTCTTAAGGGTTGTAAGCTCACATTTATTACAATAAATGACATACATGAAATGTTACCACTCTCATTATTACGCCAGATAGGTAATTCACGTAGTACGTTCGTGGTATTCATGATTTCCTCTTCAAAATAACATACCGTACTTATTATTTAACACAAAATTACATTAAAAATTTAAGTTATTCACAAGCAGCTAGTTGAGAATATGTATGACTTCAAATGACACGACGAACCGTCTCGTTCTGCATATGGATTCAAACCCAGGTCATGCAGACTAAGCAAAGACTTCGTGACTGATGGAAACTAAGTCATTCCTGACTACGCATACAGAGAGTGATATACCTCGATTTTAGACCGTACCAATTAGCAAATATCAACTTTAAATTACATTACGTAAACATTTTTAACGGACGCGAATCCCTATCCACCATCTATTGTCCTTGTTAACGAACTACGAGAGATGTTAAATATTGTTTCTTCACAAGTAACTTACATGAAATGCCGTGAGGTAAAGCTTTGTGTTGGACAGGGATTCGAACCCAGAACCTAACTGGATTGTCATCGAAGCCCAATCAACTGTGACATATCGGATTACCTCGGCGGTAGCTAGATGTTTTAACTGAAATGACGAGACGAAACATTAATTTTTTTCTTTCCCAGGACTCCAACCTGGCACCTATCGCTGTTATATTCTAGAGAAACCGAACGTTAAAAATGGGTTTGTTACACCAGCAGCGACATGTGAGCATGTTTGAACTAGAAATAATATGACGAAAAGTTCTGTGCTGATTGGGAATCGAACCCCACACATATCGTTGTTGACTGCACACAAAGAGACGTCGGCTACCGAATAACATCCTTGCATTTACAATGATTTCGCAAACAGTTCTGTGTCTCACTGGGACTCAAAAACGTCAGATATCGTTAGTGTTGGCAACGAATGAAAATTCATTAAAAATCAAAATTGTTATCCACCAGCAGATAGGTGTTCTCATGCTAGAGCTTGATAATACATAATGAAAGCTTTAGTGCCGGGCAAGGAATCGAACTCTTTCATGCGCAATATGTGGAGATGCTGAGGAGCCTGCAGTTTTGATCAAACCACAAATTGCAGTCGAGCTGTATTGTCACGAAGGGATAAAATTCCGCGTTAAGGGCGGTCTGAGTTGCGTTCCCAGTTCAGAACCAATTTTATCGACATACAGAAGCTCAAATAAAAGATGCAATAAGTGTCCTGTGGCTCTACATAGAGTTTGTTTCGTCACTAGGAATAAATAGCTAGTATAAGAAAGGTTACTGTTGATAGAGTTTCTACGAGTCGCGACTCCTGACTTTATTGTGGTTCGACCTACCGTCTACTTGGTAGAGAAGGAATATCGTGTTTAACGTGAATGTCAGACCACAGTGCCATTATACCTTCTCCACTTGGCGTAGACAGAAGAGAACAGAATCTGTCTCTCCTTATCAAAAATCATCAGCAGAAGTTGGAATCCAACCCATCCTGTAAGTATATGATCCTAGCATCAATCCAACAGACTACCAAATTCTCTTCTCTATCACTCCTTTTTCTATCATAACAATGTTGCGCCACACTGGATGAGAATTCTGACACACAGGATCCCTGTAGTGGTTTGCAGCATGTTCAGTACATTCATTTACTTGGTTGACAGAATCGCTAGGCTACCCAGTGCATACATTCGACTCTATTTTGCAATCACCGGAATAAAATCACGGAACTGACACCTACAGTGTAGGATGCAGAAATTTAAATAGGAGGTGTTCCTTTCGACTTGAGCTACTCTATTGCGCTATCTGTTTGTTAAAAACGTCGTGCAGTGCGAAATAAAAGCTGCTGTCTGCTGAAGTTATCTATCTAATGGAACTTTGAACATAATTCCCTTCACTTCTCAACCCAAAACTGTCGCATGTGGAAAAAGGGCTAACTTCTGTGACATTTTGTTCTTTTCAGGTTTAATAGATGGCCAGGCTGCTGATGCATCTCCAAACTTTTGTATTTTTCATGGGGAGAGCGCATATGCCAATATACGTCAGTAAAGTATTTTCTACGTTAGCTGTCGTGTGGCAGTGGCATTTTATTCTTCATCAAACCTTGTTTGACAGCTGTAACTCAGAACAAGTTTTCTACATGCATGTAACCAATAAACTGCATGTGCATTGTCAGACTGTTATAGATAACATCAGAGAATTCGCATATATCGTTGATGATTAATTTATCTCTCGTGTTAACTAATGTTTTAACAACACTAAAAGAAACCGTAGCATTGTAGGTTTTTCACCATTGCACTATGAGCCGAAAGTGTTTTCTTGCGAGTTCCTTATTGATGTTTGATCTGACCGCTTGTAGCTCTTTCACAGAAGGAATAGAAACGTTACAGTCAGGATGATTGGAACCACAAACCATAACAGACACTTTCTCACAGGTTAGCACGTTTCCACAGAGCTAGGGAAATGGCATGCGGCTAGACTTCCTGTTACAAGACCAGTTGTGGCTAGAACACGTAAACCGCTATTTAAAGGCCGAGATTAGATGTGATTTTCACGTACAACGACTTTCCTGGGCTGAAAACCGTAAATTTACAATCTTTTGTTACAACTCAAGCGATAATATCTTAGATTATTCAATGGAAATGACAGGAAAAATCAAGTGAACTTCGAGGCTTAATTCCGTGCACACCAGGAAGTAACTCGTCGATCACAGAGTTGCCAAATATACGTTGCCTTGTTGCCAAATCTCAGTTACATTACCAGCAGGAAGAAGACGAACCGATGTGATCCTACAGTGGGCTGGGAAGTGACCATAGGTGACGTCTCAAAGACGCGGCTGCTACGGCCTGGAATACGTAATCCGTATAATTCACATTTCTGTAACTTGATTTAGGGACTGGAGCGTAGTTACTAATAATACTCAGAACGGACTGCAAACTAAGCTTCATAAATCAGTAACTCTCATAGTTGCATTTATATTTCTTTCATAAGTGTACTCAAAACGAAGAAAATCATTGACGAACGTTTTCGTGCCTCGCCGATAGTCGAGCACAACAAACAAATAAAAAAAAAGACTGTGTGTGTGTGTGTGTGTGTGTGTGTGTGAGTGTGTGTGTGTGTGTGAGAGAGAGAGAGAGAGAGAGAGAGAGAGAGAGAGAGAGAGAGAGAGAGAGAGAGTAAGGGACAGAGACAAAAATAAAAAAGAATGAGAGAGAGAGCAAAAAATTGTTGCAAAGAAACTGAATCATGGTATGTAAAGAAATCTTTCATTAAAATAACACGTTCCACATCATTACGAAATGTCGTATTCATGATCTATGGAACAAGTATTAATCTAATCTAATCATATCATATTGCTGACTAGTCATGAAGAGGCACGAATTACATAAATTTTCGCCATATTAAACCGGAATTCCTGTAAAGACCCTTTCGTCCCTGTTAACTAACCACGAAAGATGTGTGATATACCTCCATTCAGAAGGAACCAAGTGTTCATGCATTTAGAGATGAAGCGCATGATGTGAAGTTCTGTGACAGAGATACGAACCCAACACGCAATCGGATTGTTAACTAAGTAAAATCAAATGTTACGTATCGGTTTTTCTTACAAGCTGCTAGATGTTTCAATCTAAAATAAGGATACAAATTTTTGTGCCAGAGCGACAATCGAACAGCACACCTACCGTCCTTGTTTATCATCCACGAACATAGCTTAAGTAACACTTGCTTACTCGCCAACAGCAAGATGTGTGCGTGTTTGACCAGAAATAACGACACCTATTGCGATTGTTGGCAACACACGAACAGACATTAAAAATGCACGTTAATTTTCACTAGCAGACTGGTATGCACGTGATAGGACTTGAAATGAAATTATGAATATTTTTGTACTGGATCAGGATTCGGACCCACATACTTACTTTTGGAGGAGACCAAGAAAAGATTGCAGTCTTGGGAAAAGGAACGAAATGATTGAACTATACTGTTCCGAGAGATTCAGATCCTCGAAAGATGAGATACAAATTCGAATCACAGTCCAGCACCAAATTTTTCAACGTCTCTAGTTCAATGAAGTACAAGAAAAATAAGAGCCCTGTTCCTTTAAATGGCTATCGTTTGATCAAATAAAATAAAAATTTTTCTAAAAACTAATTTTAGTAGATGGGAGGACACAAAGAAACAATCAGACTCATGGGTGTGGACAGAAACTACAATGAAGATGCGGGCACTGTGCAGATCTGCGCTTTTCCATCTTCTGATCTATACAAATAAAGTATGCAAATCAGCGTATGCATTGCTTTCATAATGTATCCCTCTTGTTTAGTGCTCTAACGATGAAGTGGATCCACAGCCATAAGTCTGATTGTTTCTTTGTACCCTTCCATCTACTATCTTTGTGTGTTGCTGCTCGGGGTTGAAAAAGCAATAAATTTATCCTGCTCCCACGAGGTGTTAGAACGAGGTCGCAAGAAGGCTAACGAATTATAATCAAAATACACTGAGACGCCAGTTTGTCTGTCGCCATGGTGTTAAGTGGGTTGCACTAGTTGAGTATTATTGCCTCCATCACCGGCATCCCATTGCCGTCTTCTCTTTCGTTTGTGTGTTGCGCATGGTGCAAGAAATATTTGTGTTTCGCTTGCTTCTGTGACGGGTTTCAGCCCACTGAATGTGAGCAAGCTCACGAATAGACTGTCAATAATTGGAATTACGCAATAATACACTTAAAATATGTATTTTTGCATTATGTATCCCGATGAAAATAACTGTAAATAGATTATATGCCTACTTGCTTATTACTCGCGCTTCTCGATACTTTCCCGAGAAAAAAAAAGAAGAATAAAGAGAGGGAGAGAGACAGAGAGAGAAAACAGAAATGTATTTCAAGTATCAGCTCGGTGACGCCATGTTCGTCTCGTGATGTAAAGCAAGGAAAGTTGATAGGTAGTGTCTCGTTGTACTAGCGATATGTATGGCTACAGGGGTCTTCCTTTTCTCTCTGCAAACAACCAGAACAGAATTCTGGAACAAAGAGGTAAGAAGACCTATGCAGTGCGACAATTAAACACTCAGTCTTTCTTGGTTATTTTGTTAATCCTTAACAATTGTCTGTAATTCAGTAAACATCTTTGATTACTGATTTTTTATTACTATCATTGTCATTGTTATTCGTCACCTCACAACAGATTTCCTATCACTCACTGCTGCCGATGCACGTTACGAATGGATCACGATGAATGGAATGTGGGATGTTTCGTCACATTTCTCTCGGCGTCTTATGTTCAGGGTAATATGAAAATCTCAGTAAGAGAAGACGACAACGGGATGCCGGTGATACAGGCAATAATATCCAACTATTTCTGTCGACTTAACACCATGACGACAGACAAATTGGAGTCTCGGTGTATTTTGATTATATTTCGTTAGCCTTCTTGCGACCTCGTTCTAATACCTCGTGAGAAGAGGGATAATATTTTGCTTTTTGAACACCGAGCAAGACACAAAGATAGTAGATGGAAGGATGCAAAGAAACAATCAGACTCATGAGTGTGGATCCAGTTCATCATTAGAAGACTAAACAAGAGGGAAACATTACGAAAGCAATGAATACGCTGATTAGTATACGTTATTTGTATAGATCGGAAGATGAAAAAGCGCAGATCTGCACTTTACTTTCTGTCTTAATGAGCATGATTTTTAGTTTCTTCTCTTCTGAATTTTCAAATGAATTGATTATTACGTGGCACAGAATAATTAGTTAACTGTGTTTCTTACAGCTTCCATTCACACCAACGTTTTTCTACATTCTCTTCCAATTCATGAAATTATACCTGTATGATCACAAGACTACACGTAGATGTAATCGATTTCGAGTTGCATAGTGTTTGTTATCTTACTTTTTGTGACAGGTGAGCAAAGTTTATTTCCAAAAACTTTTTGTTGTACTGAAATAATCTTTTGTCACAAAGTAACAAGGTAAGTGTTTTATTTCTATATATATTGTGGGAAACTGTAATCGTTATGGAAGATTATGCACCTGAATGTTTGACACAACTGGTAGGAGAAAACGCTGCATATTAACCAAACCACACCCCTCCTCTCCGTATCCCGCTATGAAATGAGCATGGGATTCTCCTCACTACCGCTACAGAGCTGTTCCTAGCACAGCTGAGAATTGGCAACACCGTCACAAACATTTGGCAACACTGTGACAGTGCAATCACTTCCGCGTATGGTACTGAATTGACTCGCTAAATTCGCTTGATATTCCCTTTCCATTTGAATGACTCGTACTATATAATCCTCATGTAAACTAAGACACTGAGACTGAAAATACAATTTTTTGGCTAAAGAAATGCTATTCTTCACATAAGTGACAACTTTTACTATCTTTCACGATGTGTTATGAGGCTGAGGGACCAATACCATGACGAGAGAGGAATGCTGGCAGCAGTCCGTCCGTAGCCCCGTGGTACAGCCCGTGTCTCGTGTCGCAACGGCTCAATGAATCGTCAGTTTTAACCGTGGTAGGGGCCAGCGAGTGCGAGCTTTTTTTTCTGATTTATTTTACGGAGCTACGAATTTCCAGGAAAAATTCTGTAACGAAAGCAGAAGAAAAACCTTTACACTTCTAGCCCTCTTGGTAGCTCGACCCTGTAAGTTGTGTTAATGGCCATAGATCTCGGCTTTCTGACTGTCAAGCTGGTTCACAATACAAGAGTCTCTGAAGAAATTAGAATCGACCGTCAACGATACAAATTTCAATATTGTTCTTCACATAAGACTCACATGCCTGGGTGATAAGTATGAAGGGAATGAACCTCTTGATTACTGTAGGGCCTCTATGCTAAATTTCCAGAGTAGCAGTTAGGAACTCTCTGCAGACATTTACTAACAACGGCTCTAGCGACTTAATTTTTCTCTGGGTAGCTTCAAATATGGGCAATTTTGTCGCCTTAAATCCAATTGAATATTTTAAATATCACTTCTGAACAGCGTTCACTTCTCCATTAATTAATGTATAGACCTCAAAACAAGTAATATGCCCGAGTAGCTATGTAGCAGGTTCTGAAAGGTATTGACACTATGTTTAGCATCCATTTACCATAGGGAATCAAAGAAAGGAACCAAACACATTACACTGCATCTACTCTCTGTGCCTTTACTAACACATATGAATCTATGAAAAAAAAATTATTTGAAGAATCTCCTATGAAAGGAAAAAGAACAGGATATGACACTTTAATTATAGTGCACTGGATCACAATGAAATTAAATCTGTGCCACATTAATCTATTGCATACTAGTGTAATAAAATACTCACCAAATAAAAACGGTTTTGTGCCACCGTTTTAATAGAGTGTGAAACACAAATCTTAGACAGATTTTATGGGTCACCACCCAACAACATTAAAGCATTCTACATCGTCGATAGTGAGGAGTGGAGCAGACATTGCCGGTAGAAGGCAAGGCAGCGCAGTACCTCAGCCCCCACTGGTAGGCAGCAAACGGGTCACAGAGAACTCAGACGCATGCGGTGTTCAGAGGCGGATGGTCGGCCAAGAAATCTAAGATATTTTTTAACCAAACTGTTATTACCAATGTGACAGAAAGACAAATATATTGTAGATCTGCTTGAAATACACTCATAGCTTCAGCACCGAGAGGAAAGGGTGATAAAAATTATGTCGACGTTTGCTCTCCATTGTCACATGTATTAGCTACTCTTGCGTTTTACCACAAGACTACAGTCGCAGTCGAAAGTGATGCACTCAGACTGCACTCAAAACTTCCTCCAGGAAGTGACGCAGTCTACAATGTAGCCAGATCGAGCATATTGCCGCACATACAATTCTGATGGCAGCGCGATTGTATTGTCCACCTTACGGACAATTTTTTTGTTTAAGACTGTATTTACAACACATATTGCACGCTGAACACCCAGAAAAATTAACAAAACAAAATTATTTTATGAGAGCAAAGTTAGCTACAGCATTCGAAGTATTCATAGTATTGTATACGTGTGTGTAAATGTCTTCCAATGCCCACTCAAAGAAGACAAGGATACACAGTCTAGCTACAGTATTATAAATACGCCTCAGTTTGTGGATGAACTCAGACTTAGGGTGATAATCATTTTGAATATTTGGCAGTACTGTACCCATTGGTGCTAAACTCGTTTTCAACTAATGATTCCCACAGCTACAGGAACACTACCTGTGATACCTCTTACACAAAATACTTATGCAGTGCTATAAGACGAAAAGATCGACCTGACACAAACTGTGGGAAATTTGTTTACAAACTTCGTATCTGGATAAAGAGATTTTCCTATTTGAGATATCTGTGAACGTTGCTGCATAAGACGATTTAATAAGAAACTAAATTCGTTCAGCTACAACAATGTTTAAAGAAATCGTCTTAACGGCACTAAATCGTGGTTTGTGAATCGTTTACTGGCCGTACTCTGCCGCATTTCGCTGGTTGGAAGGCAAAAAGCTTACTGACAAATTTCACACAAGGTGAAGGGGGACGAAATGTCTCCCACTGGAAGGTCATGTTGTTCTATTTAAATGATTACAAAATCAGCTAAAACGAACAGTGAGGCTGTCAGTATAAGCACATTACTGTTGTCAGTATGATGTTGCACTGCCCAGGGCTTGTAATGATAAAGGGCCCGTTTAGGTATGGCATAGTGTATACAAAAGTGGAAGAGAGAGCACCACTAAATTCCACAATCCGCATGCATTGCATACACACAGAAATTACTGTTACAGTGTACTATTGGAGCCCAATGAGTGAAATGCATATTTTCCGGTGAAAAAGAGCACTGGCAAACAGTCTTCCCTGCATTAGGTTACTTAAACTGGTGTCACTCTGAGCTAGAATTTATGGTCAGCGACTAATTATAAAGTCAATGAGTCGGATGCGGGTTTTGCAACTGTGAAATACTTTCCTACATTATGGAAGTGAATATAAAATTTGAACTAATAATGCGAAAATTTTGAACTTGGATAGCCTACAATGAAAATCTTTCTGTTTATTGCAAAGGGAAACAACTGATTTTCTAAAACAGTCTCTGCCATACACAACTTGAAACAGGTCACGTCGACCAAATCATGTGGAAGAACTGACTGCGACGTATAACGGAAGGCAGTAAGATCCCTTGGCTTTTGAGTTGGCAGTATTCGACAGCCATTTCTAGGAGCAAGTAAATTAAGAAAGGCAGCGCATTTTTGTCATCAAGTCACGTCTTCATCAATTACTTTAGTTTTAATGTAATCTACGAGTAATTGCTGATGTTTGATATTAACATGAAAAGGACTCCGTAGACAGGGAAAGAACCTCTTCTTGGGCAACTACTTCTATGATGGCCAAAAGGCATTAAATGATGTTCAAGCACTTGTGTTCCTGCAACGGTATGAAGAAAATGATAGTAACAATCACGGTAATAATCGAATTATCCGGTAACTTCACACTTCACAGTGGATTTTCTCGAACTAAGAAATTTGCTGAATTAGTGAATATTTCAAAATGGCTTCACATCGAGGCTATGATGCCTAGAAGAGTCTTTACATCCTGCTGACATGAGAATAGCATAATCTCCACGTCAGAAGATTGCTTCTACTTAACCATTTAAGACTAGCATTTTCTTCCACCCTGACTAATTTTGTAAGCTAAGCACATCATCCGTTACAGCACACTCCTGGGGCTGGGAAATGTGACCACAATGGTGTGGTGGAACGAACTATCACAGGTGCAATGCTTGGGTTCAGGCATTTACTTTTAAGAGGCACAAACAGATTTACTTTACCTCTGATAACCTCAAAAGAAAGACGTTATAATCCAGAATCCGCATTAAACATCATGTTCCTTCTTTGCCAATTGGGCAGAGCCGGTTTACGTTGGGAAATGACAGACGGAAGTCATGGTAACCAGAAATACTGTCTCCAGTAAACTTACTTACATTAGAAAGTTTTATTTTATTTGATGAAACGACAGCCATTTAGAGGAACAGGGCTCTTATCTTTCTTGTATTTGATTGAACTAGAGACTTTGAAAAATTTGGTGCTGGACAGTGATTCGAATTCCCATCACGTGCATACCAGTCTGCTAGTGAAAATTAACGTGCATTTTTAATGTCTGTTCGTGTGTTGCCAACAATCGCAATAGGTGTCGTTATTTCTGGTCAAACACGCACACGTCTTACTGTTGGTGAGTAATCACGTGTTACTTAAGCTATGTTCGTGGATGATAAAGAAGGACGGTAGGTGAGCTGTTCGATTGTCGCTCTGGCACAAAAATTTGTATCCTTATTTTAGATTGAAACATCTAGCAGCTGGTAAGAAAAACCGATACGTAACATTTGATTTTACTTAGTTAACAATCCGATTGCGTGTTGGGTTCGTATCTCTGTCACAGAACTTCACATCATGCGCTTCATCTCTAAATGCATGAACACTTGGTTCCTTCTGAATGGAGGTATATCACACATCTTTCGTGGTTAGTTAACAGGGACGAAAGGGTCTTTACAGGAATTCCGGTTTAATATGGCGAAAATTTATGTAATTCGTGCCTCTTCATGACTAGTCAGCAATATGATTAGATTAGGTTAGATTAATACTTGTTCCATAGATCATGAATACGACATTTCGTAATGATGTGGAACGTGTTATTTTAATGAAAGATTTCTTTACATACCATGATTCAGTTTCTTTGCAACAGTTTTTTACTCTCTCTCTCATTCTTTTTTATTTTTGTCTCTGTCCCTTACTCTCTCTCTCTCTCTCTCTCTCTCTCTCTCTCTCTCTCTCTCACACACACACACACACACACACACACACACACACACAGTCTTTTTTTATTTTTATTTGTTTGTTGTGCTCGACTATCGGCGAGGCACTAAAACGTTCGTCAATGATTTTCTTCGTTTTGAGTACACTTATGATAGAAATATAAATGCAACTATGAGAGTTACTGATTTACGAAGCTTAGTTTGCAGTCCGTTCTGAGTATTATTAGTAACTACGCTCCAGTCCCTAAATCAAGTTACAGAAATGTGAATCATACGGATTACGTATTCCAGGCCGTAGCAGCCGCGTCTTTGAGACGTCACCTATGGTCACTTCCCAGCCCACTGTAGGATCACATCGGTTCGTCTTCTTCCTGCTGGTAATGTAACTGAGATTTGGCAACAAGGCAACGTATATATGGCAACTCTGTGATCGACGAGTTACTTCCTGGTGTGCACGGAATTAAGCCTCGAAGTTCACTTGATTTTTCCTGTCATTTCCATTGAATAATCTAAGATATTATCGCATGAGCTGTAACAAAAGATTGTAAATTTACGGTTTTCAGCCCAGGAAAGTCGTTGTACTTGAAAATCACATCTAATCTCGGCCTTTAAATAGCGGTTTACGAGTTCTAGCCACAACTGGTCTTGTAACAGGAAGTCTAGCCGCATGCCATTTCCCTAGCTCTGTGGAAACGTGCTAACCTGTGAGAAAACGTCTGTTATGGTTTGTGGTTCCAATCATCCTGACTGTAACGTTTCTATTCCTTCTGTGAAAGAGCTACAAGCGGTCAGATCAAACATCGATAAGGAACTCGCAAGAAAACACTTTCGGCTCATAGTGCAATGGTGAAAAACCTACAATGCTGCACAACTTTCGTACGGTTTCTTTTAGTGTTGTTAAAACATTAGTTAACATGAGAGATAAATTAATCATCAACGATATATGCGAATTCTCTGATGTTATCTATAATAGTCTGACAATGCACATGCAGTTTATTGATTACATTCATGTAGAAAACTTGTTCTGAATTACAGCTGTCAAACAAGGTTTGATGAATAAAATGCCACTGCCACACGACAGCTAATATAGAAAATACTTTATTGACGTATATTGGCATATGCGCTCTCCCCATACAAAATACAAAAGTTTGGAGATGCATCAGCAGCCTGGCCATCTATTAAACCTGAAAAGAACAAAATGTCACAGAAGTTAGCCCTTTTTCCACATGCGACAGTTTTGGGTTGAGAAGTGAAGGGAATTATGTTCAAAGTTCCATTAGATAGATAACTTCAGCAGACAGCAGTCTGGCATTTAAAAAAAAAGTAACAGTCAATGTACCCAAACTCGCGACGTCTTACCAACAGTGCGCGACGCTTATCGTTACGCTATTAGCTGACACATAGCTACAACACCTCCAGAACTCAAGAACAAATCCTCCAGAACTTCCGCATTACACAGTGCTGTGAGATAATTCATATGGCCGGATCTAGACTTCTGAGAGACAGACATTTACAGCTTTTATTTCGCACTGCACGACGTTTTTAACAAACAGATAGCGCAATAGAGTAGCTCAAGTCGAAAGGAACACTTCCTATTTAAATTTCTGCATCCTACACTGTAGGTGTCAGTTACATGATTTTATTTCGGTGATTGCAAAATAGAGTCGAATGTATGCACTGGGTAGCCTAGCGATTCGGTCAACCAAGTAAATGAATGTACTGAACATGCTGCAAACCACTACAGCGATCCTATGTGTCAGAATTCTCATCCAGTGTGGCACAACATTGTTATGATAGAAAAAGGAGTGATAGAGAAGAGAATTTGGTGGTCTGTTGGATTGATGCTAGGATCATATACTTACAGGATGGGTTGGATTCCAACTTCTGCTGATGATTTTTGATAAGGAGAGACAGATTCTGTTCTCTTCTTTCTACGCCAAGTGAAGAAGGTATAATGGCATTGTGGTCTGACATCCATGTTAAACATGATTTTCCTTCTCTACCAAGTAAACGTTAGGGTGAACCACAATAAAGTCAGGAGTCGCGACACGTAGAAACTCTATCAGCAGTAAACTTTCTTATACTAGTTATTTATTCCTAGTGACGAAACAAACTCTATGTAGGGCCACAGGACACTTATTCCATCTTTTATTTGAGCTTCTGTATGTCGATAAAATTGGTTCTGAACGGGGAATGCAACTCAGACCGCCCTTAACGCGAAATTTTATCCCTTCGTGACAATACAGCTCGACTGCAATTTGTGGTTTGAGCAAAACTGCAGACTCCGCAGCATCTCCACATATTGCGCGTGAAAGGGTTCGAATCCTGGCCCTGCACTAAAGCTTTCATTATGTATTATCAAGCTCTAGCATGAGACCACCTATCTGCTGGTGGATAGTAATTTTGATTTTTAATGTATTTTCATTCGTTCGCATCACTAACGGTATCTGACGTTTTCGAGTCCCAGTGAGACACAGAACTGTTTGCGAAATCATTGTAAATTCAAGGATGTTATTCGGAGCAGCTGGTGGAGAAAAATTCGGTAGCTGACGTCTCTTTGTGTGCAGTCAACAACGATATATGTGGGGTTCGATTCCCAGTCAGCACAAAACTTTTCGTCATATTATTTCTAGTTCAAACATGCTCACATGTCGCTGCTGGTGTAGCAAACCCATTTTTAACGTTCGGTTTCTCTAGAATATAACAGCGATAGGTGCCAGGTTGGAGTCCTGGGGAAGAAAAAAATTAATGTTTCGTCTCATCATTTCGGTTAAAACATCTAGCTACCGCCGAGATAATCCGATATGTCACAGTTGATTGGGCTTCGATGACAATCCAGTTAGGTTCTGGGTTCGAATCCCTGTCCAACACAAAGCTTTACCTCACGGCATTTCAAGTAAGTTACTTGTGAGAAGCAATATTTAACATCTCTCGTATTTCGTTAACAAGGACAATAGATGGTGGGTAGGGATTCGCGTCCGTTAAAAATGTTTACGTAATGTAATTTAAAGTTGATATTTGCTGACTGATACTGTCTAAAATCGAGGTATATCACTCTCTGTATGCCTAGTCAGGAATGACAGTTTCTGTCAGTCACGAAGTCTTTGCTTAGTCTGCATGACCTGGGTTTGAATCCATATGCAGAACGAGACGGTTCGTCGTGTCATTTGAAGTTCATACATATTCTCAACTAGCTGCTCGTGAATAACTTAAATTTTTGATGTCATTTTGTGTTAAATAATAAGTACGGTATGTTATTTTGAAGAGGAAATTATGAATACCACGAACGTACTACGTGAATTACCTATCTGGCGTAATAATGAGAGTGGTAACATTTCATGTATGTCATTTATTGTAATAAATGTGAGCTTACAAGCCTTAAGAACCGTCTTATCTGTGATAAGATGTTCCCTGATATTTGTAGTGCCTTGGTATTACTTTACATCTTGAGTTATTGCGAGACAGAGCAGTGTTTCCTAGTGGTGACATGTTGGAACTATTTTCAATAGTCAAACGACTGTACCGAGGGGCGATTAGAGGACCTGCTAGACAGCTGCGCTATGTGGGTTGCATTCGAATCAGGCGAAATGCAATTCAGGTCGTTCGGATATTTTTGAGCACGACTGTACATACGTTGAGGATGCAGTAAAGGAACCCAGAAGAAAGAGTAAGAACAAGAAATAAAAACTTTGAGGTTTCAATATAAGATTAAACAGCCAACCAATTGCATGTAAATGTTAGGTACGTTGACCTAGGTTTCGACACCTACTAGGACCGTCTTCATCAGAATGAACAGTTGCTAATTCGTGCCGGCCGGAGTGGCCGAACGGTTAAAGGCGCTACAGTCTGGAACCGCATGACCGCTACGGTCGCAGGTTCAAATCCTGCCTCGGGCATGGATGTGTGTGATGTCCTTAGGTTAGTTAGGTTTAAGTAGTTCTAAGTTCTAGGGGACTTATGACCACAGCAGTTGAGTCCCATGGTGCTCAGAGCCATTTGAACCATTTTTTTGCTAATTCGTAAAATTACATTGCTAAAAAGCAATGGTGAGAATTTGGAGATGTTGTAGACTTTACTTTTCACTTGAGCATAGCTGCTCCAAATTCTGACTGTTGCTTTTTAGCAATGTGATTTTACAATTTAGCCACTATTCATTCTGACGAAGAACCCTAGTAAGTATCGAAACCTAAGTCAATGTATGTAACATTTATGTGCAATCCGTTGGCTGTTTAATCTTATATTCAAACTAGTTTACGGTTGGTGAGTAGCTAAAAGACTTATCTCAGTTCGAACAGGCCTTTATAGGCCGAACGGTATCGACCGGCTGCCGCGTCATCCTCTCAGACCAGGAGCGTCACTGGATGCGGATACGGAGGGGCATGTGGTCAGCACACTGCACTCCCTGCCGTTGTCAGTTTTCGAGACCGGAGCCGCAACTTCTCAGTCAAGTAACTCCTCAGTTTGCCTCACAAGGGCTGAGTGTACCCCGCTTACTAACAGCGCTCGACAGACGGGCGGTCACCCATCCAAGTGCTAGCCCAGCCCGACAGCGTTTAACTTCGGTGATCTGACAGGAACCGGAGTTACCACTGTGATAAGACCGTTGGTGTTGCTGAATAACAGCCATGTTCAAAACTGTAAAACTTTGAGGTTTGCTGATGCCACTAATTCTGCACACACGGCAGAGGAATCGAAGATCAACTGAACAAACCGGATAATGTGTTGAAAAGAGCGTATGAGATGAATATCAATAAAATAAAGTAAGAGTAACACGGTGTGTTCAAGTTACACGAGGTGATACTGAGCAAGTATATCATGAAATGAGACAAGTAGTGCTACCTGGGCAGTGAAACAACTAACAATGCCAAATGTAAAGAGAATTTAAACCAGAGACCCAGTAAGGAAAGGTTTTCTTTTTTTAAAAAATAAAAAAGAAAAAAAACTCATATTTAAATGCTTTCAGAAATTATTTTCGTAGAGTACAACTTCGTACCGAAGTGAAACATGGACGATATATAATAGAGACAAGAAGAGAAGATTTTGAAACGTGGTGTTAAAGAAGAACGCTAAAGATTATACGTGCTAAAGGAAGGAATAAGATGGTAGGCTCGACTGCAGCAATAGGGTTCAAATGGATGTAGGTTGTAGAAGTTGTGAAGAGATGAGATTTGACAGAATACATTACCATGGTGACCTCCAGCGAACCACTCTTTAGTCTGAAGACTTCAACAACAGCTGCAACAATAATTAAAGCTAATTTCGCCTTGGAGGGGCGATAAACCGTGATGTCCCTCCCTGTGTTAGCCTTTCACGGAGTACACCTTCAAGAGTATTATAGTCGCTTTTGAATTTAGTTGCGTTTTTGTAACAGTTGATACTGAAACAGTAGCTTCGTTATAAACCATCACTAACTGAGGAAAATTTCGATTTGTGATTATTGATGTCCATCACACACTCGATATAAAGATATGCGTTATGCTGTACATCACTCATTATTCTAGGAGAGGAAGTTCTTATTCTACGCCAGTTACGAGCATATTTTATGGCTTTATGACGATAGTTACAGCTGCATTTCGTACGTGGGGCGCAATCTTCGTTTTTCCTCAGCGCGTGTAGATTATGGGATAGGCTGCTCGTAAAATATGAGACGCACAGGACACAACGTGTTTCATTTTTCCTATTTGGTACTAAATGGAGCACGCAAATATTATTTTCCATATACACATAACTGTAGTGGCAGAAAACTCTCCTGTCGCTTGAATTTATTGCCTCAGTCCAGGGATATCTGATTTTACTTTATTGTTGTACTGGAATGGATGGTTGAGAAACAAGTGGATTGCTGCTACGTTCATGGCTTTTCTGCTCTTTGCAACGCTGGCAAATATATATTTACCCTACTGACCGCAACTTATCGTAATGAGATTCTGTTAGTACAATAACTCACTCACTGGATGTAAGTAAATTTTCTCACATCGATTCCGGGATATGTCAAAATTTTTCTTTTTCCCAACTCTCCCAATCTTCGAGAATTCCACTGGTAATGGAACATGAGTCAGACTGCAACGAAATGAAAAATGGAAGAGCATTTCCAATTCGTTGAATCTAGAGCGTACCTGAAACCGCAGTTTTATGTGGGATGAGAAAAAAAATCCCCTCCATTTACAGAGAGTACAGAGAGAATTTTACTTTAATAATGTTCTAGGATGATACATCTTTTTCTCGTTATGTGCTCCAGAAACACAAGGATATATTATTGAATATTCAATAACGCGAATCAGGAACTCAGTGGCTTTGATTAGATCATCATTCCGACTGTGATCTGCATAGATTTTTGGAAGCAACGAGATATCTAGGTTAGGATTTCCGTTTTTAGGATCCACACATGGGCAAAAACGAAACCCTTACAGGATCTCTTTGTTGTCCGTCTGCCAGTCTATCCGTCTGTCTGTCCGATGTCAAGACCCTTTTCTCTCAGTAATGTGTAGAAACAACAAGTTGAATATAAATGTAGGCTTTCGCCGCGATTGTCACAGTCAATAAAGTTTTTCTGGGTTTGTGATCGCATTGTCAATATGCAAATCTACCGATGTCTCAGTAGCTGTTGCAAGTGACCGTCTTCATGTCACTTTCAACAGTGACCGAAATGTCGGTAGTTTTAGATATTGGCAATGCGGTCACAAACCCAGAAACATTTTATTCATCAATTTCAAACTTATGTCAAACATTAAGGTCTACGATCCCTTGGCAGTGTGAAAAATACGAACTTCTAAGTAACTGCAATCAAAAGATACGTCCAGTTACATTACATATTTCGAAATTCGGCATTGACTCATCAAAACCTATAGGGTACTTCCCGTTGACACAGGATCGTAAAATAAGACAAGAAGCAACGTTTCACCGTACAAGTAAAACTCAAATCCTGAAAGTGTTAATTTGTAATTATATCACATAAAAAATATTTTTACCATTTGTGGTCTGTCTGTAAAGATCCCATTTTCTCAGTAAATTGAAATTAATGTAAATTACTAAGACGAACGATTCCTTGGTGGTGCAAAATATTTAAGATTTTAAGCAGATTCATTCAAAAGATACAGTCATTTACGTCACCTACTTTGATACTCGCTAATTCAGTCATCAAGATCTGTAGGTCAACTATCTGTACATTTGTCGGGACGACTGCAAAACGAGATATTGTTGAATCAAATATCGGTCTGATTACGTATTTTTCAGTCTTCGTTCTAACCTAACCGTCTGCTCTCAGGGATGCGAGGAGTTGGCAGAGACAACACGTCGTTCGGATTCCACGTTATACTGTAGGTCGCCTTTCCTCAGTCAGACAAGCAAGCCACCGGAATGTTGTCCAGTGGGAAGGCTTTCTCCAGGCTACTGGGCCAACGAAATTATTACTATTGTATATCATACAATTCATTTTGAACGGAACCCAAAAAGCGCGAGTCCTACTAGCACTTCTCCGTCCCCTCCCCCCCCCCCCCCTCCCCTCCACCCGTTAAATACGAGGCAATCATCTTAACCACCACTCTTTACGCCTAATTCCTTACTCAGGTGACGTAGAATGTTGACAGAAAATTAGTTCAAAGAATCCTATTGGAAGAACATCCGCAACTGAGCATTGTACCAGATAGAAAATTAGTTTCCCAGATGTTAGGTACGCAGGTAGTATTTTCTGTTTATTCCAGCTATGGATACGTATCACTCCTGGTTCTCCGTATTTCCCCAAATTTCTCGGCGTAAACGATTCCTTAATGGTTTTTTCGCACATTGTGTGATAAAAAATAGTTCAGGAAGTGCTTCCGTTTCGTATGAAAAGATCGAGGCAGTCGTCACACGTCGTATACTTTTTCAGCTACGGAAAAATATGTCCACTGGATTCGACACTGGAATGTACTCTAGCGTCACACACGTCTTGTGTTCACTGAGTCCTATTCAGTCTCTTATCTCTCATTATATTCTATTTTAGCTAACTTTATTGTCTTCTTTTATTGAGTCAACAGTCTTCTGACAGGTTTGATGCGGCCCGCCGCGAACTCCATTCCTGTGCCAACCTCTTCACATCAGAGTAACACTTGCAACCTACGTCCTCAATTATTCACTGGTTGTATTCCAATCTCTGCCTTCCTCTACAGTTTTTGCCCTCTGCAGCTCCCTCTAGTACCATGTAAATCATTCACTCATGGATTAACGGATATCCGATCACCCTTCTCCTTGTCAGTGTTTTCCACATATTCCTTTCCTCTCCGATTCTGCGCAGAACCTCGTCATTCCTTACCTATCAGTCCACCTAATTTTCAACATTCGTCTGTAGCACCACATCTCAAATGCTTCGATTCTCTTCTGTTCCGGTTTTCCCACAGTCCATATTTCACTACCGCACAATGCTGTGCTCCAGACGTGCATTCGCAGAAATTTATTCCTCAAATTAAGGCCGATATTTGATATTAGTAGATTTCTCTTGACCAAGGAACGCCCTTTTTGCCACTGCTAGTCTCCTTTTGATTTCCTTGCTCCGTCCGTCGTTGGTTATTTTGCTGACTAGGTAGCGGAATTCCTTAACTCCATCAATACTGATGTTAAGTTCCTTGCTGTTCTCATTTCTGCTACTTCTCATTACTTTCGTCTTCCTTCGATTTACTCTCAAGTCCATATTCTGTACTCATTAGACTGTTCTTTCTATTCACTAGATCATGTAATTCTTCTTCACTTTCACTCAGGATTGCAATGTCATCAGCGAGCGAATCATTGCAAGCGTTTCACGTTGAATTTAAAGTCTAATCCTGCACCTTTACTTTATTGCAATCGTTGCTTCGTCGATGTACAAACTGAACGGTAGGGGCGAAAGACTATATCACTGTCTTACACCCTTTTTAACCTGCGCTCTTGGTCGTACACACTTTATTATTTCCTCTTGGCTCTTGTACATATAGTATATTATCCGTCTCTACCTATAGCTTACCCTATTTTTCAAAAGTTCGAAAATCTTGCACTATTTTACATAGTCGAACGCTTTTTTGAGGTCAACAAATCCTACGAATACGTCTTGATTTCTCTTTACCCTTGCTTCCATTATCAACCGCAACGTCAGAATTGCCTCTCAGGTGCTTTTACCTTTCCTAAAGCATCTAACAAATCCTCAATTTTCTTTTCCCTTCTTGTCAGCAACTTGAATTCGTGAGCTATTAAACTGATTGTGCGATTGTTCTCGGCTCTTTCAGTCTACGGAATTCATAGACAATATTTTTCCGAAAGTCAGATGGTATGTCGACGGAATACATTCTGCACACCAACGTGAATAGTCTTTTTGTTGCCACTTCCTCCAATGATTTTAGGAATTCTGGCATGATGTTATCTACCCCTTCTGCCTTATTTGACATAAGTCCTCCAGAGCTTTCTTAAATTCTAATACTGGAATCCCTATGTCTGAAAAATGGCTCTGATCACTATGGGACTTAACTTCTGAGGTCATCAGTCCCCTAGAACTTAGAACTACTTAAACCTAACTAACCTAAGGACATCACACACCTCCATGGCCGAGGCAGGATTCGAACCTGCGACCGTAGCGGTCGCGCGGTTCCAGACTGTAGCGCCTAGAACCGCTCGGGCACAACCGCTATGTCTTCTAAACCGACTCCTGTTTCTTCTTCTATCACGCCAGAGATACCTTTCCCCTCAAAAGGGTTTCAATGTACTCTTTCACACTATCAGCTCTGTTCTCGGCATTTAACAGTAAAATTCCCATCGCACTCTTAATGCCACCACTCCTGCTTTGAATTTCACCGAAGGTTGATTTGAATCCTCTATATGCTGAGTCAGTCTTGCTGACAATCATTTCTTTTTCGATTTCTTCATATTCTTCTTGCAGCCATTTTATCTTAGCTTCCCTGCACTTCCTATTTATTTCATTCCTTAGCGACTTTCATTTTTGTATTCCTGAATTTCCCTGAATTTTTTTTTTTTTTTTTTTTTTTTTGTACTTCCTTTTTTCGTCGATCAACAGAAGTATTTCTTCTATTACCCACAGTTTCTTCACAGTTACATTGTTTGTACCTAAGTTTGTCTTTCCAACTTCTGTGATAGCCCTTTTTAGAGATGTCCATTCCTCTACAACTGAACTAAATACTGAGCTGTTTCTAATTGCTGCGTGTATAGTCTTAGAGAACTTCGAAAGTACCTCGTCATTCCTTAGTACTCCTGTATCCCACTTCCTTCTGTACTGATTCTTCCTGACAAATCTTTTAAAATTCCAGCTGCTCTTCATCACTGCTACACCTGAGTCTATATCTGCTCCTGGGTACGCGTTATAATCGAGTATTTGATTTCAGAAACTCTGACCATGTATATATGCATTAAATCGGTGACCTAGAAACGACGTAGACTCTTCGTCCCGCCGTAGCCCTCAGTGGTTCGCAACCCCACAACACGCCACAGCAGTCCACCCACCCCACTACCGCCCCACACCGTACCCAGTGGACCCCCAGGAACTTCTCATACCACACGAGTGTAACCCCAAATGTTTGCGTGGTAGAATAATGATGGTGTACGCGTACGTGGAAGCGGTGTTTGCGCAACATTCTCCGACACAGTGTAACTGAGGCGGAATAAGGGGAACCAGCCCGCATTCGCCGAGGTAGATGGAAAACCGCCTTAAAAACCATCCACAGGCTGGCCGGCACACCGGTCCTCACACTAATCCGCAGGGTGGATTCGTACCCGAGACTGGTACGCCTACCCGCTCGGGAAGCAGCGCGTTAGACCGCGCGGCTAGCTAGGCTGACCATGATGTAATCTGAGTGAAATCCTCCCATATCACCTATGCTTTTCCAAGTATACCTCCTCCTCTTGTGATTCTTGAACAGTGTATTCGCTATTACTAGCTAAACTTTATTACAGAACTCAATTAGTCTTGCTCCTCTCTCATTCCTTGTCCCAAGCCCGGAGATCCGAATGGGGGACTATTCCGGAATCTTTTGCCAGTGGAGAGATTATCATCACACTTTTTCAGTTACAGGGCACATGTCCTGTGGATACACGTTGTTGTTGTGGTCTTCAGTCCTGAGACTGGTTTGATGCAGCTCTCCATGCTACTCTATCCTGCGCAAGCTTCTTCATCTCCCAGTACCTACCGCAACCTACATCCTTCTGAATCTGCTTAGTGTATTCATCTCTTGGTCTCCCTCTACGATTTTTACCCTCCACACTGCCCTCCAATGCTAAATTTGTGATCCCTTGATGCCTCAAAACATGTCCTATCAACCGATCCCTTCTTCTAGTCAAGTTGTGCCACAAACTTCTCTTCTCCCCAATCCTATTCAATACCTCCTCATTAGTTACGTGATCTACCCACCTTATCTTCAGCATTCTTCTGTAGCACCACATTTCGAAAGCTTCTATTCTCTTCTTGTCCAAACTGGTTATCGTCCATGTTTCACTTCCATACATGGCTACACTCCATACAAATACTTTCAGAAACGACTTCCTGACACTTAAATCTATACTCGATGTTAACAAATTTCTCTTCTTCAGAAACGATTTCCTTGCCATTGCCAGTCTACATTTTATATCCTCTCTACTTCGACCATCATCAGTTATTTTACTCCCTAAATAGCAAAACTCCTTTACTACTTTAAGTGTCTCATTTCCTAATCTAATCCCCTCAGCATCACCCGATTTAATTTGACTACATTCCATTATCCTCGTTTTGCTTTTGTTGATGTTCATCTTATATCCCCCTTTCAAGACACTGTCCATTCCGTTCAACTGCTCTTCCAAGTCATTTGCTGTCTCTGACAGAATTACAATGTCATCGGCGAACCTCAAAGTTTTTATTTCTTCTCCATGAATTTTAATACCTACTCCGAATTTTTCTTTTGTTTCCTTTACTGCTTGCTCAATATACAGATTGAATAACATCGGGGAGAGGCTACAACCCTGTCTCACTCCTTTCCCAACCACTGCTTCCCTTTCATGGCCCTCGACTCTTATAACTGCCATCTGGTTTCTGTACAAATTGTAAATAGCCTTTCGCTCCCTGTATTTTACCCCTGCCACCTTCAGAATTTGAAAGAGAGTATTCCAGTTAACATTGTCAAAAGCTTTCTCTAAGTCTACAAATGCTAGAAACGTAGGTTTGCCTTTTCTTAATCTTTCTTCTAAGATAAGTCGTAAGGTTAGTATTGCCTCACGTGTTCCAACATTTCTACGGAATCCAAACTGATCTTCCCCGAGGTCCGCTTCTACCAGTTTTTCCATTCGCCTGTAAAGAATTCGCGTTAGTATTTTGCAGCTGTGACTTATTAAACTGATAATTCGGTAATTTTCACATCTGTCAACACCTGCTTTCTTTGGGATTGGAATTATTATATTCTTCTTGAAGTCTGAGGGTATTTCGCCTGTCTCATACATCTTGCTCGCCAGATGGTAGAGTTTTGTCAGGACTGGCTCTCCCAAGGCCATCAGTAGTTCTAATGGAATGTTGTCTACTCCCGGGGCCTTGTTTCGACTCAGGTCTTTCAGTGCTCTGTCAAACTCTTCACGCAGTATCTTATCTCCCATTTCATCTTCATTTACATCCTCTTCCATTTCCATAATATTGTCCTCGAGTACATCGCCCTTGTATAAACCCTCTATATACTCCTTCCACCTTTCTGCCTTCCCTTCTTTGCTTAGAACTGGGTTGCCATCTGAGCTCTTGATATTCATACAAGTGGTTCTCTTCTCTCCAAAGGTCTCTTTAATTTTCCTGTAGGCAGTATCTATCTTACTCCTAGTGAGACAAGCCTCTACATCCTTACATTTGTCCTCTAGCCATCCCTGCTTAGCCATTTTGCACTTCCTGTCGATCTCATTTTTGAGACGTTTGTATTCCTTTTTGCCTGCTTCATTTACTGCATTTTTATATTTTCTCCTCTCATCAATTAAATTCAATATTTCTTCTGTTACCCAAGGGTTTCTATTAGCCCTCGTCTTTTTACCTACTTGATCCTCTGCAGCCTTCACTACTTCATCCCTCAGAGCTACCCATTCTTCTTCTACTGTATTTCTTTCCCCCATTCCTGTCAATTGTTCCCTTATGCTCTCCCTGAAACTCTCTACAACCTCTGGTTCTTTCAGTTTATCCTGGTCCCATCTCCTTAAATTCCCACCTTTTTGCAGTTTCTTCAGTTTCAATCTGCAGTTCATAACCAATAGATTGTGGTCAGAATCCACATCTGCCCCTGGAAATGTCTTACAATTTAAAACCTGGTTCCTAAATCTCTGTCTTACCATTATATAATCTATCTGATACCTTTTAGTATCTCCAGGATTCTTCCAGGTATACAACCTTCTTTTATGATACACGTTATGATACACGTTATATGTCTTTAATGTAGTGGTTTCCATTGCCTTCTGCATCCTCATGCTGTTGATCATAGCTGATTCTTCCGCCATTAGGGGCAGTTTCCCGCTCAAAGACAAGAGAGTGCCCTGAATCTCTGTCCGCTTCTCCGTCCTCTTTGGCAAGGTCGTTGGCAGAATGAGGGCGACGTCTTATGCCCAGAACCGAAGACGTTTCGATTACTAACGAAAGAGACAAGACCACTGGAAGTAGCTACCGATAAATGCAGCTATTTGTGTCATTATTTAAATGAAATTACTTTTCATTAGTAATTAATTTCGTGCAACTGAATGTTTGGTTACATATTTTGAATGTCCCTAATACATCTCAGTTCTTCATAAACTCGGATGGAGTTCTAAGAAATAAACGTTTTACACACAGTCAGACAACTGAGCTACTTCATTCTGAAACCCACCAAAGCAGTCATTCGGCACACAGACAGCGCGCATCCATCATGAGCCTTGAGTTTGACCCTACGCCGCAAGCTGTTCGTCTGAGTCAGAATCGGCCAAACTCGTTGAGGTTTTCTGTTGTATGTGCAGTGAGAAGTTGAATAAAGCAAAATAAACACCATATTCAAAAACAAGCCAACAACTGACACGGACGTGCAGCTTCCTGTTTACCCCTATGAATGCATAAGTGTTGGTGAATTACCAAGAAACGACATATTTTCTTCTGCAAATAATTTACCAGAGAATTTCTCTTTTGAACACCCCTGCATTTATCACTGTCTGGCACAATGAAATTAATTTCACTTCGCCTAAAACCAGAAACGAGGCAGTGATAAATGAGTAGCCCTTTCTCTCTCTCTCTCTCTCTCTCTCTCTCTCTCTCTCTCTCCCCTCTCCCTCTGTCTGTTTCCCATACTACGCACCTGTCGTTTCTTAAATAGTTTCTTAATCTGTAATGGTCGTTATTAAATATTAAATTAGTTTTTATTCTCCAATCACATATGTAATAATTGTTGTAATACATGTACTAGAAGTTCTCTCTACCTTCAGTTATATGATAACTGTTTATTTCAATGGCATGAGATAAATTCATATTTAACTTATAGCCTTATTGGGTGGTTAAAAAATACGACATATTCGTATAGAAGTGCTGATCAGATCTAGAATAAACGCCTTGTATGACCGGAAACAAGTACTTTATTCAGGAGGTGCTCGATGTGATTATTACTGATTTACACAGCCTTCGGCGCTCCTTCTCAAAGAATCATGACCTTGTGTGAAGTCACCTGGCTGCTCACTTGCAACACACTCTCGAGTACCTTCTGTACGTTTTCGTGGGTGTAAAATGCCTTTAAAAGGCCCCTTAGCTAAGGATGTGAGGCATTAATGCCAGGCTAATCGACCTTTCGACCGACTCATTGCTCATTAAGTTTTCGTTTTAGGTGGAGAAAGTAGAGAGGTGCCCTGTTGCGAATAAAGAGCAGTAAGTCTGTAAGCTGTCTACTATAAGAATATGGGACCCTTTTTCTCAACGCTTTGTGTATCTGGTAACTGACAACCAGTAATTGGACATTGTGTGTGTGTGTGTGTGTGTGTGTGTGTGTGTGTGTATTGAACAAGGGACCTAGAAACGACAGAGGTTTCGTCCCGCCGTAGGCCTCAGTGGTTCACAACCCCACAACAGGCCACAGAAGTCCACCCACCCCACCACTGGCCCACACCGAACCCAGGGTTATTGTGCGGTTCAGGCCCCAGTGGACACCCCCTCCCTTCCTCCCGAGAACGTCTCATGCCAGGCGAGTGTAACCCCAAGTGACTGCTTGGTAGAGTAATTATGGTGTACTCGTACGTGGAGACAGTGTTTGCCCAGCAATCGCTCACTTAGTGTAACTGAGGCGGAATAAGGGGAACCGGGCCGCATTCACCGAGGCAGATGGAAAACCGCCTTAAAAACCATCCACAGGCTGGCCAGCACACCGGACCTCGACATTAATCCGGCGAGCGGATTTATGCCAGGGACCGGCACGCCTTCGCACTCGGGAAGCAACGTATTAGACCGCGAGGCTAGCCAGACGGGCAATGGATATCCTCGACACCATACCAAACCGCATTTCTTTCGGTCCACCATGAACCAGTAACGGAGGGATAAGTACTTACGTCACGTACCGAAGTATTAGAAACATTTTAATGTCGTTATTACCAGATATATTGCACACACTTGTAAAACAGTAACCGTCATGCTGACTGAATAGGATTTGGAGGTAATTTTGAAGAATCTGGTTTACAGGCCCGGTTGAACAGCGGCAAAGGCGCTTCGGCCACACTCGTACCTAGCGCAGCGGACGCTGAGGGAGGTGGGGGGGGGGGGGGTTGCTGAGGGGAGAGGGTGCAGAGGAAAAAGGAGGATGCAGACAGACGCTACTGGAGTAGTACAGAATAGGTCAGCTTGGCACATAGGCTTCACTGGATAATCACTTGCCCATTCATTTGCATACAGTATGAATGGCTGCGTACGAGTATTACATTTTATTTTAGTTGGCATACCATATCGCCCTCTTCTGTAAGCGCAGACATGGAGAAACCACACACAAAATGAGAACGTAGTTGTTTTCTTTTTTTATCGTTTACAGGACGTACAGCGTTCAATGTGGCACCGAAGTATTATGTCCTGAAACGCATTTGAAATTTTGACGCCATTACGAGCCACAATCGCAATATTTTTAGAAATGAATGTAAAACAGGACGAGCCTTTCAGTCATCGCCAGCTGGCTTCTGTCAAATGATCACTATTACCGTTAATACAATTCCTTAAGCATCGCAGTGGAAATTTTCCATCATTTGAAGGATGTGCCTCCAGGATATTTTTAAATTATTTTCTCATGTCTTCCTAGCTTTTATTTGCAGATTTACCCCATTACTTCAAGGTTTATCTGACAGATGTACAGCGAAACACGTGAATTGAGGACCAATTTGTTCAAGCCCAGTAACAATAAGGCTTTTATTTAAAAAATGAAAAATTAAGTTACAAACAGGTGGTCAGAGCGGTCTCAATAATAAAATTAACGCAAAATCAACTATCAGTTGTTAAATTAGTAAAAGAGCTAGAATACACTACAGTCAATGACTTAGAGTTCGCTTATGTAGCGTGTTTGAGTGACTGTTTTCTCGGTTTGACGGATACCACGTGAGGGTAATAAACTGATCCTAAATGTGTCAGTCACGCACGGTACTTGCAGCTCGCCGATATTTATATGAAAATAACGGTATCTCCATAGATTTAGCGTAAGGGAGGACTTGTGTCAAGCAAGTCAATGAAAAAATGTAAAGGAAAGAGGTAAGTAGTAAGAGCTTTCACCCACTTTCCTCTGATGTTGCTAGACGTATCAGGATTAAGAGAAATGGTCTGTCCACATACTGCTGTCGTAGCCAGCGTCAATTTATTATCGTAAAAAAATTGTAAGTTTACTCGTATTGATTCTATAAAAAATGGTTCAAATGGTTCTGAGCACTTTGGGACTTAACATCTTAGGTCATCAGTCCCCTAGAACTTAGAACTACTTAAACCTAACTAACCCTAAGGACAGCACACACATCCATGTCCGAGGCAGGATTCGAACCTGCGACCGTAGCAGTCCCGCGGTTCCGGACTGAAGCGCCTAGAACCGCACGGCCACCGGGGCCGGCTATTGATTCTATAATTACTAATTGTGGGTTTCGTGCTATCAGTAGAAAATGTTAAACCTCCATCAGATATTTGTTGGAAAATTTTAGTATCTAAAGCAGGGGCATCAGGGAGAACGGAGGTAGTTTTCTAACAAGACTGTTAGCACATGTAAGTCTACAGTAATTTTGTTATGGACATATTTTCGAAGGTCTCGTTTACCGTTCCTACATGATGCTGCCTTACATGTAAAACACACTGGACCTATCTGCTTGTGAATCTGTTTTCGGGAGTCACTTATACCAGTGCACATACGATTCTTTTACTCTGAGGATTCTGCAATATTCCAGTTACACAACGAGACTCGCTACAGAACTAGCAGTTCCCACAAGCAACTGGAGGGGCATGGATGAGACTTCATAATAATTTCCTAGCCCTGAACGCAAAGAAAATCCGCAAGTGTTTAGTGCGACAGTCCTGTGACACACATTCTTCAACCACTGTGGGAGGAACTAAAGTAGCATAACACCTGAAATATTCGATCTATCAGCAAGCGAGTAAGCCGTCTTACGCGTACTACTGGTGTAGTTTATGTTGTGACAACTGCAAATGACGGTTACTGCGAATACTAGCATTTGATCATATTAATATGAACCGACAATCCAAGTATAAAATATATGATCTGTACTCTCAAGGAATGGCGAGAGAATAATGAAAAACTACATATAGATAGACTACTGCAAGTGAAGCACTTGGGACTAAAAATGAATTCAGAAATTTTGGTAATTTACGTATCATCTTCTTTTTGGGAGGGGGGAGGGGGGCAGGGCAGGTCGAGTTGTGCTAAATCGATAATGATACATAAGTATAGTAGACTTTTTTCCTGTGTTTTGAGAGTCAATGTTTAGCTGCATTGGGAAATTGTTGATTATCGCCATGATCATGGTTTCGGAAAAAAATCGTTTTTATAAGATCCTGGCAACTTAACGATAAATAATTGCTGAAAAAGACATGATTTTGCCATAAAAATTAGTGCTGTCTTGGTCCGCTTACTTTTTTCGTTAGGAGACGAGGGTTTAAACGTTGCCCAGGACGAGAAGTAACTTGAGATTCTGGAGTGCGTCAAAGACACCAACACGAGCTTCGGTAACACATATGATAAGCCACTTGGAGCAGCAGTTAGGCGCCATTTTATAGCATTGCTCCTGAATGAGAAAGCCTCAGGAGTTTAGGGAAAACAGCCAGTTTTCGACGAAGACTCGTTGTTCCTTTGTAGGAACAACTCGATTAACAGATATTACAATGATAAGTCAAAACGTACGACTGTAAGCAAACCTTAGAGTCATCCATTGGGTAACTCAGGGTACGCTAAATGTTCTGCTGCTGTCATTTTCTTGTCTATTTCAATTATTCTTGTGTATGACTTGCTCTTCTTGACCTAGCAGTGACTGTAAAAAATTGACAGTCTAAACACGCTTTGCAGCTCATTCAGTGCTACCACGTCAATTTTTTAAGTGCGCTTCCTGTATATGTAATTTAGGACTTCATCCAGCATATCTGTTCGTTTGAGTCTGTGTACAACTTTTACCTACGTACTATAATCTCTCCACCTCCACTTATTTATACAAGTAGCTTGAACATAATCACAGCGGTTAACCGAGAGCCCAAACTTAATTACCCTGAAAGTACGAGAGGAAACTGGGTTAGTGTCGGGACAAAGTAGTAAAGGAAGTTCTCATTTTAGTATAAAAGGATAGCACTAGGAGCAAATCATCACAATTTCTGTTCGCCTAGTTGTCGTGTGAGCTGCAGACGGGAGTTACTCCTTATATGAGCATACACTGTGATAAACGGTCGTTGGATGCGGTAGTATCGCGTATGGTATGAAATGGCAGTGTGTTGACGAAGCTGACATTTGAACTCAGGTGATTCATATGGACAGGTTTCCGGCGTGATTATGGCCATAAGACGGCTATTAACATACTTTGAACGCGAAGTGGTAGTTGGAGCTAGACGTATGGGACATTCCACTTCGGATATCGTTAGAGAATTCAGTGTTTTGAGATCCACAGCGTCAACAGGGTGCAGAAAATACCAAATTTCAGGCATAATTCTCACCACGAACAACTCTGGGGCCGACGGCCTTCACTTAACGACCGAGAGCAGCGGAGTTGGCGTAGAGGTGTCAGTGCTAACAAGACAAGCAACACTCAACACTGTTTTAAATAACGGCAGGAATAAGTATAAAACGTACACGGTATGACCGTGCGGTGAAATTTGGCGTTATTGGGCTAGACAGCGAACGGCCGACGCGAGTGCCTTTGTTATCCGCACGACGTCGCCTGCAGGGCTTATCCTGGTAGGTTGGATCCTAGACGACTGGAAGACTCTGGTCTGGCTAGGACGAGTCCCGATTTACGTTGGTCAGAGCTGATCTTAGGATTCAAATATGGCACTGACCCCGTGAAGCCATGGACGGAAGTTGTCTACAAGGCATTGTGCAAGCTGTTGGTGGCTCCATAATGGTGTGGGCTGTGTTCAGATAGAATGGGCTGGGTCTCCAGACCATTGACTGGAAACGGTTATGTTCAATTCTTGGGAACTGTTTGCAACCATTCGTGGAGTTTATGTTCCCAAACGATGGTGTCATGTCACCAGCCACAGTTGTTCGCGGTTAGATTGAAGAGCATTCTGGACTATCCGAGCGAATGATTTGGCCACTCAGAACTTATATGACACGTATTGGAGAGGTCATTTCGTGCATAAAATCCCGCACCGGCAACACTTTCGCATTACGGATGGTTGTAGAGGTAGCATAGCCAACGACTTGTTGAGTTCAGGCCACGAAGAGTTTCTGCACCATGACGGGCAACAGGATGTACGACACGATATTAGAAGGAATCCTGTGACTTTTGTCACCGCAGTGCGTGATCGAAATAAAACCCATCAATGTAAGTAAATCACAGATATGCTCTTATCGGGGGTAAAGCAAATGCAGTTTTCCGCATCAGGTAACCAGAATACGACTTTGCTGCTTTTCGAAGCCGGTAATATAATGAAGTCACAACACCCGTGTCCTCCCTGAAATGACACGTAGATATATTCCGTTCTTTAAACGGGACGGACTTCGAAAGTGAAAACTCTCGAGGCTGAAACGCATGTCAGCCCGCAGAGCTATCGTAAATAGCGTGTATGTGGGGCCTGCTTCCTGTAAAAGTCTGGAGTAAATGTCGCGGCGAGGAAGGATGGCTGGAGATGGAAGTTTGAAAGGCCAGCCGTGTCGGCGCGCTCGCCTCGGCTGCTAAACTTGTCGCCCGCTGTCAGAACCGTGTCCGGAGCTTGCTCTTCCCACAGCCAAGGCTGCAGCCCACTGGTAAGGCTCCGTGGCCGCCTTTCCCACACCTAGAAGTGGTTTGAAAGTAATATGGCGAGTGCATGATGCGTTCTGTGCAGAGAGTCGGTGCATACTTTCCATGCCGCCTGTCTCTGTCTCATGCCACACGCTTCAGCCTGCCCTGGTAGCTGGCAACACCGGGTAATGACGACACTGGGCCACTGTCTGTGTTTTAACTAAAAATATTATATGTCGGCGCCACGGGGTAGGGGGTGGGGCGGGGGGAAGGCTGTTCGCAATAAAAAGCATAAAATTTACAATGTACTGATTACTGTTTTCCGTTGACTAACAACCACTGTCAGCTCTACGAAAATTAACAGAAAATTGCCTTTCAGTTAATGTGATCAGAAATCTTTTAAAAAACATACGTTATTTTCAAATGATATTAAAACAAAATGGTAAAAACGTACCAGGCTTACTAAGGAGTCAGTAACCGTGTCAAAAGCTGGCTACAAGACCGTTGTTGCTCAGAGCTACTCAGTTCTGTCGAAAAAGACGGAAAACTGCATTACAGGATTATGTTCGTACAGATACGTTGATACTTGAAGTTTACTCTCCTTGGTAAGAGGTTGTCGTCACATGAATTTCAGGTACATTGTCAGTTGCTATGAGTTTTACTTAAAAAATAGATCTCCTTTTTACTAAAGGATAAATGTTCTCTTTATCCCAAATGAGTAGCAACAGCGGCTTAATTGCTATTTCCACACTATGGAAATACACAGCCTTAAAAACGTCCAATTATTTGTATAAATTACGGATCACATATAAATGAAAACTAAAATATGGCTCATACCGTGCCACACACGCTCACATCGCCTACTCATAGTTGTCCACATTTTCGCAGTAATCTATTTGTCCTAAATAGTCACACTATGCCTACTTCAACGTTTGATATCCTTCCTCTGAGAATCAGGATAAAGGAAACCATACTCTGAATCCGCAGTAGTCATCTACAGCTGGACAAAGCAGCTTTTATTGTACAAGTACAGCTCAAATAAGGCGTTCCTGAAATTTAAAAAGATTCCGAGAATCTGTACACCCTTTCGTAACTTTCAGTTCAGCGTATCTAGCGACTTGCAGTATTGAAGGGCGTTGTAAGGGCATTTTAAAAAGCTGGTATAGTACCAGTAAAATTATGAGAAAAAGTGCTTGACATTATGTGGCGCCCGTAATCACCTTCTCGTAATTTCACTTTCGTATATTGCGACACTGATTAATGTCACCACAGGCAGACTTACAAAACCAAACAAAGTTCAATAGAATAAAGATGGAGTGTCTGGTTCTAGTCACTTTTGTTCTATCGCATGTTTTTTTCACCTCTTAATTTTTGTAACTACTCATATTCTTCTTTTCCACGTATGGATTAGGGTCGTTTAAAAGTATTAACTAGACAGCATTACTAGCGCTAAATCGGACTGTGTTTCTAGCAGTTTTGACGGGTCATCGTAGTATGACGAAATTAGATGATACAGCAAATCTCTTTCGGGGTGTAATATATACAATATTTAACAATCATTTTCTGAGCATTGCTGCTGAATTAAATAGAAACTTAGTTTCTACAGGGAATCATATAACTCTCGTGGAAAATTCCTTTCCGAGACTGATGTCGGAAATACTCCTCTGTGATATTGACAAGGGGGAGATTGTATCAATAATTAAATCACTGGAGACTAAGGACTCTCATGGACATGATGGAGTGCCTAGCAGAATATTAAAGTACTGTGCTCCACATGTTCTCCCTGTACTTAGACACATTTGTAATTTTTCTTTTAAGAACGGCCAGTTTCCTGAACGATTAAAGTACTCAGTAGTAAAGCTGCTTAATAAAAAGGGAAAAAAATGGCCCTGAGCACTATGGGACTTATCATTTGTGGTCATCAGTCCCCTAGAACTTAGAACTACTTAAAACTAACTAACCTAAGGACATCACACAACACCCAGTCATCACGAGGCAGAGAAAATCCCTGACCCCGCCGGGAATCGAACCCGGGAACCCGGGCGGGGGAAGCGAGAACGCTACCGCACGACCACGAGCTGCGGACAATAAAAGCGGAGAAAGGGATAATGAAGACAATTTTAGACCTCTTTCTGTGTCATCCGTGTTTTGTAAAGTTATTGAAAAAGCTCTGTATGTAAGCATAATTGATAATTTTATGTCAAATAATTTCCTATCAAATGTACAGTTCGGCTTTAGAAGTCGCTTAAACACTGAAAATGCTATATTCTCTTTTCTCTGTGAGGTACTGGATGGATTAAGCAAAAGTTTATAAACGCTAACATATATTTTGATTTAGCTAAAGCGTTTGATTGTGTTGATCACAAAATATTGCTCCAGGAGTTGGACCATTATGGAATACGGGGAGTAGCTCACAATTGGTCTACCTCTTACATTAACAACACACAGCAAAAAGTCATTATTCACAGTGTTGGGATTGGCTGTGATGTGGGGTCTGAGTGGGGTACAGTCAAATGGCAGGTGCCACAGAGAACAGTGTTGGGGCCACTCCTGTTCCTTTCTCATGTAAATGATGTACCCTCTAGTATTACAGGTAATTCTAAAATATTTCTATTTTCTTGGTAGTGTAGGATATTGTGTGCAACATTGGCTCTGTTCCATGACATAAGTTCATGGCTAGTAGAAAATAAACTAAAGCTAAATCACATTAAGACTCAGTTTTTACAGTTTTAATACACATTTCACCAAAACCCGACGTTTTTATTTCACAGAATGGGCAGTTGATGATTGAGACCGAGCAGTTCAAATTTCTAGGTATTCAGATAGATAATAAACTGTCGTGGAAAGCCCACGTTCAGGATCTTGTTCAAAGATTTTTACTATTCGAGCGGTACCTGAAATAAGGGACATTCGACACGGAAGTTAGTCTACTTTTATTATTTTCATTCGCTTATGTCGTACGGTATTTTATTAGGGGGAAACCCTTCTTATTCTCAAAGAAAAGTTTTGGCTCAGAAACGAGCAGTTTGGGCAATATGTGGTGTAAGTTCGCGAACCTCTTGTCGACCTCTGTACCAGTCTGGGTATTCTCACATTGGTCTCTCAATATATATATATATATACTCTTTACTGTCGTTTCTTGTTAACAATATTAGCGTCTTCCCAAGAATTGGCAGCTTTCACTCGGTTAATACTAAGCAGAAATCCAATCTGCATTTGGAATACACTTCCTTACCTCTGTGCAGAAAGGTGTGCACTATACTGTTGCATCTATTTTTAATATGCTACCACAACAAATCAAAAATCTTAGCAGCATTCCACGCGCTTTCAAACCGAAACTGAAGAGTTTACTCATGGGTCACTCCTTCTGTTTTGTCGAGGGGTTCCTTGAAAAATTAAGCTGATTCCTATATTATATTGTTGATTGCGTTTACTTAAATTTATGACTTGACCATTTTGGGTTCATAAGCATTTCATTTTATCTGTTATTACGTTTGTGTTGTAATTTCTTGTACAGACACGTTCCATGACCTTGGAGGTTTGTTCCTCAATTTGGTCCTACGGAACTAGACGTGTAAATAAAAATTAATAAAAATCGTGAAAGTGTATGTCAGAAGTATTTTCAATCACAGAAAATAATAAAGCGATGAAAACTATTATATCTTGTTACTGAAGCTGCGTTTGAAATGTGACATCCGAAACTTTCTTCCACTACATAAGAGATTACAAAGACACGTCTTCTCATTCTGGCGAGACAGTTTCCTGGACTTGGTGCATGGACGCAAGACCTCTGTTGAAAGACCGAGAGTAGGTGAAAGCACTCGCCTAGGTTGCTCTGCATGACAAGTGCACAACATAGTGTGCACATGCTAAGTTCTAGAGCAGCTGCAGTGATTGCGCAGTGGTCTTTAATTCGCTGCGTGATAAGTGTATTTCAATGAGGTACTGTATACAGTAGCTTGCAGTGTGTGTAAATTATCCGAAATACGTCGCCCATCCATATCAATGTGACCACACTATTGTGAAAATTACGTCTGCTTCAAGTACACGCACGTGACGCCGTCAAAATGGGGCTTCGTGGAAGATGATTGAGAGTTTTTCCTGGTACTCGAAAGACGTGGCAAGTAACGATTCCAGAATGGACGACAAAATCGAGACTGAAACATATAACAAGCATAACCACTTGCAGGTGCAAGTGAATCATCGTCCCTATTACTTTCTTTGTCACTTGGCGTTGCAACACGTTGGCGGTCCTCTTCAATTATGCTTCCTCTCAGCACAGCATTTCCTCGTCGCGTACGGACCAAAAGGCCTCAGTAATTAAGCCAATGGCCTCTCTTTCTAGAGAAGACGTTTTCAAATGTACATCTGACTATCCACATCAGGATGGATCAGTATGGATGATACCGGAATGGTTTCGTAATTCCTTCGAAAACGTTGTCCGATTTCTGCACCTATGCTTCTCTTAGCCGAACTTCTTCTGTCATTAACATTAACGACCTCGTCATTCTTGGAACGTTAAACATTCCTTTTCCTGTCTTCCTATGCACGTGTAAAAAAATATAAAAAAATAAAAACGGAGTATGATTGTTGTACTGCGAGGACGTTCACGAGCAGTTTCCTGCGACCTCTGAATTGTTGCCTATAGCATCATGAGATAGTTAATTTATCCTCGAGGAATCATGGGACTCTAATTTCCGATTACGTTTCCATATTTTCATACGGACTGCGTTTGTTTCTTCATGACAACAGTACCTCTTTTTTCCATGGTTGTCGTTTGACTGACACAACATCATATCCTAGTATCCTAAAGTTTGTGAATTTATGTCTAAACTTGTTTCCACCCAGTATTTCTTGTACTTTCTCACCCCACGCAGTTTGCTTTGTACTACACAGACACCACATATTCATACACAGGTTTATCTATCCAGCATTCTCTCCTACTACAAATTTTCATAAATAATTTTCCTTTCTAACTAACGTTTTCTTTATTATTCTTTGAGGGACTGCCCAACAATATATGATGCTTCCGCAGCATTGACCGAATCCATCTGTAGACATTCCTACAGCATCAGCAAGGTCCTTTTTCCGCTAGCAGGATAGAGCCCACGCACAAATTTCTGCATTACTCATCTTGCATTGTAAGGTTCTCCCCATCTTTCCTGGTTATATGTGCGGTCTACCGGTCTACATTAACAACAATATCACTTCGTATGCAAAAGTCTGTGTGGTACTTAAATGAAACATTGTTACTGTGGCGACTTGGGTAAGAGAAATTCATTTCTAATTATCAACTAATAGAATACCCCAGTTTTCCCTTTTTATGTGTTTGAGTATCTTAAATAATCATTCGTGAGATAATTCTATTCAGCTCTCACGCTTTCCATAAACCCGAAAACAAAGTCTTCCATTCAATCTGTTCCAAATCGGTTGCTTCAGATAAAAACAACTTTGTTCGTTATAATCTAAATTCTGCTTAATAAAATTTGTCTCTGATGTAATTAATATAACAGACACTTTCGGCCACTACACAGAAGTGCTTGTAATTATCCGTCCCTTTCCATATCAGCCTTTTTCCTTATATTGCTGTTATCATCTTTCTTCGAGTGGTAAAAGTTTTCGTATTTCCTTTCTCTTCTGGAAATTATCCATAGCATTGCTAGCGTGGAGGATGGCTTCCTTGAAATAATGCTGAAAAGCCTGATACGAGAACACTGCTCACCTTAATTCTGAGTCTTTCTTAAGAAAGGCTTCTGAGACAACTGAGCCGGCCGTTGTGGACAAGCGGTTCTAGGCGCGTCAGTCAGGAACCGCGCGACCGCTACGGTCGCAGGTTCGAATCCTGCCTCGGGCATGGATGTGTGTGATGTCCTTAGGTTAGTTTGGTTTAAGTAGTTCTAAGTTCTAGGGGACTGATGACCTCTGACGTTACGTCCCATAGTTGTCAGAGCCATTTGAACCATTTGAGACAACTGATGTATTTCAGTCGAAACAGTAAATAAAATTTCCTCACTTCTGACAACTAGTTTCACTTAGAAGACGATGTTTTAATTACTATTAACTGATTAAAACATCGATTAAGACGTATCAATAACTATGACAAAGCTTTGGATAGTACTTTGTCATTACAGTTTCATAACCCACTCATCAAACGGAATTGTTTGATGTAAATCACAGCAGCATTATAGTTTATTTTTGTTCTGATGTCTTTGTAGTGATTTTTGTTTCTTTATAGTTGAACCCTTCCACATCTTCCTACCCGATGCAGGTAGTGTATTATTAACACAATCTGCATGCATCCGGAAACAATTGTGAGGGCCTCCCAGTGTCATTTTAATGCACTGAACTACCTGCATAATTAGCCATCACACAATTTAAATTTACACGCTATTTAATTTGAATTATTACAGATGTTGTAATTCTGAAGTAGATCATGTCTAACGCCATACCCACAAAAAAACCTGTAAATCCAATTATTTATTCTTCCCGTTAAATCGTAAACATACAATAACTAAAATTTCATTATTTTTCTATTCTTTCTGATGTAATTTTGATGCCAGAAATTTATTTATTCTTTAGTGGAACGAAAACTTTTAGTAAGCAGGTAAAACTGTGTGTCGGAACAGCATCCGATCCGAACCAACCTCCTAGCAATATAGCTATTATTCAATTTGAAATAACAAATAACCTTAAGGGTGAATACTGCTGTACGTTGCCTGAGGTAGGTATTGATGGAACAAATAACAAAAAATATCACACAGAAATACATTGTCATTGAAAAGTTATAAAGGAGTTATTTTGTTCATGGTGGATTTTCTAATTCTTTTTTGATGATTGCTCATAAAGACTATTAGGTTGTGATTGGTCAAACGTAAAACACGCAGGACTGCTCGGTTTAATACCAATTCGGATTGGGTATGATGTAGATCAGCCAGTCAGAGGACAGTACGTGCGCACGTATTATGTGGGCTAAGGAATTGGTGTGTTAAGTCTAGTCAGTTCGGAACTCAGCCATCACTATGTTTGTACGTGTACATTAGGAGCTCGGAATGGATGCACTAATTTTGCGGAATAACGAGAAAGACTTGACCATGGAGTGCCAAGAACGTGTGAGAAAGATGAACAGGTGAAATCTGTATGTGTAGACTGGATTGGAAATTGCAGTCGTCGATTTGTGTAATATTTGAGCGAGCTTTGTGTCACGGATAACCCGTTTGGTAACCCTTTTAACGGGTTCGGCAAGTTACCATAAGCTGGACATGATGAGTGACTATGATGGCGTGAGAGTGTCAAAATTATAGCTTCACATTAGCACGAACTTGCCAGCGGTTTTGTGTCAAGAAAGTAATAATATATCGAGCTGTTCTCTCAAGAGCTGTCTATCCTTTAAAAACTCAGCTAACGTACTAAAATAAACAGTTGCTGCATCCTTTAGAGGAGGAGGAGGAGGAGGAGGAGATTAGTGTTTAACGTCCCGTCGACAACGAGGTCATTAGAGACGGAGCGCAAGCTCGGATGAGGGAAGGATGGGGAAGGAAGTCGGCCGTGCCCTTTCAAAGGAACCATCCCGGCATTTGCCTGAAGCGATTTAGGGAAATCACGGAAAACCTAAATCAGGATGGCCGGAGACGGGATTGAACCGTCGTCCTCCCGAATGCGAGTCCAGTGTGCTAACCACTCATCCTTTAGACCCTACAGACTCTGGCTTCTACTACAGAGGAATTAAAGGAACATTATTTGCTTTTAGCAGGACAGACATGTGTTCGATTTCGAGAAGAAAATCGCCACAAAATGAGTGGACAGTTTTTATAGGACGAACAACTCAAAAACTGCACCGTTGCAGGCCATCCAACGACCCGAATCCGTACGGGGACGCAATCATCAGTTAAATTAAGGTTGAACTGTTTGCTCTTACGTATGAGTCTATTCCGTGGCCGCCGTGCAAGCTCGCTTAAAAGCCTTAAACTTGAAATACACACACAGTTTGTTACAACGAGGTGACAGAAGTCCTGGCACACGTCGTAATGTGGGGTCGGACCTCCTTTTGCAGACTTAGTGCAGCAACTCTACGTGGCATGGACTCAACAAGTCGTTCAAAGTTCCCTGCAGAAATACTGGGTCATGCTGCCTCTATAACCGGCCATAATTCCGAAAGCGTTGCCGGTGGAGCATTTTCTGCGCGAAATGACCTTTCGATTATGTGCCATAAATGTTCGATCGAATTCATGTCGAGCGATCTGAATGGCCAAATCATTCGCTCGAACTGTCCAGAATGTTCTCCAAACTAATCGCGAAGAATTGTGGCCCACATGGAGCACTGTCATCCATAAATCCCATCGTTGTTTCGGAACGAGAAGTCCTTGAATGGCTGTAAATGGTCTCCAAGTAGTTGAACACGACCATTTCCCGTCAATGAACGGTTCTATTGGACCACAGAACCCTACGCCTTCGATAAAAACAGTCCACATCATTACGATACAACGACCAGCTTGTACTGTGACGGCCGGACGGAGTGGCCGAGTGGTTATAGGCGCTACAGTCTGGAACCGCGCGACCGCTACGGTCGCAGGCTCGAATCCTACCTCGGGCATGGATGTGTGTCATGTCCTTAGGTTAGTTAGGTTTAAGTAGTTCTAAGTTCTAGGGGACTGATGACATCAGAAGTTAAGACCCATAGTGCTCAGAGCCATTTGTACTGTGACTTGTGGGCAACTTGGGCCCATGGCTTCGTGGGGTATGCTCGAATCCTACTGTCAGCTTGTCATCAGCTCGTGGTCTAGTGGCTGCCGGCACGGTAGCTCAGCGTGTTCGGTCAAAGGGCTTCTCGCCCTCTGTAATAAAAAACTGAGTAAAGGAATCAACGATCAACTTGAACAGATGTCTTGTGACATCCGCCCAGACCAAACACAACGAACAATATCGAACAAAATGAAAAAAAAAGTGGCTAGCGCTATGCCTCTGGATCATGGGGTCCCGGGCTCGGTTCCCGGCCGGGTTCGGGATTTTCTCTACCCGGGGACTGGGTGTTTGTGTTGTCCTTATCATTTCATCAACATCATGATTCGCGACAGTGGCTAAACTGGACTGTGTGAAAAATTGAGACTTTGTATGGGCGCTGATGACAGCGCAGTTGAGCGCCCAACAAAACCAAACATCATCATCATCATTATCAACTGTCAGCTCTTACCAACGTAAATCGGGACTCACCAGATCGTTTTCCAGTCGTCTAAGGTCCAACCGATATGGTCACGAGCGCAGGAGAGGCGCAGCAGGCGATGTTCTGGTGTTAGCAAAGGTGCTCATGTCGGTCGTTTGCTGCCATAGCCGAATCACGCCACATTTCGCCGTACTCTCCTAACGGATGCGTTCGTCTTACGTCCCACATTGATTTCTGCAGTTATTTGACGCAGTGTTGCTTGTCTGTTAGCACTGACAATGTTACTCAAACGGTGCTGCTCTCGGTCGTCGTCTACTGCCTTGTCTGTGGTGAGAGGTAATGCCTGGCATGTGGTATTCTCGGCACACTCTTGACACTGAGGGTCTGTGAGTACTAAATCCTCTAACGATATAAGAAAAAGAATGTCCCATGCTCTCTACCTCCGACTACCACTCCGCGTTCAAAGGTTGTCAATTCCCATCATGTGGCCATAATCACATTAGGGACCCTGCTCATTTGAATCGGAGTAAAAAAGATTTCGCCAGTGCCTGCCCTTTTATACCTTGTGTACGCCGTACTACCACAATGTGCATACGTGAATACCGCTATCCTATGATTTTGTCACCTCAGTGTATGTTGTTAATAAGAGTAAACGGTCACTAAATCGTTGCAGTTTCGGGGATGTTCAAGGATAACAATGAGACCTCGGTAATAAAGTAGTTCACTTCGATATTTGTATTCATACGAGATCCCAAAATAGTGTGAATGGTAGGAGCGCGGTGAGACGGCTGCCCCAGGTTCCGCATGAGCGGCTCCTCTGCCGCGTCGAGGTCGCCCATCGGCTTGCGGGGAGGTCGCCAAGGACGAGGGAAAGTGCCGGCACCGGCTGCAGGCGCCCGCCTTACGTCACCGCGCGATGGGCCGACCCTGGCCGCCGGTAGAGGGCGCGCTCACGGGGCAGCCGCGGCCTCCGAAAGCCCATTGCCCGTTCTACATGAACGACTTTCTTGTTCAAAGCGGGGGCGGGGGAGGGCGTGGCGCTAAATCACCTGCCAAGTGTGAGTGGTGCGAGTGAGTACATTACATCTACATACATACTCTGCTAGCTACCAAGCGGTGTGTGGCGGAGGGCACAATTCGCGCCAAAGTCGTATTGGCTCTGAACACTATGCGACTTAACTTCTGAGGTCATCAGTTGCAGAACTTAGAGCTAATTAAACCTAACTAACCTAAGGACATCACACACATCCATGCCCGAGGCAGGATTCGAACCTGCGACCGTAGCGGACGCTCGGTTCCATACTGTAGCGCCTAGAACCGCAAGGCCACTCCGGCCGGCAAAGTCGTATTCCCCCCCCCCCCCTTCCCCTTTGTTCCACTCGCTGATCGCACGAGTGAGAAACGACTGAACGCAATAATTTCCCTTATCTTTTAATGGTGATCACTGCGCGATTTGAAAGTTGGTGGTAATAATACTTGGTCTACATTCTCGGAGTTTAATGAGCAGCCCCTTCCGTTTAGCACGTCGTCTATCTGCAAGTGTATCCCACTTCAAACTTTCTATGAGATTTTTAACGCTCTCGCGATGGCTAAATGTACCAGTCACGAATTTTGCCGCTCTTCTTTGGACCTTTTCAATCTCTTGAATGAGATCCAACTGGTAAGGGTCCCATGCAGACGAACAATACTCAGACTGGACATCAGTGATGAACCGATAATTCCGTGTGAATAGTTCTAGAATTCTAGGTATGCCAAAGCTGAGCATGCGCAACCTCTGCGAACATCAAGAGGTAAAAAATTCTCGCTGCCTCTCCCTCACGTGTTTTCGTGTCTTCTTCGTCTTTATTCTACTGTTGGCTTTGAATTTTGGACAAAAGAGATACTAAACAATCGAGAACGAAAAATTAAATGTGTTTGCCAACAAGTGAAAAAAGGAGAAGCCCACAGTTAACATAAATAAGAACGAAAACAGGTAAAATTAATTTTAGTGAAACTTATTTCACTAGTAAATTACTTACCTATGGTAAGCAGCAAAATAATGTTGAGATGTATTTTACAAAAAGAAAAGCAACTGAGGAAAGATATAAAAAGTGCTATACGCAGCCTTCTAAATCTTGTTTACCATTCGGGCAACGTCCGACGTGAATATTCCCCTAAAAACGACGGTATCAAACTGCATAGCAATTTTTGGGGCCGTCACGATTATACACATAACAATATAGAAGCGAGTCTCGGTAGAGAGGTGTTGCAGTATACCCATTTGACACAAGCAGTCGACCGAAAGAAGTCACTCGTGTAAAATATATTTCAGAAAAGCAGCTGAGCGCAAACTGCCGGCTTTTCGGGTCCATATCGCAAATTTTAAATTTTCCCTTGTACCTATAGTGCACCCAATATCGCATTTTTATTTCTTTATATCCTACTTCACTCGTGTAAGAGATTACCGTCGTTATTTCTGATTCTTTGAGTTATGTGTGTTTTTCTGATACAAGCTATTTCCATTTCTGTCCACAAACGTAATTGAATTTCTGAATAGTTAACATGTCCTCATTCGGAAACCTTACCTGTTATCATATTTCGTGAATCACGTTTTTCATATCGACCAGTGAGTCATCATTTGATAATGTCAGTATGGAGTGGCAAGTGTTAATACATCAGATCAGCTGTTTCTCCTTCAAATAGCTCTTCAGCTGTTTTCACGTAGCAGAGAGCGTTTCGCGTAGCGTAAAGAGCACCAGGAGTCCAAACCATATTCTCCGCCTAGTAGCCAGATGCGCTACCCGTTCACTGACGGTCGTGGCTTTCATTCTGTGAAGACGCCCAAAAAAACGATTAATCTAGTGGCTACAGCCTCTGAAGTTGACTGTATACTTCGACAAATTTCCTTATTACTCCTCTATTTCCAATCATTCTCTTATCTGTGTTGCAGAAGTTATTTTCTTGTGAGTTTATTTTCTTGTAAGTCTTTAATTTAATTTGACAACTAAACATTCCGAGCCAACCCAGAGCAGTGCGTTAGCTTTTTCTATGTCGAGAAATACATTTTATTTCTACACGCTCCTAGCTATACTTGTGCCTTTGAATCCATTGTTTCTTTGTAATACCTGTTCTTGTATCATTCCTCCAAGACATTATAGTTTCTTAACAACCAACGGAAAGATAATGTTCCTATATTTTTTCTTCTTTGCTCCCTTTGTTCTAGACTCTCTCTTCCTGCCAACCTTCCTCCATCCCACCCTCCTCCTGCCTTTCTCTCTCAATCCCTTCTTTTCTTGTGCATGACTCACAGCCTGTTTGGTTTATTTTCTTTTTTAAGGCTCCAGCACTGGGTCCAAAGTTTGCATACAATGCGACATGTTCCAGACAGGCTGGCTTATCATTCAAGGTAAACTGGACACGCGACACCTACTGCTAACGGACATTATTCCACCCAGCCCTTATGTAGCCTTTGATGCATAACTTGGCAAACAGAAAGCAGATCTACGGACGCAGAACCCTCTTAAATAATTGGACACTGAGTGCAATTTTTCCACAGAATGACCACCACGAGCGAGCACCCAGTACTGGTAGCAAAGTACTGGTAGCAATAAGCTGTATGTTTAATCAGACTGCGTTCCATCATTTGTTTTCTTTATTTGTATTCACCTCCCTAACACAAACTCCTTTAATTTACCCACGACAAAGAGACGGATTACACAATATTGCTCTTAGAGAAGGTAAAGTCACACTTTCCTAAATCCGTGTACGCTCTCGGAATGATCACCAGCTGACATCTGCATTTGGCTCCCTAGACATTACTGTTGCTGAAACAAGAACAGTGCACTGTCTGAATTGATAGTTTCGAAATGTTGACAAGCGTTCATCATCTGTTTAATAATCTGCAACCTCTCCTGGCCGTCTCTGAAAGACGAGCCAGGCGGGCTAGGAGTTATCCATTGTAAAGCATTTTAACATTTCGAATATCAGGAACAGACACGTATGAATCTTCTTAGTACTCTGAGCAAGTATAGATTCTCTTTATATTTGCACTTAGAACTGGTGGCGGGGAGGGAGGGGGGGGGGGGGGAAATCTCATCTTATGACCCTTCTTTTCCTTTATTTTGACTTGTCCAACGTTCGAAGGGCATATAAGTTCATTGCGCGGCCACTATGTATGAAGATCTCCAAGTAGAGTATTAGAGCTGAATTTCAGCTTATATTTTCAGTCGCGTAATGAGCATTTTATGAGAGATGAAGGTAAAGTGTCTTATAGGGGCCCTCTTCTTTGTACAGCGAAAAAGATTCGTTATTATGAAGATTCTTTGGAGAGTGAACTGCTGTTTCCTTCGTGAAAATACATTTATTAACAGTGTTAGAAGAAAAGAACTCTCGAAATTTTGTACTTAGGGCCTACTTTACTTCATGATCATCTAATAACATTGAGGCGTATTTCGTACCATCTCCCTCGTCGGGGCATTCCTTCTTCATGTGAAAGCGCTGTGACATATTCTTTTGTTTAGTCCATCTGCAACGCACAGCTGTTCGTCATAAACAGAGCGAAGTGTACCATCATTTCTTTGACGTCTCATCCAGAGATAGAGGAGAAAGTTGCAAGAAGTCAGTTGGAGTAAACATAGGATCCGGTCCAGTGGCGATTCATGAAATTCGTCTGAGGTACAGACGATGATTAGAAGTTTCTGCATTGTGATATTTTAGCCTTAACTCGCGCATCAATGCGAGGCTAGTGAATCTTATCATAGAACTGTTTCGCTAAATACATTAACAAAAGGTGAAAGACGCTTTAAGCCATGATTGTGTGTCAACAAAAGTTTGGAATATCATAGAGTTCACTACAATGACTTCTTATAGCACATCCATTGAGGTTTGTTCAGTACCTTACTAACAAAATAAAAGTAACTCCTTCCGAAAACAAGAATGATTTTGGTTAGTTGCAAAAAATCATTAGGCTCTTTCCTAAGTGTACGTCTTTTAAACACAAACAGTGAAAATCTTTATCTCCCCGCACAGGGTGAGTGCCACCACTCTGGAATGCCCTGACTGGGACCATCAACCATCAATCTTGGAGTATGAGATCCGATTCCTCAATGGCGGCTTCAGTGACGTCCTGAAGATTGCCAGGTGGATTCTGATGCTGTGCAACGACCACCTTCTATAGATCCCATGCATGCTCAATTCCAGTCATGTCTGGGGACTGTGCAGCCCAATGCATTCTGTTGATCCCTGAAGATACTGCTAGAGTATGATGCGGTCTTGCTTGGTCTTCGACCATGATGAAGTTGTAACCGATGTCACGTCTGTAGGGCCCTATTATCGTTTGTAAGACCTCTTGGAAGTATCAGGGACCAGTAAAATTGCCGTAGATTGTTTAGAGGGGTCCGCCGTACCATCGTATTGCCGCCTAGAACATAACACTTTCACCTGCAAACAGATGGACTTCCTGGACGTATCGGCATTCCTGGTGTCGTCTAGCTCTTCGCCAAACCCTAACACGTCTAGCATACGGTTGCAACCAGTCCTTGTCTCGTCGGCAAACATGACATTACTCCATTTTGCAATGGTCCAATATTTATGTGCAAGAGCCCAGGTCCTCAGATTGCGTCCGTTCCGTTAGTTCAGCGTAAAAGTCCTCATTGTCTTTTGGAATGAAGACCACCCTGATGCAATATTCTATGCATTGTTTCGTCTGAGATACGAATCCCTAGTGCCGGGAGAAGTTATTTCCAATATTTCTGGCAGTTGAAGTTGGGCGCCTGTGACCCAAAGGCTGGAGGGAACGACCCTGCTTTGGTGTTGTCATACGAGGACGACCAGTGCGAGGTCTATCATTCGCACTTTCCGTCCTGTCTCTCTGTACTGTCTTTACACCTTAGACACACCACTTTGATTGACGTGTGACAGACCGGCAACATCTTGATGCGTATGACCTGCTGAAAGTAAAGTCACTATCCTGATTCTATTTAAGTGTTGTATGTCTACGTGGCACGTTGCTGCAATGCTGAAGACAAATTAATTGAAGCTGTTTTTGATACTGCACTGCTTGCGGTGTAGCGCTGAAGAAACGGTATATTTACGTGACTGGGAACGTCCACAAAGCATTCCAGCAGTAAACACTGTCCAGTGTTATGGGCTCTGACTGGATAATGGATGAAGTGCCTAGGTCAGTGAGACATTTAGTATTGTAAAAAAAAAAAAAAAATGGTTCAAATGGCTCTGAGCACTATGGGACTCAACTGCTGTGGTCATCAGTCCCCTAGAACTTAGAACTACTTAAACCTAACTAACCTAAGGACATCACACACATCCATGCCCGAGGCAGGATTCGAACCTGCGACCGTAGCAGTCGTACGGTTCCGGACTGCGCGCCTAGAACCACCGCGGCCGGCTCTAGTATTGTAGACTACATTTTACGACAGTATTCTTAATTGCTGAACAGTGTATATTGTCAATTCATAAAAATGAAACGTTATATATGTTGTGCGTAAACAAGTTCCATTACACCTCTCCATAAATACTATCCCCTAAACATACGACAACACAGAAGACTTACTACATTTATTTTGATTGTATCCAGTTTGATTCTATGCTTCACTGTGCTGTTATGTTGTTCACTAATGCTGACAGAGGATGCATATTTTCTGGCACACTTCCCGTAACGCAAAAACAGAAAAAAAATCAGGGAACTACTTTTAAAGCAAATAATATCTATTTGACTGAATGTTAATTCCTCTGAAATGCCTTAAGACAAAACTTTAAGGCATGATCAGTCCCGTTAGGCTCAGGTTTTCTTAGATATACTGCATTAGTTTCAGTTTCTAATCTTCATTTTCGTAGTTATGTTTTGAAACCTAACCGGGAATTCGGTTAAGGGGTATCTCATCCACACCACTTTAATCTCAGTTGTATTCGAAAATAATTTCTCCATCTCGAAGAGAAACGTATCTGGTTATAGTTTCATCGTAACAAAAAGAACCAAAAAGAAACGTGATTATCGTTCGTCACTAACACTGTGATAACGATGCAGTCCGGATGCGCAACATATTATTGCATGAAATACTGTAGTACATAATACAGTTCTATAAACGATTGTTGCCAGTATAGTGATTCGTGCTGATACTCGACAAAATAGAACGAAATATGAAGTTATGTGGTATAAAAACAGCCATATATAAACACGCTACGAGCAAGCTCTAATAATCTACTGCAAGTTAAAACGCCTCCTTTTTTTGTGACGCTGGAAGGAAAGTGAAAACATGTAGTGTTTCACAATTCCTCTTACAGGCTATTAGAGGTAGCACAGAGGCTTAATAGGTAAAGTCTTGATAAAGAACCCATAACCGGAAATGTAGTGTTTGGATGCAAAATAATTTTGAATATGGGATCACTTTCAAATCCTCCGCTTCGCAGTACATACACAGGTCTGACCTGTCTGCTCTATAGGACTTCATGGAAAGAGTAACGTTTCGAGTACTCGTTTCGGATCTTCTTCTACGTCGCGAAAGAAGTCTTCCTCAAAAATTGAGTAGTCGTTCGAAAATGGCACGTGATGTCATTACCACAACAACGTCCTCTTCTGAGTGTGTGAGCGCACAGTGATACGGGAGCTTTGAAAGTGATCTGGCTTAAACCTTACTTAACATCAAAACGGTACATGTCCTGACACAAGTTCCGCATGAAAACTGTATCTAGTAAGTTACCTCTGCAACCCCTAGAAACCTGTCAGGAAATTGTGAATCACACTGTATAAGCGGAGAACGATTATAGCGACTCTACGGGTCACACGAGGGCAATGCACTGACCTCAGCGACTTTCACGAAAAGACGAAACATTTTGACGACTGCCCGCAGCGAGGCTGAATGCCACCTTTGGTGACGTTGCGGACTTAAAACGCGACTCATAAGGGTGTTGAATGGGAAAATACTCTAACATAAGTCACTTTTATGTAGGTCAGATTACATTATTATCGCTCGTTGCCTAGAAACGAGCATATTGAAAATGGCAATGCTAACCAGCTAGTCGCGTGCTATTGTCGTAAGCACATACGGGAAGTGGTTGGAGAACGCTGAAACCGCGAGTAGGTGACAAGAAGTTGGACGTCCACGACTTGTCACAGATAATAGGGATTTTGCCTGCTCTATGAAGCAAGGTAAGCGGCGAGCTGCGGCAGATCTGACGACGGAGTACAATGCAGATGCTGGAAAAAGTCTTTCGAAGCACACCATTTAGTGCATATTGCTGGATATGGGGCTCCGAAGCGGACGAGCACTAAGTATTCCCATGTTATCTCAACGACAGCTTCATCTGAGGTTGCAGTGGGCATGAGATCATTGAGAGTGGATCATGGATCGATGGAGACGTTTAGCCAGGTTGAAAGAATCGCATTTCTTTTACACGAGAACGGGTTTCGAATCCAGATACACCGTTATTCAGGCGAATTGTTCTTTGGGGAACATTCACCTGGGCTTCCAAAGGACCAGTGGTAATAACTGAAGGTACTATGACAGTTGTCGTCTACATGAAAATTACTGCAGACCATCTGCATCTCTTCATGCTTGTCTTCCCCGATGATGGCACCGGACAGCAGGACTTCTGTCCGTGTTTCAAATCCAGAATGGTGCTACAGTGTTTTTAAAAGCCTGATAAGTTGCTCAAATTAACATTGTCGACACAAAATTCGCCTGATCTTAGCCCGATATAATACATCTAAGACGCCATCGGGCACAAGCCCCTAGCCTTCGAACCAATAGCCCGTAACTTACACTAACTGCGTTACCTGTACATAGACATCTAGTGGCGTTTACCCATGGGAATCTAACAAAGACTTACCGAATCCAAGCCACGCAGAATCGCTGCTGTACTACGTTCCAAAAGTTCACCAGCACGCTACTGTGCAATTGGTCATAATGTTTGGGTGATCAGTGTACGACGTCTGCTCCCTGGATTATCGTCACCACTATACAACACGTTCTGTTTGCACGATGTCAAACGCCTCTTGCGAAGTGTAATGTTCATGTTCCAGTTACAGGTCGGCTGGAGAAGAAGTGAGACTCTGTGAAAAACCTTCAAGAGAGATGCGTACTTAACGTCGCTATCATGACAGTGATTTCAATTGTATGCTTTTATTTTATCATAAACGTAGTATATAAGTCTATTCGATGGATCTGTACCTTGACTTACTCCTCTCTAAAACACTATTTTGTCTGCCGAGGACCAATTAGGCAAACAACTAACCCTATCCTCCTGTTTCCTGGTGCGATAACTGGAAGCTACGGCATGGAGGAAGCTTCGTGAAGCTGTGATGCCACATCGCCTGTTAGAAATGTGTACTGCGCGGACTAAAGACGACGACGATGATTACAAACGAGACGAGGACCACACGGCGTGATTAAGAGATTAGGCTTGCTACCGCGCGCTGGGCGTAGCGTCATGAAATTCCGGTTTCAGCAGCGGAGTCCGTTCGACGCAAGCGAGTCATAGGCTTGCAGTGGCACAATCATTGTTCTCATGCTAATGCTACTCCTTCATAATGCATGAGGCGCCATGAATAGGCAGAAGAAGTTGCCGCACCTGTCACGACTGTCTGGACGGAGTTTCCGACTTTAACGTGTTTGACAGGGCGTCTACTGAATTTTCCGGACGTAAATCATGAGAACCGCCAGTGAGTAAAGTGTTTCAGGGAAGCTCTACTACTGGGCAGTTTTAACCATTTGTCAAAGTATTACGTTGATTGTTAAAAATTATGGTTCAAATGGCTCTGAGCAGTATGGGACTTAACATCTGTGGTCATCAGTCCCCTAGAACTTAGAACTACTTCAACCTAACTAACCTAAGGACATCACACACATCCATGCCCGAGAAAGGATTCGAACCTGCGACCGTGGCAGTCACGCGGTTCCAGACTGAAGCGCCTAGAACCGCCCCGCCACAACGGCCGGCTTAAAAATTATGTATGTATGTCGTTTAATATGGGTAATAATAACCTTTATCAGCCTGTTGACACCTACCTCGGCGCAAAGGCCTACTCTAGACAATTACGGCTTTCAGCTAAATGCATCTATGTTCCTTTTGTATACAGCATTTCGTGATGTCACCTACTCACCGTCCATCAGCTCGTCGTCTGAGACCAGCTAGGAAAGTCCTACCTCCATCTACCTGTCATTCACTTGGCTACATGTCCCGCCATCTTCGCGACAGTCACAATATGTGTTCGTCTGCAGTCTGTTCCTTGATTCATTGGTTGCTTTCGCTGCCTTCCCTAGAAATAGTCAACATGTTTGTCATGAACCTTCAGTTTTATACGATTGCCGTTAAATGCACCTGTCTCGCTTCTATAAATCTTTTTCTAATAATTCGGGCCTATATCTTCCGGCCATCATTAGAGCGAGTCGACTGAAGCTACAGTGTGCAGCAGTACTTATTCCGTCATTTCAAATCATCGAAAACACCCAACGCCAGAGACCTTAATCAGCGCCAAAGAGTATGCATAACCTGTATATGTGGCTACGCTGCCGGTTACTTTTGGGGTATCGATGTGTGTCACTAGTTGCACTGTAGCAGCGTCTGTGCGAGTGTATTAAAGAAAGACCCGGACTGCATGGTTTTTATAGGTTGAAACCATTCTCTTTGTTGATGAACTTCTTTGTGTGGTGTCACCGCCAGACACCACACCTGCTAAGTGGTAGCCTTTAAATCGGCCGCGGTCCATTAGTATACGTCGGACCCGCGTGTAGCCACTATCAGTGATTGCAGACCGAGCGTCCCCACACGGCAGATCTAGTCTAGAGAGACTCCCTAGCACTCGCCACAATTGTACAGCCGACTTTGCTAGCGATGGTTCACTGTCTACATACGCTCTCATTTGCAGAAACGACAGTTTAGCAAAGCTTTCAGCTACGTCATTTGCTACGACCTAGCAAGGCGCCATATTCAGTTACTATAATTACTATATTCAAGAATGTATTATTAACAGATAATATTGTGAATCATGTACCGTCAAGAGAGACGTTCATCATTAATGGTTTAAAGTTAAGCATCAAACTAATTATTTCCGCTTTCTGAATTCTCATACCTTGTCATGTTCCAGACCTCACATCAGTATAGTTCTTCCCTCCTCACGCCAGCCTGCGTGCATTTTGGCCTCCACTCGTAACACGGTGTTGGCTCTTCTTCTAACACAAAATTTTTCCTAGCGAATTTTAACTCCGGTTTCACTCCCGAAACTTAACGAATGTATTTTCAGGCCGCGCATACATCAAGATGCACATAAAAAGCTCTTAATATTCACTGAGTGCAAGGTCTCCATTTCACAACATCAGTATCTTAATAATTAGTTTATTTCTTTTGCTGTCCATCCATATGTCACCTTCAGCTGCCCTCAAACAGAAACCCATGAAAATATATTAATGATAGGCACTACTTTCTTTTCGATATGTTAATCATACATTATTTTAATCTTATTATAACTCCTTATCAGGTTTACTTTCAAATTTGCTGTACTACTTTCTTCCTTTCATTGATGTAATTTATTTACTCTCCAAATATTATATTCATAAAAGTACTAACACCAGCAGCATGACCCGAAGATAGTATTGCAGTGGCTGAAAGGCCGGTCATTTTAATGTCAAACGTACAATTCCTGAATAGCCATCATTCTTTTTGAAGATTCTGCATTCAAATCCAGAATGGAATAAGACATTCCACTGCAGCTCAATTAATTAAACGTAGATGAATGATGGACAAAATACGCCATCCGTATTGCTCGAAAAGCGTTGTTGTGAAAACGGCTTCACAGGCGAAACTGAGCAGTAGTGGCCACTACATAATAAATAGATATTTTAATGCAACTAAAGAGAGTGCAGTAGTGGAATGATTGACCAGGAAGATGGAAAGCACGCTCTCCGGGTTGAGGTGGCTCGTCGTGGAGGCACAACTTCCGGCGCTCCCTTCCAAGTGAGCCGCAGCCACGCGCCGGGTGCGGCCATGAATAGTGATCAGCTCGATCGCTGATCGAGAAACCGACTGGCACGAGCCAGCAGGTAGCGGAATGTCTGCCCTTCCCATCGTCGACCAGCAGAGGAAGCTCCAACACCGCAATATTTCGTCCGTATCCCAGCTTGTCGTACAATTCCCATAGCTGTCAATACGTAGCACAGCCTTTCCCCTAGATAACTAATTCAGTATGCCTCTGACAGATTTCAGTTATATGAAATCATGGTCAGACAGAGATTCCGAAATCAGATATTGGAGTGTAAGGCACACCCAGTAGCAGATACAGACTCAGGTCACAATGAAGTAGTGACAAACAACAGACTGAAATTTAAGAGGCTAGTCAGAAAGAATCAATACGCAAAGATGTGGCCTACGGAAGCACTAAGTAATGAAGACATACGCTTGAAGTCCTCTAAAGCTATGGATACTATGATGAGGAATGGCTCACGACGCAGTTCAGTTGGACATCTCCAAAAAGGTACAAAGAAGGTAACTGCGAAGAAGGCATGGGTAAAAGAAGAAATATTTCACATGATCGATGAACGAAGGGAGTACAAAAATGTTCAGGGAAATTCAGGAATGTAGAAACGTAAGTCGCTGAGGAATGAAATAAAAAGGAAGTGCAGGGAAGCTAAGGCGAAATGGCTGCATCAAAGATATGAAGAAATCAAAAGAGGAACGATATTCGGAGTACTGACTAAGCCTATACCAACAAACCGTCCGAACAAGCCCCGAAGGCCCAACGGCGCCGACAGGCGGCCGTGTCATCCTCAGCCCTTAGGCGCCATCGGATGCGGATACGAAGGGGCATGCGGTCAGCACACCGCTCTCCCACCTGTTGTCAGTGTAGTGACCGGTGTCGCTACGTCTCAGTCTAGTAGCTCCTCAATTGGCCACACAAGGAATGAGTACACCTCGTACTCGGCACATCCGAGCGGTGACTCATCCAAGTATCAGCCAAGCCCGGAAGCTCTTAACTTCGGTCAACTGATGGGAACCGGTGTCACCACAGCGGCAAGGCCGTTGGCATGACTCAGCAGATGCTAAACTCAAAACATTCATCAGTGGAATTAAAAGCAAGGGTGGTATCTGTTATGTTTGAAGCGGAACTATGGGCCTAATGGAAAAAGGGTGACTCGGTTGAGTCACGCAATTTGACTCTTAGTCCGATCACGAAGTGTGGGCATCAATTGCACACGTTGATCACGTAGGCTGACGTGAGGATCAATGAACTGTACTTGACAGGATGTATCTGGAACATCACAAATGGCGGCGCTCGGTCTGCTAGCGTCGACAGTGGCGACTCGCGGGTCCGATGTGTACTGACGGACCGCGGCCGATTTGAAGGCTACAGCCTAGCAAGTGTGGTGCCTTGCGGTGACACCACAGTAACTGAAACGTAGTACTTACGGAAGGCAGGAAAAGATTTGGATGGGGCCTAATCAGTTACCGTTGGTTGCACAGTAAACACGTACACTTTATTTAAGGGAATAATTTTTTTAAACAATCGTTTTTAAAAAAAATTGACTGTAACGCAAGCTACACTGACGGCTGAAGGCCTTACTAAGAAGAATTCAAATTATTTGTCGGCTCAAGGCCATAAGCAATAGGAGTAATTTAAACAAAATATTATTTTTAGGCAATTGACACAATCAGACCAAATAAGTAAGGGAGTGATGCACAGACAGTGCTCCAAGGATCGACCTGAGAGGAGTCCCTACAGCTGCGTGAGCGGTGAGACAGGCAGCCAAGAGTTATGCTCACTTAACAGGATGGCAACTCAAAGTAGGGACAGCTTAAATGCGGACCAGCACACTCGCAAAATCCACTTAAGATGTGATAACTAATACTACGATAGAATAACAGCTGGCATCGTCGAATGACAAGCATTTTATTACACAAACTCGCTCCACCAAATCCTAGTACGCAGATAGGGTTAAGACCAAACTGCCTATTCAAAATCTGACTACATGCACATGGAACAGCAAAAGACAATTCGACAAACAACTCCAACAATGCTAAAACAGTCACTGTACAGCAACAAGACGAACTGCACGTAGACATGATCCTAAGAACACAACCATCGGTCGTTGCCAATCATGTCAGGCAAGGGAAACGTCGGAGTATAAAACCGCCAACTGACAGCTTGATGGCATGAGGTCACTTCGACGGACGGACACACACACACACACACACACACACACACACACACACACACACACAAGTTTAACTATTCGAATATAATGATCCATTCAACTTAAACTCGCTAAATCCGGACCTCGACGTGGTCGTGCACTCTCGCAACCACGTCCTTCCATTTGGCAGTGCATGTATCGCCACCTCCTTCCGCAGGAACTGGCGCTGACGGACCTCACTGCTGCTTCGTCCCAACCGAAACCCGACACACGACGACCCGGAAATACTTGAGGTAGGTCCAAAGATAGTACCACAGTAGTCGCTATCGCTAAACGCCGCTGCTGCCCCTCACGAACAAAGCAAGCAAACTTAGTGGCGCCAGTGATCGCACTAAGAAAACGAGAGGCCGCAGTCCGAATACACGAAGCCAACCTGTCAACGGCGCAAACACGAGTCGGAGCACGGCTCAGTAACATTGGGAGTACAATGGGAATTCCACTGTCAAATGCAGAGAAGAGCGCGGATAGCGGAAAGTGGACACTGAAGGCATCTATGAGAGGAAAGATTTGTCTGGTGTGATAGATGAAGAAACACGAGTCGATATAGAACACGTAAGAGATCCAGTACAGGGTTATTACAAATGATTGAAGCGATTTCACAGCTCTACAATAACTTTATTATTTGAGATATTTTCACAATGCTTTGCACGCACATACAAAAACTCAAAAAGGTTTTTTAGGCATTCACAAATGTTTGATATGTGCCCCCTTTAGTGATTCGGCAGACATCAAGCCGATAATCAAGTTCCTCCCACACTCGGCGCAGCATGTCCCCATTAATGAGTTCGAAAGCATCGTTGATGCGAGCTGGCAGTTCTGGCACGTTTGTTGGTAGAGGAGGTTTAAACACTGAATCTTTCACATAACCCCACAGAAAGAAATCGCATGGGGTTAAGTCGGGAGAGCGTGGAGGCCATGGCATGAATTGCTGATCATGATCTCCACCACGATCGATCCATCAGTTTTCCAATCTCCTGTTTAAGAAATGCCGACCATCAGCAAAGCAGAAGGAATAGATAACATTCCATTATAATTTCTCAAACCACTAGCGGAAGTAGCAACAAAACGACTATTCGCGTTGGTGTGTATAAGTTATGAGTCTAGCCATATAGAATCTGGATTTCGGAAAAATATCATCCACACAAATCGGAAGACTGTAAGAGTTGACAGGCCGGCCGGTGTGGCCGTGCGGTTCTAGGCGCTTCAGTCCGGAACCGCGTGACCGCTACGGTCGCAGGTTCGAATCCTGCCTCGGGCATGGATGTGTGTGATGTCCTTCGGTTAGTTAGGTTTAAGTAGTTCTTAGTTCTAGGGGACTGATGACCACAGATGTTAAGTCCCATAGTGCTCAGAGCAATTTGAACCATTTTTTTAAGAGTTGACAAATTATCGCGAAGTCAGCTTAATGGCTCATGCACCCAAGTTGCTCACAAGAATAACATACAGAAGAACGGTAAAGATAGTTGAGGATGTGTTAGATGACGATCAGTTTGGCTTCAGGAAAGATAAAGCCAGTTCTGATGCTATTGTTGATCATGAAAGCAAGACTACAGAAAAAATCAAGACACTTTCATAGGATCTGTCGACGAGGAAAAATGGTAAATGGTGCAAGATGTCGGAATTCTGAGAAAAATGTGTGTGAGCTACAGTGAGCGATGGGTGGTATACAACATGTACAAGAGCCAAGAGGAAATAATAAGAGTGGAAGACCAAAAGCGAAGTGCTCGGCTTAAAAAGTGTTTAAAAAAGCCCTTACTGCTCGATCTATACATCAAAGAAGTAATGATGGAAATGAAAAAAAGATTCAAGGGTGGAATTAGAATTCAAGATGAAAGGATATCAGCGATATGATACACTTATGACACTTCAATCTTCAGTCAAAGCGAAGAAGAATACTGGACAAGTTGAATGGAATGAACAGTCCAATAAGTACATAACATGAATTGAGAAAAAACTGAAGAAAGACGAAGGTAATGAGAAGTGTCAGAAATGAGAACAGCGAGGAAGCTAGTATCAGAATTGATGATCACGAAGCAGATGAAGTTAAGGAATTCTGCTGCCTAGGCAGCAAAATAGCCAGTGACGGACAGAGCAAGAACCACATAAAAATCACACTAGCACTGACAAAAAAGGCATTCCTGGCCAATAAAAGACTAGTAGTATCAAACATAGGCCTTAATTTGGGGAAGAAATTTCTGATAATGTACATTTGGAGCACAGCACTGTCTGCTAGTGAAACATGGACTCTGAGAAAACGGAAGAGAAGAAAATCGAAGCATTTGAGATGTGGTGCTCCGGATGAATTTTGATAATCAAGTGGATTGGTAAAGTCAGGAATGAGGAGGTTCACGCAAAATTTCAGAGTAAAGGAATGTATCGAAGACACTGACAAGAAGAAGGGGGAGGAAGATAGCATACCTGTTTAGACATCAGCGACTAACTTCCATGGTACTAAAGGGAAGGTAAAAACTGTAGAGCAAGACAGAGATTGGAAAGCGTCCATCAAATAATTGAGGACGGTAGTTTGTAAGTGCTACTCTCAGATGGCGAGTTTGGCATATGGCAAGAATTCGTGGTGAGCCTAATCACGCCATTCAGAGGAATGATAACCCCCCAAAAAAAAGTACTGACAACCTCCTCATCTGCACGATTTGCACCGGAAGGATTAACCATAGAACTTCCTCGATAACTTCTTGGAAAATAGCGCACAGATATGTTTTTAGCCTTAGTAGTGTTCAAATCTGCGGTATCATTGTCACGCCTATCTCCTGGTAAGCTAAATTTTCGACTAAGTGCAAGAACGGTTCGTCCGTTGCCACTGAGTTCATATGTTTTCATAAGATCTGTCACAGCGTCGAGGACATACGCTGAAGAGCCAAAACATTATGACCACCTGTTTAATAGCTTGTTTGTCCATCTTTGGAACGAAATTCGTCGCTAATTCTGTGTATCAGGGATCAGATAGTTTGCTGACAGCCTTATGGAGGTAGGTGGCATTAGATGTCTACGCACAGGTCACGCAATACGCATAAATAACGAGCCGCTGATTTGCGTACCCGGCGTGTCGCGCAGATGAGTTCCAAAGGATTTACATGAGGCGAATTTAGTTGCCGAGACGTCAACGTGAGTTTACTACAATGCTCCTAAAACCGCTGTAACATGGATCTGGCTCTCTGCTGCTGAAAGATGACATCGCCGTCAGAAATCACATCAAGCCTGAATAGATGTAGGTCTTTCGCAGCAGTCAGCGTGTCCTCGATTACTACCACAGGTCTCACACAAGTGAAGGAGAATGTCTCCCATAGCATAATACTGCTCCCAAAAGCGCGAGTCCGTGGTGCGCTGCACGTTCCGAGCCGGTGTTCACCTAAATGATGGCGTTTGTGGAGACGACCACCGACATAGTTTAGCAAAAACATGATTCACCCGAAGAGCCGACATGTTTCCATTAATCGCCGGTGTAATCCTGATGGTCCCGTGCCCACTTCAGTAGTAACTGACAATGTCGTTTGGTCAACATATGAACACTAGACGTGTTCTGCTGCGGAGCTGCACGTTCAAAAACGTACGTTGAACGGTGTGCTGCGAAACACTCTTTCGTCCGCCATCAATGTGCTCTTTCGACAGAGAAGCCACAGATCACCATCCATCCCACTGTACCGAGCAAAAAAGCATCCGAACCCCACGTTCAAAGAATTATGGGTCACCGATAAAGTCGAAAGTGCGTCAGAGCCCCAGTATGGTGAAAGTTATCGTGATTCTCGTTACCCTAACGAATTACGCTCCTCCACGGCAGTCCGCAGCTCGTGGTCGTGCGGTAGCGTTCTCGCTTCCCGCACCCGGGTTCCCGGGTTCGATTCCCGGTGGGGTCAGGGATTTTCTCTGCCTCGTGATGACTGGGTGTTGTGTGATGTCCTTAGGTTAGTTAGGTTTAAGTAGTTCTAAGTTCTAGGGGACTGATGACCATAGATGTTAAGTCCCATAGTGCTCAGAGCCATTTGAACCATTTGAACCTCCACGGCATACCGTCAGTGCACAGTATTACTGTTCGTTTGGAGCATCACTTGCAACCAGCTTTGCGAAAGAAGCGGCGACACTTCCTGCGCAACCCAATCATTTTGCACGACAATGCGCGGGCGCATACAGTCGGATTAGAGCAGTGAGGTCTGCGTGGACATCGCACGCCCGACCATTGCCGCCACGCATCACTTGAGCCAGGCCACAGTTTTGCTGGATCGTCTGTCGCTCGTCCTCCGGACGACGCGTTTTGGCTCGCCGATAGTTCATGAGTCGGCTGTTCAAATGGCTCAAATGGCTCTGAGCATTATTGGACTTAACGTCTGAGGTCATCAGTCCCCTAGAGCTTAGAACTACTTAAACCTAACCAACCTAAGGACATCACATACATCCAAGCCCCAGGCAGGATTCGAAACTGCGACCGTAGCGGTCGCGCGGTTCCAGACTGAAGACCCTAGAACCGCTCGGCCACTCCGGCCAGCAGTCGGCTGTGTGTGTGTGTGTGTGTGTGTGTGTGTGTGTGTGTGTGTGTGGTGTGTGTGCGCATCGACTCCCGATTTGTCTTCGTGCGTGCTTAGTTACTGTTGGGTACCGTTCAGGTCTTCGTGCAAGTTTTTGTCAGGTTGTGTGTGTAGTTTGTGTGATTTTAATTGACAAGTTATTTTAAATGTCGTCGGCGTATTGGCTTTGAGAGGTCGGTCGCCTCATCGGCCGACATGTGAATGGTTCTCCGAGCGCTTCTGGGCGCCTTCGGTTACCATCTTGTGGAACTTGGGTCGGTCCTTTCCTGGTGCAGGGATGTCGTTTAGCCAGTAGGCGTGTTTTCTCTGTATGGTTGGGTCCGAGCCAGTATTTCCGCCGTCGTGTGTCTGGAAGTGAGACGCAGACGCACCATCAGTACAGTCGCGACGGAGCAGCAGTCGCGGACTGACCAGCAGGCAGTCGGCCGGTTGTTGCGGACGAGGGAAGTTAACTCCGCGCGGTGCAGTCGGCTGGGTCTGCTGGCAGCCCATGCGCATTGTCGGAGCGTGTGTGGAGCTGTCCGATCGCTACGAGCTTCGTGGTTCACCGACCCAGGACGTCAAAGTTGAGTAGTGGTTTCAACTACCCAAGCCACGTCCTTTCATGTTGTGGTGGTTCGTTTCGGTGGTTTGCTGTTGAGAAGGTTTTCTTTTGAGCAACATCGAGTATTTCTACTGCTGAAATTTAGCGGCCATGCGGTGCAATTAACTATTTTGGTTGACTACAATTCGAGTGCACCAGTGGAATTTTCTGCCTTGTGTCCGTTAGTGTTCTGGTAACCTGCTCTGGGCACTGACTTAAATTCAGGCAGTGTTCTTTTGGGTGAAGTTAACTATATTACCGTGTTTCAAATTCAAGCGTACCAGCGGAATTTTTCTGCCTAGTGGCCGTTAATGTTCCGGTTACCTGCCATGGCCACTAACGTAATTGCAGGCAGCGTCCTTTCCTCACCTGTTGTTGCTGTCCAACATGGTGTGTAATTTTGACAGCTAATACATACTTCATTGTGGATAATCACGTGTGTAACCTTTACTGTCTGAGTTCTCATGTACTGGTTGATGGGAAGCAAGTCGTTGTGTCAGACGGTCCATGGCTGTCCCCTGGTTGTTCCGACGGATCAATTGTAGTTAGGCTCACCACCTGTCTCGCCTAAGTGAACGAGGGCAGACCGACCTCCCTGGAGGCTTCTGAGTGCCACCGGTGTTAAATAATCTGTTTTTAGCTGCTTAAAATTTAGGGCTTATGATTATGTTTTCTTTTTCCCTTAAAAATTTTGCAAAATTAATTCTTTATCTTTCAAGCTTAAACATTGCGGCCTTCCGCCTTTAAAAGATTATGGTAATATATTTTAAAATTTTGAAACTAAATTGTGGCCTTCAGCTATTGGTATTGCACCTTGCATATGTTTGCCGTGATATTCGCTTCATTATTTTATTGCTGTCTTAATTGGATTTTTATCTTGTTGATTTGTTAAGATTTGTTGTTTGGACGCCTTTAGCTGTGAAAGAATTGCATTCGGTAAAGGTCCGGCTACGTGCCGCTCTGGATGTAAAAGTGTTATTAAATTACAATAAATTACAATTAGAATGTGAAACTGACCCCAATCTTATTTGGACCTTTCCACAATCCCAATTAACTGTTTTGCCCAGCGGGTTTAGCGGGCGTATCATAACTCTTTTGTATCGGTTGTGAATAAATAGTTGCCATTATTTAATTCAAACCCTCGTAGTTTCTTAGCAATGTAATCAACCTTGCTTTTTTCTTTGTTCTCCTGTTGTGCTATGCACATAAGCGGTGAAAATTGTAAATGTATCGTGTGCCTCTGAGACTTTTTTAATAAAAATAGAAAGACCTCTGAGGTTAAAGTCTACTTTTCTTTTCAAGGAGTAGAGTTCTCTGTTTGAGATCCATCCCATTGAGGGGACGTTGCTTTTTGCTGTCAATATGTGGAGAGGCTGGGAGCATGGTAGAGGGAATCGCAGTTGGGAATATCTGGCCCATATGTTTGTTTGTTGAGCGAAATGCTGGTTAACTGACTGCACGGGAAGGCCAAACCACATGCTAGGGACCTGTGTTGGTGAATACAGCATCGGCATTAATCCGACGTCGATCAGATTCATTTTTGCCAAAGCAGTGTAGTGTATAGAGTTACCAATAACGCTGATAGTTTGTATACCAAATATACCGACTATGCATCGACAGAAAATTCGCACTATGGAAGGAAGTCTAATGGACTGTATGTACAGCGAAAGTAGGAGAATTGTCACGACTACTGCGGGTGAATAGAGGACGACGCGAACATTGTAGTAATAGGAATATTTTCGTAGGATTCTCTAGGATCCTTTGTCGAGGAAGGAAGTCAGTGTTGAGCGATGATCGTTGAACATACGCGTATTATATGGTCACAGTCTTTCCTGAAAGGTGGGGCATATCAGCTTGTCCCTTGCAATATAGATAAGCATATGCGCAAACGAGTGGAACAACAGATTGAAAGTTTGAAAGTAGTTTTCTACGACGTACTACTCAGAAAGTAAACCTACTGAACGTATTCCTAATCGCTCTATTCACCTTATGAATTCTGCGCCGTGTACTCTTTTATAGATATGGAAACTACTAGAAGCAGCGTAGTTCCAAAAGTCCTTGAATATCTGTCAGCGCTTGACTGAGCCACTCATTCAGTTAGTCTACTTGCCCAGTGCACGCTGCAAAAACGACTGTTAACCTCGATAAAACTAAGTGTTCATAAAAACGTGAGTCGACACTGTAGATTAGATACTCCGTCACAATCGCAGAAAACCGACTATCATTCGGATAGGTACTTTCTTTCGATTATTATTGTTATTATTATTATTGTTAGCCTCGTTGTACACCAATACGCTCAGTTCCAACTGTCAGCAATGCCTTTCAATTCAAGGTATCAGTCCGTCTTTTCTACAAATTAATAAAATAAAATTAATTTCAAATATGAGTTGAGTGACATTAAGGTTTATAAATAAGTAAAATATGCCTAGACACCTTCTCTCTCTCTCTCTCTCTCTCTCTCTCTCTCTCTCTACTTCCACAAGCAATTTATAGCTACTTGTATTCACTATTTTCAAGAGTGTCAACACATTGAAGGGGACCCTTGTTTCAGTTTTACTAGCACTGATTCCTGTCTGTGTCTAGGACAGCAAAACTGTGTGTGAACGCCTTGCTGGGCCTGTCCATAGTCACAGTGTGTTGATGGAATGACATAAACCGGGGAACGTGATGTCGGTGACACCAGCAGCTGAATTAGAATCTGACAACTGTCATTCCGAACCGTCTCTTGTTGCCTTTGGCAACGAAACGATGTTTCATATCTCACTTTTCGGTGTACTGTTATTTTTCCGGTATGTGTGGGTGGATTTATCTGTGAAACATGACGACGAGCAAATCTTCGGTCTCTCCCTGTTTGTTCGATTCGTTTTCTGGCCGTGCCTGACTAGAGCAACAAAATGGCTCTGAGCACTATGGGGCTTAACTTCTGAGGTCATCAGTCCCCTAAAACTTAGAACTACTTAAACCTAACTAACCTAAGGACACCACACACATCCGAGTGGCCGGGCTGACTAGAGCAATTAGTCCACCTGCTGGAATGTATCTCTCTTTGCTGTGGTCTTTTCCACTTGCGCGGCCTTCTCATTTCGCACAATCCTCGCATGCCCGTTAGCCCATACACATAGAAACTTCCTTTGTCTTTAAGAACTTCTCAGCGCGGAGAGCGCATCCTTTACTATCACGATACGGTCATCTTGGGTCACCATACTGTGTCTTAGCGCTCCTTCAGTAGCTAGGTTGTATGCCGTGGAAACTGACTCCTCTTTCGGTAGGCGGATTTTTTTTGTCTTTTTCTTCTTCCCTGTGCTAGCCGGTACCGAACAGATTGGGGGCACCGCCAGCTCTGCTGGCTCCGGTGGAGCAACGGTCCCGCAAGCTCCCCAGCTGGGAGGGCCTTGCCCAACCGGCGGGCCTCACGTGCAGAGGCTCGCCGTGTCGTGTCGGGGTCGCGACCGGTTCCATCCGGGCGGTGGGCGTGGCGCGCTATCTGGACCGGCCATCGCGACACCGAGTCGTGACCGTGCCGTAATTAGCACCACCCGCCATCACAGAATTGGGCCCCCATTTGTCAAGCGGCTGCCGTTAAGTGTTTTGCCCTTCGATTAAATATCTGTAATAGAGTTTCAGTTACAGCAAAGTCGAATATTTCAGGGGTATTCCAGCTCCTCACTGGAGACCACATGCGAAGGCAATAAAGATTCATCGGAGTCAACTCGCTCTCTCCTGTGATATACGACAGCGTTGACGGTCAAGGCTAAGAAACATTTTTCTTTTGCATCAACTGAAGGAAATAAAGAGTTTTTTTTATAGTTTCTCAAAACGTTTCCCCTTCAGGCTGCTTTAAGGGGAGAGAGAAGTTTTGCTAATTAATTTCGTTCACAGTCGTGTTATGTTCAGCCTAAGAAAAAAGTAAAAATAAATAAAGAGAAGCTACGCACCATTGATGGTTCAAATGGCTCTGAGCACTATGGGGCTCAACTGCTGTGGTCATCAGTCCCCTAGAACTTAGAACTACTTAAACCTAACTAACCTAAGGACAACACACACATCCATGCCCGAGGCAGGATTCGAACCTGCGACCGCACCATTGAGGAATAATCCGAACGCGACAGAAGTCGGCAGATGTGATGCACATAGAGCGACAGACAAATAATTATAATATCAGAAAATTTGAGTGGTTTATTCAACAGAAAGAGCTTCACAAATTCAGTAAGTCAATATTGCGCTGGTCCATCTCTGTCCCTTATGCAAGCAGTTATTCAGCTTGGAATTGATTGATGGAATTAATGGACGTCCACTTGAGAGATAACATTACACATTCTGTCCAACTGGCGCTTTAGATCGTCAAAATCCCAAAATGGTTGGAGGGCCCTGCCCATAATGGTCCAAACGTTCCCATTTGGGGAGAGATCCGCCAAACTTGCTGGTGAAGCCTGGGATTGTCAAACGCGAAGACAAGTCGCACAAACTCTCTTGTGTGCGAACGATCATAATCTTGCTGAAACGTATGCCCAGGATAGTTTGCCATGAAGGGCAACATTAAGGGACGCAGAACATCGACGACGTACCCCTGTGCTGTAAGGGCGCCGCGGATGACGACCGAAAGGGTCCGGCTATAAAAAGAAGTTTTGAATGTTGGGCTCCATAAGGTTCCCTTTCTGTGCAGCGACCGTGGAATATAAAATTATAAAGAATGTAGCAACCAGTCACAGAAACATAATTTATTTATCTTGTTGCGAGTGGATTTCGAATGATATCAGTCATCATCGGTGCATTTTTCTAACCAATACATGCCATAAGTAGAAGTACTGTCCTTAACAGATTCATGATAGAAATCTGCCAAGGGCAGTACTTCTACTTATGGCATGTATCGGTTAGAAAAATGCACCGATGATGACTGATATCATTCGAAATCCATTCGCAACAAGATAAATAAATTATGTATCTGCGACTGGTTGCTACATTCTTTATAATTTTATAAAAAGAAGTAGCTTCCCAGACCATAACTCTTGCTTGTCAGTGTCAATAAAATTCACCAACAGCAGTATACTTTAAGATATTATTGTATTTTATTTTGAAAGCAACCAGTTTCGGCATTTCGTTATGCCATCTTCAGGCCCCATACGCCTCCATCCAAATAAACGGACTTGTCGTACAGTGCCAGAAATTACTGGATATCGTGAATTCCAATCGTTATACAATTGCTTCATACAAAGACATCTTCACGATATCAAGTGATTTATTGCGCCATACTACAAGTCCTTTTATTTGGGTAGAAAGATATGGGGCCTAAAGATGGCATAATTAAATGCCTAAACTGCTTGCTTTCAGAATAAAATAAAATAATATCTTAAAGTGTACGGCTGTTGGTGAATTTTATTGACATTGACAATTACTTACCAGCCGATGACCAAAAGAGGTATCTGCTGCTTATAGAGCCGTATGGCGGGCGGCAATCAAGTTGGTATCCCACTGCTCTACAAGGCTTCTCCATGCACATATTCGCTGGTCATAGGGCTCAGATCGAAGCTGGACTCATCACTGAAAACATTTCTACTCCAACCAATTACTCCGGATATCGATGGCACACCATCCAGAAACCAGAATTGATGATCTGGAGTGCCATTTCTGTCAACAGCAGAGCCCCTTTGGTTATCATCCGCAGCATCCTTATAGCACAGCGGTACGTCGATCGACATTCCACGCCCCGTTTTGATGTACTTCATGGCGAGCAATCCTGGGCTTACATTTCAGCAAGACAATTGCCGCCCGCATACAGTGACAGTTTCTACTGCTTTTCTTCTTGCTTGCCAAATCGTACCTTGGCCTACGAGGCCGTCGGATCTCCCCAGGGCCCTCCAACCTTCTCAGGATTTCGACGATCTAACTAGCCAACTGGATGGAATATGGCACCATTTCACTCAGGAAGACGTCCAACAACGCTGTCAATCAATGCCAAGCCGAATGAGTGCTTGCACGAGGACCGGCGGTGGATCAATGCATTACTGACTTGCTCAATTTGTGAATCACTTTTTCTTGAAAGAATCATCCAATTTTTCTGAAACTGTAATCATTTTTTGTTTGTATATGCACATCACGTTACCGATTTCCGTCCATTCGGGTAATTATTTCGTGGTGAGCCTTTTATCTGTGAGAGTATACCCAACGACCTGAAAAAGCTAGATTCACGACCATACGATTCGGGAGGACGACGGGTCGAACACGCTTCAGGCCATCCTCATTTAGGTTTTCCGTGATTTCCCTAAATCACATCAGACAAGGCCACGGCGACGGCCGACTTCCATCCCCATTCTTCCCTAATCCCATGGGACTAATGACCTCGCTGTTTGGCCCTCTCCCCCAAATCAACGCAAAGTAATTGTCTACAGGGTATTTGCTTCTTGTATGTTTCATATTGATCAAATAAATATTCCAACTAGACGAACATCAGTGTTACAAGCCGTTAAAAAATTATTAACGTGGATTTTACCGAAATTTTCAGTCGTAAAGTTATTGTCTCTGTGACCGAGGAAGTTAGTTCGCGCTAGACCAGAGTCGTTCCACCTGGACGTCTGGTGCTAAAAAAAAAAAAAAAAAAAAAAAAAAAAAAAAAAAAAAAAAAAAAAAAAAAATTTGTAAAATCCAGATTTATTCAATAAAAGGAAAATAGGTGAGATAAAAGTATCAGCGTGCAGAAGGTATTAGTGTGTGACCATGTATTTCCTGATATATTTGAAATAATTACAAAAAATCGGATTTAGGTTTGTTTGACCTATATGTATATTCTGAGCCTAAATGAATGGTGAAATCAGGAAAAATGGCTTTTCATTATCTCGCTGCTTATTTGCAGTATTATTGTTATAGACAGGACAATATAAAATATTTGTCCCACGTACGAGTAATCATCCAGACAGGGTTATTGTCAAGCAACAAATCTCAAAGAAAAGTCACCGATTCGAAAACTGCGTGAGCTGTGAAGTTTCGTTGTTGCAGTTAAGGAATATCGAACAGGAATCGTTGTTTTAAGGCGGAAAATATTTTGTAAAATATATTACTGTTGTTCATAAATAAATTACTTTGAAGCAAAATTTCAAACTTAATGCCCATGGAATTACAGTGACCGACAGCGGTCACTGTGTTATAAAATAAAACAGTCTCAATTGCATTTATTTACTGTTAATGACGTTAGCCATAGACCATCATAAGACAATATTCAAGTCAGTGATCAAGTGGGATTCGAAGTAATACCGTACCTTATCCGTCATACGTTGAACAGAGCTCTACTCAGACGCTACTCAGACACTTTATTAAATAAACGCAACTGTGACAGTTTTGCTTTATAATTTGATACTTCCTATTATGTGAACGATTAGCGAACGTAACTGTGTACGTAAGAATGGAAATATTCTGTAGGAACAACAGTTTTTATAGTTAAACTTTTCCGTTAAGGACATTGTAAAACATTTGTGAATGGAATATAAATACAGATAACTGCGGCCAGTCACTTATAAAATATCTGTTAATTTCCGTAATCTAGTTTATATATGTAACTTCAATTGGCCTTACCTGAAGATAAGCAAATAAAATATTTCACAAGTGACTGGTGGCCGTTATCTGTATTTATATTCTAGTTTATTACGAACTTGCCGTAGTTTGTCCGGGATTTAATGAAGGTCATGAATGAAACTTTATTTACACATTATCATTTCTTTATGCGAACAGTACGAAACCTATTGTACTTCTGATGAGTTTTTAAAGTTATGACACAAGTTCAGTAATTATCTTTACGCATGATCACAGAATAATATTTCATAGCATATTATATGTTTTGGTTTCCTTGTACGTATAGTGTGCATGCTCCGCGCTACACGCAGCGGGACTGTGACTGTACGCGTTTCCTTTTCACAGACTGAAGCTAAGCTGTGTTGCCGTCTAGGGTCTGGTGTTGAAATTCGGGCAGCCGTCCTTCTCCACAGCCTTGTGCACGGCTATCGTAAAGTTAGTGTTTGTAAATCTCCCGGGTCAGGGATAACCACGCAGTCAGATCGTGAACGTGTAACGAAACTGCCGAGTGTGCTCGGAAGGCTTACCTTCACTAGTGTCACTTTTATTACAGCTTATCTAACTTTAGCACGTTTTAGCACTACGTAATGGGCTCTGCTCTCAATTGCTGGCACGAGTGTAAATTAAACTAGTAGCCGTTCGCTCGGTATACCTGCCGGGGAAGTACAGTCCTGCTCGGTACCCACGTACGATAAGTGCTTGCTGTTATTGCTGCTGTCAGATGCGCATCGCCATCAGAGCAGCTATTCGCAGTCGAATGGCGTTATCATAATTATAGTGTGACAGAGAGGATCGCCGTCATTTTGCAACAACGACGCAAAAAACTACGCTCAAGATCCGACCGCTGTAACACATTTTCACGATAGTAGGAATATGTCAACTACAAAAGCCATTCTCGATGAGCTTCAACAGCGATCTACATTGATTTCATCTCACCTATTTTCCTTTTATTGAATAAATCTGGATTTTACAATTTTTTTTTGTAGCACCAGACGTCCAGGTGGAACGACTCTGGTCTAGCGCGAACTAACTTCCTCGGTCACAGAGACAATTACTTTACGACTGAAAATTTCGGTAAAATACACGTTAATAATTTTTTAACGGCTTGTAACACTGATGTTCGTCTAGTTGGAATATTTATTTGATCAATATGAAACATACAAGAAGCAAATACCCTGTAGACAATTTCATCGTCTGAACCTCTTTCGTAGTATTTTCTCTTACTCCGTAGTTTCTCACATGTTTTGTAGATCATATCTGCGATACCTCTCCATGTCAGTACATTAATAAATAGGATACATTCTCTCTGTCAAAACATGGCTACATCCCGGCCATTTACATTTAGAGTTTTAACCTACAACAAAATATGATAAAAATAAACGAACCACTTACTTGCTGCCATTGGAGTAGCAGGACGTGTAAAGTAGAAATATTTTCAGTTTGTTTGTAAAACTTTCATTATATTTCACCTCCTTAAATTCATAAGGGATGCGGTCAAATATTTTTATGACTGCGTATTTTGTTCCATTTTGCTCAAGAGTAAAGTTGTGGATTGTGAAAGCAATTTTTGTACTTTGTGTTATATTCATGACAGCTGTAGTTATTGATTGTGCCTGATTCTTCACAACAATGTCCATAAGAGCTGTTATGTATTGTGAAGTAGTTGTTAGCGTGCCTAATTTGTTAAACACTTGTTACAAGAAGCTCGAGGATGGACGCCATATACTACCCGTAGAGAACATTTCTATACAATCAGTACTTTGTATCTACGTATGGAATTGCCCAGAAAAGTATTCCTCATCACAACACTGAATGGAAGTATGCAAAATAGGCTCATTTTCTAATATGTCCATCACCATGATAGGTAGTTACACGAAAATGTTGCTCAGGTATTTGAGAAGATCCACAATACTTCAGTAACTGACCACAGTCTATTTTTGCCGGCCGCGGTGGTCTCGCGGTTCTAGGCGCGCAGTCCGGAACCGTGCGCCTGCTACAGTCGCAGGTTCGAATCCTGCCTCGGGCATGGATGTGTGTGATGTCCTTAGGTTAGTTAGGTTTAAGTAGTTCTAAGTTCTAGGGGACTTATGACCACAGCTGTTAAGTCCCATAGTGCTCAGAGCCATTTTTTGAACCACAGTCTTTTAAAAGAAGGAACGGAGAATAAAGTTTATCGTCCCGTCGATGACTAGGCCATTAGCTACGGGACGTAAATTCAGCTGAGGGAAAAATGGGGAAGGGACTCGACCTTGCCCTTTTGAAGTAGACCATTCCGTAATTTTCTGCAAACATTTTAAGGAAACTAGGGATATACCTGAATCTGAACTGACATAGCACGGGGATTTTAGCCAGTACCCTCCAGAATGCGAGTCTTGTATTAACGACTGAACTATACCTCTAAGTTAAGGTCAAGAGGCCAAGTGAAATATTAAGACACTGATCCATACTCAGTGAAAACAAGATTCAATTTTTCATACAAACACCCTAATTCTAATTTCCTTTAACACGATAACGACTATATTTTTTCCTGACAGTTGTCTATAGCTTCTGCCAAGCCTACAATGAGTCCTGTGTTGACAGGGCATTGACTTCAGGAACTGACTTCAAAAATATTTCGACGCCGCAGAACTTTCTTTAGATAGTATTTTAAAAATAGTCATATTATATACGGTAAGCAACATTAAGCTCGTCATAATGCAGGTATACGAGGTAGATAGTGATATTTATGACCAAACTGTTGAAGGATACCGTGGAAAAGACGCCATCACAATTTTTTTGCAGCACAAATATTTATCCTGGTATCGGGGCGCCATATTTGCAGCCACAATCTACCAAGCGTTGTGGTATAGGTATGGGATCGTAGACGACCCAGATGATGTTCTGACGTATTCAATCTCACACATCTTGAATTATCAAAGACATTTTCAGCAGATTTGCAAAGAGCTGTGGAATATGCAAGGCAATTTATGAGCCGACATTGATATGTGTCCTGCTTAAATACGGCTATGTCGTAACTATACCAGTTGTTGCAGATTTCCACTAACGTAATGTGGAAGTGTCAAAGTGGTCTAAATGAAAAATAGTGGCTATTGAGCATCATTACAAAATCGAGCGCCGGAAACTTTACTGTTGGCTATCGGGGATGCGTAACATCTAACAAAAATTGCATTTACGGAGCTGACGAAGTTTCTTCTGTAGTTAGCCCTGTCAACCAAGATAAAAGCAAAATTTATCATTAAAGATAACTCTTTCCCACTGTGCATTGGTCATTGACAATCGTCGTCTGTGATGACGATGGTGCATGTGAAGTAATTGTAGCAGCTGGCATTACTCACGCTTGTTTGATGATGATGACGATATCAGTGATGATGGGGGGGGGGGGATAGAAAAGGGAAGAAACTATTGACGGCGACGAGCGGAAATATGTGCCGGACGGTGTCTCGAACCTATGATCCCCTGCTTGTTAGGCAGTTGCGTCAGATACTGTGCCACCCGGACACTGTGTTTATCACAATTGCGCGGACCATATCGGCACGTGTCTCGGCCGACCTACATTACCATCCAGTGCCACCTACCCGCAGTCCCTTCCATGTCCACCACGCTCGCTTCTTTGAGATTCCCGCAGGGGTCGGACGTAACTGCGCGTCCAGACTGAATGTTGTGTATTAACTGCACATCTAGGAGAACATATTATATGAACGCGTGTTGTGTTGTCTGGGGGAGAATGGAGGGGGGGGGGGGGGGGGGTATTAGTGTTTAATGTCGCGTCGACGACAAGGTCATTAGAGACGGAGCAGAATTTTGGATTAGGGACGGATGGGGAAAGAAGTCCGCCAAGCCCTGTCAAAGAAACCATTCCGGCATTTGCTCAAAATGGTTCAAAAGGTCATCAGTCCCCTAGACTTAGAACTACTTAAACCTAACTAACCTAAGGACATCACACACATCCATGCCCGAGGCAGCATTCGAACCTGTGACCATAGCACCGGCATTTGCCTTAAGCGATTTAGGGAAATCACGGAAAATCTAAATCAGGATGCCTTGACGCGGGTTCGAACCTTCATCCTGTAGAAATGCCAGTCCAATGTGCTAGCCAATGAGCCACCCCGCTCAGTACTTTCATATAAGTGATGATTTATGTTTACGGCGTTGAACAGCGAAGCTAATTGCACTATTATGCTTGCCTTTCATTCCATCGGTCCTGCTTGCAGTGTTTCGTGTGTTACGTGATACTCGTGTCGTGCATGCAACATGCTACTAAACTTCTTGTTAGGCTGTTAGAAGGGTAAAGTTTTCATTGCCTGTGCGGTAAGCAGAAACTGACGTGTGTCCATAGTCCTATGTCACCTTTCGAACGCATCTGACTGTTCAGCCTGTTGACGCACTCGTCACTATCGCATTTGTGCTCGACGATATCGAGGTTTTGACAGGCGATCTAATTCACTGTCAAGTGGCGTTAATGGCCCACCAGTCAGAAGCCTGAATAACCACCTTCCGCAACGCTGACCGCTGCAAGACCTGCAGGAGGAGAGTAAACGATGTTCTGGAAAGTACCGACAGTGACGTGGAGCTATGCAGACCCCAGTGCCGTGGCCACCTGCGCCGGGTTTCTAGGTTGAGGTTCCATGACGCGAAGAGCCCGATCGAAGTGACTCCACAGATTCCCTGTTCCGTTTAAATCCGGAGAGTTTGGTAACCAAGGGAGTACGGTAAACGCACCCTGTTGCATTGTCCTGGAAATAGATACCATCTTGTCGGCGAAAACCACACCGCATGTACGGGTGAACTTGGTCCCCAAGGATAGATGCTTGATTCTGTTGACCATTGGGCCTTTCAGAATGACGGTATCCCCCAGGGAATGTCATGAAAACATTCCCCATATTTCCATGTGACCGATGGAGTATTAAACGGTACTCATCTGAAAAGTCCATCTGCTGCGGTAATGGTGTCGAGTTCCAGCATTCGGTGCCGATGAGCAGCATTCAGCATGGGTGCATCAAATAGGTGTCCGCTGCGAAGGCCCTTACGCACCAAGGTTCGCTGAATTGTAATTGAGAAGAAACTGTTGGTAGCCCCTTGTTTCTTCTGGGCGATCAGTTGCTCAACATCTATTCACTCATACACATCTCCGCAGTAGTCGCTCACCCTTGTCATTCACGGTCGCTGGAGCACCACATGTGGATAGCTCCCTTTTTCCATACGCAGTACAGTTTACCATGGCGGCACGCGAACCGTTTACAAACTTTGTCATTTCGGAAATGGTTCCACCTTTGCCCAGAAAGCCAATGATCGTGCCCTTGAATACTGCAGATGACTGGGTCCGTTTCCGCATTACGACTGCACTGTTTACCGCATCCTCCGACCACTGCTAGTGCAAACCTCTCGTTTGTGACCGGCTGTTGCACGTTGACGCCGAACGTAGTCAAATTAATGTAACTCGACCGTGTATAGATCAGGCATGTTGTGACCTTACTACCTAGACTGATGTTGGAGATGGTGGTGAGCATGTCGGAAGCCTACTGTGAATAACATGCAGGATGCCATGGTACAACATACAAGTTTCAATCATTACGTTTGAGTTCAAATGGTTCAAATGGCTCTAGGCACAATGGGACTTAACATCTGAGGTCATCAGTCCCCTAGACTTAAAACTACTTAAACCTAATTAACCTAAGGATATCACACACAATCATGCCCGAGACAGGATTCGAACCTGCGACCGTAGCAGCAGCGTGGTTCCGGGCTGAAGCGCCTAGAACCTCTCGGTCACAACGGCCGGAACGTTTGAGTTCGTAGGGATTCAAGTCTTTTCAGAATATTGCGAAATCGCCATCTATACATCACTCCTAAATATGTAATTTTCTTTATGGATGAAAATTAAACAATCCAGTAACAATATTGTAAGTCTGAGTCATCACAGAAAGTTGTATCAGACCAGGAGACATAATCATACCATTGTCTTCCCAGTAACTTTTTTTTTACTGTTTTCAAGAATCACTAAAGATACTGTTTAATTATGATTCCCGTTTTACGGATGATCTTCCTGCAGCTAAAATGAAAAGCGAAGTGATTCGAAACTATGAGCTCGCTTTAGTGCAGTATCCACATCTACATCTACATGACTACTCTGCAATTCACATTTAAGTGCTTCGCAGAGGGTTCATCGAACCACAATCATACTATCTCTCTACCATTCCACTCCCAAACAGCGCGCGGGAAAAACGAACACCTAAACCTTTCTGTTCGAGCTCTGATTTCTTTTATTTTATTTTGATGATCATTCCTACCTATGTAGGTTGGGCTCAACAAAATATTTTCGCATTCGGAAGAGAAAATTGGCGACTGAAATTTCGTAAATAGATCTCGCCGCGACGAAAACGTCTTTGCTTTAATGACTTCCATCCCAACTCGCGTATCATATCTGCCACACTCTCTCCTCTATTACGTGATAATACAAAACGAGCTGCCCTTTTTTGCACCCTTTCGATGTCCTCCGTCAGTCCCACCTGGTAAGGATCCCACACCGCGCAGCAATATTCTAACAGAGGACGAACGAGTGTAGTGTAAGCTGTCTCTTTAGTGGACTTGTTGCATCTTCTAAGTGCCCTGCCAATGAAACGCAACCTTTGGCTCACGTTCCCCACAATATTATCTATGTGGTCTTTCCAACTGAAGTTGTTCGTAATTTTAACACCCAGGTACTTAGTTGAATTGACAGCCTTGAGAATTGTACTATTTATCGAGTAATCGAATTCTAACGGATTTCATTTGGAACTCATGTGGATCACCTCACACTTTTCGTTATTTAGCGTCAACTGCCACCTGCCACACCACACAGCAATCTTTTCTAAATCGCTTTGCAACTGATACTGGTCTTCGGATGACCTTACTAGACGGTAAATTACAGCATCATCTGCGAACAACCTAAGAGAACTGCTCAGATTGTCACCCAGGTCATTTATATAGATCAGGAACAGCAGAGGTCCCATGACGCTTCCCTGGGGAACACCTGATATCACTTCAGTTTTACTCGATGATTTGACGTCTATTACTACGAACTGCGACCTCCCTGACAGGAAATCACGAATCGAGTCACACAACTGAAACGATACCCCATAGGCCCGCAGCTTGATTAGAAGTCGCTTGTGAGGAACGGTGTCAAAAGCTTTCCGGAAATCTAGAAATACGGAATCAACTTGAGATCCCCTGTCGATAGCGGCCATTACTTCGTGCGAAGAAAGAGCTAGCTGCGTTGCACAAGAACGATGCTTTCTGAAACCATGCTGATTACGTATCAATAGATCGTTCCCTTCGAGGTGATTCATAATGTTTGAATACAGTATATGCTCCAAACCCCTAATGCAAACCGACGTCAATGATATAGGTCTGTAGTTCGATGGATTACTCGTAATACCCTTCTTAAACACTGGTGCGACCTGCGCAATTTTCCAATCTGTAGGTACCTATCTATCGGTGAGCGAGCGGTTGTGTATGATTGCTAAGTAGGGAGCTATTTTATCAGCGTAATCTGAAAGGAACCTAATCGGTATACAATCTGGATCTGAAGACTTGCCCGTATCAAGCGATTTGAGTTGTTTCGCAACCCCTAAGGTATCTACTTCTAAGAAACTCATGCTACAGCTGTTCGTGTTTCAAATTATGGAATATTCCATTCGTCTTCCTGGTGAAGGAATTTCGGAAAACTGCGTTCAATAAGTCCGGTTTAGCGGCACAGTCGTCGGTAACAATACCATCGGCACTGCGCAGCGAAGGTATTGACTGCGTCTTGCCGCTTGTGTACTTTACATACGACCAGAATTTCTTCGGATTTTCTACCAAATTTCGAGACAATGTTTCTTGGTGGAACCTATTAAAGGCATCTCGCACTGAAGTCCGTGCCAAATTTCGCGCGTCTATAAATTTTAGCCAATCTTCGGGATTTCGCGTTCTTCTGAACTTCGCATGCTTTTTCCGTTGTCTCTGCAACAGCGTTCGAACCTGTTTTGTGTACCATGGGGGATCAGTTCCATCTCTTACCAATTTATGAGGTATGAATCTCTCAATTGCTGTTGCTACTATATCTTTGAATTTGAGCCACATCTCGTCTACATTTGCATAGTCAGATCGGAAGGAATGGACATTGTCTCTTAGGAAGGCTTCTAGTGACACTTTATCCGCTTTTTTAAATAAAATTATTTTGCGTTTGTTTCTGGTGGATTTGGAAGAATCGGTATTGAGCTTAGCTACAATGACCTTGTGATCACTAATCCCTGTATCAGTCATGATGCTCTCTATCAGCTCTGGATTGTTTGTGGCTAAGACCAAGTGTGTTTTCGCAACCATTTACAATTCGCGTGGGTTCGTGGACTAACTGCTCGAAATAATTTTCGGAGAAAGCATTTAGGACAACCTCGGAAGATGTTTTCTGCCTACCACCGGTTTTGAACAAGTATTTTTGCCAACATATCGAGGGAAGGTTGAAGTCCCCACCAACTATAACCGTATGAGTGGGGTATTTATTTGTTACGAGACTCAAATTTTCTCTGAACTGTTCAGCAACTATATCATCGGAGTCTGGGGGTCGGTAGAAGGAGCCAATTATTAACTTAGTTCGGCTGTTAAGTATAACCTCTACCCATACCAATTCGCACGGAGTATCTACTTCGACTTCACTACAAGATAAACCACTACTGACAGACACAAACACTCCACCACCAATTCTGCCTAATCTATCTTTCCTGAACACCGTCTGAGACTTCGTAAAAATTTCTGCAGAACTTATTTCAGGCTTTAGCCAGCTTTCTGTACCTATAACGATTTCACCTTCTGTGCTTTCTATTAGCGCTTGAAGCTCATGGACTTTCTCAGCACAACTACAACAATTTACAACTACAATTCAGACTGTTCTTTGATCCAAGCACGTCCTGTATTTGCCATGCACCCTTTGAGATTGCAGCCCACTCCGGCTTTCCCGAGGCCTTCTAACCTAGAAAACCGCCAGTCCATGCCACACAGCCTCCGCTACCCGTGTAAACGCCAGCTGAATGTAGTGAACTCCTGACCTATTCAGCGGAACCCGAAACCCAACCATCCTATGGCGCAAGTCAAGGAATCTGCAGCCAACACGGTCGCAAAACCGTCTGAGCCTCTGATTCAGACCCTCCACCCGGCTCTGCACCAAAGGTCCGCAGTCGGTTCTGTCAACGATGCTGCAGACGGTGAGCTCTGCCTTCGTCTCGTAAGCAAGACCGGCAGCCTTCACCAAATCAGATAGCCGCTGGAATCCAGAGAGAATTTCCTCAGATCCAAAGCGACACACGTCATTAGTGCCGACATGTGCCACCACCTGCAGCTGGCTGCACCCTGTGCTCTTCATGGCATCCGGAAGGACCCTTTCCACATCGGAATGACTCCACCCGGAATGCACACGGAGTGCACACTGGATTTCTTCCCCTCCTTAGCCGCCATATCCCTAAGGGTCCCCATTACGCGCCTAACATTGGAGCTCCCAACTGCCAATAAGCCCACCCTCTGTGATTGCTCGGACCTTGAAGGCTGAGAATGTTTTTGTGAAATTTCACTAAAAACCAATTGCGTCAGATGTGGTTCTGTCGTAAGTAGAGTTGTATCAGCAAAGCTAAATGATAAAATGGTAAGCTGCACACTAAGCGACTACATAAATAATTAATAACAATAGCCGAGCTACAAAAGGCGTAAATATAAGAACCATATTTCTTTGTTTGTTTAGTTTTTGAAAGCGATTCGTGTTACAGCAGTAAATAAACGCGCACAGAGATGAGCGCACGGTAGTTGCACTGGGAGAGACTTAGCGGCTTAAAAAGCTGAGCAACATGTCGCCCAGAAGTAACAGCGCCGATCCTGCGTATCGGCGCAGCTGGCTGCAGCAGCCGTGTGAAACCCAAGCTCGCAGCCTGTGGTCGGCGTTATGTGCAGTCTAATGGCTGCTGCTGGAGACTGATGGAGCGCTCGAGGCGACACAGGACTGCAATTAAAGACTCGCTCAACCACCCGTCTGCGGTTTCCCCTTTCGGCAGACAGAGAGCTGTGGTTTCTAAATTCCTTTGTTGCGAGAATAGTAATTGCAGGTTCTCAATGAATTATTCATCTTCTTCCCTCTCCCTTTGAAAACTGTTTTCTTGCGCTCTGCTAATGCTAATAGCCGGTTTACCCTGTGCCTCACTAATGTAAAACTGTGACGTTGTTGGTCGGGAAGTCCCTTGGGACTACAGTAGACCGCCTGCGGATTACACGCTGGTTCTGTCGAGCGGAATGATTTTCACGTTTGCAGTTTAATTTTTCTGTTCAGAAATGGAAGCAAAATTTAATAAATGCATGAAATGTATTTGCAGCTGCGAATATGGACAAATACCACCTGCATAATGGAATGAAGGTAGTGAAAATTTGTGTCGAACCCGGATTTCCCGTTTATCGTTTTTCTTTTTTTAATTTTGTTTGTTTATTTGGTCATAGCGGATGTCATATGACATCCATCGAAGTTCGTTGTTGATCCCTTCAGTCAGTTTTTTTATTAAAGCTCTCTGACCGAACTGCCATTTGGATATCCGAAAACGAATCACATCCACATCCGGACATTCATATGTCGACAAACTATATGTCTACAACCTGTGCTCGTACATCCATTTTGTAATAACTGTACAGAGGAGGTATGTCCGAAGGAACATTGCACCGTATTTCGGAATAACGCAGGTAGTGCAATAGCGTATTTATCCGCCAGCATCGGGCGAGGGACGTTCACGCAATATTTCTCTACTGCACGGAAATATACATAATGGATGTACGAGTACATGTTGCAGACAAATGGTTGGTGACATGTGGAAGTTTATGTCTGGCCGTGAGTCGCACTCGCATAGCCAAATCATAAAACGACCCTCTCGCGATAAGCGGGAAATCCGGGTTCGAGACCCGGCCAGTCACAAATTTTCATTGTCGTCATTCCATCATACACTCCTGGAAATTGAAATAAGAACACCGTGAATTCATTGTCCCAGAAAGGGGAAACTTTATTGACACATTCCTGGGGTCAGATACATCACATGATCACACTGACAGAACCACAGGCACATAGACACAGGCAATAGAGCATGCACAATGTCGGCACTAGTACAGTGTATATCCACCTTTCGCAGCAATGCAGGCTGCTATTCTCCCATGGAGACGATCGTAGAGATGCTGGATGTAGTCCTGTGGAACGGCCTGCCATGCCATTTCCACTTGGCGCCTCAGTTGGACCAGCGTTCGTGCTGGGCGTGCAGACCGCGAGAGACGACGCTTCATCCAGTCCCAAACATGCTCAATGGGGGACAGATCCGGAGATCTTGCTGGCCAGGGTAGTTGACTTACACCTTCTAGAGCACGTTGGGTGGCACGGGATACATGCGGACATGCATTGTCCTGTTGGAACAGCAAGTTCCCTTGCCGGTCTAGGAATGGTAGAACGATGGGTTCGATGACGGTTTGGATGTACCGTGCACTATTCAGTGTCCCCTCGACGATCACCAGTGGTGTACGGCCAGTGTAGGAGATCGCTCCCCACACCATGATGCCGGGTGTTGGCCCTGTGTGCCTCGGTCGTATGCAGTCCTGATTGTGGCGCTCACCTGCACGGCGCCAAACACGCATACGACCATCATTGGCACCAAGGCAGAAGCGACTCTCATCGCTGAAGACGACACGTCTCCATTCGTCCCTCCATTCACGCCTGTCGCGACACCACTGGAGGCGGGCTGCACGATGTTGGGGCGTGAGCGGAAGACGGCCTAACGGTGGGCGGGACCGTAGCCCAGCTTCATGGAGACGGTTGCGAATGGTCCTCGCCGATACCCCAGGAGCAACAGTGTCCCTAATTTGCTGGGAAGTGGCGGTGCGGTCCCCTACGGCACTGCGTAGGATCCTATGGTCTTGGCGTGCATCCGTGCGTCGTTGCGGTCCGGTCCCAGGTCGATGGGCACGTGCACCTTCCGCCGACCACTGGCGACAACATCGATGTACTGTGGAGACCTCACGCCCCACGTGTTGAGCAACTCGGCGGTACGTCCACCCGGCCTCCCGCATGCCCACTATACGCCCTCGCTCAAAGTCCGTCAACTGCACATACGGTTCATGTCCACGCTGTCGCGGCATGCTACCAGTGTTAAAGACTGCGATGGAGCTCCGTATGCCACGGCAAACTGGCTCACACTGACGGCGGCGGTGCACAAATGCTGCGCAGCTAGCGCCATTCGACGGCCAACACCGCGGTTCCTGGTGTGTCCGCTGTGCCGTGCGTGTGATCATTGCTTGTACAGCCCTCTCGCAGTGTCCGGAGCAAGTATGGTGGGTCTGACACACCGGTGTCAATGTGTTCTTTTTTCCATTTCCCGGAGTGTATGTCCGAAAGGCACAGTGCATCGTAATTCGGAACAAAACAGACACTGAAATATCGTAAAAATCAAGAAACATTGATAGGATTTGTCGACTTGTAAAAAGCGTTCGCCACGCGGGATTAGACGAGCGATATAAGGCGCTGCAGATATGGACTGTGCGGCTGGTCCCGGCGGAGGTTTGAGTCCTCCCTCGGGCGTGGGTGTGTGTGTTTGTCCTTAGGATAATTTAGGTTAAGTAGTGTGTAAGCTTAGGGATTGATGACCTTAGCAGTTAAATCACATAAGATTCCATACACATCTGAACTTTTTTTTTTTTAAAGCGTTTGACATTGCAAAATGGTGCAAGTTGTTCGAAATTCTGAGAAAAATAGGGGTAATAAATAGGAAAAGACGAGTGATATACAGGATGGAGCAAATAAAAATGGCCCGGATGAGTAAACGCCATTGGATGTGAATTTGTGGCAGCATTAACGGAGGAGGAAAACATCTACGAGATGGAGGAACTGCCCAAACAGCCGGCCGAACCTTGGAGCACATTTACACAGTCTTCACGCTTGGCAGAGTTGTTAGTAAAAGTCAGTCATGTCGTGGCCCTAGCTGCCCACCTAAGTCACCTGACCTATAAATGTGCGATTATTTTGTGTGGGGAGCCCTCTACTTTAAGCTGTATCGCAGCAACCCTCATACTCTTCAAGAACTGCAGCAGAACATTTCGGATTGGATTGCAGCAGTTCCAGAAGTTCAGCTTCAATACACCTTCAGCAAATTGTTAACCAGAGCCCAACAGTGCCTAAAAATGAATGGTGGTGACTTTCAACATCTGCTATAAATTGATACTGTCGTTCCTTTCCTCAGCTGCATTTCTTTGTACCCTGGAACTCTGTTCTCTGGGCCACTTCGATTTGCCCCACTCTGTACAGTCTGAACAAGAGTGAAAAAGGAACATTAAGATTGGAAGACCAAGAACGAAGCGTTCGGATTAAAAATGGTGAAAGACAGAGATGCAATCAACCAACAACGGAAGTAAAAGAATGGTTCAAGAGTAGGATTAAAATTCAAGGTGAAAGATTCGTAGTGGTAAGATTCCCTGATGACATTGCTAGCCTCAGTGAAAGTGAAGAAGAATTGCAGGTCTTGCTGAATGGAATGGACAGTCTAATGAGTACAGAACATGGGCTGAAAGTAAATGGAAGAAAGACTAAAGTAATGAGAAGTAGCAGAAATGAGAACAGCGAGAAGCCTAACATCAGTATTGGTGATCACAAAGTAGAAGTTATGGAATTCTGCAAAATAAACCATGACAGACGGAGTAAGGAAGAAATAAGTAGATTAGTGCTGGCAAAAACGGCATTCCTGGCCAAGAGAAGTCTACTAGTATCAAATAAAGACCTTATTTCGAGGAAGAAATTTCTGACTCTGCGTTTGGAGCGTAGCATTGTATGGCAGTAATACAAGGATTGTGGGAAAACCGGAACAAAAGAGAATCGAAGCTTTTGGGATGTGGTGCTACAGAAGAATGTTGAAAATTAGGTGGACTGATAAGGTAAGGGATGAGGAGGTTCTCTGGAGAACAAGCGAGGGAAGAAATTAAGGAAAACACTGACAAGAAGTAGGATAGGATGATGAGATATATGTTAAGACATGAGGAAATATCTTCCCTGGTACTAGAGGGAGCTGTAGAGGGTAAAGACCATGGAGCAAGATAGAGATTTGAATACATCCAGTAAATATTTGAAGACGTAAGTTGCAAGTGATACCCTGAGATGATGAGGTTGGCACATGAGAGAAATTTGTGGCGGACCGCATCAAACCAGTCAGAAGACAGGTAACTCAAAAGAAAGCCTCTAATAAGAAAATAATAGCCTTCTACACTGTAACAGTGTTTAAAATGTACCATATCGATGTGAGGGCAGTACCGGTGCCTATGTTCGCTCTAATTCAATTCCGAAGGTATCAAGTAAATCAGATGCAACTGGCAAAAGATAGGCACAGTTCTTTTTTCTACCAATACATGTTTCTAATAAGGAATTGTTTGTGAGAGTATAACATAAGTGTGCTCAGGTAATTACTAAACTATTATCTGAATGTTTCTTATTGACTGATTTACGCACTATTAATGCATGTTTTTAAAGATTACAATGTCAAATCTTTAAGCACGCTAATTGAATTGGCAGCCACTACTATTTTCGTACTAGACTGAAGCAACTTAGTTCTTAACAGTTCCTAGTTCTTTTCTTCTTCCATGTATATTCCTTACTATCGGTAAAAACTGACATGAACAGTAATTTCAAAAACTTGTGTAAAACTAAATACACTGTTGTTGAGGAGGAAAATCGTAGAGAAACGTAGAAAAGAAGGGTTCGAATCCCAATCTGGCACTGAGTTTCATTTGTCCTTTCATATGCATTTGTGTTATTGTTATCATCAAAACTGTTATTACGCTGCTGGAAAAAAATTAGGAAGCGGACGCTGACTATGGCATCCAGTCGATCGTACGGATGGCGAATACTGTCCTGGGATACATTATGCCATTCCTGTTCGAACTGTTCACGTAATTTTGCAAGAGCTGTTGGTTAACGAGTCGCACGGGTCGCTTTTCATCCTATCATAGCCGGGCGCGGTGGTCTAGCGGTTTTAGGCGCTCAGTCCGGAACCGCGCGACTGCTACGGTCGCAGGTTCTAATCCTGCCTCGGGCATGGATGTGTGTGATGTCCTTAGGTTAGTTAGGTTTAAGTAGTTCTAAGTTCTAGGTGACTGATGACCACAGATGTTAAATCCCATAGTGCTCAGAGCCATTTGAACCATTTTGAACCATCCCACCATATTCCACAAGTGCTCGATTGGAAACAAGGCTAAAGGTCGTGCCAGTCAAGGAAGCTGCTGTACTTCTTGCAGAGCACGTTGAATTTCAGTGTGTGCGCGAACATTGTCCTGTTCAAACAACACATCAACTTTCTGTTGCAATAAAGGCAAAAGAAGGGGTCTAATGACATTCTGCACGAACCTAGCGCTAATTAGTATCCCCTCCACAAACACCAAATGTGAACGAGATCATGATACCTGGGGTGGTGCTAGTGTGTCTTGGACTAATGCAGTATACGAGACAGCGCTCATCAGACTACTTCATACGTACAAAGAACCATCATCAGCGTGCAGGTACAATTTTGTTTCATCGCTGAAGACCTCTGAGCGCCATTTCATCTTTCAAGTGATCCTGTGACGACACCAGTCAAGCCGTGTGCTAGAAGTGTGCGTGCCCGTAGTCTCACTGCTAATAAAATGTTTGCAAACAGTTCGTGTTGACACGTCTGGGCTCAGAAGCCCTCTTCTCTTCCTGTGCTAGCTATACGATCCGTCACTGCTGCCCTTACAATACGACGATCCTAGCAGGCATCTAAGCTGCTTGGGAGTTCACTGATACCACCATCGTTGCACAACTGTTGCAGCACGTCCAACTTGTGTGGGAAAGGATTATTCCGCCTCTTGGAAGTCCACAATATGTCCCTTCAAACTCGCTCAGGTGCCTTTAAGATGGGCGAGTACGTCTTTGTGGCATGGTTGCCTATTAGTTTCTCACGTTTGCACTACATTGAGCCATTTGGCTGTGAGCATTCTCTATTAAAGGGTAAACACAGATGGCACTTTAGAAGCTACGTACTACGCTATCTGTTGATGGACGACGTTGAAACCATTATCAGTACATGTGCTACCCCTCTAGTGACATACGTCGTCATCAGATCAAAATAAAAGTCCTATTTCCAGGTGTACTATTTTTTCGGCCGTTTATTATTACACAATGTGATCAAAAGTATCCGGACACCCCGAAAAACATACGTTTTCATAATAGGTGCATTGTGCTGCCACCTATAGCAAGGTACTCCATATCAGCAACCTCAGTAGTCATTAGACATCGTGAGAGAGCAGAATGGGGCGCTCTGCGTAACTCTCGGCCTTCGAACGTGGTCAGGCGATTGGGTGTCACTTGTATCATACACCTGCACGTGAGATTTCCACACTCCTGAACATCCCTAGGTCCACTGTTTCCGATGTGATAGTGAAGTGGAAACGTGAAGGGACATTTAGGCCTACAGCACAAAAGCGTACAGGCCGACCTTGTCTGTTGACTGACAGAGATCACCGACAGTTGAAGAGGGTCGTAATGTGTAATAGGCAAACATCTATCCAGACCATTTCACAGTAATTCCAGACTGCATCCGGATCCACTGCAAGTACTATGACAGTTAGGCGGGAGGTGCGAAAACTAGGATTTCATGGTCGAGCGGTTGCTTATAAGCCACACATCACACCGGTAAATGCCGAACGACGCCTCGGTTGGTACAAGAAGCGTAAACATTGGACGACTGAACGGTGTAAAAACGTAGTGCGAAGTGACGAATCGCGGTACACAATGTGGCGATCGGACGGCAGGGTGAGGGTACGGCGACTGCAGGGTGAACGTCATCTGCCAGCGTGTGTAGTGCCAGCAGTACAATTCGGAGGCGGTGGTGTTATCGTGTGGTGGTGTTTTTCATGGAGTGGGCTTGCACCCCATGTTGTTTCGCGTGACACTATCACAGCACAGGCCTACATTGATGTTTCAAGCACCTTCGTGCTTCACACTGTTGAAGAGCAATTCGGGGATGGCGACTGCGTCTTTCAACACGATCGAGCACCTGTTCATAATGCACGGGCTGTGACGGAGTGGTTACACGACAATAACATCCCTGTAATGGACTGGCCTGCACAGTGTCCTGACCTGACTCCTATAGAACACCTTTGGGATGTTTTGGAGCGCCGACTTCGTGCCAGGCCTCACCGACCGACATCGATACCTCTCCTAAGCGCAGCACTCCGTGAAGAGTGGGCTGCCAATCCGCAAGAAACCTTCCAGCACCTGATTGAACGTATGCCTGCGAGAGTGGAAGCCGTCATCAAGATTAAGGGTAGGTTAACACCATACTGAATTCCACCATTACCAATGAAGCGCGCCACGAACATGTAAGTCATTTTCAGCCAGGTGTCCGGCTACTTTTGATCGTTTAGTGTATTTTTACTATTATGTTCAGTCACGTACAATTGATAACGTGATGTTAGCTCACTAACGGTATGTGGCTACTTTATCAGACGTATTCTTCTCAGGTGATGAAGATACTTAAACAAATAAATCAATACCAATAGTAATAAGAACATCACGTATAGAAACCATTTTTCGTGATCTTTATATGGGAGACGCCTTACCACGAAATACAGTGTGTGATTGTGGAAGGCGAACGTTTGGAAACCGGGAGGAATGTATATTCCGGGCACAGGTGGGGCGCGCGCTTTATGAGAGAATGCAGGGGGGCGAGCGCTGGTTTGGTAAGCGGCTAAGCGTGACCACCGCGCCAAGTCGGTCGCGCGGTCGACGCATCCACAATCGCGCGACGCGGCGTGCAATATTGCTCGCTCGCTCACTAGGCCCTCAATTTCGCCATGTTCGGAGATGTAATCCTAAGTCGTGGTATTCGCCAGGGTCTATCTCTAGGCCTTTTCTTGTACACTGCCCTCCTCACATTTAATTCCAGATTGCTTCTTGGATATGCTAATGGAAGACATAAAATTAGCGGGGAATTCAAAATCAGCGGGGAAAATTCAAATTTTTTCCTCTGGCTACGAAGCATTCTAGGTAGAGAGAAGCAGTTGCCATTGACCGAGTGCTAGAGAATAGCTCTAACCAGTCTCGTCAATAAGTGCTGTAACTACAGAGGATCTTTTGGCTGATAGTCTAGCACCAGAGAGTTGCCCCTGCCAGGTTTGTGGGTCGCAGACAATGGTGTCCCCCTCTAGCCACGACACTGCCTGATACAAAGTGAAGACCCGGAAGGCAATGTAATACTGGACACGTACGCACCATCAGCGGGTATGTAAGTGATTAGAGCTGCATTTCTCCGAGACAATTAGAACAGCCGCAGCCCATTCGTTGTGGGACAGCGTTTTCTGCACTTGACACAGTTGAAAAGGGCTTTCATTCTTGGTTTCCATTTCGCCGGCTGGTCGAATCCTACCCATATTTGTGGGGCATTATGATGTGACCGTCACACGATGTCGGACTTCATGGCAACGTGTGGATAGACATACTCTTCGTCAAGGTTCTGGTTGACCGTCACAAGGCAGGATCGCCTAACTGTGCTCTAAGCGTATCGTAACCCCTTCTCATCGGCGGAGACTACGCAGCTACCGTCTCGTGTGTAGGCTGCAGTCAGCACCTCAGCACAAACGGCTGTGTTTGGAGTGGTGCAGTGACCAGGAAGCACGGACTGCTGACGAATGCGTACCATTCTGTTCACCAATGAAACGCGGTTCTGCATTACCCTGGATGACCATCGTCGACGAGTGTAGTGTCGACCTGGGTAGAGGTCTCACTCATCCAATATTTTGTGGAGGCACAGCGGTGTTACTAGTGGTGTTATGATGCGAGGAACCATCGCATATGTCTTCAGATCTCGGATGGTAGCGACTGAGGAAAATACGACGCTCAACTGTACGTCACGGACACCCTATGTTCTCATGTGTTACCTTCCATGTGACAGTCTCCTCGTGCCACTTTTCGACATGGGACGCTTCTCTATGAACTGTCTGCATGACGCTGAAGTAGTCCCATGGTCAGCTTGAGGCGTAGCGCCGTATAACGATCCTGCCTTGGAGGCAGTTAAGTGGGAGATGTGTCTCAGAGCTGGGTAGTGACAGATGGTGACGCGAGACTGGACGCACAGGTAGTTTATGTATCAGCCGATAGAGGACAATATGGGATATAGGGACTGTGATTTTAGTTTGGATTGTGCCCACTAGAGTGCACTAAAGTAACAGAATGTTTTTCATAAACTGTTCTAGTATTTTCATAGTGTTATTATGTCTTTTTGTGTAGGTGAAATGTTATAAATGTGTTTTAGCAGTATGAATGATGCGTGAGTGTGATTTAAGGTTAATATGAAGATAATTGTTTAACGAGTTATGTAGTGGGATTTAGTGTGGGAACATTTCGAAGAAGTATGGATGTGAACAAAGGGGATTTTTGTAGAATAGATTTGTAAGGTAAGTTTATGGTAAAGGGAAAGTTAATTCAGGTACAAATAACAATAGTAAATAACTTTATGCATAAGCAAAACTTCAACATATTAGATAATTACGTCGGTAAAAAGTGCAGTCGTTAGGTTTACCATTTTGCGATTGGTTGTTGACGAAAAGCCCGGACTGACGCAAGAGAGTGTTGTTTTGCTATTGGCTCTTGAGTAAACTGACCAATGGTAAAGCAATACTCTTCGCGCGCCTTTCTCTGCTGATAGAGAAGACTTAGAGTATTCTAGGGTCGAAGCCTAGCCATAAAACAGATTGGACGTGTGTAGTAGTAGTTCCGATGGAAACTATAAGTTGCCGGATCTAGCAGTGTTTCATACATCAAAAGTGTTGGAAAGTGACGGACGGCATAATTATTCCGATGTGTGTGTAGAAATTTCGGAATATTTAAGTGAATTTTGTGACGAGAAAAGACATATATACCGCGTGGCGTATTGAGCAGGTCGGTGGCTAAAACCTGTGACTGCATTTGGTACCGACAGACTTAATATTTGGCGAGCATACTCAATCAAAAAGAATCAGTATTTTTGTAGCCATTACGTTTGCGGGAAATGCAACGCCTTAAACTTACTAACGTGAGTGAAAGGTATTGTGAGTGACTGTGTTAAGACTAGCACGGGCTTGGCAGTGATATTTGTTCACCTATGTTTCAGAATATATTAATTGAGGACAAAATTTCCAACCTTCCATTTCGTGTTTCTCCCGAAACGTAGATTAGTGACTTTAATTGCAGCCTGGTTCACGACGAAGTACAGTAGGTTTCACTCGGCTTCCCTACTGATGATCTGCTGAGACAATGTTCACAGGTAGGTGCAGGTTCGTCGTAAAGGGACGGAAAGAACCGCGCCGTCGCAAGCAGTGTCTCCAGATCTGTCCCCGATACAAAATAAGTGCGACAAGCTGAGACGTCAACACCGTCCTAGAGCCAGTACCCAGGATTACGAGGACCAGATACAACGGTTCTCGGCCTTCTTGCCTCAGAAGAGGGGACAGCAGTTGTACGACACTCTGCCGAACCAAATCAGTTCATCCACACCAGATAGGGTGCACGTCATATAGATAAGTGGGCTCGTACTGCCAAGTTCTTAGTGAATTTGAGTCCATACGGTAACCAGTGAAATAACGCATCATACCCTGTCTAGCCATGAAGCTTCACTTGGGTTCTCGCATCTTGTGAGTGTTTCAATACTGTTGTCAGGCAGTGAAAAGTAATGGAATGACGAAGACACGCCATAATTTAGATTAAGGAATAGCTGGTCTTTGCCCCTCACAGTCAGTTAGCGCATGCCATTGCCTTTAAATGCCGACACGGTATTACAGCCATCTATGAGGAAGCACAGTCTGAGATAGTAACAGAAATCATATAACGTTAAAACTAGGGCAGCCACAGCTAAAGTAATTATACGTATGTGACTGACCAAATCATACAATATAACAGGTCTTTATATACAGGTAATAAAACTATTGAAGTATAAAACTAAATGAGAAGTCCAATACTCTGCTGTAGATATATTTATTTAAGTCGATTAAAGACACACACACACAACCTGTTTCGCAACTTACAAGTCGCATTATTTCGTGTATAAATGCTATGTCATACGGTAGGGAGTTATCACAGAATGCCGCAGAGTAACAGGCTGAGAGCTTTGTCTTGCCAAGCCAACTCTTACTCTGCGGCATCCTGTAATAACTCCCTATACCATATGACATAGCATTACGTACGCCAGCGGATGTAACTTAAAATTTGCAAAACAGGAGTCTCCAGTAGACTTAAATACAGTTGCATAGCTACAACGGGCTATTGGACATTTCATTCTGTTGTATAGTTTAATAGTTTTAACACCTGGCCGGCCGCTATGGCAGAGCGGTTCTAGGCGCTTCAGTCCGGAACCGCGCTCTGTTACGGTCGCAGGTTCGAATCCTGCCACGGTCATGGATGTGTGTGATGTCCTTAGGTTAGTTAGGTTTAAGTAGTTCTAAGTTCTAGGGGACTGATGACCACAGATGTTAAGTCCCATAATGCTTCGAGCCACTTCAACCATTTTAACACTTGTATACAGGGTGTTACAAAATGGTACGGCCAATCTTTCAGGAAACATTCCTCACACACAAAGAAAGAAAATATGTTATATGGACATGTGTCCGGAAACGCTTACTTTCCACGTTAGAGCTCATTTCATTACTTCTCTTCAAATCACATTAATCATGGAATGGAAACACACAGCAGCAGAACGTACCAGCGTGACTTCGAACACTTTGTTACAGGAAATGTTTAAAATCTCCTCCGTTAGCGAGGATACATGCATCCACCTTCCGTCGCATGGAAACCCTGATGCGCTGATGCAGCCCTGGAGAATGGCGTATTGTATCACAGCCGTCCACAATACGAGCACGAAGAGTCTCTACATTTGGTACCGGGGTCGCGTAGACAAGAGTTTTCAAATGCCCCCATAAATGAAAGTCAAGAGTGTTGAGGTCAGGAGAGCGTGGAGGCCATGGAATTGGTCCGCCTCTACCAATCCATCGGTCACCGAATCTGTTGTTGAGAAGCGTACGAACACTTCGACTGAAATGTGCAGGAGCTCCATCGTGCATGAACCACATTTTGTGTCGTACTTGTAAAGGCACATGTTCTAGCAGCACAGGTAGAGTATCCCATAAGAAATCATGATAACGTGCTCCATTGAGCGTAGGTGGAAGAACATGGGGCCCAATCAAGACATCACCAACAATGCCTGCCCAAACGTTCACAGAAAATCTGTGTTGATGACATGATTGCACAATTGCGTGCGAATTCTCGTCAACCATGTTGATTGTGAAAATTTACAATTTGATCACGTTGGAATGAAGCCACATCCATAAAGAGAACATTTGCACTGAAATGAGGATTGACACATTGTTGGATGAACCATTCGCAGAAGTGTACCCGTGGAGGCCAATCAGTTGCTGATAGTACCTGCACACGCTGTACATGGTACGGAAACAACTGGTTCTCCCGTAGCACTCTCCATATAGTGACGTGGTCAGCGTTACCTTGTACAGTAGCAACTTCTCTGACGCTGACATTAGGGTTATCGTCAACTGCACGAAGAATTGCCTCGTCCATTGCAGGTGTCCTCGTCGTTCTAGGTCTTCCCCAGTCGCGAGTCATAGGCTGGAATGTGCCGTGGTTCCTTAGACGCCGATCAATTGCTTCGAACGTCTTCCTGCCGGGACACCTACGATCTGGAAATCTGTCTCGATACAAACGTACCGCGCCACGGCTATTGCCCCGTGCTAATCCATACCTCAAATGGGCATCTGCCAACTCCGCATTTGTAAACTTTGCACTGACTGCAAAACCAGGTTCGTGATGAACACTAACTTGTTGATGCTACGTACTGATGTACTTGATGCTAGTACTGTAGAGCAATGATTCGCTTGTCAACACAAGCACCGAAGTCAACATTAACTTCCTTCAATTGGACCAACTGGCGGTGAATCGAGGAAGTACAGTACATACTGACGAAACTAAAATGAGCTCTCACATGGAAACTAAGCGTTCCCGGACACATGTCCACATAACATCTTTTCTTTATTTGTGTGTGAGGAATGTTTCCAGAAAGTTTGGCCGTACCTTTTTGTAACACCCTGTATAAACCTAGGATTGAAATGTTTTCTATAAAAAACTTATTTTTTCATAGTGGCGACTGGAGAAAATAAACGCTCGTTATAAATGTGAGAGTGTAAGAAACAAGAAAAATCTGTTAAAGTTCAGTTATACATTTGGAAAATCTTACAGTATTAAAAGCAGGCGTTGGATGAATTTTAGAGCTGTATATGTCTTATTTCCAAGCCATTACAGTATTTTCGAAGACATTTACAGTGGAAAAATAATACTTTATCAGCAGCTGTCCCTTGTAGAGCTATCTTCAACTTACTTATCATGTCCAAACCAGGACGAGTAAATTTGCCTGCTGGGTTGGAAATGTTGCCTCCGAACTGGAAAAATAACCTATGTATAGCCTCAACTTCACACTCTCAAAAAAAAGAAAAAGTAACTTACATACAGTGAAAAAAAAAAGAAAAAGTAACTTACATACAGTGAAACCTCTCTTAACGAGCACATTTCATAACGCACAATTCGCATAACGAACAAAACAAATTATAAAAAAATGAGTCGCTTAACGAGCGATGTTTCGCATAACGAGTGATGACGATTTAGTGTGACTCACCACCGTTGGCGCGTGGTGGGGGAAACGTTCAACAGCATGAACACCTTTCGTACTGGCAGCGGCATGTGAATAACGTCTTTAGGACGTCCTGCAACCTTGGTTTAGCGCTCTTTCTGCTACTATCTTAGTCACAAGCTGATGAAAAATCGTCTCAGAGCGTTATTCCGTGCCAATCCAAGCGCCGATTTGAAAATTAAACCGCTGTTATGTTTACAGAAAAAATTGGACAATCTTATATTGAATCACTTCTTAGGGAATAACACATTAGAATGTCTTCTTTATAATTAATACACTGCCTGTGAATTTACGACACAGTAATGACAGATAACGTCATGTGTCGCTAGCAATACTCCGCCGATAATAGATCGTGACGGATATCTTACTGGCTTTAAGATACACCATATCTACAACTATTCCGCTTACTTCTCCATCACGGCGCGTCATGTCATACATTAATTTTGCACCGTATGGAAGAGGATGTAGATGAAGATGAAATGGGAGATATGATACTGCGTGAAGAGTTTGACAGAGCACTGAAAGACCTGAGTCGAAACAAGGTCCCGGGAGTAGACAACATTCCATTAGAACTACTGACAGCCTTGGGAGAGCCAGTCTTGACAAAACTCTACCATCTGGTGAGCAAGATGTATGAGACAGGCGAAATACCCTCAGACTTCAAGAAGAATATAATAATTCCAATCCCAAAGAAAGCAGGTGTTGACAGATGCGACAATTACAGAACTACCAGTTTAATAAGTCACGGCTGCAAAATACAAACGCGAATTCTTTACAGACGATTGGAAAAACTAGTAGAAGCCGACCTCGGCGAAGATCAGTTTGGATTCCGTAGAAATATTGGAACACGTGAGGCAATACTGACCCTACGACTTATCTTACAAGCTAAATTAAGGAAAGGCAAACCTACGTTTCTACCATTTGTAGACTTAGAGAAAGCTTTTGACAGTGTTGACTGGAATACTCTCTTTCAAATTCTGAAAGTGGCAGGGGTAAAATACAGGGAGCGAAAGGCTGTTTACAATTTGTACAGAAACTAGATGGCAGTTATAATAGTGGAGAGACACGAAAGGGAAGCAGTGGTTGGGAAGGGAGTGAGACAGGGTTGTAGCCTCTCCCCGATGTTATTCAATCTGTATATTGAGCAAGCAGTAAAGGAAACAAAAGAAAAATTCGGAGCAAAACGAGGATAATGGAATGTAGTACAATTAAGTCGGTTGATGCTGAGGGAATTAGATTAGGAAATGAGACACTTAAAGTAGTAAAGGAGTTTTGCTATTTGGGGAGCAAAATAACTGATGATGGTCGAAGTAGAGAGGATATAAAATGTAGACTGGCAATGGCAAGGAAAGCGTTTCTGAAGAAGAGAAATTTGTTTACATCGAGTATAGATTTAAGTGTCAGGAAGTCTTTTCTGAAAGTATTTGCATGGAGTGTAGCCATGTATGAAAGTGAAACATGGACGATAAATAGTTTGGACAAGAAGAGAATAGAAGCTTTTGAAATGTGGTGCTACAGAAGAATGCTGAAGATTAGATGGGTAGATCACATAACTAATGAGAAGATATTGAATAGGATTGGGGAGAAGAGAAATTTGTGGCACAACTCGACTAGAAGAAGGGATCGGTTGGTAGGACATGTTATGAGGCATCAAGGGATCACCAATTTCGTATTGGAGGGCAGCGTGGAGGGTAAAAATCGTAGAGGGAGACCAAGAGATGTATACACTAAGCAGATTCAGAAGAATGTAGGGTGCAGTAGTTATGGGAGATGAAGAAGCTTGCACAGGATAGAGTAGCATGGAGAGCTCCATCAAACCAGTCTCAGGACTGAAGACCATAACAACAACAATATGGGAAACGTAAGTTAAATTTAGAGTGAATGCAATTTGCTACTCAGTTACATTCCAGACAGGGTGTAAGATTTTCGACTTCGACAATTTATGAAGTGAGCTAAACAAAACAAACACTGACTGGACCAGCATTGGGATAAGCACTACACAGTTTGCATAAGCGTGAGAGAATATGAATCGTAACGGTTTTGGCTTACCTAGCTGGTTAGCAATAGCGTGATCGTTTTCTCTGGTCGTCGTATTCAACAATCATCTAACCTATACCGTATAGCCCCTAACAAACGAAAGGAAAACTACTGTAACACACTGTAGAAATCGACGAAGACCGAATGCGAAGCGGCTCCAAAGAGAACACAAGTGCGGAAACCTATGTTCGCTCGCGTAGAACGTCTCGCGAAATTTGTCGTTCCCCTGCTTATCGCGTCGGCAGCTTCACAGGCAGTTTCTTCTGGCTAGCTTGCACCGCCGGTTCCCTACAAAATGGACGCAGTGAGCGCGAACATAAATCAGACGGTAATTACCCGACCGGCTGCCTTCGCTGGATGCTGTATACATTCGCCACACATAATTCGTTTTCAATCGCCAGCGAGGACTGATTGTTTCTTCAGCAACCCACGACGATACGTTCATCTATAATTAAGTGAATTTTGTGGTTTTTCTTTGCTTTTGGACAAATCTTAAATCATTAACTGTTGTACAATTAAAAGGCGTACATGCTACTGAAACGAGCTTAACACCATGGTTACGAAACTGTAATATGATTCCTAGAAAGACAAAAATGATGAGACTGTGACTAAATCATCAGAAAGCTCTAAAAACTGTTCGCATGTGTCAAACCCAGAGTTTTCTTCCAGCCAATCCTACACTTTGTAACAATCAAAATTGTCTTTTAGAGTAAGTTTCCAGCTGGACCACGTAAGGGATAAGTATCTATCTTCAGTGTCATCTACATCTACATCATCACATCGAAGTGCTTGGGAGACTATTTCCCGACCATTTCACTCTCGAATAGCACTTGGGAAAATGGCAACCTAAATGTTTCCGTGCGAATTCTGAATTATTTTATTTTATTACGATGATCTTTTCTCCCTTTGTAGGTACGTGTCGACAAAATACTTTCGCATTCGGAAGAGTAAGATGGAGACAGAAATTTTGAGAAAAGAGCTCGCCGCAATGAATAACGCGTTTGTTTCAATGATTGTAACCCTAGCTCGCATATCATATCTGTGACACTCTCTCCCCATTTCACGGTAATACAAAACAACCTGCCTTTCTTTGAACTTTTTCGATGTGCTCTGCTAATTCCACATCGCGCAATAATACTGTAGCAAAGGACGGACATATGATATCTGTAAAGCACCTGTCCTGCTCAACAACGTAGCAAATTAAGTGAACCGACACTCTTTGAACATGAATAAACATCTGCCGTCTTAAAACGTCTGTGTTGGAAGACAATATGCTTCAGCTACAGCTCATAAAATCATTTACTGAATTAAAATGTGGTGGGACAGAAAAGCAACTCTTATTTTAAAAAACTTGTAAGTGCATTCAGCAAACAAAATAATAATCTACAATGATAATTTTGATGCAGCGACTGTAATAAATGTGTCTTCCGGTATGTTCCAAGAAAGAAACAAGAGTGTGATATTTCAGTGCAGGGTTTACCTCAAAGTCAACAGACATGCCTTACAATACACGCAGTAATCAATATCATATTTCGTAGATTTTCCAATTCTGAGATTCTTTTACAGTAGGTTTTTTCAGTCTTTTCTCTTTCTTCTTTTATTTTCTGTATCAGTCGTTAACTTATTGAAACCATGTGGATAATGAAATGAAATAGACTTGCACCAAGAAGTTCGCTCGAAAAAGTCGGAATGAGGACGTAAACTACACGCATTATCGGATTGAACATTAATGTTGATAATAAATTAATGCAGATTCGAGTCCGTGACGGTATATATGATAAGAATTAATAGTTACCAATTATTCCAGGTGTCTCTTTACCATTACTTTCTGTTTAAGTTCATGCATTCATGATCTTGTTTCCCAAGAAGTGGTATTAAGGTGGTGTAATGATTTACACCTAACTACGAAATTGATGTGCATTTTTTCCTACTATATTAAAAGTTGCCCGAAGAAATAAAATCATATTGCAGCAACGATACAAAGAGTATGGAAACCACGCTCTCTTTCCCAGTGAATTATAAATGAGAAATACACATTCCAGGCACATTAATGTGACCATCGTTCGATGTCAACGTGCAATAAACACTCACAGACAGCGGGTGGCAACACTGGCAATGGAGGGTACATAAGGCGTATCAGGAGACGCAGAAGACAGTTGTCATAATGTGAAAACAGTGCATGAACCCTACGTCCAAATTGGCATGATGATTAGCTCTCGGGCCAAGGTTGGAGTCATTTCCGGACCGGCCAAGTTTGTTCACGTGCCGTCGTGGTTAATGGATACCGTACGTGACAAATTGGCGCTATCGCCGAGGCAACTGCGGTTGCTAGTAGACGTGCAACGAGCGGCTGAGCGCCCAGATGAGCCAAGAGGCTACCAACAGTGTCTCCTGAACGATCGTTCAACGAACGTTGGTGCGCAAGAGCCTCCACAGCGGGCGCCTGATTCATGCACCCATGCTGATTGCTGTTCATCCGCGACGAAGGTTGGAATTTGCACGCCAACATGCAACTGGAAGTCCAGCAAGTGCTGAATCACGTTTTATGTTCCATCAGACAAATGGCCTAAACCCTGCAAAAATTATGGAAATATTCCTGAACCGCGACTTCCTGCGATGGTCTTGGCGGGATAGTTTCTCTGTCGAAGTTACGCGCTTTGCGGCGTCCTGGTTGGCTAGCGCGCTCCATTTATGACAGCCGCGAGGTGAGTGGGTTGGGCGCAGTGACGGAGACTCGGTCGGGGCAATGATGGACACTCGGTCGCGACAGTGACAGAGACAGCGCACGGAGCATCGCGAGAAGCCAGTCGGCGCTTGGTGTACTGCAAGGACGCACGGTGTTGACAATCCGGCGCCTGGGTCTGGCGGCGAGTGGAACTGGACTGCGGAAGCAATCACCGGTCAACACAGGCTCTGTTCGAGAGTCGTGTCTGTCTCGAATCCTGACGCGCGCGCGGGGGTTTACCCTGGCGTGCATGTGAACAGCGAGCTCCTGGACCAACTTTAAATACTGAGCCATTTTGTGGTGGAACTTTTGGATGTGACTGCTCCGTGTAGCCACTTTGATTTTCACCAGTCATTCCTCAATCTACCTGGACGTGGGTCCGGCATACTTGGTACTGCAAGTCCATGTAACTGCGCTGTGCCCTGTTTCCGTTGCAATTATCTTGGATTACAAGTGTGACCGATAATCGGCGATTCCTTTTTTATTACTGTTGTTGACATGTTAAGTGGCAATTTTATGAATCAAAGTAAATTCTCTGTATAAAACTTCAGCCGCTAATTTAAATTGGAATTGCAATCTTCTTCCTTGTTGGCAACTATTGGAAAATTGTGAATTTGTGGTAAGGACTGTGGCACCAAACTGCTGAGGTCATCGGTCCCTAGGCTTACGCACTGCTTCATCCAACTTAAACTAACTTACGCTAAGGACAACACGCACACCCATGCCCGACGGAGGACTCGAACCTCCGACGGGGGGAGCCGCGTGCACCGTGATAAGACCCCTCAGACCGCACGGCTACCCCACGCGGCGTTGGCAACTATAATGGTAACAATTTTGCGTCGTCAAACGGTGCTTTGGTATTTAAGGCTGTGTGCGGATCCTCTGGCCATTATCACCTTGATCTAGTGGTGGTTTATAAAATTATCAAGTGAAATTTCACATCATTGCAGATGATATAATGACCTGTTGTTTTAATAGTAACTGCGGTTGTCACACTATAACGTTTAACATCTCTTCCTTCATTTGACGCTGCCCAGTGCTTGACTGTTGCTTTCATTATTTTAGTGAACTGTGTATTAATACTGGGTCTGTGTGTTCTGGAAGCCGTTATTGGTGTGCGGAATCCCTCCTGCCTATTGTTCTCACTTGAGCTCTAGAGCACGGATTTCAGAAGCGTAGCCAATGTGAACGCCAAACGTCGAGAATGTTCTGATTGCTGTGTAGATCTTTCAGGCCATCATAACATTATATTGCCGAATGTTTCCCATAACAGTTAATTCACTTATTTATGAGATCATGCTATTTGACTATTTTTAAAACCTAATAGCTTTTAGAAATTGTTGTTTCTCATATTCACAAGGCCTAATAATTGACTTAATTTTGCAACTAGTGAGCTCAGTTAAGTTAAAGTTATATTTGTGCAAAGTAATTTTTTATTAATTTAAAATTGGGGCCACAAGGCTGTTTATCTTTTGAAATTTTTTTGAATTGTCCTCATTGCTTTTATACAGTTGAATAATCGTCGCAGATCACCGCAGTCTGCAAAAGCTAACTAATCATTGTGTTGTTACCAGTGCTCCGTTTTAATTAACGTGCTGAAAATAAATTTTTGTGTCCTCAAATGAGGTCAGCATTCCATTTCAGCAGCCCATGTACCCTGCTAACCAATCCTATACCTTACCAGTTCCAGGCCGGAGGAAGGAACACTATGATGTGCGGAATGTTTTCGTGACATTCTCTGCGTGATCTCGTCATTCTGGAAGGCGCCATATATCCACAAAAGTATACAGTTGTCGTTTCGGACCGTGTCCACCAGCCCATGTAGCTTTTTTTCTCCTCGGCACGACGGTATGTACCAGGAGGACAATGTAATGTGACACACAGTTCGCCCGGTATGTTTCTGGTGCGAAGAGCACCAAGGTAAGGTTACCGTACTCCCCCGGTCACCAAACTCCCTGAATTTAAAAGCAGTCGAGTATCTGTGATACCACCTGCATCGGGCTGTTGGCGCTATGGATCCTCGACCGAGAAACGTAGCGCAGCTGGTCATGGCCCTGGAGTCGGCAAAGATCCTCACCCCTGTCTGTACCTTCCAGAAGCTCACTGACTCTCCCTCAGCGGTCAGCGCTACAAAAGGTGGTTACTCAGCATTCTGACAGGTTGTCACATTAATGCGACTGGTCAGTGTATCTCTACGTGCGTATTTTGATGCTGCTGCGACTCATACATCTCATTCCATTTGAATGCCTGACACATTAGATGCGTTCCCTATATCGCCATACACATTTAGTGTATTTATATCATAAAATATTTCGTACCAACAAATCGCTAACTGAGGAACATGAACATATTCTATGCAACAGACAGTGTTCGTCTTCCACCTAACTACCCCCTTTCTCAGCATCCATTTTAAGTATAGCGTTTCTACGGAATGCAAATACCGATTTCAAAGAAATAAATAAATACACATCAAGAGCAATACTCTTACGACATTGCTACTAAACTTAAAGAAATATCTTAAACAAACTGTTAACGTAATGGACTTGTATTCGGAAGGGCGACGGTTCAGACTCACCTCCAGTTATCCAAAGCCAGGATGATTCCTTTGAAAGGTCATAGCCTATTTCCTTCCCCTTTCCCTAAACAAAAGCAATCGGAACGTGTGCTCCATCTGTAATGATCTTATTGCTGCCGGTAGCTGAACCTTAATCTTTCTTTCTTAAGCAAACTGTATGTGGCAGCCATCAAAATGACACTACAAAATGCAGGACACAGCCAGAGTCGCACACTATGTAATCAAATTGTTTCGAATTTGATTATTCTCATCCTGTGGCTTTATCTTTAAAAAAATAGAATATTTGGAAATTACACGCAGTTATTCACCTGGATAAACAGTACTTTTTTTGTAGCTTACAATGTGTTTCACCTCAACGTAGTGTGCGTATGTCACAGATTAAAGACCTGCATACAGAAAAAGTTGTCGTTTAGTGATGATGCTTAACAGTTTCACTGTAACAGCATAAAAGTAACACTAAATCGACACAACTAGTGGTTTTGTCCTAACAATTGAAGGGATGAGTTTATCCTGCTCACCTCTTTAATGGCATCTGTAAGGTACCATATTCGTATTCTTGAAGAACGGCATTGAATCCACAACTGCACAATTTTAATTGCATTTCACATTTTCGCTGCACTGCAACACCCTTTAGGAGACCAACTCTCTTACCCATCACCACCAAGCTGTTTACTTCTTCTATTCCTGTTTCACTCTCTCCAGTAAGCCGCGCAGCGGTAAGGAACTAAGTAATCCATTACAGCATGGCAGGCACCTTCTGCAGGGAGTTTTATTAACTGGAGCAAGATTCATCAGTAAGCACACTTGAAAGCAGTGATCAAGGATCTCTTTTTGCCGAAGAGGACTTTTCAAAGACTGTGATGGTAAATCAGGCATTTTTCTTCGTGAACGTATTGTGAACTGTACAACACTAGTATATATGTGTAGTGATACAATGAACGACATAAAATTTGTTTTAACTTTGTAGAAAGTCTAAAATGAAAGTCTTACAGTTGAAATTACCCATATAACAAGTCAATGACAAAATACCTATAAATTTATTTGGTGTACGTTTGTTCTATGAAACGTGACCTAACTTTCTGTGTTGTCCATCTCATGTTAATTTCTCCATCTTTGAATACCCATTACAGATATTCCCTATTTCTATGCCTCTTATTATTTTCTGTTTACCTCATACTTCTCACATTGTCTCCAGTGCTCGTTCATTAGATGCATGAACTCCCCTCTTAATTCTTAACGCTGCATGTCCAACGCATAAAATTTATTCTTCCCCGACTTTTTCACTGCTCTAGTTGCATAAACCTACTAGTTACGTGATCTACAGTTACAGCATCAGGAACTTCTAGAACTTCTGAAAATACTTGAAAAGAGAAACTCTAATTCATCTACATCTACATCTACGTGATTGTTCTGCTATTCACAATAAAGTGCCTGGCAGAGGGTTCAATGAACCACCTTCATACTGTCTCTCTACCGTTCCACTCTCGAACGGCACGCGGGAAAAACGAGCACTTCAATTTTTCCGTGCGGACCTTGATTTCTCTTATTTTATCGTGATGATCATTTCTCCCTATGTAGGTGGGTGCCAACAGAATGTTTTCGTAATCGGAGGAGAAAACTGGTGATATAAAATTCATGAGAAGATCCCATCGCAACGAAATACGCCTTTGTTTTAATGGTTGCACTCAAATTCACGTATCATGTCTGTGACACTATCTCCCCTATTTTGCGATAATACAAAACGAGCTGCCCTTCTTTGTACTTTTTCGATGTCATCCGTCAGTCCCACATGATGCGGATCCCACACCGCACAGCAGTACTCCAGAATAGGGCGGACAAGCGTAGTGTAAGCAGTCTCTTTGGTAGATCAGTTGCACCTTCTAAGTGCCAATGAATCGCAGTCTCCGGTTTGCTCTACCCGCAATTTTATCTATGTGATCGTTCCAATTTAGGTTATTTGCAATTGTAATCCCTAAGTATTTAGTTGAATTTACAGCCCTCAGATTTGTGTGACTTATCGCGTAATTGAAATTTAGCTGATTTCTTTTAGTACTCATGTGAATAACTTCGCACTTTTCCTTATACAGGGTCAATTGCCACTTTTCGCACCATACAGATAGATATCTAAATCATTTTGCAAGTCGTTTTGATCATCTGATGACTTTACAAGATGTTAAATGACAGCATCATCTGCAAACAATCTAAGATGGCTACTCACCTTGTCTCCTATGTCGTTAAGATAGATTAGGAACAATAGAGGGCCTATAACACTTCCTTGGGGAACGCCGGATATTACTTCTGTTTTACTCGATGACTTTCCGTCTGTTACTACGAACTGTGACATTTCTGACAGGAAATCACGAAACCAGTCGCACAACTGAGGCGATACTCCGTAGGCATGCAGTTTGATTAGAAGACGCTTGTGAGGAACGGTGTCGAAAACCTTCTGGAAATCTAAAAATGTGGAATCAATTTGACATCCCCTGCCGATAGCACTTATTACTTCATGAGAACGATATTTTCTGAATCCGTGCTGACTATATGTCAGTAAATCGTTTTCTTCGAGCTACTTCATATTGTTCGAATACAGTATATGTTCTAAAACCGTACTGCAAATCGACGTTAGTGATATAGGCCTGTAATTCAGCGGATTACTCCTACTTCCCTTTTTGGGTATTGGTGTGACTTGAGCAATTTTCCAGTCTTTAGGTACATATCTTTCTGTGAGCGAGTGGTTGTATATAATTGCTAAATATGGAGCTATTTTATCAGCATACTCTGAGAGAAACCTGACTGGTATACAATCTGGACCGGAGTCCTTGCCTCTATTAAGTGACAATATGTGCTAAACGGTCAAGTAGAGAAAGATTAATGGTTCAAACAGCTCTGACAACTATGGAACTTAACATTTGAGGTCCTCAGTCCCCTAGAACTATTTAAACCTAACCAACCTAAGAACATCACACATATCCATGCCCGAGGCAGGATTCGAACCTGCTACCGTAGCGGTCGCGCAGTTCCAGACTGAAGCGCCTAGTACCGCTCCACCACTGCCGCCGGCAAAGAAAGATAAGGTTCCGAAACTTCGCAGCAGATTAAAACTGTATTCCGAACCGGTAATCGAATATGAAACTTAGCAAAGTTCTGGGTCCAGCACAAAGTTTAAAATGTCACTAAGTTTCAAATAAGTGTACATTCCACTGCAGCGTGACAATTCATTTTTGAGATAAAAGTCTAATTACCCTAATTCATCTTGAATGAAAACGGAAATGGTTAAAACGAAGAAGATACTCCAACTATATTGCGAAAAACAGTGGCTGATAGTGGCTCTCTCGCTTTCTTGGTATAAGAAAGAAGTGCAACCCACACTGCAGTTACAAAACAACGCAAAAGTAAGGAAATATGACCGATCCATTTCTATTCCCCTCCCGGAAACTATTGTGACAGAGCACACTATCCACGAAAATAATGAATAAGCAATCACCTCTAAAAGCCGACTAATGTGTTTTCAGGGGCCATTTACGCAACCTCTTAAGTGCTCTTTCCTATGCTACGCACACATGGCTTAATGAATCACAGAGGCTGCTTTTGAAAGGTTACATTCAAAGACAGCCAGTACCAGGCACTCTGAGTGCTTGTCACGCGATACACAAAGAACCGAAAGATACTGCTGATGCGAAGAGGTGGGAGATGAACTCTGCGTTGCAGAGGGAACTCCTTAAGGGATTACAAAAAAAGGAAGTCAACCGAACAGCACCTGTCATATATGTACGACACCGTTCAAAATATTACGTACCAATTTCGTTACTGAAATAATTGTCTAAAACAACTGTAATTATAATTATTCTAACCAGTCAGGTAACTTAATGAAGTTATTGCTTGAAAATTTGTGGAAGAATAAGATTCTACACATTGTAGAATATCTTAATTCACTTTTTCCTTATAGGAAATCAGTTTCTTAAATGTGTCATGCTACTGATCCAGCAAAGATTTTTTTAATCTAGTACGGAGTGAGGTGTCACAGTGGTAAGAGATTGGATTGCTCTTTGGGAAGACTAGAATTAAAATCTCCACCAGCCATCCACATTTTAGTATTGTATGGATTACGTATATCACTTACGATGAATGCCGAGATGGCTTCTTCCAAAAAAAGGATGACCGATTCCCCGCGCCATCCTTGTCCCTATTAGAGAATGTTGTTCGTCTCTAATGACATCGACATGGACAGGGCATTAAATCCTAATCTTTCTTCCTTCTGTCAACCAAACGCTAGTAATTCATGCCATTTATCTTCTCTTTCAGCTGCCGATCCGTTACAGATCGTTGATGGTACACGAGGCACATTTTTCCTTTTATATTAACCTCTAATAATTAATAATGTATAACATTTACATAAAAGACGGAGACAGTGTTTTAACTGTTTGCATAAAACGATGCTGTACTTCTGAAATTTGTAGGATAATTGGAGCACTGGCAAATATTGTAAACACTTACCAAGCTGAAGGAATCAGGTAATATTGTAATACTCAGTAACACCTCCCATTCACAGAATAATCTTTTATAGTCCCATACATATAATATATGAAGATCAGGTACAGACATAAAAAATAAAGCAAAATAACAAAAAAAATGGTTCATATGGCTCTGAGAGGGGAGCACTATGGGACTTAACATCTATGGTCATCAGTCCCCTAGAACTTAGAACTACTTAAACCTAACTAACCTAAGGACAGCACACAACACCCAGCCATCACGACGCAGAGAAAATCCCTGACCGCGCCGGGAATCGAACCCGGGAAGCCGGGCGTGGGAAGCGAGAACGCTACCGCACGACCACGAGATGCGGGCGCAAAATAACAAATACCTCCCTTCGCCTTGTGTTAATCAGGCGTAAATTTAGATCACTTCATATGATGTCTTGCTAACACCAAGAAACAAGGTGCACGATATATTTTACACACAAGATGGACAAAGCGTAAAAGGAGGAGATTATAACGAAACAAACAAACGGAAAAAGAAAATAATTGTTATTGGTACAAATACTCGAGTGTTGTACAGTTGGTAGAAACGTTGAACTTGGATGGTCTCCAACAATAATGAACGCCTTAAGTCATAATGTAAATTGAATACGATAATAGGAACACATCTTGTCCAGAAATACCCTCGAAGTGTTTACACGCAAGTATTTAACATTATGCTTTGCATAAAGCGTTATCGAAAAGGATGAAACACCAGCACAACGTATTACCTCTTGACATTTATCTCAGGACCCTCGGTCGGCGTTTAATGATTTTTCAGATTCCTGATCCCCAGGCAGGAGCAAATAGGCAATATATTAACAAGTGTCCACGAAAGCATTAAAAATTTTGTAGCTGCACAAATGATTGTCTACATTCCTTCCAGATATTTCCATCGCAATTTTAACCATTTGTATAAAATAATGCTGTACATCAATAACATACGTAACTTAAAATTCCATAAGACAAAGGAAAAAATGTTTGATTCCTACGTGCAGCGTAGACAGATGTGTGGTCCATGTGTACACTGAGTTCCAGTATATTTCTTTTCCAAGACCAGAGATAATACGGCCCAAATACTGTGGTATCTTAATCGCTTCAAGTGTCCAATGGAAAGCAGAAAATCATATTACTTTATTACACACACGCTGCTGATAATACATCCTATGAGATATTTTTTCCAAGGGCATATACTTCTGCATATAATCAATCCCTATTTATACATTTCTACGTTGGCAAACAGTTACATGAACATTGCTCTCCAGATATCCCACTAGATACCGTAGATATCCCACCATAAGTTCAGGCACAGTGCTTACGTTTGGCAGATTTCAGTTTTCTTAAAAACCACCCCTACCTTATGCAGAGAAGGTGAGTCAGCGTATGAATATAAACCTGTTTTCTTTAAGAGAGGATCTTCACACAAAATTAAAACAGGGAATAATTATTGTCTGATAAAACGTATGGCAGTCGAACAGGTTAGCGCCCGAGGATGGCTATTACCCCCGAGCCTGTGGAGGCTGCAACGAAAGATGGAGGGGGGGGGGGGGGGAGGAGGGTGGTTTGATGGCCTGTAGCCCTATTTCCTGGTTAGATTGGTAACATTAGTTTTAGTCGATGAACACATTTTCTCATGAGCTGCATTATGTTGCTTCTCTCCACAAAGCGAGAACCGTTGCATCGTATGTTCAAAGTGTCGGACATAAAACTAAAATAATTTATGACTAGCGCCATGTCGCAGGAAACCGTAAATTCTGTTTTTATAATAAACAAATAAATACTGTCTGGATCAGTTCTTTTATTACCGACTACACCGACCACCGGTTTCAATCTGCGCTGCAGATCATATTCAGGTACGTCGAGTTGGAACAGAAAATGCCCGAACGTAATTCTAACGTAAAAGTTGCCTTTAGGACTAAAAGTGCGTTGGAGTACATGGCTCATCGTAACATTTCACGAGGAAAGAGTAAGTATTTACATTCCGGTGTTCGTTAGATAACGCGTCAAAAGAACTACCTCGGACAGACAGGACAAACATTTAAAACGCGCTTTAATGAACATACGCTTACACAAAGTAAAGCTGCGCGGGTATGCAATTATCAACATGCAAAGGCGATATGACCAGCATTGACAATGAAATTGAGATTTTTCTTGGGGAAACAGAGGGCCGTGCCTTGACGTGCTTGAGGAATTTGAAATGTATACCGCAAAAAGAAAAGAATCTGACAAGAATCTTAACGAACAGAATGAATTTTCCCATAATATTTACTTTATTTACGATGAGGTTCTCCAGTAAATACGCAGTGCCTGGTGTTTCTCCTCGGTCCAAAAGTATGAATCTATTTATCTTGCTGTCTAGCCGAGGTGGAAAGTAACCGGCGCAGACTGCAGCCTGTGATACACACAAACACATTACTGCAGTGCTCGTCACTCAACCAGCTGTGGTCGGTGGCACACACTAACGGCCACTCTTTTATATCTCTCACATTATTATCATTAAACGCTTTTGTAATTTGTAGTATTTATAAAAAAAACTATTATTCTTTTTTTTTTTTTTTTTGTAATTGTAATCCCCCGTCTCCCGCTTTTTACCTTACAGTAGTGGTCCTCAGTATATTTGTATTCTCCATCATTAAAATGAAGGCCAATTCTTAAATCTATATTTTAAAGTATACAAAAAATGGTGCAAATGGCTCTGAGCACTATGGGACTTAACATCTGAGGTCATCAGTCCCCTAGAACTCAGAACTATTTAAACCTAACTAACCTAAGGACATCACACACATCCATGCCCGAGGCAGGATTCGAACCTGCGACCGTAGCGGTCGCGCGGTTCCAGACTGAAGCGGCTAGAACCGCTCAGCCACACCGGCCGGCTAAAGTATACAAATGAGAACGAAAATGTACGATGCACACTGAACTGTGAGGGTTTTTTGCAACTGTTTTTAATATTTTTTTATTTGATATCATACATACGAAGATCTGTTTCATGAATATGTCTTTTAATCTCTGAGGAGGTGATGGAGGAATGTCTTCGATGATTGTTCTAATATACTAGTCTATGAAATAGCCACATGTCACGTGCCTATACAAAATTCTTGAGCCTGTGACATACGAAGCCTTTGCACTTTACGTTAGTTGACATACTGCACTTTGCGGCGCCAGGTATTTGTGTGCAGTCATAATATTCTGCTTTTAAATGTGCAGCCTCTGGTAGTAATGTTTGCAATGTCACTTGTTTTCATTTTTATTATTCTTTCCTCTTTTTCCTGTTCCAACTAGACTTGAAAATGATCTGCAGAGCACATTGAAACCAATAGTCAGTAGTAGAAGAAGTGTTGCAGACAGTGTTAGTTTCTTTACTAATAGCTGTACCCCGCCACACTTTGCTTGAAAGGAAAAAGAAAGTACACGTTTCTAATACATGTGGAACTGGATATACGTCATAATCTCCTCCTATCCCCTTTCTCTGTCCATCATCCCTTCCCCCTTTCGTTTTCCATCTCCTCCCACTTTCTCTGTCCATCTTCTCGCTCCCCCTCTTTCTCTCTCGTTCTCTCTCCATCTGCTCCTGCCTCCTCACTATCACCCTCTCTCAATCCATCACCTCCTCCCCCATTCTTTGTCCATCTTCCACCTCTCCCTCCATCTCCTCCTGCCCCTCTCCCTGCCCATCTTCTCCTTCCCGTTTTCTATGCACATTCCCTCTGTCCACTTTTCTTCACCCCTCTCTCCGGCTTTGAGCCTTGTTTATGTTATTGCAAATTGTGATCCTGTACATACAAGTTCTCTCTTTGTTAACGACGTTCCGCTATTGTTTATTTTATAAATACATTTATACAGGGTGTCCCAGCTATCTTGTCCACCCAAAATATCTCTGGAACAATAACAGCTATTGGGAAACGACTTTCACCGGTATCAATGTAGGGCTGGGGCCCATGAATGTACATATTTGGAAACATTCTAAAACGAAAGCATATGTGTTTTTTAACACAAACTTATGTTTTTTAAAATGGACCTCCTATATTTTTTCTTCAGCAATCCATAGCATGACAAAGAACATACACAATGGCGTTAATTGCATCGCAATATTCCCATTACATCCCGAGATATTGAGACGCGAAGTTGACGCTTGAAACACCCAACATGCGCTGCTAGCGCCACGTCCTGAGGCTCGGGCGTGAACCCCATGCTGCCCGTAATCGCAATGTGATTGACATGCCTAATCACACTTCCATACTTATCAAGAGGTCCGAAACGAATAATACGGTCTGCTGCCATCCTGCATTAACGTCGTACATTCCGGCAGGTATTTATCCCATAGGCTAGGAGTGATGCGGCTCTGTGATATATCTGTGTAGCGCAACGTTAGTCACAAAGTTAACTTCACTTATCGTTAATCCGTTACTAAAACGGTAATGCCGTTCAACGATAAAACTTTACTTTATTGTAGATCTAGCGCAAGTGACAGTTAATCATTCACTCGTAATAGTAAAATTCATGTTGATGGTTTTAGTGAAACGAGCAAGTGGACTAAATGTTTTACCGTTGTTTCGGACTCTTGATAAGTATGGAGATGTGATTACACATGTCAATCACATCGCGATTACGGGCAGCATGGGGTTCACGCCTGAGCCTCAGGACGTGCGCTAGCAGCGCATTTCGGGTGTTTCAAGCGTCAACTTCGCGTCTCAATATCTCGGGATGTAATGGGAATATTGCGATGCAATCAACGCCATTGTGTATGTGCTTTGTCATGCTATGGATTGCTGAAGAAAAGATATAGGAGGTCCATTTAAAAAAACATAAGTTTGTGTTAAAAAACACATATGCTTTCGTTTTAGAATGTTTCCAAATATGTACATTCATGGGCCCCAGCCCTACATCGATACCGGTGAAAGTCGTTTTCCAATAGCTGTTATTGTTCCAGAGATATTTTGGGTGGACAAGATAGCTGGGACACCCTGTATATTAAAATGTATACAGGGTGTTACAAAAAGGTACGGCCAAACTTTCAGGAAACATCGCTCACACACAAAGAAAGAAAATATGTTATGTGGACACGTGTCCGGAAACGATTACTTTCCATGTTAGAGCTCATTTCATTACTTCTCTTCAAATCACATTAATCATGGAATGGAAACACACAGCAACAGAACGTACCAGCGTGACTTCAAACACTTTGTTACAGGAAATGTTCAAAATGTCCTCCGTTAGCGAGGATACATGCATCCAACCTCCGTCGCATGGAATCCCTGATGCGCTGATGCAGCCCTGGAGAACGGCGTATTGTACCACAGCCGTCCACAATACGAGCACGAAAGTCTACCGGGGTTGCGTAGACAAGAGCTTTCAAATGCTCCCATAAATGAAAGTGAAGAGGGTTGAGGTCAGGAGAGCGTGGAGGCCATGGAATTGGTCCGCCTCTACCAATCCATCGGTCACCGAATCTGTTGTTGAGAAGCGTACGAACACTTCGACTGAAATGTGCAGCAGCTCCATCGTGCGTGAACCACATGTTGTGCCGTACTTGTAAAGGCACATGTTCTAGCAGCACAGGTAGAGTATCCCGTACGAAATCATGATAACATCCTCCATTGAGCGTAGGTGGATGAAACTAAAATGAGCTCTAACATGGAAATTAAGCGTTTCCGGACACATGTCCACATAACATCTTTTCTTTATTTGTGTGTGAGGAATGTTTCCTGAAAGTTTGGCCGTACCTTTTTGTAACACCCTGTATAGTCTATATGTGTCTAAACGTTTATTACAGTAACGTGTGAGAATCTGAAGCAAATCGGAAAAGGACATTCTTGAATTTTTTGTATCAATGTTTTTCCCTTTTGTGTGTGTGTATGTGTGTGTGTGTGTGTGTGTGTGTGTGTGTGTGTGTGTGTTAAAAATATACATATATTAAATAACTAGCTACCTAAAAATAGGCCATATTAGAATTTAATGTTGTGTCAATATTTCAAAACAATCGGTCAAGAACATTCGGAGATGAAAGATTTTGAACAAACCAACATTTACTTTTTATAACTTTCGAAGCAAACGCTCATGAACTTCCGTTTTGAACAAACGAAGATTTAGACTATAATTTATGTATGTTCAATATTTTTAGGATGAAGTATAGAATCAACTTTAAGCCAAACACCTACAAAGCAGAAGAAATTGTGCTTCACTTGTATGCGAAGTTTATGTAGGCCATCCGCTGATAAAAGATTCTAATAGTAGTTAATTACATGGCTGGCATATTTAGAACTTGCAAGATGAAAAGTATGGGGACAGTTTCGCTCGGAGTGTTTCTCCCTATTACTACGAGCGTGTCAGTGATGAAAATGAAATATTAGCTATTCGCGGTAATAATGAAGATTAAAGAAGATTAGTATTTTTAAATCCGATTGACTACAAAGTAATTAGAGACACAGAACAAAATTGGATTGGAAAAACTGGCATTCGTCTTAATCTGATTAGGAACACTGTGAAACACCTGCGTTTGGGTGTCCCAACTTGGATTTCACCCCAGGTCCTACCTAATGTACGTTCAGTGACAACATGTTTTCCAGTTTTTACAGATTTTCCGTAATATAGCCATCACTAACTGTCTCTGCAGCAGATAACTTCAGTAGTTTCCTTCAGCGTAAAACTGATCAGACTAATTTTTCAGTGGAAAACCGAAAACATTTAAACAACCTCGACGAAAACTCATGTACTCTTCTCAAGCATCTAAATTCTTCTAAGCACAATACGCTGATGTAATGAGCATTTGATTACATATTTATACGAAGCTCGTATATTTAGTGTGCCATAAGTTGGGTAGATTATTAGGACACTAATTCCACGTCTAAAATCCCGACCTTATGAATACTTCTTCGTTAAGATGTATTTTGCAAGTGCAATATTACGTTTTACGTAAGGTATGATTTGTAAAACTGTGGTGTGCTAGTGTTGATTTTAAATATGTATCTCCTACATTAAACTGTCCCTCCTTTCGTTTGTTGACAAAGCTATTTGATACAACTACATTTATATGCGATTTAGTTATGGGCCTTGCATCGATACAGGGAATAGAGAGATGTCGTATGAGACAACATCGATGGTAGCTCATAAAGCCAAAGTGTCACCTGCTTATTCAGATTTATGTAAAATACATCCGTGCATTACAATCGTTTTATTGATGGCTGCATTTGCAAGTCGAAAGTAGCGGTGTTACGCAATGGATGTGTTGTGATCTACATATTGATAGCATGACTGCCTCATAATTCTCTCATACTCAGAACCTGTAAAGCATCTGCTCGCCATCTGTGAGAATTCTCATCAGCACAAATTCTGTTCTTTTCCCGGAAGAGTTACGTTCCTTACCAGACTCCTGTTTCTGAATCGGAGGGAGGACTCTGCATTGTTTGCCTCACTTGGAGTAAGCCTGTTCACCGTTTTTTCCTTCTTTACAATGGCACCTTTTTACTTCTACAGAGCGGATGATTCTCACATGCACTCGAAAAAATGAACACGTTTTGTCGTCAGTATGTTCAATCATTTGATGCAATCCACAATGTATTCTTGTTCTGTGCTTACCTCCTCATCGGTATGTGCCTACTGTACGCTTAATACTTAATAATATGTTTTATACGCCGTTATCCAAATCGTGCCTCTAATTTATCCCCTGTACCGCTGCTTCCATTTGCAAACGACGTAATCCTGCAGCCTATACTCTACCAGTGTAGCAAGCAGCATATTTTCGTAAAGAAGCGTCGTTGCTCTTACATTTCTTTAGCTGTGTACAATTATGAGACTTCTTTTAATATTTAATCATATTTTTATGTACATTCTACTTTTAAACTGTTCATTTATTTATCCGATTTCTTAGTTGTTTTTACTCATTTTGTGACTCTTTTTTCTTGGGTATGCGCGCTGAAGACATAGCTTCCTTATACATCATCCCAAACAATTACAGCTAGGTTCGCACAGTAAAGTGTTCTCATCTACTCTTTATAACGTCTCTTCATTTTGCGCTTTCTTTCTTTCACTTACTTAAATATGTATATTTATACAAAGATTTATTTCATGCACAAAATTTCAAATGTTACCAATGTCTTCTGATTTTCCTATTATCCGCAACACACTCACATTCAAAGCGGCGATCCGTCCAGGCTTCCCACAGTACTTTATGTCAGTATTTGGAGCATTAAAATTTACTTTTGAAAGAAGTCTGCGACCATTTTGTATTTTTCTTCGACCAGATAAGAACCCCCTGAGCTACAAAAACAGTGCGAATTACCATTAACAATTTATTCTCGAATTGTTCTGCAGAGAGTTGTATGCTAAGACGTTCATGTATATTCTGATGATCAAGAAATGCTATTTCTCCTTGCGTTACTTACCAGATTTCAGGGATGGCAATATAATCGCCTCCTGGTTTTCAGTAGGCCTTCTAAAAGTCGAGCTTCACATTTTAAGTAGTCCAAGAAGACAAGTGAGTAAATGCGGGGAAAACACCGTCTTGAAAATTATGGAAAAAAAAGTCTTCCCTGCTTCTTAATTACGAAGCAAGTAGAATCTGTACTGAGCGAGGAAAACTTGTTTCAGACGGATTAGAGATATATCGACCAGTAGCTCGCGTTGATCAGGCTCAGACGAGAGGGAAGGATTTGACTGCATACGTTGCTCTCGCACTTGTGAACTGATTATACTTGGGTTCTCTAAATTTAGGAGGAACCAGTGAGAATCGTTTGTTATCCCTACCTTTAGCGAACTAAGTTGAAGTTCTGCGACTAATCGTCTGCTAACTGACGAGACGTATGGGATTTGTGAGTGTTCTGTCCCATGGATTTCGAGCTCACTTAACGAATGTTCCACAAATATGGAGCAAACGATCGACAGCGCTCTTTTTTAAGAAACTATTCCGACGCCCATTGAAGTTATTTAGGGAAGCCCTAACAGTGAAAAAATTATGACAAAAAGTAAATTCAGACTTGAAATATCCTGAGATGTGGAATTTTTAGTCAGTAGCAGAGGACGCCATTGTGTGTCATATTGGAATTCGAACGTATATTCCAGCCTCCAGATAAACAATCCGTCGACGCACCACGAAACGACTCGAGACTTTAATTCGTCGCTAGTTGAGCTTGCGTGAAGCTTCGATATGTGAGGCGTGTTAGAATAGTGTAGCTGGTAGCGCAGTGCCCAGCAAATATTGTAACTTAAAATGCCTTGCGTATTCATAGTTCCCCCATCAGATAACTGAACCAGACACGGTATAACAAAAACAAAAACTTCTGGTTTAGTAACTTGAAAGATGCGTTAAATGGTTCAAATGGCTGTGAGCACTATGGGACTTAACATCTATGGTCATCGGTCCCCTAGAACTTAGAACTATTTAAACCTAACTAACCTAAGGACATCACACAACACCCAGTCGTCACGAGGCAGAGAAAATCCCTGACCCCGCTGGGAATCGAACCGGGGAACCCGGGCGTGGGAAGCGAGAACGCTACCGCACGACCACGAGCTGCGGGCAGATGCGTTAAATCTGCCCCGTGTTTTACAGTAGTAAGTCATTAGAGAAAGCCTAATTTTCTCTAACGGCTGCTTATCTTAACAAAAAAAAAAACAAAAAAAACAGCAACTTAATGCTCCATATTATCTTTTCTCTATCATCAGTGGTTCATCCATTGCATTTCGCCGTAGAGCGCTTTTTCGATAGTAACAAGCTAGATTAGATATTTTTGGAGGAAACGGTGCCAATACTGGCACCGAGCTAATTCGACAATGTTTTGTGAAAGTCACCATGGCATCAAGTCGTTGTTTCTCTTGAATGCTATGACTTGAATTGATTAGTACACATTTTTTGATACACTGATTAATGTAACAGCTTTTGTAACTGCAATTAAACAATGTGACGCATATCTTCATTATTTAATGATTTTCAGAAAAAGAGCTTACGTTCTGCAATTGATTGTCAACTCTGTATACATTCCTGACAGAATCACTTCATGCTTTCTGCTTATAACTAAGCATACACAATCCCCTTGTTGTATTAGTTACTCCTCTAATATGTCGATCCGTTTCTCTTTCAAGTCCTCATGTAGATTCTGTCCAATATGTCACTTAGAACGCTAAACAACGTAGATCAGGTCAGTCGTGAGAACAGCATGGTGTCATGAGAGTTGGATACATGCAGCAAAGAAAACGACCTGGAGTGCTACTTGCAATAAACAGTCACTATTCGTAATCTCTTTTGTCCCCGTCGTCCTGTTCGTCGCCTGCATTGTCAAATACCGTTGACGGCAGCTCTTTTTGTACAGTCAAGAAACAGGAAAGAGAGTGTCACGGATATGAGACGCGAGTTGGGGTGGCAATCATTAAAACAAAGTCGTTTTCATTGCGGCGAGATCATTTCACGAATTTTCAATCGCCAGCTATCCCCTTGGAATGCGACAGATTCTCTTGGCGTCCACGAACCTAGGAAGAAATGATCATCGTAATAATATAACAAAAGTCAGAGCTCACGTTATGAGAGATTTAAGTGTTAAATCATTTTTCCCACGCGCTTTTCGGTAGTGGAACTGTATAGTTTGAAAGTGGCTCGATGAACCGTCTGCCAGGTACTTAATTATGAATTGCAGAGCAGTGAAGTAGATGTAAATGAAGATTGCAGTAGATAAATGCCGTATAGCAAGAGCATCATTGACAGGAAGAGTCTTTATACTCTGTCAAAAACGTATCATTATTCGCATTCGTCGGTCAACTCTGGTTTTTCCGAAAAGGTTTGTGATACTTTTTTTTTTTTGGCAGAGTTGGGAGGGGGTGATAATGTTCTGACTGATTTGCTACGGCCCGCCACGATTTCCTCTCCTGTGCCAACTCGTTTATCTCCGAGCAGCTCTTACACCCAGCGTCCTAAATTTTCTGTTGGATGAATCCCAATGTTCTACAGTTTTTGTCCACTATAGCTCCGCCAAGTATCATACAGCTTATTCCCTGCTGTATTAACACGTGTCCCATCATCCTGTCCCTTCTTCTTATCAGTGTTTTACATATGTTCCTTTCCTCGCCACTTCTGTTAATCTCCTCATTCCTTATCATTACACCAGATTTTCAAAATCTTCTGTGGCGCCACATCTCAGACGCTTCTTTCTATTATTTTCTGGTGTTCTCACAGTCCATGACTCACTATCATACAATTCTGTGCTCCAAACGTGTATTCTCAGTAATGTCTCCCTCAAACTAAGGCCTAAACTTGATATTAGAAGTCTTTCAGCGATAAAATCATTACTTGCCTGCATCGCTTCTAGATTCGTCCCTCATGCGTAATTTTGCTCCCAAGCTAGTAGAATTCTTTCACTTCGTCTACGTCATGGTTGCAATTTTGGTGTTAAGTCTGTCGCTAATCTCGTTTCTGCTACTCTTCGTTAGCCTTATGTTGTTTTTCGCTTGGACTCATTCCATATTCTGTGTTAATAGAGCATTCTGTTCAACAGGTCCTGTAATACTGCAGCGGCGCGGTTACGTTCGTCCATTACCTGCACCTACCTGTGAACTCGTTGCAGCAGATCGCCGGTAGGAAAGCCGAGCAGAAACTTACCGTACTGCAACTCGCACCAGGCTGCATACAACGTACCTATTCTAAGGATCGGGAAAAGGTCTTAATTTTGAAAGAAAGGTGGAAATACTGGCAAAACTTCGTTGTATTCTGAACCTTGAGATGTACACGTTCACTGCCAAGCCCGTGCTAGTCTTAACACAGTCGTGCACAAACCCTTTCTTTCACGTTAGTAAGTTTATGGTAATGTATTTCCCGAAATCTGAACAGCTACTAAGAACGGATCGTTCTTAAATGAAAATGCTCGCCATAATCCACTCAAGTTTTTAGTCACCGATCTGCTCAATATACCACGCGGAATTACTGTCTTTTCTCGTACACAAAATTGCTTAAAAATCCGTACTTTCTAAAAAAACACAAAGAAATAAATATGCCTTCACTTCAAAACAAAAAAATGGCTCTGAGCACTATGGGACTTAACTTCTGAGGTCATCAGTCCCCTAGAACATAGAACTACTTAAACCTAACTAAACTAAGGACATCACACACATCCATGCCCAGGCAGGATTCGAACCTGCGACCGTAGCGCCAGCGCGGTTCCAGACTGTAGCCCCTAGAACCGCTCGGCCACCACGGCCAGTTCACTTAAAACACTTTTGAAACATGAAGCACAACTAAAACCAGCAAATTATAACTTCCTTCGAGCTCATACTATACATTTACGACAGTGCCATTGAAAGGCTGGGCTCCGACTACCTTAGACTGCTGTAAGAATTCTATTATCTCCAAGAGAAAAGACTCGTGAAGAATACTCCATTCGGATTGGCAGTTTTCTTTAAGACCAATACAAAAAAAAATTATTCTCCCGCGTTAATCTACGCTTTTTATGACTAACCAGTCAACAAATAACACACTTTCGAACGGTATTTTTCCCCGAAATAAATATTTAAATTCTAATATTTTGTTTATACTTTACGTTATTAAGTACTTTCATTTGCACTCAAATTAGCTTTCCTTTTACCATAAACTTACTTAACATATTATGATACAAAATTCCGCGTCGTCTGCATACACACTGTCCAGAATCGCGTTTTTTGCTACGGTCGCAGGTTCGAATCCTGCCTCGGGCATGGATGTGCGTGATGTCCTTAGATTAGTTAGGTTTAAGTAGTTCTAAGTCTAGGGGACTGATGACCTCAGATGTTAAGTCCCATGGTCCTCAGAGCCATTTGAACCATTTTTGCATTCACACTGTCTTACGACTTTCTCACACTACTTCGTACAGCGTTCATCAGTAGAACAATGGTCTACATGTTTACTTTAGACCACATTAACGCATCATTCACACTAGTAAAAGCATATACATAACTGTACAAACATAAAATAAACAATAAAGCCGGCTGGTCCTGGCGGAGGTTCGAGTCCTCCCTCGGGCATGGGTGTGTCTGTGTTTGTCTTTAGGATAATTCAACTTAAGTAGTGTGTAAGGTTAGGGACTGATGATCTTAGCAGTTAAGTCCCATAAGATTTCACACACATTTGAGCATTTTTTTGACAATAAAGCCTTCAAGAAATAAACAGAAGAATTCACGAAAACATTCTCTTGAGCTATTTCTTGAATGTCCTTGTGCACTACTGGACTCTGGTAGTCAAAATTCTTAACTACATTATAGTTCTTTCTATTGACTCTTGTCCGCTACTGCCCTCTAGCAGCAGAAAATTGGAACTACATACTCGACTTAACAGGCTTCATACCATCTGTCACTTTGCACGCATGAGTCATTCTACCGATACACAGGCTCTAGACAGGAGCGATGTAAGGTGCCACGCCTCAGTACATCCTGGTTTTTACTGAGTATAGCAATATCAACCGGGAATCTTATCATTAATATTCGTTCACTCCGAATTTTAAGTAAGCTCCTGAGCAATTCCCTTAACTTCCTCATTACTCCTTCGATTGTTATTTACCCCTGATTATTGATATATATCCAAGCGACTGTTTCAAACCACCACATCCTTCCCCTCCCCGTGCAACTAGCTGCAGATAGTGCCGTTGAACTAAGGTTGTTCATCGACGTAGGCCAAGTAGTGAACGCCGCCTTGCATTCTTTGATATGAGCAACAGCTTAAGGAAGGCACAGGAGACGTGCTGGACGGACGCGGATTCCGTGTTGCGGCTCTCGCTGCCTCTGGCGCTGTCCTTGCCCACGACGACCCCGAGCGAGGCCAGGCATTACCGGCGGCGCCGTGTAACGGGAGGTAACGTTACTCCGCTGCCACGAGCTCCTCGCGTTACGCGTTCCGCCTGCGCCTAGACCAGTGGCGGGCAAGGTCGGCGGTCAGCGCCACCTGCTGTCACGACGGCGCACGCTTCTTCAGGTCGGGAGCGCGACACGCGACCACGAGCCACAAGTGGCGTAGCGACGGACGTTGCCTGCCACACAGTAGCAGTCTTGTCGCACTACTTGAGAAGACTGTCCCTAACTGTTAACAAGATGATTAAAAAAAACTATCAAATTTCTCCAAACATTTTTGTGCATGATTCTGCGACGTTCTTCATAATTCAGATCGATTCCGTATTTCTGGATTTCCAGAAGGCTTTTGACACTGTACCACACAAGCGGCTCGTATTGAAATTGCGTGCTTATGGAATATCGTCTCAGTTATGTGACTGGATCTCTGATTTCCTGTGTGAGAGTTCTCAGTTCGTAGTAATTAACCGAGAGTCATAGAGTAAAACAGAAGTGATTTCTGGCGTTCCCCAAGGTAGTGTTACAGGCCCTTTGCTGTTCCTGATCTATATAAACGATTTGGGAGACAATATGAGCAGCCGTCTTTGGTTGTTTGCAGATGATACTGTCGTTTATCGACTAATAAACAAACTGCAAAACGATTTAGAAAAAATATCTGAATGGTGCGAAAAGTGGCAGTTGACCCTGAACAACGAAAAGTGTGAGGTCACTCACATGAGTGCTAAAAGGAACTCGTTAAACTTCGGTTACACGATAAATCAGTCTAATCTAAAAGCCGTAAATTCAACTAAACACCTAGGTATTACAATTACGAACAACTTAAACTGAATGAAAATGTTGTGGGAAAGGCGAACCAAAGACTGCGTTTTATTGGTAGGACACTTAGAAAATGTAACAGATCTACTAAGGAGACTGCCTACACTACGCTTGTCCGTCCTCTTTTAGAATACTGTTGCGCGGTGTGGGATCCTTACCAGATAGGACTGACGGAGTACATCGAAATAGTTCAAAGAATGGCAACACGTTTTGTATTATCCAGAAATATGGGAGAGAGTGTCACAGAAATGATAGAGGATTTGGGCTGGAAATTGTTAAAAGAAAGGCGTTTTTTCGTTGCGACGGAATCTTCTGACGAAATTCCAATCACCAACTTTCTCCTCCGAATACGAAAATATTTTGTTGACACCGACCTACATAGGGAGGAACGATCACCACGATAAAATAAGGGAAATCAGAGGTCGTACGGAAAGATATAGGTGGTCATTCTTTCCGCGCGCTATACGAGATTGGAATAATAGAGAATTGTGAAGGTGGTTCGATGAACTCTCTGCCAGGCACTTCAATGTGATTTGCACAGTAATCATGTAGATGTATATGTAGATGTAGAACGGTGATTAGTAATAATGCACATCCTTGGAACGGTGGAAAATCCTATCCACCAGGAAAATTTCAAGAATCATAACTTCCTCATGGCTAACGTGAAACTTAGTACTTCCCCGCTAACTGAAGAAAACATCGCAAGACAAGATCGCTGAAACAGCGTTTTATTAGATTACCAGTTTCGACAGAGTTATTCTGCCATCATCGTATATGATATTCTGACATTTGACATACCGATGCACAGTGGTCTTCACCTTAGTAGGAAGAGTATACTGATCAGTCAGGACATTGTGAGCACCGAGTTACTATCGATATAAACTCGTGTAGGCGACTGCGCCGTCACCTGGCTAGGAATGACTGCTAGTCAGACACACACGGTGCATGAAGTATCTGTGAGCGTGCTGCCCGTGTGTAGAATGGAGAAGGCGCGCAATCTATCTGAATTTGAACGATGGTAGATGGTGATGGCCCGGAGGCTCGGCACGCATATTTTGGAAGCTGCACGACTAGTCGGGAGTATCTTCAACATGTGGTGAAACCAAGGTAAAACCACGTACGGACGTCGTGGGGTTGGGTGGCCATCCCTCATTACAGAAGTCGGACGTCGTAGGCTGGGCAGACTAGTAAAATAGGGCAAGCGGCGAATTGTGGGGCAAGTAACATCAGACTTTAATGCTGGGCGGAGTACAAGTGTGTCTGAACAACACTCCTAACGCTGTCGCATTCTGGAGGACAACGGTTCAATCCCGCGTCCGGCCATCCTGATTTAGGTTTTCCGTGATTTCCCTAAATCGTTCCAGGCAAATGCCGGGATGGTTCCTTTCAAAGTGCACGGCCGGCTTCCTTCCCCGTCCTTCCCTAATCCGATGAGACCGATGATCTCGCTGTCTGGTCTCCTTCTCCAAAACAACCCAACCCCCCCCCCCCCCTAACGATGGGCCTCCGCAGCTGACAACCCATGCCCATATATGCGCCAATGTCAGCACTATGACATCGGCAGCTACGACTGGAATGGGCACCTGACCAGCGGCACTGGGCGTTGGCGCAGTGGGAGAGCGCTGTATGGTCTGACGAATCCCAATACCTTCTTCATGATTACGACGGGAGAGCGCGAATTCGTCTTCTTCCAGGGGAACAACTCCGTGACACCTGTACAGCCGTGCGGAGACAAACTGCAGGTGGCTCCATGGATCCATTGCTCGGCAAAATCGATTGTTCCAGTGGAGTTCTTGCAAGGCACCATGACGGCCAGGGAGTATCATACGCTGGTTGCAGACCACGTACACCCATTCATGACGATCACGTTTCCCGACGGCAGTAGCATTTTTCAACAAGATAATGCGCCATGTCACAAGGCCAGAAGTGTGATGGAGTACGTCGAGGAACAGAGTGGAGAGTTCCAATTGATGTGCTGTACTCTTTCGCCCTCAACTATTCTCAACTTGCCAGATTTGAACCCAGCTAAACACTTCTAGGCGCTTCAGTCTGGGACCGCGCTACCGCTACGGTAGCCCCCCACCCCCACCCCCACCCCTACTCGGAATTTACAGAAATTAGGTGACTTATGTGGTCGATGTAGTGAAAATTCCCTCCAGTGAACTATCAAGGCCTGATTGCTTAAATCCCACAACGAGTCGCAGCTGTTATACGGGTCAAAGGTGGACATATCGACTATTAGGTAAGTGGTCATAATGTTCTGGCTGATCGGCGTGTATGGCGTGTGAAATAATTTGCGACACTGGCGGATAATACGTTGTAAAAATTTTGAAGCGTAAGAGTCGAAGATGACAACTTAGCTCTTTCGAAACTGGTCATCAGATAAAATGCATTTTAAGCAATTGTGGCTTGCGAAGTTTTCTTCGGTTATCATAAACTGCAGATCACCCCCAGACTGAACTTGAGAGGAATATATTCTCGGAATTTATTTATTTAGCCTACAGCGGAATTGGGTGTGAAATCTTATAGGACTTAACTGCTAATGTCATCAGTCGCTAAGCTTGCACACTACTTAACCTAAATTATACTAAGGACAAGCAGATACACCCATGCCCGACGGGGGACTCGAACCTCCACCGGGACCGGCGATCCATGGATGCAGTGCCTTAGACCACAGCGGAATTCTCTGTAGTGTTATGCATTATGCTGGACGTATGAGAAGAAGGTATAAAAGAAAAATATGAAACATAAGTGTGCTAGTACACTGATAAACCAAAACATTACGTTATTTTAATAGCGTGTTGCTCCAGATTGGGAGCGCAATACATCAGCGATTCTGCGTGATATGGATTCGAAAAGATTTTCACACGTTCCACAAAGTACGTCTACTCATAGGTCTCGCAGTTCCCATAAATTATGGGTCCGTGCTTTGTGGGCCTCAAGCTGGCGAGGCGACGGATAACGTCCCAGATGAGCTCCGTCGAATTCGATTCATGCAAATTTGGTGGCTAAGACGTCAAGCGAATTTAATATAAGAGTCAACAAAAAAAAACCGTTCGAAGGCTGTACGGCCCAGAATCAGTACGGCGATCAGGCAGAATCACCGTGAGCATTGACGCAATCACCCCACTGACTCACTAGGTAGAAGACACTCATTTCGTAAAACACTGTGAGTCTGATGATATCTGTAACTGCCTGCCGCAAATTCTCGTCCGACAGGAATGGTGGACCTTTCAGGGTGTTTCAAGGGACCGAAGGTGTGATAATAGCATGGGGAGAGATCAGGGTTACTTGGTAGCTGCCCGAGTGACTCCCATTTGAGTTAGTCTAACTACCGCGTTACGACATTTGCGAGATGGGTACGTGCGTTATCGTGAAGCAGAATCACTACTCACAAGAGTGGTTTCTGACAGACATGTTGCCCCATGCACATTCTTAATCCTCCGATGAATGTCTATCGGTGTTCGTCCTTCGGCAGCCAAGAAAAGACTAACAGCACACTGGCCCTGCTTGGATGCATTTGGTAATAACGTCGCCATAGTTCACGTTTCTGCATTTACCACACGCACGTCGTAAGGAAACGAATGCCACGCTAAACCATTGCTTACATGTCGGCGCTCATATATCCGCAACGGAGTCGCTCCACGTAGCATTTACGCTGCAGTAACGCCCTCAAACGGAAACTTATTGATATCCCCTTGTATCACGCTCCTCAAACCACCGTAGTAGCCGGTCGGAGTGGCCGAGCGGTTCTAGGCGCTACAGTCTGGAACTGCGCGACCGCTTCGTCGCAGGTTCGAATCCTGCCTCGGGCATGGATGTGTGTGATGTCCTTAGGTTAGTTAGGTTAAAGTAGTTCTACGTTCTAGGGGACTGATGACCTCAGAAGTTAAGTCCCATAGTGCTCAGAGCCATTTGAACGATTTTTGAACCACCGTAGTGCGATTGTGGCTAGTTCTCATACTGCAGATGCCATTGCCGTTGGGGAAGATACCAAGCTTGAAAGGGTGTAATAATGTTCGCAATGCCCCAGTTATCACTGTACCTTCGACTACTAGCACACGTGTCCTGTAAGCCCGGATGAATGTTCCCCATACCATAATACTGCCCCCCATAGGACTGAATGACGGCGTATCTGTACACGATGTGTCAGGAAATGTGTGTCATCCTACCAGGCGACACTTTTCCATTGATCTACGGTTCAATCTGAGTCACCCCTTGCCCACTGTAATCGTAATTGACGATGTTGTTGAACTAGCATGGAACACGTTACGGGCCAACTGCTCCGAAACCTCATGAAAAATAAAAAGCGCTAGATGTAATCTGAAACACTCTTGCCTGCGACAGCAACGTACTCTGGCATCGGATCTGCCACAGATCTGCTGGCCGGTGTGGCCGAGCGGTTCTAGGCGCTACAGTCCGGAACCGCGCGACCGCTACGGTCGCAGGTTCGAATCCTGCCTCGGGCATGGCTATTTGTGATGTCCTTAGGTTTAAGTAGTTCTATGTTCTAGGGGACTGATGACCTCCGGAGTTAAGTACAATAGTGCTCAGAACCATTTGCCACAGATCTCAGCCTAATCTGGTTTACAGAGTGGGCATGCCTGCGACCTCCACGTTCTGTAGTGGAGCACATATCCGCAAGACAGTACAACGTGAACAACCGACCAGCTTCGCCCTTTGCGAGATGTTCCTCTCAAAACGCCGGGCTATATCAATCTGCCATCTGTCAAGGTCGGCTATGTCATTGGGTTTCCCATTTGCCGCCCGTAAAGTCACTAGAATAACTTCCCAGTCATCTCTCCTTCGTTTATAAATTTTCCATATCACTTCATATGGCTGCAAACGCCATCTTGCGTTAGACATTGATCATAATGTTTTGGTTTATCGCCATATGTGGTCTATATGGTGAAGTAGTTTAAGAGAGAAACAGTTATATTAAATTTTAGTTTCTCAAACCAGCCTTGCAGCATCAACGGTCGCTTATTAAGGCCTTCGTATTGCCTGTAAATGATGGTCTACTACACCCTCCCCCCCCTCCCCCTCCCGCATGGCGTCTTGGATAATCTATTGTGTGTTACCTTACTGTGTGTTGCCGTATCTGCAACATGGGCTGGGTACTTACAAACGCTATAATATGTTGTTGTTGTTGTTGTGGTCTTCAGTCCTGAGACTGGTTTGATGCAGCTCTCCATGCTACTCTATCCTGTGCCAGCTTTTTGATCTCCCAGTACCTACTGCAACCTACATCCTTCTGAATCTGCTTAGTGTATTCATCTCTTGGTCTCCCTCTACGATTTTTACCCTCCACGCTGCCCTCCAATACTAAATTGGTGATCCCTTGATGCCTCAGAACATGTCCTACCAACCGATCCCTTCTTCTGGTCAAGTTGTGCCACAAACTTCTCTTCTCCCCAATCCTATTCAATACTTCCTCATTAGTTATGTGATCTACCCATCTAATCTTCAGCATTCTTCTGTAGCACCACATTTCGAAAGCTTCTATTCTCTTCTTATCCAAACTATTTATCGTCCATGTTTCACTTCCATACATGGCTACACTCCATACAAATACTTTCAGAAATGACTTCCTGACACTTAAATCAATACTGGATGTTAACAAATTTCTCTTCTTCAGAAACGCTTTCCTTGCCATTGCCAGCCTACATTTTATATCCTCTCTACTTCGACCGTCATCAGTTATTTTGCTCCCCAAATAGCAAAACTCCTTTACAACTTTAAGTGCCTCATTTCCTAATCTAATTCCCTCAGCATCACCCGACTTAATTAGACTACATTCCATTATCCTTGTTTTGCTTTTGTTGATGTTCATCTTATATCCTCCTTTCAAGACACTGTCCATTCCATTCAACTGCTCTTCCAAGTCCTTTGCTGTCTCTGACAGAATTACAATGTCATCGGCGAACCTCAAAGTTTTTATTTCTTCTCCATGGACTTTAACACCTACTCCGAATTTTTCTTTTGTTTCCTTTACTGCTTGCTCAATATACAGATTGAACAACATCGGGGAGAGGCTACAACCCTGTCTTACGCCCTTCCCAACCACTGCTTCCCTTTCATGTCCCTCGACTCTTATAACTGCCATCTGGTTTCTGTACAAATTGTAAATAGCCTTTCGCTCCCAGTATTTTACCCCTGACACCTTTAGAATTTGAAAGAGAGTATTCCAATCAACATTGTCAAAAGCTTTCTCTAAGTCTACAAATGCTAGAAACGTAGGTTTGCCTTTCCTTAATCTTTCTTCTAAGATAAGTCGTAAGGTCAGTATTGCCCCACGTGTTCCAGTGTTTCTACGGAATAATATGTACGAATTCTATTATCTGTCATCCACCTAAGTTGAGGTTAATCAAAGCCTGCTTGTTTAATGCGTGTGTTTAGGTGCTTCCTGGACCTACACCTACTCCCATTTATGGCGTGTATCAGATCCTCCATAAAGATGTACTACAGCAACTTTTATTGCTGGTTGTTTGGGTTTTTTACGCTGGGACATAGCAGATGGGGATATAGTCATGTAGGGGAACCTCGGATTTGTCGAGTATTTCCTCATGTAACCAAGCTTCCTGTCTTTTCTTCTTCTTCTTCTTCTTCTTCTTCTTCTTCTTCTTCGAGTACGCATGGAGCGATGTTGTTTAGAGTTGGAAGCCAGTACTCTCGTTACGGTTTTAGAAAGCTTGTAATCGTACTGGTTCTTGTATTGAGTTGGGTGCTGAGCTTCCTAGTATGATTGCTGTTTATCCACGTAGGAGGAAAATATTCTAAAACGTGGAACTACGAAGACATTCCGTCATTTTTCAGCTATGCAACCAGGATATCTTTAGTCTTGATGATTAGTCATAATGCGAGCCCGTAAATTGATAGAACACCATTTCCGCTAGAAAAAGTCAAGAACTGTAGCTACCACGTTGCTGATGTGGAACTTTGTGCCCCGCCTTACAATTAGCATAATCACTTCTCATGAGCAAAACAGTACTGATTATACAAGTCACCACAATTTTCGCAAGTACCTTTCTGGGCATTCTTTTAATACGTTTATTTATAAAAATGTATGCAGGGACTCATTCTTCAGCGAATATCGAAAAGATCATTCGCTACGATAGTGACGCTCTCACTTAGCTGTTATAGTTCTGTTACATTGAGAATTTCAGCTTTTGGAAGCATAATACGTATCGTACTCGGGACATCATAACAAATGCTTTACTTTTTACATATATGAAACTAACAAAATTATTAGTTGCTTTTCACTTTCAGTGACAATGGCCCCACAGTTGTACAGACCGTTTTCTTAATTACATAATTGTCTTTAATAACGCAATAACTCGAAATCGTTACAGTCGCTATTATGAATTACTGAGTCCATTCAATGCTTGCTGCAATCGCTTTTCTCAAAAACTTGGAGAAGAAGAACTTTGTAACAGCAGCGGTAAAGACGGAAACAATGAAGCAATAATAAGCTGCAGCAAGGGACCGCAGATGACCGTCTGTATACATTTAAAAAAATCTGCCATCTGTATGTAGACGGAGGTTAACAATTCGGCGACTTGGTACAGCGAATATTAATTTACATTACAGGAAGGGAGACAGCAGGCTTTGAGCAGCGAAACTGAAATAAACGGGCAGATTCGATTACAGCCTTAATTAGTTACGATTGTTTGAATGTAACTCATAGTGAATATCTTTTAATTTTTAAGATGGGGGATTGCGAACTTCATTTCTTTCCAAGCAGCTCTTGAATATATCTCGTCAGTACCCGATTAGGAGGATAATGGAAGATCATTGAGAGTAGCACAGCGACTAAATGGCAGATTGTTTACTTCACCCGAGGACATTGCAGACTTACCTGCACGAGTCCTATTTAAGTTTTCTGCCGGTATACTGTCTTGTTAAGCATTTAAAAATTCGCAGTAGATACTGACACCTTTATTAAGGGAGCAAGACCTAAAAGTAAATGAAATTCGTAGTGTCTGACCATTAAATTTCAAGAGAAAAAATTATCTTCATTGAGCAGAGAAGCTTTTTCCGGTTAAGAGCCTCTGAAGAGATTAATAAGGTAAATTACAGGGTGTCGCACTAAATGATCCAACATTTGTTTCAGTAACAAAATATTTCCATTCTGGAAACATCTCCCAGGCTGTGGCTAAGCCATGTCTCCGCAACATCCTTTCTTTCAGGAGTGCTAGTTCTGCAAGGTTCGCAGGAGAGCTTCTGTATAGTTTGGAAGGTAGGAGACGAGGTACTGGCAGAAGTAAAGCTGTGAGGACGGGACGTGAGTCGTGCTTGGGTAGCTCAGTTGGTAGAGCACTTGCCAGCGAACGGCAAAGGTCCCGAGTTCGAGTCTCGGTCCGGCACACAGTTTTAATCTGCCAGGAAGTTTCAACAAAATATTTCTTTCAGTCGAAATACAACCTGTAAACAACGTACCTGAAGATTATAAATTTCATCTTATAACCTGCTCAGTATGATCACCATCGCGTCTACCAACACCTTCAACAGGAACTCCTACGTTCTGAATTACTGGGCGACACATATCGCGGTTACCTAGTTGCGCGCCTCAGTTATCAGCAGTCTCAATTCCATTAACGTACGATGATGCTTAGGGAAAATATTTCCGTTTTGGAATCGCCAAAGACAGAAATCAGACGGTTTCAAACTACCACTTTTCCGAGGGCAGTTTTGTCCACATGCGAAACGATTAGGAAATTGGTCTGAAATGACATTTGACTTAAAAATATGATGCATGAAATCTAAGACAACATTAGTTGTGTATGGTTTGACTCTGCTGCATGAACCAATGGTTTTTTGATCGAAATTCTTTTCCAAGAAGCTGAGCATCAAAATTATTACGTAGCATGTTTTGATAACACTCATTGTTCACTGTATATTCAAAAAATGAAGGCCCTATTATCCGATGACTTGAGGTGGCGTGATGTACCTTTTCATTAAGCATGTTTGGATTCTCGGAAGCCCAAAAGCGCACATTTTGTTTATTAACAACGTCATCAAGATGAAAGTACGCCTCACCTGAAAACCAAACATTGTGCAACAATTAGCCTTCTTTCACAGCCCATTCAGCGACGGTCATTCTTCGATGTTTGTTGTCCGTCGTGTAATTAAGCAACACTGTTATTTAGTACGGATAAAAATGCAAATTCGCTCTACAGATCGTCTACAAATCGCAACCCGTGCCGCTGTTTTCCTTATTGGTCTTCTCGGTCTTCACAGTAATGCTGCTCTGACAGCTTCGACAGTCTGTGAACGGCGAACATTGGCAGCTCGTTCGCATTTCCTCTCAAACACTGAACCACCGCTATTAAATGTTCTGTAAAACCGACTTATTGTATTAAATGAGGGCTACGATTGAGTTTTAAAATTTGCTTGAAAACGTCTTTGTGACAGCAGCCATTTTTCGTTTCATGAAAAAATAACACAGTTTTAATGCGTTGTTCAGTAGACAGTCTTCCTATGTCACCCATCTTGGAACGATACAAAAAAATAAGTGCACGCGGAAATAAAAGAAACTACACACAATAACAACTGATAACCGAAAAAACTAATTACAAAACAAATGTTGGATCATATCGTGCGCCACCCTGTATTTGAGAGCCGGCCGCAGTGGCCGAGCGGTTCTAGGCGCTTCAGTCTGAAAACGCGAGCCCGCTACGGTCGCAAGCTCGAATCCTGCCTCGGGCATGGATGTGTGAGATGTCCTTAGGTTAGTTAGATTTAGGTTGTCTTAACGTCTAGGGGACTGATAACCTCAGCTGTTAAGTCCCATAGCGCTCAGAGCCATTTGAACCATTTTGTATTTGAGACGAGCAGTATGTTGTGTGACTTGTAGACAGCAAAGTTGCATCTTTGATGTATTTTCCCAGCGTCTTGCGGTCGCCGTTAGTCGTAAGGGAGCAGAGAAGATAAGGTATAACGTCCCGTCGACATCGACGTTATTAGAGAGGGAGCAAAATCTCGGAGTGTTTCAAGGATTGCGTAGGAAATTTGGCCGTTCCCTCTGAAAGGAAGTTGCCTGAAGTGATTTAAGGATATCACGGAAAACTTAAATCTGGATGGGCGGACGCAGATTTGAACTCTTGTCCTCCCGAAGGCGAGAGCAGTGTGTTAACCGCTGCGCAGTCTCGCTGTTAGTTATATGTCAGTGTGGATAGAGCAACCTCGGATATCGCGGTTGTTCGTAACAGAGAAATTTCTTGGAAGAATGATCGTCCTGAAATGACCATCCCAAAAAATGGGTCAAATGGCTTTGAGCATTATGGGACTTACTTCTTAGGTCATAAGTCCCCTAGACTTAGAACTACTTAAACCTAACTAACCTAAGGACATCTCACACATCCATACCCGAGGCAGGATTCGAAGCTGCGACCGTAGCGTTCGCGCGGTTGGAGACTGAAGTGCCTAGAATCGCTTGGCCACTTCGGCCGGCCTGACCATTCCAACCATCACTTGATTCATCTGTAGTGATTTAGGACAACGGCAGAAAATCGTAACCCTTTTGGTGTATTTGTCCCCTGTAATGGACGTTTTTATTTTCAGTCGATATACGCATTGTAAAAGCTTTGTAAGGCACTGGGCATATCGTACTATGCAGATGACGTTCAACGAGTCTGCATTCTAGTGTCATTTTTTCACCAATGTTTGAAGTTCCAAGGCATGCACAAAGTGTCGGTCATGCAATGATTATGATGCAATGATTGTGGCTGAGTGTGGCTCCTTAGCCTTTTAGAGTTGTATACTTTTTTCTCCGAAGTGTTCAACAAAGTTCTGGAAGTTTCCCTTTTGAAAGAAGTTTCCATAATTTCAAAACTAATTATAATCTTAAAAAGAGCTGTCATGACAAAGTTTCAAAACACTGTCAATGACAGTGTATAAAGTGTCTATAGTAATCCTTATTTGCCGGCCGCAGTGGCCATGCGGTTCTAGGCGCTTCAGTCTGGGACCGCGCGACCGCTACGGTCGCAGGTTCGACTCCTGCCTCGGGCATGGATGTGTGTGATGTCCTTAGGTTAGTTAGGTTTAATTAGTTCTAAGTTCTAGGGGACTGATGACCTCAGAAGTTAAGTCCCATAGTGCTCAGAGCCATGTGAACCATTTGAATCCTTATTTCTGGTTTCCTACGACAATTCACCTTTTGTTTGTGTAGTGGTTTTAAGTGTTTACTCTCATTCTTGCAATGGTTTATTGTTAGCAATTACTTGGAACTGAAAAACTCGGTGTCGAAGAGATTTTTAGTAATTCTGGAACATGGTGATATCTCTGGTATTGAAGAACTTGAAGACAATAACAGTTTTTCTTCAGAGCTTGACAACAATGATAACTTTTCCTGAAAAATGATGATTTCGGGGAAGATTTAAATGAAGGTAATCATAACGGCGAGCCTGATTTTGATGCACTTTCTATTCATATTTTGGAAGAACATAATTCTGTCTGCAGTATTCGAAAGAATGCTCTGTTGTAGAAGCACACTGCAGAATCGTGGATTATGGCACGACAACGGACTGTAAAGAAGAAAGGTATACCTTCAAGTGAAGAACCCCACTATACAGTATGTGCTTGCAAAGCGTAGAAATAAATCGATACTGGTAGAGGAGATTAGATATGATTCTGTGAATCATTTTTACCTCGCAGAAATTGCCATCTAGATGCAAAAACGTATGGTGCAAAGCTAAAACACACAAAAAGTGTCACCAGCATTGTTTCACTTTTGTAAGACTTTATCTAATAAATTTTCATAACTATTTTACATGCACATTATTTAAATGTTCTGTCCCTTTAAAAAGAGATGTCACAATAATTTTAGATATGAAAAGAACAGAATAAAAAATTCTGAAAACTGTGAAAAATATACCTTTAAGTCCCAGTGCCCTTTGTAGTGGACGATCTGTAACTTGGATAGTCCAAAATGTTCCCAGGAGGAAAAAAGAATGAGTGAAAGGGTTAAGTAGGACAGCCGTACTGAGCCTGACTCGTATCTTTCTTAATACATTTTAGATATTCCAAGCAAGCACGCTGCGTTTGACTCAAGGTGAGAGCTTTATGTTGAACGAATGCTCCTAGTCTCCACATGCGGCAGAGACTGCACGAGTGAGTGACGTGGTCGGACACGGCCAAGCGGCCAGCTGTGTTGAGACGGCTGCGAGCGGCAGTTGAGCCCGGTGCCACGGGCCAGCGGCGCAGACAGCTGGGCCTCTTTAATATTAATACCGCGGCCGGCAGCGATTTTATTTGCGTCAGTGCTCCGTCCGCGCTCCCGCTTGACGTCCAGGCGTCCATGACATTATGGGGCCTCTCAGCCGCGCGGTGGGCCGCGGCGGGTCAACAACAAACTGCCGCGTTAGCTGCAAAGTGTCGGCCAAACAGCTATCCACCGGCTGAGGCTGGCAGTCACGACAGGTCGGAAATTTGAATCCTTAAACGTGTGAGAACCACATTCCAACCATCTCTGCCGCATACAACGGAACACTTCATTCTTCTACCTGTTAGACTCGAAAAAACGGTCTTTAGTAATAATGACTATTAGACCCCCTGCCATGACAGTTACGTCGCTTGCAATCGTGCATCGTCACTCCGGTCTGGAGAACCACACTAAAGCTAACACAACGCAGCACTGCACATTTCTGAACCTGATCTTCGGTCAGACACTGAAGTGAGGCATTATTTTCGCGGAGGTGTTGACTGCGATAGATCACTTTCATCTGGAATGCAACTCTGACAAAGCAACTCTCCAATAAAACACGTTGGTGAAACAACTATTGTTTCACAAAACTAAAACGTGGTTCAGAGAATGGAAAAGAAACTATTCGAAGAAACGACTAATAACGTTAATAAATGCGCTCTATGAGTGTCTCACTGGAGAAAAAAAAAACTCGAGGTTATACGAAGCGACAGTACGGGACATGTATGGACAGGCTGAGCGTTCTCCTTGCACCCCATTAACAACTGCTAAGACAACCCGTCGGACAGGTATCACGCCCACTTTGTCGTTCATTGTCAAGCCGCGGTGGCATTCAGATTCAGATCCAGGACTGCAAAACATCTACTCAAGCTCACCAGCAGGTTCCAGCCGTCCGTCTACCAAAAGGTAGACTGTAGTACAACATCCCGTCCACACAAATGCCGTTAGAGATGGAGTACAAGCTCGGATTGACTGTCTGGGATCAGAAAAATACAGTGAAAGGAACTGCCGCTACATCCATCTTAACAAACATGAGGAAATCACCGAGGATCTGCATCACGATGTAGGTGAAGGATTTGAACTCTGTGACTAAATCACTACTGTACATCGCCCAGGCCGTCCATCGAGGCGTCGTGGAATAAAGGTGGCAAGTGCATCCAGCTCAAACATTGTAGCTGAACTGTTCTGTGGACAATCACTGGAACTCACCTAGGACTGTCACAGAAACTGATGTTGCTCTTCTATTACAATCGCTTTATCTGAGAAAACGACTGATCCTTTGTGATTCGGTCTTCGGATTAAATAGCTATAAAAACCTCTCTGCTCGCAGGAATTGACGGAAACAATGCAGACGATCCGGTTACGACGATCTGCAGGCTACGTAGCATAGTCCCTTGGCTTGATGTTGCCTAGAAAGTATTCAGGAGTTATCATAAACAGATACTTCCATTCCATATACAGATATCGTACACCCGTCCTTCCTTTAAAGTTCAGAAGTGTGTGTGTGTGTGTGTGTGTGTGTGTGTGTGTGTGTGTGTGTGTGTGTGTGTGTACTACTCTGAATACTACATTTTATTTGGGAAATGTGTTTGTATGATTCATGAAGTGTTGTTGCAAACAGTGTTTTGTTGCACAGTATCGTGTAAATTATTCCTTCAAAACTCTTTCCTGGAACGAAAGCTGTCTATGAACAGATTTTTTTCCCTCGCTCCATGATAGACGACAAAGAAAGTTGGACGATAACGCACTGCACTTTTTTAATCGTAGACCGCATCGTGTACGCTACTTCCCCTTCTGAACAACCTCTGACAATGAAACTTTCAACGACCTCGCAACTTCTAATCGATTATTCGCATCGTCGACATACAACGTACTATAGCGATGTAGCGATCCAGCCCAGCGGCAAGTACTTTAAGGTGCAGTTTGCTCCGAGGCCGGCAGGTATTGACTGCGAACAACAGTGACAGCACAAGGGATTTCAATAGCCTTAGCAAGAAATAATTTACAAATTCTGGTTCGGCAGGGGGAAGTGATATTACAATCTGTACCAAGACTAAACTAGGTTATTTACATTCTCAAGGAGACTTTTCGAGAATGCTAAACGCCGCCTTAAGGGTAAAAAACATGTGGAATATCGGGCGGGACGCATTTATGATCAGTCGCCCAGCTATTCTGGTTCTGCAGGTTATTATGAGGGCCCTGCAGCGAAATTGAGTTAATGGGACACAAGCAGTTACTATTAAAAAAAAAGAGAGAGAGAGAGAGAGAGAGCGACCAAAAGTAGTTGGTGCGTCAATCTTAGTTAAGTGATGATCGAAAGAGATCTATCCACTGCAATGATTGTGTCTGACGCAACAATAAGGCCGTTCATATTCTCTATGACAAAGATGACTGAATGGAAAGGAAGGCCGTAGACAGTCTGAGTACTAATAACAATGACGTAGAGCATACGCTCATTCTTGTCATTATTACTAACCTTTGACAACGGCAGGTATCATTCTGATCTGTTTAAGAATGCAGATGATTCAATCTGTGAGCAAACACTGCTGACATAAAACGTTTGCTAGGCGCTTCTCCACATCTTTAATATACCAGAAGTTTTGAAACCACAATAGCTTATGTAGTATTATACTTTGTTTTGTGACTTGCTTCGTTTCAAGGATCATCATGTGGCGTACTGTGCTAGACGCTTTGTAGACAATACCTGGTTGGTATGCGACCGTATCTGGAAGTGTCTGTTATTGACTTACAGCTAAGCATACTTTCATTCATGCGTTCCAGTTACGTGTTTGGACATTACAGCTCTCCACCTACATATTGGATCAAATGGCTCTGAACACTACGCGACTTAACTTCTGAGGTCATCAGTCGCCTAGACCTTAGAACTAATTAAACCTAACTAACCTAAGGACATCACACACATCCATGCCCAAGGCAAGATTCGAACCTGCGATCGCAGCGGTTACACGACAAATCACACAAATCTAAATGCTGCAAATTCAGCTGAATGCTTAAGAATTACACTTGCGAAGTTCAAAGGACAGCTCATTTTGTATTATAGCAAGATATGGGAGATGATGATGTTTAGTTTGTGGGGCACTCAACTGCGCGGTCGTCAGAGCCCGTACAAGGTTCCAATGTCTACACGGTCCATTTTCTTCTCACAATTCAATCTAGTCACTCTCACAAATGATGATGAGGACAACACAAACACCCAGTCCCTGGGCAGAGAAAATCCCCTACCCGGCTGGGAATCGAAACCCGGACCCCGTGATCCAGAGGCAACAATGCTACCCCTAGACCACGAACTGCGGACAGATATTGGAGAGAGTGATACGGACATGACACGTGAATTGGAGTGGAAGTCATTAAAACAAACGTGTTTCCTGTTGCTGCAGGATCTTCTCGTGAAATTTCAATCACTAACTTTTTCCTTCGACTGAGAAAATGTTCTGTCGGGCCCACTTGCATAGAGAGAAGTGATTGTCGTGTTAAAATAAGAGAAATCAGAGCTTGCGCAGAAAGATTTAAGTGCACGCTCTTCCCGCACGACGTTCAAGACTGGAACATTGGAGAAATAGGTCGAATGTGGTTCAATAAACAGTCTGCCAGGCACTTAACAGTGAATTGCAGAGAAATCACGTAGATGTTGATGCAGCTGATCACATGACCGGTGTGGTGTCACCGCCAGACACCACACTTGCTAGGTGGAAGCCTTTAAATCGGCCGCGGTCCGCTAGTATACGTCTGACCCGCGTGTCGCCACTGTCAGTGATTGCAGACCGAGCGCCGCCACACGGCAGGTCTAGAGAGACGTCCTAGCACTCGCCCCAGTTGTACAGCCGACTTTGCCAGAGATGGATCACTGACAAATACGCTCTCATTTGCCGAGACGATAGTTAGCATAGCCTTCCGCTACGTCATTTGCTACGACCTAGCAAGGCGCCATTACCAGTTTATATTGAGATTGTAATTAATGTATCAACAAGAGCGATGTTCTCCAATTATGGATTAAAGTTAAGTATTCCAAGAGCTCCCTACTTTATTTATTAGACTCAACTCCTTTAACTGTTCCAGACCTCACGCCAGCCTGCGTGAGCTTAAACGCGTGCATTTCGGCCTCCTCTAGCAACACGGTGTTGGCGCTTCTGCCAACACATCAACCGGAAAGAGCGTTTTAGGCAACTTCGTCTATTGGTAAGTACGAAATATTTTCTCAACTGTTTACCGGACCGTCTTATAACACAGCTGAATACTTGTGATTGAAGTGGTTGTCTTATTTATCTGGAATACCTCTCAATCACGGAAATCTAAATGACGCGTAATTTTTCGAAGTCGGAAGCATGTAGCACAAAGCCATGTAAACTTCATAATCTCATCACGGAAATGTTCAATTTCAACGACGAATACGCAGTCGATTTGTTGACGACGTGAACGCCAAACGTCGAGAATGTTCTGATTGCTGCGTAGATCTTTCAGGCTATCACATCATACTGCCGAATGTTTCGCATAACAGTTAATTTTTTAAAAAATGTACAATTGTGTGTGAAATCTTATGGGACTTAACTGCTAAGGTCATCAGTCCCTAAGCTTACACACTACTTAACCTAAATTATCCTAAGGACAAACACACACACACCCATGCCCGAGGGAGGACTCGAACCTCCGCCGGGACAAGCCACACAGTCCATGACTGCAGCGCCAAAGACCTCTCGGCTAATCCCGCGCGGCAGCAAGCTGAAGTCTACGGAAGAGAGGCAGCTGCAGTCAGAACAGTGACTGACACGATAATAGAGCCACTGTATAAAACAATGTCGGACACTTCGATCTAATTCCCCTGACCTGGTACTTAGTAATGTACCGGGTGATCAAAAAGTCAGCATAAATTTGAAAACTGAATAAATTACGGAATAATGTTGATAGAGAGGTACAAATTGACAAAAAAATGGTTCAAATGGCTCTGAGCACTATGGGACTTAACATCTGTGGTCATCAGTCCCCTAGAACTTAGAACTACTTAAACCTAACTAACCTAAGGACATCACACACATCCATGCCCGAGGCAGCATTCGAACCTGCGACCGTAGCAGTCGCGCGGTTCCGGACTGAGCGCCTTAACCGCGAGACCACCGCGGCCGGCTACAAATTGACACACATGCTTGGAATGACATGGGGTTTTACTAAAACCAAAAAAATACAAACGTTCAACAAATGTCCGACAGCAATAATTGGCATAACAAAGTAAGACAAAGCAAAGATGATGTCATTTACAGGAAATGCTCAATATGTCCACCATCATTCCTCAACAACAGCTGTAGTCGAGGAATAATGTTGTGAACAGCACTATAAAGCATGTCCCGAGTTATGGTGAGGCATTGGCGTCGGATGTCATCTTTCAGCATCCCTAGAGATGTCGGTAGATCACGATACACTTGCGACTTCAGGTAACCCCAAAGCCAATAATTGCACGGACTGAGGTCTAGGGACCTGAGAGGCCAAGCATGACGAAAGTGGCGGCTGAGCAAACGATCATCACGAAACGACGCGCGAAAGAGATCTTTCACGCGTCTGGCATTTTTTTTTTTGTTCTAATAAAACCCCATGTCATTCCAAGCATGTGTGTCATTTTTTACCTCTATATCTACAGTATTCCGTGGTTTATTAAGTTTTCAAATTTATACTGAATTTTTGATCACCCGGTATATGGCCCATATGACTTGTATAATACCAGAATATAATATCCATCGCCCTTTGAAAATGTGTTCGGTGCCACCAGGCAGTAGGTCTAATGTGTACATACAGAGGTACTGCAGTTTTAGTAATTCACGCCGGCCGGTGTGGCCGAGCGGTTCTAGGCGCTTCAAATGGTTCAAATGGCTCTGAGCACTATGGGACTTAACTGCTGAGGTCATTAGTCCCCTAGAACTTAGAACTACTTAAACCTAACTAACCTAAGGACATCACACACATCCATGCCCGAGGCAGGATTCGAACCTGCGACCGTAGCGGGCGCTAGGCGCTTCAGTCTGGACCCGCGCGACTGCTAGGGTCGCAGGTTCGAATCCTGCCTCGGGCATGGATGTGTGTGATGTCCTTAGGTTAGTTAGGTTTAAGTAGTTGGTTATTGGTTGTTGGTTGTTTTTGGGGAAGGAGACCAGACAGCGTGGTCATCGGTCTCATCGAATTAGGGAAGGATGGGGAAGGAAGTCGGCCGTGCCCTTTCAGAGGAACCATCCCGGCATTTGCCTGGACTGATTTAGGGAAATCACGTTTAAGTAGTTCTTAGTTCTAGGGGACTGACGACCTCGGATGTTAAGTCCCATAGTTCTCAGAGCCATTTGAACCATTTTTTAGTAATTCACTTGTCGCGGTCATCGTCTATCAGATGGCTGTTAGGAAGCCCATCTGCGCCCCAGCTGTCTGGCTCTGCAGGCAGTAACTGTGCCGAGTTTAAAGGCGAACAGTGACCGCAACAATCATTCTAGGGTATAATCATACCCCATAACAGTACCGTATTTTACGAACTATAAGGCGCACCTCAATTCTTACACAATTTTTGAAGAAAATAACATTTTTACCATTTTATTATTATATTGTAAAGGTAGAATAGGAAAAAAAATTTAGTTTATAAAACCGAACTGACGTTAAAACCCCTTAAAATCTTCATCTTCTAGTTTTGACCATTTTGCATTCAATTCTCTAATTGCACATTTGGTCCTCCTCATTTTTTTTCAGTTCTGCCTACTAGCCCACCAATCACGAATGGTTTTTTTTTTTTCTGTCGTGGAGGGCCAAAATGGCGCTCAGCCTCTCTGCTTCCATGTTCTTCTCCATAAGCTATTACTTTCAGTTTCTAGCCCGCATCATATGAATTACTTTTATTTTTTTCTATTACGAAATTAGCTGCTGACAAAAATATTGTACTGTTACCGATAACACAAATCACTTTCAGTTCAAGTTCACTGGCACCGTGGAATGCAATGACGCCACATTGGCTAGACAGTGTTTTGGGTTTGTGATGGCGGTAAGGGGGGGGGGGGGGGGGGAAGGGGAGGCAGACTGTGTTAGGAAGCTTGTGAATCCACACAACTCATGTTCGTCGCATCGGTGCACTGCTGCTGCCAGTTGAATAGCTAAATGGTCAGCGACCGTTTACAAGCAATAGCAGCCAAGGTCAAGTCTTTTGACCGGGTTTCGGCACAACTATCAGTTCCTTCATCGGACATAAAACATTCAAACTGGACTATAACAAAAGCACAAAAATTATGAAAGATTTTTTTATATAAGTGTAAGTACTGACTAACAGTACAAGAAAGAAAGAGTGCTTACATGTCACGTATAAAATAAATATCAAGCGATAAGGCTTTAGTCACAAAATTTTTAAAGTAGAATACGTGGAAGGCAAGCCGCTACGGGCTACTCACTCATGTCAAGCTATAGGCAGCATCAGAGTAAGGTGCCCACGTTACCAAATTCGGGCGTTGAATGTTTTACTTCTGATAAAGGCAATCATGGTAGTGCTGAAACCAGCTCAAAATATTTAATTTTTGCAACGAGAGCTGTTATTGCTTTAAGTTTAGATAGAGGAAGGTTTCCCGCAGCAAGAAATATGTGGCCATCTTTATGACTGGCGGGAATTTTAAATCAAATACTGAACTTTTTACATTAATTTACAGTATAAGACGCACCTGAATTTTGGAGGCAATTTTTCGAAAAAGTCCGTAAAATTTGGCACGTACTCCTTTTGAACAGCATTGCGGACCTGCGAGAAGTTGAATAGACGAATCGACGGATTGCTGCACATGTTGGGCATAATGTATCGGTGGTGTACCACTGCTTTAGACAGTGGTCTGTGGAACGTTGTCATATATGTAGACCAGTTTCTGGACGTCCACGTACTAGAAACGCACATCAAGATCGAAGCAGTGTCCGAGCAGCAATGGCGGACCTAACATCATCCAGGGACAAAATCTGGGTCACATGTTGCACCTGACCGGCCGCTATGGCCGAGCGGTTCTAGGCGCTTCAGTCCGGAACCGCGCGACTGCTACGGTCACAGGTTCGAATCCTGCCTCGCGCATGGATGTGTTTAGTGTCCTTAGGTTAGTTAGGTTTAAATAGTTCTAAGTTCTTGGGGACTGATGACCTCAGATGTTAAGTCCCATAGTGCTCAGAGTCATCTGAACCATTTTGTTGCACCTGCTGTGTGGTCAGGGACCTTTGGGAAGTACGGCTCTGTTCAGGCTACCACTGACTGTTGTATATTAAGTGGAAGATGGTTTGCATATAGGAGGAGCAACAGTGCACATAATATTAAGCGTTGGGGAACCCCGTACGTGATTTCCCCTCAGGCAGAATTACATACCTGGACAAAGTTGGTTGAGTTACTAAATATAACTTTTTGCATTCTTTTGTTTAGATATGGCATTATCCATTGGTTGACTGTACGATCAATCAGACAAAACTTCACTTTATCTCGGAGAATACTGTGATTGAAGTCAAATGCCTCAGATAGGTCGCAGAAAATATCCACCGGTGCTGTTTCATTATTTAACGCTTGCAAAATTTGGCGAATGAGCATGTAAATGGCATTCGCAGTAGCGAAACTCTTCTGAAACTTTAAAGTGTGATTTGCTGAGGATATTATTGCTGCTAATGTGAGATGCTATTCTACACTACATCACCTTCTCATAAATTTTGGAGAAAGATGTCAGCAATGAAACAAGTCGGTAGTTACCGATATTAGCCTCTCTCTTACTACCTTTCTTAAAGAAGGGTTTAAGAACGGCGTATTTTAGTCTCTCTGGAAAACTGCTTTGATCTATATCACTGTTTGTAATGATTGAGATATCTAGGATCGAAGATTGGCTGCTTTCTCTTGCTCACTACGGCTGCCGTAATGTTGGTAGCAGTGGAACCAGTACCTCAGTTTTGACAGAAGAGCCCACGACAGGCGCGTGGGCCGGCCTGCGGGTGCCGCTAGTCGCTGTCGTAATGGGCGCAGACGTGCCGCCACGCACAGGAAGTGCAGCACGCGCGTCTTCCGCCTAATGGCTTCCGGCGGGCTGCAGCCCCACGCTGTGGAAGCAACCACACACTTGCTACACGTCCTCGCTCTCCGGCTTCAGTTCCAAAGGACCACTATGTTACTTGTCCTTCTTACCGCAAAGAACCAGTTTGTGATATTAACCTACGTTACATCTTTATTCTTAAACCGACCGCAAAAATTCAATTTGTGCTAGCAGCTCAATCACTGTCTTGTTTTGATATACTTCTAGCCCTACACCTCCTCAGAAAATTCTCAGCAACTGTAACAAATGTGTATTAACAATGAATGCAAAATGTAAGAGGCGATCAGAAACCTTCCTTTCGAAAGCCGTACATTCCATAATCGGAATCGGGCAAAATCGCCGTAAGCATTGATACAGTCATTCCACCGACGCACCGCGTTGAAGATATCCGTTTGCTGAAATACCGTGTCCTGCTGCATGAACTCTGCAGCTGTATGCTGAACATCCTCGTCCGGCAGAAAACATCGACCGTTCAAGACTTTCTTTGGGGGACCGCAGGCGTAATATTTGCATGGGGAGAGATGAAGAATATAGAGCGAGTGCTCGAATGTCTCCCACTTGACAACTGTGGGTTTCAAAAAATATGCTGCCCATACACATTCTTCATTTTCCGATGGATGTCTACCAGTGTTTGTCTTTCGACATCTAAGAAAAAGATAACAACACGTTGGTCCTGTTTGGAAACATTTTGTTATAATGTGGCCATAGTTTATGTTTCCGCAGTTACCGCACATACGTCGGAAAGAAGCGATTGCTACACTAATCAAAATGGTTCAAATGGCTCTGAGCACTATGGGACTCAACATCTTAGGTCATAAGTCCCCTAGAACTTAGAACTACTTAAACCTAACTAACCTAAGGACATCACACACACCCATGCCAGAGGCAGGAGTCGAACCTGCGACCGTAGCAGTCCCGCGGTTCCGGACTGCAGCGCCAGAACCGCACGGCACCGCGGCCGGCGCTACACTAATCCCTCGCCTTCATGTCGGTGCTTGTATTCCCGCATCAGGGTCGCACTATGTTGCAAATTCACTGCAGCAAAGCTCTCAAACGGAAACTTTTTGATCGCCCCTTATAGATTTTCCCATTAGTAGGATATATGTGAAAAATGGTCCCTAGACTATAAGGAGATAATTTTGATTAAAATAGAACTAATGTTCAATATTCTATAAACATGTACGGAAACAAACGCTTTTTGATATAAAGAGCCATTTTCCTTGAGTCAAAGATGTTAATTCCTCACTGTTATACGCCGTCTTCCTACGGATTATCATTTCTTATTCTTTAATGTTCGCATTCACCCCTGTATGGAGTAATTAATGGCCACAAAAACCACTTGTTGGCAGACGCAAGTCCTCGAACGATCAGTGAAGTAAGTCATAAGGTTTTATTCAGCATTAAAGTTAGTATTGGTTCTGAGAAAGACCTTTTTGTTTTACATTTTTGGCCATTCATGTTTCCTTTCTTATTTTCGCCTGGTCGTGAAAGAGTATGTCGCTGATAAAAAATTGTCATTGTTGCCTAGGGTAGACCTGATTCCAGTAATAATTTACGACGTGCTCTGACTGTACACGATAAAAATTTCGAACTTGATAACTAACGAGGACTACGTGTACTATGACAAACGCGCTGCGAACAAAATACGTTGAGACCGAGTTCTTTATAAACACAAGTTTGTGCATTTCACCTTTGTGTGACAAGACAGAAACGAACAGGAAGATATAGAGGCTTCTAATTACGTAGAAGGATTTCTTGACAGATCTTTGATTTATATCTTTCTGGTGCAACACAGCTAGTTGTTTACTCCCATGAAGAGTGCTGCCGATAGGGGATCTCAGATCGATTCCATATTCCTAGATTTCCAGAAGGCTTTTGATACCGTTTCTCACAATCGACTGTTAATCAAACTGCGTGCTTATGAGGTATCGTCTCAGTTGTGTGACTGGATTCGTGATTTCCTCTCAGAGAGGTCACAGTTCGTAGTGATAGACGGTAAATCATTGAGTAGAAGAGAAGTTATATCAATCGTTATGCAAGGTAGTGTCATAGGCCCTCTGCTGTTCCTGATTTTTATAAATGATGTAGGTGATAATCTGAGTAGCCCCCTTAGATTGTTTCCAGATGACGCTGTCATTTACCGTCTACTAAAATCATCAGACGCAGTAACATTGTATACATTGTTATGTGGTCTTACTTCTTGGGACTTTTGACTGTAGAGACATTTAAATATAATGGTATGTGCAGCTGCGACACACATCCATAGCGTGCATACATTACTGGGGCATATCCCACAGTGACCCGCACCTGTGATCAAATGTAGGGACAGCCAAGTGTCTTCGAGAAGGATGGCTGAGGGATGTATAAGAAAGAGTAGTGACAATGTGGAACACTTCCTGTAATCTCAGCAAGGCAGATGCCTGTCACAGAACAGTGTCCACATATAGAAGAGCTATTTTTAACTGGTCTTAATTTACATAAATTATTCTCCAGTTTCGACCAATACTCTTTACTGTATAACTGTGAGACGCTTTATAAATACCCTACACATTTCCCACACTGTAACTGTGACATACTTTATTAAATAACTTTCATTTATTTCGATTTCACTACACATGATCATTGAGCAGAGCTTGGACAGAGCTGCCAATTCGGCTGATGTTTCATTAGACCTAGGGTAACTGTAAATCTGATTTTTATGTATATTTATTGTGAGAAACGTCCAAAATTCACCATCCATCAAGCTAGAATTACGAGGTGCGACAATAAAGTAATGAGACTGATTTTCTTTGCAAGATGTGGCAACCCCGCAGGCTTGTGTAGGCACAATATCTTTGACCTTGGTCTATAAGCTGCTTCTAGCACAAGTGGCACATCGATGCAACTGCTCAGTCGTGAGTTGTACTGTAATAAGTTAACACGTGTTTGTGTCTCTCATCACGGAAAAGGAATTGCATAATATAGTCATAGGTCAACAGGAGATGTTGTAAAGGAGACGATATGACATGAAAGTAAGCTGGAACCTCCAGAAGTAAATTATCACATCAACAATTACATTAGTGTCGGCAAAGAGTTAGTCTATTGTGCGATTCCATTTCCGTGACGAGAGGCACAAACACGTGTTAACTTATTAGACTTCAACTCACGACTGAGCAGTTGCATCGATGTGCCGCTTCGACTAGAAGCAGCTTATAGACCAAGATAAAGGTATTGTGCCTACGCAAACCTGCAAGGTTGTCACATCTTGCAAAGAAAATCAGTCTCATTACTTTACTGTCGCACATCGTATGAATATATTTTCAGTTAAGCATAATATACTGCCAAAAACTTTTCTCTTCAGCGTCGTTTTGCCGGACGCTATAGCTATATATTGTGTAACAGAAAGTAATTTGTTGGATTAACGAGAAGTGCATCACGCATTTGTCGACTGTTAATCACCGAAACTGCAAATACTGCTACTTTCTCAGCAGTTGTTTACGCTGTTTTAAGTTTTTGGAGCCCGCCTCTGGTGGCCGAGCGGTTCTAGGCGCTTCAGTCTGGAACCGCGCGACCGCTACGGTCGCAGGTTCGAATCCTGCCTTGGGCATGGATGTGTGTGATGTCCTTAGGTTAGTTAGGTTTAAGTAGTTCTAAGTTCTAGGGGACTGATGACCTGAGATGTTAAGTCCCATAGTGCTCAGAGCCATTTGAACCATTTTTTAAGTTTTTGGACATCGGCACGCCAAATCAGGCAGCTTAGTTTTATGGTTGTAGTGTTCTTTTGGAGTCTACGGTACATCGAAGCATTGTAGCGGTACACATACATATAATATGCGGACTGAAAAGAATGTCTCACAGTCATTATATTCTTCTATACTGATGGAACTGCATAAAATATGAATGGTATCCAGTGCAAAATTCTGTGTAATTTTAAAGACGATCGTTATTCCTCCTTGCTTCCATTGGTAATTTATTGAGGCTTATTTTGCATCATTACAGATGTACTGCATAAAGCAGTCAAAGACGGAGAATGCGTGAAACAGCCTTTCACCTTCCACACGAAGTATGTAGAAGAGAATGCTACGAAAATTAACAGCGCCCTCAAACGAATTTTCATCTTCGTTAATATCACGTGTAATAACTTTATTGAACAATATGAGGATTATAATCCAGTGCAATAGCTAACAATATGCCCTCGAGAAACAATACGCAGTTACCTCTCTCCCAGCTACTGGCTCAATTCCTATTATTGGAGACGGTTTGCTGAAGCTTCAGAGCCATTTTGTGACCTTGGTTACGCAGCCAGCTTGCATCCGCCCCGTCTAGACGTAGAAATGCTGGAGGGCTCCGGAATTTGCTGTAAGTCCGAGTGGCGCTGTAATAGCGGCGGCAAGTCTAGAGGAGATGCCCTGGCACAGCCACGTCCGTCCGCCATGTCATTACGAGGAAACAATTGCGCAGCGGCGCAAACGGCGCCAAATTGCAGCTCTGGCCCAGGGCGATCAGGCAAGACAGAAGTGTAGCTCGCATAACTGTGGCCGTCTCATCGTTTCAGGGTACGTCACTACAAAGCTATTGCCATAATTTTATCTTTGTCCCGATCGCTACGTACCAAGTAAAATGACGGTTTTTCTTTAGTAGCGTAGCAATCTCCTGCGTCTCGTTTTTTCGATTATTGGCGTATTCTTATTTTATTCTGTTATCTGTTCCGTTAGAGTATCGCAGTGAGATACGTATTAGAAGTCCATGCCAATACTCGTTGTACTCACGTTATCCGCTACATTGTATGTACTGATACCAACATTTCACACAGCATGTACCAACCAGAGTAGCGCAGTGGTTAGCACAATGGACTCGAATTCGGGAGGATGACGGTTCAAACCTGTGTCCGACCATCCTGATTTAGGTTTTCCGTGATTTCCCTAAATTTCTTAAGGCAAATGAGAGCTCGTACTCCGCCTCTGATGACACTGTCGACGGAACGTTAAACACTGATATCATCCTCCTCTTTCTCCTACTCCCCCTCCCACAACATCCCACAACAGCGCGAGGAAATCTCAATTCAGTGAACTATTAAGAATTAGTATCAAGTTGGTTTCCAGCTCAGTACCATAAAATCTGTATTGTCCTCAAAACTGTGCTTATGATTACGTAACTGTCGTGTAATTCCATTTACTTTGCTGCCCTTCATGGATAAGAATCGATTGCATGTAGAAGGGTGAGTACTGATGACTTCTGCCACCTACAGTGTCTTTGGTTCACACACTCAATTCTCGTAATATTGTAGCTAAATGAAAGTTGCACGCAATTCTGGCAACACCTCATTTTTGCTTGTAATTCACTGATTTATTTGATGTATGATTCATCAGTTACATCTGTTCATAAGACTTACTGTGAATGAATCAATTATACACGTATACTCTTGGTTTTGTCAACTTTCCAATTATATGAACATTTACTGAGAAACAACACAAACCCCGTCCGTGGTAACATAATAGGCATTATGGGGATTTTTTCGTTTAATGACTCCACAGCACTGACACGTGATGAATGAATAGGTCGTAACTATTTTGATTGTGTAGCGTATCAGAGTGATTCTGCTACTGGAATCGACAGCTTGTGGCCAACTACAGGCGACAGAACAAAAGTGGCCATAAGATCCTAAATTTGAATTAATATAGAATTAATAAATCTAGCCACTTGAAAACACTAATTAACTACTGGTCATGCGCTGTAGAAAGAGACTAAAGGCAGAAACATTCTTTTCAATTACATTACAAACAAATACATGCATTACAAAAACATTTTGACGGCTTTTTGGAGAACAGTAGCTACTTTTATTCTGATCTGTCGTTCATGTTTTATTTTTCTTGTTAGGCTAATTTAATCAAATAATTATAAATATTTGTTGATAAAGGAAGCGACGCTAAAGAATAATCAAGATATGTTCAAGGGATTTGCCAACCTGGAAAAAGCTATCGACAGTCAGTTGGTGAAATACACTCATGCTCATAAATTAAGGATAATTGCTGAATGTGGTGCCACACAACGTGGCACTTCACAAAACTGGCGCTAATAGCATAGGCACATAGGGAACACACACGACACAGAAGTCCACGGATTAGGTGATAAGTTGAGAAAACTGTCCCGAAACACATGTGCTACAAAACGCCACTATTTCCTGCGCGTGTACCCCGACATCAATATGAGATATGATCACCATGCACACGTACACAGGCCGCAAAACAGGTTGGCATACTCTGAATCAGGTAGTCGAGCAGCTGCTGAGATAAAGCCTCCCATTCTTGCATCAGTGCCTGTCGGAGCTCCTGAAGTGTCGTAGGGGTTTGAAGACGTGCAGCGATACGTCGACCGAGAGCATCCCAAACGTGCTCGATGGAGTTTAGGTCTGGAGAACACGCAGACCACTCCATTCCCCTGATATCTTCTGCTTCAAGGTACTCCTCCACGATGGCAGCACGATGGGGCCGTGTGTTATCACCCACCCACCCCAGAAAAGGCGGACATACTGGCGCAAAATGACGTCCCGATACGTCTGACGTGTTACAGTTCCTTTGTCAAAGACATGCAGGGGTGTACGTGCACCAATCCTAATCCCACCCCACACCATCAAACCACGACCTCCATACAGGTCCCTTTCAAGAACTTTAAGGGTTTGGTATCTGGTTCCTGGTTCACGCCAGATGAAAACCCGGAGAGAATTACTGTTCAGACTATACCTAAACTCGTCCGTGAACATACCCTGGGACTACTGTTCCAATGACCATGTACTGTGTTCTTGACACCAGGCTTTACGGGCTCTCCTGTGACCAGAGGTCAGTGGAATGCACCTTGCAGTTCCCCGGGCGAATAAACCGTGTCTGTTCAGTCGTCTGTAGACTTTGTGTCTGGAGACAACTGTTCCAGTGCCTGTGGTAAGGTCCCGAGCGAGGTTATCTATAGTACTCCGTGGCCGTCAGCGGGCACTGATGGTGAGATTTCTGTCTCCTTGTATACTGTGGACGTCCCGTACTGTAGCGCCTGGACACGTTTCGTGTCTGCTGGAATCGTTGCCATAATCGTGAGATCACACTTTGTGGCACACGGAGGGCCCGTGCTACGACCATTTGTGTTTCACCAGCCTCCAGTCGCCCTAGTATTCTACCCCTCATAACGTCATCAATATGTGTTCTTTGAGCCATTTTCAACACACAGTCACCATTAGAACGTCTGAAAACGTTTGCACACTTACTCGCTGTACCATACTCCGACATGCACCAACACACCTTTGCGAATGTGGACTGCTGCCAGCGCCAACGTTTGACGACCTCAGGTCAAATGCACCGCATGGTCATACCCCGAGGTGATTTAAATGCGCAAACCGCCCACCAGAGCGTTGTTTCACCATGTATCAGCCCCCGGAGTAGACAACATTCCATTAGAACTACTGACGGCCTTGGGAGAGCCAGTCCTGACAATAATCTACCATCTGGTGAGCAAGATGTATGGAACAGGCGAAATACCTTCAGACTTCAAGAAGAATATAATAATTCCAATCCCAAAGAAAGCAGGTGTTGACAGATGTGAAAATTACCGAACTATCAGTTTAATAAGTCACAGCTGCAAAATACTAACGCGAATTCATTACAGACGAATGGAAATACTAGTAGAAGCCGACCTCGGGTAAGATCAGTTTGGATTCCGTAGAAATGATGGAACACGTGAGGCAATACTGATCCTACGACTTGTCTTAGAAGCTAGATTCAGGAAGGGCAAACCTACGTGACTAGCATTTGTAGACTTAGAGAAAGCTTTTGACAATGTTGACTGGAATACTCTCTTTCAAATTCTGAAGGTGGTAGGGGTAAAATACAGGGAGCGAAAGGCTATTTACAATTTGTACAGAAACCAGATGGCAGTTATAAGAGTCGAGGGACATGAAAGGGAAGCAGTGGTTGGGAAACGAGTGAGACAGGGTTGTAGCCTCTCCCCGATGCTATTCAATCTGTATATTTAGCAAGCAGTAAAGGAAACAAAAGAAAAATTCGGAGTAGAAATTAAAATCCATGGAGAAGAAATAAAAACTTTGAGGTTCGCCGATGAAACCGTAATTCTGTCAGAGACAGCAAAGGACTTGGAAGAGCAGTTGAACGGAATGGATATTGTCTTGAAAGGATGATATAAGATGAACATCAACAAAAGCAAAACGAGGATAATGGAATGTAGTCGAATTAAGTCGGGTGATGCTGAGGGAATTAGATTAGGAAATGAGACACTTAAAGTAGTAAAGGAGTTTTGCTATTTGGGGAGCAAAATAAGTGATGATGGTCGAAGTAGAGAGGATATAAAATGTAGACTGGCAATAGCAAGGAAAACGTTTCTGAAGAAGAGAAATTTGTTAACATCGGGTATAGATTTAAGTGTTAGGAAGTCATTTCTGAAAGTATTTGTATGGAGTGTAGCCATGTATGGAAGTGAAACATGGACGATAAATAGTTTGGACAAGAAGAAAATAGAAGCTTTTGAAATGTGGTGCTACAGAAGAATGCTGAAGATTAGATGGGTAGATCACATAACTAATGAGGAGGTACTGAATAGAATTGGGGAGAAGAGGACTTTGTGGCACAACTTGACAAGAAGAAGGGATCGGTTGGTAGGACATGTTCTGAGGCATCAAGGGATCACCAATTTAGTATTGAAGGGCAGCGTGGAGGGTAAAAATCGTAGAGGGCGACCAAGAGATGAATACACTAAGCAGATTCAGAAGGATGTAGGTTGCGGTAGGTACTGGGAGATGAAGAAGCTTGCACAGGATAGAGTAGCACGGAGAGCTGCATCAATCCACTCTCAGGACTGAAGACCACAACAACAAACAACAGCATTATCAAAAAAATGGTTCAAATGGCTCTGAGCACTTTGGACTTAACATCTATGGTCATCAGACCCCTAGAACTTAGAACTACTTAAACCTAACTAACCTAAGGACATCACACAACACCCCTGTCATCACGAGGCAGAGAAAATCCCTGACCCCGCCGGGAATCGAACCCGGGCGCGGGGAGCGAGAACACTACCGCACGACCACGAGCTGCGGACAACAACAACAGCATTATCGTTAAATTTATGAGCATGAGTGTATATTTGTAATTATAAGGAAAACAAGCTATAGTGAGAGAGGGAAAATATGCAACACGTACCAGAGGAAGGAGGGAGTAGTAGGAGTGGAAGACCAAGAACGTAGTAATCGGATTAAAAAGGATATAAGACTTGTGCCCCTCCTATTCAGTTCATATATCTAAAAACAACTGACGGAAATAGAAGAAAGGTTCAAGAGTGGAATTAAAATTCAAGATGAAAGGTTATCAATGACACGATTCACTGACGGCAGTGCTGTCCTCAGTGAAAGTGAAGAAGAATTGCGTGATCTGCTGGATGGAATGAACAGTCTAATGAGTACAGAACATGGCCTGAAAGTAAATAGAAGAAAGACGAAAGTAATGAGAAGTAGCAGAAATCAGAACAGCGAGAAACTGAATATCAGGATTGATGATCACGAAGTAGATGTCGTTAAGGAATTCTGCTACCTAGGCAGCAAAGTAACCCATGATGGACGGAACAAGAAAAAACATCAAAAACAGACTAGATCTGGCAAAAGGGCTTTCCTGGCCAAGAGAATCCAACATCGGCCTTAATTTGAGCAGGAAATTTCTGAGAATGTACGTCTGGAGCACAGCATTGTATGGTAGTGGAACATGAGTTGTGGGAAAACCGGACCAAAACAGAATAATAGCATTTGAGATGTGGTGCTACAGACGAATGTTCAAAAAAGTAAGGAATGAGGAGGTTGTCCGCAGAATCGGAGAGGAAAGGAATGTATGGGAAACACTGACAAGAAGAAGAAAGGGGTGATAGGACATATTTTAAGATAGCAGGCAGTAACTTCCAAGGGACTAGAGGGAGCTGTAGAGGGTAAAAACAGCAGAGAAAGACAGAGATTGGGATACATACAGCAAATAATTGAGGATGTACGTTGCAAGTGTTACTCTGAGATGAAGAGGTTGGCACAGGATCGAAATTCTGGGCGGGTTGCATCAAACCAGTCAGAAGACCGACGGAAAAAAAAAACCTTTAGATGTGATTGTCGGACAACCACAATCTTATTTAAATACTTTTTAGCTCACGAATAAGGAGGTGATTAGTGCTTTATTTAAAAAGAAGCGCCAGATGTTGTTGCTAAGTTCTCTTATCAAACAGAGGAACGTCTGTTGCTGCAGTCTTCCGCATAATTTGTTTTGGAATTTTAGATTTGCGACGCTTAGCAGTTTTGCCTTGTAAGCAAGTGTAATGCTCGTATGTTTATCTACAAAATATGCACATAATAGTAAACTATTTTTCTTTAAATTGATGAGTTGTCATAAAAACAAAGCAGCAATTTTCAGACGCTGAACCCACGAACAAACAACCGAGGAGTAAGAAATCGAGCTCCGATACAAGTGTTTTTAACTATTGCGCAGATGAGCTATCCTTCACTAGTGGTGTTTACCATACATTTCAGCACGTGACTAAAACGTGTCGTGACTAAGAACTTCACGCCCAACATTCAGCTTGTAACAGAACCAATTTTGCCATATTATTCTGCAGAAATGAAGCATGACACAGACAAAGTGACATTATTCTGCAGAAATGAAGCACGACACAGACAAAGTGACATACTAACTATTCGATGTAAATGAAAGGAAGTGCGGGAGCATGTAGCCTGAGGTCTCCCAGTCGCGCGCAGAACTTTAGACGTCACATGGCGTAAGGCGAGGCCTGCGAGAAAGACAGGCCGCGTCGCGTGCGTCACGAAGGTAGGCCTGTGCTCGCTCGGTCGCTCAGCCCAGCAGACAAACTATGTTTCTACACCTGTTAACTCATAACTAAGTGTGTACATACAAACGAGTATTGCATATTCTACTGGGTTCTGCCATTATGCAGTATTGCTGTTATTAGTCCTGCAGTGATCGAAACTCCATAGGCTTACTTATAATTTGTTACGGCTCTACTGGGGGTCCTACAAAATTAAAAATCATGTGAAAACGATTATCAGTTGCATAAGACACCACTTCTTGTATGAAATGAGGACTGTTCAGCAGAAGATACCAAATGCTACAAAGAGGCCGTTACACCATTTATATCGAGTACTGATCTTAAACTAAATTTTGTTATACACACATCAAAAAAAGTTTTGCGTCATCCCGGTTCACTCCTGAAGATAGAGGTTGACTGTGGATATTGTATCACAGACACAGTCCCTTTGACTGTTCAGCGATGTCACTAAACCCGCCCAAAGATGTAAACGACCATGTATGAGCAGTTCCTATTAGACGGAGGGGATCCGACAGCCCATCAGTTCCAGTCATTCCACCAGGAAGGAGGTACACGACTCGTGCTGTCTGTAGTTCAGTCATGCCTAGACGGTCAATACCGCGGTTCGATCGCGTCCACATTGTTACTTGAGACCATTTATATTTATATGGTCTCGCAGTAGCGTTCTCGTTTTCTGAGCACGGGGTTTTGGGTTCGATTCCCGACGGGGTCAGGGATTTTCACATGCCTCGAGATGACTGAGTGTTGTTGTGTCTTCTTCATCATCATCATTAATTCCCATTACGGTCGGAGGAAGGCAATGGCAAAACTCCTCCACTAGGACCTTGCCTAACACGGCGCCAAGGAATATGGGAGTTCATCATATATATATATATATATATATATATATATATATTGAATCGTCGTCTACAGCGTATAAGCTTAATTGGTTCAAATGGCTCTGAGCACTATGGGACTTAACATCTTTGGTCATCAGTCCCCTAGAACTTAGAACTACTTAAACCTAACTAACCTAAGGACATCACACACACCCATGCCCGAGGCAGGATTCGAACCTGCGACCGTAGCAGTCGCGCGGTTCCGGACTGAGCGCCTAGAACCGCTAGACCACCGAGGCCGGCGTATAAGCTTAATCGCGGTACAGAGGGCCATCCACGTTGTGTTCCTAACTGCGAGTGACTCGCATTGCGACACTTGGCAGCCCAAACTGGATCCGCCCACTCACGGATGTGGCATGTCACCGCCGGCTGGACCACGCCCGTCGTTCAGTAGCGCGCCTTACGCAATCTCTGGCCTTTGGTCTGTCCTCAAGAATTGTTTTGGACGCTTTTAATATCAAGTACACAGCACAGTTCGTGAAATGGCATTGCTGTTGTAATACTCGTTCTAGTCTGCGTCATTGTGTTTGATTTAATAACAATCGCAATGTCTTTCCCTGTATGCATAAACTCATTTAAGAAGTGTCTGGATAGTTATAAATCGCATTTTATCCAGTACAATCAACTGCGTCAAAAGCCCATTGACGTGATCGGAAAACCGGCCGCAGTGGCCGAGCGGTTCTAGGCGCTTCAGTCTGGAACCGCGAGACCGCTACGATCGCAGGTTCGAATCCTGCCTCGGGCATGGATGTGTGTGAGGTTAGTTAGGTTTAAGTAGTTCTAGCGGACTGATGACCTCAGATGTTAAGTCTCATAGTGCTCAGAGCCATTTGAACCATTTGATCGGAAAATATACTATGTTCTTACGATGAGACATGATGATTCATAAAGTCATGTACACTATGTGATCAAAATTATCCGGACACCTGGATGAAAATGGCTTACAAGTTAGTGGCGCTTTCCATCGGTAATGCTGGAATTCAATATGATGTTGACCCACCCTTAGCCTCGATGACAGCTTCCACTATTGCAGGCATACGTTCAATCAGGTGCTGGAAGGTTTCTTCGGGAATGGCAGCCCATTCTTCACGGAGTGCAGCACTAAGGAGAGGTATTGATGTTGGTTGGTGAGGCTGGCACGAACGTGTTATGTAGGATTCAGGTCAGGACTCTGTGCAGGGCAGTCCATTACAGGGACGTTATTGTCGCGTAACCACTCCACTACAGGCCGTGCATTATGAACAGGTGCTCGATCGTGTTGAAAGATGCAATCGACATCCCCGAATTCCTTTTCAACAGTGGGAAGCAAGGAGATGCTTAAAACATCAATGTAGGCCCGTGTTGTGATAGTGCCGCGCAGAACACCAAGGGATGCAAGCCCCCTCCATGAAAAAGACTACAACATAAAACTACCGCCTCCGAATTTTACTGTTGGCACTACAGACGCTGGCAGATGACGTTCACCGGGCATTCGCCATACCCACACCATGCCATCGGATCATCACGTAGTGTACCGTGATTCGTCACTCCACACAACGTTTTTCCACTGTTCAATAGTCCACTGTTCGCGCTCCTGACACCAAGCGAGGCGTCGTTTTGCATTTACCGGCGTGATGTGTGGCTTATGAGCAGCCACTCGACCATGAAATCCAGGTTTTCTCACATCCTGCCTAACTGTCATAGTACTTGCAGTGGATCCTGTTTGGAATTCCTGTGTGATGATCTGGATAGATGTCTGTCTATTACACACTACGACCCTCTTCAACTGTCGGCGGTCTCTGTCAGTCAACAGACGAAGTCGGCCTGTACACTTTCGTGCTGTACGTGTCCCTTCACGTTTCCACTTCACTATCACATCGGAAACAGTGGACCTAGGGATGATTAGGAGTGTGGAAATCTCGGGTACAGATATATGACAGAAGTGACACCCAATCACCTGACCATGTTCGAAGTCAGTGAGTTCCGCGGAGCGCCCCATTCTGCTCTCTCACGATGTCTAATGACTACTGAGGTCGCTGATTAGATTAGATTAGATTAATACTAGTTACATGGATCATGAATACGATATTTCGTAATGATGTGGAACGAGTCAAATTTTCCAATACATGACATAATTAAGTTAACAACATACTTAAGTTAATATAACAACTTTTTCATTTTTTGTGTTTTTTATTTTTATTTTTTTTATTTTTTAAATATTTTTTTAATTTATATCTAAAAATTCCTCTATGGAGTAGAAGGAGTTGTCATTCAGAAATTCTTTTAATTTCTTCTTAAATACTTGTTGGTTATATGTCAGACTTTTGATACTATTTGGTAAGTGACCAAAGACTTTAGTGCCAGTATAATTCACCCCTTTCTGTGCCAAAGTTAGATTTAATCTTGAATAGTGAAGATCATCCTTTCTCCTAGTATTGTAGTTATGCACACTGCTATTACTTTTGAATTGAGTTTGGTTGTTAATAACAAATTTCATAAGAGAGTATATATACTGAGAAGCTAATGTGAATATCCCTAGATCCTTAAATTAATGTCTGCAGGATGATCTTGGGTGGACTCCAGCTATTATTCTGATTACACGCTTTTGTGCAATAAACACTTTATTCCTCAATGATGAATTACCCCAAAATATGATGCCATATGAAAGCAACGAGTGAAAATAGGCGTAGTAAGCTAATTTACTAAGATGTTTATCATCAAAATTTGCAATGACCCTTATTGCATAAGTAGCTGAACTGATATGGAGTACCTGGCAGTAGCTGGCAGCACAATGCACCTAATATGAAAAACGTACGTTTTTGGGGGTGTCCGGATACTTTTCATCTCATAGTGTGGCTATAACACGAACTTTTGGTTTTCATATATGACCGTTACTGAAAATGCCGTTCCTCTTTCTCTCTGATGATTCATAATTATATCACTCAACATGATTTTCAACTACTGTTTCTGAAAATCAACTGAATTTCAGAGTTCAAGGATCTGTTCATGATTATGGATGGTGACCCCTAATAACTAGGACCCCAGTCACTGCTAAAAACGTTAGCACGAGTAAACAGAACTTTAAATTATTTTGCCAAAATATCACACTTATAGCTCGGTCTGAGCAGTAATTAAAAGAGCAAACATATCTGTCTTTCGACTTAAAGTATTTAAGAAAGTGTGAAATAATTTATGTAGTTAATTGTATCCAACCAGCTTTCCGCTTCGGCGTTTCCCCCTAAGAGTTAGAGCTGTGTTCGACCTCCACACGCCCTTTTCGTTCCAGTCATCCAGTCCTAGATTTCCGTCTTCCATAGCTTCCTGCACATATTTTCCCATATTAGCATTGGCCATCCTCTCCTTCTTCCTGGAGGCTCCCAGTTTAAAATCTTCATTGGCCACATGCGGTTAGGCGTTCTCTGTACGTGCCCATGCCTATGAAGAGCTCTATTCTCCAACATTTTTGCTATGGAGCACATTACCTCCTTTCTCCTCCACACCTCATTTCGTATCCAACCTTACCTCATTAACAGCAGAAATCTTCTCACACAGTCTATTTCAAGTGTTCTAATTTTCTCCGTAACTTTCTTGGTTAGGGCCACATCTCAGCTTCGTAGAGAAATATGTTCTCGACCATACTGTTAAGTATTCTTTTCTTAGTGTCTTACAGAAAATTATTACTCTGTATTATGCCACTCACAGCTTTAGTAGTTCTCTTCGCCATTGTTATTCTGCAACTAATATCGTTGTCACCTGTAACGGAGTTATCTATTATTGTACCCAAATATTTGTACCTTTTGCAGGATTTTATTTCTCATTCCTCTGTGCCAGTTTTCACCAAATCCTACTCATAGATGTACACCCGATCTTGTCGAGATTCATTCTCAATCACTTTTTGATGACTTTAGAAGATGTAATGAAATCAGTAAATGAGTGAGAAGAAATGATACTTTCTGGTGACTTAAACAGCAGGTTGTGAACATCTGATGAAAGAATAGTATGTCCTTTTGGAGAAAGCGTAGTAAACGTCAACGGACAGAGATTAATCAACGTACGTAAGGAACTAGAGTGTATTGTGGCGAACACTTGTTTCTAGCGTAAAGTTATACACAAATACACGTGGGAAGAGCCTACGTGTTGGCCAGGAAAAATGGAAGACATTACTGGCAGACATAAAAGTATACAGTCAACATCAGTGTGCCAGCTATCATCATGCGGTAGTGGAGAAAATATGCTACAATAAGATAAGGCCAACTATCGCGAGAATGGAGACTGAAGTTTTTGAAAGATGCGTAAAGGCCTGAAGATGGCAAATGGAATGCCGAAACTGGTACTTAAAAAAATATAACTGCACGGCTGTTGGCGCATTTCATTGTTAACTACTTGACCAGCTGCCTTCCCATGTCCACAATGGATCAACAGAGACTTGAGACTGTAAGGTACTGATGTTTAACACGGACCTTCTTAGACAAAATGCTATAACAGGCTGCAGAATAAACTTAACATGGAAAGGATAGAAGACCCCACAGCTACGCAGTCCGGTCATATTAATATGACCATCGCCTACGATCGACGTGGCAGACGGCAGCACTAACAGTGGAGGGAATGTAAAGTGTTTTGGGGGAATGTGAAAAACAATGCGATTTATCTGTCGTCCAAGATGTGTACGGACGAACGGACGTGCAACTGTAGAGCAACTGACCGCCCAGGTGCACCAAAGGACTACCATCAGTATCTCCTCAACGACTATTCAGCGGCCGTTCTTGCATATGGGCCTCAGCAGCAGGCGGTTGGTTCATGCACCCACGCTGACTGCTGTTCGTCTGAAAGCAAACACAAAAGCCGGAGGGAGCGCTATGGTGTTAGGGAATTTTTCGTTGCATTCTCCGTGTGATCTCGTCGTTCTTGAAGACCCAATGGATCAACGCAACTTGGACACTATGTCCACCTGTACATGTACTCTGTTTTTCCTCCGCACGATGGCATCTACCAGCAGGACAATGCAACATGCCACAAAGCACGCAGTTACGCGGGTGGTTGAAGAGTACCAAGATGAGTTTACCGTCCTTCCCTGGCCACCAGAGTCCCTGCATTTGAACCCAATCGAGAATCTGTGGGACCGCCTGCGGTCTGCAGTGCAAAATGTGGTTATTTGGACTTTTAACAGGTGGCCACATTAATCTGACTGTACAGCGTATATAACAACACCTGAAAGAAAGTCCTTTGCAAGCAGCATATGAAGCACTTGGATAGGAAGAAAAAAAGAAGTACTATGTGAGAGAGTTTTCCACTGAATTGGAAGAACTGATCGAGTAAAAGAAAAAGAAGCACATATGAAATGGTTAAACGACACGACTTCAGAATAAAGATACATGTGTGAAGATCAGGCAACACGGTAAAATGAATATCCGTATGGAGAGGAATGAATATTGGGAAAGGCTGTGCAGAAAAACATATCGGACAATAGGTTACAATAACCCTACTGAAGCATAGACGGTATCGAAAATGAGAAACAACAGTGACTGTAGGAACATATATTTTTTTTAATCTGCTCAGTAGTGGATAGGCCGCTATTCGGCGCTATTGCAGCAAAACAGGCTGGACTACAAAGGAGCAGAAGAAGTTAAGAGCTTAGAAGAAAACTGTATAGAAGTAACGGAGGACAATATGAAAGCAGCTTTGTCTAAAGCAACAGTAAACGAAGTCGCAGGACGAGTAAATATAGAAATGAAATTTCAGAAGTATGGAGAACGTGTAGTGATAGGATAGCTACAGAGCAAATCCACCTATGGAAAGAAATTTGTCATAAAATCTGCTCAGTAGTGGATAGGCCGCTATTCGGCGCTATTGCAGCAAAGCAGGCTGGACTACAAAGGAGCAGAAGAAGTTAAGAGCTTAGAAGAAAACTGTATAGAAGTAACGGAGGACAATATGAAAGCAGCGTTGTCTAAAGCAACAGTAAACGAAGTCGCAGAACGAGTAAATATAGAAATGAAATTTCAGAAGTATGGAGAACGTGTAGTGATAGGATAGCTACAGAGCAAATCCACCTATGGAAAGAAATTTGTCATAAAATCTGCTCAGTAGTGGATAGGCCGCTATTCGGCGCTATTGCAGCAAAGCAGGTTGGACTACAAAGGAGCAGAAGAAGTTAAGAGCTTAGAAGAAAACTGTATAGAAGTAACGGAGGACAATATGAAAGCAGCGTTGTCTAAAGCAACAGTAAATGAAGTCGCAGAACGAGTAAATATAGAAATGAAACTTCAGAAGTATAGAGAACGTATAGTGATAGGATAGCTACAGAGCAAATCCACCTATTGAAAGAAATTTGTCATATTTATTTTCGACGTGTTATAAAGGTGACAAGACAGCCTGCAAAAGTAATTGAGGAGTAAACGTTATTTCAGCGACAGCTAGGGTTTCCTCCAGTGCTTTGATCAAGAAAACAGAAAAGAATATTTCGCCTTTAAGTGAATTCCAAAGTGGTTTTACGCAAGGACGATCATCTTCTGATAACGCTCACTGTATCAGACAGTTGTTGGAAAAATTCAGAAAAAAAAAATAAAATCGTATACATGAGCCGTGTGGACCTGCAGAAAGCGTATGACAATGTGCACTTAACAGTGTTGTGGAGTGTTATGGGGGAGGGGCTGAAGTGAGATAAAATGTGATTAACATGGTTAAAAAGTTATAAGAAGACAAAAGTAATGAATAAATGGGAAACACTTTCAGAGCTGCTTTCATTTTTACTGAACAGAAATGTATATATGACACAACCTCAAAATATTATTGGGTTTAAACAAATTCAAGCTTGAATGTGCATAATAAAGATCACTACGATGGTCACAATTAGAATGCAAGTATCAAAGATCACCCAAAACTTTCTAGACACAACACAGCAGAAAGACAAACTGCAAAATGTCTGTCACTCATTTTAATGACTAATTATGGTTTTTATACAGTGGCTTGGCTCCTCACACATACAGGAAGTAGACAAAAACATGGAATCAAAACAAACACATTACCATGGCTAATATGATGCAGGAAAATCGTTGCCATACAAAACAGTTTCCAGTCGTCTCATAATCAATAAATACAGGGCCTGAGTGGTTTTCAAGGGATCTTATATCATTCTTCCTGCAAAATTGTGGCAAATTCAGGTAATGATGATGGAGATTGATACCGATCACGCACCGTTCTCCTCATAGTAGACAGCAAATGCTGTTAGCGGCCAGGGGAGATGCGACAGTTCATCATCGTGCTCACAAAACCGATCCTGGATGATGCGATCCGTCTGAACAGTGGCGCTGTGGTCTTGGAACACAGCATCGCCATTGGGGAAGAAACAATGTATCATGAGATAAACCTGCTCATCCGAAATGATCAAAAAGGCCTTGGCAGCAATACGACATTGCAGTGTAGCAATGGGGGCCCATGAAAAATCAGAGGATGGCTGCCCAAATCATCAGCGAACTGCTGTCATGTTTCATTCTTGGGATATAAATTCGGCCGGTAGTTGGAAACATTGTGCAACAAGTCTCATGACTTTCAAAAATGGTTCAAATGGCTCAGAGCACTATGGGACTTAACATCTGAGGTCATCAGTCCCCTAGAACTTAGAACTACTTAAACCTAACTAACCTACATCCCACACATCCATGCCCGAGGCCGAATTCGAACCTGCGACTGTAGAGGTCGCGCGGTTCCAGACTGAAGCGCCTAGAACCGCTCGGCCACACTGGGCGGCTCCAAATGACTTTTCTCAGTCCAAGTTTAATGGCTTCCGCTTCCCTTTTCGTGTCATGGGCACTTGCATCATTGATGAGTGGTTTTGGAATTCCATTTCGCCCTGGAACTCGCTGCTTATGGAACTCCCTTCGTGTTGTTTTGGTTCCGATAGGGCACGCGAGTGCAACATTCTGTTCTCTAGTGAGTACTGCAGCTGTCGTCCTCTTATTTTTCGTCACAGTTTTCGTCAATAACCGTCTGTCACGATCATTCAGCACAGTCTCATCCGAGTTTTAGTGGATGATTTTTTTCAGCTCTCACTGTATTTGTTATAAATCTTCGATACGGTGCCTCTTAAAACACGAAACACTTCATCTGCATTGATTACGGAAGCATCTGCCATACGAGCACCAACAATTTGCAAGTTCGAACTGAGTTAGCTCCAACATAAAGCACTCGCGACCACAGAGACCGCAGCTGACACAACGTATTGTGGACACTGCTTAGCCTCCGTGGTCCAATACAGGCTTGGCTAACATCTACATTCATATGCAAGCATGCATTTCTCGCAGTGTTTCCATACATTTGTCGAATCCCTATACGTACAATATGTCACGCCCATATAAGAAGCACAAGATTTAATCCATTGATTCCTAAATACGATGCATTAGAACTCTTCAACAGCTTCCGGCATTAAAATATAATTAAAACAGTAGAGACTGTGTTTAAGAATAAGTTTCGAAATTAACGGGACTAGCCATTCTTGTGACAAATACTCATGCCTTATCTATTTGTACTAGTGTGTTTCTAACTTAACTTCGCCGACTCTTCAGTCTGGAACTGCACGACCGCTACGGTCGCAGGTTCTAATCCTGTCTCGGGCATGGATGTGTGTAATGTCCTTAGGTTAGTTAGGTTTAAGTAGTTCTAAGTGTCTGATGACCTCATATGTTAAGTCCCATAGTGCTCAGAGCCATTTGAACCATTTTTAACTTAACTTCCTTTTGAGACAAGACTGTCACTTTCTACCTACTATGTTACACAAACCATAAGGAATGCATTTGACTGAGATTTATAAATGGAATGCGTTACTTTCGCATACTAAGAGGGTTGTTTGGGGGAGGAGACCAAACAGCGAGGTCATCGATCTCACCAGATTAAGGAAGAACGGGGAAGGAGGTCGGCCGTGCCCTTTCAAAGGAAACATCCCGGCATTTGCCTGGAGCGATTCAGGGAAATCATGGAAAACCTAAATCAGGATGGCTGACCGCGGGATTGAACCGTCGTCCTCCCGAATGCGAGTCCAGTGTGCTAGCCACTGCGCCACCTTGCTCGGTCACATACTAACAATTATGCACATTCATCAGTAGAAATTTCGTCAACGTCCACGATATCTTAAACCCCTCCTTCCCTTTACGTAGACTATCAGACTAATATTATGATCTGGATTCTTTTGATTCTTTGCATCCATCAAAAATACCGGTCGACAGTTCTGGTGGAAGGCAACCACTACGCAGAAAATTGTTGAGAAAGCATCGCCGATTTATTTACAGTCTTAGTTGAACTCATGACGGCACTGAAAGAGTTAGTATCCCACCTACGACAGCAAAACAATGAAAATTAGTAACAATATTCAAAGTTATTTGAGTTTTTATTAACCTATGTCATGTTTTTTCGAATCATATACGACTAGCCAGTAATATATCGAACCATAAAACAGCATGTAGTGGCATAATTTCCACTTATTTCAATAACATGCCATTACAGACGTATAATACCGAAAGCACTATACTTCATTAGGTACCTTATATTAGCGATTAAGTGATGTTCTCCCAATTACATACCGCGGACAATAGCAATCCTCTTAGAAAAGAAGAGAAAAACGTAACAGACCGCAATTGAATTACGATAATAATACGCGGTTAAGTAACGTACACGGATCGTAATTGTCCTTAACAGCAAGCTGCGGAGATAAACACAGTGGTGTTCGCCACGACGCAGCTCGTAAACGTGACCATGGCGTCCCGTAGCTAGCGCGCCCTGTGGCCTACGCACGGCTGGCACCACACTTAATTGTCGGGGAGCAGCGCCTGAAAGCCCGAAAGGGTGCAAAATATGACCGTGCAACTGTGCTGCACGTCAGTAATAATAAGTCAAAAGAAACTAGCCGAAAAATCTATCTGTCAGAGCACAGAAAAGGCTAATACGCTCTTGTTTTAAGAATATCAGACTGAAAAGTGGGGTACCAGCTGCCTCATTCTTCCTTCATGAGCACCTTTAAAAATGTTCCCAAAATTTTTGGCTTTCTCACAATTTCGCGCTGTTTTTAACAAGCGGCTTAGTTCTCTCTTCCACAAGCTACCGTAACAGTAGCTTGGTTCAAAAACTGGCTCTGAGCACTATGAGACTTAACATCTGAAGTCATCAGTCCCCTAGAACTTAGAACCACTTAAACCTAACTAACCTATCACACACATCCATGCCCGAGGCAGGATTCGAACCTGCGACCGTAGCGGTCGCGCGGCTCCAGACTGAAGCGCCTAGCACCGCTCGGCCACTCTGGCTAACAGTAGCTTGCTCACACCCTCTAGTCCACTGTTGTAAGTCGCTCGCAACAATCCACTCCCACTTGCCTATACTCATTCACTTATTCAGCCCTACTCATTGTCTTTCTTGTTTGTGTGTAACTACCACTGTTCCCTGTCTCAGAATCATGGACTCCTTCGTTCTGTCCTACTACTGCTGTTTCCTCTTACTGGTACTGTCTAGCTTTCGCTCTCGGTTCCTGCTACTATCTCATTCATTCCTTCCCACTGCTGCTCTCTCTTCTCACTGTCACTATCTCTCTCTTCCACGCTGCCATTGTTTGTCTCTCATTATCACTGGCCCTCACCTATTTCCATTTCTCTTAATCCTCTCCAAAGACAGTGTCTTGCTAACACGGTTCTGTCACTGTCAACGATGTTCCACTGCCATTGCGTTCCTCTCTTTCTCTCACACTGCCATTGTCTCCTTCGCTCTTTCTACACCACAACTGCAGTCTATTATCTTCCAGTATTTATTAATTTTGCATCTCTTTCCTATTGCCACTGTCTCCTCTCTCGGAGGAGACAGTGCCAATGCGGGGATATGTTCGCATGCCAAAAAATTTGGGAACATTTTTAAAGGTGCTGAGGATCGTAGAATGAGGCAGCTGGTACCTCACTTTTCAGTCAGTCTTTTAAAACAGAATTATATTAGCCTTTTTGTGCTCCAATAGCTGCATTTTTCCACTGGATCCTTTCTTTTCCTGCTATAGCAGGGCACATCAATCATATGAAAAGAAATTTATGACTCAGTAAATTTTGGATAGTTTACTTTCGTGAAATTGAAATAGTGCAAAATTAATTTTATACTTCAGACCCGATTTTAACCGCACAAAAATTTTGCACGTGCTACAGTACTACAACAAGGGGTTCCTATGACCCTTCTGATGACATCGAAGACACATAACAGCGTAATTCATCTACATCTGCCCGACTATGCAGAGGGTTCTTCGAACCACATTCAGACTATTTTTCTACCGTTCCATTCTCTGACAGTGCGTGGGAAATGTGATCACTTAAATCTTTCTGTATGAGCTCTGTTTACTCTTATTTTATTATGATGATCATATCGCCCCATGTAGGTTGGTGGCAATAAAATATTTTCACATCGGAGGAGAAAGCTTATAACACAAATTTTGTGAAAAGATGCCCGAGGCAGGACTCGAACCTGCGACCGTAGCAGCAGCGCGGTTTCGGACTGAAGCACCTAGAACCACTCGGCCACAGCGACCGGCAGCGCTCTTGCAATCCGCGGACCGGTTTTGCTACCTTAAAACCTTGTTTTTCGGGATTTCTCAGGAATCGCCCGTCAACTAAATGGTGCCTCCATAACCTCCTAAAAGTTTATCACAGACGTCATATAATATAAAAAGGACCAAACAATTTGCTCCATTTGCCTAAGCCGCACGTAATTCTAATATTCAAACTTTGATCTTGTACCGTAGAATTTTTACAGTGAGACTATCCTTCTATGGGTATACAATAGCGCAAAGCTATCCAAAACACGTGATACTATCTTTGTGCCACCTACATAACCCCGCGTATGAGTCCTAGAAATATCCTGGTTTTACGCACGACGTTTTGGAACTAACATGTAGAGAATCCTGTCGCACGCGTACTGTCTAATTCAGCAGTAGGGCTGACAGGCACAACAGCTGAAGTAAACGTTGAGTCCCGAATACTGCTGTCATGGAACGAAGTAAGGCACCGTCGCAAACACTCGTCAAAGAATTATAAAAACAGAATTTTTGTAAACGCACAGCACATGCTCCTAAGGCTTTTAGTTGTACCGAATATGTATCATATATACGTTAATTGAATTCGTAATTGCGAATAACGACAGCCATCTGCTGTAGGATGGAATGACGACAATGAAAATTTGTGTCCGATCGGGACGTCTGACTTGTACTGGAATACATACACATCAAAAAGAGTTTTGCATCACCGAGGTTCCGAGAGTTCCGGAACCTGTACAGAAAATTGGAATAGAGATCAACGTAAACATCATTTCTGCCCTTTTTATTGCTCATGAAAACCACACATTGCATGTTGTACCACTGTACAGCGAGACGTTCGGAGGTTATGGTCCAGATTGCTGTACAAACCGGTACCTCTAATACCCATTAGCCCGTCCTCTTCATTGATACACGCCTGTATTCGTCGTGGCATACTATCCAAAAATTCATCAAGGCATTGATGGTCCAGATTGACTCACTCCTCAATGGGGATACGGCGTAGATCCCTCAGAGAGGTTAGTGGGTCACGTCGTCCATAAACAGCCTTTTCAATCTATCCCAGGCATGTTCGATAGGGCTCATGTCTGGAGAACATGCTTGCCACTCTAGTCTAGCGATGTCGGTATCCTGAAGGAAGTCATTCACAATATGTGCAAGATGGGGCTGCGAATTTTCGTCCATGAAGACGAATGCCTCGCCAATATGCTGCCGATATGGTTGCATTGTCGATCGGAGGACGGCATTCATGTATCGCACAGCCGTTATGGCGCCTTCCATGACCACCAGCGGCATACGTCAGCCCCACATAATGCCACCCCAAAACAGCAGGAAACCTCCCGCGATCGAACCGCGGTATTGACCGTCTAGGCATGGTTGAACTACAGACAACAGGAGCCGTGGACCCCCTTCCTGGTGGAATGACTGGAACTGATAAGCTGTCAGACCTCCTCCTTCTAATATGCGCTGCTCATGCATGGTTGTTTACATCTTTAGGTGGGTTTAGTGACATCTCTGAACAGTCAAAGGGACTGTGTCTGTGATACAATATCCACAGTCAACGTCTATCATCAGGAGTTCCGGGAACCGGGATGATTCAAATCTTTTTTTGATGTGTGTACATAATGGATGTACAAGTGGTTGACGACATATGGAAGTTTGGGTGTGGCCGGATAGCCAAAAGGTAACTCGATAGGCTCGCGATAAGCAGGAAATTTGGGTTCGTGTCCCGGTCCGGAACAACTTTTCATTGAAACCATTCCATTGTACAACTGATGGTCGTCGTTATTGACAATTGCGATTTCAGATAATGTATTTCATAACGGCTGTAGTCGCCGCAGTGACTTTGCGTTGTAATCAGAGTAATACAGGCACTGTAACATCGCATGTATCATTTAGGCTGAGAATTGAAGGCCGGCCGGAGTGGCTGTGCGGTTCTGGGCGCTACAGTCTGGAGCCGAGCGACCGCTACGGTCGCCGGTTCGAATCCTGCCTCGGGCATGGATGTGTGTGATGTCCTTAGGTTAGTTAGGTTTAAGTAGTTCTAAGTTCTACGTGACTGATGACCTCAGAAGTTAAGTCGCATAGTGCTTAGAGCCATTGAACCATTTTTTTGAGAATTGAAGTGCAGCGTCAGACCTTATTCGATACTCCTATGAAGCTCACAAATACACAGGAAAAATGTTAGTCACTGTCGGCCTGAACACTGCAGTGTCCTCGAGGTCGAGGCCTTGTATCATTTGAAATGGGGTTAAACGGCGACTCGTCGGACCACACCAGGAGCCTCCAGGCAGATACCATACAGTTTTATGCCGCTGTGAGCAATGGCCCATGGCGAGGTACCCGATTCCACTCACTGACAACAGCAATTCCTGTCAAATTTCAGAGCATGATCGACAATGCGTGACACTCGTCTCCTGTCCTCGTTGATCAGAAGGTTTTTTCGGCCACTGTTCAAACGCCGCGTTACATAGTTGTGAGTGGTGCAGGATTCCTTGTACAAGCTGCGGACAGCCCGCGTTGATACACCATCAAATCAGATAGTTCAGTTCATCGCGTGCTCATTGGCAAGTCTCAACAAGACAGCTCTTTTCAGTCATTCTGTCACGTTTCCTCGCGACCCGTCATACAGGTGAATTACGTCAGGAGTGAAGGGTCACATCACCAACTCTTACCAATTCTGCACCATCCACAGCGCTTCACAACGACCAGATTCACCATCCACAGCGCTTCACAACGACCAGTATGTTATTTTAAGAGGATGACTAATTTTTGATTTTGAAGTTTCTTGGCAACACAGAAGGTCGATTTTGAAACATTTTAAAACCTTTAAAGGCAGATATTTGGTATCCCTTATCTTGCTTTGTTTTAATAACTATGAATTCTAATATCGCCTTTTCAGTATACGCACCCTTTAGTGGAATTTCTTGTCAATGATATCAAGTGATTCACAAGTTATCGCTCTGTTTCCTTAGTAATTTCGGAATAGGAAACCCACGCGGACTTTAAATGTGCGTCTCTAGAAATCTGTACTGTCAAAAGACTTTCAACAAGAATGAGCAATATTAGTCACTGCTTAAACTTTTGAAACTCAATTCGAAAAATTTTATTTATGACGCCTTCTTTTTATTTTCCACTGTAGTTGTTCGTTGTGAACCTCATTTTGACACAATTTCGTTAAGGAATATCTGCAGAGTTTAATGTAGACTTCCTCAGTAGTATGAAGCCACGATATCCTCGAATGAGGGGCAGGCAAATGAAAACCGAACATCCGACACAACGAGACCGTGCAATGGTTCCATTCACTCACCACAAGCTTTAAGACATTTGTCCCACTGGGGGACGAGACGACCATTTCCTGTTTCGTAGAACGCGGTTGGCCGCTGACGGAACCACAACCGCACCCACTCTTAAACTTCCTCTTTCCACTGAAACCGACGTCCACGCATGTCTTTATTGAGGCCTCCAAAGACGTGAAAATCGAGCAGTGTTGCAGTGTTTCCGAACCAAATCGCTGAGGCATAGCCATCATCCGATTGGCAGTGTTGGGGCGAGCGTTACGTGATTCCGTCAGACAGCATTCCGACAGATCAAAGGCAAATGACAAAGCCAGCAGTGACGCATGACTTTATTCAGGTCACCAAGACGTGAAAATCACGCGGTGTTACAGTGTTTCCCAGCCAAATCGCTGAGACATAGCCGTCATCCGATTGGCAGTGTGGGGGCGAGCGTTACGTGATTCCGTCAGACAGCATTCCGACAGATCGAAGGCAAACGACAAAGTCAGCAGTGGAAACATCCCACATCTCCCCTGCCAAAGAATCCAGAGCTGTTCAAACAAGTTACTGTAAGTTCATGATGACCTTCATCTTCGACTGCAGGGGCCTCTGCTCCTCGAGTTCCTCGAGCGTGAAACCACAAACAGTGCTCACTAATGGTGTCGGTCGGAATCATCCTGTGGCAGAATAATGCCCGCCCTTAGACTGCCAAACGGACTAAGGCTGCGCTACAGCGATCTCTTCGGGAAACACTAACATCCTCTGAACATCCCAGCTCTTTCATCATATGTTTGGCGACCTGGAGAAGGACGTGCGCGGACGTTGTTTCAATCGGACGAGACACTGCAAGGGTGGGTGCTGTTCTGGATCCGTCACAGGCCTACCGCATTCTACGAAACGAGAATTGATCGTCTCGTCTCCCAGTGGAATAAATGTCTTTACGCGCGATGTGATCACTTTTGAATGGAACCATTCCATGGTGCCGCTATGGCGGGTGTTCTGTTTTCCTTTGACTGCCCCTTATTTTTTTCATGTTGCTATCACCTATTAAGTCGTAATCACTAATGGAGTAGACCCATAAGCAGCAGTGGAAACTGTTTCATATACACCGTTCGTAAAATACAAGAAAGACATGTAATTGCGCGTATCTGCCCAATGCATTATTTTCAGTCATGCTCGAAAGCAGCCAGAAGTTTAATTCTCAGGCAGAAATCGTTTAATAGTAGCTTTTGGATAAAAATAGAGAAAGGCAGAGTAAATTTTGTATGAATATAAGCGCTGCTCAAGCTGTTTGTATCCCTTGTGCTCACTAATCCAAGTGTTGTGTGAAAATACGTGCAAACGAACGCAATCATTAAGTGCTCATAACACAAGACACGCTCTCTGAGCTACTATGTAGACGAGCACATAATTTAATTGAGGCACTCAGAACCATAAGGGCCCAAAGCACAGATACAAAATTTTGAGAAAAATAGATATTTGTGAAAATCAGATTTGTAGGCAAACCGGCAGACTCATAGATTTGAGCTGTTTCTTAACGAAGTCGCAACGCCTTATAATTCCTACGCGTACCCATTTTATACTATGAAATTTTAATTAAAATTTAGGATTGTTATCATTAATGTTAATCCACAAAATTTTTGTGTATGAGTTAGTGCAGTTTTTTGCTGTTGTGTAGTTTGCAATTGATGGGAAACCAGAATGAGCACATTCTCTGGCGTGAGGTTCAAATAAACAGTCTATTCACTTTAGGCATGGAAGCTAGTGGTTTTGTTAAGTCTACGTATTTCAAGTCTGATATAGCACTTTTGTTGAAGCTGTATTTCAAGCTTGACATCCGCCTTCCATCGACTTATGTGGACACCATATTTTACAAGGTATCTACAAACTGTGGAGAAATAACAAATTATGGTTGTGCCTCAATGTAACTTGAAGAAAATGGTGGCCTCGCACGACTCCAATGAAAAATGTGTTACTTTAAACAACATTTCATGGCAAGCTATTGAAAACTTCATCATTGTAAAATTTCTGAAATGTAGATTGTTACCTAGAACATCAGCTTTTGATTTGTAGTGAGATCGGTAACAATCCTAAAGCTTTTGAAAACCTCAATGTCCATTTTAGGGACTGGACAGCCGAAGATATGGAACGTGTGGTTACGACGGGGTATTCCTTCAAGAGCTAGCAGGTTTTATGAAGAAACAGGCGCCAATGAACATTCCTACACCAATGAAAATTTCTGCTTCCGGCCCTTAAGGAAGTGAACATCAGAGAAATCGGTGAGAGAGCTTTTCGAAATTGTTCGTAAATACAGCGTAGGGGTACAGCATCAATTAAGCTTGTGCACCTTAATGTCAACAGATGTCTCGAGCATGCATAGATACCGTAATCTCAGAATCGAAGAGGGTGTGCTGTAGGCCATTATCGTTCTCATCCCTTGAATTATACGAGACGCTTTTTTAAGCGACGTGAGCAATGAGATCAAAACTCACGCAAACAGAGGGAGAAAGACTAACAATGTGATATTTTTCCTTAAAATTTGTTTTACTTTTATTTTCTTGTATTTTCCGAGATTTATGTGCAAAGTCCAGTTCTGGCATATTTAAATAATTTCTTCTGAAGTGGTCATGGCACTGGAATTTCATCTTCGCAAGAAAAAGAAAGGTTAGAGTTTAATGTCTCGTCGACGACGCGGTAATTGTATGTGGATCACAAGGTCAGATTGGGGAATGAAGGCGAGAGGAAATCATCTTTCTACATTTTCAAAACAACTATTCAGATACTTGTCTTGAGTCATGAGTCTCCCATTCACGCGCCCAGAGAAAGCAGTGTCTGCGTATAGAGTAAATTATGTGTACAAGTGTGAGAAAGCGTTCTAAATGTCTGCTTAGCGCGTAATTGTGGCAGACCATGGAAAGCAACCCGGTATTCACCTCTTGGGATGTGGGGAAACAGACTAAAAACCACGTCCAAGCTCGTCTGCACACCGAACGCTCGTGGATAATCGATGGGTGGATTCGATCCCGTCCAAGAAGCGGTCGCTTTAACAGGAGGAGCTACCCGGGCTGGTCCGATGTGGATTGGAACCGCCGTCCCCCGAATACGAGTCTGATGTCTTAGCATCGCATCATCGTGTTGGAATTAATTTTGATACCGAAACTTCATGTGAGAGAAACTTCATTGTGTCTTTGATGTAAGCCGGCCAGTGTGGCCGGGCGGTTCTAGGCGCATCAGTCTGGAACCGCGCGACCTCTACGGTCGCAGGTTCGAATCCTGCCTCGGGAATGGATGTGTGTGATGTCCTTAGGTTAGTTAGGTTTAAGTAGTTCTAAGTTCTAGGGGACTGATGACCTGAGAAGTAAGTCCCATAGTGCTCAGAACCATTTGAGCCATTTTTTGATGTAAATAGTGTTTTCTCCAGTGGGTTCTTTCTCATTCAGTGCAATGATATTTTAGTTATCCTAGTCCAATGGGAGTCATTAATCCTTGTTGGCACCAAAAGTAAATACCAAGTTTAAAAAGTTGAAGTAATTCATTGAGTACTTCTGTGCGCGTAAGGATACGTACCATCACTCTTCATCAAACTCGACAGTCTCTCTTAACCTTAAATATGACTTTTAAAAACAGTCATTACTAGCGCTCACTGTGAAGAGAATATAAGAGAAACAAAATATTGTCTTACGCAACATCTCCATCTCCAGTGAATACTAGGCGTTTCATTTATTGATAGTCACTTACTTAATAATCTACTGGCCTTCCGTGAGACCATTACTAATTATCCCAGCTGCCGTAATGGACTTAGGCTGCTGCTTTTTCTTCCTTGCGCCATGCTGCATTAGCCCTCAAAGGTTCGATCGATTCGAGGATGTAATTGGCTAGCGGAGCGGCGCGACTGCCGCGTTTCAGAAGTAATTAACCGCGGGGTGGAGCAGCTGCGGCGCACGTCCTTGCCAGTCCGCCCAACCGCCACGTCCGCCGACATCGGCCGTGTAAGAAACAGCGGGCTCGCCGCCCGCCATGGCCTTCGTCAACGTAGTGGGGGCAGGTCGGGCCCACGCCCTGCTGTCTGCCGCTCTCCGACGGGACGTCACTGTAAATGTTTTGGCGGTCACGTACGTAGCAAGTGTTTTCGTTTTTCCGCCGTACGTAATTAGTTACATGAGCTGAATACGGCGCACTGGTAGAAACGTCAATTTCCACAGGACGTTCATGGTGACAGTAGGGTAATGGGAGTTAGGCTTTCGATCCTCGTCACTACTTTATCGTTGGTGTCGAGTTCCGTAACTCATTTGCCAGTCCAAGGACCATCAAGTGGCATTCTGCAAACCCGACAGGTCAATCTGTCCAGTATAATCTTCTCCCGGTTGTAACTTAGTGTTTGCGGAACTGGACTTACCAAGTCCTTTGTGCATGCAGGTACTGCTGAGTGGCCTTTGAGAGCGGATGGGTCACGTAGTCTTCAGACACTGCAGTGAGCACACATATCTCAACGCGCCAAGGGCAGCAGCTCGCTGGCATCTTGTAACGTATTACAGTATTTTTGTACAGTGTAACAAACTGTGTTCCATCTAATTGTGGACTGGAAGTAGTGGGAGGGCAGTGAGTCCTCTCATACTATAGATTCCAAACTTAAATGTACCAGTGCAGGATCTTTGAGTCCTCCAAGTGACACATACTTTACTTTGTAAAGATATAAAGAATACACTGAGTGGCTATAGAATAATACTGGCCTGTAACCGGAATGGTTAGTACATTATGTACGAATTTTCTCTCCTGTCCTAAGGGAATCAGTGCTATTCCATGTACCTAATGGTAGATCATTGGCAAGTTTGCAGTAAACACTAACAGCACATACCAAAGAAACACCACAGTCATAGCCATAGCTTTAGTGGAGCTATCGACGTTAATTAAGTACTTAGCCGTAACGCAGCCAAAAGCTCTGATGTGGCGGTGCCTACAGTTCCAAAAATCGCCACCTTGTAACCTGTCGGTCAGCCCACGAGACCCAATGGCCAAGGCCATGATGGTCCTGTCATGCGTCACCACCATCCACACAGATCTTTGCATCCATTTGATGCCTGACATCCCCTTTCCTGTCTTAGGATGCCCAAATGGGTGCGAATGCAATGAAATCATTGCCGCATTTAACATGTACACAACTCGAATGCTCTTGTCCTTATGCTAACTTTGTACTTGGATTTCTGAAGATGGATATAATTCCGAAAAGAGTCATACATACATCATTAATACAGCCATTCTTCACCTGCTGTATGACTTTTTAAACGACCTAGCCAGCTTAACTACAGATCTGCTCACAATTACTAGCCTCTTATCTGACTATATATCACACATTCATTACTTTATTTTTTATTATTAATTTATACCACTATCGCGATTCCGACTGTAGTGCGACTTTCAAATGCGATGGGGAAAACTGAAACCAATAAGACGTATGGATAACAAAGTACAAGGCATAAAATAATTACATTTGATAAATATACATTAGTATCGAACGTGTCTGAATGACGTGTCACCGTCGAAGTACTGCAAAACATGTGTGGACACATCTGCCAGTCGTCTCATCACACACTCTAAGACAAAGAAAATAACGCACCACGAAGGAATTATCGAAACGGGTCGTAAATCGTTAGGTGTGATGTACATGTACTGAAAAACAAAGGGTTACAGTTTCAGGAAAACTGGATGATTTATTCAAGAGAAGCAGGTCACAAAATGAGCAAGTCCAAAATGCGCTGGTCCACCACTGGCCCTTACGTATTCAGCTATTCGGCTTGGACAAGATTTGGTACGTAGGACGTCCGCAACTGCGAGGCCTGATAATTGATTTAGAGAGCCCCGCTTCAGTTGTACAATTGAAGCGGATCTCTCTACATTAACTCTTCGGCTTGGCATTGATTGACAGCGTTTTTGGATGTCCTCGTGAGGGATATCCAGCCAAAATTCTGTCCAACTGGTGCCTAAGATTGTCGAATCCGGAGCCGGTAGGAGGGTCTTGCCCTTCTCAGTTTGCGGTCGGATCCGGCGATCTAGCTGACGAAGTTAGGGTTTAGCAAGCAGAAAGACAAGTAGTAGAAACCCTTGCCATGCGCGGGCGGGCATTGTCTTGCTCGAATGTGGAGCCAGGATGACTTGACACGACGGGCGACAAAACGGAGCGTAGAATATCATCGACGAACATCTGTGCTGTAAGGGTGCCGCGGATGACAACCAATGGGGTCCTGCCATGAAATGAAATCCCACCCCAGATATCATTCCTGGCTGTCGAGCCGTATGGCGAACGACAGACAGGTCGATATTTCATCACTGTTCGGTGCGTCTCCAGACACGTCTTCGCTGGTCATCTGGCCTCAATTCGAATTAGGACTCATCACTGAAGATATGAGACTCCAGCCGAATGTGCTGCATCACTGCAAACTGGCTTGTTAGTGTACAGAGGCAGTCGGCCCAAGGGGCACCTTTTACGCAGCCTCCTTTCTGTGGACCATCTACTAATCGTCATTGTGGTCTCTGAAGCACCAGTTGCACGTTGGATCGATGATAATGATGAAGCCGGGGCTCTGAGTGCTTCTCGGACGACTACTAGATCTTGACATTCTGTCGTCCCTTTTTGGTCCACCGTTTCCTTCTTGGTGCTGTGTTCGGTCGTGGTTCATCCATTCCTGCCAACATCGCGGAATAGTGGCATCGATCTATTCAAAAGTTGAGCAACATGCCGATTACCCCAACCAGCCTATTTGAGCTCAGTTACATATTCTCTCTCAGCCGTTGACATCTGCCGCGTATAACGTTCACATGCCTCTCTATGAGGCATAGTTACTATCCAGCTGAGTACACAGAATGAAATTCGCAGAGACTTTATGCCCTAGTATCGCCATCTCCTCTGTTCGTTATCCTTGTCTGCTGTGCAGCGAATTTACGCTGCGGCATCACATCCACCGGCCACCAAAGTTTACAATTTTGCGTCCTCTGTAGATATCTGTAGGAATACCAACTTCTGATCAGTTCTCATAAATCCTTCGAGGTGCATCTTTTTTTCTTTAGAGTGTAATTATGGTGTGATGCGAATTAACAACAGGGATTGCTGCTAACGTTGGGCACACCAGATGCATTTTAATGTACTGTGATGCGATAATGCTGGCCAGCGCAGAGCTGTGGCAAGCGTTAACCATGTCCAAACACGAACTCACTCAAATATTCGGGTGTACCACCTCAGAGATTATTCCAGAACAAGTTTCAGAGATTATTGTTTACATGACAGCTGCTGCAGGAGCTACATAATGTATAAGAAATCATAAGCAGGGAAATAAATAAATAAATAAAACTTACAGCCAAACGGCAGCAATAACTTCAATCAAACAGTATGACTGTTGTCCTCAATCATCAGCGTTGACTGGTACTTAACCCACATAACGAGTAGTTACTGTCACTGGAATAGGAGCAAAGGGGCTGCAGCTAGGTGGAAGCTGGAGACTCCCTGCAGTCGGCGGTTCTTCGACGCGTGAGTATGGCTTTCGCTGCCAGTGAGTCCGACTGGCCTACAGAACCGTTGATTTTGGCATCAGATGTGGTATAGGAGGCGGAGATAGGTTCATTTTCATCCAGTTTATAAATTTTCATGCCATTGGTAGTAAAAGTTTGCTGCCGGACAACATATATTTGTATCTACGCAGTGTCCAACACGCAACGAGAGGAAGCTGAAAATGCAACAGATACAGTCCATTACTTCATACAGTATGACCGGCCCAACAGCAGTGTGACATTCCATAAACCACGCTGTTAGACAGCGTATGTTTATTAACACTTTCAACAGAACATTAGCTCCAGCATGTTAAATACTTTGTAGTTAGCATCACACGTGTCTCATAGTTAAGTTTATACACAGCCTTACATACGAAAAGATTAACCCTTACGAGCAGAAATAAGTTTCATCACCGCTACAATTTACCAGGACGGCCTGTCACTCAGTCTATTCAACACATCTACAGTCCGCTAAGCTCGCATAAGAAGTGAGCAGTACCACGTTTCAGAACGAGTGCCACTACGTCTCCGTTAGACGAGTGAGTACGTTCTGTTTAGTAAGCATTTCTTAAGGAGTGGTAGGACATCACAGATAGGAAACCTCCACCCCGCCTATTTTCCATACTACTTTCCAGGGTTTGGTTATATTAAATTCCTGTTCTCTTGTGTAAGCCTTGTTTCCTGAGCTTCTATTTCTCCCTTATAGGCTGTTATTGTAACTGTTAGTGAACTAGTCTATAATCTGTTTTCTGATTTACTGGTGAACCGTTGTACTACTCAGTTCTTTAGAAAGTCAAAAATTACAACCTTATCACAGTTATTTAAAGGAAACAGGAAGCCAGGGTTCACTGGTGATGGACAAGCTTGTGATTGTTTTACAATTTTGACTCAAAACAGACTTTATTACAAACTTCAATTCGGGCACTTGCTCTCTTACTCATGCAATACACAAATCTTCACTTTAATTGAATTACATAAACACGAATACGTTTCATATTTTGCGTCCACAACCAAAATCATAGATAGCAGGCATGGTGAATAATCAATCATAAACAATCGTTCTTGTTTAACCAAATCTCAAAGACTAGTAACACTATACACTTCCAACCCGAAGTTACACAGCCACATAATACCACAACTTCATGAAAAAAAACAAAGACCTTAAAGCTTAATAAAACTGAACTGCCCACATATAGGTCCACAGTGAAACATGCTTATACTAAAAATGCAAAGTGGGCCAAACAAGATCGCAAAACTAGCACACAGGAAAAATAACAAGTTGCACATTCCTTTAAAAATACACTCCTGGAAATGGAAAAAAGAACACATTGACACCGGTGTGTCAGACCCACCATACTTGCTCCGGACACTGCGAGAGGGCTGTACAAGCAATGATCACACGCACGGCACAGCGGACACACCAGGAACCGCGGTGTTGGCCGTCGAATGGCGCTAGCTGCGCAGCATTTGTGCACCGCCGCCGTCAGTGTCAGCCAGTTTGCCGTGGCATACGGAGCTCCATCGCAGTCTTTAACACTGGTAGCATGCCGCGACAGCGTGGACGTGAACCGTATGTGCAGTTGACGGACTTTGAGCGAGGGCGTATAGTGGGCATGCGGGAGGCCGGGTGGACGTACCGCCGAATTGCTCAACACGTGGGGCGTGAGGTCTCCACAGTACATCGATGTTGTCGCCAGTGGTCGGCGGAAGGTGCACGTGCCCGTCGACCTGGGACCGGACCGCAGCGACGCACGGATGCACGCCAAGACCGTAGGATCCTACGCAGTGCCGTAGGGGACAGCACCGCCACTTCCCAGCAAATTAGGGACACTGTTGATCCTGGGGTATCGGCGAGGACCATTCGCAACCGTCTCCATGAAGCTGGGCTACGGTCCCGCACACCGTTATGCCGTCTTCCGCTCACGCCCCAACATCGTGCAGCCTGCCTCCAGTGGTGTCGCGACAGGCGTGAATGGAGGGACGAATGGAGACGTGTCGTCTTCAGCGATGAGAGTCGCTTCTGCCTTGGTGCCAATGATGGTCGTATGCGTGTTTGGCGCCGTGCAGGTGAGCGCCACAATCAGGACTGCATAAGACCGAGGCACACAGGGCCAACACCCGGCATCATGGTGTGGGGAGCGATCTCCTACACTGGCCGTACACCACTGGAGATCGTCGAGGGGACACTGAATAGTGCACGGTACATCCAAACCGTCATCGAACCCATCGTTCTACCATTCCTAGACCGGCAAGGGAACTTGCTGTTCCAACAGGACAATGCACGTCCGCATGTATGCCGTGCCACCCAACGTGCTCTAGAAGGTGTAAGTCAACTACCCTGGCCAGCAAGATCTCCGGATCTGTCCCCCATTGAGCATGTTTGGGACTGGATGAAGCGTCGTCTCACGCGGTCTGCACGTCCAGCACGAATGCTGGTCCAACTGAGGCGCCAGGTGGAAATGGCATGGCAAGCCGTTCCACAGGACTACATCCAGCATCTCTACGATCGTCTCCATGGGAGAATAGCAGCCTGCATTGCTGCGAAAGGTGGATATACACTGTACTAGTGCCGACATTGTGCATGCTCTGTTGCCTGTGTCTATGTGCCTGTGGTTCTGTCAGTGTGATCATGTGATGTATCTGACCCCAGGAATGTGTCAATAAAGTTTCCCCTTCCTGGGACAATGAATTCACGGTGTTCTTATTTCAATTTCCAGGAGTGTACACCAATGATTAACATATGTGTTAAATAAGAATAGCTAGTAATAACCCAACCAGTAAAATAACTTACAGAAACGCTAATATTAACAAGGGGCCTCATTTAACATTAGAGAACAGCGTTAAGGCCCACAGCAGTATTTGGAAGCAATGACGCTACGACCGGCAGGCAATACGAGCGTTCACTCCCCACGGCTTGTGCACAGGCTCACTAGCAGGCGGTATATATTTATATATAGTCCGACCGGCCTCACAATGAGCAGTCCTGACAAGAATCCATAGCCGCACCGACGCCAGGAAACTAGCAGACTTAACAAATGGCCTGCAGCACAAATAGATTGCAATGAAAAAAAGGTCAAATCACAGCCACACTGGAATATATAATAAGCATGTCCCCAAATTCTTATGGAGCAACATTACCTGTCTCCCAGTAAATTAGCAGGAAACTTAGAGATCACTCCGAGTTGCCTTAAGGCACTTTCAACCTTAAATAAACATACCAAATCCTGCCGTGTCAAATGATTAAACCATTATCTCTACGGCTCCCAGGCGCGTACACAACGGCAACCAGTCCCCAAGCGATCAATATGTCGTAAAACAAGTTAAAACTTGCATGAAAACCACTTAAAACACACACTCCACAGATGATGAGAAACGAAATGAGAAACATCAGCCTCCTTAAAATAGCCACTGTGGAACCAAGTTCAGAACCATCTCTGGCAGCTACCCATGCTACAATAAGTTTCAACAATCTTCTTAGTTAAACACAGAATAAAAGTCATACGTAACTTGGAGCTTGCAAATTGCGAACTGGGAAGCTGTTCAGGGTGAGACGACGAACCACCACAATTTTGCATGTCAAGGCGCCCAATGATGGGCACCGTAAAACCGACGCGACAAAAGACAACGACGGCGAGCAGGCGAGGCCCATGCACCACGGTTAGGAACGCGGGCTTGTTTTCAACACAAGTTGGCTCGTTGAACGCCAACCGGAGACTCCTCCGTCACACGTTCACCCGGTAAACCGCCGGGGGGAGCAGTCGAAGATAGTAGGACAGCCGAATATCAATATCAGCGATGCAAATAGAACACCCTAGCGCCAACCTCCACGGCTCAACTAAGACTCTTTGGCGCTCACCCTGGGCTTACTATCACCAGAAGGAGCGTTACGTTTCCTCCTACCCGTGGTAGACTGTCTGCGCCAGTTGTCTGATTCTGTGGACTCTTTATTTTTGGTAGCTGCACGAGGCGATTCCATTCATTGGAGGTTCCGCCAGACAATGACTGTGACAATAATGAATTGCTGTTTGAACGTAATTTATAGTAATGGGTAGGCTGCTGAGGTGACTTTGGTTGTACAGCGCTGACGGCTGCAACTGGTTAATGACACGGGTCAGCTGGCTGATGACCACACGGTAACAAAACTGTGGGTATTAGTCACCTCTGGGGCGCCAAAACATCCTTCTCTGTATCCTTTAGGGCGTTTCCCCTAGAGCGTGACAACATGAAACTTGTTCAAATGATAGCCGGCCGCGGTGGTCTCGCGGTTCTAGGCGCGCAGTCCGGAACCGTGCGACTGCTACGGTCGCAGGTTCGAATCCTGCCTCGGGCATGGATGTGTGTGATGTCCTTAGGTTAGTTAGGTTTAAGTAGTTCTAAGTTCTAGGGGACTGATGACCACAGCAGTTGAGTCCCATAGTGCTCAGAGCCATTTGATTTGTTCAAATGATGGCAGAACACAGATGTGGAGATCAGTGCTGTAGGAGCACTCGCTAGTTGCCCGTCCGGCCAACATCACAGGGTGAAGATGACTATCGTCTCCAGCAGCGGGTCTTTGATGGCATCTACTTCAGCCTTCTATGACATGGTGGGAAAGTCATCCAATTTTTGCTGCAGTTCAAGATCTAACTGGACGTAACATCAATCGCAGTTACGGACTGGTCCACTTGGAGATGCTGTAATGCGTTGGCCTTTGATTGTTCTGCAGTGGGCCAGTAACTTATGGAAGAGGTGAGAGTACCTGAAGAGACTATCTCTGAAGACCTAGACATTTATTCTCATCTAACCTCACTAGTAAACCAGATAAAGTGTCAGTCGTCTGTGATCCATAATGAGATCAAACTTTCCTCCGTACCGGGAAATCTGGACTTTCTGCACACCGTACCTTGTAACCGTAGTTCACCTCAGCTGGCGTCATTTTGAAATACCAGTTGATAAGGCACCTGTCAGACGTGAAAGTAAGGGGCCGTGCAGAAAACTAATGCCTCCGAATTTTTTATTTCGTTCTCAATATTGGTTGATGTGTTACATGTAATGTCTCTACTCGGTCGACTTTCACGCTTCGCTGACACAAATTGCGGCCCCCTGCCGTTAGACGGCTCCGTATTGTAGCGTGTGACAAGGAGGTGTATAACGTAACTATGACGATGCGTGAGAAACAGCGTGCTGTAATCAAGTTTCGAATTCGAAGAGTTCGTCCACACTTGTAGCACCCTCTCATCTCTTCTACTTACGAGTGCTGCAACATCTGCGACAATCCACCATACAGTCTTGACTTGGCCCATCCTATTTTCATCTGTTTCTAAAATTTAAAGAACGCCTTCCAGGACTTCACTTAGACAGTTATGAAGAGGTGCGAGCAGAAGTGAGGTTGCAGCTCCGCCAACAAAATCAAACAAACTCGACTGATGGTATCAACAAACTGGTTTCTCGTCGGGAGAAATGTGTTCGTCACCAAGGTGACTATGCTGAGAAGTATATAAGTAGATATGAAGAATAAAGATATAGAATGTTAATGAAATTTGTTTTACTAAGAAGCTTCAAGTGTTTTCACATAAACAATTCGGAGGCATTACATTTCAGTATGCGTTCATATGTGGACGTAATACATGGATTCCGCGTTTACAGTGTAGAGCTCATTCGGACATTGTGTCCTTTATGTGTAAATTGTTCGAAGGTTGTTAACTGCCATTTCCTAGAAAAAATTCAGTTGCTTAATAATCGCCACTGCTAGTGAATGGATGAGTGCTTCCAGAGTCTACTCCTTGTGGTTTAACCTTTCTTTATAAAGAATGGGAAGAGACAGGGGAGCCAGTATTAGAATCAGAGCTCTGCAAGATCAAATAAGGCAGAAGAATGAGATAACATTCCATCGGACTTCCTAAAATCATTGTGAAAGTGACAACAAAACGCCTATTCACATTGTTGCTTAGAATGTATGAGACTCGCGATATACAATCAGACTTCATCTACACAGTTCCAAAGACTGCAAGAGCCGACAAGGGTGAAAATTGTCGCACAGTCAGCCAAATAGCTCGTACATCCAAGTTTCTGACAAGAATAATAAGCAGAAGAATGGAAAGGAAAACTGAGGATGTGTTAGATGTCGATCAGTTTGGCTTTAGGAATGGTAAAAGCATCAGAGCAGCAGTTCTGGCGTTGCATTTGACAACGGTAGGAAAAATTAAGAAAAATCGAGACAGATTTATTGGATTTGTCGACCTGGAAAAAGCGTTCGAAAAAGTAAAATAGTTCAAGAAGTTCGAAATTCTGAGAAAAATACGTGGACGCTATGGGGAAAGACGGGTAAAAGGGCCAAGAGGGAACAATAAAACTGGAAGACCAAGAACGAAGTGCACAGATTAAAGATGGTATAAGGCAGGGATGTAGTATTTAACCCTTACTGTTCAATCATGCAGCGAAGAAGCGATGAGGGAAATAAAAGAAAGGTTCGAGACTGGGATTAAAATTCAATGACATTGCTATCTTCGGTGAAATTGAAGAAAAATTGCTGTATGTATTGACTGGAATTAACAGTCTAATGAATACAGAATATGGATTGACAGTAAATCAAAGACGAAAGTAATGAGAAGTAGCAGAACTGAGAACATCGAGAAACTTAACAGCAGAATTGGTGATCACAAAGTAGACAAAGTTAAGGAATTCAGCTACCTAGGCAGCAAAATTATCCATGACGGACGGAGCGAGGAGGACGCCAGGAGAAGCCTGCTAGAATCAAACTAGAGACTTTAATTTGAGGAAGAAATTTCCAAGAACGTATGTTTGGGACACAGCATTGTGTGGTAGTTAGATATGGACTGTGGGAAACCGGAACACAAGAGGATCGAAGCCTGCAAGATGTGGTGCTACAGAAGAATGTTGAAAATTGTATGGACTGATAAGCTAACGAATGATGAGGTTCTCCGCGCAGAATCGGCGAGGAAAGAACATATAGCTAACACAGAAAACAAGAAGTGACAGAATTATAGGACATCTGTTAAGGCATGAGGGAATACGTTCCATGGTACTAGAGGGTTAAAACTGAATAGGAAGACAGAGACTGGAACACATCGAGCAAGTAACTCAGGACGTAGGTTGCAATTGCTGCTATGAGATGAAGAGGTTACGCAGGAGAGGAATTCGTGGCGGACTCAAAAAAAAAAATAAATAAATAAAATGTAGAATGTGACCTCACACGCCGTGGATGAGTGAGACAAGCAACGGCCATGTGACCTGACCTATTGCAGCTGTAACAGACTGCATTAAGATGATTACAATCATTTCGCTAATTACGGACATAACAGGTTCTGTTTTTGACAATGGAGCGTGCATGCTGTATTTCACTGTTTTTAGAATCTGTGCACACTGATAAGCAATTCAGAATACTTACTCTCAGTGATATAGTCTGTTTACTGAGTGTTCCGAACTGAGAGGGAAGCAGATGACATCAGCGATTATCTTGATATGCTATTAGTTGATCAGCCATTATGCTTCTGCATACTTTTTTATATTATACTGGGGGAAACGTGTAAGTGGTATAAAAGAATAACTATCGGGGACAGTACATGATGCGTGATGAAAATGGTTTAAATTTACGTTCGTCCTGGACAGTCCTCCTCTTTAATGTTCGATCTGCCTGATGGTTGGCACGTAATGGAAATTATCCTCCAAAAGACGCTTTTTAACAACGACCTAAGATGGGTTCGTTATCTATTAAACTTGACGGTTGCACATTCTAACGTGCATGCTGCCCATTCGTTCTCCCTTTTAAGATTTATGCACATCATGCACGCCTGACTTGTTTTTCGCTTATGTGTGCCGACAGTGCCGTGACGCCAAATGTATGCCAAGCGTTTAAAACTTGCGGTGAAAGACGTCAGGCTACACAATCGAAGACGCTCGCGAGTGAAATGACTATTGTGCTGGGAGTATACAGTTGCGACGACGTGCGGTAAAGAGTGTATTTTTCCTTGTGTTGTCACTGGACGACAGAAAGTTTACTCTCAGCTCACAAACCTACCACGGATATTTAAACTTGAGAAAGTAGGCAATGAAACTTTTTCCAGTGCCATTATTGGTTATCTTAAGCACAGAGTACTGATCTTCTACTAACAATAAGTGATGAGAAAATAATAATAATAATAACAGGATGAATTCTATATGGGTAAACTATGGGTTCCATACTGGCGATTCAGCACGATGTGCTCCCTATAAGAAATCATATATCCTGAACCTCTGTCTACCATTAGTGACAACCGCACAAGGTTCAGTTCTGTCTGCAGAACGATTGATCACATAACTTCTGAACGTAAATTCCTAGAAGAAGGAGACTGCTGTTATCAACAGAAATAGACCACACACTACATAGACGGTAATAACCAAGTGAGATGGCAAAGTTATTAACAAATCTGTGTTCACCAATCAAAATTATTTTTAGTACGTTCTCCGTCAATGATTTCTTTAATTTTGTAGTAGTCACAATTCGTTGGTGTCAAAATTAAGGCGTCAAGCGCTGAGATGTAGTTACGAAATGATAATAATAACTATTAGTATCTTGCTCGTGAAGCCTGCAAATATTGGCATCACTTATATATATTACACTAGTTTCTTACAACTATTAAAAGCTACAAATTATCTTTCACATAGAGTACAGGCCACAGTAAGCAAAAATGTACCTATATCACAATGTAATAGGGCAAATTACTACAAGCAGTAAAGGTTAACTGATCTCTTCTGCACTACAGTGACGGCTAGCAAGTTGCAAACATGTCGACTGCTACAGACATTGGCGATGTTGGTAGAGTTATGAAGATGTACGTATCACTCATTTTTTTCAACTTCCATAAATGGGGAGTAACAGTTTTATACGGCTCGTACATTCGTGATGTCAGATATTATGTAAAAAGCCAGGACAGTGAATAATCGTCGCGCCATTATTCACCCAGTGGTCCTTCTTTGTTTTTCACCTGTCAAGATACTGACAAATTACCGGCCGGTGCTGAAACAGCCAGTGTACCGGCGTGCAACGTATTTTCGCAATTAGACGCGGGACGTCCAATCAACAGTCGTTATTTTTCCTTAAACTTTTCCATAGCTTTGTAACTATAGGGCACAAAAGTGGTTAGAGGAGATAAAAAGGAAACCTTTTTTATATAACTAAAATGTTACTGGTGCAAAGTTTCCCCGCAAGCGGTTCCTGAAGTTTTTTACGCCTCCGGTGTTCAGAGATGGCGTTCAGCTGCCGTGTAATGAATGTTGTTTTAGAGGTGTTGATGACCTCGAGCGGAAGAGCTGTAGCCATTTTTCTTTGTTATTGGTAGTTTTGAGCGTATTGAACAAACGTTAACAAGCAGTTGTTAGGCGGGCGTTAATATAAACGGACATTTTCGGCAATATCTCTAAAGCAACATTCATCTCCAGGCGGCTTGAATACCGTCTCTGAAGATATTAGCGTCGAAATCTTCATGGATATCTAATGGGGAAACAGTGCAATGTTTTTGTCACATAAAAAAAATTCTTTTTATGTTCCCTAAACACACTAAAAGTTTTTATGTATAGCTTTTTTATATCCAGTATACCATGAAACTCTATACAGTTTTTTCTCTACATGCCTCAGTGACAGTGATGCTAGCACAGCAATGTTCGACCACGGAAGTCGTCGCTTCGTACCCTGACGGTGAGAGAAGCTGTTGTAGTCATTTCTCATCAAAATTGTTTTGTTGCTCTGCGGTTCGAACTTCGGTTGTTTGCTATGACTCTACCATGGTTCTGTAACTATCGCAAACGCTGGTGTACCTCATGTTGACAATGAAACAAAATATCGATGCATTATAAAATTTTGCACGTAGATTGTTCATAGATAAAGTGATCCAACAATGTGAAAAAAACTGTTCAATTTATACTGTAGCCTTGGAATCATTTCAACCCACGCGCCCGTCAACCCAGACTTTCTTGCGGAATACGATCGTTTCCTGAAACGTCCTGCTGAAATGCAAGTTTGTACCAAAGTGGGACTCGACTCTAGATCCTCCCCTTTCGGTGCCACCACTCATTCTGAATGAACTATTCAAGCAAAGATCGAGAACCAACTTATAGCTTCAACGCAATCGACGACACACTTTCAGTTTTGTGATCCTCGTTGTTTGTAACAGATACTTCCCACGCATTCTTGGCGAATGAGTGAAGAGACGCAGTGGTTAATATATGATAACGATATGCTTTCGAGAGCACCCCGTCGCATCCCTATGCAGTTACCTGGATTTTTGTTCCAGATAGTTACCTTTCATACCACTTAAGGTGAACACTGGGGTCTTTCAGTCATCCAATAAGTATTCCACCTGTAATGATCTCAGTGTTAACGAAATTTTAAAGTCTAATCTATCTTCCTCCTCTTCCTTCCCCCCTCCCCCTCATTAAACGGTGCGAATGCTAATATATCTTCGAATCACCGACTTGACGGGAAACCAACATGATGCCGGATCGAATCCTGGTCGGACTTTGGATTTCTCAGTTTGCTTTTTAATCTAGCCTCCCCTTCTCAACGACGTGAGAAGTCTCCAGAAACGGCACGTGGTTCGGACTCCACTTTAAACTGTTGATCCCCTTTTCCCCGGTTGGATAACTGGGGTAGCTTCGGGACAAGCAAGTGGCGTAGTAAAGGAAGACTAGCACCAGGCTAACGAGCCACACCAAAAGAAGGAATGAAGACTTACCGGCAACCTTCAGTTTTGATTCCAAAGGAACCGAAAACTGTAATCACTATAAGTCGAATTCATTGACAGCGCCTGCGAATAGCCTTCACTCGTTTACGTTGCTTTTTATAGACACCAGCGTTTGCAGTTCGGCACAATGAACGACTAGAACATATCTGTATCGTTTCTTTTACTAAAATCGTGTCTGAAATAAATCTTTACGGAGCACTTTCGATGAGCTGTAGCCACAGAGCAGAATTTAATAAAAGCAAATGTAGGAAAAAAGAGCATGAGGTCTGCTGAGACTAAGAATGGTGCGAACTAAGGAAAATCTTTTTCAGATGTGTAGTTGCTTCTTGTCTTGTGAGGAATCCACTAGTGAGAAAGTGTCTCTTTCGCAGAGGTAGCATAAACATTGAGTAAAGCAGAGAAATCTTTAGTTAGCATCGAGAAAGAAAATAATTCACTTTTTGGCTTTGGCTATTATGACAGATTATTAAAACTTTGATCTCAGATTTGAGCTATGATTATTTTTCAATACTTTGTTTCTTTCTCCCATCCTTGTGCTTTATACTCTTTGTTGTCATAACTTTTTAATTATCACCTTGAAAGAATAAAATTACGTGATTATTTCTTTCTTTGTTTATAAGTACATGTCAGGTACTGATACACGCTGAAATTCCCAAGCCGCAGTACCGTAGTACACAACTAGAGGGCGCAAAACGAGATGATGCACACCATTGGCAAGGCTGAGTATCGTGCGGTAATTCGTAATGAGAACAACGCTGGAACAATACATGCTGAGTTGGCGGAAGTATACGGCTAAACGACTTCACCGTATGTCACAGCTGTTGGGTGGCGCAGTGGCTTCCAGTGTTGTCCGGCATGTCCGAATGACGAAAAATCAAGAGGCAAACCAATTCTCTGCGAGAGAGTAGGAACAACAAGAGAAGTAGAATCCCTGACGCACGAAGACTTGCATATCACAATTGAGGCGACAGACGAAACAGTGAAAATCAGTCAAACATTTTTCGACTTCTTGCACGATATTTTAAACATGATAACGGTCACCATCATCTGGGCTCCGCAACTGCTCAAACCTAGACCGAATAGAGGCAGCAGCGGATATGTTGCAGCTGTCAGGCGTGCCACGATGATTTATTTAGCCGCTCCATGGATGAATGCTGGGTGTATGGGATGTATCGAAAAGGAATTTACAACTTTGAAAATTCGTATAGATTCATTCACATGATTTACAGACTTAGTCTTGGTGTCTTCTTGTAGAAAAATGATTAAGTTTTAACTTACGTAGTCGTTAGAACAGAACCGTGCCACCGCAAGTGCTAGCGGCAGTTGCAACAAAGTTGATTGCTTTAGTGATCTAGAACACGCTCGCTATGTGTTTTGGCTTGAAGAGTCGAAGTCTGCAACAATTGCGCAACATCATTTTCGCTCAGTGAATTTAACAATCCTCCCAGTAGGCCTACTATTATGAATGTCATAGGTGCTGGATTTTTGGTAAGACATAACAAATCCTCAGGTCGTCCACGTGCGTCTGACGATGTCGTCAAGCGAGTGGGACCCAGCTTTGTGAACAATCCCACAAAATCGAACTGTTGTGCATCGGAGAGTTCGGCATCCCAGATAGGACTGTTTGATATGCGTCAAGAAAATAGTTTCATCTCATACTATACAAGTTTACAGTGGTGCAAGAACTGAAATACACTGGTAGGAACGCTAGATCAGCTTCTCACTTAAGTGGTAAACATAGCTGTAGGAGTTGCGGCAGTGAAAAATCACGTAAATCCCTGGAACATGAACATGATAGCCCGGAATTGAATGTGTTTTGTGCATAAAGCAAAAACAGAAGTTATGGTACTTTGTTCTTCCAAACGAAAATTATTAACGGAATAGTGTACTTCGATATGCAGGAAACCATTTTAATCTCCCAAATTGGCGTTGATGACAAAGAACGCAGCGTACAGTTTATGCAAGACGGAGCACTAGCCGACCGCGGTGGCCGAGCGGTTCTAGGCGCTTCAGTCGGAACCGCGCGACTGCTACGGTCGCAGGTTCGAATCCTGCCTCGGGCATGGATGTGTGTGATGTCCTTAGGTTGGTTAGGTTTAAGTAGTTCTAAGTTTAGGGGATTGATGACCTCAGATGATGTTAAGTCCCATAGTGCTCATAGCCATTTGAACAATTTTTGAACGGCGCACCGCCACACTACATTTCGACGTACAAGATTTCGTAAATGTCCGCTTTTCAGGTTTCACAGAGGGTTCAGGTGCGCCTGTCGCATGGACCCCACGTTTACTGGACATCACATTTCTTCTCTTTTTGTTTTGGGTATTCATCAAGGATACTGTGTTTTTTCCACCCTTGCCGTCTTCTATACAGAACCCAGAACTAGAATCATACTCGCAAATGAACCAGTCATGCTTGAAATGCTACAGCGAGTCTGTTAAGAACCTGATTTCTGCTGAGATGTGTGTAGTCACATTGAACCTATTTAGGTATGAGATTTAAAAAAAAACTAAATATATTTTGCTATTAAGTACACTACTGGCCATTAGAATTGCTACACCACGAAGATGACGTGCTATTGACGCGAAATTTAACCTACACGAATAAGATGCTGTGATATCAAATGATTAGCTTTTCAGAGGATTCACAGAGGGTTGGCGCCGGTGGCGACACCTACAATGTGCTGACATGAGGAAAGTTTCCAACCGATTTCTCATACACAAACAGCAGTTGACCGGCGTTGCCTGGTGAAACGTTGTCGTGATGCCTCGTGTAAGGAGGAGAAATGCGTACCATCACGTTTCCGACTTTGATAAAGGTCGGATTGTAGCCTATCACGATTGCGGTTTATCGTATCGCGACATTGCTGTTCGCGTTGGTCAAGATCCAATGACTGTTACCAGAATATGGAATCGGTGGGTTCAGGGGGGTAATACGAACGCCGTGCTGGATCCCAACGGCCTAGTATCACTAGCAGTCGAGATCTTATCCGCATGGCTGTAACGGATCGTGCAGCCACGTCTCAATCCCTGAGTCAACAAATGGGGACGTTTGCAAGACAACAACCATCTGCACGAACAGTTCGACGACATTTGCAGCAGCATGGACTATCAGCTCGGAGACCATGGCTGCGGTTACCCTTGACGCTGCATCACACACAGGAGCGCCTGCGATGGTGTACACAACGACGAACCTGTGTGAACGAATAGCAAAACGTCATTTTTTCGGATGAATCCAGGTTCCGTTTACAGCATCATGATGGTCGCATGCGTGTTTGGCGACATCGCGGTGAACGCACATTGGAAGCGTGTATTCGTCATCGCCATTCTGGCGTAACACCCGGCGGGATGGTTTGGGGTGACATTGGTTACACTTCTCGGTCACGTCTTGTTCGTATTGACGGCACTTTGAACAGTGGACGTTACATTTCAGATGTGTTACGACCCGTGGCTCTACCCTTCATTCGATCCCTGAGAAACCCTACATTTCAGCAGGATAATGCACGACCGCATATTGCAGGTCCTGTACAGGCCTTTCTGGATAAAGAAAATGTTCGACTTCCGCCCTGGCCAGCACATTCTCTAGATCTCTCATCAATTGAAAATGGTCAATGGTAGCCGAGCAACTGGCTCGTCACAATACGCCAGTCACTACTCTTGATGAATTGTGGTGTCGTGTTGAAGGTGCATGGGCAGCTGTACATGTACACGCCATCCAAGCTCTGTTTGACTCAATGCCCAGGCGTATCAAGGCCGTTATTACGGGCAGAGGTGGTTGTTCTGGATACTGATTTCTCAGGATCTATGCACACGAATTGCGTGAAAATGTAATCGCATGTCAGTTCTAGTATAATATATTTGTCCAATGAATACCCGTTTATTATCTGCATTTCTTCTTGTTGTACCAATTTTAATGGCCAGTAGTGTAACAGTGAAACAATGTGTGTAAGTTAAATGAATAACTCAGTAAGAGTTTCCAAAGTTGTAAGGACCTTATTGATACACCCGTTCCCGTTATACTACGCTGCTTTTTTGCGAATGACGGTTCCCAAAGCACATTGCCCAGATTTTGCTCCTGGCCTCTTTTTTTGCCTTGCTGTAGTAACTGTTATGAATAGGCCTCGTCTGAAAAGGGTTTGGGATCATGCGCTACTGATAGGACCAAACGTAAAGCTCGTCCTCCGTTTGGCAGCGCCTGGTGCCACTGTCAGCCGATTCCCTTTGTGCTGCGCCGCCGCGCGCGCGCAGTTAATCGCCATTCGCCGGCCGTCCGGGCGCCGCCAGATGCATCGGCCAATCCACTCGCTGGACCTGCCGGCTGCTCGTTTCTCACCGCCCAGCAGTTTGTAAGTACCGCTGATCCCCACGCCAGATTAACGCACGCGCCGAACGACCGAGCGTTGGCCAGCTCTTTGCGCATTCCTGAAGCGGAACTGAATATTTCACACGCTCGCTAACGGCGCAGTGGATCAATTGCCCCAATGCTCCCTCATTTCGCGAAGCCATCCTAGGCAGCGTGTGGCCTTTGACAAACCGACTGGCGGCTATGTGGTCATGAAGGTACATATGCGTTTCATTGGCACGGTTTTATCCCGTACCTGCAAGTCATACGTTCTGAGAAACGAGGAAAAGGAACACACTAATTTGTTTCCTCATATGACGGATTTTAGCTCTCTAACAAAACACCTATGCCCAAATAAACAGTTTTATATCCTCGTCCTTGTGCGACTTTCCTGCCACACTGATAAATATCATTCCCCGTAGTTGTGTGAACTTGGGGGTATCGTGCTTTGGCAGCTTGTTTTGGTTCAAAATGGTTCAAATGACTCTGAGCACTATGGGACTTAACTTCTGTGGTCATCAGTCCCATAGAACTTAGAACTACTTAAACCTAACGAACCTAAGGACATCACAAACATCCATGCCCGAGGCAGGATTCGAACCTACGACCGTAGCAGTCGCGCGGTTACGGACTGAGCGCCTTAACCACGAGACCACCGCGGCCGGCAGCTTGTTTTGACATAGATGTAGACTTAGGTTTCTCTCCAAAACGTATCAACTGGAATGACATATAAGCCTTAAATTGTCGTACTTCTACATTTGGAGTGCAGCACTGTACATAAGTGAGAATCGATGTGCTGCTACAGAAAGATGTTAGAAATTAGTTAGACTGACAAGAAATGTTCATTGTAGGATCGGCGAAGAAAGAAATGTAGCGAGAATACCACTGACAAAAAGAACGGACAGAATCGTAGGACATGTTTCAAAACCTCAGGGAATAACTTCCATGGCGCTAGAGGAAGCTGTAGCACACGACAGAGAGTGGAATATATCCAACAAATACTTGACGTTTGCTGTAGTGGTTCTCTTGAGATGAAGAGCTTGGCACAGGAGCGGAAGTAGTGGCGGGGCGCATCAAACCGGTTAGCAAACAGATGACCCAAAAACTGAAAAAAGATGTAGACAAACATAGGAGAAAGTGTGGATGATATTGTACAGACTGCAGGAAATATATAATCCTTGACTGCATAGATGATCACACGACCGTAGAGCAAAAATGTAGAAAGGTCGGAGTTCTTTTTACATTACTGCAAACTCTTAATTTTGGAATGTCAGGATTTCACTTTGCACGCCCGATGTTTGTAATTATTACTATGATCAGTCATACGGATTGTGTGCTACAGCGATTTATAATACCAACATAATATTTATAACACCAAAAAAATATTCACTGGTGATAGGACTCACTAGGTGTTTTACGCACATAGCTAATCATCTACTCTGCAACCCATTAATATTACAAAACAAGGAAGAATAGAGTAATTATAAATGGTTTAAATGGCTCTGAGCACTTTGGGACTTAACATCTGTGGTCATCAGTCCCCTAGAACTTAGAACTACTTAAACCTAACTAACCTAAGGACATCACACACATCCATGCCCGAGGCAGGATTCGAACCTACGACCGTAGCGGTCACGCGGTTCCGGACTGAAGCGCCTAGAACCGCACGGCCACATCGACTGGCAGAGTAATTACAGTCGTAGGAGATTCTAGGGTGTACAGAGCGCGAAAGATAGTACTCAGAGCTGCCAGAGTCTTAGCAGCCCATGATGTTTTCAGTGAGTTTCACTGTTCATTCCAAAAACGCAATCTACTGTACGAACCGATGATCTCCTCTCTGGGCACAAGCAGGGGTATTGTGGCGGGTGAGTCACCACTTGTCACAAAACCTGCTGCTAAGTAAGTAGCATTTGGAAATTATTGGGTCCTTGTTTGGGTATTTAAGACACACACGGGGAAAAAATAATGATAAACACAGATATTTCTTGTCTATTGCTAGCCCTTTTTTATTTTAGCTGACGACAGATCATAGTCACACAATTTGAAGAAACTAATACCTTTTACAAGCTGATTAAAGTCACATGGACAGGCATTTATAAACATATTAAGCAAGGGATAATCGATGTATTCATATTTGCAACACATTTAGAAAAACGGGAACTTGAAACAAAGAAGACTGTCGTCCTTATGTGCGAAAGTTGAATGTTAATTTACTCGACGTCTGAGATAGTTTCAAGACAGTTCTGGTACCCGTCCTTCTTTGTAAAAGAAGTTACGTTCTTCAGGTGATTGCCGTAACTCGTCAGCAACAAACTCATGTCTACGTTGGCATCTCTCCATTTCTCACAGCGATGATGTTACTTTCCAGTCACAGGTATAAATCTCTGTTACTGCTCAGAGTGAGAAGAGTACACACCCATTTTTTACAGTTGCGATAGCTATTTCTGCGCTTATCTTTCAGTCAGCTATTGAATCACTGTCGTAGATTTTACGGATATCTTTCAGTTGGTGTCAGCAGGCCAGATCCATACAATAGCGCATCGCCAGTTTCTAGCGAGATGGTACTGCGGTTAAGATACTGGATTTTGTTTAGTATCCCGTCGGACAATGGTATGGAATACCTCACAGCTTTCTCACGTGACTCTAGAGGCCGCCCTAAGTGCCACTACCGTCACTTCTTAGGGCAACCCTTCTGGCTATGATTTACTAATAACAGGGCTAGCTCTGTAACTGTATGATTGTCTGGGATGCTGTTTATCTACACATTACAACAGTACCTGTTTACTGGCGGTCTACTGTAGACTGCTAGTAAGTCTTTGTATGTCCATCCTTGTAATGGATAGTTACCAGGACTTCGGGTATTCGGTATTAAATGAAAATTAAAACATCATTTGTCGTCACTTTTGCATTTAACTTATTTATGCAACCAGTTTCAGTGTTTCTTTATACCATCTACAGGCTCCTTCCGTGACGTGTGCAGCCAATAGGAGCCAATATTATACTGTGCAACCGGTATCCATAGATCTATGGTTTGACAACATAGTCCCTTGGTTCATCGTGTGAACCAGAGATCTACGGACCCACTTATATCATATCTGCTCCAGTTATGACTGCACACGTGATTGGATTCCCCCAATCTAAGTTGGTCAAGGGCCATGAAGATGGTATAATGGAACACTGAAACTTGTTGCACAAATAAATTGATTGCAAAAGTGACGGCTGCTTAATTTTCAGCTCGTAACTCCGGTTTTTGGAACTTTTGTTATGGATTGATCGTGCTTGTAACGTTACTGCTTCGAACTTATCTTTAGGGACTGCTACCGTCGCAGGTTCGAATCCTGCCTCGGGCATGGATGTGTGTGATGTCCTTAGGTTAGTTAGGTTTAAGTAGTTCTAAGTTCTAGGGGACTGATGACCTAAGATGTTAAGTCCCATAGTGCTCAGAGCCATTTGAACCATTTTTTGAACTTATCTTTAGCTTGCATGATTTTACAGCTCCAAGATGGTTATTGTATGTGTCAATATTCCTCCATATCATCTTACTGTAAAGTTTTAATGAACTCAGTATCAGAAAAAGCGGAGTTAAAACCTTTGTACGGGCTCCCGTATATAAAATTTTCCAGTTTCCGTTAATCATCTGAGGCAAATAAAAGAATTTGTCTTCAACCAGACAACGAACATACTCATCCTCGCTCTCGATGACGCATTAAATATACCTTTCTTCGTTCCCACTCATTTACCTCAAAACGAAATAGGTTAGAGATGAATGCAGATTACTTTAAGATCTTGATTTTTGGCTATTCCATGGTTTCCTTACGCAATTGCAAGAAGTCAAATCAATGAAACTGACAGTCGTTACCTGCCCGCAAGGCACCACAGAAATTTGTGGCCCGTAGACTTTACCGCCACTTGATGTTCCACTATAGATTCCTGGTGTTGCCAAACGTTTTCCTTTGCCTCGTGTGCAAAACTGAGAAGCTACCTTAAGAGGAAGTAATAGCTCTAGCTAACGGCTGCGAGATCCTATTATTAATCACATGCTTTAGAAGGGAACAAGATAGAAGTTGTTCCGTCTTGTCTGACAATACCACGTGGACTATGGTGATTTAACGCATTGGTGTCATCCACGACCCTTGACGTTTATTTACTTATTCTTGGAGAATTGCATCCCCCTGAATTTACCCTTCTAAGTTACTGGTGATAGCGATAGATGCGTACTCTAAATTGTAATGGAGATTTAGTCTGGCGAAGGGTTTCTCGCTTCCAGGAGCAGCAAGAGACGCGGCACCTGCCTGGCAGCGCCGCCATCAGATAAAGCGAGCCGAACCAGCGCCACCGCAGTAGGGCGTTGCGTCGGAGGTGTGCGAGGGTGGGCTGCTAACTAACTTACGAAGGCGTGCACTGCAGTGTCACAGGTGTGCTGAGACTCATCCAGGAAAAGGAGGAAATTATAAACTGGCCTACATGTAACTCTGTGAAACAAGGTTCGTAATGATGAAATGAGCAGCACAGGTAATAAATTTTATGTTATCAAAAGTTATAAGGCTGTAGCTCACGATGAGACTTCTCCACGAATGCACTGTGGGAAGTCTGTGATAACATTCAGTGGCCAAAACAAGCGTTACGTCTAGAGCAGGGAGGCTTCTCTCGGATCAAAGAATTGTGAGCAGTGCACTTCTATTGACTTGGTGGGTTAATGTGAGCAGTCTTCTGCTGAGACGTCAGCGATTGCCTAAAGGCCTAACACTTACTTCTGTTTGCCGATAACTTCTGTTTATTCAAATTCCCACAGTCACTCCGTCACTGTTGTCGGTTTAGAACTTCCAGCACGATGGACATGTCAGTGAGTTATCTCAAGCAGATTCGGAGATTTTTTCGTTATTGGTCTCTTTCGCTATACAGCTCTCTTTAACCGTTTCACAGTTTTTGTGATACATTACAGTACCCTTGATGATGGCCCGACACAAAGCTTTATGCCCCTCCTGGATCCGTAAACACCGACACTGGACCGTTTATGACGCAACATTTTGCCTGGTCGGACGAGTCTCGTTTCAAATTGTATCGAGCGGATGGATGTGTACGGGTATGGCGACTACCTCATGAATCCGTGGACCCTGCGTATCAGCAGGGGACTGTTGAAGCTGATGGGGGCTCTGTAATGGTGTGGGCCTGTGCAGTTGGAGTGATATGGGACCCCTGATATGTCTAGATACGACTCTGGTAGGTGAGACGTCGCAAGCATCTTTTCTGATCACCTGTCTATTGTGCATTCCAACGGTTCAAATGGTTCAAATGGCTCTGAGCACTATGGGACTCAACTGCTGAGGTCATTAGTCCCCTAGAACTTAGAACTAGTTAAACCTAACTAACCTAAGGACATCACAAACATCCATGCCCGAGGCAGGATTCGAACCCGCGACCGTACCGGTCTTGCGGTTCCAGACTGCAGCGCCTTTAACCGCACGGCCACTTCGGCCGGCATTCCAACGGTACTAGTCAATTCCAGCAGGACAATGCGACACACAGAGTAGCTCCAGGAACACTCTTCTGAATTTAAACACTTCCGTTGGACACCAAACTCCCCGGACATGAAAATTATTGAGGATATCTGGGATGCCTTGCAACGTGCTGTTTAGGAGAGATCTCCACCCCCTTGTACTCTTACGGATTTATGGACAGCCCTGCAGGATTCATGGTGTCAGTTCCCTCCAGCACTACTTCAGACATTAGTCGAGTCCATGCCACCTCGTGTTGCGGCGCTTTTGCGTGTTCGCGAGGGACCTACACGATATTAGGCAGGTGTACCAACTTGTTTGGCTCTTCAACGCATATCCTATTTTTAGACCACCACATTCATAATAAGAATTAAGAGCCTCAGAAGTGCGAAGTTAGAATGTGTTAACAAAGACGAGTGGATGGACCCAACTAAGTTTTGATGTGGTCTGCGAGACGTTTTGAGAGCACCGCTACCCAGTGGTCTTTGTCCATTATCGTTTTCTTGTCCGGTGTATGGTTTTAACTTGTGATATACAGTCAACAGAGCAAATTATTAATCAAGAGTTGAGAATTCAGACTCAGGTAACACGTTTCTTGTAATTCACTGCGCGGTATGACTACGGTCTCTCTTGCACTGCCGGCCGTTGTGGCCGAGCGGTTCTAGGCGCTTCAGTCCGGTACCGCGCTGCTGCTACGGTCGCAGGTTAGAATCCTGCCTCGGGCATGGATGTGTGTGATGTCGTTAGGTTTAAGTAGTTCTAAGTCTAGCGGACTGATGACCTCAGATGTTAAGTCCCATAGTGCTTAGAGCCATTTGAACAATTTGAACCATCTCTTCCACTGCACGTTCATTTAGGCAAAAACTGACTGTTTTCGCTGTCCCATTAAAATACGTTTCAAACATGTGTGAAAAACAATACGCTCACGACACTTCACTAAGCAATAACGCTACAAAGTGCGAATCTTCTTTTATCATAAGGCTACATTTTAAAAAAAACTTAACTTTCTAATATCCATTGTAGCAATTTCCTCATGAGGTCATAGGAGAATGTGTAACTGCTCAACGTGCAGAAGCGCGGACATAAAGAAACAATGCAAATATAACAAAAACAGCGAGACAAAGTGACCACAAAAGCAGTAATAGATACGTGATACCCATGGTTCAAAGTGAATAGAAACCAGCAGGCAATTTTCGTGCGTACGGCATCTATGCCTGAAAATGGTATAAGTGTTGTCCCTCTCTTATCCATTCAAAGAGCGTACGGTCTTCCTAATGAAAACATGACAAATTTGCGAAAAGATCCGGGGACGTGTGCCTGCGTGATGAGAAGACATTAGTCATAGTAAATCAACTGAGTACTTGAAGCTTGCGTGTCCGGAATGAATTACGTAAATCCCTAAAACAAGTTTCTAGTGAGAGAATGCCCGTAAGGAATGAGAATCGTGCGTTCATTTCTAAATAAACATGTATTTTCAGCACGGAGCGCTATCAGAAGCCAGTCTCGCTTCGTTTTCTCTTTCGCTTTAACTGAACGCCAAGAGAATTTAACATCCGTACTGTAGGGCGTAGGCCAATAATGTTTTTAAATACTTGCACTTCAGATTTCAAAGGCGAGTAACGCTCAGACTGCACGTGCTGTTTACGGGGTATCAAACACTTGTGCACTATTAAAAATATACCGAGCAAGATAGCGCAGTGGTTAGCACATTGCACTCACATTCGGGAGGACAATGGTTCAAACCTGTCTCCGGCCATCCTGACTGTTTTCCGTGATTTCCCCAAATCGTTTCAGGCAAATGTCGGGGTGGTTCGTTTGAAAGGGCACGGCCGATTTCCTTCCTAATCCTTCCCTAATCCGAGCTTGCGCTCCGTCTCTAATGACCTCGTTGTTGTCGGGACCTTAAAAACTAATCTCCTCCTCCTCCTCCTCCTCCTCCTCCTCCTCCCAATATTAAAAATACCGTGCAGGCGCTGCTCCACAAACATTGAAGTTCTAAATTTCACAATTTTGCAAACTTGAAGGCAATTGATCACACTGAGTAGAGTCTACAATATTTACCCCTATTAGTGACATAGTTATTCTTTTTCTCTGTTCCAATACTTTATCAGCGTATGTCAAAAACCTCTTTCATTACTTGAAGGCTTGACTGACTACAGGAGCATGTTTACATTTCAGATTCAGAACAATATCCTGTAAGACTACTGAAATTCTTCTAGTGGAATAGCGCTTCCCTAGTGCTGTTTCGCAGTGAACTGAGTTCTTGCAGGTGACTTAGTTACACTGAAATTAACGACTCTCACTTTGCTCAAGAAGCAGACAGGTGCTGTGACTTACCCATCCCTCTCAGGTACTACTGGAGAAGGTAGTCAAATGGTGCAAATGGCTCTAAGCACTATGTGACTTAACATCTGAGGTCATCAGTCCCGTAGACTTAGAACTACTTAAACCTAACTAATCTGAGGACATCACACACATCCACGCCCGAGGCAGGATTCGAACCTGCGACCGTAGCAGCAGCGCGGTTCCGGACTAAAACGCCATTGCGTTGAACGGAGGTTATGTTGAAAAATAGGGTTTTGTAGCCAAAAGAGTGGGGAATAATATGGTGGTTTGATATCGTGAACAAAACCAAGTAGCTTTGAGAAAAACTTGCGTTGCATTACTTACTGAACGCCTCTCGTGTTATATCAAAAGCATTATAAGCAACTGTCTGTATGTTGTTTATTATCACTATTGATTTCCGTTAATAACCATCACCAAATTATAAACCTTTATAAATTATTTACGAATCATGGCATGCTATATGAATTACAGTTAGTTATAACTTTGCTTTCCAAGCCATACATCGCAACTTGGTGTTCAACGAACTTCTATCTGATGATGCTTATTAAGCAAAGTCGGCATTGGTAATAAAGGACACACGGACAACTGCGTATTACTCTTTACTTACTTACTTACTTACTTACTTAACAGCAATTGGTAAACGCTTTGAAAAGCATTTTAATGTTCACGTACACCACGGGTGTCTTGGCGCATCAAATTACAGCCACATGCCAAAGGGAGGTCAAGTGAACGTCCCCATAGCATAATACTGCCCCCAAAGGCTTTCGTCGCTGGCGAGCTGCATGTTTCCAGCAGTCGTTCGCCTTGTTGAGTGTGTCTCCGGACACGAACATCGACCTGATGTAACAGAAACTTGAATAATCCAATCGGGCGACTCGTTTTTATTGACCTAAGGTCCAATCTCGATCATCCTGTGCGAGAGCATGTCTTTCGGTCAACGTTGGAACAAGTGGGAGACCTCTGCTGCGAACCCCAAGGTCAGGTATATGCGTTGAGCCGTGTGCTCCGAAATACCTGTGCCTGAACCAGCATTAACCCCGTCGTCAGATTTACCACGTATCGGCGCCCGTCCCTCCTTACAGAGCGAGCAAGCCTCCGACCTCCACGGCCTGTGTTGAGACTAGGACGTCCAACATCTTGTGGCCTACTAGTAGTCAGATCGTCTTTCAACCACTTCCAACGGATGATCGCGACAGTAGCACGCAAACAGCCACCGAGGCGTCGTGGTATAAACACCTGCCCTTCGTCAAAGTCTGTTAACTCAGCGAGTTCCTCCTTTTGCGGCCAGTGTCGTCACTAGAATGACGCCCCGTGCTCATAGCGGCATTCACTCTTATGGTGGGCAGTGGTCATAATATTCTAGTCATCACTATATGTTTTCAGATAAGAGTAGGGTTTTGCAGTTAAAGAAATAAAAGAAAGTTTCAGAAGTGGGATTGAAGTTCAGAAGAAAAGGAAATCGACTATGAGATTTATTCATGATACTGCTATCCTTAAAATGAGGAAGAATTACAGTTGTATGGGATGAATACTCTACTGAGTATAGACTAAGGGTTGAGAATAAAGAGCCGCGTTTTAAGGAGGAGCGAAAATATAATAAACGATAAACGTAACACCCAAAGTGGAGACCACGTAGTAGATGGTTTGAAGGAGTCCTCTTGTCTTAGAAGTAAAATAACGCAAAGCTGGCAAAGTAAGGAGGATATAAGAAGCAGACTACCACTAACATAGATAACATTCCTCGCTAAAAGAAGATTTAAGTTAGTCCTTGAGGATGAAATTTCTGAGAATGTACGCCTGGGGCACAGCAATAAATATAAGAAGACGAAGCTTTTGAGATGTCGTGTTACAGAAGGACGCTGAAAATTATGGGTACTGATAACAAATGAAATTCTCCGAAGAAATGACGAGAAAAGAAATATACGGAAAACACTAGCTAGAAGAATGGAAGGATGATAGACTGTGTGTTCTATTATGGGTACGAAGTCTTTCGGGACAGAGTCGTGGCCAAAGAGTACTCGGTAAACTTGCCGCGTCAAATTCGAATAAAATTCCAGGCTCTTGATGACTAGCTGCGTCTTCGTCGTCAGGGGCTGTCTGATTGTCACGAAACTGACAACGCTTCCACTTTCATGATCGTAGGACGGCGTCTGATGGATGGATTACGTCTTTGTAGCACGACGATGTTGGGGTAGTCATAGAAAGCTTAGTATTTCTTTCCGAATTGTATGTGACAAGTTTATCGAGAGCTTTCCATCCAATAACTTCCATTGCTCAAGAGGGAGCGTTAGAGCAAAAAAAAAAAAAACCGTCGGGGATTTCGAATAAATTATTCAGGAAGTTTGATGTAAGTGCTACTCTGAAATAAATAAATTGGCGCAGGGGATGAAATCTGGACGAGCCGTAGTATATTAGTCACAAGCTCCTTCCTCTTCTCGTATCCCCTCCTTCCATACCCCTCTCTCAATGCCAAGTACATATTATTGCAGTTACGCGGGAAAGGATTGGTTGCTCCATTCATTTGGAACTGGGAAGAGAGGGTAAGCTTCGCTTACAGGTGCTGGGAAAAATAATTGAAATTATTTTTACAGCTTGAAAGGATGTACAGCCCGTGGCTCTAGGTTACTTACAAAATATAGGAGCCTCATCAGCTAATGCGGAGATCCTGCTCGTACAGCTTAATGCGCAGCATCGCTGTAGCTTGCGAGACAGGTAGATGAGCTGGGCCCGGATCTAACCCGCGTGGCTCAATAACGAGCTTTGGTACACAAGTGAGCAAGAGTGAGCTTTTTAGGTGATTTCTAACGTTCATTTAGGTAAATGCTGGGCTGATCACCAATTACCCTTCAGGGAATACGACTGAGAAATAATTAAACTACGATAACACACAGAAAAAGGTTTACAGATTTCACACACAGATGACACATCTGACTTCCCGCACTTACATTACCTTGACGACCGTGTTGTCAGGAACTGTGTCCGGCCGGAAATTTAAATAAATAATATTTGCGAAATCCTTAACAAGCGAACTCCATACTACACGGGACAACGGCTAATTAAGAGAAGAAAGAAATAACGAACTGAAGTTAAACATATTCACTGACACCAGTACAGGGTTTTCCCACTAACACAAACTTTACGCAGATTACGAATAGGTATGAAGTTCCACTAGAAGTTTTGGTAGGCAGTCAGGATACATGGATGGGAAAGAACGACAATCTTTGGAAAAGAGCAGGTGCACGTCACGTATACTTTTGTGTGTGGGTTGTACTCGTAGAGTTTGTTTAGTCTCTTGCGGGTTTTCTTTGGTTAGTATTTGGAGGTCGAGATGAGCGCAACTTAGATAATTCCGCAACCCACCTCACGATTTGTGGTGGACGTACCTGTCTACCATCGTTACTTTTACATTTTCCTGTTCCATTTGCGAATAGTTTGGGGGAGAACGATTGCTCGTAAGCCTCCGCGTGGTCTCGAGTCTCTCTAATTCTATCTTCATGATCTTTCCGAGAGGTGTACATAGGAGGAATCAATATATTGGATGATTGTTCTGGGAACGTGAACTACCGAAATTTTAACAATAAACCATACCGTGATGCAGAATGCCTCTCTTGCAGTCTGCCACTGAAGCAGACTGGGAACTTCGGTGAAGCTTTCGAGTTTACTAAATGATAACGAAGTGCACGGCTCTTCTTTCGATCTTCTCTATTTTGTCTGTCATACCTATCTGGCATGGTTCTCAGAAGGACGAGCAAAATTGAAGTATTAGTCGAACGAGGGTTCTGTAAGCTACGTACATCCTTTGTGCGTGGACTACATTTTCCGAGGGTTCTTCCAATGAATCTGACATCCGCCTTAGATACAATTAGTTTTATGTGGTCGTTTCATTTTAAATCGCTCCGTACGCATAGTCCTAGATACTGGAAGTAACTGTTTTCCAATCGTGTAATCATACAATAATGGATCTTTATGACTATTTACGTTTTGCGTTTGTATCTGTTGACGGTTAATCGGCACTTCCTGTACCAGCGTCGATTTTCTCCAGTTCTTTCTGAATTTCGCTACAATTTTCTCCGAAAACAGCAGCATCATCTGCAAAAAGCCTCATCGAACTTCCGACGTTATCCACCAGGTCACGTGCGAGGGTCGGGCAATAAATAGTATGACACATTTATTTCTGGATCGAGAATGAGATTTTCACTCTGCAGCGGAGCGTGCGCTGATATGAAAATTCCAGACAGATTAAAATTGTGTGCCTGACCGGGACTCGAACTTGGGAACTTTGCCTTCCGCGGGCAAGTGCTCCACCAACTTTTTTTTTTTAATCTCATTTTGTTCGTTTTTGATCGTTGTATCTGCTCGAGGAGGACGTCGCAAGACACTCGTATCAGTTCGTCGTTGATAAATTAACTCAGTTTTTTTATTACAGAAGGCAGCTAACCCTCTGACCGAACACGCTGAGTTAACGTGCCGGCACCAACTGAGCTACCCAAGCACGACTCACTCCCTTTCCTCACAGCTTTACTTCCGCCAGTACCTCGTCTCCTACATTCCAAACTTTACAGAAGCTCTCCTGCGAACATTGCAGAACTAGCACTCCAGGAAGAAAGGATATTGCGGAGACATGGCTTAGCCGCTGCAGAGTGAAAATCTCATTCGGGAAACATCCCCCAGGCTGTGGCTTAGCGATGTCTCCGCAATATCGTTTCTTTCAGTAGTGCTATTTCTGCAAGTTCGCAGGAGAGCTTCTGTAAAGTTTGGAATTCAGGAGACGAGGTACTGGCTGAAGTAAAGCTGTGAGGACGGAGCGTGAGTCGTGCTTGCGTAGCGCAGTTGGTAGGGCACTTGCCCGCGAAAGGCAAAGGTCCCGAGTTCTAGTCTTGGGCCGGCACACAGTTTTAATCTGCTAGGAAGTTTCATTTCTCGATCGGTTTCGATTGAAAAAAATGCGGAATTTGTTGTGGGACATCGTGAAATATTCCTGCTTCAGCCCATATAGTTTCATGGAGTTCCGACAGGTGGCAGCGCTATACGTTGCCTTCAAAATGACGTCTATAACGGAGGTGCGTTGCAAGCAAAGAGCAATTACTGGAGTGATCGATGGATCACGATCAGACACCTCACTGCTCAGCTGGATGTCTCTGTTGGTAGTGCTGACACACTCGTCCACTAATTGATGTACTCATCGGTGTGTGCCCGCTGAGTTCTTCGCCGCCTAACAGGAAACTGTAAAGAGCAACGAAGGACCATATGAGCGAAACTGCTTGCTCGTTACGAGGCTGATAGTGACAATTTTTTTTCGAACATGATGGCGATGAAACATAGGTTCGTCAGTTCCAACCGGAAACAAAACGGCAGTGCATGGAGTGCCGCCACACTGTCTCTCCTGCGAAGAAAAAGTTTGAAGCCACACCCTCAGCCGATTAAGTCATGGGGAGAGTCTTCTGGAACTCTCAATGGGTTATTATGTTTGATGTCCTCCCTCACAGTGCAACGAAAAATGGTTCAAATTGCTCTGAGCACTATGGGACTTAACATCTGAGGTCATCAGTCCCCTAGAACTTAGAACTACATCACACACATCCATGCCCGACGCAGGATTCGAACCTGCGACCGTAGCGGTCGCGCGGTTCCAGACCAAAGCGCCTAGAACCGCTCGGTCACAGCGGCCAGCTCACAATGCAACGATCAACTCTGAAGTTCATTGTTCTACCGTCACGAAATTGAAGAGACGATTTCAGCATGTTCGTCGCCACAAGAATGCAAGCGATCTTACTCCTTCTGAATGACATCGCAGTGTTTCAGACGAGTCTGCTCACCCGAGTGGTTCTCACCAAACTTCATTGGACTAATCTTCCAGTTGCACACTACAGTCCGGATCTCGCATATTCCATCATCAGTTTTGCCCAATGAAGAATGCACTCCGCGGCAACCAGTACATGGATGATGTGGAGGATGTTGATGGAGCACGACGTTGGCTGCGACATCGACTAATAGAGTTGTACCATGCAGTCATACAGGACCTCCCAGTAAGATGGCGTAAGACCGTTGCATTGAACAGATATTATGTTGAAAAACAGGGTTTTGTAGCCAAAGGAGTTGGGAATTATACGGTGTATTAGAGCCCTGGATAAAACCAACCTGCTTTCAGAAAAAAAAGTATTGAATTACTTACTGAACGCTCCTATTAAACTCCCTTGGGGTATTCGCGAAGTTACCTTTCCGTCTGAAGATTTTTCTCCGTTGAGAATACGACACGGGTGCGCGAGAGTACGTGCACCTCTGGTCTAATCACCTGCTGGCCGGCCACGGCCCCTAATGACTGACGCTGACGCTGTTCCAAGGCCAGGGCATCGCCCGCAGCGCCCAGCTGCGTCTCCGTGTGAAGTACTCAAGCGCCGTCCGGCGCGGCAGACTGCCTGGGACTGCCCGCCCGGGTCTCGGAGTGCGCAGGTCGCGCTGCGTCAGGACCGGACCCTCCACCCCGCGTTTCCTCGGCATTAGGCGGCCGTAATCACGGGCATTACGCCACTACAGCTTTGTTAGCGCCGTCGCTGCTGCCGAGCCTGCGGGGGTGGCTCACGAGAAAAAAGGCCAGCCTAACAGCGCAGTTCTCGCCGTGGCTTCTCCGCCAGCCGACTAAGTATAGTGCTGCAAGATACCTGCGCAAGCCGTACTGAGAATTTTGTGCCCAGCAGCGGCGTATATGCCGGAACTGCCCAGTGTAAGGTAGAAAGACACTTAACCTGATGAACAGTAATTCGAACACTACTATAACACGCGTTATACATTCCCCAATCTACAGTCCCACAAGAAATGTGGTGTGTCTCCATTTGAAAATTCATCACCGTAGTTTAGGAAGGAAAAAGGAAAACATCTGAAGAAAGACTAATCTTCTTCTTTCTTTATACAAGTATTTGTAATTTCACACACATCCATTCAGCCAAACAATTTAGAGACTGGATTAATAGAAAATAAATAGAAGATAGCCGCGCGGAGTGGCCGAGCGGTTTGAGGCGCCATGTCACGAAGTGCGCGGCCGCTCCCGCCGGAGATTCGAGTCCTCCCTCGGGCATCGGTGTGTGTGTGTTGTTCTTAGAATAAGTTAGTTTAAGTAGTGTGTGAGTCTAGAGACCGATAATCTCAGCAGGTTGTTCCCTTAGGTCTTCGCATACATTCGAACATTTGATAGAAGATAATATGGTGGTTTTAAAGCTTCAGGAGTTCTACATACTGTCCACTCACTCGAGTACAATGCCCAGAACTTCCGTCCACCCATGTGAAGCAGACAGAAAAGTTCTTCTTTGGGCTGTTGTTCTGCTAGCACGTCACATTAATTTTAATGTCCGCTATATCCTCAAAACGTTGACACTTCATGTTAATTTCTGCATTTTGTCGTTTTGTGGTAGGTTCGTATTGACTACACTGAGTCTCATTACCCGCGATGATTTTTTCCCAGAAAAGATTCGTCCCTTTTTGTATTTCCATCAGCTCGTGGTAGGCATCCATACGCCGTTTTTAATCGGGCGTCTAGGTGTGCGGGACCATATTTACACATGCTTTTGTTTTCTTCAAAACATTCTGAAGAAGTTCTTGAACAACTGATTTAGACATCCAGTGCGATTTATGACGCAACGTTGACACACTACGGCCACACGTCCGTTGCTTAACACTGCCTAATCACAACTGAATGGTTCAATGCAGACTGTGGTTTACAGTTGTTAGTTCAAGCTGCTATCGTAGTTATTACACTGCCGTCGCTTATACTGTAGGAATAAAATCACTCTCGGAAGTTTTTGGACGGACGCTACGTACCTAATATAATAAGAATCGGTCAAAAGGCTCGAGAGTATCACACCCTATACAAACATCATTAGTAGACCCGCAGTAGTTGCAGAAACCTTTATTTTAGATAACAACATTATCATACGTTTCCAGTCCAATAAAAACGTATAAACAAATAATAATTGAACGAAAAATACGTTCATTTCTCATCTAATCTTTTGATTGTAGTTGACAGTATGAGAATAACACATCCATTGGGAACAGTGGAGTGGTATAAACGGAATCATTTTAGAATTTCGACGTCATAATCAAATTTTGTAACCAACACAACCTAATTAATGGAGGAACACTCTGCAATGAATCCAGTATTACTCGTAGCCACTACTTTTCTTGCTTTTTATACAAACCGTTCGTGGAATATATTACATTCTTAACACTGAATTCGATATTAAAAGTAAAAAACGTCGTTTTGTGTTTTGTTAGTGGGATAGTGCCTATGTTTGGATTAGCAAAAATTCTTGTGTTTCTTCAAAGTATGTGAATGTAAACTTCAGTTAAAAGCACCTTTCGGATGGCCCATAGCACTAGTATTCGAATCAAAGTCGAACACTCTTCCATTATAATAGCTGTGAATATATGGTCAAAATTCCATAAAATAAGGAAAACATATGCGTGCATTGTAAAATAAAATCACGTTAAATACCGTTATTCTCGAAGATTTTTTCGCTTAGAAGATCATTTGCTGCGAACATGGATGGTGCTTTTCACATTTACGTGCCTCGACACATGCCTATACACTACAAATATGAATCGGATTAAATAGTAACAAAGTAACAAGTAAGTGGCGACAAACAGAAAAACGTCATCAGAATGACTAAACATAAGTCTCTTGGTATCGAAAACTTGTTCGTGATGTTTTTCATTGGACAAACATATGACAGCTGTTTCGGATGGATGAACACACTTGTGCAAAGAACGAATATATCGCGCGTTATCTTCTGCGGGGAGTTACAAATCTTTTTCATTACTATACACCAGCACAGGTTGATGTGTAAAATTAAGGCGATGGGAGTAACAAGTAAAAATGGCACATCACTTAAACCAGTTGATCATGATGTAAATGACAGTGATTGTATAATAGCGAAGCTGGAAAATATAATTTTGTTTCAGTAAATTTGTGGCTCGATACTCTATATGAAGAAACTTATTATTATTGCTTTACAATCTATTTAAATATGGTAGTTGAGTTGCAATACGTTCCTAATGATTTGTGCCAAAAAACCTGTCCAGCGTATTGTTTACTTTCGGTGTATTTCATATATTCATAAGAAATTCGTAATACGGGTGAATAATGCAATGGGTAAGACGGTGAAAAGTGATTATCTTCTGCATCGCTGCTGAAAATCTAGTAAAAATATTCCTCACTCAAGTTTTGTCTCTAATCAGCCTGAGGCGCTACACATTTACTTGCCCTCTACCCGCCCTTTATCGGGATAATGAAGCTGAAATCAAATGTTTCTTTTGAACAGGTGTCTTAGAAATGGCGGGAAAAGAGCCGTTACTTTTTTATGTCGTAACCACGATGTCTGTAAACAATATGTTTGTCCACAAGTCCTTTTTGGAGCAAATATCGTATCCCACTTTGTTTCTTTAATATACAGTCACAAGCACTGGGAAACTTGGAAACATTTTCTATTACTGTCTTAATCCAGTGTATGATTTCACACAGTCTCACAGTCAAAGAACAACAGAGAGCAACCCTAATACACAGGACCTCTCTTTTGGCGGCTACATTTAAATCTCTTGATACTATTTCTAATAATAGAAAAACGATTTTTGTAAAATGTCTTAGAGCGAGTCAGCTCGCTCTTTTACTTGAAGCGTCAGTCCCTTCTTGTGCTATCCTTTATTTTTCTTAATTTTTCAGAAGGTATATTTCATGCTGATGTTTTGTTTTGTTTGTAACTGTTTACTTACAAACACATTCATAGTTCGTGAATAAGCCCATAGAAATTTCAGCAGTCAATTATGTCAGTAGAAAACTTAATAATACATAAATAAAATCATGATCAGGAAATGAGGTACAGTATTTTGCGTTGAAATACGTAAATTCATGTAATCTCTAGCGATATCTGTTCATGCTGTGGCGTTTGTAATAGGGAACGACGCCATACATGCCTCTTTTCGTGTTAATGTCCGTATAGCGATGCCAAACTGATATATTCACTCAGTAAGTGGCAGCGCATGTTAGGGAGCTGGTGAGGGCAGATGTGGTTCCGCGCCGTTGCCTTCGCCGTCGCCGCCTCGGCGCGCCTTACCTGCTGTCGCGCCGGAGGTGTCGCAGTGGCGGTGTGGGCGCATGGCGGCGTGGCGGGCGTCTGCTCCTCGTGGCGGCCGGAGCACACACTGATGTCCCGAGCGGGCCCGGGCCCGGGCGGCCCGCCGGCCTGCGCTGACCACACCCTGCCCCCGCCACGGCCGCTCGCGCAACGCACCCTGCTGGAGATTTCGGCGCATCGTCAGAACAGTAACTCGATTTCTCAACCAACCAAGGAGAATGGAGTTGAGGGCTTTTCTCTCCACCTCTCGCTGAATATCGTCCCTTCTCTCATCCCGGTTTAGACAAGCTTTCTAGGGTGGCTCGGTGAGGACTTACTGTGCACGTCTTTGTTACCCGCTCCTCTTATTGCGGCTGCTTTGATAATTCGTTATCCCTCTTCTCTTTACCTTAATACAACTATCTCTCTCCCACTCAACATGCACAATCTCTCGTACCTTCTTCTCATTGGTCACTCGTATGATGTAAACATCACGTCGCACATTCTGTAAGACGAAATGTACGTCTGATCCATGCGCTGATCGAGAACATTTGTACTTTTGTTCGTTCCCTTTTCTGTATATAAAGCGCATAAGCGAGACTGAACTGGTCACCGAGAGTATCAGCCAACCTAGTGAAGGTGACAATCATTCAGAATTAGAGAACCTATATGTTTTACAATGTTGTTGTTGTTGTGGTCTTCAGTCCTGAGACTGGTTTGATGCAGCTCTCTATGCTACTCTATCCTGTGCAAGCTTCTTCATCTCCGACTACCTACAGCAACCTACATCCTTCTGAATCTGCTTAGTGTATTCATCTCTTGGTCTCCCTCTACGATTTTTACCCTCCACGCTGCCCTCCAATGCTAAATTTGTGATCCCTTGATGCCTCAGAACGTGTCCTACCAACCGGTCCCTTCTTCTAGTTAAGTTGTGCCACAAACTTCTCTTCTCCCCAATCCTATTCAATACTTCCTCATTAGTTGTGTGATCTACCAATCTAATCTTCAGCATCCTTTTGTAGCACCACATTTCGAAAGCTTCTATTCTCTTCTTGTCCAAACTATTTATCGTCCATGTTTCACTTCCATACAAATACTTTCAGAAACGACTTCCTGACACTTAAATCTATACTCGATGTTAACAAATTTCTCTTCTTCAGAAACGCATTCCTTGCCATTGCCAGTCTACATTTTATATCCTCTCTACTTCGACCATCATCAGTTATTTTGCTCCCCAAATAGCAAAACTCCTTTATTACTTTAAGTGTCTCATTTCTTAATCTAATTCCCTCATCATCACCCGACTTAATTCGACTACATTCCATTATCCTCGTTTTGCTTTTGTTGACGTTCATCTTATATCCTCCTTTCAAGACACAATATCATAGATTTTTTTAATAATGATAAGTGCATAAAACACTTCCTTCATCGCCATCGTGTTGCAGCAGTGAAGTAATGGCCGACAAGTACCTCATAATGTTCTTCATTAATAAAGCGCTCCCTGTATTCTAAACATGTTAGTTGGTGCTTCCCTTTTGTTAGGCCCATCCTCTTCGGCAGAAACAATGTAGTTCAGCTAACAACATTTACCCAGAATGACCGGAGTATGCGCACATCTGAAACTTCACAGCAGGATAAATGTGCTGGACGGGACCCGAACCTGTGCCCTTTGCCTTTCACGGATAACTGCTCTACCAACTAAGCTATCCAAGCACGACTCACGAGCTGCCCTCACTGGTTCACTTCCTACCTAAAAACTTCGCAGAATTTCTTCTGAATACCTCTTGGAAGAAACAATATAGCGGAGACAAAACTTAACCATGGCCTGTGACATTGTTTCCAGAATAAATATTCACTCTGCAGTGGAGTGAATAACAGCTAAGTTTAAGTCCTCGTGCATGCTCGTGTATGAGTGTGTTTGTGTACGTTCTCCCAGTACCAGAGTACAACATAAGGAATTCACTAACCGTTTTGGGCACTTTGTTCACATATCAAAAATATCATTTAGTGAAAAGGTTATAGAAACATTGTCAAATTATTGGTCACCGAATTTATACTTAATTCTGCGCTTATTACTTAGCAGTCGCGTCATAATATAAATGAGATCTGCGAAGAGAATAAATGCATCGTACTTCAGTAGCTTGGAACAGCATCCCGTTCTAATGGGGTACTTAGAGATTTATGTGGTTAGAAGTTGACATGTATCATCGTTACTCTCTCTCTGATATTACCCATTAATTAAACGTAATATATCTCTCCTCATGAGTTCTATTTACCTTAACGATAATTTCTTTTTCAATTTTTTTTAGGAGTCAGAATAAACCATCCGTGTTGTTTACAATGCCGAAACTGCCTGATGAAATTAGGTGTTGCAGTACATGATTGAAGTTGTTGAAGATTTATTTCCTCTAAAAATAAGACTCAAATGTACACCCTGGAGACAGTAACATCAACATTACATTAACAGTTTTTCGGTTTCGTTGAAACCCTTCTACAGCTACTGCCACATCATCTTTTAAAATACTTAAAATACTCAAACACTCGAATAAAACGATATTCCTGCCTTCTCTCAACGGTCTTCCACAGAAAGAGTACTATTATAAGTACCAGCATTAGTATTTCAATTATTTGGTAAGATGACGCAGCAGTTCACCAAGAAGGATTTTATGATATTGACACAGGCCGTGGAAACCTATATTTAAATATCTTCAGTTAACCTCGCTACAGTTTAAAGAAGTGCTTTTAAGCAGTCGGATTTCCCTTGTACTCTTGTACAAGAGACTAACATAAGGACGCAGTCAGTATTCTCACACACAATTCCATAATTACAGACTCTGGCTTAGTAACGTTATATTTGGTTCTAAGCGTGCTTCGAAGTAGTTGTATTAACTGCGGAAGCATGAGACACATACATCCAGAGGAGTAGGTGAACGACTGATATTGTACCATCTAGCGCCATTCTGTTCCGTTTACGTTCAGAAGTCGTTAAATCGATCTTCCCCACAAGTTCCTGACGTGCTGCCTCCGCTACGCGTGTCGCAGAGACCTATGTACTTTATTCCATTGCCCAAACGTCCTCCCCTCATCGCTGATAGCAATAATTTCGGCTTTTATGGCCTCACTTTATGCGGGGCGGCCCAATTTAAGCTGTTGAACGCGACTATTAATTCTGCCGGCAGCGAAAGTAACGGCCCCCGGGCCAGCTGTCTGGCACCAACGAGAAGCGATCGGCGTGGCGCCTGCAAGGCCGACGTCCCGCCATGCACACAGCTGTGACGGAGGGCCTTTGCCGTGCCAACGGCACACTTTGCCAAGCCGAGCGTCACCTTCCAGCTGATTGTCAAGATCAAACAAAAACCGACTAATTTTGCCGTTGTACTACTCGGAATGAACAAATTATGGATATCAGTGGCACAGAAAGTGAGTCTGAGCAAGCAACTCTCTTTTTTCTTTCTGAGTCATCAGTCTTCTGACTGGTTTGATGCGGCTGGCCGCGAATTCCTCTCCTGCGCCAACCTCTTCATCTCAGAGTGGCACTTGCAATCTACTTCCTCAATTATTTGCTGGATGTAATCCAATCTCTGTCTTCCTCTACAGTTTTTTGTAAAAGCGACACGATATCGAAAAAGAAGTTCGCTACCTGGAGGTATCTGTACTTTGGAAAAAAAATAATAGATACCATCAGCACCAAACTCTTCATTTATGCTTTTTAGATTATTTCTGTAATAAGGAGGGATAAACAATTTTCAGAGCTTTTTAAACAGAACAACAAAAGATTTATATCAAGCAAGATGTTGTTTCCAAATCTCTGCCAGGTACTTATGTGTGAATTGAAGAGTAGTGATGTAGATATAGATATACAGATTACAATTGTTAATATACAGAAATTGAAATAGGGAACTGCAGAACAGATTATGAGAGAGGCAGCTGAATAACAGCCAAAAGTATATAAATCCCACCTTAACTTCCCACTCTTCATATGTACAGTTACTCAAAAACAATATTTTGTCCAGCCGTTTAACTGGTAATCTGCTACGTGACTGATAATGTGCTGCCTGCCTTGGAAAATAAATGACAAATACTCGATGGCTAGTTTATACATCTGGCGAAATACACTTTTCATGCCTTCCCATTGCTTTAAAGGATTAGCTCATAGTCGTGAAACAGGTGTTGCCAAATAAAGGGCCATTCCAGCTAGAATAGCTTCGAAAACGCGACAGTTTCAGCTTTATTTTCATTTGTTTACTACGTGTTAATGTATCGCGATGTCTCCAAAACTGATACACCATTTCAAGAGAAGTCACACTACTTGGTTCTTTGCTGCTGGTGTCACTAAACCAAGTAAAATGCATTGAAGATTGCATTAAAATTGTAAAAAAAAAATATTAAAACTGAAGGGCGACGTAGCCCATTGTACCTAAGACCCATTCTGAAATGACTGCTTCTTGAATAAATCGTAATGTGTAAAAAATGTTATGTAACTTGTGAATTATGACTAAAACCCACTATCGTTTTATGTAGAACAGGAAATAAATAAGTATAAAGAATAAAAATCGATTATCTACGTAAAATGCTGGACAGCTCACTCGCCAATTTAGTTAGCAAAAACTTTGGATCACGTTATTTTTCTTTTCAGAGATATATAAAGAAAACTCAAGAAAGAGGCTAGATGTGAGGAATGCATTTCCGGATATTATCGATGTACAAGACTGTATTCCGATACTTTCAGCATTCTGAGAATTGTTGGACCACAGTTAAGTAACAAGGAAAAAACTAAATTCAAAATTTCTCCCGAGCCCCACATTCTAAAAATTAGGAAATAGCTAATGGAGCACTGTAGTTCTTTTTTGATATACTTTGAGTATGTAAAATTTCATTTAGACACATTCAATACAGCAGAAAAATAAAACTCTAAAATAATGAAAATGAAATAAATCATTACTGGGATCATTCTATATGATAACTGGTATAATGTACCGATACGAGAGAAGCATCAGTTGAAAAGCATTGAGCACCCAAGTATCGGTATCAAAACGAAAGTACTCGGTGCCAAGGGGTATTTGTACTTTCCCCAAGTCCCTCGGCGTGATTAGGCACAGCCACTTAAAAGTCCACAGGGCGCTCCTCGTTATTCCATACTCTGTGTTACACAAAGAACTCGTTATCTTTGGAATAAAATATATCCGGAACGGTGAACAATAGAAAATTTAATCAATGTTTGTCTGCCACACAGACTCAGAAATGGGATATACTGACATTAGTACCCCCGGCACTGAGAAACAATTCAGACAAAGTGTACACGGCATCAGCGCCTGAAGGAATCCCAGTTAGTTGTTACATTGAATTCGTGGCTGAATTAGCTCTTTTCATAGGTCATTTGTTGTTGGGAATCGCACTCTAAGCTCGAACATTATGAAGTACTCCGAGGAAAACAAACTGCTCTCAGAGAAACATTTAGGATTTAGAAGGAACTACTCAAATGAAAAACCAGAGTATACTTTATTTGTAGATATTATGCAAACAAGGGATGCAGCATATGCCGTCTTGCTAGATTATCGAAAGGCGTTCAGCGCAGTATCACATAGTTTTCTATTAATCAAGATACGACCATACAGAGTATCTTCACGAATAGCTGATCGACTTGAGGAATATTTGACCACTAGAACACATTTGCTTATACTGGAAGGCCAACTCCAGAAATGAAGGTAACATCGAGTATTCCGCAAGAAAGCGCAAAAGGACTTCTAATGTTTTCAGAGTATGTAAAAACTTTATCACATAGGATCAGCAGGACTATAAAATTTTTCGATGAAAATGCAGTTGTGTGCACGATATTATCGTTACTGGACGGTGCTAAAGAATTATAGAAATACCTGGGCAAGGTCTGGTGTAACAAATGGCCTCCCTTTAAATGTAGAGAGAAAGAACGATATAGTATATGACTACATGATAGTTAGTAATCATCTTCAGCATGCACAGCGTATAAGTATTTATGGGTTATACATGTCCCACTCATATTAATGTTCTCACCGCCTGTGACCGACGTTAACGTGCAATAACGACTCAGAGATAGCAAATGGAAACACTAGAAGTGGAGAATATCTAAAGGGTGCCGGAATGCTGAAAACTGTGCAGTTGTTGTTGTAAAGCGGAAACAGAGCGATTTATCTAATCTCCAAAATGATATTACCATTGCCTATCGGGCCAAGAGTGGAAGCATTTCCGACTTTATAAATTGTTCGCGTACTGCAGTGATTGAAGTATACCGTACATGGCAAAATAGGGCTAACCAAAATAGGCTCTGAGTCAGCAGTGGTGCACCATGAGCTGTAGATGACAGGGGTGAACGACGGTTCAAATGGTTCAAATGGCTCTGAACACTATGGGACTTAACATCTGTGGTCATCAGTCCCCTAGAACTTAGAACTACTTAAACCTAACTAACCTAAGGACATCACACACATCCATGCCCGAGGCAGGATTTGAACCTGCGACCATAGCGGTCACGCGGTTCCAGACTGTAGCGCCTAGAAACGCACGGCCACACCGGCCGGCGTGAACGACGGCTGCGGAGGTGCGTACGGGCGAATTGTTGAATTACTGATCACCCACATGAACTAAGGGTCTACCAACAGTGCACCCATGCTGATTGCTGTTTATCGGCAGCAAAGGCTGGAATTTGCACGCCATTATCACAGCTGGACGTCTGAGTGACCACAGGCAGCCTTTTCGGGTGAATCATGCTTTATGCCGCATCGGACAGATGGCCGTTGGCGTACACAGCTTTGCAACAATAATCGGCAGGGTCCAGGCCGGAAGAGGGCTGGGGGTGGTACGGTATGGAGGATGTTGTCGTGGCATTCATTGGGTGATGTCATTATTCTCTACAGTGGCGCAACACAAGTATGCATCTATCCTTGGGGATTATGTCCACTCCTACTTACAGTTCGTTTTTTCGTCGTCACGATGGCATCTACAAGCAGGACAATATAACGAGTCACACAGCTCGTAGTGTACGTGCGTGGTTTGAAGAGTATCAGGATGAGTTTACTGTCCTGAACACCTGACTCCCGGAATATACGAGAGTTGTCCAGAAAGTAAGTTCCGATCGGTCGCTAAATGGAAACCACAGTGAAAACCAGAAACATTTTATTTTGCAAGAGTTAGCTACACTTTCCAGATACTTATCTACATAGTCGCCGTTCCGACTTAGACATTTGTCGGAGCATTATACCAAATTTCCAACACTATCGTCATAGAAGGCAGCCGCCTGTGCCTTCCGATAATTCTCTACGCTGTTGTATAGGACGTAGCCTGCACCCAAGTGTTGTCTTCGTATCCAGCGTTTCATGTGAACAGAGATGATACTCAGGACGAGCCAATTAGGAAATGGAAATATTGTTACACCATAAAAACCTCGCCAGAGCTGATTCTCCCGTATTTCCATACTTGTGTAATGTGTTGATTGACATTTTATCCTAATCTGATAGATTTTAAGAACAAACAAACACAATTCATATAAATGATGAATGATGTGAGTAAATGACTGGCATAGACTGTGCATAGCGTTACTGGAAATTTTCAGGTGGAGAGGACCTGGAAATATCATACTGACGTCGCGCAGAAAGTCAACTGCAATACATATTGGCTGCAGGACGAGTTGTGTCGAGGTGGGTTCAGTGCAACAGTGCGCCGAAAACAATAAGTAGGGGTGCACCCAGAAGACTGAATATTTTTATAGACGGTTGTGAATAGCTGTTACATATTTTCTTCAAGCATGAGAAGCAACTGTTAAAAATGTCTTATTGTAACCACCGTTACTGTTTTCACCGTCGACACGGTATCTGCATACATCAAGGCAAAACATGGAACAATTATAAATGCATAACGTTCAAACAACTGTACATTGGTGTTAAAAATTAATATTTTTGAAAGATGAAATATTAATCACTTGTCATAGCGTAACACATCAATATGGCGATCCGTATAATCACCACCCCATATGAAGTGCCAAATATCTTCAGAATCAAACAAGTATACTTGCACAAGAGATGATATGTCCAATTTGAAACCACAGTTGTATCTGATCGTCAACTAAATGTAATCATATCAACAGCATCCAAAGCATAGGTGTACCTAGTGCTGCTTCATGCATTCAGTGTTAAAAGTTATTACATGTTACAATAAAACATTGATTCTAGACATAGGATCAAGAATTTGCTATAAAATTGCAAGGCAGTTGTACAAGACTGCTGTAAAAAAAGGAAAGTAGTAACATCTCAGAACCAAAATTGTAAACATGTGAAACATAAAAATAGTACAGAACAGCATACGGATGGACTGTACCACGAGAAAAACCTCCGAAAATGCGACTGTCTCTGCCGCATGACACCAGCTGAGCTCAGAGCGGACGCTAGAGGCAGAGTACAATATTGCTGTGCCTTTGTTGTTCAGATGTACGATGCAAAGTTCCTTCGGACATGAATGGGCAAAAGAGGCACTGCGATCCGCCGACACCGGTCAAGCGATTTTCAATTAACAATGTCTCCTCTGCAAGGAAAAATACATAATGAATGTACCAGTGCAGGTTGCAGGCACGTGGTTGACGATATACAGAAGTGAGGGACTGACCGTGAGCCGTGCTTGGATAGCCTAATGGTAAGACAACCGCTCGAGATAAACAGTAAATCCGGGTTCGAGTCCCAGTCCGCCACAGACTTTTTACCTTTATTATTCCATTATACAGCTGATGGTTGTCCACAGTCGCAACAGCGAGGTAGAGTGTCACAGTCCTAGGAAACAGACAACGGGCAGCTGGGTTGAGAGCTCGATTCCCATGCGTCTTCTACCGCTGACATCATATCACATGTAATACTACTATCGATATTACCTATAATTGTGGCCTCTATCTTCTTTGTCTGTTTTCACTTAATGTGACTTCTGTATTGCGTGCTCTTTAATATAACATCTATGCAAATGATTTATTCATTATCGAAGACTATTTATGAGACTGAAATTAATCTATGGCTATAATTTCCAAAATAATATGCAATAATATACTGTAAAAAAATGGAAATGTTAAAATTTCGATTGTAACAGTGGCTCATGCGTAAGGCATGTCAGTTAGTAACAATGTAAAACACGGAAGGAAGCCCTCTGCAACGAAAGGGCAAAGTGTGCGCATCTTGTGAACTGAACGAGGCAAGAAGAACTGAAAAAAAAGAAACACCTTGAATGACTAAAGACAGGACATGTATAATCACATTAGTATGTTCTGCAGAAATGATTAGCATTTTAACCAGTCGGCCCGCGGGCTCACGGTCAATATCGATTTCGCGGCGTAACACCGCCTACCGATATAATGTGCCTGCGGCTCTCGTTGTCGCTATAAATCGAATGTAATAGGTCGGTGTGACTTGAGCAAACGTACAGGATGCCTTGCAGAGGTATGTGCCAACCGTACCGTCAAATCAATGATTCTGAAAGACGGCGCACTATTGGCATGAGAGAATGTGATGCATACATCCGGGAAATTGTTGCTAGTGTGGGACGATTTCAGCAGTGCAATGGTTGTGTGCAGAATGGTTGACGGAAGGCCGTAGAGCACGACCACCCAGGCCATCTCCCGAAGAGATCGACATCTCATAGGAATGGCATTGCAAGACAGATCTGCGCCCTCCTCGGCTCTGGCGCAACAGTGGAACAGTGTAACACATCGTTCACTATCAGTCTGTCGCCGTTTATTACAGCCTAGTTTACATGCACGTCGTCCATTTCTCCGCCTACCTTTGACCAATGTGCAGAAACATGCTAGACGATAATGGTGTGTGGAAGGACGTCACTGGCGACAGGAATGGCATACAGCGCCAACTCACGTCCATATGGTGTGTGGTGCTACTGGGTACAACCACAAATCACAGCTGGTGCATGTCCAGGTCACTGTGGCCAGTGTGACCTGCGTCAGTAACATCCTGCCACCCGTAGCCACACCTTTTCTGCACATCACTCCAGACGCCATTTCTTAGTAAAGCAATGCATGACCACATGTTGTTGCACCAACACATGCCTTCTCGGTGTCACAGGATGTCAGCCTTTTGTCTTCGTTGCCATATCACGTGACTTGTCGCCAATCGAAAATGTGTGGGATGTGGTGAAGCGACGGGTGCAGCGCTGTGACCCAGTGCCAGCCACCACAGATAAATTTTGGAACCAGGTGTATGCAGCATGGATGGCTATACGGCGGGACGCCATTTGCGCCTTATACGCTTCGATGCCATTACGCATGGAGCAAGTTATCAGCACCCACGGCGGGCCATGTGCCTACTAGGCAACAAGGCATATGATGAACCGAGGTGACTGAAGTGATAATCATTCCTGCAGAACATAGATACTAATATACACTGAAGAGCCAAAGAAACTGGTACACATATCTAATATCGTGAAGGGCCCCCGCCAGAACGCTGAAGTGCCGTAACACGACTTGTCATGAACTCGACTAATGTTTGAAGTAGTGCTGGGGGGGGGGGGGGGACTGACATCATGAATCCTGCAGGGCTATCTATAAATCCGTAAGAGTACGAGGGGGTGGAGATCTCTTCTGAATAGCATGTTCGAAGGCATCACAGATACGCTCAATAATGAACATTTCGGGGGAGTCTGGTGGACAGCGGATGTGTTTAAACACAGAAGTGTGTTCCTGGAGCCACTCTGTAGCAATTCTGGACCTGTGGGGTGTCGCATTGTTCTGCTGAAATTCCCTAATGAATGGATGCAGGTGATCAAACAGAATGTTTATGTACGTGTCACTTGTCAGAGTCGTAACTAGACGTATCAGGGGTCCCATATGACCCAACTCCACACGCCTCACACCTTTACAGAGTCTCCACCAGCAGCCGACAAGTAGGGTCGATGGATTCATGAGGCTGTCTCCATACTCGTCGACGTCCATCCACTTGACACAATTTGAAACAAGACTCGTACGACCAGTCAACATGTTTCCAGTCATCAACAGTCCAATGTCGGCGTTAACGGTCCCAGGCGAGCCGTAAAGCTTTGTGTCGTGCAGTTATCAAGGGTACACGACTGGGCCTTCGGCTTCAAAATCCCATATCGTTGTTCCGGTGAATGTTTCGCACGCTGACACTTGCTGATGGCCCAGAATTGAAATCTGCAGCAATTTGCGGAAGGGTTGCATTTCTGTCACGTTGAATGATTCTTTTCAGCCGTCGTTGGTCACGTTCTTGCAGGCTCTTTTTCCGGCCGCAGCAATGTTGGAGATATGATGCTTTACCGGATTCCTGATATTCGCGGCACACTCGTGAAACGATCGTACGGGAAAATCCTCACTTCATCGTTACCTCGGAGATGCTGTGTCCTATCGCTCGAACGTCGAATATAAGACCACTTTCAAACTCACTTAAATCTTGATAACCTGCCATCGATGTGACAACTGCACTAGACACTTGTTGTCTTACATAGGCGTTGCCGACCGCGGCGCCGTATTCTGCCTGTTTACATATTCTGTATTTCAATGGGCATGCCTACACCAGTTTCTTTTCGTGCTTCAGTGTACATGTCCTGTGAATATGAAGTCCTAACTAGTCGTTCAAGATGTTCTGTATTTCTAGAGTACGAGTGTAATATAATCTCGGAGGGGAAGCAAATGGGCTTTTTGCTCATGACAGTCTTTGGTAAGCTCTGTATTATGAAAATCCGACGTTAAGAAGAGAATTTTCAGGGCTCGTTGCACAGTGAGAGCTGCGTTCACCTTCATCTCAAATTATCAGTTGTGCACTGTATAAGTACCATTTGTGTAGTTTTTTTAATAATGAGTATGTGTTCTGTAAACTTTGTGTTGAGCACCCGTATTTATCCTTAGTCATTTACCTAGGCAGGGTCCTATCGTTAGTCCTACGATCTTTCCGAGTATCCTATTTTATTGAGCGTAAAAGTCATTTAAGTAAACTTTCACTACAGTAGATAAATTTTGTGAAGCAGTAGATTTCATAGTTATTCGGTGAGCATAAGTTTTGAAGCACTCTACGTATTTTTCATAAGAGGATAGTTAAATTTTCATCAAAGTACAATCACCAAGAAAAGATATAAAGTAGTGAGCTTAAAGATAGTTCTTATTGAAACCTCAGTAGAGTATTATAGTTATATATAAAAACTGTGATGATCCAGAACAGTTGCTGGCTAGTAGGCTTTGAAGGGCCAGCGTAAGACGTAATTATTGTGCAGGTTTGGAAGTAACAATGTTTATAATTTCATGTGTATAGAGTTAATAGTTTTTCTCATATTGTGTTGAGAGTAAAATATTCGGTTATTGTCTATTGACAGAGTAGCCTATTGATAGAGTAGTTTTTGGGTCCCCTTGCTAATCGCTGAGCCAGGTTTAAGTTTCTTATTACAATTACAGCATTAATGAAGTTCACTTGCCAGTTATCTACCAGTTGTGTGCTTTAATATGCAACTGGCTACAACTATTCGAATTATACTAGATCTAGATATCATATATTTCATGTGAGTTAAATAGTATAAAGATGTGAATGCTCCTTGAGAATACAAATAATAATAGGAATAATGTAGTTACCTGACAGCCATTTCAAAGATAGTATTTTCCAATAATTAAGCTGATGAAAGAACCTATTGTTCAAGTTTATTTTGCTGCACCATTAGTAATTATTTACCTTTAATATTCACTAGCTTTATGCTTTAATATACAAATACTAAGTCTTATTGAGACTCAGTTTTTGCCTAAACATATTAATTCTCCTCCTGTCTAGTTCATATCAAACCACCCGTACTTACCAAATCGCGCTACTGCCTAGTATGTTACCAACAAAACAGAATTCCAGTATCAAGTTGAGTCAGTCTTAATAGTTAACTACTTGGCACAACTTCGCCTAATTAGGCAGGCGACCATTTCCTTCTACATAATTATACTTTACTTTATTACTAATAGAACCTTGGGTCAATTGCCGTTTGTTTTGCTATTATTTCCTCTCAATAGGAATCTTTCCATATAAGAAAAACAATCCAATACCTTTCCATTACACACAGTCACGGGCAGAACTTAATATCCTTTCATAGGAGTAACATTACCGGTGTACTGCTAATTTAGTTGTAGCAGCTAGTATTATACACTAATAACAAAGATTTTCATGGTAAGAGAACCAGAGTCAACTGGACATTGAGCGACAATTTGTGGCGATCAGCGATGAGTCTCCTGTTTGTGGGATCATATCGATGCAGACGTGTCCGTAAGCTACCTAGTGAGAGTCACAGGAAGTAGCAACTCTTGGGACCAAAATTTGGAGGAGGAGAGTGTAAGGCAATAGTGATAAAACCTTCTGTCACACTATCCATGATGAGAGTAGCATATTACAACAGCATAATGCAGTTCTGCAGTTGACACCACAAACACGAACGCAGATTGTGCAGTACGGATCCTTGACTGGCATTCCTTGTTCCCTGGTTTTTCACCCATAGAGCATGTCTGGCAAGCGTTTGGAGGATGTATGCGTTCATACCAGCCAGCAACCAACTATGTTCAGGAACTGACACAGCAAGTGTTTCAGGCATAACAATAAATTTGTCAAGATGAGATTCGGAGTCTGTTTGCTTCCATGCCACCACGAATACAAGATTGTGTAAGACCATGTTGATGAAGGACCTAAGTTCCGAATTGAATGAAAGTGTAACCACTTAATATCCTCTGTGTTATGAACATCTCTATCAGGTTTGATAAATAACGGACTGGTGCTTCAGGGTGCGACGATTTCCATTTCCTTCAGTGTACGTATTTTGTACCGTAATTATACACCTTTGTGCAAAACTAAAGGACGAAGGTGAAATTCGCGTGATGTGTCACTGCCAAGTAACACAACTCGATGAAACTTGGACCGTACACACAAAGACATTATAGCAAAGAAGATTATCTTTGCTATAATGTCTTTGTGTGTATGGTCCAAGTTTCATCGAGTTGTGTTACTTGGCAGCGACACAACACGCGAATTTCACCTTCGTCCTTTAGTTTTGCACAGTGGTGTATAATACGCAATTAGACTAACAGAAATGACACTTCTACTCGAAGACAATAATTAACAGCGAATTCACCGCACATAATAATGGTACCCTGGACGTTACAGAAAGGGACACACGGTTGTTAACAGGGTGTGTGATCACCTCGGACAGTAGTGCACGCTCTGCAACGTGCTCCCATGATGACCACAAGGTTGTGGTAGAGCGTTTCATTCCTCTACCAGTGCGGTTCGCATCTGCTGAATTGTCTTTGGGCATATGGACGTGCTACAATACGTTTTACCAACCGTCATCTACGCACTAGATGGGATTTGAATCCGGGGACTAGGCAGGCCAGTCAATTCACCGAATATCCTCTCGTTCCAAGAGCTCATCCGCCTGCGGTGTTCGATGCGGTCGTGCATTATCATCCACAAAAATAAAGTCGAGCCGATGACCAAAGGCGCGAATGCAGAGCAATAATAACATTGACCTGTTAGTGTACAGTATTCAAAGATCCGCAGGTCAGTACACACATTGAATATTATGCCTCCCTACATCTTATCACTTAGACTATCAAACGACCATGGTCGACAACGCTGAACATGGCTAGAGGTGTAAACACGTAAAGCACCTAGGAGCATTTTGGAATATGTTCGTCTTTGTCGTCCAGGTGTTATGGTGCTGGGAGGCATACCTTTGCAAAGCTTTGAACACGCTATCCGCCTTTTTCAGCGCTGTATCCTTTCCCCAGATGCGTCAAGGTTGTGTTCGGCCCTGATTTCATTTTCATGAGTGACGTTGAGCAACAGCATCGAACAGCACAGGTGGAGGAGGTTTTGGTTCAAGAGGCTATTCGGCGAATGGACTGTCCTGCCCGCTCCCCAGACATAAATCTGAATGTGTTGCTTAAATCCCAATGAGCATGTGTGGGTTGCGTTGGGCAGTCGCATTACTAATCGTCCACCCACCAGCGACCATCCAGCAGTTGTCAGCAGCACTTGTGGAGGAACGGAACGCCCTGCCACAACAACTCCTTACCGAACTTGTAGCCAGCATCGAAATTCGCTGCATTGGCGTCTGTTGTAATCACGAAACCTATTAAGAATCATGTTCCGCCATTTTCACTGTCCAGGAAACAATCACAGATCCCGACGTCCTCAGTATAATTATTCACTTCGAATAAAAGTGTCACTTCTGTTCGTCCCATTGCTTGTATATTTCAGTTACCCTCTTCGTTATGTGCTATCAGTTCTTTCTATGTATGGTCCACGTTTCACGGAGCTATGTTATTTTGTAGTACTACATCATGCGAGAGTTATATTCGTCCTCAAGATTTACACATCAGTGTACTTCCAAACATTATTGTTATTTAAATTTAGATTCCAGTGAAAATAGCACGTCTTTCTTAAGAATTTAAAAGCGAACGACAGTTGTGGTTTGTACGACAGTCATATTGAGAAACACACCGATAGCTTGTAAGTTGCCTGTTGAGCAACCACTTTTCATTTTCAATTATATTATTATTTTATTCCGTGAACTAGTTATCAGAAGGCGAATGCAAAAATGATTCTGTACCATTATCGACAACAAACGGTTAATTCTTTGATTTTTTTCTGTGAATTTTGGCAGAAGCGTGGTCACACATTTCTGGGCATGTTAATAGGAGCTCTTAGCCGTTACGCGAACGCGCGGTATCGTAGCTTTTCAAACAAACTCACTTTTTGCTGGTGCTTATCGGCTTGCAGATGGCAGACATGATTAATGCGGTCGCTGCTGGTTTGCAGTTTTGATGAGATAGCTCTGCTTATGGCTGTTACCCAAAAGGATTGCTCACGTACAAGGTTATTCTGTTAAATCATGCGTGAGGTGATCGCATTTCCCGGTTATATTTCTCACTAATTCGTGTTGCAGGGCTTTCTATGAATTGCGGAAGTGTACATGCATTCCACATCAGTTTCAAACAGTTTGCATTTTGTGAAGTCAGTAGATACGACACTAGTTACAGAATTGAACTTAAGTCACTAAATCCGAGGAGGAATACTGTCAGTTTAATCACCCTTCTCTTTAGTTTAGCATCCCAAATATTCTTTGTCGTATGCATCTGTACTTTGTCTCACACTTGTCATGCTACGCTAAGAAATGATGTAGTTTTTTTTTTTTCAGTTAAGTTGAAAGGGTACAGTACCACCCGACATTGAAAATAGGTACAACATACTTCATTATTTTTGTCAGAACAACACATTTTTTTGTAAAAAAACTCAATTTCAATTAATACAGCGAAGCCGGATACCTGTGTAGGAAAGAATGACATTTTATTTATTTAATTGAACACATGTGCACTACCACAAAATAAATCCCTACATCCAGTTTGGTGAGATCTGTGAAATGAATGAATGTATGGTCTTCTGCTAACCGCAGATAGTGAATGTGAATATATGATCATCTTTGAGACGATCCTTTGGCCATCTTTGGTGGAACCAAAGAGATGAAACTTACCGGAGCTTTGAGCGCCCGAAATGTGGCTGACCAATACGGTAACAGGGTCTTCCCCCACCTCGACAGAGGCGCGAGATGACCGGAAGAAAGGCCATGTTTCAGCGACTCTGCCGCTGGATCTTGTGCTGTTAAGACCTGTCTGAGTTGTGCTCCGTAAAGACAAAAGAGTGGAGATATGGTATGCATGTGGAATATTTAGGAGTAGTTTGAAATAATAATTTCTCTATTTCCGGAACGTTTGTGGGGAGAATTAAATGTCAGGCAGGTAATATTAATGGGATCGTAGTAATCTTCAGAAGTGACCAACGGTCACAATGAAACCACGTGTAGCAATAAGTTGAAATACTTCCGTGTGCTTAAGTTAAGCTGAATTACTAGCGTGTGTACAATAAGTTGAAATATTTAAGAAATAGCGTGTGTACCATAAGTTGAAATATTTAAGAAATGGCGTGTGCAGGACTTGAAATTAGAGACGAGTACTTCCACGTGGTGAGTACTGTGTGAGTCTCAAACTGTGTATGAGACAAAAGATAAAGAGAGGTACTCGTCCATGGTATCAGTTGAGGACTCGCGTGTGTGATGAATACGTTCTTAATATTACTTTGCGTGATATGATTCCGTGTGACGCTAGATTCAAACTCTGAGAGAGAAGCAAGGTGAGTCGGCCGTCTATCCAGCAACGCCACTTGGCTTGCATTGCACAGGAAGATGTGCATATATCTCCAGAGTTCATAGTAGGAAAGTAGAATTACGAAGTGGGGCAGTGTCGTGTGAAACTGGGATAAATATTAATTGAAGTGGGAAAGCTGAAAGTGATAATGTTGTGACTATTCCCTGTGTAGTATTTCATATTGTAGTGTGGTGTATGTCATGTAATTTGGCTATGTGTGGTTTGCATGGGAGAGTAGCGAGGTAGTTTCAAAAGATTAGTGGGTTATGCGTGTTCCTTCTGTACCGCTCGATCTGGAGGAAAGTTTCGTGATGATGATTGTGAGAGTCGAAGTGTGAGATATAATAAAAGATCCACCATCCTATCCAGAAAGTGCACTGTAGCGTTAAATAATTACGAGACCATAATATAGAGATTCACCAATGTAAAGCCATGCCCACTGGGCGGAATTTCTCATGTGTTATTGTTGTAGGTTATAGAATTTGTGTGTTTAGGTTATAGAATTTATCGGAATAAATAAGATAGTGAAAAGAAAAAGATTGGTGGACTTTTCCTTCGAATTGTATGTTGTCATGATGTCCCGAATTTATAATATGTGCGCCATTCATATTCAGTGCGGTGGCCACGTGTTGATAAAAGCCGTTAAATAAAAGACAAAAAGAAAATGTGGTATTGCCAGTGCGTAGTGAACAGTCAGAGTTCTGTAAATTACTGATAGTCAGATGGGTATTTCCGTTGCGTATTATTCATACAGGAGGATAATTTGTAACTTAATTGAGAGTACGAGAGTTCATATTACTCGATAAATAAGAATGAATCCACTCGCTTGGCAGACCACTCATCTTGCAGGCCTGACTGCTTGATGCCACAGTATGAGCATGGCATGTGGGTGCCTCTCAAAGTATAATAACCGAAGTACTTGTGGAACATAACCTTTTATTTCGTTTCCTTGGTCACTTATTAGTTACTAAACTGTTTTATTATAACTGGTATTCTGTCGCCATTATACGTTAGTACAATGCAATATTTGGTTTTGGCTGAGTGATTTCATCCATTCAGGTATATAATCAGAACATTTCTACAAGCAAAGTTAGGCCTCTGTTCTAAACTTTACGCAATCCCGTTCGACTTTGCGTACTTTACAGTCAATAGGGTAAATTGCCGACCCTGCTCTGAGCTGGAGAGACGTCACACGTGATTCTGCAGTAGTGAGTATGTTCACTGTTTGTCTGTTATAATCACAGAAACTAACATAATATCACCACTGCACAGCAACTTACTGTAAGTTAACTCACGAACATATGTTCTTTACTAGTCTAATATTATAGATAATTCTTAATCGTCACTTCTGTTCAATCTACTAACGATATGCCCATTTATTTTTCTTTGTGCGATTACCATGTGTTCTCTTAATTTTCATTGGCCCTACTATACTCATGTAGCGTCTGTAAATTCATTACTGGGGTCATAAATTTATCTATGTTAGGGCATAAGTTCTTCAAATCATGACATGTTTGGTTTGGCTCACGCAAGTAAATGACATTTCAAAAAGAGCAGACCACTTACAAGCTATTAAGTGAATATCTTTATTTTGCTATCAGTTTCAGTTTATAAGGTCATCATCTGCCCATCAAACAACACCACAGTATATGTACGTATAACCCACCGTGATGCAGATAATGACTAATTTTTGTCACGTTAAACTTATAATTTCATATATGCTTCTAAATTTCTACTTCCAAAATTCGAACTGAGTCCGAAAAAGAGGTTACAAAGAATGAGCTAACCCGTCCTGGGCATGCAGACGTCGCAGTACAATAAAAATTGATTCAAAATACGTTTGTTATACAGCCCTGAGATGTCGCAAACGAGCAGTGGAATAGTCCGTATCCCGCTGAGATGTTATATGGACCTCGAATAAAACCCATTCACACGTGAAATTGAACCATTTTTTCATATTATGTTTTATGAACATCATGAATAACTAGAACAGTTTTGCTCACGTTAAGCTCCACATAACAACCGAAATCTTTAAACGAACAAATTACCCCAATAACCTTGCAACAACACCCTGCTTCATTTCTTCTTTAAAAGAGTTTTTCCACAGCGCTGAGAAATAGATCATATACGTAGTGGAAGAAACCACATCATATATGACAAATTCGCTCCAGCTATATTTTACGCTTTAGTGGTGAACTAAATTCTCAGGATGGATTGCTCCTAAAAACATCTTTCTACTCGCTGCCATGAGGAACACCTACTATTTTCAAGATAACTCGTTATCTTAAAATACTCCACTTTCCTGCAACGTAATCGCTGTTAGATGACACGTCGATAGTCTACCATTTTTCAGAGACACAGCTTATTTTACACGTCAACATACAAAGAATGTGAACACAGGAGGCCCAAGTGTACTCTGCATAACTCTGAAAAGGACGTTATAAGCTGGTTTGGCATGAAACTCATTTTCCTTGATTTTTGATTTGCACGGCAGACCACGGTAAGTTCATAAAATTTCCAAGCATTTTCCCATTACCTGTCTAGTTCTATCAGTTTTGTAGTTTTGGTACATAAATGTTGATTTTCAACCAGATCGATATCACAAGTGAACAGAATGTCTCCTTTCCCATGCGCTCACTGTTATTCAGATTGTGTATCCTTTATATGCTAACGACCATATTTTGTTCCATTCGTAAAACACGGTCCTCGAATTTATCAGATACGTTCAGGAGTGCTGCTGGTCGTGACAGAAATTTAAATGTGATCTCTAAGGTTTTCTTGGCATGAATGATTAAATATTCAAGAAGCAAATCATCGCCATTTACACTCCACAAACTAACAACATAGCGTGCAAAATTTTGTAGAGCTAACTTTACCCATCCCTCTATAAGCAAACTTCCTGGTGTATGAAGGACGTGAGTAGTCAGAGATGCACGAAATTAAAATATCGTGGATGATGATGAGTGGAAAGGGACGTTACATGGTACTTCGTACTCAGTATAGCTCCAGGAAATCAATCCCAGCCTATTAAGAAAATAAGTAAGGCGGGTTTTATTATATAAGGCTTACATCTTGTGAGTCGACTTCCATCTCCGTTCTCTAAATCCAGGGTTATTACAAATGATTGAAGCGATTTCACAGCTCTACAATAACTTTATTATTTGAGATATTTTCACAATGCTTTGCACACACATACAAAAACTCAAAAAGTTTTTTTAGGCATTCATAAATGTTCGATATGTGCTGTACAATGCAATTGCACGAAATTGATGCTGGTAGCAGTGCAACCTAAAAATGTGGACCGAAGGAATTTTGCAACGTAAATTGCATATCACATTCTGGTAACTGCTCCATGGTGTATAATTAGTTAAAATTCTACCTCTTCTCCGAAGGACTGCAGGTTTATAAAAAAAAGTCACGCCAATGGCGTATCGGTACCACATCTAAACGTTGCGTCTCTCCCATAAAAGGCTGAAAAATGAAACTGTTAATACGTTGATAGTTAGCATAAATATGTAGACTAGTATGAAAAAATAAAGTATTCGAACACATTTTGTTTGAGAATTAACTTCATACATCAAATTTATACGGAGCTCCAGAGCACAATGCTTACATGATGAGAGCAGGAGACAAAAGCGGACAGCCATGCATCTCCTAGCTGCCCTCGAAAAAACTGAAGTCTACACCTTCGTGAATTTAGAGATATCATGTAAATGTTAACATATGAACTCTTTGGTCTGGAATCGTTACGAAAAAGTTTTTACATACAAGAAACTAAATTTTTAGAAAGGGATATTACATCTTAAACTAAGAAGAGATGATATTGTTTTCACAACTAAACAAGCTTAGGTTCTGTAGGTAAGCAGTCTTTAGTGGCTTGTTATTCTCACCCTTTAAACAACCCTTGCGTATGACTTTGTACAAAAATGTCTTTCATACTCCTACAGTCCTTGTTCATTCCTGATGTTCTTACAAATGAGGCATATCTAAAGTAACTCCTCAACAGTAGGCTTGAATTTCGCTCATGAGTAGGCCGCCATTTGCAAGTCATTATCATCAGCACAACGAAAATGCACAGTATTTTGGCAAAAGTCTGGAGTATTCCCAACAGTGGAACTATTCCCAGTAACAAATGAGATATTCGTTTTATGTTCGATAATGCTAGTAAAACTCTGAATACATAGACACGCTCAATCTGCGCTTCAAGTCTCAGTGCACTGTGAAAGACGGTCTGGAAATACCATGGGGTGTTGCAAAGCCATTCTTGGCCGTGTTATTTAATTGAAACTGTGAGGAGGGGGGGGGGGGAGGGGGAGAGGGTCGCAAGCCGTCCTCAGATAGCACCATCATTACGAACATTGCTTCCAAACGACAAGTGTCTAAGATCTAGTCCCTCTCCGACACAGGGTTTTCACGTATCAGTAATGTTCATTTTTAAAGGTAATCTACAAATGACAAATGAACAAGTAATTGCATAACTCATCAATAAGAGGCGTTCAAAAAGAAACGAGCCCGAGGCATAATTACAGAAACCAGTACATGTATGTTAGAAGTATTGACCCTGGCTGTTGAGACACTTGTCCCACTGTGACACAAGGCGGTGAAAGGCTGTATCATAAAATTCCCGGGGCTGTGATGTTAGCCAGTTCCCCAAGTGCACCATGACGTCGTCGTTCGAGGTGAATCGTTATGCTGACGATCTTCATTGACCAAGATGGCCCCCTTCTAATTCACTTTCTGCAGCGCGCTACAACAGTGAATGCCCAGCGTTATTTGCAAACCTTGATCACCATTCGCCAAGCGATCAAATAAATCGATCAGGCATTCTCACTTGTGGGGTCATTCTGCTCCACGACAATGCAAAGCCCCATATGGCCAACACAGTTGCGGCACTCATGCAGAAATTCAAATTGGAGGTTCTCGACCACCCTCCATACAGTCCGGACCTCTCTCCCTGTGATTACGCCATTTTTGGTTCCCTTAAAAAGGCTCTGAGGGGCAAACAATTCACCTCGGACGACGACGTCCAGCTGTAGGTGCGGAACTGGTTAACGTCGCAGCCCCGGGGATTTTATGAGACAGCCATTCATCGCCTTGTGTCGCAGTGGGACAACTGTCTCAACAGCCAGGGTCAATACTTTTAACATACGGATACTGGTTTCTGTAATTATGCCTCCAGCTCGTTTCTTTTTGAACGTCCCTTATATTATCCCTTTCATTAAAATTGTTACTCATGTAACCACCATAATTTCTCTCTGCCTGTGCGTTAAGAGAAGCATCAACAATGATTGTCATGATGACAATTCGTGGTGTTTCAGACGTTGTTTGAGAATTAACTTCATATATCAAATTTATACAGAGCTACGAGCTCAATGCTTTCAAGTTGAGAGCAGGAGACGAAGAATTCTTGTAGCAACCCTCAATTCCACATTAACATCATATCAATACGAACAGCAGTATTGAAACGATAGGATCCATAGTTAATAGGCTACTATCGTGCAACTGTGTATTTGAGATAGGTGCTGGTAAAGTTTTTCCTTCTTACATGTGGAATAATCCTTCTCACAAACAAACAACATTTAAACGCGATTGTGAACGATAAATCTCCCTCGTAATATTTACCGCCACACAGAATGTAGATGGCGTTTCTCGTACCTACTTTGTGGGTCTGCGCTGAAGTTCTAATCATTTGCATCTGCAGGCATGTGGTATACTTCATGAACATCTGACGTTTGTTGGATGCAATTTTAATAGACAATACGATGTTACGCACAAACTGTTATCATTGGGCGCACTGACTATAAAGACAGTTCAGAATCTTATGACTCATAATTTCTTCCTTAAAACTGTTACGTCAAGCAATCCGCATCCACGTCAGACATACCCCCACATAGCTTTATTAAGGGACATAGGTAATCCACGAAATACCTGAGAGACAACAGTATTGTGTACACTAAACGGCGCTCTGTCAAAATTGCCACAAAATATAAAGTATACCATAAAACTGGCCACTTGTGGCAGTTGCCATGTGTCGTGTTCTTCCACCTTTAAAATACAGACCACGACGGCATGTGGTGCTTGTCTAGGGTCGATATACGACATCCTTATCTTATACCTTTTCTAATCCGAGCACTTCTGAAATGGTTTTCATTGGAAGCGGCAGTAATTAATGGCAGGGCGAAGCCCCAGGTTCAAATCACTTGTGATTGACAACATCTAGATTTGTTTCGTGAAAACATTTAAAATTTTCCTTGATGATGGAATGAAGTGAAAAGCCAGTTAACAACAACCAATAATCATAGAATCATAGAAGAGCTTAATATTTGCTTTGAAATTCATCCCCCCTTCTTTTTTTAAAAAAGAAGTTACACAAGATCAACATCCACAATCAGAGCGCCAGAAGGCTTACAATTTACTTTAAAATTTTCCCTTAAAAAAAAAAATTTACAACACGATTGAATCAATAATCACCAAGCGCCAGAAGGTTAGAAATTGCCTTGAAATTTTTAAGTATTACAACAAGGTCAAAATCAATACAGAGCCCCAGAAGACTTAGAAATATTCCCTTCAACAGAAACAGATCAAGGTGTTTTACAATTCCTCCAAACCAATTTAACAGAGTAAATGTCCCGCTTCATAACAACTGGGTCACAGAGGTGGCTACCACGAATACAACAAATGAAAAAACAGTGGGACCAAGCAGGCCTGTAGGGAAAATGAGATTTTCACTCTGCAGCGGAGTGTGCGCTGATATGAAACTTCCTGGCAGATTAAAACTGTGTGCCGGACCGAGACTCGAAATCGGGACCTTTGCCTTTCGCGGGCAAGTGCTCTACCAACTGAGCTACGCAAGCATGACTGACGACCCATCCACACAGCTTTACTTCCGCCAGTACCTCGTCTCCTACCTTCCAAACTTTACAAAATGGTTCAAATGGCTCTGAGCACTATGGGACTTAACATCTATGGTCATCGGTCAACTAGAACTCAGAACTACTTAAACCTAACTAACCTAAGGATATCACACAACACCCAGCCATCACGAGGCAGAGAAAATCCCTGACCACGCCGGGAATCGAACCCGGGAACCCGGGCGCGGGAAGCGAGAACGCTACCGCACGACCACGAGATGCGGGCCCAAACTTTACAGAAGCTCTCCTGCGAACCATGCAGGACTAGCACACCTGAAAGAAAGGATGTTGCGGAGACATCGCTTAGCCACAGCCTGCGGGATGTTTCCAGCGGATGTTTGCAGCGGAATGTGCGCTGATATGAAACTTCCTGGCAAGTTGTATGTATAAACTTGCAATATAATTTAATTTGGAGAAATTTAGTCACTGTCTGATGGCTTGAAACCTTCCTATTTGCACAATTTTGAGGCTTGGTTCCGGGAGGGGAAGGCAGGCGAGGGTAAATTTAACAAGGAACGAAAAAATGAAGATCCTCGGGACAGAGTGTCACAACAAACTTGAGAACTTAAGTGGCCGACGACCCGCAACCGCAACTCGGCACGGAACAGCGGTACCCATGAGGTCCTAGTGCGGGCCTCCGCCCAGAGCCGCGCCCACTTGCTGTCTCTTTGTCAGGTCGGCCGGTTGGTGAGGCACACCGGAACAATTTGTTGGCCGGTCAGACCAGAAGCCGGATCAGGATACAATATGGCTAACCAGCCCAGCTTCCAAATCTGGGAACCTGATGTTGGTGTTAGATCAACTTAGACAGTAACCACGTAAAACAAGAATAATTCACCACTTGAGCATTCTGCAAATATGTTCGCCTTTTCTTTTTAAAAACATTGATAAACGCTTAATTAAGATTATAACTCTGAAGACCAAGCAATAATCAAAGATAACTGCAATAAATCTTTTATTCGTTCACATAACTGACAAACATTTAAACAAGAGAGTAATATTTAAAAATAAGATTAATCCAAGGTAATTACAGCAACTTGCTTCCACAAATCTAGCTCTCGATCAGCGCTAAGATTGCTCATTCAAAAATTTCACTACATACAAATACTGCACCTTACCAATTTAGGGCTTTCATCAACAGTTCACCGCGTCCTCTGCGTGGCAGCCGTCTCCCTGTGCGGCTAGGACCAACGGACATCCCACTGGATGGCCAATGTAATTCTAAAACACAATTAGAAACAAGAGTTTAACAACTCGGCACAATAATTGCCCTGTCTATCCCAGTAGGACTCCTCTTAGTTGGACCCCTTCATAGGTCCTTCAAAAAACAATACCACATGCAAGTCAAACAATAGTAAGACCAGTCAACAGGGACGAACGCAAGTAATAGGGGGGCACACAAAATCCAGAAGCGCCCAAAAGACCGAATATACGTCGTACGCTGAGACGACCGACCGCCCGACCAACCAACCAAGGTCTTTCACGATGAAATTACAGGCAAGGGAAAAGGTTGCAAGTGAATCTCCAACTGACAGCTTGTTACCAAGAGGACACTTCGACAGATAGTGGGCGGTGGCGGAAACGCCCTTTCGATGGGAAACCAATAGCCATCAGCGTCGCGGAACGTAGCCTTTGATCACTTCCCGCACAAACGGCCAACCGTCGTTCCGACCGCTTCAGCTAAGAGCCCCAACTTCCTCCCAGCACTGTTCAAACGAGACTCCCATGCTACGAAAATTCAGCCCACCGGCCGCGGCGCGGCGGCAACGCCACCGAACGACCAGAGAAGAAACCAACGTCCGGAAGAGAAATCGGTAAGAGCCGACACGGCTCAATTTCGTCCTTGGTCTTCCATTCTTGCTGTTGCATCTTCGTTTTTGTTCTAATACTCTGTTGTACACTACCAGTCTTTCCTATAGATTGCACCTACCTTACTGTGAGTTTCGAACATCCTTGAACCATTTCACACTATTTTGGCATCAGCTTTAAGCTGGTCTAGGCGATAAGCCAAGGATTATGGTTGTAACTCTTCAGCTGGGCGCTGCAATAGCGCTGGCATAGCACCCTGCAACGCAGCGTTCTGCCGTCAGATGTGGACTACACCGCTACATGCTAATGCACAGTGCAGTAATTCCACAGATGACTACGTTATGAGGGGTTACCTCCTGAGTAAACAAGGTCTAACAAAAAGTTACGGCCAAACTTTCTGAAAACACTCATTACTCGTACAGGGAGGATATATGTTATGGGGACATGGGTCCAGAAAAGCTTTGTTCCGATTTTAAAGCTCAGTTGTTTACTTTGAAACGAAACTTCAAGCGCGAATAGTATATATGCGCTGAATTGAGGGTTGACACACTTCAATGAACCATTCGCAGAACTGTACTGTGCAGGAAAATCAGCTGCCGATAGTACCTGCATACACTCTACATGGCACGAATGCAGTAGGTTCCAATGCAGCACACTCCAGACAGTCGTATAGTCAACATTACTTGTTGCAGCTATTTGTCTTACGATGTGACCAGGGTTTTTGTAAACTGCAAGCACTAGTTCCTCCTGTAGTTGGTGTGTGCTCCTTCCTGTAGGCCTCCCCCAACCGCGAGTATTAGGCGTACACGTCCCATGCTCCCTGACGACTATCAATGTCTTCAAACGTCCTGCTGTAGGTGCACAGTAGTTCTGGAAATCTCTCTCGATGCGAACTCTCAACCCCCTCGGACATTACTGTCTCCTAATTTGTACAGGGAAGCAAAGGCGAAATTTCTGCATCAAAAATGTGAAGAAATCCCAAAAGAAAAGATTGTTGGAAGGACTGACTCAGCATATAGAAAAGTCAAAAGGGCATTCGATGAAATAAAAAGCAAGGGTAGTAACATTAAAAGTGCGACGGGAAATGCACTGTTAAGTGCAGAGAGGAGATCATGCATGTAGAATGAGTACACTGAAGGCCTCTATGAAGCGGAAGACTTGTCTGATGACGTGATAGAAGCAGAAACGCGAGTCGATACTAGAATCAGAATTTAAAAGAGTTTTAATAATTACTATTAAAAACAGTCTTGATCACGTTTTATTTAACAAGGTAACCGATTTCGACCACTACTGTGGTCATCTTCAGACCTATAAGTTGTATACAAAACTCTAATTAGAGGGCTACATACATTAAACAAAATACATAAAGTTATAAAGCTATAAAACGTTGAATTGCCATTGAGTAGGAACCTCTTTCTGTTGGAGAATCACTATTGGAGAAACCAGTGCACGTCTTACTATATATAATGGAGGCTCCACCCACTTCTGACTGCATGATGTCATTATTAACCAATGAGTAATAAGTCGAGTTAAAATTTAAAATTTCTTAGTTAAAAGAACAATGTCAAGAATTAGAAATAAATACACACTAAACCTATCTTATTAAACAGCTATTGTCAATTAAGAAGCGTTAAAATATTTAAATATGTAGGAAAATGAACTTCGGTTTGGCAGTACATGGGTTGCCCTCTCAAGGCCTGTCAGCGAACCATTTAGAACCACTGGTTGCTATGGTGAAGTTAGACGCCGTTGCAAAGATGAAGCAGCAGGCTTTTTTCACTGAAGTTGTTGTAAAGTCGATAGTCGAACTAGTGGTTGCCATGGTGAGGACAAACGCCAGTGCAAAGATGTGGCAGCAGGCTTCTTTCCAACGAAGTTGTTGCGAAGTAGAATGGCAAAGACTGTGGCGTCAGACGATGTATTATTGAGCAGCAACTTGTCTTTATTGAAACGAAAAGAGTAAGCTACAATAATCTGTAGCTGACATGTATACTACATGCTGCCCAAATACGATACAAAGTAGTTGTCCGTATATATGAAATATTATCTATGAAGTTGATATGTAGATTAAATGAGCCTTTTTCTCATTTAAGGCATTTTATTCCTGCTGAGACAACACTTTTAAACAAAGGTCTAAAATATAATTTAGCTCCACAATTGAGCAATGCAAATATTAAACGTGTGATTGCTGATGTAAAGATTGCTGCAAAACATGCACAATTTAGTAGGTCTGTAATATGTGACATTGCACGTAAAACTAAGAATGTCATTACTAATGAAAAAGATAAAAATAAACATAATAATGAATTAAAACTTGTAAAGCAAATCAACCAGAAGTTAATAACTATTAAAGCTATTGCAATCAAGGCAGATAAAGGGAATACTCTAGTCATTGTTAGCGAAGATGATTATGTTTCTAAAACTTTACAATTTTTTAACGCTAATGGAATAAATGAGGTTAATAAAGACCTGACTTCAAGATTTCAAACAAAAATTAAAAAGCTGATTGATGATAATGACTCTTTACTTTCACCTAAAGACAAAATAACACTTAGAGTTATGAACCCCACTTTACCTAAGTTGAGATCGCAAATCAAATTACACAAACCAAATTTACCAATTCGTCCAATTGCTAACAATACCAACAGTCCCTCTTATAACCTGAACAAAAAGCTCAATCAAATCTTAAAATCCTTCTACGTTTATGAAGAAAATTTTAGTATTAAAAACAGTTTCGAATTAACTAAGTTAATTTATGATGTGGATATTCCAAAAAACGCAAGGTTTGCATCATTGGACATCACAAATCTTTACACAAATATACCTATTCAAGAGACTATCTCTATCATTAACGATAACTTAATGGGTCACAAAATCATGAGCCCCAAAGAAATAGTAGAATTCATTGAACTGTTAAGAATTACTCTAGATTTTAATTATTTTTCATTTAATAATAAAATATACATACAGGAAGATGGACTTGCAATGGGGAATTCCCTGGCTAGCACTATAGCAGATATCTTCGTCAACTACGTTGAAATCCAATTTTTCAATAATAATCCAGAAATAACAAATAAAATTATATACTACAAAAGATATGTTGATGACACACTGCTATTATATAACGGCTCTAAGGAAGAAATTGATGCTTTCGCTAACAACTTAAATAATTTACATCCAAAACTTGCATTTACAGTAGAACACGAAAGTAACAATAGTATTAATTTCCTTGACCTCACAATTACAAATCAGAATGGAAAACATAATATTTCTATTTATAGAAAACCCACATCAACCGACGTAATAATAAATGCTACATCATGCCATCCATTAAGATACAAAATGGTATTTTTTAAAACTATGATACATAGGATACTGAAATTACCTCTTCAACATGATGCAATCCAAAAGGAAATTGATACATTAAAACAGATAACAGTTGCTAACAATTATAATTCCCTTCAGGTTGATCTGTTATATCAAAAATTACAAGGAAAAAATGACGCTGTTATAAATTTCAAGAAGAGATTTACACAAATGACATACATGGGACCTATCTCATATAAAATAATAAATTATTTAAGAACACAAGCGTGAAATTAGCATTTAAAACTAATAACCCCATACAGATGAAACTGAAACACACAATTGGAGACTCAAATAGATAACAAAAGTCAGGCGTTTATAAAATAATATGTAATGACTGTGAGAAACAGTATATTGGCCAAACTGGCCATAACTTTTTAACATGTTTCAAATAACATACTACTGGTACTGCACGTATCAAATCAATATTTGGTCAACATCTTGATGGATACAATCATTCTGAGGGTTGCATTTCTAGCAATTTGAAAATATTACATACTGTGCCAAAAGGACCACTGCTAAATACCTTAGAAGAAATTGAAATTTTTTCACTTCACAAAAGTAATCCACTATCTGTTTTAAACGAACAACTTCAGTTCGAAGACAAACGTTTCTTTGAGCTTTTCGATGATCTGCTTTAGAATGTTTTCTCTTCTGTCCTTTGTTTTAAAAGGTTAAAAAAAGAAATTATATATATATTTTTTAATTATAAAGACTTTTAGCAAATATTTTATCTTTACATTGTAATTGTATTTTACCAAACATTATTTTATGATTGACTATCTGTTTTAGAATTTTTGCTTTTATGCTTTTAGACTGCATATTGCTAATTCACATCGTTTTATTTTTGACACTGGCTCATAATTTTATAATTTTAAATTCTTTCATTTTTATTTGCTTATATGACTGGCATATAACTTGAGGAATAGCAATGCCTTAAATGAAAAAGGGCTCGTGTAATCTACATATCAACTTCATAGATAATAATTCATATATATGGACAACTACTTTGTATCGTGTTTGGGCCACATGTAGTATACATGTCAGCTACAGATTATTGTAGCTTACTCTTTTCGTTTCAATAAAGACAAGTTGCTGCTCAATAATACATCGTCTGATGCCACAGTCTTTGCCATTCTACTTCGCAACAACTTCATTGGAAAGAAGCCTGCTCCCACATCTTTGCACTGGCGTTTGTCCTCACCATGGCAACCACTAGTTCGACTATCGACTTTACAACAACTTCAGTGAAAAAAGCCTGCTGCTTCATCTTTGCAACGGCGTCTAACTTCACCATAGCAACCAGTGGTTCTAAATGGTTCGCTGACAGGCCTTGAGAGGGCAACCCATGTACTGCCAAACCGAAGTTCATTTTCCTACATATTTAAATATTTTAACGCTTCTTAATTGACAATAGCTGTTAATAAGATAGGTTTAGTGTGTATTTATTTCTAATTCTTGACATTGTTCTTTTAACTAAGAAATTTTAAATTGTAATTCGACTTATTACTCATTGGTTAATAATGACATCATGCAGTCAGAAGTGGGTGGAGCCTCCATTATATATAGTAAGACGTGCACTGGTATCTCCAATAGTGATTCTCCAACAGAAAGAGGTTCCTACTCAATGGTAATTCAACGTTTTATAGCTTTATAACTTTATGTATTTTGTTTAACGTATGTAGCCCTCTAATTAGAGCATTGTATACAACTTATAGGTCTGAAGATGACCACAGTAGTGGTCGAAACCGGTCACCTTGTAAAATAAAACGTGATCAAGACTGTTTTTAATAGTAATTATTTATAAGACATTGATAACTGCCGTTCCCATAATGCATTCAAAAGTAAAAGAGTTTTGGAAGACTTAGGATCAAATAAGGATGAATTGATAGATAACATCCACCAGAATTTCTAAATCCATTGGGGAAGGGGCAACAAAACGACTATTAAAATTGGTGTATGGAATACCATCTGACTTTTGGAAAAACATCATCCACACAATTCCGAAGACTGTAAGAGATGACAAGAGCGAGCACTATCGCACAGTCAGCTTAACAGCTCATGCATCCAAACTGCTGACAAGAATAAAAAGCAGAAGAATGGAAAAGAAAGTTGAGGATATTAGATGATGATCAGTTAGGCTTTCGGAGAGGTAAAGGCACCAGAGAGGCAGATCTCACTCTGTGGCTGATAATGGAAGCAAGACTAAAGGAAAATCAAGAAACGTTCAAAGGATTTGTCGACCTGGAAAAATCGACAATGTCAAATGGTACAAGACGTCCGAAATTCTGAGGTAAATAGGGGTAAACTATAATGAAAAAAAAAATGGTTCAAATGGCTCTGAGCACTATGGGACTCAACTGCGGAGGTCATTGGTCCACTAGAACTTAGAACTAGTTAAACCTAACTAACCTAAAGACATCACAAACGTCCATGCCCGAGGCAGGATTCGAACCTGCGACCGTAGCGGTCTTGCGGTTCCAGACTGCAGCGCCTTTAACCGCACGGCCACTTCGGCCGGCAAACTATAATGAAATATGGGTGTATACAGTATGTACAAGAGCCAAGAGGAAACAGTAAAAGTGGAAGATCAAAAACAAAATGCTCAGATTAAAATATGTGTAAGACACGGATGTAGTCTATCGTTTCTACTATTCAATCTATACATAGTGGAAGCAATGACGGAAATAAAAGAAAGGTTCAAAGTCAAGGTGAAAGGATATAAATGATAATATTCTCTAATGACATTGCTATCCTCAGTGAAAGTGAAGAAGAATTACAGGATCTGCTGAATGGAGTAAACTGCCTAATGAGTTCAGAGTAAATCCAAGAAAGACGAATGTAATGAGAAGTAGGAGGAACGAGAACAGCGAGAAACTTAACATTAGGACGTGACAAAGAAGTAGATGAAGTTAAGGAATTCTGCTACCGAAGCAGCAAAATAACCCATGTCAGACGGAGCAAGGACATAAAAAGTAGACTAGCACTCTAAAAAGGCATTGCTGGTGATGAAATCACTACTAATATAAAGATAGGTTTCAGTTTGAGGAAAAATATCTTAAAATGTACGGTTCGAACACAGCATTGTATCATAGAGGAACATGGACTATGGGAAAAGCGGAACAAAAGAGAATCGAAGCATTTGTGATGTGATGCTACAGAATAATGTTGAAAATTAGGTACACTAATAAGGTAAGGAATGAGAAGGTTCTCCGTAGTATCAGCGAGGAAAGGGATATATAGGAAAGACTGACAAGAAGGAGGGTCAGGATGGTAGGACATCAGTTAACCCTGGGGTTGGCGCGTGGAGTACATCTGTCACCAAGCGGTTTTACATTGTGATTATTTCCCTTTTGAATACTTCGTGGGAGCAGACAATGATCAATGTTATTACTAATAGTTACTATTAAAATCAGTCTTGATCACAAATTTATTTATTCTGGTAACCGGTTTCGACCACGCCTGTGGTCATCTTCAGACCAAAATGCTGTATGAGCAGGAGCCTCCTTCTGGTGGTAAATCACTGGAGCAGTGGAGGCTCCTGCTCATACAGCATTTTGGTCTGAAGATGACCACAGGTGTGGTCGAAATCGGTTACCACAATCAATAAACTTGTGATCAAGAGTAATTTTAATAGTAACTATTAATGATTATTTCAGTTACGCTTAAGGTTGCAGCGTTCCAATGCTCAGTATCTTTCAAATGGGTGCATTATTGAAGATCCGTTCACAGCGAACGTCAGTTGGACAGCTAAACGGTGAGCAGCAGGACGTTGAAGTGAGTTGGGGTACAACCGTCCACCACGCGCCTTTTTATTAAGGTTGGTGTTTTCTTTCTTTTAAAACATTTTTCGTACTAAATTCATTGTAAGTACAATATTTAAAATATTTATTAATATGAATGAAATAACTATGTTAACTAATGTGATTGCTTATGCAGTCTTCAACATGTACTATAATTTACAGAATCTGATACTTAAATATATGTTTTTATGTTAGTGATGTCAGATCCAAAGAAAAGAAGAGTGGATGTGTCTACCGACCCTGAAGTGCGTATGGAGGGGCTCTAAGAAGGTGCACAGAGTGATGAAAATGATGTGTTTGATTCTGAAGAATCTGATTCAAATGAAGATGATCATCCAATGGAAAGCGATCATGATACTGAAATTGAACGCTCTGCAGATGAATACGATAGTAAGACTAGTGAGTGAATCTAGTATTTTCTGTTATCTTGGGAAGGACAGTAAAACAAATTGGTCAAGTTTTTTCCTAAAGGAAACGTGAGAACAAGGTCAGAGAATATAATAAGTCTGCCTGGCCCCAAGATGCAAGCATCAGCAGTACTATCTGAAGATAAGTTATTAGATCTTTTCTTCGACAGTAGTATTTAAAAAATTATAGTTAACTCCACAAATACCTATGTAAGAAATTTGAAAATTAAATTTCAGAGAGATGGAGATGCTAACTCACTGATGAAACTGAGACTGAAATAAGAGCACGTTTCGGCATACTCTACCTAATAGGACCCCTAACAAGTTGTAGAGAAAACACTAGCATGCTCTGGGGTAACTCTAGAGGAAACGGCTTAGAATCCTAACTATAAGTGAAGAAAGATTTCTTCTGAGACGTTTACATTTTGATGACGTAGGGGACAAAAGCCTTCGAAATGGAATTGTTAAATTAGCCCCAATCAGAGATATTCTTGAGACTGTTGTTCATAATTTTTCAAAACACTTTGTTCCGAGTGAATATTTGACTGTCGACGAACAGTTACTTTCTTTTCGAGGAAAATGCCACTTCAGACAGTATCTTCCTGAAAAGCCCGCCAAATACGGCATTAAGACATTTGTTTTGGTAGATGCTAAAACTGCCTATACGTTGAACTTAGAAACTTAAATGCTGGCGCTCAGCCAGAGGGTCCTTTCAAGCACAGTAATTCTCCTACAGATGTAGTAATGAGATTAGTGGAACCTGTCAGCGAGACTCACCATAACATTACTGGTGACAACTGTTTCAGCAGTATACCACTGGCTAAAAATCTACCAGAAGACAAGGGACTGACACAACGTTGGAACGCTCCAGGAAAACAAGAAGGAAATCCTCGAGGAGTTTTTACCTGATAAGCAAGGACCTCAATATTCTTCTTTGCTTGGCTTCCAAGAGATTGATAAAGATACAACAGATTCACTGAAAACAGACACTGTAACTTTTTACAATATGACAAAGATTGGAGTTGATTTACTTGATCAACTAATTCAAAAAAACGATGTGTCGCGAAACACTCGTAGGTGGCCCATGGTTGTTTTCTGTAATTTACTTAGTGTTTCTGCCATGAACGCACTGTGTATACAACGAGTAAATTCTAGAGCACCTAAATCACTGAAAAGAACGGAGTATCTGCAGAGGATGGCCTGGGAAATGGTGAAACAAATTCAGTACAGATCTGCTGTCCCTTCAAATTCCCATTGAATTACGGCGGCGTGCACGTGCTCTACTGGGCATAAATTCAACAGTTACACCACCAGACAATCCCCGAGAAGGTTCCAAGGGACATTGTTTCGATTGAGGACGGTAGAAAGACAATTCAACTAGAAAATGGTGTCATAAATGTAAAAGGTGGATGTATTTGCCTCATTTGCGTGCCGTATGTGTTAACTGTCTCTGAAGTAAATTATAGAAATATTGTATGGAAATTTGTGTTTTATTTCCATCCCTATACATATAAAAACATAGAAAAAGCAACTAAAGAACATTCTATAATCGTTTCAATGAGTAATTAAGAAGCACAAATGGCGGACAGGAGTCCCCCACGCGCCTCACCCTGTAACGATACAGCACGCTCCTACTGCAGTGTTAAGTTCCATCGTACTAGAGGGAGCTGTAGAGGGTAAAAAATTGTAGAGAAAGACAGAGATTGAAATACCTCCAGCAAATAATTGAGGACGTCGGTTGCAAGTCCATCTCTGAAATGGAGAGGTTGGCACAGGAAAGGAATTCGTGGCGGGCTGCATCAAACTAGTCATAAGACTGACGACTAAAAAATAAATAAATAACTTACGTACAGCAAATGGGCATCTACCAACTCCTCATTTGAGTACATTTCCATTTACTCACCCAGAAACCAAATCCGTGATAAACACTAAACAGTTGGTGCTTCGTGATTTGTACTAGTAGAGTAATGAGGTTCGACGCATGTGAAGACAGGCAGTGAAGTGAGTCACATGTCAACATTCCTTTCCTTCATTTGGGATAACGAACGCTGCTAGTGAACCTAAGAATTAAAATTATACGTTCTAAGCAAACGTAACCAGCACAGTATTCTGGACATTTCACGTAAGAAGATGTTTCATGTAATGCTGGTACGTCCTATTCCTGTGTCTTTCCCATAATCAATATCACTATGAAGAGAAACAGAAAACAAGCTCTAACATGGAAATAAAGCACTTCCGGAGCCATGTCCACATACCATATTTTATTTCTCTACGCGGGAGAAATGTTCCTTGAAAGTTTGGCCATACTTCTTTGTTACACCCTGTACTTGCTGCCAGTTCAGCCGTCAGCAACACTCCTTAGCCGCCACTCATTTGACCGCTGCAGTTTCCGAGCCAGTTATCGCTAAAGCGACTAAGCTGCTACATCCTAATCGAACATCGCCATTAGCTGGGCAATGCGGCCGTCCTACGATGTGTCAGCTAGCACTGGATCCACCTAGGCGATGCCGCCCATTTCAAGTGGGGGCGCCTGAGCATTCTGCCAGCCACTTCGAGTCTCACTGCTGTGCACGCTGGCGAGAAATACGCGACCCTGCAACTAACTTGTGACGTCAACTAGTCGGCTTGTGCGCCACACTTCGCGAACCCTCGGCTCTGTGCAGGGCCCGAGGGAAATTAGTTTATAATTGAAAAGGAATCCACTGTAGGTCTTAAGCCCACCCAGCTAGCCACGGGGTCTGACGCGCTGTTTCCCGAGCGGATTAGTGTCGAGGTCCGGTGTGCCGGTAAGCCTGTGGATGGTTTTTAAGGCGGTTTTCCGTCTACCTCGGCGAATGCGGGTTGGTTGCCCCTATTCCGCCTCAGTTACACAGTGTTGGCTATTGCTGCGCATACACCGTTTCCACGTATGCGTACACCATAATTATTCTACCACGCAGACATTTGGGGTTACATTCGTCTGGTATGAGACGTTCCCGGGGGAAGGGGGCGGGTCCACTGGGGGCCGAACCTAGGTTCGGTGTGGGGTAGCGGTGGGGTGGGTGGACTACTGTGGCTTGTTGTGGAGTTGAGAACCACTGACGGCTACGGCAGGACGAAGCCTCTCCGTCGTTTCTAGGTCCCCGGTTCGTACATACATAGGTCTTAACTTGCATGCATTTAAACGCGCTGTCAAGAATTATTAAACTCATTTGAAATAGTTATTCGTTCCCCACCGGAGACGGCTGCTGGTAATCGTAAGAGGTGCTGGGCCACGTGCTGTGATGTACGCGCCGCGGCCTGTCTTTCTCGTGAGACTCGCTGTTATGCTCCCGCAGCATTCCGCTGTGTCAGCTTGCGTTACTAGCTTCACACTACCTACTGAACCGTAAAATTACTACTGGTTAACCATAGGTTATTAATCCCACTCAGCACACAAAACGTAAAGTGGAAGTAGGTGCCAAGGAATAACTGGTGAAATTACACACAATTTTCAGTAACACTCTTTATTCAAATTTGGTGCAAGACTTCACGATATTTAAAAAAAAAAAAAAAATCATTTAGCAAATAAGTCACAATTTACGATAGGAAAGGACTTTTAAATTATTAAATTATTATAAAAAATTTCACGCCAGTAAAAGGCAAGTACAGACAAGCAATTTAACGTATACAACGCGTCGCTGTATAATATTTCAAGCTCAGCTAAATTACAGGTGAATTTCACTCCACATTCATTAAATGGCGCAGAATCTAACTTGTATGCAACATATACAGACAATCCTCTTTACAAAAGTTCCCAAAATAGAAAAACCAAAACGTATGAGTCACGCACACACGGGGACACTCACAGTTAATAACATTAACATTTACAAAATATATAAAAAACAAATTTTACAAATTTCTGCCAGTTAACTTACGACAAACACACACGCTCGCCAGGTAGGACTTGCGAACTTTTACAACATTCTCCTTTCAAGGCAACAATTTCTACCCGTAATGAAATGGCAAACTTTTTGCATGGCAAGAAAACACACTAATTACCAACTACCTGTATAAAACACATAAGCACGTTGAGTAAAAGCCTTAAAAGGTATTGAATTGGATAAACACACAACAGTTTTTGTTGACTAGAAACAATATAAAAAATCCACTAAGGCGCACATTAACAACCTTGCTTGATTGTAGCCAAATATACATAAACATAAATTTACGTAAGTTTCAGCTTCCAGATGAGCAGGAATTCGTTATGCAATTGACTAGTTCTTACTACTTGCTGGACCTGTTCATAGTGAGTTCAACATTTTCCACAGGAGACTGTCGGTCGCAGACCACAGAGTAATCTCACGAAGCCGACAATGCACAGTCTATCGATAAGTCTCTATCAATCTTTAGTTATCCCAGCTTCCCTATCACATTCAGACTTCTTACATTCCACGCTCCAAGTGGCTTTTTTCAGCCTTTTCCTCGTGACCACCTTCTCCATGGCAGTTCCCTCTCTGAGATTCGGATGGGAGACAAATCCGGAATATTTTGTCAGTGGAAAGATCATAATGACACTATAGAAATTGCTTGTTACATTTCCTGTATTACACATAGTGTCTTTAACGTAGCAGTTTCCCTTGCCATCTGATCCTTACGCCGTTGACCACTGCTGATTCTTTAACGTTTAGGAACAGTTTTCCACCCAAGTAGCCGAAGTTTGCCCTAAACCTAAAATCACTTTTCTGTCCTCTTTTGACGAAGTCGCTGGCAGAACGAGAGCGAATCCTTACATCGTAAGTCTACAGACTCAACAGCTAATAATTTGTTCTCGAAATATAAGCAGTGTTGCGATCTAACCCAGAACATAGGAATGTGGATTAGCTACTCCTAGGCCGATGGACTAGTATACAGTGGGACCATGTCTTTAGAAAATTATAAGCTGTAAGGAAACACTTGCAGCAGATCAGCGCTTGGTACAAAGGCTAGCTGTTTATTCTAAAACCAACCAAATGTGAGGTTATGCACGTAAATGATGAGACCATACAACATTACAGTACAGAAAGGTCGATTAGTTTCTGCAATCAATTACAAAAATGGTTCAAATGGCTCTGAGCACTATGGGACTTAACATCTGAGGTCATCAGTCCCCTAGACTTAGAACTACTTAAACCTAACTAACCTAAGGACAGCACACACATCCATGACCGAGGCAGGATTCGAACCTGCGACGTTAGCAGCAACGCGGTTGCGGATTAAGCGCCATCAATTACAGTTTTCATGTACCTATGACCACCCATCCGGGGCAGTTTAAAGAGAAATAATGAGATAAACCTGGGGGATGATGAGATAATTCTAAACATCAGAGCTGTATACGTCAACGAAACAAGAAAACGAGTAACTCACAAAACAGGTCTTTTTTTTATTTATTTATTTACATGTCAAGTTCCGTAGGACCAAATTGAGGAGCAAATCTCCAAGGTCATGGAACGTGTCAGTACATGAACTTACAACATGAAAGTAATAACAGATAAAAATAAATGTTCATGAACCTGAAAAAAAAATCAGTCTGTAAGTTTAAGCAAACGCTATCAGCAATACAATGAGAATCAGCTTAATTTTTCAAGGAACTCCTCGACAGAATAGAGTGACCCGTGAGGAAACTCTTCAGTTTCGATTTGAAAGCGCGTGGATTACTGCTAAGATTTTTGAATTCGAGTGGCAGCTTATTGAAAATGGATGCAGCAGTATACTGCACACCTTTTTGCACAAGAGTTAAGGAAGTCCGATCCAAATGGAGGTTTGATTTCTGCCGAGTATTAACCAAGTGAAAGCTGCTTATTGTTGGAAATAAACTATAATTGGTAACAAGAAACGACAATAAGGAATATACATATTGAGAGACCAATGTCAAAATACCCAGACTCGTGAACAGAGGTCGACAAGAGGTTCGTGAACTCACACCAATCATTGCCCGAACCGCCCGTTTCTGAGCCAAAACTATCCTTCTAGAATGGGAAGAGTTACCCCAAAACATACGACATAAGTGAATGAAAATAAGCAAAGTAGACTAATTTACGTGTCGAAGTATCACTCACTTTCGATACCGTTCGAATAGTGAAAATGGCAGTATTAAGTCTTTGAACAAGATCCTGAACGTGGGCTTTCCACGACAGCTTACTATCTATCTGAACACCTAGGAATTTGAACTGTTCAGTTTCACTAATCATATGCCCGTTCTGTGAGATTAAAACTTCAGGTTTTGTTGAATTGTGTGTTAGAAACTGTAGAAACTGAGTCTTACTGTGATTTAACGTTAGTTTATTTTCTACAAGCCATGAACTGAGGTCATGTACTGCACTACTTGAAACCGAGTCAATGTTGCACACAACATCCTTAGGACTCTTGCAGGACTTTCTTTTATCCTGTTCCTGAGTACTATTCGCCGTCAGAAACCTGTACCAAGTTATGGCAGCGATTTAAATAAACAGCTGGCCTCTTCATCACGGGTCTCTTTAGTCAGCGATAGATGATCACAGAAATGCTCTATAATGTTCAGGTGAGGGACTACGCACAACGTGTAGTGCATGTCAGAAGGCGTTACGATACAATATTCCAGGAAGCAAAAATTGGCCGCGACCTTTAGTGGTGCCCTCGGATTAGGAGTACGCAGTTTCCCACAAATATGAGGCGGAGGTCAGTCCGCGCCGCTACCTGCGGCACGCCGTTGCCGAGTAATCAGCACCTGCCAGAACGCCGCCTTTGTTGCGGGTGGCCGCGCCGCCGTTCTCCGCACGCTCCTGAGTCATTCACCTGCAGGACTCGCACACTCATCAAGGACAGCAGCGTACTTCTCTGCCACCTTCAAAAGTTCCTACAGGGGTCAACGTTCGCGCACGATCATTACCATAAACAAACACTAAATGAGAATACTGTATAATGAGCAGCCTTGCGCTAATGGTAAGGTAAACTGATCCTCCGGCGTGTAAATAGGCTCCAGAGTTAGTGCAGCGAGCAATTCATTAGTCATGTGGCACTGTTTTCATATACGAAATACTAGCCTTGGATTTTCCAGCTCGAATCTGTCAAGCAGTTTCGCAGCCACTCTGTTAGCGACGGCGGTCTGACCGTGCAACATCAGTGCGTCATCCTTTGGAGAGTCCACCTGCTACTAGGATGAATCGACAGAGCGCTGTTACATTCGCAGTATGCTATTACACTCCTTCCTTTTTGCAACCACGAACATCCGGGGGACTTTTGAAAAAATGATTATGGTTTCAATTCAAAAGTTCTACGGTATTATGAACTGTACCCTTGACAACTGTTCGTAGCCACCGTACTATAGCGAACACTGAATTACGCTTATGGTGCTCATAAGCTTCATTCTAATATTTATGCATACAATTACACACTTCGAAAGACGTTTTGATGAGATATCATTTCTGAATTTCGGCCCGAATTACTTTCGGTAATCTCTTCGAACAAAAAGCAGGAAAGTTTTCTCGAACAAATTCCTCGTCATTCTTACTGAATGTGAGAAAATAGTCTGTCGTCAGTACTATTAACTTCATAATACCACGTACGGAAGGAACAGAGCACCATCGCGAACTTATTACTTAACCAAATATCTTTCTCGTCACAAATCTGACACATTTGGAGCAAGAGTAGAATAATAAGAAGAAATGTCATGCTTTTTACATACTTGTTCATTTTTGTATATGTCTATTCGTTTTATTTATTTTCATACTTGTAGTTGATTTCGAATCAGCAGCCTATGGGCTTCGGTGTTGTTTCGCAAATTATAGTTCCCACTTAGGTAAGACAAACTCTCTGCTGTGGTTATCAGGTCCTCGTACTATTGTAGTGTTTGTTCACACGTAATCAGCAAACGCCATATAAGCAATAAAGGGTACGGCAATCAGTCGCAACTTACGTTTATTGCGTATCTGGATTTCGCTCACTGTGTGGCCATATTCTGTGCAGTAAATCTAAGTTAAAACATTAAAAGTATTTGCATCTGCACATAGTTCCAGCTCGACTATTCATGTCAGAGGCTGAGTTGACATTCAGCTGCTGAACCGAGTCCGCTTGCTTAGGAGAGTCGGACGAGCAGATACCGGCCTTGCCACGTGGAGCACCGAACAAATCGCCTGGGCCGGATGATGTGCCCCTGCAATTCCACCGCACTTTTTATGACCTTATGAGCGACAAGTGGCTCCAAATGTTTCAAGAACTGATCCACCCTGATTTCACTGTCCCTGCGGAATTCACAGACGGCATCTTGATCCCAGTATCGAAATCGAATGGTGGTTGTAGGTGGCAGGACTTCCACCTACTCACACTCCTCAACAACGACTACAACTTCTTCGCCCGCATCCTCCGCGCGTGTCTCCACACCGCTATCGGGTAAGCCATCCACACCTGTCAGACATATTTAGGTGGTGTCAGCAACATTCATACAGTATTAGGAGCATACCGCAACGTAATTGCTTTGAGGCGGCCTGCAAAATACAAGACGCCCTTGTCGCCGTCGATTTTGACCACACATTCGACCGCGTCGACCACGGCTTCCTACGCGCAGTTTTGGAACACATGAGCCTCTCTCCAGAGTCTACACAGGTGGTCCTTCGACTGGTCCACGGTGCGCGCTCCCGCATGATGGTCAACGGTTACCAGTCTGGTCACATTGTTGTTGGACGATCAGTGCGACAACGGTGCTCCATGTCGGGTATATTATTTGCGGCAGCGCTTGAACCAGCTTTACATGGTCTACGGCAGCGATTAACAGGCATTTCCATGCGGGAAGCGACCTTTCGCCGTGGTGCACTCGCCGATGATATGGTGCTCCTGGCCAGATCAGAGGATGAAATGCATATGGCGCTTCAGTGCCTACGCCAGTACGGGGCGGTTTCTGGGAGATTCATTAACGTGAAGAAGACAAAATACGTGGATGTCGGAGGGGGGCTTGTGGTGTCACCGCCAGACACCACACTTGCTAGGTGGTAGCCTTTAAATCGGCCGCGGTCCGTTACTATACGTCGGACCCCCGTGTCGCCACTGTCGGTGATTGCAGACCGAGCGCCGCCACACGGCAGGTCTAGAGAGACTTCCTAGCACTTGCCCCAGTTGTACAGCCGACTTTGCTAGCGATGGTTCACTGACAAATTACGCTCTCATTTGCCGAGACGATAGTTAGCATAGCCTTCAGCTACTTCGTTTGCTACGACCTAGCAAGGCGCCATTATCATTTGCTATTTATCTTGTGATACATGTACTGTCAGACCGATGTTCACCAATTATGAATTAAAGTTAAGTATTCCAGTAGTTACTTACGCTCTTTGCTACTATAAATTCCCTTAACTGTTCCCGGCCTCACGCCAGCCTGCGTGAGCTTAAACGCGTGCCTTTCGGCTTCCTCTGCTAGTGGCTTGGCTGTCTTGCCAAGTCACAATAACTTGGCGACAAGCTAAATCGCGTTTGTACTAATTCTGCCCTGATTTACTTGTGTAATGGCTTCGCCACCATCTCCAGATGTACTGTCCGAATTTTATCGCTTGCAGAACCAGCAGACAGGCATTACTGGATGCCCTTGGACAGCTCGTCCAGGGTCATCGTGCAATGCAAAACGATACGGCCGCCGCCGCTCCACCGCTCCCGCAGTCACAACACGCAGTTGCACCACCTTTTCGTCCTTTTGATGCGGCACTGGAAAGCTGGACGGAGTGGTCGCGCCAATTTGGATTCCATCTCGCCGCCTACAGAATTCAAGGTAATGAGCGGCAGCCTTTTTTGCTTTCTTGTGTCGGCGTGTCCACCTACCGTGTGATAGTGAAATTATTTCCCCGACGCGACGTAGCAACTCTGTCCTACGACGAAATTTCGTCTGCATTAGATGGATATTTCAAAGAATCAGTCAATGTAGTTGCGAAAAGGTATACCTTCTTTCGTACCAAATGTACGGCAGGACAGACTAATCGGGAGTGGGTTGCAACCTTGCAAGGCCTTACTAGGGATTGTGCTTTTGAGTGTGAATGTGGACTCCCTTATTCAGATACTATGGTACGTGGTGCTATTGCACAGCACGTTTCTGATGTTCGTATACGGGAACAGATTTTGAAACTGGTCAATCCCTCCCTTCAACAAGCAATGGACATATTGGATCGGCAGGACACACTTGACTTTGCTCAGAAATCATTTGATACTTCACCAGCCATGTGTCACATTAACCGGCCCGCCCGGCGAGCTACACGGAACAGTAAACAGCCCTCGCGCCTGTCTGCGCAGCTGCCGCCAAGCTCTCCACCACGTGTCCCGCGCAAGCAAGCAAATGCAGAGGTAAAATCATGCCCGCGGTGTGCTACTAGACATTCGCATGAGAATTGCCCGTCACGCCAAGCTATTTGCTTTTTCAGTAATAAAAAAGGCCATGTTCAAAGTGTTTTCCAGAAAAAGCTTAGATCGGACACTCACAGCCATTCCAAGCCCTTTGCTTCGTGCTAGAATCGGAATCGAACCAAGAATACTCAGGCTCGTGAACCTTCGCCCATGGAAATTCATGTAGTTCATTCCACTCTGCCCAGTGCCACTCTCTCTTACAGCGACTGTGTTCATCCCACAAATACTGTGCGTCGACGTCGACGGAAATCCCGTCACGTCGCAAGTAATTCTGTACCAGTGTCAGTTCACGTTGCACGAGACAATCGCTCTTGTCGTCAGCAGGACAATAAACTTTTTGTGGACTTGGACATTAACGGCAATGTGATACCATTCCAGCTCGATACCGGAGTTGCAGTTTCACTTATCAATCACGACACGTACAAACAGCTGGGCACACCTCCGTTGCGTGCCGCAAATGTTAAGCTAACTACATATTCAGGTCACGGGCTCCCTGTGTTAGGACAGTGCAGCCTTCTTGCAACATACAAGGGACAAACAAAACTTGTGTCATTGTACGTCCTTCGTTCTTCTTCTGCTGTGAACTTGTTTGGTTTCGATTTGTTTCAGTTGTTTAACTTTTCTATCGTAAATCAGGTCCTATCAGTGAACCAGACTGTGCCTTCAGCCAGTGTTTCTCGTCTATGTGAAGAATTTGCAGACATTTTTTCACCAGGCCTTGGTTGCGCTAAGAACTATGAAGCACATTTGGAACTGAAAGTAAATGGGCAACCGAAATTTTTCAGAGCGCGCAATGTTCCCCACGCATTGCGTGATGAGGTCGCAAACACATTACACGATTTGGAATCACAAGGTGTAACTGAACGTGTGCAGGCTTCTCTCTGGGCATCACCCTTAGTAATTTTGCAAAAACCTTCCAGAAAATTGAGACTTTGCGTGGACTTCAAGGCAACAGTGAATCCCCAACTAGTGACTGCAACTTTTCCTTTATCCCGCCCGGAAGATCTTTTTGACAAACTGTGCCCGGGTAAATATTTTTCGAAGTTGGACTTAGCAGATGCGTACTTGCAAATACTGGTGGACGAAGAATCCCAGCGCGTTTTAGTGGTTAACACGCATCTTGGTTTGTACCGATTCAAACGATTGCCATTCGGATGTGCATCCGCCCCTGCATTGTTTCAGCAATATCTACAGACTGTTTGTGCGTCGGTCCCTACTGCAGCAAACTATCTGGACGATATTGTGATCCCCGGAAAGACGGAAGAAGAACATTTAGCCAATCTCAGAACACTATTTCAGGTTTTGCGACAAAATGGTCTTCGCTTGCAGAAGGACAAATGTGTGTTTTTTGCTTGGGACTTACCCTACCTGGGCCATGTAATCAATGCCCAAGGCATACATCCCAGTCCAGAGCACCTCCGTGCCATACAGGACTTGCCTTCGCCGCAGAATTTGAAGCAGCTACAGAGTGTGCTGGGAAAAATCAATTACTACCATAAATATGTGCGCCACGCCTCTTCCATTTCAGCTCCGCTTCATCGCTTACGCCGTAAAGGTGTTCCGTTCGTCTGGACGACGGAATGCGAACGCGCCTTTCGCCAGTTGAAATCGGCGTTGCTTTCCAATACTTGCCTTACGCCATTCGATCCCCAGAAACCCCTTTTCTTGATGGTGGATGCATCGGATTTCGGGATCGGTTCTGTGCTTGCGCACAAAGATGGATCGCACGATCGCTCTATTGCCTTTGCGTCCAAATTGCTCTCGTCTGCACAAAGAAATTATTCACAGATCGAGAAAGAAGCTTTGGCTCTCGTATTTGGTGTTACTAAGTTTCATGATTTCTTGTATGGTCGTCACTTTACCATCATCACAGACCACAAACCTTTGACATCCCTTTTTCATCCGAACAAGCCTATACCTCCACGTACAGCGCAGAAATTCATTCGCTGGTCAATTTTCCTCTCGCAGTACCGCTACGATATCTTGTATCGGTCCACTGCTAAGCACGGAAACGCCGATGCGTTGTCCCGTTTGCCTGTTGCTGAGGATAGAGCATTCGATTCTTCCGAACTTGCTTGCATGTTCATTGATGCGGAAACCGATGACGTGGTCGAATCGTTTCCGATTGATTTTCGTCGTGTAGATACAGCCACAGCTGCAGACCCTGTCCTTGCTACCGTTCTGCGTTTTGTTGCTACGCAATGGCCCTTGTCAAAGTCACGGATCGAGGATCCGTTGGTTCACCGATTTTTTGCTCACTAGGAGAGACTTTTTGGACGACGTGGTGTTTTGTTGTTGCGTTCTGATAATGATCAGTCCAGGGTCGTGGTCCCACGTTCGTTACAGTCCTCTGTCTTACGGCTTCTCCACCAAGGCCATTGGGGTATAGTGCGAACGAAACAACTTGCTCGTCAGCACTGTACCTGGTGCGGAATCGATGCTGCGATTACGAATATGTGCTCTTCTTGCATGGCGTGTGCCGAACAACAATCCGCACCGCCGCGGAAATTCTTTGCATGGCCAAAAGCCACTTCCCCTTGGCAATGCTTACACATCGATTTTGCTGGTCCATTCTGGAATGCTCGATGGTTGGTTGTGGTAGATTCATTCAGTAATTTTTCTTTTGTTGTCCAGATGTCTTCCACGACGTCATCTGCCACCATCCAAGCTTTATCTGCTATCTTTTGCATTGAAGGTCTTCCACAGACTATTGTTTCCGACAATGGCCCACAATTCATGTCCGCAGAATTTCAGTCATTCTGCAAGGCCAATGGTATTCAACATCTGACGTCCGCGCCGTTTTCGCCACAGTCAAACGGTGCCGCTGAACGATTGGTCAGGACTTTCAAGTCACAGATGTTGAAGTTGAAAGAGTCGCATTCTCGGGAGGACGCGTTATTGCTTTTTTTGTCCTCGTATCGCTCTCAGCCACGAGATGGTCGTTCGCCGGCTGAGTTGCTCCACGGTCGTCCTCATCCAACCTTGATGTCTTTGCTACATTCGTCGCACCAGGTTCCTGTGCAGCGGCAGACACTTTCTTTTGCTCCAGGCGACGTTGTATACTATCGCAACTATCGAGGTTCACGGCGTTGGCTCGCAGGGCGCATTCTTCGCTGCCTCGGCCGCGCTATGTATCTGGTTTTGGGGGCCTCTGGTGAGGTGCGTCGGCATCTCAATCAGCTGCGCCTCTGTCGTCGCACGGGATCTGCCGTTCCCCGTCTTTCAGCGACGGTGCCGTCCGGTCAGCGCCCTGGGGACCCATCTACTGGCTCGCCTCAGCCCCAGGTGTTACCGACGCTGCCTTCCATTTTGCCCCATGGCGACGCGCCGCCGCCGCCGCCGCCGCCGCCGCCGCCGCCGCTGCCTGTTCTCCCGCCGGCGACGTCCGCAGTGGACGCGTCGCTGCAACCGCCGGGCGCCTCCCTGGGTCCCGCGCCGCCGATCGCTTCCCGTGACCAGTTGTCCTCCGTCATGGAAGTCTTGCCCGCTCCGGACCATATGTCGTCTTCGCCCGTCGGGTGCTCCTGCTCGATAGAGGTCGACCCTTCGGCCCCTCCTGTCTCTCCAAGGGCGCATACGCCGCATGTTGGCGTGCACCCTGGACTTGGTTTTCAGGCGTTTCCTAGCTCCCCTCGGACCGAATGGCAGGGTGCGGGTGGCACAGCCTCGTCTGTTGTTAGGCTCCCCACCTCATCGCATACGCCAACATGGGGTCCTCTCCACGGCGGGCGGAAGCCTTATACCACAACCGTCCGCCGATTTGCGGGGGAGGAATGTGGTGTCACCGCCAGACACCACACTTGCTGGGTGGTAGCCTTTAAATCGGCCGCGGTCCGTTAGTATACGTTGGACCCGTGTGTCGCCACTGTCAGTGATTGCAGACCGAGCGCTGCCACACGGCGCCACTCGCCCCATTTGTACAGCCGACTTTGCTAGCGATGGTTCACTGACAAATTACGCTCTCATTTGCCGAGACGATAGTTAGCATAGCCTTCAGCTACGTCATTTGCTACGACCTAGCAAGGCGCCATTATCATTTGCTATTTATCTTGTGATACATATACCGTCAGACCGATGTTCACCAATTATGAATTTAAGTTAAGTATTCCAGTAGTTACTTACGTTCTTTGCTACTATAAATTCCCTTAATTGTTCCGGACCTCACGCCAGCCTGCGTGAGCTTAAACGCGTGCCTTTCGGCTTCCTCTCTTAGTGGCTTGGCTGTCTTGCCAAGTCACAACAGGGCTTTCCCACACAACGGGGGTGCTCTTTGACAAGGTACCCGTACTCAAATGTTTAGCAAGTGCAGCTCTATAGCAATGTTCGTCGCACGGCGGCAGCTACGTACCGCCGGTTCCTACACCAGACACTTGCTCCGCTGCAGAACAATAAATTGTGTCGCATGGATATGCTCCTCAGAACACTTTATGTCAACACCTGTCTTGTCTCCAAACTGAACTATTTTGCGCATGTCCTTCCGGTTACGATGGCCGACAGATTTCAAGCAGCATATGAACATTTCCCCCCCCCCCATGAACCATGGACCTTGCCGTTGGTGGGGAGGCTTGCGTGCCTCAGCGATACAGATAGCCGTACCGTAGGTGCAACCACAACGGAGGGGTATCTGTTGAGAGGCAAGACAAACGTGTGGTTCCTGAAGAGGGGCAGCAGCCTTTTCAGTAGTTGCAAGGGCAACAGTCTGGATGATTGACTGATCTGGCCTTGTAACAATAACCAAAACGGCCTTGCTGTGCTGGTACTGCGAACGGCTGAAAGCAAGGGGAAACTACAGCCGTAATTTTTCCCGAGGGCATGCAGCTTTACTGTATGATTACATGATGATGTCGTCCTCTTGGGTAAAATATTCCGGAGGTAAAATAGTCCCCCATTCGGATCTCCGGGCGGGGACTACTCAAGAGGATGTCGTTATCAGGAGAAAGAAAACTGGCGTTCTACGGATCGGAGCGTGGAATGTCAGATCCCTTAATCGGGCAGGTAGGTCAGAAAATTTAAAAAGGGAAATGGATAGGTTGAAGTTAGATATAGTGGGAATTAGTGAATTTCGGTGGCAGGAGGAACAAGACTTCTGGTCAGGCGAGTACAGGGTTATAAACACAAAATCAAATAGGGGTAATGCAGGAGTAGGTTTAATAATGAATAGGAAAATAGGAATGCGGGTAAGCTACTACAAACAGCATAGTGAACGCATTATTGTGGCCAAGATAGATACGAAGCCCACGCCTACTACAGTAGTACAAGTTAATATGCCAACTAGCTCTGCAGATGACGAAGAAATTGAAGAAATGTATGATGAAATAAAAGAAATTATTCAGATTGTGAAGGGAGACGAAAATTTAATAGTCATGGGTGACTGGAATTCGAGTGTAGGAAAAGGGAGAGAAGGAAACATAGTAGGTGAATATGGATTGGGGGACAGAAATGAAAGAGGAAGCCGCCTGGTAGAATTTTGCACAGAGCACAACATAATCATAACTAACACTTGGTTTAAGAATCATGAAAGAAGGTTGTATACATGGAAGAACCCTGGAGATACTAAAAGGTATCAGATAGATTATATAATGGTAAGACAGAGATTTAGGAACCAGGGGCAGATGTGGACTCTGACCACAATCTATTGGTTATGACCTGTGGATTAAAACTGAAGAAACTGCAAAAAGGTGGGAATTTAAGGAGATGGGACCTGGATAAACTAAAAGAACCAGAGGTTGTACAGAGATTCAGGGAGAGCATAAGGGAGCAATTGACAGGAATGGGGGAAAGAAATACAGTAGAAGAAGAATGGGTAGCTTTGAAGGATGAAGTAGTGAAGGCAGCAGAGGATCAAGTAGGTAAAAAGACGAGGGCTAGTAGAAATCCTTGGATAACAGAAGAAATATTGAATTTAATTGATGAAAGGAGAAAATATAAAAATGCAGTGAGTGAAACAGGCAAAAAGGAATACAAACGTCTCAAAAATGAGATCGACAGGAAGTGCAAAATGGCTAAGCAGGAATGGCTAGAGGACAAATGTAAGGATGTAGAGGCCTATCTCACTAGGGGTAAGATAGATACCGCCTACAGGAAAATTGAAGAGACCTTTGGAGATAAGAGAACGACTTGTATGAATATCAAGAGCTCAGATGGAAACCCAGTTCTAAGCAAAGAAGGGAAAGCAGAAAGGTGGAAGGAGTATATAGAGGGTCTATACAAGGGCGATGTACTTGAGGACAATATTATGGAAATGGAAGAGGATGTAGATGAAGATGAAATGGGAGATATGATACTGCGTGAAGAGTTTGACAGAGCACTGAAAGACCTGAGTCGAAACAAGGCCCCCGGAGTAGACAATATTCCATTGGAACTACTGACGGCCGTGGGAGAGCCAGTCCTGACAAAACTCTACCATCTGATGAGCAAGATGTATGAAACAGGCGAAATACCCTCAGACTTCAAGAAGAATATAATAATTCCAATCCCAAAGAAAGCAGGTGTTGACAGATGTGAAAATTACCGAACTATCAGCTTAATAAGTCACAGCTGCAAAATACTAACACGAATTCTTTACAGACGAATGGAAAAAGTAGTAGAAGCCAACCTCGGGGAAGATCAGTTTGGATTCCGTAGAAACACTGGAACACGTGAGGCAACACTGACCTTACGACTTATCTTAGAAGAAAGATTAAGAAAAGGCAAACCTACGTTTCTAGCATTTGTAGACTTAGAGAAAGCTTTTGACAATGTTGACTGGAATACTCTCTTTCGAATTCTAAAGGTGGCAGGGGTAAAATACAGGGAGCGAAAGGCTATTTACAATTTGTACTGAAACCAGATGGCAGTTATAAGAGTCGAGGGACAGGAAAGGGAAGCAGTGGTTGGGAAGGGACTAAGACAGGGTTGTAGCCTCTCCCCGATGTTGTTCAATCTGTATGTTGAGCAAGCAGTAAAGGAAACAAAAGAAAAATTCGGAGTAGGTATTAAAATTCATGGAGAAGAAATAAAAACTTTGAGGTTCGCCGATGACATTGTAGTTCTGTCAGAGACAGCAAAGGACTTGGAAGAGCAGTTGAATGGAATGGACAGTGTCTCGAAAGGAGGATATAAGATGAACATCAACAAAAGCAAAACAAGGATAATGGAATGTAGTCTAATTAAGTCGGGTGATGCTGAGGGAATTAGATCAGGAAATGAGGCACTTAAAGTAGTAAAGGAGTTTTGCTATTTGGGGAGCAAAATAACTGATGATGGTCGAAGTAGAGAGGATATAAAATGTAGGCTGGCAATGGCAAGGAAAGCGTTTCTGAAGAAGAGAAATTTGTTAACATCCAGTAATGATTTAAGTGTCAGGAAGTCATTTCTGAAAGTATTCGTATGGAGTGTAGCCATGTATGGAAGTGAAACATGGACGATAAATAGTTTGGACAAGAAGAGAATAGAAGCTTTCGAAATGTGGTGCTACAGAAGAATGCTGGAGATTAGATGGGTAGATCACATAACTAATGAGGAAGTATTGAATAGGATTGGGGAGAAGAGAAGTTTGTGGCACAACTTGACCAGAAGAAGGGATCGGTTGGTAGGACATGTTCTGAGGCATCAAGGGATCACCAATTTAGTATTGGAGGGCAGCGTGGAGGGTAAAAATCGTGGAGGGAGACCAAGAGATGAATACACTAAGCAGATTCAGAAGGATGTAGGTTGCAGTAGGTACTGGGAGATGAAAAAGCTTGCACAGGATAGAGTAGCATGGAGAGCTGCATCAAACCAGTCTCAGGACTGAAGACCACAACAACAACAACAATGGACATTTCGTGAGCGCCGGCCTTGTTTTTAAAGTCCGATACGCCACCCTGACAGTGCCGCAGCGGGCGGGCGGTATCGGTTTAATTCAGTGTCTATAACAGTGCGCCATCGCTTTATCTCAACACTATGCGTCCCACGTGGACCTCTGCCAACGCCCCTCTGACGTGCACCCTGACAGCTGAAGTGGCATCACGCTCTCTGCATCCCCCGGTTTCTGTACGACACATTTCACTCTACCACATCATAGAGTTCTTGATTGACCTCAGCTACTTACGGTCAGACCTTCCGACGACAAGGATACCCAGCACGAATGACCGTTAGCACCTCTATCAACAGCAGCAACCTATCAATACGGTCGCACACTGACATCCTTAAGTTGCCTGGAAAACGGTATGGCGAGCGGTACACACGCCTTTCTACCTACGACGGTGCGTTCATTGTGGCACGTGGTTGTGAATGGGAAGTTCGCTACTCGTCAGAGGCTACATTCCATTCAATCTGACGGACGACACTTGTGTCCGATATGCTCAGTCGTTGACTCGGATGCACACTACCTCATTTGTGCCGCGACCAGCGAGTGCTGGCTACTGACACAGCGCGTGCTCTCCCATGATGAGATATTGCGCCCCGACGGCGTATACTTTCCATCGACCAGGACGAACGCTGTTAACTGGCTAAAAGGCATGGGCCTTTACTACATACGTTGCCGTGCTCACAAAGGCACACTCGACTTTTGGTCCCCACTGATGACGACAGATGCTGCTTTCAGCCGCCACCCGAAGTACAGAACCCGTTTCGCGAATTATTTAGGTTCATTATTTGTGAATCCTCCTGCTCACTGAGGAGTTCTGGGTATGAGACGCTGACAATGAAGAAGAATCCTTGATCATATTGATCCACTATGGACGGAATAGGGGGGAAGCCATCCCAACAGACGAGAAGATGACTCGGACGCTCGGCTACGGCAGTTGACGGATCTTGTTTTAATGATACAAAAATAAATCCGTTAATACAATAAAAAAAAGTAAAAAATTTTAAAATTAAACATATAAATAAAACAACACAGACAAACCCGCTACATCCTCTCCGAGATCTTTCTGTCCTAGAACACGTTGCGTGGGCATGGCGGCGGGATGGCCAGGTCTCGGATGTCTACCCCTGCCTTACCGTCGTCCTGCTTCTCCAGCGGTTCCTACAACAACATCAAAAAAGTTAGCATTTCTGCCTACCAAACCCCGGTTCGAGTTCCGACTGCAGCAGAAAAAAAGTGGTAACGTGCTTGGTGGGCCCGGGTTCGATTCCCGGTCTGGTTGGACATTTTCTCCGCAAGTCGCCCAATGTGGCGTCAACAGAAATAAGACTTGCACTCGCCGGCCGAACATCCCGGATGGGGCCTCCCCGCCACACTGTTTCATTTCAGTTTTGCTGTGAACTAGACCTACAACATGAATAGTCCAGCTGGTATTATAAACATATACATTCGCGTTTTTAATGTTTCAACAAACATTTACTACACTGAGAATCGCCACCCAGTGATCGGAATAGTGATATGCAATGAACATAATTTGCGACTGCTTGCTGTACCCCTTACTGCCAACGCCAGTTAGTCTCCTGAATAGTTCGGAAAAATATGAGAATAAAACTGCTCTTGATTTTCAAACCGAGTCCAATCAGAGTCACTAAAAATGGAATTATGCTGGTGGAGATTACACATCGATCTCTAGAACTGTCTGAATAACACAAAATAAATGTCAGTTTTCTATTACTTATTAGAAGACGGTCTACACTGTTGAAAGTGGGTATCGAAAGTATAATGAAACATGCGTTCTACAAGTTACTATTCAGATAGTCAAATAAAGTTATTTTCGTCAGTTATCATTCATCAGAAACTTCCGTGTACTCAGGGAGAGAAACAGAGACATGTCAAGAGAAATGTGTTATATCTCATTTATTCGCCTTACCTATAAGTTGTAACATTATTATAATTGTGAGCTAATAAATTTTTGTATTTCTCATAACTGAAGAAACTGCAAAACTGTGGGAATTTAAGGATATGGGACGTGGATAAACTGATTAAACCAGAGGTTGTACAGAATTTCAGGGAGAGCATAAGGGAACAACTGACAAGAATGGGGGAAAGAAATACAGTAGAAGAAGAATGGGTAGCTTTGAGGAATGAAATAGTGAAGGCAGCAGAGGATCAAGTAGGTAAAAAGACGAGGGCTAGTAGAAATCCTCGGGTAACAGAAGAGATACTGAATTTAATTGATGAAAGGAGAAAATACAAAAATGCAGTAAGTGAAGCAGGCAAAAAGGAATACAAACGTCTCAAAAATGAGATCGACAGGAAGTGCAAAATGGCGAAGCAGGGATGGCTAGAGGGCAAATGCAAGGATGTAGAGGCTTATCTCACGAGGGGTAAGATAGATACTGCCTACAGGAAAATTAAAGAGATCTTTGGAGAAAAGAGAACCACTTGCATGAATATCAAGAGTCAGATGGAAACCCAGTTCTATGGAAAGAAGGGAAAGCAGAACGGTGGAAGGAGTATATAGAGGGTCTATACAGGGGCGATGTTCTTGAGGACAATATTATGGAAATGGAAGAGGATGTAGATGAAGATGAAATGGGAGATATGATACTGCGTGAAGAGTTTGACAGAGCACTGAAAGACCAAAGTCAAAACAAGGCACCGGGAGTAGACAACATTCCATTAGAACTACTGACAGCCTTGGGAGAGCCAGTCCTCACAAAACTCTACCATCTGGTGAGCTAGATGTATGAGGCAGTTGAAATTCCCTCAGACTTCAAGAAGAATATAATAATTCCAATTCCGAAGAAAGCGGGTGTTGACAGAAGCGAAAATTACCGACCTATCAGTTTAATAAGTCACAGCTGCAAAATACTAACGCAAATTCTTTACAGACGAATGGAAAAACTGGTAGAAGCCGACCTCGGGGAAGATCAGTTTGGATTCCGTAGAAATGTTGGAACACGTGAGGCAACACTGACCCTACGACTTAACTTAGAAGCTAGATTAAGAAAAGGCAAACCTACGTTTCTAGCATTTGTAGACTTAGAGAAAGCTTTTGACAATGTTGACTGGAATACTCTCTTTCAAATTCTGAACGTGGCAGTGGTAAAATACAGGGAGCGAAAGGCTATTTACAATTTGTACAGAAAGCAGATGGCAGTTATAAGAGTCGAGGGGCATGAAAGGGAAGCAGTGGTTGGGAAGGGAGTGAGACAGGGTTGTAGCCTCTCCCCGATGCTATTCAATCTGTATATTGAGCAAGCAGTGAAGGAAACAAAACAAAGGTCGGAGTAGGTATTAAAATCCATGGAGAAGAAATAAAAACTTTGAGGTTCGCCGATGAAACCGTAATTCTGTCAGAGACAGCAAAGGACTTGGAAGAGCAGTTGAACGGAATGGACAGTGTCTTGAAAGGATGGTATAAGATGAACATCAACAAAAGCAAAACGAGGATAATGGAATGTAGCCGAGTTAACTCGGGTGATGCTGAGGGAATTAGATTAGGAAATGAGACACTTAAAGTAGTAAAGGAGTTTTGCTATTTGGGGAGCAAAATAACTGATGATGGTCGAAGTAGAGAGGAAATAAAATGTAGACTGGCAATGGCAAGGCAAGTTTTTCTGAAGAAGAGTATAGAGTTAAGCATCAGGAAGTCGTTTCTGAAAGTATTTGTATGGAGTGTAGCCATGTATGGAAGTGAAACATGGACGCTAAATAGTTTAGACAAGAAGAGAAAAGAACTTTCGAAATGTGGTGCTACAGAACAATGTTGAAGATTAGATGGGTGGATCACATAACTAATGAGGAGGTATTGAATAGAACTGGGGAGAAGAGGAGTTTGTGGCACAACTTGACTAGAAGAAGGGATCGGTTGGTAGTACATGTTCTGAGGCATCAAGGGATCACCAATTTAGTATTGGAGGGCAGCGCGGAGGGTAAAAATCGTAGAGGGAGACCAAGAGATGAATACACTAAGCAGATTCAGAAGGATGTAGGCTGCAGTAGGTACTAAGAGATGAAGAAGCTTGCACAGGATAGAGTAGCATGGAGAGCTGCATCAAACCAGTCTTAGGACTGAAGACCACAACAACAACAATTTTCTCATATGTCATATTGGAAGGTGTGCATCAAGGCAGTCAGGCAGGTGCAGTACTCCACGGTCTCAGAAAAGCATTTGACTCAATGCCTCATCAACATTTATTATCAGGAGGACAATAGTATGCGTTATCAAGAGAAATTTGTGACTCGATAGAAGATTTTTGGCAGGGAGGACGCAGCAATTTCTCCTTGATAGAGAGTCATCCACATACGGAGAAGAAAGTTTTGGTGTGTCTTAGGGATGTGTGTGGGGTTCCTTGCTGTACATGCTGTCTATTAATGACATTGCGGACATTATTAGTTGTAACCTCAGACTTTACGCAGACAGTTCAGTTATTTAAAATGAACTGCTGTCTGAAAGAAGCTGCACAAAACTCAGATCCTAATAAGTTTTCAAAGTAGTGCAAAGCTTAGCATCTTCCTTTAAATATTCAGAATTGTAAAATTGTGCACATCACGAAACGAAAACATGTGCTCTTGCCATATCTGCTAATCGGCAGAAGGTGCGGACCTGCTGACGTTCTCACCACTGAAAGACAGGCGAGGGAACATTGCTCGTCTCCCAACCCCGCTTGCGGAAGTACATTGGCCACCTTATCGTCAACAGACCGTATGTGTGCGGGAAAATAATCCGTTTTGACCCAGCTGTCCGGGGTTTCCAAGGTTTTGTCTGGGGCCGACAATTTAAGCGATACGTGAGCTTAATTAGTTATGTGTTAATGGAACTTGTAGCAACTTAATCCACAATAATATATTAATTAGTTTTAAATGATGAAAAGGAAAGTTCCTCCATTCAGTACATAGTTAAATAAACATTATATAATGCTTATTTTAGCTTTGACATACCCTGTGAGACATGCCTTTACCTACCCGCGGGGATTCGGCTATCCTCTGAAGGTGTAATGTAGCACTGCTTTAGTTGAACTAATAAAATTTCTCAGAATGGTTTCACTCAGAAGTATGAATGGATAGCTCAGTGAGTTAAAACGCTAGCCGGCCGCTATGGCCGAGCGGTTCTAGGCTCTTCAGTATGGAACCGTGCGACTACTACGGTCGCAGGTTCGAATCCTGCCTTGGGCATGGATGTGTGTATGTCCTTAGGTTAGTTAGGTTTAAGTAGTCGTAAGTTCTAGGTCACTGATGACCTCAGATGTTAAGTCCCATAGTGCTCAGAGCCATTTGAACCATTTTTAAAACTAACGATTGGTTTCAGCTGAAAGAATGAATCCATGGTTCAACCGATACAAAAACTTCAGATTGTTTTCACTTGAAAAGAAAGTGTGAATAGTTCAATCGATGTGCAAAGTGACAATGGTGTCGAATGTTTTCATTCGGTTGCTCTGGCAGGCTGCTTTCATTCGAAAACAATAAATGAGAGACAATTCAACCGACACGTAAAATTACAGCCGACTGACTCTGCTGTCTTCGTGTGATTGCTCGCACAGACTGGTTTCATTGAAAAGAATGAATGAGTAGTCAGACCAATTGAACGATTGTTTCCACTCGGTTGTTCCCACAGACTGGTTCCACTCAAAAGATTAGTTTCACACAAAGGAATGAATTACTTACTCAACCAGTAAATAAAACTGCAACCGAATGAGTAGATTGTTTTCCAACAACCGAAGGAACCGATTGTTTTCATTCGGTTGTTTGCATCACTACAGAAGAGTAACACACATTTCAAGACAAAGGACGAATGTACAAGGAAAAGTAGAGAGAAATGGGACGCAAAGTTTGCATAAAACAAGAAAGAATTTTAAATTTAAATGAAAAGATAGACAAACAAAAATGGACGTGACACACAAATTGATCACGTGAAGAAATGCGACAGAGAGATCGAAAATTTAGACAAGAAGAGTGACAGCTATATTATAGAGATGAATAAACAGGTCTCAAAGAAAACACATGAACAGGCACAACCATTTCATGTGGAAGTACACACATTAAGCTGGAATACTAAGGAATGACAGACTGGTTAAGGAAATTTGTTGATACCAATACAATGGATACTGAAACCATCAAGTCATTGAAGGAGGAGAACAAAAGCTCGCAGGATGATATGATTCGAAAAGTAGTAGAGTAAGTCGAGGTACTAACCAACGATTTCGAGCAGATATCGGCTCTTAGTGAAACCACATCAGATAGGACAGCAGCAACAAGTATGCGAGACGGAAGAAATGAGAACTCTGATATAGTCTAAAGAGACCAGTGTCACATTAGCCAGAAGAACAGGGAACATTAGATGCATTCATGAAAGAAAAGAAGTGTAGCAGAAATTCGAATAGTAGCGGGAGAGAGAATATAATGATCCAAAGAGAGGAAGAAAAGAACGGAGAAGAAGATGAGATAAGAGAGCTCGTTAACAGGTCATGTAGCATCTCAGTTGTAGCGTTCAAATTCCCCTGTAATTAACACCGCAAATTAACATATCATGTGACATGGACTAACATGAAATCAAGAATATCTGAACAAAAGTACTCATTATTTTCAGCTGCAGCGAACCACTGACAGAGAAAGATTTGGACTGAGGAATTCCAAGAGGCTTCTTGAGGTCAAGGCCACCTGTTCAAAAATTTTAGGTTATGTGTGCACACTTTAGATAATAGGCAGCGATGAGAACGTGAATGACTGCAGGGCACTTTCCTCTAATAGTATCGGCCAAAGGAAAAGCAAGATCAGATGAGGATGGGGAGTCAAGTTGGTGGCACCCTATAAGTTCTTCAGAGATATGGTAGGGAGGAATTAGTTTTTAGATGCTCCAACTGAACTCATAAATATGTGTTTAATGAAGCATCTATATGAAATACAGAGAAAAATTAGGATCAAATGTATAAACATGCACGATGTACGTGGATTCCAGCAACTACTGCGCGAATTAGACTTCAGTATAAGTTCCTACGCGATGGGGCCAGTACATTTTGTTAAGATAGAGTTTCCTCTGGAAAATCAACAAATAAATTACTAGCACTGGGGATTTAGGCAACCACCATTGAGAAATGGAAACGAAGGGATAAGAGAGACGATAAAAGAAGATGGGGACCTTAGTATTGGCAACAAGACCAAAGAAATAAGTGGAAACGAGAGAACGACCAATGATGGGAGATTAGATGAAGGCAAGAGGAATGGTTATAAACTGTCGAAGTTTGAAGACCTCACCCAAGATAGAACCAAAGCAATGAGGAGCAAAGAAATAATTCCCAGAATTGACCAGACACGCATACTCCAGGGAGGAATGTTCAGGGCACTAACAGCATGAGCGTTGTGCATACGTTTTGCAGTGGAGAAGATGACGGGATTGAAAATTGAAACAATCTTATCATCAATGTAGATTTAAATGGTGGAATAGTTCAGTGCGTACTAGATACTGCTAATCTATTACTAGTCTTAGATAAGTGCACTTATGATGTTTGTGACAGAGAGTGGAGATGACCAATATTCGAAACACCGAATGTGAAGATCTGAGGATCTGTGAGCAGCAAGAGTGACAATATGCAGGAACAAGGGAGGGAACATTTTACATGTCAAACGAAATACTTCTATGCTAACTTTATGGTGTTACAGGACTTGACAGCAGAAGTTGGAATCTATTTCTTGAAGAGGTATGAGATGGTCATGTACTTTGCAGAAAAGTTAATCACTGTAAAAGCAGTAGATACATTAGTGACTCTGCACTTCGATAATTATTTAGAGAATGATGAAGACAAGGATTCGTGGCAATGACCCTAGTGAAAGCCAACAAGAACCAAATCGAAGCGGTTTCTGAAGAGATAGAAGCAAAATTTTGGTACACTGAATCAGCAGACGCGAAAGCATGACTGGAATAGGTATTAAGATCACTCCCAACAGTATTTTCACATGCAACAAGGTCAGTCTGGACTGTCCTGTACAATTTAGTTATGAAAAAAAACGTAACTTTTTTTACTCACCACCAACAGCCACTCATCTACAAGGAAAAAGTATCAGTACCTTTATAAAAAAAGGATGCGATAGAAGCGGTAGTCATCTCACTTAGTAACCAGTAGTGACGTGCCAACAAGAAAGATGGATCTATTACACTTACAGTTGATTCGTGACAGATAACTATGATAATCAAAATGGAGACAGATAGGCCAGGGACACTTGCTGCGGTGATTCCATTGATTACATGTCATCACATCGATTTGCGGACCAGCTATTGCAAGTCGAGCTGCACACGGACTATCTATAGTACACAGCAGTTTTGTGCGATGGACGTTGCTTTCAGCTCAAGAAGTTATTAAACATTTCATCGTTTGCTTGTATTAGAGGACCAGGATCTGTAATCTCTGAGATATTGGAAGATAAATTATATTGTACGTTGGCAACGTACTTATTGAAGGGCAATATAGGAAGAGCACAATGAAGCTTTGCGTCAGCTTCTCGAAGCTTTTGAGCAGAACGGTGTCTGCATTAATTTAGAATAATTGGTGTGTGCACACAAGGAAGAAGATTTCTTAGGACATGTAATATCCGTTGACTGAATCAAGTCGGCCCAAGAAACATTGAGGACAGTGAGGTATACTCAGTATCTAGGGCCAAGTGTCAAGTGTGTGCACTTTTAGGACAAGCGAACTTCTGCAAACGATTTGTAAAAAACACCATTATTTCACGTAAATGCTTCACAGGGACAAACGTCATCCGGGAATAGAATGAAGTAGAGCAATATGAATTCGAGGAGTTGAAAGCAGCATAATTGAAACCACCACTTTTGTTGCACGCAGGAATTCTGCATGTGCACTGATGCGTCAAGGACAAATCTCAGGTTTCACCTGTTTCAAGAAGTCAAAGAGAATGCCAAGATTGTGGAAAATTCAGGTAATTTCTCACAGGGTGAACGATGAAGGTGTACACAAATCATGAATATTTGGATTTTTAATGACGGCAATGTTCAGAATCACTGTCACCCCTCAAAGCATGTACCTTTCCTCCTGACTCACCCTGTGTATGCTATGCAACTACGTGGCCAAAACACCTCAAAGAGAATGACGAGGAAAACTGAGGATATGTCGGCTGCATTGTCGCAATCAACATCCACAGTGTGACATGCATGTGGCAGACTTTCAGGACGTACAAAATAATTTACCACACGAGGCTACAGGCGTGGCAGCCAGATTAGTTCTGACGACTCAGCCACCTAGGGATCGAATAAGAGAGATTTGGACTTCCCATCATGCAGACGAAAACACCAGCTAATCATGAAACTACCTTTATAAAGGATTTGCGTGCCAGCCGGAAAAAGGGAGGAAAACCAGAAAGAACCAAATAAGAGAGATAACACATATTGTGGGCGATAAAGTCTTGCTACGATCAAGGAAGAGGTCAAAGAAGAGTCAGTATTTAAGCAGAAAATTCTTTTACACATTCTTTCAGCCTTACAGCACGCGGTAAATTGTTGCAAGTAAAATCTCTACGAAGCTGCAAGTCTACTATTGCAACCACTACATTTTACACATCAAGGTATTTAGAGAATGAGAAGCATTGGATAAATAAACAGAGAGGTGGCATTCAGTCTCAAGTCCATATTAAGAAGATGCAGCAGTAAGAACACGAAGTGATGCTATACAAAAAATACGAGTTATAAGGTCTAAAAGGAGAGTTTTCGCGTGGGACAAGTTCAGTTATCATCGGAAGGAGTCAGGAATATAGTACAGAAGATACCGAGAAGCATTAAACAGATCATTGGCTTTAGTTGACCTGATGAACATGTGTATATTGGCTGAAGTTTATTTATTATTTTATAGGTTCGCCAGATGCGATGATGCACTGAGCAAGAAGCCATGAGCTTGATGATTTATTACCAGACGTAAAGGAACTCTACACTTTAATGATTTACGAGACGTGAAGAAAACTCTGTCATTTGTGGATAACTGATGAGAGTACAATACGCCATTAATATGATTATTTGCTAGTTGATGAGAGTATGATGTGATAATTTTGTGTTGACAGGACAGATGGCTGCACTTAGAGAGCAACCACGACGAAAATGAAAGCAGAAGAGAAGATAAAAAGATAAAACTAAACATGACCCATGTTGAAGAAAGAAATGGACATATTTTTCGATCCACACCAAAACAAGAGCACAACACGAACCATTGTAAAATGTGGATTAAGCTAACAAGCAATGGCGAGGAACGTGAGGTAAGAAACTACATTATTAAAAAGATGCATAAAATAAAGTAAGTTGTTGTATTATGAATTTTGTGTACGTGTCAAGAGCCAAATTTATTCTTGTGTTTATGTTCTAGATCTGTGATTTCCACAACTTTAGACAACCCACAATATGAGTACTAGACGAATTTATTAAATGGAAAAACGAAGGATTTGATTGATCAGAGGAAAAGTGACGAACCTAAAGATTAGACTGCAAGATAAATGCTGAAAATGGTAAAGCACGTAGAGTGGCCGCAATAAGTGGGTGATTGGTAACGTACGGCAAATCTGCGGGTAATTGAGAGACGGCACTGGTTATTGGTAGAAATATCTGGGATAATTTGTAATGCAGCCAAGCGATAAGTAAGTTAGTATTAGGTCATTTGTAACTACATGGCAATCTAATCACTAATGCACAATTCATCTGAGCTTCCGACCAAAATAATTTCGAAAAATCTGTGTTTTTCGAAACTTTCTGTGAGAGAATTATTCATTATGGAATAAAGTAAATGTTAAGATGCACACTGCAAGGAAGTAAGATTTAATAATAATACAAAATTTGATGATATTTAAACAGGTAAGGATTAAGTGTTAAAAAGATATGAATCCACTAATTATTCAAAGTAATGAAAATAAAATTTGTATTTGTACTTATATGAATTATATTATTGATGTATGTTTTGTAAATTGTTTGAGGTCAAGCCACTCACACGCTGTAAGGAGGTGTGAGAGTGGTTCTAATCTAACGAGAGGGTTGGGACAACTACAAGGTGTGACGATTAAGCCAACGCCACACTAACGTAGGTGGCACTGGAAACTAGGCCAGCCAGTTGTACAGCTGTGATGCGTGCCTGATATCGCTGCCTGCCAGCCGAGAGAGCTTTCTGCAGGAACAATACACTCCAAAGTTTAGCCGCTCACTGTTACATTAATTTTCAAATACTCAGACAATCATTCAACGACCATCACTCGCGCAAAACAAAGGAAATTAAAACAGCATCCATAAGAATAACTGAACTAAGAACCTAGCTTGGTCCACCTTCTACCCATAGGTTTTAGTACAGTCTGGGTAAGGTAAGAATTTAGCGTCGCAGTCTCGATACGGCGCAACGAACATGACGTATGAAAAAAAAAAAAAAACCATCGGGGGCGTTCCCTCTGCAGGATCAGATCAGCAGGGAGCTTTTGTGCTACACGCCTGTGTCTCATCGCGACCGTGGCACGAAGCCGTGCGCGAGGCTCTGTCGGTGAAGGACGATCGTAAAAAAGCCGCACTGGTCCGGAAACACCCACCTCTCTTCGACGCATTCCAAAGTCTATTGGCTGTGTGAAGAATCTCCGCGCAAAGTAAATTTCTCGAGTCAGTGAGCATCCAGAATCGAAAAGTTTCATATGCGACAACGTGTAGCGATATCGACTTCAAGAGCGAGATACAGAGCGAGATGCCGCGCTTTTCACGGAGAACAAGAAGTAGAGGATTGTGCAGAATGAACGTGATGTTATTAACAAACACTGTGACTATGAGATTATTATGTAAACAGCTTAATGGTGAGAGAAATATTTTAGACTATTTAATTTTTCCATTGTGTCGAAGGCGAGTTCACCAACTGTAGACAACAGATGATAATAAAAATAGCTTTCAATTAATTATTTTTTCCAGAAGAAAAACTACCCATTTCGGCTTCATACGGCGCATTTTAATATTTTTCTTCTGACTAACGATGCACTTGATTGCTATTCGAAGAAAATCGGTCATTTTTCTTCACTATACTCTCTTGCAACTTAATGGAGCTACTATTATCGTCGCTACTTCAGACAGTCACAATGCAAATGTTGCCACCTCCACTATTACTCCCATCTGCTCTGAGTCGTGTCTCTACTCTAAAGTATCAAGAAAGGTTCGTTTGTAATGTTTCAGATTTGACTGAAATTAACCAATACAACTTCCTGTGGCATAAAAAATGTCAGAAACATCATTTTTCCATTAGAGGTATTATCACACGTTTTTTCTTTGATTACCTCATGCTAAACACGTACCGTAACTATTAAACAATTGAAATCTTGCTTGTACCTGCCTTTCTGTTTGTGTCCTGTTTGCATGGTACCCTCCATTTGTACAAGTTCCTAGTATGTGAGTGCTGTGTGCCTGACCTCTGACATGTGTCTCAAGTATGGGAAGGAAAGAAGAGAAGCAAAGTGTCTGTCTACAGGAAAATTGACGTTTCTTATTTCCTGACCGTGTATGAAACACTATAGCTGAGACCACGGCGATAAGAATTTGACAGTTACCTAAAAGAACCCGTTTGAGGAGGTCTTGTGGCAGATACCGGAAGAGACTGCACAACCGAGATGCTAAACTCTTCCTCCCGCAATGTACGGGATACCTCGACCCCGTTCAGACCGTAGCCGTAGAAGGTACAAATGGTACTCTATGACGAGTTTCCACGACGCCTAGACTTTTGTGAATGATTCCTAAGACACACTTTAACTGCCCTTGATTTATCACGACGTGACGAGGCTTTCTTTAAGTGGTAAAATACTTTCGGTAGGTCCACTTTATTGTTGTTTACACAGTCGCCTTCTATCAGTAAAGTTTGTGTGGGGTACTGACGTCCACGACTACCGCCGACAGCACCTGACAAAGACGGCAATGCACGTCATTGATACGTTGTACAGAAAAATGGAGTTCTTGACTTGTATGGCCAACCGAAAATATATGTAATGTTTACCGTGTGGTAAAACATCATAAACTGCCACTTGTTGGTTTTGCAACTTTGTTTTCATAACCAGTTCCCTCCTGCACTATTCTTTATGAGCTTAGGTGGCGAGTGTGTAAACGTCAGATGAAGTAGTTATACTTTAATAAATAAAGCAACCAGCCATTTCGTTATTTTTATTTAAGCTAAGACATGTTTCAGGCTTTCACCTATCTTCAATAAGCGTGGTACATGCTTGAGTCGTCAATCAGTACATAGTTACAACATCGACAGCAAATTGTATGCTGCGGCTGCCCAGTGTAATGTTTTGTTTAGCTACATTTAGTGAGTTGTATATTTACGGTATACTGCTGTTTAGGTGTACTTACTTTCCTATTGGAATAACAACAAGCATATAGGAATAACAATAAGCAGAGTAGAAGGTAAGTACACCTAAGCAGCAATGTATCGAAAATATACAACTCGCGAAGTTTAGTACCTAAACAAACTTGTTATTTTTCACAGGACAGCCGCTACATTAAGTTTAGTGTCGATGTTGTAACTACGTACTTACTGAAGACTCAAATACGTTAACTGAAGGTGGCCGAGAGCCCGAAACGCTTATTAACTTAAATAAAAATACATCTCATTACTGTATTTATTAAAGTTATATATGTATAAGGACTAACACGGAGGGTGAAAATTTGTACCACGGCCTGGAATCGAACGTGGGTCTCCTGCTTACTAGGCAGGTGCGTTAGCCACTATGCCACCTGGACACAGCGGTTCACACACCTGCACCTGCCTAGGAAGCAGAAGACCCTGGTTCCATTCCTGGCCATGCTACAAATTCACACTTGCTGCTTCAGTCTACACACATAAAGTCATATCTTTATGAGTTCAGTAAAGTCTCTGTCATTTAATTTAAAATAATACAACCCACAGCCACTCAGCTCAACAGCCAGTAAAATGGATAAGTTACTGAAAAAGTTGTATATTGATCAATCGTTTACATGACCAAAAATCTTGTTGGCACGGCAGTATAAGTCACATGTTCGAAAGAGGGCTCAGTGCATTAGCTGCTAGAATACATGTAATCATAATGACTTAGTGTACAAAGGAACACATTAGTTCTCGGATTATGGCTGTATATTATCAGAACGCTAGTCATGGAAGCACTCCCTCTAGAATACTTAAATAAAACGATATTTCATTAAAATCAACTAACGTTTTATAAAATTACCAATCTATTCAGAAATGTCAGGTACACTTTGTCTGACTTGTTTATTCTCTACGGCGTTGAGCCAAGATTCGAAACACTGGCAGGCGGTCTTCCCAGCCCGCGAGCTGGTGAATTTCATCGTCTGGCAGGCGGTAACTGTTGTGACTCTGCTCACGTAGTGTGGTGCCACGTGCTGGACCCAGAGACATCTCGCACCATGAGGCATTCCTAACAGCTAAGCTACCAGCAGCCATGAGGTAAGTCAAGGTCAAAAGTAAAGTAAAACTTCCTATACAAGATCTTGGTCACGAATGTCCTTTTTTTCTCTCTTCACTTCAGCATATCCCTCGCAGAGAGTATTGTGAAACTGATTGGCTAAATCACTAAAATCATTCGAATCACTGTAATCAACTGCCGTTCCTTTGGGCGGTGCTCTATTGTCACTCCGCAGCACTTTTTAGTACGTCTCCCCTTTACGTGTACATCACTGGCATTCCCATTATGTATGCTCTTCCCAGGATTAGAACGCTTTCTCACTGTCCCTTCTATGGTTCTGTAAAAGTTTACAACCCTGTCCGGCCCCTTAGCACAAGCCATTGTCTTTGTGTGTGCCATGCGTATCATCTGTGTAAATGTAGCGTTTGACAGTACGTCCTCTTCCTCAATATATATTGAGATTCATTGTCTGTTATAGTGTGGTAAGATACAGTATGCCTTTGTCTCATTAACTGCCAGCTGTACATAGTCAACAAAACTTTGGTGGTAGATTAAGGACATTATCATTGAATTACGAAAATAAAATATGGTACATAGTCTCAGGTGTATTTGATAAACTGCGCGTAGCAGAAAAGGATTGAAAGGTATTGGGCATCACAAGTAAGTCGTGGATGTGGTGATTCTTGAAATTAGTAGTTAAAACGAGAATAAAAGGGTTCATCTCTATAAACTAAGATAATTAGACCATGTTTTATCACAAAACCTTCCACATAGGAAACAGCATGTGATTAACAAATATAATGTTTGACTCTCTCAAGCAAAAGAGATGAGTGGAAGTCAGAACATAAAAATCCGTGTAATTAATACAAGTGGGGAAAACTAAGTGACAAAGTTTGAGGGAAAGGCTAGAAAATAACCTGGTAACTAACTCACAGTATAATTTAAATGAATGAAGCACACGGTTTGGCTTCGGTCATGATGAATACGTCGATCTGCTGCGGTGTGGGAAGATACATGCAGGAAACCCAAGCAACTGACTCATGACCTAGTCATCAGCTGCCAAAATGAAATGACAGCACGCTTATTACCGCATCAACACCGACATCTCGCCTCGTGGTGCTGCCTGAACTTACCAAAAAACTTGCGAGCAGTTGGTCTGCATCTGCAAGTAGAGGTCTTCACTGCAAGTGCTGCCTAAGGACCTGTGCGTAAGTCGAATCTCTCATGCACCTGTCTCCAGCCAGAAGAAGAATGAACTCTGTTTCGCGCCAGTCCCCGTCCAGGTGAGAAAGTAAATCTTTGTTTTGCGTTGATCCCTGTCCAAAAGAAGACTCTCCATGAAAACGGCGCTCCTCTGAGTCCTCTGTAGAGAAACAACCAGTGGGTATTGGTTGTCCAATTGTAAGGACAGATAGAAATACTGCCAATGAGGAGACATGTAGCAAACATTGCGCTCTTCCTCTGTTCCAAAAAGTTTATTCTTACTTGAACCACTCTCTTAATTTTTAACTTTAATCAAGTTAGGAACAATCTGGTAGGACACCACCACCCTGGAAGAAGGTGGTGGCTTGGACCACTGTGAGACAACTTGCGCTTCATCCCCTCCGAAAAGCGATGTTCGTTCCCCCACTCTGGCCAAGTATGCTCTGTTTCCCCCTTGAAAGCTTGGGTCCATAACTTCCGAGTCTTGGTGACAAGTTGGTGTGGCTTTTAAATTCCGAAGCGGGCCTGATTCGTGTGTAATTGCGATTCCATTTCCTCCACAGCATCTTGACTGCCAGATTCTCCAGAAACGTCCTCTTTGCTCGACAAAGTGATCTCTTGGGAAGTAGGGTGAAATTCCGAAGCGGGCCTAACGTGGGCTTGATTGCGCTCCCATTTACTCCACAAGATATGCAGCCCATGGACTCCGATAATATACCCTTCACTTGCCAAAGTGGCACCACGCGCGATGCTGAGGTAGCGGTCAGCGATTACTGGGAGTGTCCTACAATTGCGATGGTGTGTGGGGGGGGGGGGGGGGGGTAGCGAGGGCACCACTTTGACGACATGCCTATTCGCTGAAGATTCCAAGTAAGAGCTCCCCACGGCTTCACCGCATAACGGGAAAGACTCAGTGCAGCTGGCTTCGCCACGACTCGGCAGATACACCAGCCAGATATATCATGCAAACCCAGTACACGACTTAATTGAAAATATATTGCGAGAAGGAAGTTGTAAGCTTGCAGGCGTCGTGTACGTTTCATCTGAATATCAAAACCCACATCATATGGACAAGGAAAAGGAAACGAATCTATCAGCTGATTCAGTAAGTACTACATGTAAATAAAATGATATCTACTTACTGACTGGCTCCAGCCTAACATGTTCCAAAATTTCTTGTCTCTCAAATAATACTAACGGCACCATCGAGCATCCGTATCCAGTGGGCAGATCACCACTAACAGTGTGACATTTTTCAGTAACGTGTAATTCACACGTTACTGAAAAATGTCACAGTGTTAGTGGTGATCTGCCCACTGGATACGGATGCTCGATGGCGGAGTTTAAGCCAGGACATTGGCCAACAGTGTGATGAACAGAAACGGTATTCCATAACCTCTCATGCTGACTGATGATGCTACTGTGAATGCTATGGAATACAAAGACCTCCTTTGTGTTAATACTTTCTTAGGGTGCGTAAACTTATATACACAGCTCTCATGGAATTAAGAGTGTCCATAAAACCAGCAATGCAAACTCTATAACCTGTGATGACGTTTCTTTGTTGTTCTTTTTTATGCCGGAGGAGATCAGCAACCCGACAGCAAAATCAGACGAGGTCACTCTGAGAGAGGGGAGCCAAATTAGAGAATCTCATTACCTAGTGGACTGATCCTAATTAGGTACTTGAGTCAGAAGCCAAATCCGACACGCGAGTGGTGTGTATGTACTGGTTGTATTGTAAACTGAAAATAACACTCTTTCTGTTGTAATTGAATTTACGTTGATTTCTGTTCAAATATGAGTGCAGTGTATACATGAAAATTTTTCAAAAATTATACCTCTTTTGATATAAACGAATTTAAACGTTGTGTGGTATATAAATAATGGACAAAATTTCTGTTTGTTACTAATATGCAGAAATTATGTTAAGCCATATGGACATCATGAAGCCGAATGCTAACAAATAAATAATAAAAATGTCACAGCTGGGCTCTGTAAACCAACAACCATATATGAAAAAAAGCATTTTAACATATGACATTTTCCAGTCCAACCCTTTCTTACCGGGTAGGCAGGCACGACATAACTAACACTCTCTTTGATCCTGCAGGTAACCTTTTCCTCAGACGCTAAGGACTACAATGCACAGGGTGCTACAAAACTATTCCGACAAACTTCTAGGGGTTGTAAAGGGTGTCTTGATGACGATAGGAACAGGTGCTCGGAAGCATCAGTGAGGCTACAGAGCGTCTAAGTTATTGATGCTGGTGCCTGTCGCTAGACCATCCTTTCGACAGCAAACGTGACTTTGTACCCGGAACGACCCGCAGTGCTTTTGTTATTCAGTGATCGCTACTGATGGCCACGATCTCAAATAGAGAAGATGGAGCTGGATGCAACTAGACAGACATTGTCAACTATGAATGCGATGCTCTGTTGCCTCGGTGGATGACGGTTTCGGACAAGGGTTTCCATCCGCAGTTAATTTTCCTTCTCCTTACCGAAGAACAATGGAGATTTTGGAGTGTTCCGGAATAACCATTGCCCATCAAGGCAACAGGGCATGGAATGCATAGGAGACAAGGCCTATCCACGCAGCCGCTAGCTCGATCTTCTCCAACGGCGATCGTGTGAATCAGTTGTGACTACAGAATAAGAAACATCACCGCGAGACGTCCAGCCTACTGTCAGCGTCAAATATAATGACAAATGAAAGGTAAGAAACAAAACATAGAAAGTAATGGTAGCTCCAGGCAGACGTATAATCATATAGGTGAAACCTGTTTTGTTGAGAAGCGCACAAATCTTTTGGAACTTATTGACAGAACTGCTATTTCCAAGAACGATCCATGAAATGCAATCCTAGAACTGTTGTTGTTGGCTGAATCAAGAGGTGCTTGTGAGTTTAAAATTTACAAGTGAAGTATGCCTACGATTTACCTCCCCTCATGAACTGTTACAGCATCCGTGTCCATTAGGTTACGTGGCAACGCCATCTGAACTGTGCAAAGCTAAGTTTAGAAAGCGAATGTCAGTAGCCGGGGCGGGGGGAAGGGGGGAGAGGGGGGGGGGGGAGGCTACAAGCATCGAAAGTTGAGACTGAGTTGCCCGCGAGATATCGTGTATCACACAACAAGCTGTGGCAAGACCTACGAATGGCTAAACCATAGCGAGTAGAAAGTCTGCACTGCTTAGATGTAGGATATCGGATACCTGATTAGTTTACTATAACTTTACTAGCTGTCTACAGTGCAACATCATGCCAAATCACCATAGGTTCCAGGACAGGTTTAGGCATTTAATGGCAATAACGTTTTCATTATAGTCGACATAATCGTCTGGAGATATTCAGCAACTGTACAGCTACTTGCGATAATTTTCATTTATTATTCCGTCTCAGTTGCACATTTTTAATTAGAACACATGTTTCGATCACTCTGGATGAACTTCAGATCAAAGTTGATAATCTTAAGATGATCCAGAGTGATCGAAACATGTAATCTCATTAAAAAGGAGCAACTGAGACAGAAAAAGAAATGAGAATTATCTTCAACAACGTTTGTTTTGGTTAAAAAGCTTTTAAAGTTTTCGCAGAAAAATTTCTGAGTCATTACTTTTTAGCATGCCCTTGTAGTTGGTAGAAAGTACCGCTACTGATAACCTTTTGATTTTACCGTATCGCCCAATTTGCGGTATGTATTTAGAAGGACGTAATAAATTTCTTGACTCTTCTTGGAACGTACACTTTTGGAATTTTAACAGCAAGCTACGCAGTGGTCCAAAACGCCTCTTTTGCTTGCTAAACAAACCGACAGCGAAACGTGTTGCTCTTCCTGATACACCCATTAGACGTACTTCTTAAACGTACCAGACTGCCTAGGACTGCTTATGAACTGATGGAAAGAGGCTTTTGTAAACTGTTGCCTCCGTTGATGAATCACATTTCCTTACGAATTTTCCATTGTTTCTAAATCTGGAAGTTTCATATGGTCCTTGTACATCTAGTCTCTACACACGTATTCTAAATAACTAAAGTGATTTTCTAGTGCCTAATTTCCGATCGTGTGATCAAATAAAACCGACTTTTCCGCCTATTTATGCACAAACGCTGTACATGTCGAGGGTCGACTGTCAGTTCCTCCACCAGTTACGATTCTCTTGAGGACTTCCCACATTTCGCAAGAATTGTTGCGATTTCCCGGCATACAACGGCGGCATCCGTAAACAGACTAATTGACTGTGCTAAGGTCACTTATATATATTGTGATCGCTAACGGTCCTACACGATATCAAAAGCCGCTTTCACATCAGACTATTTCGTTTCGTTAATAAAAACGTGCTGGGTTGTAAATGCTACAGACTCTTCAATCCATTCACATAACTAGTCCGATATTCCGTAGATCCTCCATTTTTACTTGGCGGCAGGGCGAAACTGGGCTGAACACCTTCCGGGAGATAAGAAACACCGTCCAAGCTTAGTCGCGCCTGTCTATCACCTCCTGAATCTAATGGATGAACACACATATTTGGGTTTCGCATGAGTGCAGTTTATACAGTCCATCTTGATTCTAATGGAGATTTTCTGTCTCAATTTTCACAAAAAAAACTGATATGATCAATATACACCAGTAGTTACTTGCATTTTGCCGACGATTCTTCTTAGAACTTAAATAACTGGGAGGGTTACATTATCAAAACTGGTTCCAGAGACAGAGATTCGTGTGACAGTGTCCTCAATGTGTCCGAAAATTACTTTGAGCAAACAACTGGAGAACCAACTCGTGAAGGTAACGCCTTAGAACTCCTACCGACGAACATACATACGGTAAACGTGCAGAGAGATATCGGTGATCATAAGGCTGTGATATCAACTATGACTACGGCATTACAGGCTATGTTAGGAAAGGTAGGAACATATCTTTGCTTAGCTTAGTGACAAGATAAAAACTGCGAACTATTTGAATAGTCAGTTGGAAATATTCAGTGCTGAGGACGAAGGGATAGAGCACAAATGGAAGAAATTCAAAAGTGTCTTTCAATATGCCTGCCACAAGTATGTTCCGAGCAAGGCCTTACAACCGTATCACAAAACTGCCACGTAAACACAGAGTGCTCCATCACAGATACAAAAAAAAGTCAAAACATTGCTGACAAACAAAATCTGAACGAAGCGATAATGAGAAAGAGAAGAGCAATGAGAAAAGTGTTCAATAACTTTGGAAGTAAAATTTTACCAAGCGATCTAACTAAAAACCCTAAGATGTTCTGGTATTATGTACAATCAGTAAGCGTTTCGAAATCATTTATTGAGTCTCTCAGTAAGGTAACAGGGAGAAGGCCTAAATACTGAATTTGGTTTTCTGAAACTGGTTCACCGCGTAAGACTGCAATCAGTCACTCCTCCCAACCATCACCATTGTACGAACGCGTAAATCTCAGATACTGAGATAACCCATCGCGGACCAGAAAAGCCATTACAATCACTTCGTAGTTGAGAGGCATCATGAATACGTGAGACACATGTAAGATTTTACAAAGCTCTTGCGAAAGAACTTGTTCCCCTTCCGGCAGCAGTTTATCGTAGTTCGCTCGAGCAATAAAGAGTACCTAGCGACTGGAGAAAAGATCAGATCATTCTCGTTTTCAAGAGGGATCATAAGTCAGATGTACTTAGGTCTTTGACGTCAGTCTGTTGAAGAATTATGAACAAGTTTTATACTCAAAACTTATGACTTTTTGAACAACGAAAATATCCTTTACAAATTCAACATGGATTCCGCAAACAGAGATCTGTTCCTCTACGTGATGCATGACGCTGTAGACAACGAACGTCGGGAACGCACTTGACACTGTCCCGCAGTGCCGTTCAGTGGAGAAAATACGAACTTACCGAACAATGGACCCTATTTGCAACTGGTTTCCAAAATTCCTTGAAGAAAGAACTCAAAAAGACACTCTTAACGGAACAACATCAACAGATGTAAAGGTATTTCCGAATTACCCCAGGGAAGCGTGATAGAACCATTACTGCTTACAGTGTACCTAATTGATCTAACACAAAACATCTGAAGATCTTGAAGACTGTTCGTAGATGATGCGGTTGTCTATGGGGAAACTAGCGACGCCGGAAGACAGTATAGATTTGAAAAATGACCCACAGAAGAGCGATAAACGGTCAGTCTCTAGTAGTTGACCCTGAATGTAAATAAATGTAACATATTGCGTATACATAGGAAAAGAAATTCACAACTATATAACTGCACTATTGATGACTAACTGCCAGAAACAATATATACCATAAAATCGAGGAGTAACTATGTGGAATGGCCACATAAAACAATTGTCATGAAGATAAGATGCCAGACAGCGATCCATAGAAAGAGTCTTAGGGAAATATAGCTCATCCAGGAAAGCAGTAGCTTACTTGGCGCTTGCTCGACCGATTCTCCAGTATTGCTCACCAGTCTGGGAGCCTTATCACGTAGGGGTTTTAGAAAAGGTAGAGAAGATCCAATGAAGAGCGGCACTTTTCTTCACTGGATCGCATCGTTGGTGCGAGAACGTTACTAAGATGCTCAACAAACTCCAAGAGAGGCATTGTGGATCACAGAGAGGTTTACTATTGAAACTTCGAGAGAGTTCTATCAGGGAAGAGTCAAACAACATATTACTTCCTTCCACATACATCTCGCTAAATAGCCACGACGAGAGAATTCGAGAAATTAGAGCTACTACAGACTCTTACCAACAATCAATCTTCCCATGCGCCATTCACGAGTGGAAGAGAGGGCGGGGAGGGGGGACCAGTTAGCGGTAGCGGAAGTATCCTTCGTCACACACCGTCTGGTGGATGGCGGAGTATTGGTGTAAATGTAATGTGCGCCATTTTTCAATCACTAGAGACGTGGCACAGCGCCAACGATGTTCGATAAACTGATGCTAGAAAACAAGCATATATTTTAGCATAATCTTTATAGAATGATACCAGTATTGTGAGGGTACAGAAATTTCGGAGTTTTAGTTTGGGAAATCTCATCATCACATTATTTGATTTAAAATTTCTGGACTCTTGGCATTAAATATGAATGAGTAAACGTCCTGTACTGTAAATTTTGAAGCCATTTGAATAACTATGTATTGGGGATGGTGGCAGAAATCATGAAAAATATCACAATATTTTTTATTTGCTTATTTGAAAGTAAATGTAATTTAGATTATTACCCCAAATTTTTTCTTTGAAATTTGAACTACAAACGGTATAAAAAAGTTAAAACCATAAACAGTGTAATGCACCGTGCCCACTTTTCGAGGTACCCTGTGGAGAAGAAATTCTCTTACTCAGTTTTGCCTGTGAACCTGGGAAATATAGCTTTAGAAGGCTGTGACTTTTTGCATACAAAAGAGCAGTGTTGTATACAAGGCTGTGGAGCAATTTTGTTGTCAAAGCAGTGTGGTATAGAAGACTGTGGAGCTCTGTAAACATGTTTTGTGCTGTTTAGTGGAATTTGAGTGAAGTTTCCTTTATTGTATTATATTTTGTGCAAGGTTGAATATATTGTTCTTTTTTTACAATGCTTAGGCCTGGTAAAATATTTAAAAAATATAGTAAGTCCAATATTTCCAATATAAAGCGAAAGACTGATGTTGAGGTTAGGGTCTGGTCTGTAGGTGCAAACATTAGCTTGTCTCCAAGTGCATCTAACTAAATGTTGGGGAAGGTATTGTGTAGGAAGAAACAAATCGTGACATAAATATAGGTTTCATAATTGTGGATCTGGAATTGGTGGTAGAGGCACTTAGAATAGCCTTCAGGTGCTCTTTTTGTGGGGGAAATGTGAATTTGGTGGATGACGGAATTGGAAAATGTTTGGTCTGCACATTGCACATTTTATGTCAAAACTGTGATGCTGACACACCATTCAAGACATCGAAGGCCAGTAATAGAATGTGCGAAGCCAATATGAGATTTGCATGTGGACTAAGACGTGTAGGGATTGGATGAGATGATGAAAACTTTTTGTGTGGTATTATGAACATGGCTGGTCCTCCACTAAAATTTACTGCAATTAACATTACTCTCCGCAATGCAGTAGCAGAAGCAAGTGAACAGAGCGTGAAAATAGCAGTTCAGCGGGCAATTCAAGAAAATTGTGATGCAACTAACATCAAAGATATAACATTTTCCTGTGACAGTTCCTTGATGAAAACAGGGCATACTTCACTGCTTGGAGTTTCAACAGCCATTAGTGTTGACACTGGAATAGTATTAGACTTACAGGTGATGTCTAAACATTGTTCTGCATGTTTCTTGCCCAAGAAATTTAATGATGCGCGTAAAGAAACAGAATGGCAAGATGCTCACGAAACTGTTTGCGGCAAGAATTATGTAGGCTCCAGTGGTGGGATGAAAGCTGCTGGTATGAAACTCATTTTCCATTGGTAGGATATTGCAGTGCCTGCGTTATTCTGATGACGATGCACTGTGGCGACCACAGCCGTTACGAAATAAGTTAGATGACTACCATTATTCGCAACTGCGAATTCATCTGACGAGTTTTCCATAGGTCTTTTCGAAAGTATTGAGTAATATGCACACAGTACTTATGAGATGGAGACTCTAGTGGTTTCAAGAACGCAGCTGAAAGCATCCCTATGGAAAAGACTGCGCTGTTGAAAAATTTGAGTGCTTAGGCCGTATTCAGAAGAGGCTGAGTGAACGACTCAGAAGACTTGTTGCAGACAGTAAAGCCAACCTACTAGGGAATGGGAAGCCACTGGGAGGTAAAAACAGACTAACAGAGAAGAGAATTGACACCTTCAATTCTATTTTGGTGCTGCAATTAGAAATGATCTCACAGATTTGGATAGTATGAGGGATGCAGTATGGGCCATTTGGTTTCATTACTTGTCGACAGACACTACACCTCAACATGACCTATGTTCTAATAAATGGTGCAAATTTCTGAAAGGCAAGAGAAGTGGGAAAGCTTACAGTCATTAAAATAACCTTCCTTATGAGGTGTCACAGGCTATTAAACCAACTTTTCGATCGCTGGCTTCACCAGAACTGCTAGAAAAATGTCTGCATGACAAAACGAAGAAATCTAATGAAAGTTTCAGTGCTCTTATTTGGAAGAGATGTTGAAAGACTGTGTTTATTTCCAATTTGGTACTGAAGATTTCTGCTTTGGAAGATGCAGTAGCGTTTAATGATAAGGAAATGGCAAGACTTGACATCGTCAGCAATTGGGCTTCACACCTGGAGTCCTCACTGAACAGATACTGCGGATCATTGATGAGCAACGAATTACGAAGGTGGACATTTCAGTAAAGAATAAAGAAAAAATTGCGAGGCAAAGGAGCAGAGGACCTAAAAGAGCTGCAGAGGATGATAGGGAAGAACTGAAATATGGATACGGGCAGTTTTAACTAAAGCAAGAATAAATTTTTTTTGAAACATTTCATTGAAACTTAAAAACGATTTTTCTTCAACTTAAGGTTTTGTCATTTCAGGAACAAATGTATCAGAAACTATTGGATGGATTTCGATGAAATCTGGCACATTTATTCTTTTACACGACAGCAATATTTAAGTGGAACAAAATTTTAATCTCGATGTTATAAACGGTTTTATGATTTAAAATATATGGAAAGTTTGTTCGTAAAAGTGTTCAAATCCAAACTTATAACTTATTTCTAGATACCGATCTTTCTGCGTCTCATTTCGTTACTATATTTCGGGCAACGACGGCCTCATTTGCTGCTTATTTCAGTAGGCTACAGCACTGATGTTACGAACATCTGTTCTGGAATTTTCTAATTACCTGTGACACAGCCAGAACGCCTCATTGGCGAAGAGTCTAGCATACACCCTGTTTTCGTAGGCTAGACATCAATTACAATCAAAAAGTACAACTTTGAATTTTTTTCGATGGTAGTGCTGTACAGCTGTTGAAACACGAAATAAATCTTAAAACCGCCGAAAGTGTTGTATTAAACGCTTTTATGATTTTCGACCAATTTCGATGTTAAATTATCATTGTTAAATTATCATCAGGTCCAAAATTACTATCAACATGGGAGAACTGCTCTTTGACATAAAAATTAAATGCATAACATAAGAGTTCACCTTATCAATCACGATGTACTAAGTTCTAAAACCATGAGGCTCGAAACAATGTGTATTATAAAAGGTTTGGAAGGTTTTAAGATGTCTTTTCTGGAAATTTTACTTCTGATAGTAATAAATCAGGATGCCGAATTTCCGCAGGAGACTTCCTATTTTCCCGGTGGTTGGTCGAATACAGGTCGAGTAAGCGACCCTCCGTTTTCCTTTGTCGGATTCGATCTTTTCCACAGGCGTTGCCGTTAATGGCAGCAACGTCCGTTCGATACGATGAACTTATTTCTGTTCGTATTATGCTGGTTCTTCGGACTGATCCATGTTCTCTGTCAGCACATGATGTCAATGGAGGAGAGTCCTCTCCACAATATTTATTTTGCAGCAGGTAATGACTAAGAGTAGCTTGGAGACAATGTACTACATGAATTTTATTGGTACAGACCCTGGTCTACTGTTCTCCCTACCGATCCGCCGAGGACAAGTAGCTGACCATATTTTCTCGGTTTCTTTTTCTCTTTGCGCCTATATGGCTTGGAGGCCTTAAAATAACTTTTTCGATTAAAAATGCAGAGGCCCTCTAAAAGTTACATCATGGATAACTGAACGAACTCATTTAAGGTCCAATCAACGTGATTGCATACCGCATGCCATAGATCAGTGCCAGAGCAGCAGACTTTCCAGAGGATAACTTCATACATCGAGAAACTGCGTTTTCTCCTCGGTGTGCTGAAAAACTGAGTAGTAAACGGAAAGCCTACTCTGGTTGCAGGCAGCCAGTGTCAAGTAAGGGTACCGGTCGCGTGTACCGGGTCAATAGATAAAGGCGTGGCAGGTGCTAACGACCGGTGTCCCGCAGCTAAATCGCTGCGCGGCGGCTCCGCTGGGCGAGGTGAAAGGGTCTCGGCTAGCCGAAAACTGATTTAGAATGGGCGGACGACCACGGACCACACGTTGGCACCGAACGCCGACCACTCTCTCCCCAGCAGGCGATTCGGCCCCACATACCGCCCGAAGCCTTCCTCCAGCGTTCCTCGTGCACTGCTCGTCAGCTAAATTTGACGATTAACCACCATTGTGTCGCATATTCACCGTCCAACTCAAGAGCGTACTACTTCGTTGTAACCAATGCATCTAAACTCGAAATTTCTTATTGACTACATGGCTTGTTCAAAAGGCGCGGGGCAAAACGATAACTGAAAAATGCAAGTACACTGAAGAGACAATAATCATGCAATAGCGCTGTGCACATATCCAGATGGCAGTAGTACCGTGTACACAAGGTACAAAATGGCAGCGCATTGAAAAAACCGTCATTTGTTCTCACATGGCGTCGGAATGGTAGCTGCAGCTAGACGCACGGGACCTGCACTTCGGAAATCGTTAGTGAATTCAATATTCTGAGATCCACAGTGCCAAGAGTATGCCGAGAATGCCAGATTTCAGGCATTACCCCTCATCATGGACAATGCAGGCCTTCTCTGACTCGTTTGATGCGGCGCGCCACGAACTGCTCTCCTGTGCCAGCCTCTTCATCGCAGAGTAGCACTTGCAACCTACGTCGTTATTTTTCTGGATGTATTAAAGTCTCTGACTTCCTCTAAGTTTTTGCTCTCTACAGCTCCCTCTAGGACCATGGAAGTGATTCCCTCACATCTTAACAGAAGTTCTATCATCCTATCCCGTCTCCTTATCAGTGTTTTCCACATATTTCTTTCCTCTCCGATTCTACATAGAACCTCCTCGTTCCTTACCTTATCAGTCCACCTAATTTTCAACATCCATCTGTAACACCACACCTCAAATGCTTCCATTCTCATAAATTTCTTCCTCAGATTAAGGCCTTTTCCTTTGTCGGATTTCCCTCATAGAGACCTTCCATGTACTCATTGCACCTATCAGCTCTCTTCTCTGCATTTAACAGTGGAATTCGTGTTGCACCTTTAATGTTACCACCCTTGCTTTTAATTTCACCGAACGTTGATTTGACTTTCCCATATTCTGAGACAGTCCTTCCGACAAACTTTTCTTTTTTGATTTTTTCACATTTTCAATGCAGCCGTTTCGTCTTAGCTTCCCTGCACTTCCTGCTCATTTCATTCCTCAGCTACTTGTATTTATGTATTTCTGACCCGGGTTCGATTCCCGGCGGGGTCAGGGATTTTCTCTGCCTCGTGATGGCTGGGTGTTGTGTGATGTCCTTAGGTTAGTTAGGTTTAAGTAGTTCTAAGTTCTAGGGGACTGGTGGCCATAGATGTTAAGTCCCATAGTGCTCAGAGCCATTTGTATTTCTGAATTTCCCTGAACATTTTTGTACTTCCTTCTTCCATCGGTCAACTGAAATAATTCTTCTGTTACCAAAGTTTTCTTCGCAATTACCTTCTTTGTGCCTATGTTTTTCTATTCAATTTCTGTGGTTGCCCTTTTTTGAGATGTCCATTCCTCTTCAGCTGTAGTGCCTACTGAGCTATTCCTTATTGCTGTATCTACAGCCTTCGAGAACTTCAAGCGTACCTCATCTTTCCTTGGTACTTCCGTATTCCACTTCCTTGCATATTGATTCTTCCTGACTAATCTCTTGAATTTCAGCCTACTCTTCATCACTACTACATTTTAATCTGATCTGAGTCTATATTTGCTCCTGGGTGCGCCTTACAATCCAGTACCTGATTTCGGAATCTCTGTCTGACCATGATGTAATCTAAGTGAAATCTTCCCGTAGCACCCGGCCTTTTCCAACTATATCTCCTCCTCTTGTGATGCGTGAACAGACTGTTCACTACTACCAGCCCACATTCTCTTGCAAACGTTTCTTCTACTCCTTCTCTTATAACTGCATTCCAGTCCCCCATGACTTTTAGCTTTTCAACTTCCTTCACATACTTTATTACCCTTTCAGTACCCTCATATATTTTCTCTATCTCTTCACCTTCACCTTGCGACGTCGGCATGTATACCTGAACTATCGTTGTCGGTGTTGGTTTTTTGTCGATCCTGATCAGAACAACCCTATCACTGAGCTGTTCACAGGGACACACTCTCTGCTGACCTTCCTATTTATATCGGATCCTACTCCCGTTATACCACTTTCTGCTGCTGTTGATATTGCCCTATACTCGTCTGACCAGAAACCGTTGTCTACTTTCCATTTCACTTCACTGTACAAGATGCTACTCCAGGCGGGTGTAAAATGAATGTGCGCAACGGAAATACTGAACGCGAAAATGAAGATTTGGCCCTGTTTGACTACCTCCTGAAGCAGATCTTAGGATCTCTTAGTGGTGATTATTCCCTCCTTCTTGCACTTCAACGTATAAATTACAAAATAAACATAAATGAATGATTAAGGGAACTAGTAACTACCAAATGATAAATGCTGTTTCCGCTTATACATTTATTGTAGATTAAAACCCCTTTATATCACAAATGATTATACATCAAAAAGTCTAATCGACATAAAGGGATACAAATGAATTTCCTAACTAATATGATTGATCAATTGCCCAAATCTGCCCCTTTTATGGTCACGCGATGTAATATAAATAACGCGAGACGACTGACATCATCTACGTACCAAACACTAGAAGACACTACTTTCAAAGATGATCGACAGTGGTGTGCAACCTCATTGGAAATAAAATGTATGTGATCACAGCTGTTTAGCTTTATAGGCCTAATAATCCGAAGCAAGTAGCAATATCACCGTATGTACTGCGTCCGGTGCGTGGGAATGATGGTTTTCGTACACATCTGCGGCGATGGAAGGACCCTAGCTACAAAATAAAACTCTTTCAAACACTAGGACGGCAGAAGGCGGTCCTCTGACTATTATTATCTAATACTGTCTTCTCCTTTCTGTGATATACAGACAAGAGACACGAACTCCCAGCCGCAAGGTGGAATTTAGATAACGTCTCTATGTGAGTATAGACAGAAGAAATGCTCTCAATCACTGAACGCTGCGCACTCAACGACGACTCCCAACCCGGAGGCGAAGTCCAGAATCGTGTAAGTTTGCAACAGTACAGGGCCTAACTGTTCTAACTATAAAATCTCCTGAGAGCAAAGACAGAAAGTCTGTCTGTACCAACAAAACCTGATACTGAGCGACTGTCAAACCGGAGCGCTCAAAATCGAAGGCCTATTCTCTCCATCGCTGGCTTCCCTTCAAAACTCGCCTCCCTTCCATCGTAATTGCATAAGGCGAATCATCTTCTCGAAACCACGGAATATTCTCCCTCTCTACAGATTCTTCCGAACACCGATCAACCATATTTTAGTCTTTTGTCGTCCAGCGCGGGAAGTTTGCTAGGAAATACCTTTACTCATACAATGGTAGGCTTCTCAGAGTAAAAATCCTCGGAAATAACCCAGCCTGCGACTTCCGAGGTAACGCTTCCTCTTTCCTCTCTGCTGCGTCCAAGATTTTCAGAGTTTCCGAAGTATTATCCGGTTATCCTTCCGGCCCCATTACAACACCGGGCAGCCGCCGCTGTATTGTGCTTCCGTGCACAGGTGCCCAGACCGTCCGTCTTGGCACTTCCTGTGTGAAGCAGAATCTGTGCGGGCTTTTCAACCCAGGGCTTGAGGTATACCTCCCGTTTCATTTCCACTGGCATTCCAACCTCTGCTAGTATAGGCAATCATTCATTAAGGCGTTTTGATAATAAAGACACTCCGTCACCTTTCATGCAATAAGCGTTAACAACTATTTACAAGGTGTATGTGACAACGTCAGTCTTCTTTAAATATTCGTATATACGATATACAACCTATTGGTTGTGGTTGTAAATCACGGGAAGTGTGGAGAAGAGTGCTTATAAGGTGCGAAATTATTGCCACCTTTCAACTGACCCCTAGTATATCTAGACTGAGCCTTTGCATTTCCCTTTTCAGATTTTCTAGCTGCTCTACCACGTTCAAGCTTGTGGCACTCAACGCCGCACCTCGTAGAACGTTATCTTTTCGTTGGTTATTCAATCATTTTCTCATTGTCACCTCCCGTTTGGAAGTCTCCTCCTGGAGATTTTAATGAGGAAGAATTCCGGAGAGATCATCATTACACTTTTTCAGTTACAGGTCTCACGTCCTGAGGATACACGTTATGTGTCTTTAATGCAGCGGCTTCCATTGCCTTTTGCATCCTAACGCTGTTGCTCATTGCTGATTCCTCCGCCTTAGGGGCAGTTTCCCACCTCAGGGAAAAGAAATTCCGCTGAACCTCTGCCCGCTCCTATACTCTCTTGGACAAAGCTGTTGGCAAAATAAGGGTGACTACTTGTGCCGAAGTCTTCGGCTATCAGTGCTGCTTATTAATGAAAATTTTAAACGATGGGGATTTTGAATTCGGGACCGAGACCGTTAAGATTACAAATCAAAGACGCTACCAATGGAACACGGGTGAAAAGCTTTGTCTTACTTAACCAGAACAGTGGCATTGGCGTAGAATTGTCGGTGCTAAAAGGCAACCGACACTAAGTGAAATAACCGCAGAAATCAGTGTGGGACGCACGACGAACGCATCCGTCAGGACAGTGCGACGAAATTTCGCGTTAATTTGCTATGACGGCAGACTACCGACGCGAATGCGTTTGCTAACAGCACTACATCGCCTGCAGCGCCTATCCTGGGTTCGTGACCATATCGGTTGGGTCCTAGATGACTCGAAAACCGTGGGCAACTTATACGAGTCCAGATTTCAGTTTGTAAGTGCTGTTGGCAGGTTTAAAGTGTGGCGCTGACCGAACATAGGCATTGACTCACACTGTCAGCAACGCACCGTTCAAGCTGGCGGTGGCTCCGTAGTGGTGAGCTATGTTTACGTGGAACTGATTACTGACTGGAAGTGGTTCGGCTACTTGGAGGCCACTTACGGTCATTCATGGACTCCATGTTTCCTAACAACGCAGGAATTTTTATGGATTGCCGTGCACCATATAATCGGGCCACAATTGTTCGCGATTGGTTTTAGGAACATTCTGTACAATTCCAGCGAATGATTTGGCCCCCAAATCACCCGATATGAATCCCATCGAACATGTATGGGACATAATTTAGAGGTCAGTTCTTGGACAGACTCCCGCACCGACAATAAATTCACAATTATGGACGGCTATAGAGGCAGCTTGGCTCAGTATTAGTGTAAGGGTCTTCCAACGACTTGAGTCCATGTCACGTCGAGCTGCGGCGCTACACGGGGCAAAAGGTCAGGCTCGGTATTAGGAGGTATCCCATGACTTTTGTCACCTCGGTGTACAAGGTACATCTAAAATAACGGCCCATACTTCTTGTTTTTCATCGAATGAAATAGCGCAGTGGTAGGGCTCGCATTAGAAAAGATGATGATTAAAATACCCGTCCAGCCATCCAAGTTTGCAATGGTTTTCCTTAACCGTGACAAAGAACGTTGCCAATTTCGCTTTCCTTCTCTCTCTCTCTCTCGTTCGCTCTCTCTCTCTCTCTCTCTCTCTCTCTCTCTCTCTCGCATTCCCTAATGACTTCGTCATCGACGATATGCCAGACTTGAACTTCCTTGCTTCCTTCTTCTTCCTCCCCTTCTTCCTTCTTCTTTAGGCGTTACTCAATTATTACTGAATATAGGCTTCTTTCTATTTAGCCGATTCTTTGCCATCAGGTATCACCGTTTATACCATTGGTCTCTTTCAAGTAACCAAGGCCACCTCTTCTGGTATGCCAATGAACCACCTAATGGCTCAATAGAATGTAGGCTATGCCTCGCTATGTGGTCAGCTCATTGTCATTTAAATCCGACACAGTTCTCGCTGATGTCTACTATCCGTGTTTTTCTTCAGCTCGCCTCGCATTTGGGAGTACAACGGCTCAAATACGCGTCCGATCATCCTCATTTACGTTCTCCGCTATTTCCTTAAATCGCTGAAGACGAATGCCGAGACGCCTCCTTTGAAAGGGCGTAGTCGACGTCCACCCCCATCCTTCCTTAATCCGAGCTTGTGCTTCGTCTGTAATGACCTCGTTGTCGAAGGGAGGTTAAACACTAATCTTCCTTCTCTTTTTCTATTCATCTTTGTATCTATCTTGCCTCTGGACCTGGCGCATGTCAAAACAAGTAAAACTGTCATAAATCTGATGACTGGCTTGAACACCACAGTGTTTTAATTGTCATGATTTTGTTGGAAGTGGCACGTTATTTCCTTTTATATTTGAATTGACTCCCCAGCCATTTCTACGGGATCATACAGTTTAACGTGCGTTCTGATTCACAGTGCAACACGCCATTTTTCACATCAAAAAAAAAAATTCCAGGTGTGAAAGAAGTGATAAGTAACAGATAAAAATCATAGGATTGACCAGGAATCGAACCAAAGGTTTCTTTTGTTTATAGTGTGGCACTTTACCACTTTTTTCTCCAATTTGGGGTATGCTGGAGGGGGTCAGGGGTAGAGTGGACAGGGGTTGCAAACCAAGGCGTGGGCGTGGCCACGGTGTCCCCGATGCTACTTGATGAAAAGGGAGAGGCCGGGGGGGAGGGGGGGGGGGGACGGAGTATGTGGCAAACCAAAAACAAAAACATCTATAATAATTTACATCCAAAGAGCAACAACTGTATTATATTTACTTTTTCTTTTATTTTTCATTTTTACATATACTTGAAGAACCAAAGACTTTGGTACTCCGTGCAGAGGAGTAAATGACGCTTCTAGCCTGTGATGCATATTGAGAAGAAAAATGAAAAGCGAAATTGTAACAGAAGTGACACATCATCGGATGTGACGGCGGGTCACCCGGTGTGTCTTCTCGTACCAGCCAGTATATGATCAGCCATATCAACTTCTCTCGCCACGGACGTTCCAGCAACTCGGAGGATGATGCAAGACACTCCATAGTTAATTTAAAAATAATTGACTTTCATGCGCATGGCGAAAGTGAGTTCGCTAATGACCTCAGCGCTGAGTGCCCGTAAGCTCCAAAAATGGCGTGGTGCTGCTCATCGAGATAACACCAGAAACTAAGAACGTGTTTGGGGTCGTCACGGTACAGATATTTCACGGCTTGACAACGGATCCATAAGACTGCATTCATCCGAGCTCTGGGTAGAGCGTTTCACACGATACCAAAATCATGCGTGTGTCAATATGGAGTGACGTTGCATGTAGGATGTACCCTAAAATGTGGCAAACAAGGTACCACACATGTCCCGCATCCCCACAGCTGAGACGACGTTCGTCAGTATCTACCTCATGGCATGTCAGTCCAGTGGGTGAATCCACCAGGTGGTTATAAAGGCGTTCGTGTGTCGCGTACTTCCACAACCACCAACCATGTGGCTTGAACATGAGTCAAATAAGGGGTGGTGTACCATTTTCCATATCAGTCTCCACCACGTCTTCGGACATTTGGATTCGATCAAATTAGGCCAGCGGTACCAATAAAGCTCACCATAGAGGCGTTTCGTCGTCGCCGAACGTGGGATCGGGGTCAACTGGCGTGGTACCTTTGGTCAAAAAAGAATCGTCTGAGGTAACTGAAGGGAATGAAGAAGTCTCTTAACATAAAACAGTTTATAATGTTGCTGAGCAATAATTTTTAATTGAACACACCACCTTTTGACTGTATTGTTTAATTACGACACAGGTTTCACCCTTTTATGCCATTTCCAAGCGATTTAGTTTATGTCATTAACATATATTGCAGGACATGAAGCTCAAAATTGCCCCTAAAATAAGAGAAATATTGGCTCCCCATGAAATGCCAGATATGAAATCACAATCTTGTAAAAAGATTAGTAAATAATAGTAGGAGCACATCATATTTAATTTAAAAAAAGGTTTACTACGTTAGATAAAAGATGAACATATCTCGTTGAGTCGTAATGACAGTGAAATCTCTTAACATAATCAGTGTCGAGAGTGGCCAGTTCCAGTGTCATCAGTAACGAGCTCCTAAGCCTCCATGGGCTTTAGGTGGGTGCAAATGTATAAAGCCATCACCCTGTCATGGATTCGAACTGAAACGCATTGTCATAGAAACACTTATAGAAAACAACAACACAACCAATCAAGTAAACAAATGTCTGAGTCTCCCTTTGTGCTTGGGCAGAGTGAGGGAGTTGTATCTATTTTTAAACAACATACCTTTGCTGATAAAGAAGCTGTAAGCAACAATAATGCTATGAGCCATTGTGTGCATGATGCAGCATGCATGGAGCAGACCTGGTATAGCATGGACTTCCTAGGAAAGTTTGGTCAGTGGAGACTGCGTGGCAGACTGCATACCGTATACTGTAATCGACAGTCTTTGTACGACATGTGGAAGCCACAATGCTAACTACACATTGACATAACGTGCTCGATGTATGATGCTGAGACCCATAAGAGTTGGTCCATGTCTGTTGATTGTCGGTGGTAAAGTCCAGTTCTAGATATGTGTCGGTAAGCTGAATGGGGGCAACACACTCCCATGACAAACTCGACTACATAGGCAGCGCGAGAGACTTGTCGATGTTGAGTTCGAGAGAGGACAAGTTACTCTCCCACCTACTTTTCGTTTATGGAAAATTCGTAAAGATTTTGTTACAAGCTGACACACCTTGAGTGAGACTCTAGAAAGTTAACGGCCTGAGCACACGTTGATGGAGCATGGTAGGGTACCAAAATCATGAGGTATTTTTATGTTTCTTAGCTCATAGAAGTGGCATGATTGGAGTGGAAAGCAATTGGCAACGAGCCAATCCCTCAGTAAATCTTGCCAGACAGGTCCACAGCTCTACACGACAGACAGAGCAGCCCCACATTGAGACAGGTCTCCACCATAACAATGCCACGATACCTTCATTGGCGCCAGCCAAAGGCTAGGCTCAGGACGATGGACTGAAGGGATGCATCTACACAGTGGAGTCATAAACTGGGCATTGTGTGCAGAGCCACGCATAATAAAAATTCACAAGTTTTCACGATCGTCAATACTGCAGATAGGCCTGTGACCCACTTCCATCGGCCACGTCGGTTGTATAAGAAACTCTGGCATCTGAGAAACGTTACGAGAAAGAATATTTATTACACCTCATAGCTAAGACTAACAAGATCCAAGGATCATGCGATTTAGATGCAGATCTATAAGATTGTATTTGTTTGCTTGTTCCTATGGGAAGTGACACGACTTTGGAGAAAAACTTCTTCCCCCTCGAAGAAAACTTTAAAAAAAGCCAGTAATTGGCGGTTTCCTTTTTTTCCAGAGAGGCAGGTTTCGTAACTCTTGCCCTGACTCCACATGAATTAGTGCCGTCGTGTGGGAGGGGAGATTTAGTGCCTCTAGAGCCCTATGATTGGCTCAAGACGGCGTGAAGTCGGTGTCGTTCATGCACTTTGCGAGAAAACGGATTTTCTTTATTTCTGAAGAGGTGCGAAGAATTCAGAAGCTGGACTTCGGTGTGGTAAGGGACTTCTGGTCGATGCTCTGGAATGTGTGGTTCGTGCTTGGGACCTGTCCTGAGACTGACTTCACTTGCAAGTAGTTAGACTGGGGAGTCTGTGGTGAAGTTCTTACTGTACCGACAGTGTGACTTAAAACGTCTCGGACTACTCATTTGCCAAGGGCACACTTATTCGTTTTTGGTTTACCAGTCTTGACGTTTGGTATCCTTGTGTGCTCTGTCGTATAACTGGTCCTTGGTATGACCAGCGAACGGCTGTGTTACACACTGGGCTCTTCTAGAGAGTAAATTGTGATCCATCTGCCTTGTCGCTAGACCGTGAGATTTTGGCATTTCTTTCGTGGCCGCGATCGATTCACAGGTGCCGCCTTATGTCTCGCTTCCGCCGTACACATCTGCCAGCTGCAAGTTACATCGCCACACAAAGCAAACAGGGTAACGTAGTGCTGCTCCAGGATTGTCAGGGCGTACACATCTCAATCGCCACTTGCTCTCAGCTACACGTATATAGAGAAACTTCTGTAGTTTGAATAATCAAAGTCTGCTCAGCGTCAGATCAATTCGGATTGCATTACCCACATTTTTAGGGCCAGAGTAATTGACTCACTTCTGCCACCCAGGATCCTAGTCCATTGTGGTCTTAAACCACCGGTTAGTTGTTTACAGTATTCAATCAGTAACTTGTTTAGCATAATTTATGTCTGTCGCTGTTTTGGGAAAATAAAAAATGGTTCAAATGGCTCTGAGCACTATGGGACTTAACATCTGTGGTCATCTGTCCCCTAGAATTAAGAACTACTTAAACCTAACTAACCTAAGGACATCACACACACCCATGCCCGAGGCAGGATTCGAACCTGCGACCGTAGCGGTCACACGGTTCCAGACTGAAACGCCTAGAACCGCACGGTCACACCGGCGACTAGGGAAAATAAATTTTGTTTGTAATCTAAATTTTGCATACATTCCCAATCATTTTGTATAGTCCCCACAGGGAAAACTTTCATTGTAGTATATCCTGCCAGGATGTCGGATTAATAGCACCTTCCGTGACCGTCAGGTCGCGATGCCTAGCGTAGTCATTCAATTTGACGTCCCTTGCGCAGGATTTTGAATTGATGGCACCTTCTGTGACCGTCAGATGGTAGATAGTGTTGCATAGTGAAGTTTCTGTTCCCCATGTTTAATGTGGTGCACTAGGCAGAATAGATTCGCGTTGCTGGCGCCTGGACATAGTACTAATATTTAATTATTGTATCTGTGTATTTTCATGTTGTGGTTGTGACTTCTGTGTCAGTTGACTGTTTCGGACGGCGAACGAAGTTGTGTTGATTTGTTAGGATTGAGATTTTCGTTTGTGAGTATTGACAAGCATGCTGTTATTTGAATTCGTTGTCAGGAACTAGGAATCAGAAGCTCAAGGGAGAGTAATTAAGAGCAGAATCTGTGTGGCATAGGAATGTGTAATTTTTAAATTCGTTTGGATCAAAATTAGATTGCATACTTACAAGAAGCAAGGCACGTTTGCTGCAGAGTAGCAGAAGTAATGATGTTTTGTTAACCATGGATCCACGTCAGATTATTGGCGGTGACTAGGCAGATTTTACACGGGATTCTCAGGCAAATACAGTTGCAAACCGGGCAGAATTGTCGGACGTAGAACCTGCAGAGTATGACGACATGTCTAAGTCAGGAGACGAAAGTGAACAGGAGACCGCGGCAGAACGAAATGTAGGCGTTGCTGGTACGAGACAAGCCATCAGTGAAACTGGCAGGCCAGAATTACGAACGAAACGTCACAGAAGGTTGGGCTGTCGTTCATCTAGTCCTGACGGATTTAGCGGTGGATCTCAGTTTGAGGCTCTCATACATTTCACGCAAGATGCAGAGAAAAGAGACGAGAGGGAGAGGAGGAAAGACACAAATTAGTCATAAGAACGGTCACAGACGGTATAGATGAAGTAAAGAAAGAGATCGTAAGAATACAATAAGAGCTAGAGAATGTCAAGAAAACGACAGCAGAAACGGGTGATGTCGCGGACCAGCTGAAGCACGACGCCAAAACAGCGCGATTAGTAGCGCACGTAGCACGAAAGGACTCATCAGTGGCCAAAGAACAAGTTAAACTGGCAAGAACTGAGGTGTGTAGGACAAAAAACTCACTTGCAACTCTCCAAACGCAAGGCCAAAAAATAGTTCAAGAAATTCAGGAAAAAATGAGTGAGGCTGCGAAGCGAATCGAAGATAGAAATCAAACGGGCCAAAATCTCTGAAGTTAAAGATCAACAGACCCGAGTTGCCCCGCGACGAAACGAGTTGGCAAAAGACGTTCGGCAGGCACATGAGCGGGTCGCGCAATTGCAAACACAATCTCGTCCGATATAACGCCATCGAGAGCATCACAGAAGTGAAGAAAATCTTTTGCGACTCTCCGAAATGCTATATGAGGACACACACCCCGTACATGGACGAATGCAGCAGGAATATGTACCCGCCGCTGCGGAACGCGTAACAGAAAATGCTCCGTCGGTAACAAATGGTTCAAAAGGCTCTGAGCGCTATGGGACTCAACTGCTGTGGTCATTAGTCCCCTAGAACTTAGAACTACTTAAACCTAACTAACCTAAGGACATCACACACATCCATGCCCGAGGCAGGATTCGAACCTGCGACCGTAGCAGTCGCACGGTTCCGGACTGCGCGCCTAGAACCGCGAGACCACCGCGGCCGGCCGTCGGTAACACGCAGCTTGTTAGAGACAGAGCCGGAAAACAATTGTACACGTCTACGGAGGTCAGAAACGTTATTACGTGAATTTGACAACACTAGGGGATACCATAACAGTGCACAAGGATCTTTTGGGCACGGATACATGGAATCAACCGCTGCAGGCGAGAGGGAAAATTCGTACGGCGGATACGTCGAACCTTTCGACCACAAACTTTTGACCATCCAGAATTTTCAAGTCTACAAGGAGGCAAAAAACGCATTACATGCAAAGACCTGGATGGCACAGTACGATCACGTGCTACCAGAATCATGACCACTGAAGTACAAGCTCCAGTTTAACTGTAGTTTCTTGGAAGGGTCGATTAGCCGGCCGATCTGGCCGAGCGGTTCTAGGCGCTTCAATCTGGAACCGCGCGATCCCTACGGTAGCAGGTTCGAATCCTGCCTCGGGCGTGGGTGTGTGTGATGTCCTTAGGTTAGTTAGGTTTAAATAGTTCTAAGCTCTAGGGGACTGATGACCTCAGATGTTAAGTCCCATAGTGCTCAGAACCATTTGAACCATTCTGAAGGGTCGATTGCAGAACACAGGCGCGGAGTTGCGGCGATTTGTCGCTCCTACCAAGAATTTAAGGATACATTCCTTAGCACAGACTGGTCGCAAGACACAAAGGAGAGGCTGAAGCAGGAGATCATGTTAGGAAACGACTTCGACGCGTCAGGGATCCAAAGTCCTGTCAAATTCTTCGAATTCCTGGCCAAGAAGAACCGATTCTTGGACCAACCGTATAGTCCAAAAGAAACTATCAAGCACTGCTACACTAAATTACCTTTATGTTACGTTCTTATTTTGGCCAGCTCGTCGATGCATGAAGTAGCCAGATCTGAGGGACATTCGGATGTGACAGTTACCCTTTCCTAGACTGCATACTCGTCGTCAAGCTTCTGGTCGGCCATGTCTGACCTCCACAAGGGAGGATCTCCGTATTGTGAATCAACCACATCATAGCCACTTCATTTGAGAACAATAAATGGAGCCCCAGCAACATTCTGTGGCATCCCACACCATTAGTGTGAGAGTAGCTGCGGTCCCACACATAGGTTACCTTTAAGACCTCAGCACAGACCGCTGCATTTTGAGTGGTTCCATGACTGGGAACCATACACTGCTGATGAATGGCATCGCTCTGTGTCCAGCGATTAATCTGTGTTCTGCAGTACCCCAGATGACCATCATAGGCAAGTATGGGCGCCATGGGTGAGGTTCCATGGTGTTACTGTTGGCGTCGAGGTGTGGAGTTCTGTCGGATATGACTTTACGTTACGGCTGGCTCACAGAGCACAACCACACGTCACTAATGTCCTGTTACCTCTCATGTGAGAGTATTCTGCTGGAACTTTTCAACACAGCAACGCTCGCCCACACAAGGTACGTGTCTCTCTGAATTATCTGCACATTCCTGAGATACTCCTGCGGCCATCAACTTTTCCCATAGAACATGCGTGGGACCAGCTCGGACATAAAATCCGTCCCAGTGTCAGTATCCAGTATATCAAGGACCAATTGCACAGCATTTGTGTATCACCTAGTCTCAGGAGAGGCTACAATAGCTTTTAGCAATGAGTCTTTCCGTGTATCCAGCACAGAGAGGGCTGCAACGTCGTACCAATCAGATTAGATTAGATTAGATTCAGTTTCCATTCCATAGACCCAAAAACTGTGATGATTTCCGTGGGTGGGGAACATGTCAGAAAGTATAACATAAAAACATAAAACATTTGAATATAAAACTTACCATCCTGATCAATTGCCAAGACACTGTCGAAATAGGTGAATACAATGCGCTAAACAGGAATTGCTAAATCAAATATCAAAAACAGTTTTGCATCACCTCGGTTCCGAGAGTTCCAGAATCTGTACACAAAATTTGGAATAGAGATCAACATAAACATCATTTCCTACCTTTTTATTGCTCACGAAAACCACAAATTGCATGTTGTACCTTCAGACCTTCAGAGGTGGTGGTCCAGGCTGTTGTACACTCCGGTACCTCTAATACCCAGTAGCACGTCCGCTTGCATTGACGCATGCCTGTATTCGGCGTGGCATACTATCCACGAGTGCATCAAGGCACTGTTGGTCCAGATTGTACCACTCCTCAACGGCGATTCGGCGTAGATCCCTCAGAGTAATTGGTGGGTCACGTCGCCCATAAACAGCCTTTTTCAATCTATCCCAGGCATTTTCGATAGGGTTCGTGTCTGAAGAACATGCTGGCCACTCTAGTCGAGCCGTGTCGTTATTCTGAACGAAGTCATTCGCAAGATGTGCACAATGGGGGGCGCGAATTGTCGTTCGTGAAGCAATATGCGGCTGATATGGTTGCACTATCGGTCGGAGGATGGCATTCACGTAGCGTTCAGCCATTACGGCTTCCTCCATGACCAGCAGCGATGTACGTCGGCCCCACATAATGCCACCCCAAAACAGCAGGGAACCTCCACCTGCTGCACTCGCTGGACAGTGTGTCTAAGGCGCCCAGCCTGACCGAATTGTCTCCAAACACGTTTCCGACGATTGTCTGGTTGAAGGCATATGCGACACTCATCGGTGAAGCGAACGTGATGTCAATCCTGTGTGGTCCATTCGGCATATTGTTGGGCCCATCTGTACCGCGTTGCATGGATCTCGCATCATACAGCATATTGCGCACAGTTTGAGTCGTAACGCGACGTCCTGCCGCTGCCCGAAAAGTTTTATTCAACATGTTGACGTTGTTGTCAGGGTTCCTCCGAGTCATAATCCGTAGGTAGCGGTCATCAACTGCAGTGGTACCCTTGGGCGGCCTGAGTAAGGCGTGTCACCGATAGTTCCTGTCTGTTTCTCCTCCATGTCCGAACAACATCGCTTTGGTTCACTCAGAGGCCCCTGAACAGTCCTTCAATGCGGACACGATCGGACCGCGGTATTGAACGTCTAGGCATGGATGAACTACAGACAGCACTAGCCGTGGACCTCCTTCCTGGTGGAATGACTGGAACTGATCGCCTGTCGGACTCCCTCCGTCTAATAGGCGCTGCTCATGCATGGTTTTTTGCGTCTTCGGGCGGGTTTAGTGACATCTCTGAACAGTCAAAGGGACTGTGTCTATGAAATAATATTTACAGTCAGCGTCTATCTTAAGTAGTTTTGGAAACCAGGGTGATGCAAAACTTTTTTTGATATGTCTATTTACAGAATTAACACGCTGTCAGAATGAAACATTGTTATGCAGTATTAATAAATTTATCGTACACAAAATACCTAATCTTGACTGTTGTGACAAAGTGCTGTCAAAACTGAAATCTAACAGACATTTTTACCTACGTTGACTTAAGTCCCTGTTAAGATATTCATCTATAAAGTAGGAGTTGCCTATCAAAAAATCTTTCAAACTATTTAAACCGTGCTTTATCTGAAACCAAGTTTTTAATGGTTGCTGGCAAATTATTGAACATGTGTTACTGAACATTGGATCCCTTTTTGGACCAAGATAAGTGATGTTAGGTCTTTATGTATATTGTTCTTATTCGAAGTATTGATACTATGTATTGAACTATTGGTTGCAAATAGAGATGTATTATTTGCAAAAAATTTCATTAAGGAATAAATATACTGGGAAACAGTGGTTAGAATACGAAGTTCCTTGAACAGGTTTCTACATAACGTTCTTGAATTTACACCACAAATGATTCTTATCCCACGCTTTTGCTCAGTTTGATGAGTTCCCCAGTATATAATCCCATATGACAAAATAGAATGAAAGTAAGCAAAGTATGCAAGTTTTTTTTATACTTATTCCTCGTACATCTGACATGATTCTCACTGTAAATGCAGACTTGTTTAGGCGCTTAAGCAATTCTGTGGTATGCCCTTCCCAACTGGATTTCTTGTGGAGTTGTAATCCCAGAAAGTTAACACTACCAACCTCTTCGATCTGCATGGGTTCATATGTTATTCACATGCTGGAAGGAAATTTTTTACAGGTTCTGAACTGCATGTAATTGGTCTCCTCAAAGTTTAATTTGCTTTAAACCACCCATTGTCAGTGAAAATTTGATTAGCAGCTATTTCTAAATCTGTACTTGACTTGCTACATGTTGCAGTGTTTGTATCATCTGCAAACAAACAAACTTAGCATCTGGCAATGTAACAGACGAGGTCATTAACGTACACAAGAAAAAGCAATGGAGCCAAGATGGAACCTTGAGGAACACCATATGTAATTAATTCCCAGTCAGATGAAGACTGACTGCTTACTGCACAGATATTTCGCAACGACACCCTTTGTTTCCTGGTAGGTAGATAAGGCTCAAGCCATTTCGTAGCATTGCTGGTGACACCATCATATTCTAATTTACTTAAGAGAATGCTGTGGTTCACACAGTCAATGGCTTTTGACTGGCCACAGAAAATGCCAGTAGCCTCTAATTTATTATTTAATGAATTAAGGACATTCTCACTGTAAATGTAAATAGCTTTCCCTACGTCAGAACCCTTAAGAAATCCAAACTGTAACTTATTTGCAGTCAGATGCTTAAGGAGATGCTTGAACATAACCTTTTCAAATATTTTTGAGAAATATGGCAAAAGTGAAACTGGTTGATAGTTTGATTATATCTCTTTATCCCCCTTCATGTAAAGAAGCTTAACTTCAGCATATTTTAGCCAGTCTGGAAATGTTCCGCTTATATAGAACTCAAGTCGCATGAGCACTCTTTTATTAACTTCGTTGATATGTTATCATACCGACTCAAATACTTAGATTTTACGGATTTTATGATGAGTGCTACTTCTTTGGGAGCCGTGAATGTCTTTTCCATTTTACTGAAGTCATTTTTAAAGACTGGTCTCAAATACTCCATTGCACTGCTCACCGAACCTGATAACCCCAAGCTGTCACTAACAGAAATGAAGTACATGTTTAAGAGATTTGCAACACTATATGCACTTGTTACCAAAGTCTCATTTATTTTTAGAGTTACCTGTTCCTCTTCCTTTTTAGCCCCACCTGTCTCTGTCTTCATTATATCCCATTAAGTTTTTATTTTGTTGCCTGATGTAATTATCTTTTTCTCATAATAAAGCTGCTTCGATTTCTGGCAGGGTTCTTGTTAAGTTTGACTCGCTTTTGTAATTTCTGTAATAACATTCCCTCTCTACCCATAAAGTTTCATGTAGTTTAATTGCTCCCTTCTGGGCGGATCACTTTTTTGTCGCAGAATGTCTTCAGGATAAGTTTAAGGATTAACAGAGCAAGAATGATGATTATGAAGAGTAAGTAGTTGGAAGAGTATTAAAGACTTGCTTAATATCGAAACTGAGACCGAAATGTTAATGGAAGAAGCGAAATAATTCTCCTATATAGGATTTGAAATTACACAGGAAGGTATAAGAGGCCGACTGTCACAGAGAAGAAAGTTTCCTTAAGTAAAAGGGCTCTATTCATGTCCGATATTTAACTGTGGAAGACATTTCTAAAACTGTATGTCGGCAGCACAGCCCTGTACGGATGTGAAACGTGGACAATAGGAAAGCAGGGAACATCTTCACTGTGAGATGTATGGCGAATGATTCGCACAATGTAAAACAATCTTTATACACGTTCTATTATTAAACTACCAATTACGAGTTTTCTTTGAAGAATAATTAGTAGCACTGGTGGTGATAGTAGTAGTAGTAGTAGTAGTAGTAGTAGTGCTGTACATCATAGAGCTCTTTTAGAGCATATTGGATACCCCATTGTATCACAATTTAAGAACAAAAAAAAAACATAATTTATACAGAAAGGATGTACAAATTTAAGATCTAGTGCTACAAGAATGGGACAGGTAGTCGACTGTGGCCTGGATGTGGGAACCGTCCCGACATGTGCCAGAAATAACGTAGGGAAACCACGGAAGACCTATATCAAGTTGGCCAAATAAAGAATGGAGCATCCACGCCCAGGATACAAGAGCCAGTCTGTTAACAACACGATTATCTCATTCGGTTGACCCCTAGTGTAATACAGTTTTGTAAAGTAATTATTTAATAATATGAATGACTGATTAGTGCTACTCTCTTCATTTATTTTTGTCCCCCAGTCACTGCGCACACTGCAAGCAATATACATATAATATTTCATGATGTAACACCACATACGTTATCATCTGACGTCAGGGCCACAGCGATTATGTTTGGGTCTCATTTTGTGTGTTTCAGATTTGCTGGCGTACAGACTGAGCCAACGTCATTAATGAGTGAGATGTTGAACTCAGAAAGAGAATAGGGTGCTATTATTATACACTGCAGAGCTCTGGGAGTAAGGCTTCCCAGCAATGCAAAAACGAGAAAAGAAAAAAGAAGAAAATGTGGTGTGAAATGATAATCTTTTACCAGCGTTATTATTATTTATTTATGTTACTTTGTTACTAATCTCTACTGCGTGTTATCTAAGTATACCTTCACAGGGACTTTTTTACTGCCTTTCTAAATTCGTTTTTGTTAATCTCCTTAATTCCCTGAGGCAAATTATTGTACAGTTTGATTTAGTTGTAGAAAAATTTGTTTTTAGTTTTATATTTATTCTTTCTTGGTAAATGTACGGTAGGTATAGATGTTGCTCTACTGCCATCGACATAGCCGTTGATGCACTAATTATGAGTGTTAATTCTGATGTGCACAAGCGATTGGTAAACGTACTCAAATGACGTGTTTTGAATAAATCTTCACAATGAGCCGGACTACTAATTTTCATTATTATTCTTATGCCCTTTTTCTGTAGTTTAAAAAATATGTCCATATTTCGTGCATTTGCCCTCCAAAAAGATTCCATAGATAAGAATTCAGCGTGCATATAAATGGTATGCAACCAAAACGCTAACAATTACACACTGCTGATAGACTCTAAGGGCATAACTCGCTGATGACATTCTGTTTGAGAATATCTCTTTGCCTTCACACTGAGAATCAGTATTCGTTCCTAGAAATTTTGCTTGCCACACATTATACTGTATAGATTTTCCATCTATATTTAACCAAACAAGATGATTTCCTCTCTTCAAACAGATATTCTTGGGCTATCTTTCCTATCTTCAGAGTCACTTTATTGCTGACTGATCCACTGTAAACTTCGTTGAGAGTTTCATATGCTGTCTAGGCAAGATAGTCTCTTGTTTCCTCATAATTATAATCTGTCATCATCAAACAGATTTTCCACTTGAGTAACATTATTGGGCAAATCATTGTCGCACGTACGTCAGGAGCAATATTGGTACCAGTATGTTACCCTGAGCAACTGTAATGTATTTGAAGGGAAGGGAACGATGAGTAGGAGGAGAAAGACAAGAAACGAAATAGTTTTCTTATTAGATGCGTAATGCTAGTTCACTAAAGGGTTGCCACCTAAGTATTCTAAACGAACGCAAATGAACGTCTGGCCCCTAGCAGTCCATGGAATAGCGGGGACGCCCACGATGCAGCAGCAGTGGGAATTAACATGTCCACGCAAATCGCTTATTGTCTTAGCTTAAGGCATCAGCATAGCGGCGCAGCGACAACTGAATGCTAAACGCCTGAAAATGCGCGCTGGGGATGTCGTTAATCCTCCCAATCTCCAGAAGGGCGGGGCTGACCTGTGGCTCTTACAACGAGCTTTATGGCTTCTGTACACGTCGACCGCTTGTTACTCGTGACAGCGGAGCGCCGTTTGCGTTTCGGTGATACACAGGTTATATATTGGAGAGTTAGCAATGCTCAACGAATGAATGCTTCGTTAAAAGATGACTACATTATTTGAAACATAAAGCACAAACAAGTTTCTCGAAACTATTTATTAAAATTTTTACAGCTGTTTAGAAATCATTTGTAGTTTTGGGTATAACCTCCAACATTTTTACGTTACAGTTTTCAGACTTTAAGAATGGTTACAGATTTACCTCTTGTGATGCGGCGATCGTAGAGTAACCGTGCAGGTTTACGAAGGCGCTGATATATAAAATAAACCTTCCTAGTTTCTAGGTTTTCATCATTGAGATTGTAGTGTTTACCGAAGAGAACAGAGTAGATGATACAATATTATAAAGCTACAGATTTTGTTTTACGTATGTGGTAAGTGGTTGGTGTTGGAATTGGAAAACAGCGATACATGTTTGATGGGAGCTATGTTAGCACTAATACTAAAACTGCAATAGTCTGAGAGTTAGCTAAAACAGCTCCGAGTTCTGACGAGTTGTAAATCCTGTGAAGGATATTCCCTCTAATCCATAGTATTTCCAAGAACTTCCAGGTGGTATGCCTGGTCAGGAAACTCAATAATTCTACCATCTATAGATGAACGGGATGAATAGAGCAGTTGTAAATGATGACCTTTACTTTGAAACTAGGTAGAGACATATAAAAAGAAATTCACCATTTTGAAGTTTTCACTTTCTCTCGGCGTCAGATTTAGCAAAAGACTAACATTCGAACGTTTATCACTATTGAAAGGTATTTTGCCGCCAATCTACTTCCGCAACCTTGCCGAGACTTCGGAATGTGTAATTTCTACTAGCGCGTTGGCACCTTGGCCACGAAAATTTTCATTCACACGGATCACAGCACACGACGTTAAAGCAGCTGTTGCAAAGAAATACTACACAGCCTGGGGTCATGATTCCATCACATTCTTACAACATAATGATTGTTTTTTCACCTTCCCTTAAACCCCAGCCAATCTATGTAACGGTATCTTTCATTATGCTTTCCAAACTGTAACCTTCTTATAAACTCTGGTAAACCCATATAACACGGTCCTACATCCTGGTTACTATCCTGGACCGTGGCAGACTTCGAAAACCCAACACACCTCCTAGTGAAGACTCGTCCTATCGACTGACCTCAGTCTTCAGCACGTTTTTTGAATCAATCCTCTTCAAAAGCATCCACAGATGACTCGAACCTCCCTTTTCCCATAAGCCACTAGGGCTTCCCTATCAACACCTCTGCAGATGATCAGCTCCTTTACCTCCAATACCACGAGCTCAACGAATGTTGTCCCTCTCTCATCTTCTCTGCATACATTATACAAGCCAAAGACTGTGTATTGTTTCACGGCCTCCTCTTCGGGACTCACTTATTTGTACCTACAACCAATTATCTCCACCGAGATGCATCTCTCCAGATTATTCCACCTATGTAACAATAAACTACGCCCACTCCTACATTTTCCGGTCATATGCGTATGTGTCCCAAGTACATGCAATATCACGACTCTTTTGTGTCTTAAACACGATCATAACCATGATTTCCCGATAACGAAGCGACTTTCCTTGCTACCCAAATCTACTCATTTATTCAAACGAATCCTCCAGATCTCAACAACTTCATCTCCTGGTGTCACCTACTCAACCTCTCCGTCTATCCAGAAAAATTCCAGGAATTATTACAGAAAACCGGATCCAAGTGTTTTGCCATAGGCTTCAACCTTACAATTCAGCACTCTCCAGTCCCCCTAACCCAAACTCCTAAATGCCTAGGACTATCATTTGTTCCAAAACTAACCTGGACTTCCCAAGAAGTACCAATCTAAAAGAAATCCTCAATGCACTAAATGCTGACCAACCACCAACATGCATATACATAAGGCCATCATTTAATCCATTTGCTCTTCCCAAATTTTTTGAAATACTAAAACGAGACACACAACACTTAAATTTCTATATCCATCTACCTCCTGTCCCCCATACCCGGTACTAACTCATGATATTCTCACTCTCCCTCAGATAAACATTTTCCTGGAAACCAATACCGAACACATAATTGTACCTTTCATCCCATAATTATATCTTTCATCCATGAAACCTTGGCCAGCTATCACACCTCTTCAGTCACATCTTACCTTCTTTTCATCTCCAGACAGTCCGCGTCCTTCACCAGCGTGATCACCCCCCCCCCCCCCCCGCCTCTCTCTCTCTCTAAAATGGTTCAAATGGGTCTGAGCACTATGGGACTTAACTTCTGAGGTTATCAGTTCCCTATAACTTATAACTACTTAAACCTAAATAACCTAAGGACATCACACACATCCATGCTCCAGGCAGGATTCGAACCTGCGACCGTAGCAGTCGCGCGGTTCCAGACAGTAGCGCCTAGAACCGCTCGGCCACCCCGGCCGGCTCTCTCTCAAATTATGAAATCATCCCCAGAATCTATCATTATTCTCAGTCATAGCCTACACTTTGAGAGGAGACTGTCCTATTTGCCATGTCCATTTCAAAAGGTTTTGGCCCTAAGTGTAAAGGAAGTTGTGAATTTGATAAATGTACTCAACCTCCATAGTATAGATATAACCATATTTTTTGTAAGTCTGATCCTGAGACCACCATGTTGGTTAGAAAGGTCAGAGAGTAGCAGGCACTGTGTTTTGGACAGTCTGGAAATTAATGGTTTGAGAAGGATGGAAGCTGGCCTACTATACAGTGGAGACAGCATTGCTGAAAAATAATTTTACAATGTGCTCTGAGGAAAAAATTTGTGAAAATGAAATTATATCAATGGAAGAGTGTCAAATGAGGAATCTTTAAGTTAATGTAATTAATATATTTATATTAATTAAATATATATTTATATGATAATAATTATATATTTATATATAATTACAAGATATATAATATACATTTATAATATTTATTTATAATTATATTTATAATAAACATATATTTATATGAATTAAATTACCTTAACAATTCATATATACAGAGTGGTCCATTGACCGTGACCGGGCCAAATATCTCACGAAACAAGCGTCAAACGAAAAAACTACAAAGAACGAAACTTGTCTGGCTTGAAGGGGGAAACCAGATGGCCCGCTAGATGCCGCTACCGTAGGTCAAACGGATATCAACTGCGTTTTTTAAAATAGGAACCCTCATTTTTTATTACATATTCGTGTAGTACGTAAAGAAATATGAATGTTTTAGTTGGACCACTTTTTTCGCTTTGTGATAGATGGCACTGTAATAGTCACAAACATATGGCTCACAATTTTAGACGAACAGTTGGTAACAGGTACGTTTTTTAAATTAAAATCCAAACGTAGGTACGTTTGAACATTTTATTTCGGTTGTTCCAATGTGATACATGTACCTTTGTCAACTTATCATTTCTGAGAACGCATGCTGTTACAGCGTGATTACCTTTGAATGCCATATTAATGCAATAAATGCTCAAAATGATGTCCGTCAACCTCAATGCATTTGGCAATACGTGTAACGATATTCCTCTCAACAGCGAGCAGTTCGCATTCCGTAATGTTCGCACATGCATTGACAATGCGCTGACGCATGTTGTCAGGAGTTGTCAGTGGATCACGATAGCAAATATCGTTCAGCTTTTCCCACAGAAAGAAATCCGGGGACGTCAGATCCGGTGAACGTGTGCTTCGAAGACCAATCCACCTGTCATGAAATATGCTATTCAATACCGCTTCAACCACACGCGAGCTATGTGCCGGACATCCATCATATTGGAAGTACATCGCCATTCTATCATGCAGTGAAACATCTTGTAGTAACATCGGTACAACATTACGTAGGAAATTAGCATACATTGCACCATTTAGATTGCCATCGATAAAATGGGGGACAATTATGCTTCCTCCCATGATGCCGCACCATACATTAACCCGCCAAGGTCGCTGATGTTCCATTTGTCGTAGCCGTCGTGGATTTTTCGTTGCCCAATAGTGCATATTATGGCGGTTTACGTTACCGCTGTTGGTAAATGACGCTTCGTCGCTATATAGAACGCGTGCAAAAAATCTACCATCGTCCCGTAATTTCTCTTGTGCCCAGTGGCAGAACTGTACACGACGTTCAAAGTCGTCGCCATGCGATTCCTTTTGCATAGAAATATGGTACGGGTGCAATCGATGTTGATGTAGCATTCTCAACACCAACGTTTTTGAGATTCCCGATTCTCGCGCAGTTTGTTTGCTACTGATGTGCGGATTAGCCGCTACAGCAACCAAAAAAACGTACTTGGGCATCATCATTTGTTCCAGGTCTTGGTTGACGTTTCAAATGTGGCTGAACACTTCCAATTTCCTTAAATAACGTAACTATTCGGCGAACGGTCCGGACACTTGGATGATGTCGTCCAGGATACTGAGCAGCATACATAGCACACGCCCGTTGGGCATTTTGATCACAACACCCATACATCAACACGATATCGACCTTTTCTGCAATTGGTAAACGGTCCATTTTAACACGGGTAATATATCACGAAGCAAATACCGTCCGCACTGGTGGAATGTTACGTGATACCACGTACTTATACGTTTGTGACTATTACAGCGCCATCTATCACAAAGCGAAAAAAGTGGTCCAACTGAAACATTCATATATCTTTACGTACTACACGAGTATATAATAAAATGAGGGTTCCTATTTAAAAAAACCGCACTTGATATCCGTCTGACTATGGCAGCGCCATCTTGCGGGTCAGCCATAGCGCCATCTGGTTTCCCCCTTCAAGCTAGACGAGTTTCGTTCTTTGTCGCTTTTTCGTTTAATGCTTATTTCGTGAGATATTTGGTCCGGTGACAATCAATGGACCACCCTGTATATATTTATGTATAACCTCAGAAATTCCTCTTTTGACGTTCTTGCATTCATATGACGTCATTTCCACAATTTTTTACCTCGGAGCATATTCATTGCCAGACTGTCCAACGCACACTGCCTGCTACTCTCTTCAAAAGAAGTAACCTATCTGACAACCTCTGCTATCACATCTTATCTTCACTTCATTTCCAGACATTCCGCATCCTTCACCAGCGTAGGCACCTCTCTCGCTCTTTCTCTCTCTCTCTCTCTCTAGCTCTAGCTCTCTCACTCACTCACTCACTCTCTCTCTCTTTCTCCCTCTCTATCTCTTGCCCTTCCTTTGTCTCTCAAATTATGAAATCACTCCCAGAATCTATCACTGTTCTTAGTCATACAAATTTTTGTAACTGTGTAATTTCATATTGGTAGAACACTGCGAATGATTCATGTCTGGTGTAGAAATTTTATAATGCAACATGTGGTTTTGTCTTACATGTGAAACGAGCATCCAGGAAAGTAAATGTACACAAAGTTATTGTACGAGGGCTATCCACAAAGTACATTACGTTTTGGAATTAAAAACAAATAAAGTATTGGAAATTTTTTTTATTATATACAGATGAAAGCCACATTTAAATACTACTTTTCTACATAGTTGCCATTTAAATTAAGGCACTTATCGTAGCGATGGACGAGCTTGGAAATTCCTTCGTCGTAAAATTTAGCCGCCTGCGCCTTCAACCACGTGGTTACCTCTTCTTGAAGCTGTGCGTCGCCATCAAAACGCTGCATAGCCAACCACTTCTTCATTGCTGGGAATAAGTGGAAGTCTCTCGGTGCCAGGTCGGGACTGTACGGCGGATGAAGAAACAGCTACCACTTAAAAGATTCGAGAACTGCACGAGTGGCATTTGCCGTGTGGGCCCGGGCGTTGTCGTGAATCAGCAAGATCTTTGAGCCCAACTTTCCCCTGCGCTTGTTTTGTATTGCTCTTCTGAGGCTGTGCAGAGTTTGGCAATACCTTTGAGAGTTTATTTTAGTGCCTCTTTCCAGGAAATCCACAAAATCACACCTTTTCTGTCCCAAAAGACAGTCGCCATTACCTTCCTTGCCGACATTGTCTGCATGCATTTCTTGGGTTTTGGGGGGGAATTTGTGTGCCCCCCACTGAACTGACTGCAATTTTGTCTCGCAGTTCACATGCTTAACCCATGTTTCGTCTCCAGTAACGATGCGAACGAGTAATGAGTCGCCATCTTTCTCGTAAGGGTCCAAAAACGTTAACGCTGCAGCCATTCGCTGATTTTTGTGAATCTCTGTCAAGATTTTTGGTATCCATCTTGCACAAAACTTGTGGTAACCAAGCTTTTCGGTAATGATTTCGTGCAACAAACTTCGTGAAATTTGTGGAAAACTCATAGAGAGTTCCGTTATTGTGAAATTACGGTTTTCACGGACCGCAGCATCGACTTTTTCGACAAGTTCGGCGGTCACTATGCTCGGTCTTCCACTTCGCTCTTCGTCGTGAACGTTAGTTGGCCATTTTTAAATTTTATGACCCATTGGCGCACTCCACCTTCAGTGATTATGTTGTCCCCATACACTTCACAAAGCTGCCGATAGATTTCTATCGGTGTACAGTTTTTTGCAGTCAGAAACCTTATTACAGCACGCACTTCACACTTCGCGGCATTTTCAATTAACGCTGACATTTCAAACTGTCACAGTAACTCAACGGAGTACAGCACGAACCTCTCACTAGCACGGCAGTATGTCGACTGAGCGGCGGAATGCCATGACACCAAGATGGCCGCGCTAGCTCCGCCCCTAACGGACACAAACGAAAACGTAATGTATTTTGTGGATAGCCTTCGTACACAGGAAAGTTATTAAGAAATATTTTACTAACTTGTCTAGGTGTGTGAAGTTGTAAATGTGCATTATTGTTCTAGCTTAAAGAAGTATAGTTCTACTTGGGGTCTTTGCTCTCATTTATCAGTGGTTGAGTTTAATTAATCACTTTTCATTCTCTACCTTTATCGGTGTGGTTTTATACACGCATTGCACATTGCGAGTTGCGTGCTGCAGAAGCGTTTTGTGAATATTGGTAAGTTAGCATCTTGCATTGCACATCGAAAGTATGCAAATGAAATTTGGTTTTGGACAGTCAGATCAATATTTCTAATAGTAACTGGTTGCAGAACAGACGATCATTCCATGTGCAAAGGTATTCCAACAAATTTAATTATCAAAATTCATGTCCACTGTAAGGTACAGTGTTTGTAGGAATGTATTTATGAAAATATCACATTAGTTCAGAGGTTTCACATCATTAAAGATTTCAGTTAAGTGCTATCTTGTAGGTTTCAAGCAGTTTATCAGAAAGTTCAAAAAATGTTCAGATGTGTGTGAAATCTCATGCGACTTAACTGCTAAGGTCATCAGTCCCTAAGATTACACAGTACTTAAGCTAAATTATCCTAAGGACAAACACACACACCCATGCCCGAGGGAAGACTCGAACCTTCGCCAGAACCAGCCGCACTGTCAATGACTGCAGCGCCCTATCAGAAAGTCAGATGTGTTAATTTAAATGTTCATTCGCTGTGTAATTACATCAACAGTTCTGATACAGAGACTGTCAGAAAGACTAAAGATAAAGATTAGCAATATTTAGGGCCACCATTTTAATCTGTATCATCTTGTTTTGCAGTCAGTTAACATGTGTAAATTTCACTGAAAATGAACTGCTTCCTCACAGGCAAGTTGCTTAATGTATAAACCAGTCTGGATTTAGTATTATCGTGTAGCGTGTGCTTCACATACTTCTGTTCGAAATTTAATTTTAACACAGTTCTGTTGCCCTGCACTGAAATTTACGTATTTCGATATCAAAATAAATTTTACCAATTTCTCAGATATCAAACAGGCACAAACACGAGTTTATAGGTTTAAAATTAAAATTTCGCCCTTCGACATTTTTTGCCAGGACCCGTCTGCTGATTTTTGCAGTCAGATAATATCTGGTTTTGCAACTATACAAGTATTAAAATTTTAATTATAGCTTGGCTCATAAATTTCTTTCAAAATGGAACAATTAAAATGATTAAACATTGCATGCCATTACAGTAACACAGTTGTTTTGAATATTTATTGCCAGTGATCATAGACAAATTTGCTGAAGAACAATTATAGTTTGCCTGTGCATGAGCAGATTTTTGTGTATTTTGCAGTTTTGAATAGCGATTTATGGCAAATATTTTCCAGAGTGTAGTTCAACTGAGAAACCTTTCATTTTACGCACTTGTAGTGTTACTGTGCTTAGAATAAGTAATTTTGCTATTGATTATTGATACTGCTAATGATATACTCGCATTTAAAAGTATTCTTGCTTACTGAATCGTGAGGAGTTATATTGTTAGACAGACAGCGATTTTTATGGTATATACTACTCTGCGTTCTTCACTGAAGCGTAGGCATTTCATTGCATAGTGATATTGCCAGAAACCTCGATCTGCATTTATTTAGTGAATTCTGTCTGTGGTAATTTAAATATTTTTCTGTTTTCGTCACCATTTATAGGAAGCGATTGTAGTAGTTATCTATGTACTATTGATCTCCTTTCTGTGAGATATTACCCTTTTGTTTGCTGCTTTACTACTACTGCATTAAAAAGTCAAAAGCTACCAGAGCTAGGTCAAACGCCATAGCTGCAGTTGATGTGACTTTTGATAATTCTCTAGACAAAAAAGGAACAGTTGAACAGAGGTTCTCGAACAACATTGATTTAACTGAGACAGATGGGACAAGATCTGACAGGATTAATCAGGATAATATTTCGGTATCAATTACGGATCAGGACACTGTAATCAGCGATTATGCTTTGGGAACTGAGCCTTTAGGATGTAATATGTCACAACAGTCAGGTTCTGTAGTTAAAGATTTAGGCTTTGCATCCACAATTATTGACCAGTCTGAGCCTGATGAGAACAGTGATTTTTTGTGAAGTTTCTGAAGGTATTATCTAAACACAGTAAAGACTACGATAGAAAATTTGTGAAGGTATTATGAGCCTTTAAAAGCGTCAAGGAAGACGCCTTATGTTAAAGTTTAAAAGCATTAAGGGAAACAACAGTCTTAGAGAAGAGATTAAAGAAAGTGTTAGGGAAGTGATTAAGCGCTTCAAGGATGAGATGGAATAGATTAGGTGAGATGTACGTGAGGAATTCAAACCTGTAATAAATATGGCGAATGTGGGAAAGGAATTGTTTCTTGATAAAGAGAATTCCTCCATTCATGCCATAAAAATCGTACATTGTGAACCGATTAGCGAACAAAACAAATAGTGTGAATCTATTAGTAAACAAAATGAGGAATATATGTTAGGTGAAACTGCACATAATCATGTTAATGTAGAGACTGTTGAGTACCAAGCAGCAAGGTTAAGGGGAATCAGTGTTTTTGACCAACATGCGTTAGTCAGATGACGACAGTGAGACAGATGTACATCCCCAAGCAGTAGGGAACATAACTAGCGCATGGTAGCGGATTTTGGTGATATCTTCTTGGGAGAAACATTTTTTGAGATGGATTCCAAAAAGAGACGAATGAATTTGGTCCAACGACTTTGGTAAGGCAAAGCGCAGCTGGGAAAATAGCATGCAGCAAGAGAAGGCATTTTTATTTACAAAACAAAATTTTTGTCTTGTTTGATGATATTAACAACACCTTGTTAGAAGAGAAGGTAGACAATCAGAACACCTTAATCTTCTACTGTGTCAGTTTCTGTTGGAAATGTTTCTTTATCAGTGATATTAAATAAAGTAGGTGCTGTTGTGTTTGTGTCTGTTGGTAGTAGTTTATCTAGCAGTGAAGTTGAAATAGATAGTTCCTTCAAATTACTATGGGTAGCGGTTATACTCAACAGCCATACCAAAATAATAATTGGCTCCTTCTACCGACCCCCTGACTCAGATGATACGACAGCTGAAGGCTTCAAAGAAAACTTGAACCTCATTACTAGTAAGTACCCCACTCACACAGTTATAATTGGTAGAGACTTCAATCTACCCTCGATTTGTTGGCGAAAATACATGTTCAAAGCCGGTGGTAGACAGAAAACATCTTCCGAAATTGTACTAAATGCTTTCTCTGAGAATAACTTTGAACAATTAGTACATGAGCCCACATGTATTGTAAATGGTTGCGAAAACACACTTGACCTCTTAGCCACAAATAATCCTGAGCTAATGGAGAGCGTCATGACAGATACAGGGATTAGTGAACAGAAGGTCATAGTAGCGAGTCTCAAAATCATATCAACCAAAACCACTAAAAATAAACGCAGAATATATCTACTTAGAACAGCAGATAAAAATTCGCTTGATGCCTTCCTAAGAGAGAGTCTCCATTCCTTCCAAGCTAATTATCGATGTGTAGACCAGATAGGGCTCAAATTCAAAGATGCAGTATCGACAGTAATAGATTCATACCGCATAAGTTAATAAGAGACGGCGTTGATCCACCATTGTACACAAAACACGTCAGAACACTGTTTCAGAAGCAACGAAAAAGTATGGCAAATTCAGAAGAATCAAAATCCCCAAGACTGGCTAAGTTTCACGGAAGCTCGAAATTTAGTGCGGACGTCAATGCGAGATGCTTTTAATAGTTTCCACAATGAAATACTGTCTCAAAATATGGTAGAAAACCCAAAGAGATTATGGTAGTATGTAAAATACACCAGTGGCAAAAAATAGTCAATACCGTAATTGCGCAATAGCAATGGAAATACTACCGATGATGCTGCCACTAAAGCAGAGTTACTAAATACAGTTTTCCGTAATTCCTTCACGAAAGAAGACGAAGTAAATATTCCAGAACTCGAAACCAGAACAGCTGTTAGCATGAGTGACATAAAAGTAGATATCTTACGTGTTGCGAAACAACTTAAATGACTTAAGAAAGGCAAGTCTTCAGGTCCAGATAGTATACTAACCAGGTTTCTCTCAGAGTATGCAGACACAATAGCGCCTTTCTTAGCAATCATATACAACCGCTCACTTGACGAAAGGTAGCACAGGTCTCACTAATATTCAAGAAAGGAAATAGAAGTAACCCATTGAATTACAGACCCATATCACTGACCTCAATTTGCAGTAGGATTTTAGAGCATATACTGTACTCGAACATTGTGAACCACCTTGAAGAAAATGACTTATTGATACATAACCAATACGGATTCAGAAAATGTCGTTTTTGTGCAAAACAGCTATCTCTTTATTCCCATGAAGTAATGAGTGCTGTCGGCAAGGGATCTCAGATAGATTCCATATTTCTAGTTTTCCAGAAGGCTTTTGATACGGTTCCTCACAAGCGAATATAAATCAAATTCCGTACATATGGAGTATCGTCTGCGTTGTGTGACTGGATTCGTGATTTCCTCTCAGAGAGGTCACAGTTCGTAGTGATAGACGGTAAATCATCGAGTACAACAGAAGTGATGTCTTGCGTTCCGCAAGGTAGTGTCATAGGCCCTCTGCTGTTCCTTATTTATACAAATGATTTAGGTGATCATCTGAGCAGCCCCCTTCAGATGCTGTAATGTACCATCTAGTAAAATCATCAGACGATCAATTCCAATTACAAAATGATCTAGAGAGAATTTCTGTATTGTGCGAAAAGCGGCAATTAGCACTAAACAAAGAAAAGTGCGAGGTCATCCACATGGGTACTAAAAGAAGTCCGATAAATTTTGGGTATACTATTAATCGCACAAATCTAAGGGCTGTCAATTCGACTAAATACCTAGGAATTACAATTACGAGCAACTTAAAGTGGACAGACCACATAGATAACATTGTGGGGAAGGCGAAACAAAGACTGCGCTTTGTTGGCAGAACACTTAGAAGACGCGACTACGAGCAACATAAAGTGGACAGACCACATAGATAACATTGTGGGGAAGGCGAAACAAAGACTGCGCTTTGATGGCAGAACACTTAGAAGATGCGACAAACCCACTAAAGAGACAGCCTACGTTACACTTGTCCGTCCTCTGCTGGAATATTGCTGCGCGGCATGTGATCCTTACCAGGTAGGATTGATGGAGGACATCGAAAAAGCGCAGAGAAGGGCAGCTCGTTTCGTGTTATCATGCAATAGGGGTGAGAGTGTCACTGATATGATACCCGAGTTGGGGTGGCAGTAACTGAAACAAAGGCGGTTTTCTTTGTGACGAGATCTATTTACGAAATTTCAATCGTCAACTTTCCCTTCCGAATGCATAAATATTTTGGTGACACCCACTTACGTGGGGAGAAATGATCATTATAATAAAATAAGAGAAATCAGAGCTCGAACGGAAAGATTTAGGTGTTCCTTTTTCCCACGCGCCATTCCAGAGTGGAATGGTAGAGAAGTAGTATGAAAATGGTTCGATGAACCCTCTGCCAGGCACTTAAATGTGAATTGCTGAATAACCACGTAGATGTAGATGTAAAATTGTACAACCAGAAATCAAACACATTTGGGTTTCATTTGCCCAGGTCATCAGAGCTCTGCCAACTTCTTAATGGTGCCCCTTCTAACTACACAAACGATAATAGGTGTCGATTTCTTGACTGAATACAAGGCTATTCTAAACTTTAATGATGCTAAGGTGAAAGCTGATATCAGTGGCAAGATTGTCTGCTTGCAGTTCGAGGACTGGATTTTGTAGGAGTAAGACTGCTACAACTGTCTGAAATTTTGACCTTCATCAAAATTATGACACTCCAGTGAAGCTATAGGTCATTAATCAAATATTACTCAGGATATGCAATAGCCTTTTGATATCTCTGAAATTGTATGCCATAAACCAGACAGTGTAGAGGATGCTTCTGACCTCGATAGGCAAAAGTTATTCGATATCTTACAGCCCCATTCTGAATTCTTTATCAGCAAACTTGGTACCATAAAAAATTTTCTGTACCTTATATTATATTACTTTACATTAACGCTTGTTCCATATATCAGGCATACGACATTTTGTAGTGATGAAGAATGTTCCGTTTAACATTACTTTTCTTTACACAATATTTTTTCTTTTTTTATTGTCAGTGCTTCATATCTAAAAATTCATCTTTTAAGTAGAATGAGTTGTCATTTAGATATTCTTTTAATTCGTTTTTAAATGTTGGTTGGCTATCTGTCAGATTTTTGCTTAGCAAATGACCACAGATATTTGTGGCACCATAATTCACATTTTTCCGTGCCAAAGTCAGATTTAACCCAAAATAGTGAATATCATCATTTCTCCTAGTGTTACAGCTATGCAATTATGCAATTTGCAATTATTTTTTAAATGGGATATGTTATTAATAATAGATTTCATAAGTGAGTATATATTTGTCAAAGGTACTGTAAATATCCCGAGTTCCTTAAAAAAGGTCTGGAAGGTGATCTTGGGTAGGCTCCAGATATTATTCTGATTACACACATCTGTGCAATGATTCACGCCAAAATATGATTCCATAAGAAAGTCGTGAATGAAAATACGGATAGTGGGCTAATTAACTGATATGTTTAACACCAAAATTTGTAATAACCCAAATAGCATAACCGTTTCAGCAGATAATCAGTGTGTTTCCTCCAAGTCAATTTCTCATCAATGCACATACCCAGAAATTTTGAATATTTTCCCATAGCAATAGACTTTTGTTCAAAGTCTGCATTTATCAGTGATTTTATGCCATTTGCTGTACAGAATTGTATGTACTGTGTTTTCTGAAAATTTAGTGAGAGTCCCTTAGAGTCACTTAGTAATTTTCTGAAAGATGTTATTTACAGTTTCCTCGGCTGACTTTTTTTGTTGGGTGTGATTGCTATACTTTTACCATCAGTAAAAAGAACTAGCTTTCTATCTTCATGACTATGGAGTGGACAGACATTAATATATATTAAGAACCATAAGGGACCCACGACTGAAACCTGTGGGACAATATTCTTGACATCTCCCCAATTAGAGTATTCTGCTGATTTTTTCAGACTTTCTGTACTGTTTATTTCAACCTTCTGCATTCTTCCAGTTAAATATGAATTAAAACATTTGTGTACTGTCCCCCTCATACCACAACCTTGAGCTTATGTAGAAGAACTTCACGATTCACACAGCCAAAAGTCTTTGAGAGATCGCAAAATATGCCAATGGGCGATGGCGATGTCCAGCTATTCAGATCATTTGATATTTGATCAGCAAAAGCGTATAAAGTCTTTATGAAAACCAAATTGACATTTTATTGGTACTTCATTTTTACAAATATATGAAATTACTCTTGAAAATTTTCAAGAATTTTGGATAATGCTGTCAGAAGTGAGACTGGGCATTGCTTTTTAGAATCAGACCTATCCTCTTTTTATGCAACGGTTTAACAATATCATATTTCAGTCTATCTGCAAAAATGCCCTGCTTCACTGAACTACTATATACATGGCTGAGAATCCTACTTATTTGCAGAGAACAAGCTTTTCGTGTTCTGGTAGAAATCCCATCAATACCATGAGAGCTTTTATTTTTGAGTGAATTTATTAATTTCCAAATTTCAGTAGGAGAGGTGAGCTGAATTTCAGTTTTCTCAAATTTCTTGGGTATTGCTTGTTCCATACACAGACTTGCATTTTCTAATGAATAGCTAGATCCTATTTTCTCTGCAGCATTTAACAAATGATTATTAAAAATATTTTCTACTTCTGACTTTTTGTTAACAGGCTTCACATTGAGTTTGATAGAAATAGTCTTCAAGTGCTTTCAATTGCCCTGTTTCCCTTTTAACAATGTTCAAAATTGTTTTAATTTTCTTATCAGAATTGCTAATCTCAGACATAATGCAGATACTTTTGGGCTTTTTAATGACTTTTCTTAATACTGTGCTGTAGTTTTTATAATGTTTGACTGTTTCTGGATCGTTACTCCTTCCAGTTACAAGATACATTTCCCTTCTCTGTTTACAAGATATTGTTATCGTTTATGAATTTCTAGACAAGGAACATGTGAAGTTTTTTGCTCCACCTTACGTTATACCATAGATAAACAGGGAAAGAATGATATCCGAAGTAGGTAGAGGATACATCTGTCTATAATGGGTACATAAGGTGGTGACTGATGTCTCCTCGAGATAGCTGATAGTACTCTGTATTTTTAATTCATGGTGCACTCGACTTCTTCTACTATTCTAGTTAGATAACAACTCTCTCCTACCATACTAGTATAAATATAGTGCAGTAAGTTTTGAGACTGGTTGACCTTCCATTATGAGAATTTATTTTCCCAACTGGTGATAAATGTAATTTGCTATGAGTTTTTGGTAATTTGTGAATAATGTTTCAGAAGGCTGCGGTACTGATGACATTTTTGAGATGTTTGATAATAACTATATGGAACTAACAATCCTCAGCTATGGACTATTCGTAACAAAGAGATATGAATTGTAAATTCCAGCTGAACATGCATATCGTGAGAAACTGGACACATTGTAAAGAATGATCGAGAAAGGGTAAAATATGACATTTACGTAAAACAAATACTCAGATCAAAAGGTAAGAAACGATGTGCATATGATGTAGCTGTGCGTGTACAATGAAATAAGGTGTTATTGTGCAATAATGTAAATGATACTTGTGGTGAGCAGTGATGAAGTTTAAAATGTATTGAATTATGATGTGTATCTAGGAGAAGAGATTTTATTAAGAATGAGTGTTTCAGGAGGCCAACAAGAAGTAGAAGATGATGATGCTTCACTAATGATGATGGGTGTGAATTTGTTATGGATTATTATTTCAGGTAGCCAATGAGGGGTAAAGGATGATTTTGGTCTCAGTGATGATGATGTAGTGGTTTAATAATAAATTTCCAGGTATACTGTGTAGCAGTGGAAACAAGAACCAAAATGCATTTAAGACGATCATTTTCTTTCAGAGCTGTGCTCTGTATATACGTCATTATGAAGAATTTACTCAACAGATAATAGAGCTACTTTTTTGTTGACACCTGATCTTCGAATTTTCAGGAGTTTGCAGTTTATTAGTGAAAATTTAATTAAAAAAGTCTCTCTTTTATCACCAGAAATGACAACAGTTTTGTGGCCATAATGATATCAGTGAATTTGGCCAAAGCTAATATGATGTTACGTATGAGATTTTTGCGCCAATAGTTTAAGATGTTGACTGACACATGATTGACATCAGTTGTACTCTAGTAAGATTTTCAATTCTAAGAGCGTGTATGCAATAATTACCTTTTGTGGTTGTCATCATACCTATTACTGATTTTACCATAAATGAGATACATTGTAGTTACCATTCCGCCAGGATAGGTAAATGTATGTAACTTAAGAAACTGGATCCAAGTCTTTTCTCATTTATGAAAGGTACTACAAAAATGAAGAAATATGTTCAAGACTGACATTTTATACCATATTGATGATTCGCTGCTTACTTGTCTAAGCAGTTGGTTGAAATGGCACCAAAACTTACTGGCAATCTTTACATGTTACGAGATAACTACACTCCTGGAAATTGAAATAAGAACACCGTGAATTCATTGTCCCAGGAAGGGGAAACTTTATTGACACATTCCTGGGGTCAGATACATCACATGATCACACTGACAGAACCACAGGCACATAGACACAGGCAACAGAGCATGCACTATGTCGGTACTAGTCCAGTGTATATCCACCTTTCGCAGCAATGCAGGCTGCTATTCTCCCATGGAGACGATCGTAGAGATGCTGGATGTAGTCCTGTGGAACGGCTTGCCATGCCATTTCCACCTGGCGCCTCAGTTGGACCAGCGTTCGTGCTGGACGTGCAGACCGCGTGAGACGACGCTTCATCCAGTCCCAAACATGCTCAATGGGGGACAGATCCGGAGATCTTGCTGGCCAGGGTAGTTGACTTACACCTTCTAGAGCACGTTGGGTGGCACGGGATACATGCGGACGTGCATTGTCCTGTTGGAACAGCAAGTTCCCTTGCCGGTCTAGGAATGGTAGAACGATGGGTTCGATGACGGTTTGGATGTACCGTGCACTATTCAGTGTCCCCTCGACGATCACCAGTGGTGTACGGCCAGTGTAGGAGATCGCTCCCCACACCATGATGCCGGGTGTTGGCCCTGTGTGCCTCGGTCGTATGCACTCCTGATTGTGGCCCTCACCTGCACGGCGCCAAACACGCATACGACCATCATTGGCACCAAGGCAGAAGCGACTCTCATCGCTGAAGACGACACGTCTCCATTCGTCCCTCCATTCACGCCTGTCGCGACACCACTGGAGGCGGGCTGCACGATGTTGGGGCGTGACCGGAAGACGGCCTAATGGTGTGCGGGACCGTAGCCCAGCTTCATGGAGACGGTTGCGAATGGTCCTCGCCGATACCCCAGGAGCAACAGTGTCCCTGATTTTCTGGGAAGTGGCGGCGCGGTCCCCTACGGCACTGCGTAGGATCCTACGGTCTTGGCGTGCATCCGTGCGTCGATGCGGTCCGGTCCCAGCTCTACGGGCACGTGCACCTTCCGCCGACCACTGGCGACAACATCGATGTACTGTGGAGACCTCACGCCCCACGTGTTGAGCAATTCGGCGGTACGTCCACCCGGCCTCCCGCATGCCCACTATACGCCCTCGCTCAAAGTCCGTCAACTGCACATACAGTTCACGTCCACACTGTCGCGGCATGCTACCAGTGTTAAAGACTGCGATGGAGAGTATGCCACGGCAAACTGGCTGACACTGACGGCGGCGGTGCACAAATGCTGCGCAGCTAGCGCCATTCGACGGCCAACACCGCGGTTCCTGGTGTGTCCGCTGTGCCGTGCGTGTGATCATTGCTTGTACAGCCCTCTCGCAGTGTCCGGAGCAAGTATGATGGGTCTGACACACCGGTGTCAATGTGTTCTTTTTTCCATTTCCAGGAGTGTATTTCTACTACACATATAACAAATAAGGATTTCTGAATAAGGCACATGGCATGGAAATATGCTTTTCAGGACAATGTAACTACTTAATCTAATTCCTTTGCATATTTGCTTCATGTATTCTAGACATTAATGGGAGATGATCTTGTTTAACATGTACACATAAAGCTCAATGGAAAGATTATACTGGATGATTTCATGCAATTTGCTGTGGCACAAAGCTGAGTATCATACCATGTATGAGCTTATGAAAGCTGGACCAATGGAAACACATTCATTACCTCAGTCCTACAGTGATGACTGTAGCTCTTCAAATTCTGGGTTGTCAGTGGAGGTTATGACAAGACACTTATTCTTCCCTGAGCCTGCCTGGATAAGCTCCTGAAATTCTGAGTTGTCAGCGGAGGTTTTGACAAGAGAATTTATCCACCCTTAGTCTGCCTGGATAACATACTTGTTTTGAGCTCTATGTGTTGTCAGTGGAAACTGAAGTCAAAGTGATATGCTCCATGTGTATGACAAAACAATGGTGAGTGTGAAATTTGCTGAGATATTTGTTTTCTCCAATTGCATGACGTTGTCCTAATAAGTTTTCTCAATAATTTTCAACAGACAGTTGTACACATTTTTGTACCATATTGTAAATGAGCGCATCTTTCTTGCTTTATTTGAACTGACAAGAATATTCTCTTGTCTTCATAATATTTTCCTCAGCATTTGAACAGACAATTATAATTTCTGTGCAAAGTTCTGTACCATGTTGCAAGAAATGTGTGTATCTTTCTCACTTCATTTGAAATGAGAGAAATTCTTGCTTGTCTTTATAGATTTATTTTAACATTTGTACAGCTGATTGTCATGACTTTGAAATGCTTTGTACCATATTGTAAAAGTGTATTTATTTGTATCACTGTATCTGACTGCATTAGATTACTGATTTACCATCTTGTTACACCATGTCCACTATATCATGACAAATATGAAAAATGACTTACTGCTGGAAGTTTTGTACACTTGTTTACATGTATTGTAACAACAACTACTGAACATATAATAAATTTTTTCTTTGGAATTTCGATGAATTAATATAATCGATGTTCTGATTCCATTTCTTTTCTTTTCATGTCAATATGTTAAAGAAACTGTAAACAATTTTCAATGTAAATTTTAATATTTATGTAAAATTTCAAGCAATATTATAACAAAATTGAAGTGTAACTGATGTTGAATCTATTGTAACATGTTTGACATTGTAGTTGTGCGCCTGGTCCATGCGTAGGCAATGTATTAGGATATATGAAATGTAAAACCTTTGGTGAATACCCTATCTGTAGGGGAGCAGTAAAAGGTGGACGGCAGGCGAGCGCGGGAAAATGCACACAGGCGCGGCACGGCATAACGGGCTCAGTAAAACCAGTCGGAGTTGGGCATCGGCCTGAGGAACACGTACCGGATCGAGGAGGCTATCCTGGAAAAAGAGGTTCCATTGAGCCTCGGATGTGCCGTGTCCGACGACTATACAGCATGGGTATATTCTAATGGCACTGGATTGAAAAGGATTGCGACGCCAAGAAGAAGCAAAGTGCCGCTACAACAAAAGCCATAGCTGTGATTGTATGTGTGCTGTGCGCCTCGCCATCTCGCCACCCGCCAACCGCCGCATCGACTCGCACAGGTCGAATCTTTAGAATTGTATTCGTGTGGACCAGTGTTAATTTTGTTCCTGACAGTTCAATAATAACTTTTACCAGAATTGTTCTATCAATGAATTATCCTAATCACTCACCTAGACAGGGTCCTTTCCACATGTTGTGCAATCCGAGTGTCCCGAAATGAAGATTTAAAGTTCATGTTAATAAGAATTAACTGCAGACCTATTTATGCTAGAATGAATTTCAAGGAGCTTTATGGTTAATGAAAATATAAGTAAAGAGCAAAGGTCTGACAGAGTACTAAGATAATTTTGGAATTGGCTTAGTAAGGAAGCTTAATTAATTTGAGACAAAATTAATGGTAGTTAAATGAGGAAGTAATCGGACAATAAGAATAATAATTCATATATTTTGTAAATCTTGAGTAATTTATGTTTCCAATAGTTAATGGTTTCAACACCATGATCATAACAGTTTCAGGGTCCTCTCCCCCCCTCTTTCACTCTTTTCTTTTCTATTCATTTAAATTCTGAAGTGATTGCACTGATTTGACCAGCAAAGTTAAAGTCAAAATAAAACCTAAATTTATCAGTGTTTTACCATTATTAAAATTGACATTGTATGTGTGTGTCAAAAGTGCTATTTCTAGGGTGACCTATGTCCGATTTCAGTCGGATCAATAGGCAAAACGCAGTTTGTAGTAATCATTGTAGCGTAATGTTGTGTGTTTATAGCTTGTTCAAATTAGTACAGAAAGGGAAAATCTTAGTTCAGTAGATTTTTCTGGTTCTAAAATTCACCATATAATACAGTATTACTACGTGTGGTTATGCTTGTACGTACATCCACTTGTACAAGGGAAAAGCTCACTCAATGCCTAATTAGGCTGGCGACCGTATTATTAACCATTGGTAGCATCTGCAGTGTCTATTTATTATCCGTCCTAATGTGTAGTTGCACTTATACTTGCTTGACGTATCATTGTTGTTGCTGACTGGGTATAAGTCCGGTTTTGCTTCCATATAGGTACACGCGGTCAACATATTTATTAAAATCCTTTCCTATAAGGTGAAGCCTGTCAACTTATCATAGTACAGGCTTTAAAGAGTTAACGTACGCCCGAGTGTGGACGTTACAAGTGGCGACCGTGACAGGACATCCAGTTGTTGTCGGTCACAAATTAATGTGAATACCGAGCAGTGGATGTTCAGTGGCACGTATTGCAATAGTATTCAGTAAAGTAAATAGCAGTGAACGTCAAGTACAGTGGAGAGGTGTAATTGGCATTCAATATGGACAGGAATGTGGAAACAGTAGATGTGCCGAGCGTAATGGAAGAGGCGCATGGCAATAGCAGGAGTTTACGCAGCCAGATAACAGATGGCGTTAGCGAAAGACAGTTGGCGTACATACAATACCACGAACATGTCAATGAACAGATTGAAAGGTTGAGATCGCCTCGAACACAGCAAGGAATAAAACAGGAAGTAGAGGGTGACTTTGTAGATGATAGTGGGTATGTGAATGAATCCACTGACATGTTTGATTATCCACAGATAAAGAAAGAACCGAAAGAAACTTCTGAAGTAGGATCAGAATACACCGATTCAGTAGAACAAAACAGTGTGAAAATTTTAAGCATGAACGATTTATTTGAACAATTAACCAAACAAATTGCAGGACAGAGTGGGCAGCTCAAAATACAGAACGATCAGCTTAAAACACACGTTGATCAGCAGCTCAAAAATCAGAATGATCAGCTTAAAACACACGTTGGTCAGCTTAAAGCACAGGTTGAAGAACAAGGGATTAAAATTAGTAAACAAATAGAACAGGTAGAACAAAAAGTGGGTAGTTTAAGTTCTGTGGTAAATACTATGAAGTTTTAAATTGACACAATTAATAAGAATATGGATACGATGCAGGGGGCAATTGACAACATTAATAGAGAAAGTAGAACCTCTAGTTGAAACAAAAGTAGACAGAAAACTGAGATCGTAAACGAATGTCAACACGGAATCTTGCAATTGAAAAAGGCAGTTTCAGACACTGAAAGAGATTTAGGTGAGAAAGTTACCGGACGTGTACAAAAATGTGAACAAAATACTTCGAAAATTCAAGGCAAAATTTTCGATCTAGAGAGTAAAATTAAAGATAGACCTGGTGTTGTTTGTAATGGCACACCAATTACGAAGCTGTTAGAAGGTGAGGAACGCTTCGATCCCGCCAAGAAACATAACGGATGGCATCCGTTAGATTTCATCAAAAATTGCGAGAGAATATTTCCTGAACACTTATCTGATCAGGAAAAGATAAATGTAGTAATTAGCGCCTTAGCGGGTGAAGCTAAGCGCTGGGGAATTAATTTGAATACAGAACGAATGACATTCGAAGAATTCAAGCAAAGGTTTACGGAAGAATATTGGTCCGAACAAAAACAGGATCATTTATGGCGCGAGTTTATCATGGCCAAGCTTCATGATAACAGGGGCAGGAATTCTTTGAGAGATTTCTGCGAATATTGGTACTGGAAATTGACGCATTTAAGAGGTAGAAGATCAGATTCAGAAATTATCTGGGAGCTATATAAAAAGCTTCCGGAAGATTCAAAGAGATACGTGGGAAGCAATCATCGCAGCTTCCAAGCATTTCTAGAAAGGGTCGAAGACAAAGACCATTGGCGCGAAAGTCGTGCCAATTATCAAAATTTTGGTAACCGAAATAACCGTAATAATGACGAGAGAAATGATGGCGAAGGGTTTCGCGTCAATATGATACAGAGAGGTAGAGGTAGAGGCAGAGGAAATTATCCAGGTCGCGGTAGAGGGTACACCGCGAAAAGTAATAACGACGCGGGAAACTAATTTCCGCGAACGTTGCGGGCCAAACGGAAGCAGACAATATATACTGGCCCCGATTTAAGAAAGGTTACCGAATGGACAGTAATATTATGAGACAGGTTGGAGACAGGCGTGGAACGACGCAACATGTTGTTGCGAAACAAGCGTCAGGTGCGGGATTAAATGAGTCATCGTTGCCGCACAGAGCGCTACATGTTAACAGGCGAGTGGAGCATCAGAGGGCAACGGCCCAGCCTAGCAGAACAGCTGTTCAGAGAGAAACCGATAGCAATGCGGCAGAATTAGATACGAGTACTGCCGTAAGTACTGGTGCATACATTACGAGTGGTAATTCCGTGGCGAAGGAAATAGTAGATGAAACGGTGGAGACACAGAGAGGCGCGGTTAGCAGTGTTAGCAAAAAAGTAAATGGCGAGAATGATCTAGCAGAAGTAACTGATTGGTGTGTGCAGATCGACGATCTGAACAAGTTCCTAAAGCAATGTGAGTGGGAGGATTTTAAGAAGGAGTATGAGGCAAAGAAATTAGTTAGTGGAAAAGGAGATAGAAGGGACGTCGATAAGGTGACGTGGCCCAAGTTTGAAGAGGAGAGAGTAAATAGCGCCGCGCAAAGTAAGCGTGCTGCCGATAGGACGAAGGTGAAAAATAGGGAGGAATTGGAGGACGAAATCCTTAGCATTGACGAGGAAGTAACTTCTCTTAATGATCCGCCAACAGTAAAAGCTGCTACTGAAAGGCACCGTGAGGAAGAGGCAGGTGATTACCTAAAAGTAATTGAAGTCCACGAGGATTACACGAAATATGAATTAACAGTAGATGTGAGTAAAGCTGATGATGAGGCCGTTTTGCCGAAAGAGGATATTGAATTAACATTAAAGCCTGACCAAAATGCAGAGGGAGAACTTAGTGCCTGTCTCAGAAAAGCTTTTATGTTAGAACCTGAAAGCGATCCAGAATGGTCGGATTCTGACGATAGTTCAGATGATGAATATTTCGGTAATAGCGAAAATAAGGGGGATACAGCTAATTGTGATATTGTAACTAATGATGACGAAGTTTCAAAACAAAACCTAGATGTTGAGACTGAACAAAGAAAGAAAGAGCCACCGGACGACTCAGTGTTTATTTTGCAACGAGTTCAAGTAAGTAAGGACTTCGAACTCCAGAAACCGAAAAAGCCACCAGAAGGAAATGATTCACAGGTCAAGAACGTATCTTGGGACGATGTCACAATCGACCAAGGTGCGTTGTGGCGAAAAACGAAGTAAGGGGCATGATTTAGAGTCTGGGGCAAGTTTATATCGGAGTTTGATAATGTCATGAACACCTTACATCATGAAACTACTGGATTCCCACCGGAAGAAATTTTGTTAGGCAGCAGAAGTAAAAGTTTAATTGAGGAAAAACTAGAGTTTCCACCTTGTACAAGTTTGGGGTTGAGTCAAAAGCAAGAATTAGTCAGAAAAAGGGCAAAGCAAAAAGCTGAATCTAGATCAAAAAGACACAATAAAAATCTGAAAGTTACAAAATTTAAAATTGGGGATTATGTTCTTTTAAAAACCCACGAAAAGTCTAGTGAACTGAACCATGAAATTTCCAAATTTAAATATTAATAATGGACCATATATAGTACAGAACATTCCACACGACAATGCTTACTACCTGACCTACCCAAAATCCAAAAGACCTTTAGGTGTAAGAAATGTTGTGGACCTGAAACTGTATGTTCCTAGAAATGAGTGACATAATTATACTCAGAAAGCAATTTGCAGTAAATGTGCTGTACCCTATGATGAAACTATTTTATTCAAAATGTAACTAATCTCTGTAAATATGTGTATACAAATATCAGTATGCTAATGTAGTTATGTGAGTTTCAGATTACCAAATGCACTATAAATGCAAGAATGTATTGAGAAAAGGACTGAAAAGGAAAGGGTAAATGCCAAAAAACCAAAGTGGACAGTATATGAGTCATAATATACAGGACTGCCAAACACCAATGAGGGCAGATAAATAATCAATGGAGAATTGTAAGTGTGATACAGGTGATGTGGTAAAATGAGGTGAAAAGGACTGCCCAAATCTGAATAATAGGCAGCAAATATGTGTAGTAATTTTCTATATTTTTTGTGTGTGTATTAGTAAATAAGAAAATGGACTGCCATTCAATGCAAGCAACAACCAATTGTTTTATAGTGTATATAGATATTTGTATTTACTTTTGTAGATAAGTGTTTATATTCCAAATTTTTTGGTTTTATTTGTTTGAGAAATTTAACAATGATGAGTAATTTGCTACTTAAATAATGTTGTGGTAGAAGGTTGGACTGTGCCAAAGGCACTTAAGCAAACGATAAGTAAATGTTCTTGATATGTTAAAAAGTATAGACCTGTATAATGTGAGTGAAAGGAAGTATGTGGTATAACTTTTTTGGACATTCACTTAAAGATTCAGAACAACTGTATAAATGTAAAATTTATTGTTCCCATAAAATTTATACTTCGTAAAATTTTCTGGAACCAGGGGCATGTGTAACAACAACTACTGAACATATAATAAATTTTTTCTTTGGAATTTCGATGAATTAATATAATTGATGTTCTGCTTCCATTTCTTTTCTTTTCATGTCAATATGTTAAAGAAACTGTAAACAATTTTAGATGTAAATTTTAATATTTGTGTAAAATTTCAAGCAATATTATAACAAAATTGAAGTGTAACTGATGTTGAATCTATTGTAACATGTTTGACATTGTAGTTGTGCGCCTGGTCCATGTGTAGGCATTGTATTAGGATATATGAAATGTAAAACCTTTGGTGAATACCCTATCTGTAGGGGAGCAGTAAAAGGTGGATGGCAGGCGAGTGCGGGAAAATGCACATGGGCGCGGCACGGCATAACGGGCTCAGTAAAACCAGTCAGAGTTGGGCATCGGTCTGAGGAACACGTACTGGATCGAGGAGGCTATCCTGGAAAAAGAGGTTCCATTGAGCCTCGGATGTGCCGTGTCCGACGACTATACAGCATGGGTATATTCTAATGGCACTGGATTGAAAAGGATTACGACGCCAAGAAGAAGCAAAGTGCCGCTACAACAAAAGCCATAGCTGTGATTGTATGTGTGCTGTGCGCCTCGCCATCTCGCCACCCGCCAACCGCCGCATCGACTCGCACAGGTTGAATCTTTAGAATTGTATTCGTGTGGACCAGTGTTAATTTTGTTCCTGACAGTTCAATAATAACTTTTACCAGAATTGTTCTATCAATGAATTATCCTAATCACTCACCTAGACAGGGTCCTTTCCACATGTTGTGCAATCTGAGCGTCCCAAAATGAAGATTTAAAGTTCATGTTAATAAGAATGAACTGCAGACCTATTTATGCTAGAATGAATTTCAAGGAGCTTTATGGTTAATGAAAATATAAGTAAAGAGCAAAGGTCTGACAGAGTACTAAGATAATTTTGGAATTGGCTTAGTAAGGAAGCTTAATTAATTTGAGACAAAATTAATGGTAGTTAAATGAGGAAGTAATCGGACAATAAGAATAATAATTCATATTTTGTAAATCTTGAGTAATTTATGTTTCCAATAGTTAATGGTTTCAACACCATGATCATAACAGTTTCAGGGTCCTCTCCCCCCCTCTTTCACTCTTTTCTTTTCTATTCACTTAAATTCTGAAGTGATTGCACTGATTTGACCAGCAAAGTTAAAGTCAAAATAAAACCTAAATTTATCAGTGTTTTACCATTATTAAAATTGACATTGTATGTGTGTGTGTCAAAAGTGCTATTTCTAGGGTGACCTATGTCCGATTTCAGTCGGATCAATAGGCAAAACGCAGTTCGTAGTAATCATTGTAGTGTAATGTTGTGTGTTTATAGCTTGTTCAAATTAGTACAGAAAGGGAAAATCTTAGTTCAGTAGATTTTTCTGGTTCTAAAATTCACCATATAATACAGTATTACTACGTGTGGTTATGCTTGTACGTACATCCACTTGTACAAGGGAAAAGCTCACTCAATGCCTAATTAGGCTGGCGACCGTATTATTAACCATTGGTAGCATCTGCAGTGTCTATTTATTATCCGTCCTAATGTGTAGTTGCACTTATACTTGCTTGACGTATCATTGTTGTTGCTGACTGGGTATAAGTCCGGTTTTGCTTCCATATAGGTACACGCGGTCAACATATTTATTAAAATCCTTTCCTATAAGGTGAAGCCTGTCAACTTATCATAGTACAGGCTTTAAAGAGTTAACGTACGCCCGAGTGTGGACGTTACAGTATGTACTGTTACTTGTATTTAAACTTATGTACCATACTAGCATCATTTTGTACCTCTTCACTGACATATTTTATACATTGTCATCCACCCCAGATATCTGTAACCACATTTTGTACCATGTTCCTTTTGTGGTTGTATCTTTTGCAAAAGTTTCGAGTGATTCCTGCAATTGTATCAGCAGGAACCACTCTGTAAAATTCTTGTTTAATAGTGGAAGGGTAAATAAGGAGGATGCCCTCTTTTCCGCGTCGATTTTCAAGAAGCTTGCGCCATAAATGTAAAGGAAGGTGTAAATTTAATAAATGTACTCGACCTCATTAGTGTCGATATAACCTTATTCTTTGTAAATCAGTTCCTGAGGCCACAGATGTTGGTCAAAGAGAGTAGCACGCATTGTGTGTTGGACAGTTTGGCAATGTACTTGGTTTGGTAAGAATGGAATCTGGCTGACTGCCGTGCATTAGAGGCAGCATTATTTAGTGCCACATAATAAGTTGCCTCTGAGCTGTGCGCGGCTCGTCTTCACGCCGTTTATTGCTTGTCACCTTGCCTTTACGGTAGTGTCGCTTCCTTCTTATTCTATTTACTGGCGTCACTAAGTTGCTGGTTTGCTTACCCGTGAGTGTCAGCAGCAGCGCTTATCGATAAGTGCACTGTCGTACTATCTCTGGAGCGACCGTTAGTATTTCCGGGTCGCCGTCTGTCGGGAGTTAAGGTGGAGACGGAGCGCCAGTGAGGCACGGACAACCAGTACTCGCCGACCGCTGGCCACGCACATGCACTGTCCAACGGAAGGAGACTGGAGCGGGAACGACCGTTGGTTCGTCGTTCGGTAAGTCGTCTCATCAGGCAGCGTGTATTTGGTCTTTTGACCATTTCTGGGTCTTGTCAGTTCGTCATCTTGCCGGACGTGGATCGGTTCCTTCCTTCTGCAGAGATGTCGGGTGGCCAATGGGCAAGTGTTCCCTCTGCATGGGTGGGTGCGAGCCAGTGTACCCGGATCGTCGTGTTTCCGAGTTCCGAACGGATATCAAGGAGTCTGAATGGAGCTGCAGTGAGGTCCTGACAGCCAAGACTCGTCTGACCGTTGCTGATACACATGACGTGAGTGGGGACGACCTTGGTTGGTCGTTCGGTCAGTCCTCTCATCGGACGACGTGTATTTGGTCGCCAACCGCTTATGAGTTCTGTGTGTGTCTCGACTTGTGATTAGCCACTGTGATTAGTTTTAGGATTGTTCGAGTTCTTGTGGAAGTATTTTCGTCCAACTGTGTCTAGCTTGTGTGATTTCGACTGAGCAGTTATGTTAATGCTGCCTGCACACTGGAGTTGTCAGTCTGTCGGTTGGGACAGAGTCCGGCCCGGCGTGTAGTTCGGCAGCCTTTGGTGTTGTTCATATTTTTAAGTAGTTATTGCGCCTTGGCTGTATTTAGACGCCAATGTTTGAAGACGTAGTACTGCTGGTATCTTCGTCCTCGTTGACATTTTCTATTCTTGTGCCGTTGGTCGGGCGGAAGAGAACTGATCAGCTTGTCGGTCGGTCGGTCCTTCAGCCGTTCCTGGGTCGGTTTGCCATCCGATTATTTAATCTTACTTTTGGCTGCCTGTCTCACCTAAACTGTTGTTAGAGTTTCCTCCCCAGAGTTTCCACCTTGGAACACTTCTGAGCACCACTGTTCTGTTGTTTGTGATTGTTATTCAACCGTGTATTAATTTTGTCTGTTCTATGTTCAGTATATGGCCTTCAGCCGAATCTTATATAAAGTCTTTTTAGATTCGGCCTTCAGCCATGTTTTATTGCAAATTCTTGTTTGCTCTGTATTTAGGCCATCAGCCGTGTTTGTTTTAAAATATGTGGCTTTTAGCCGTAATGTGTAAATTCCAGTCTGTAAGGCTTCTGTTTAATTATCTTGAATTCTTAAAACGGCCTTCAGCCATACTGCGTAAATGCTTATCTTAAAGTTTGTCTTTAATTAAATTGAACAATTGTTTGAGCCTTCAGCTGTTAAGATATTTCAAGTTTTCTTAAGATGGTTTTCTGTTGTATTGTGTTAATGCTTGTCTTTAAAGGTTGCTTTTATTATGCTGAAATATTATTGGGCTTTCAGCCGAGGAATTAATTCAAATTTTCCTTAATATGGCTTTTAGCCGAAATTGTTGAATGCCTGCTTTTTAAAGAATTTCCTTCATTGGTCTGAAATATTATTCGGGCCTTTAGCCAAGAAGATATTTTAAATTTACTTAAGTAAGGCCTTCAGCCTTTTGTCTAAATTCTTGTGCCTTAAAAGTAATTATTTAAACCTTATTATTGAGAAGTTACTTTGGCCCTCAGCCATGAATTGATCCTTTTTGTTTTAAAGAGTAAACTGTGCATTGTGTTGTCGAGGAATAAAGTTGTGTGTTCTTGTGTAACTAACAGTAAGTGATTTGGGCCCCTTTCCACAACCTCATCTGCTCTGTCCTGCGAAACCAGATTTCAGCCTCATTAATAAAACTGCACCAAAGTGCATGTATTTATTTATGTATGATGCAAAATAGCTGTGTTCACTTACATAAGTTCTACCAGATGGCTTTCCAGGTCGATGTACATGTTGTTCGATTACAAACAGCCCTGACCTATTCGAAACCTCCTTATTAGTTCTGTGATTTACCCATTTAATCTTCAGCATGCTTCTGAAATTCCACATTCCGACGTCCTCTTGCTTAAACTGTTTATCGTCCATGTTTCACTTCCATACATGACTACCCTCCAAATACTTTCAGAGAAGGCTTCCTGACACTTAAATCTATACTCAATGTTAGCAAATTCCTCTTCTTCAGAAAATCTATTCTAGACATCACCAGTCTACATTTCATATGCTCTCTTATTCGGCCATCATCAGTCATTTTGCTGCCCAAATAGCGAAACTACTATTTTATATCCCATTTCCTCACATAGTTCCCTCAGCATCATCTGATTTAATTCAACTACATTCCATTATCCTTGTTTTGCTTTTATTGATGTTCATCTTATTTCTTACTTTCAAGACACTGTCCACTACATTCAACTGTTCTTCCAAGTACTTTGCTGTCCCTGACAGAATTACACATCATTGGCAAAACCTGAAAGTTTTTATTTCTTTTCCCTGGACTTCCTACGACAAAATTTTTCCTTGGTTTCCTTTACTGCTTACTCAATTTACAGACTGAATAACATTAGAATATTATGATGTAACAGAAAATGTTGCAAAATGGTTCAAATCTTATATCTCTGGCAGGAAACAAAGGGTGATTTTAGGAAAGATAATGTATTAAGCCATCAGGCATCATCCACCTGGGAACTATATGTGGGGTCCCACAAGGTTCCATTTTAGGGCCCTTACTTTTTCTTGTGTGTGTCAATGACCTTTCTTCAGTAACATTACCAGATGGCAAGTTTGTTTTGTTTGCTGATGATACAAACATTGCAATAAACAGTAAATCAAGTGTAGTCTTAGAAAGATCAGCTACTAAAATATTTGTGGACATTAATCACCGATTCCTAGCCAATTCTTTGTTACTAAACTTTGAAAAATCACACTACATGCGGTTCAGGACTTGTAAGGGAGCAAGTAGAAGAAGTGGACAGTGTTAAATTCTTGGGATTACAGCTTGATAATAAATTCAACTGGGAGGAGCACACCACAGAACTGCTGAAGTGTCTAAACAAATCTTGATTTGCAATGCGAATTCTGTCAGACACAGGAGATATAAAAATGAAAAAGCTGGCATACTTTGCTTACTTTCACATATGGGATTATTTTTTGGGTTAATTCATCAAGCCAAGCTAAAATTTTCGAGACACAAAATCGTCCAATAAGAATTATATGTCGTTTGAACTCAAGAACATCCTGCACAGGTCTGTTTAGGGAACTATGGATACTAGCTACAGCTTCCCAATATAGTTATTCCTTAATGAAATTCGTCATTAAAAATATATCACTTTTTCAAGCCAACAGCCCAGTTCATGGAATAAATATTACAAATAAGAATAATGTTCACAAGGATTTAAAGTCAGTTGCTCTTGTACAAAAAGGTGTGCATTATTCAAGAGCACACATTTTCAATAACTTGCCAGCAGCCACAAAAAGCATAACAACCAATGAAATTCAATTTAACAGAAGCCTAAAGGATTTATTAGTGGCCATATCTTTCTACTCCATTGATGAATTTCTTAGTAGAGCCAACTGGTGTGTGTGTGTGTGTGTGTGTGTGTGTGTGTGTGTGTGTGTGTGTGTGTGTGTGTGTGTGTAAAGGACAATCTCACTTCTAAACCATTTCAGTAAGTGCAATAATGTGTTCATTGTAAATAAGTATTGTGGTTCTATTATATGTTTATTACATCACAAATAAAAAACATTTTTAAAAACATTTTAAATTCAGTGCATGAATGCGATCTTAGTAAACGAGTGTTGTAAAATGACCCTTTCATATAGTCATCATTTTAAAAAAAGTGACGATGATTCCACTTGGGACCTTTGGAAGGTACATTAGCTTATTTGTTTTAGTTGCAAATATTTGTCATGTATTATTGTGTTTCTGACGTGTTCTACATCCTGGAGGACCTCCTCACTATGGATCAGTTGGAATGAAAGTAAATCTAATCTAATATAAAATCGGGGAGAGGCTACAACCCTGTCTCACTCCCTTCTCAACAACTGCTGCCCTCTCATGCCTCTCTTATAACTGCCGTCTCTTTTCTGTACAACCATTCGCTCCTTCTTCCTTCAGAATTTCAAAGACAGTATTCCAGTCGACGTTGTCAAAAGCTTTCTCTAAGTCAACGAATACTATAAAGTAGGTTTGCCTTTCCTTAACCTGTCCTACGAGAAGTCGTACGATCGGCATTGCTCACGTGTTCCTGCATTTCTCCGGAACCGAAACTTATTTTCCCCGAGGGCGGCTTCTACCAATTTTTACGTTATTCTTCAAATAATTTGTCTTAGTATTTTGCAACCATGACTCACTAAGCTGATAGTTCGATAATATTTACGTCTGTCTGCACCTGTTTTCTTGGGATTTGGAATTGTTACATTATTCTTGAAGTCTGGGGCTATTTCGCCTTTCTCAAACGTCTTGCAGTATTTCGCCTGTCTCATACATCTTGCACAGCAGATGTAAGAGTTTTGTCGTGGCTGGTTCTCCCAAGGCTATCAGTAGTTCTGACGAAAAGTTATGTACTCCCGGGGCGTTGTCTCGACTTAGGTCTTTCAGGGCTCTGTAAAATTCTTCTTGCAATATCAAATCTGCCATGTCATCTATATCTACGTTCTCTTCTTTTTCTATAATGTTGCCTACAAGTTCATCTTTCTTGTATAGACCCTCAATATATTCCTTCAGCCTTTCAGCTTTCCCTGCTTTGCTTAGGACTGGTTTTCCATCTGAGCTCTTGATGTTCATATAGCTTTTTCTTTCTCTCAAGGCCTCTTTAATTTTTCTGGATGCAGTATCTCTTTTTCCTGTACTGCTATATGCTTCTACATTGTTGCATTCGTCCTCTAGTCATTCCTGCTTAGTCATTTTGCACTTTCTATCAGTCGCGTTTTTAGGCGTTTGTATTCCATTACGCCAGCTTTATTTGCTGCATTTATATGTTTTCTTCTTTCATCAGTTGAATTAAATATCTCCTGTGTTATCCAGGGATTTCTACATGGCTTTGTCTTATGTAGTCCTCTGTCTCAACCATTTCAGCTCTCAAAGCTGCTCATTCGTCTTCTACTGTATTCTTTTCCCCTGTTCTTGTTAATCGTTGCCTAAAGCTCCCCGTAAAATTCTCAACAACCTCTGGTTCTTTCAACTTATCCAGGTCCCATCTCCTTTATTTCCTACGTTTTTGCAATTTCTTCAGTTTTAATCTACAGTTCCTAACCAATAAACCATGGTCGTATTCCACATCTGCCTCTAGAAATGTCTTTCGGTTTAAAATCTGTAATCAATCTATAACCTTTCGGTGTCTCCAGGTCTCTCCTACGCGTACAACCTTTTTTCACGATTCTTAAATCAGGTGTTAGCAATAATTAAATTGTGCTGTGTGCAATATTCCACCAAGCCTCTTCCTCTTTCACTCCTTCCCCCCCAGTCCACATTCATCTACAATTTTTCCTTCTCTTCCTTTTCCTACTATTGAATTCACTATTAAATTTTCGTCTACCTTAACTATCGGAATAATTTCTTTTATCTCATCACAAATTTCTTCAGTTTCTTCATCATTTGCGAGCTAGTTGACAGATAAACTTATACTACTGTGGTGGATTTGGGCTTTGTGTCTCTCTTGGCTTCAATAATGCGATCTCTATATTGTTCGTAGTAGCTTACTGTCATTACATTCTTGTTCACTCATGAACCTACTCCTGCGTTACGGCTATTTCATTTTGTATTAATAACCCTGTATTCACCTGACCAGAAGTCCTGTTCCAACTGCCACCGAACTGTAACGTGTCCATTTCCCTTTTTAAATTTTCTAACCTACCGGCCCAATTAAGGGTTCTGACATTCAACGCTCGTATCCGTAGAATTCCAGTTTTATTGCTCCTGTTGACGATATCCTCCTGAGTAGTCCCCGCCCGAAGTTTCGAACGTGTTCTATTGTAACTCCAGAATATTTTACTCAAAATGGTGCCATCATCATTTAAGCATACATTAGAGCTGCATGCCCTCGGGAAAAATTACGGCTGTAGTTTCCTCTTGCTTTCAGCTGCTCGCAGTACCAGCACAGCAAGGCCGTTTTGATTGATGTTACGTGGCCAGGTCAATCATCCAGGCCGTTGCCTCCGCAACTACTGAAAAGTCTATTGCGCCTCTTCAAGAACAATTCTTTCGTCTGGCCTCTCCGTTGTGATTGCACCTTCGGTACGGCTGTCTGTCGCCGAGGCAGGCAAGCCTCCCCACGAGAGGCAAGGTTGGTGTTTCATTGGAGGGAAACTTTATCTGTGTAGAACGAAAGAATTACAGACTTGGGGGTAGACATATGGCTGAAAGCTAAAGAAAATCAGGGAATTACAGTCATAATGTTTCAGGTGTGTTTGCATTTTCATTTGTGAACATAGCTTTTGAAGTTTACAACTTAAGGCCATAGGACGTTATTTGAATCCTACTTTGCTCTGTTAAAACATCTAATACATGGATGAGGCTTTGGCAGCGGTTCGGAAACACGGAAATTGTTCTCCACAGGCCATCATAATGTCTACAAACAGACAGATAAATGGTATTACCTGTTCAACGAAATTCTACGGTACCTGTGAACCAATTGTCTGCATAGCTCCCGGCTGTCTCTGGAAATACAGTTTGCAAGCTTCCACTCCATTCTCGTCCTGTATTTCAGGAACATTATTGGTCGCAGGTGAAATTCAGGCAATCTGAATAAATTTATTTGGGGACTGGAGTTGGGGGGGAGGGAGGGGAGGGAAGATGGAGGGGATGGGGGGGGGGGGGGAAGAGGAGAGTGTTAACTTACCTTCAGGTAAACATGGGAATGTTTAACCTCTTGACTATCATCGCGACGTTTGTGTCCCACGATAGTTTATCATAGAACCAACTGGAATTTGTTGCATGTATTGCTATGTATCAGTGTCCCACTGTTAAAGGGAATTCTTATAGTTACAGACTGCATCCGTAGGCTGTGCTCGCTGAAGTTTCACTGTTTACCTTCGTCTCCGTATTGTCACATCAAATTAGTTCGCACCTGCAGATAGGCAACCCAGTTACCAGTTTCGAAAAACTGACTACCTAAGCGCTGTCCCGCACATCGTGTCAACTGACGCTCATATTGAGCACCTGTAATGTGAGTTACAAACCTGGAGAGATGCCCTGTCCACTGACGTGTGTCTGTTTTTAGTTTGTCTTGTAGTTTTCTGCGCAGTCGGCTTCTAAGTTCCTGGAGTTACTTATGCATAATGCTGTATGTTAAAGTACCCCCCCCCCCCACCCCGCCTCCCCCCTTCCCACCCACCACACGCACACGTCCATTTGTAAAACGAAATTGCGGAAAATATTCTTTTCATATTGTTATTTCTGACTAAAAAATTAATTGAAACAGCAAATTAATGTTATGAATTAAAATTGATAGTCAAATGGTTAAGAGCTCTGACCATGAGACTGCTTCAATTTAAGTATAGCTGGTTACTCTTCATTTCAAACTGAAATAGCCAACAGTGGGTGAACAGTTTATACTGCGTAATTCAGAACTAGCAAATCACGTAGATAAGCCACTGTTTACTTGACAAGCATCTCAGACACGCACTCGTGCTCTTCTTTACTGTCATTTTTGGATGCTGCTTGCTGTTCGTAATTAGTCATGCTTGTGCAATGCTCTGACTTGCACTACAACATAGGTGTTTCTTTACTAAAGCATCCCACTGATTTAAAATCCACTGATTGACTAATGCTTTGTATTCTCCCGGTTTTCAGTTAATTTCTTTTGATAACCGACCCTTTTGGTTCTTTGCCGCATCGTCTAGACTCCTAGCTAATTGCTAGCTTCTTGCTAATAGCTTGTTGACCTTCCGCTAATTTTTCTAGCGTTCGTTCCTCTCTTTCCCTACGTAGATCTGATATAAAATAATATTCAACAACACATGTATCACCAAATGTTTCTCCCCTCGAATTACTGACGTCCGAAAACCCAAAATCTTTCGTTTGTTTTTTATTCATAAATTTAATTCATATAACTGATTTTCTTCGTCATTACCAACTACACCTATTCGTTCCATAATGTCGACCATTATATACTTACAAACACCAGCATAAAAACTCGTCACATGCTTAATTAGATACAAAAAATACGCAAAACTGAAATTAAATGTGATGCCTGCTTTGAAACTGTTTCGCATCAAAAAGGCCCCTGTCTACTGCAGCAGCACCAAACGAAAGTACGCCAGTGTCCTTTGCTTATAGAGGATACTTATTCGCTGAAATAGAGAACTTCGCTCGCTGGCATGTCTCTTTCGCTGGTGAACTTTCCCACCGCTCTGTTGGAACTCCTTGGTTACTCATTAATTTTACGTGGCGTGTTCTCAACACCGTTGCCTGAGGAGGTCTTGGCCACTTAAAAGTTACTATTTTGCAAATCATTTCAACATATCTCCGTTCTTTGCTATATGGTTTTAGGTCATATACACTGCTTTAAGGTTTTTATAAGTGTATTTTTTACCAAAGTCCTAATCGCGGTAACACCCATGTAAACTTCCATCCCCACTCTTGCCTGTACATCAAGGATTGTCGGCTGTAAGTTTACTTAAGACAATCGGAATTTGTGTAATTTGCAACCTAGATGCCCAATACTAATCTCATGTCCCTGTTTTTGTTTAAATAGTTGGTTATGGTTCAGTTTTAGCTCAGTCAATGATGTGCGAATGTTTTGCATAATATAATTTGGAACAAGCAAAACACTTAAGTAAATTACTGTTTATTTGGCAATCATCTCATCCCAAAGAAAATTTGTAGCCTGTTTCACCTTGCCCGTTAATGTTTATGCGTGGGTTTTTACAAGATAAGTGGGCAAGACTAAACCTTGCAGCGTCTCTGTGGTAAAGAATACTCAGCTGTCATAGTCGAAGAAATAACTGACAGTTACTATCTAGCGCTAAAATGGAAACACCCGACAGTTGCTGCAACTCGGTCAATATCTGCGACGTTTCAACTTGTTAAATCTAACCTGTGATCCCTGGTCTGCACTTTGAATTTCTCTCCAAACAGTAGCACGTACACAATCTTTGAATTAAATGATGGCCCTGGGATGAGGTTAGTTGACAAGCAAATAAGTATCAAACACGTCTGGTAAAAATGCCCTGTGTAGTCCAACTCAGTTGCTGTACATTTTCAAATTTTAGATAAATGTGCATCACACCAGAATCCTAGAGCTTTCATGGAAGCCAACAACTCATAGTAGTCGTCTGCCCAAAGTAACTTTGACGAACTAGAGAACCCAGTGGGGTATCAAACAAGGTATGCTGCCATACAGGAAATGCCAGGATACTTCTGTACTACTGTAATTAGCAAGTCATCCCATAAGATTCTCTACTACTATTAAATTTCGAAGTGCAGTCGCGAAGAGAAAGGTATCTGCAATTATCTACCACCACGTTGCGAGTATACACAGCAAGGTAATAAGCACAGTCCTGTTCACTAGTATGAGATATGAAATGACATAAGCTTTGTGTGAACAACCTAACAACTTCTAAATTTTCAGTTACTGGCCCAGTTAAAAATACAATTTCTGAGTGCCACTCATAGTCACTTCATAAGCAACCGCACGTAGACGTACTTAGCGAACATCAGATTAAATAACAATGAAGTTTATTGCGCTGCTAAGATTGAGCTGCCTCCAGCTACAGGGTGTAATCTCATCCAACACCCGATGCAGTCTGCCAATAGTAAGGGGACACTACCCCTATTGTCCGCTTACTTACCTGGGTCGTCATGTGCTTGCCTCCTGTGCAGCGGGCCCGGGTTCGAATAACGGACGGGCTGGAGATTTTCTCCTATCGTGGACTGGGTGTTGTGTTGTCTTCATCATCATTTCATTCTCATCACTGACATGCAAGTCGCCCAATGTCGGGTCGACTGAAATAAGACATTCACTCGGCGGCCGAACTTCCCCGGATGGGGCCTCCCGGCCAGTATTACCATACTAACATCTCATTTCCCGCACTACCCCTATTTATAAATTTCAGGCGACTGTAATGTCATACACGTCACTTTCCCTAATATTCGAAATGTAGCTACTTCGATGAGCCACACCTGTAAGTCACACGTAAACCAAGTCAGCGCCCTTCAAATAACAGATTTGCCATCGATTGGCCTACTAAGAAGCTCATTTTTACGGAAAAACTACTTCGTTACTCTCCCATGTCAGGGCCAGGGAGGAGTTCATGCTGTTGAGACTACGGAGTCTCTTTCCACTAAAACTGCATCTTACATTTTAGTTTTGACAGAAGTATTCCTACTTCAAGCTTCTGAAACATTCTAGATGCCTCGCTTTTGTATCTCTCTTTTCTAACCACTTAACAGACTCACGACTCTCACAGGCATGCCTCACCAATTTGCGTGACAAAGATCGAACATGCTTGTTCCTCACTTCCATGAATTTTGATGTGCTCCTCGATTAAAATTTACATAACTCTTGAACCACATGTAGGATTTTGATGCGGTTTGCATCAATAGATTGACAAACCTACAAATCATATGTTTATGATGTGTTGAACAATAACCTATTATTTCCTCAAATTAAATGACTATGTAATGTATCATGGGGTAGAAAAATAGCGTTTACTGTAGCATCTCATGATTTCTCTTGCATCCTTCAACATTGCTCCAATATTACTCTCATTATTCAGTCTGGATTGTTCCCCAAGAAAATCATGGAAAATATGAAAAATCAAATATGGTGATTACTGCTTCTTATTATTCACAAGTAATTATAAACTTTAAAGTTCTGAATCATTCTTATCCAGAATACAGCTTTGTTCCTAATTGGTATCACATTCTCTTCAGCTGTATTATTATTAATGTTCTCTTACCACAATTTCCTGTTTTACTCATTTTCATTAATCCTGTACTTAAAATCAGTTACTGTTCTATGTACCTCCACTTATCTATCTCTCACAAATTCAACACCGACTGACTGCTGTCAATGCAAATGATTCACTGTCCACATAGAAATGCACTCACACTGACTGAAAAATCTTACACTGCCAACACAGTACTGGTTATTGAAGTTTTGCCAGAACTTCACCTCAGCAGATCTGATATTCTCAGAAGTATAATGACAATTTATGAATGGTAACAGTGTTTCTGTCACCGGTCATACGCCATTGTGCGACCTGCTGACGACAGTGCAAAGAGGGGCACTTTTTGTGAACTCAGCAACATTTAGATTGGATCTAGAAGCGATAGACAAGTTGTCACGAATCAATCCCTCTTCAGTTTTGACTCTGGATGTTTGTGTGAAATCTTATGGGACTTAACTGCTAAGGTCATCAGTCCCTAAGCTTACACACTACTTAACCTAAATTATCCTAAGGACAAACACACACCAATGCCCGAGGGAGGACTCGAACCTCCGCCTGGACCAGCCGCACAGTCCATGACTGCAGCGCCTTAGACAGCTCGGCTAATCCCGCGCGACATGACTCTGGATGAATGATGCTGATTGCTGATACAGGCATATGAACACTATGGACTTGTTTGTTGGTGGCTGAGACCCCTGTGGCAGGAGGAGGAGGTGGGTAATTACGATTTATCGACATGCTGAGAATTACATTTCGCTGAATTACAGAGAGATGCTTTATGCCCAGAGGTACAGAGATGCGACTGTGAGGCGTAATTAGTACATACTTCCACGTCATGGAAGATAATGCTTTCTGCATCTAGATTCCTTGGTCAAAACTATAATTTCCTGTAACAGCGAAAACATCTTGTTGCGCGATACCGCCCGCCCCCACACTGGCAATAGGACTAAGGCTACACTTCAACAGTTTGGTTGGGAAACACTGCAATATCCTCCATACAGCTTGGATCTTTCACCATATGATTTTCACATCTGTGTTGATCTGAAGAAAGACTTACGTGGACGTCAGTTTCAGTCGGATGAGGAAGTTCAAGAGTGGGTGTGATTGTGGGTCCGTTAGCTGCAGACTGCGTTCTACGATACAGGAATTGATCGTCTCGTCTCCCAATGTATGTCTTACCGCATGTGATGATCACTTTTAAATGGAACCATTGCATGATCCAGTTGCGGCGGTTGTTTGATTTTCATTTGAGTGCTCCTTAAACACCATGGTCGACTTTTTAACTATAAAACTGTTTGATTGTACAATACAATAAATGTCTGTAAGTCGAACGTATTCGGAAGTACAACCAGCAACTTACTGCTAACCTCCAAGGAGAGGCAAATAAATTCGGTGGCCAGTACTACCACTGCAGGTCAGAAAGCGGTAGCATATCGCCATAAAACACCAGAAGTAATTATCAGTATAACTGTGCCTTGCATTAAACGTTAATTTACATCCTGAGTTCATCTGTGAGCCTCACTTAAATGTTTGTGATTGGAGGGTGTTCACAATTTAATTATAACAGTGATGTAACTGCTTGAATTATATGGTGTGATCTGTTAATAACACACATTTATTGATCCATGAATATCACATGACGATTATATTTTTTATACATTGACATAGTAACGCAAATCAACAAAGAAATTATTTATAAATACGTACTAGGTTCGTCACCAGCGTATGGACAATAAGGACAATAATTACTTAATTAATGTTAAACTACTCTCAGAGGCAGCAGTTTAATTCAACCGAGGCTTCATGAAAATATTAAAAAAAAGAACGTTAACTGAGTACACAACATCACTATGAAAATAAGAAGGAAATAATCATATCAGCATGACCACAAAGTATTTAATCATCATTCTAAAGGCGATATATGGGTGGTGCTTAATTAAAGTTTTCCTCGAATTTAGCTTGACAGGAAAAGACAGAAGTTTGCAAATAATTGAGTGAAGTGCGTGTTGCAGTGAGGAAATAGCGGCACATAAGCGTGGGAATGAAACCCTCTCCTCAAACAGTTGAAATTTCTGTAGTCGATCGATCGCATTGCAGTTTGATTTTTGTCGCGTCTGCATTGAATCAGCGTAACGTCGCCATACGCTATGTTGCTGCGAGCGCTGCTGCTAGCTGGTGTAGGTCAGCTTGTTGCGGTTCTGGGCGAGGGATGCACACACACCCTCATACGCGATCGCGAACAGTTTATCCAAGTCCCGAGGACTGCAGACTCCTGTGACTTGGGCTAAGATCGAAGCCCAAATCTGCTTGTCAAAGTCTTGACGACCCTGAAAGTAGCGCCCAGGCCGAAGTCTCCATGAACCTCCATGAATCTCCCCTCACTTGCCCTCAAATATAGGTGTCTCCGCTTGGTACAATTTATTCAGCTAATCGCCGGAAAGGCTTTACTGTCCCTAAGTGATAGGGCTGGCATTGAGTGTGCCATCTACTGACAACATTTTGGAAACCAGAACCGCAATGAGAAAAGTGGTTTCGTTCCCGGGAAAAGCCGAAACCACTTTCTCACGACGAGGCAAGTATTCTGGCGTTTCTGGTGACTTCAAACATTTTTCGGACTGTCCCTCCCATAAAAAACTGAATTGGAAATTTTCTCAGGCACAGCTGTAACAATATATCAGAATTTGGAGGGCTGTCAAGCAACAGGACGAAACTGTAGTTTCAGCAAATGGTCGCCCAGACCTGTAGCAGGTTGGGAACTTAAGAGGAACTTAAGAGGCTTCCTCCTCCCCACATTCCTAAGCCTTGTGTCCCGTACCGTGAACTGGCCTCTCAGTCCACCTGACCGATGGAACTCTTTTGTCCTGCTGCAGCCCCAGATTGGCTAGCAGGCGCCGACTCGTATTTAGTCCTGCAGGTGAGTGAACTCTGTTTCTGAGCTGCCCTTAGCGTGCCTGCGAAGCTGAATGTTCCCGTGAGCCAAAGGGAACCAAATACAGAAAGTTTTGTAACAGATGTCCCGAGTATCAGAACAGAGTTGAAATAAAAGTGCATTACCACCCCGGACAACTTGTGCAGTTAAACTCTAAAACACCTTGATCAAGAAAAGAAAATATCGTCTGACTCGAAAGAGGAGTGAGGATAATAGACAAGACGTACAAAATTACTATATAAATCGGAATAACAATGTGAGACGACGTCCTGGCACAGGCCGACGTCTTCCACAACAAATTGTACAGTTAAATAATTTTACAGTCAAAAGGCGAGCATGATGTCATTTACAAAATTTTATAATGTTGTGAATCACAGCTACGAGAAGTTGAAAAAAAGGGTTTCAAAATTTATGAATGCTATCTCCACTCCCTCCTGTACGATTTTTCGCAGATATTACGTGAACGAAAGGTAATAAATAATTGCTTTACCTCTCTCTGACAAAGAAGCTCAATTTGTAGGCTCCGTAAACGATGTGTTACCTGCAGATCCGTGATCAATAAAGTCTTTCGCGCGGGCCGCTGTGGACGAGCGGCTCTAGGCGCTTCAGTCCGGAACCATGCTACTGCTACGGTCGCAGGTTCGAATCCCACCTCAGGCATGGGTGTGTGTGTGTTGTCGTTAGGTTAGTTAGGTTTAAGTAGTTCTAAGTCTAGGGGCCTGATGACCTCGGATGTCAAGTCCCACAGTGCTTAGAGCCATTTGAACCATTTCGAAAGTCTTTCGCTCTTTGGGATAGTCCCTCTTGGAAATTACTGACGCTGCAGATATAGATCATTATTATTTATTAAAAAAGTGTTCTATGTGTAAGCACTTGTTCAATTAACAAACGCCATAGACACAGGGGTTCACAAAATAAAAATAGATAATGTACATTACTAATATATCATACGATGGTCTAACTTCTAACTAAAAGAAATTTTTCCTGTTTTGAAATAATTGTTGAGTGAATGTATGCTGTAACTGTTTTTTTGTCGATAAGAGAATCTAAAGAAATCTGATAACAAGCTTCCAGAAAATTTAAGAAGATTCGTCAATGTTTGTAGCAAAGTCTTTCTGTATACTACTTTCCTCATTCGTGCGGGCAACACAGGAAAAAAAAAAAAAATACGCGCGCCAGATGTGTAGGTCGCAGCGTTATCCAGAGCTAAGCGTTGTGCTTTGTCACTCTCTACAGTAAATTTCTTCTTTCGACCGCCAGCGTACCTGAATCCTGCACAGATGTCTTGAATAATGTGTGAACTGCAGCCTTTCAGTCACCACCAAAGTCTGCACCTCGCCTCTACCATTCTCTGTCTGGAATAGGATCGAGTGTCGGCAGGGCTACAGAAACTAACTCACGTCACAGCCCTTCATTCATACCTATCGCAAATAATACGACAGGTATAACCTTCTGAAGAAGGATACTACGTGCCCGAAATAGGTTAATAAATCCAATTTCTTTTATGCAACTGGTTGCTGATTACTTCGATATATTGTTGGTAACTTAAATTTCTTGACGGAAATCTGCCAATTATGCCAAGTCCTGGTGGTTTCAAGGTTAAAAATATTTTATTCGCATTGTACGGTTACTGTAAGTGCTTAAGAGTTGTTTTATTGCAGAAACTATTACTATGTTGTGATGCTGTATTACTGAAATTAACGTAAGGCCAAACTGCAAGCCATAGAGGCATCATTTATACGTGATACAAACCAAGCCACAAACAATCCAGAATTAATGCCGTCACGCAAACAGGGTCCCTTTTGGAAACAAGGCGCCTGATTTCCGATTACTGTGAAGAGAAATGGCCTACTTGCATTTCACTGCTTGTTTTTATAATTATTTAAATATTGTTGGTAAATTTTGAACATCTTGTCTTTTCCAATTTATTGTAAAGAGTCACCTAAATGATTTTTAAAATTTATGAAACTTTTGAAAGTTGAAAATTTTGAATGTTGTTTTCTGTGTGTTGTAAAGTTTACTTGAAAGTTTTGGATATATGTTTCATTGCAAAGTTTACTTAAATTCGGATTTAAATTGTCATGGTTTGCCAATGGAAGTAAACGAGCACATTGTGTAAAAGTTCAACAGATTTAAGTAAGTTGCGATTTTTATATTACTGGCATCTTGTACTTAGTATAACGAATAAGTTTTTTTTAAGACAGTAGTTAGGCATTTCTTGTCCCATAACCTCTCCTACTCCATAAGCTTGCAACTACCAGTTTGACACAAAATAATCAATATTTGTTTGCTTTGAAAGTGTCTGAACTTAAGTTTTTAAAATTACGGGACCACAGGAATTTTATGAAATTTTGTGGTCTGCAAGTTAGTGCGGTGAGATCTCTTTCACATGAAAGTGGCCTTTGCGTGTGGGCTGCCGATAGTGCCCACGTGGTTCGACAAATCCCAGCCATCGATAAAAGCAAATTAACGTTCCAAATAGACCACTGTGATACAGGGATAATAATATGTTCTTATTTACAATCTAAGAGACACCCAGTTAATATCTAGCACTGAAATGCATCTTACTACATAAAGTTAAACACTCAGTGATTTTCAGTGGGTTTATTTTATTTCTCTACTTCAAAACCACTCTTAAATATCGGAAAACTAATACTCAATTCAGTTGCTAATATGAGTTTGACATGTCTAATGGGTGAAAATACGGAGAACTACAGACCAAAAGATACAACTATTACCCACTTTGTTGTTGCGAATAAAGCCTTGAATTTTTAGTGCATTAATAGATATGTCCTGCCGCTAGAAAATTCATCATCAGCTTGTTTTGAAAAAATGAAGTTATCTGGTAATTATTTATTAATGGACCATTCATCCAGAAAATACCCAATACCCTTATATGAAAACATAATAAAATGGCCTTGCATATGGATATTCCGAGGTTTGCACAACGTCAGTAAATCTTTGTGTATTGGGTTTCTCTATCTTTGGTCTTCAGTTTACACGTCATTCCAGAGTTTGCATCCTTCAGTGCACCCAAATCTACCCTTATCAGACTTCGCTACTATATGTTGTATTCTACTACTCATAGGAAGGACGCAGTAAAGTAAAAACGATAGAGAGAAGCAGAAGAAGCAGAAACGAACTTTTTCGTGAAACAGTTTCCTTTTTACAGTCTATTCCTCTTGCTTGAAAAATACTTCTACATGACTGTATGGATCTGTTACAATCCGCCGTAAACTAGCTCCCTTCGGTTGTTTCTCTTTATGTCACATGAGTGTTGAAATATTGACAAAACTACATCAGTTCACATTAGAAAGTCGCATTTAGCAGTAACATGAAACATAACAAAATTTGCACCTTTACACTCAAAGACCGAGCAAGCTAGGTTTGACAGAAGAAACACATTTGAATTTCCGGTGGGTGATAGATTGTGCTGTCAGCACACAATACAGTATTTCTGGCTGAGGCGGATGAAACAAAGCGGTTCTGTAACGATTTTTATGTAGAAGTACCAAATCAATTTATTTTACTGCTAGAACTTTTTATTAGACAGTTGGATAGTTAACGTCGTTTTCACTTTTGGACAGGAGAGTGTCATGAAGTAATAAACTATTTTGCTTTATAGCTCGCTCTTAGCCTGTGTACCACTTCAACTCTCGTGAGATGGTTCAAGCAGTTAGGAAGAGATGTGTGAGCTGAAGAATTACACTTAATATGTGCTACACATATGAGCAACTCGAGTCTTCCCCACACCTTATTTAAGTTGCTTTGTTGATTATTTATTACGTGGTTAAACTCTGCCTTAGAGAGACTTCAGAGGGACTCGCTTTCTTCCTTTCTTCGGAGCTGACCTTTGTTCCTCGTGCACTGCTCTGCACTGGAATTAATTAGTTCTCTCTGGCAAAATCACATGTTTTCATATAACAAAAAGTTTATTTTTGATTTTAGAGGCAGACAAGAACATGCTATTATTTGTTGTTCCTTCAAGCTTTCTGAACTCCATTACAGACCATGACTTTGCATATATGGAAACTGTTGTAACTGCAAAATAATCCCTTTTACCACTCACAGACGCCACATGAATTTCTCATTAATACAGCATATTCCTTTTCCAATTATCCTGGTTAGTCGTCCGAATTTCTTGTATCTTCTTTGGACTTCTATAGTTACCCAATCGCAAAACGCTTGGACTGAGAATGACTCAGTGCTTCTTCTCTTACACTATTATAACTTTTACAGTCAGCGGTCTGAACAAGTGCTTAAACAGAAAACGAGTACGGTTGGTGATCCTTAACACGTTCCTGTGGTGAGGCGGGCGATACGAATACATTACTCCCTAGCTGTCAGTAGCAGTGACATCCGTCTAGGTCACCACTCTCTTCTGCCAACTAATTGGATACCAGTGTGAGATACGTTTCAGTTATACTTCCCACAGATGTACACAGCACTAATCTCACATCACTAAATCCACACACTTCGCAAAAGGGTAATGTCGCTTGTGTGTAAGAGTACCTTAATATTTTTCCAGTGGTGTCCATACGTTTTCATGCATCATGTCTACAGCGTTAAACTGCAGAGTGGTAAATCTACGATTTTTTTTTCATTGTATACAAGATGATACAGAATTTCGTTTACAGAGCTTCAGCGTTCGCGAAAGAATTAAAAAACCCTTTGTTTCACGAGACAAAAATCTTACAGGCATGAGGCTATGGATCTTAAGACGTGTAGATTGTTCTGAGATGTTCAGACAGTCTTGTGATGTAATCTCCTCGAAGATTGGTGAAGTATGTTAGATTGCCTTCCGGGTACACAGACGGAAGGATGACATACAATGATTGCCTAAGATGCATTCGAGATCCATTTCGTTCCTAATTAATCCCAGCCCTTTCGACAACGGTGGCAACCAACTGTTCTGGATTGCCTGTCAGTCTCCTGTACTGGAACTCAGTACAGCACTCATGGCTGCCGCATCGCGGTCGCGAAGTGGAGCCGAGGCAGTTCCAGATAAGTTTTATAGTTTGACGATGATTTATGGATTTGTAGTTTTAGCTTGACGATGTCCACTATGGACAAACGGTAGTTACTGTTATTCTGGAGAAGGTTGGGTTATCCCGAATGAAACCTAGGTAAATTCTAGGTAAACTGTGCAACTGAGGCTGTTGATTATTAAAATTAAAATTAAAATTAGTATTTATACAGTTGCTGACAGGGCCGCGAAATGTTGAAGATATTTAGGGTATGTAGGAAATCAAAATACATGCCATCGACGAACAGGTTAAGAATGGATGAGGACATCAAAGTACACCAGTTTTTAGTGCTATAATGTTTATCTGAGATGACTTGAACGTTCCAGTCGTTTTCACTTCCTTCACCTAATCACACAAGCTTTGGATTTCGTATGGATGTTATGGTGAGAAAACATACGTGACTGTTAAAGCCGAGAAAATGATCTCGGAGTTTGTCGGCTGAGCAGAAAACACAATTTTCCATTAAAAACATTCAGACACTACCTATAGCGATGCAGGGTCTCTAATTAGCCGTGCAGCTGACTTCAATTGCTACTGCGTGACCGTTTAAATGATGACCAGCACAGAAAACACTGTTTACTAAGGAACCAGTGTCATAGGACAGCAGCATTTTAACCCTCTGACGAGGGTGAAGAGCGTTATTTAATGTTTCAGCTGTACCCCTGCGAGTATATTGAATCGTTCTCTTTCATAATTACGAGACGCTAGTGTCCTTCGCCGGCTTCACAAGGCTATCACTAAGTACCTACGACCGGACGACTTCTCTGGCGTATCGCTAATAAATTATACACCCATATATATGAGAAGAAGTACCACCACAGCTGTATCTTGAGAATGTTTTATTGTCTCACACGACTAGTTTCAGCGGCACATTACCGCCATCATTAGGCCCCACCACTGCCAAAAGATCGTTAGATTTCCTTGGCGCGTTTATTGTGAAGTCCTTATTACTATTACATGTGGGCTAGCTTTCCTCAGGACTCTCTACTCTACACCTTGTTGTCTCTAATGGTATTTTTTCTCATATATATCATCAGCTGAAGTCCCTCGTCCATGCAATAGGATGGACTTCCATAAATTAAACACACAAATTTTCCTCGTGAATCAATCTACGTAATAGTGAAAACCACATTAAAGTCCCTAGCAAACAGAAAAACTCGGCGGGAAAACTTAATTTAAGAATATGTGAAGGCAATGAAACTATTGGAATATAAGCGTATAATGACATCTCGAGTGACATTCATGGGATATTTAGTTTTGTAAATCGTTTAGTTATTGAAAGTGTTAAGGCTATACAGCTCGACTACCTCTTCCATGGGCACATGCCCAAATAATCTTCATGACGACCGACATCAATCCAGTATCGCACAGGTATCCACAACCTTAGAGTGAAAATGAGACAGATAGTAGACAATTCTAAAGTAATTCTTCAGGATTTTCCGGCGATCTGTTGACAGTTTTAAAAAACGGGACTTCTGCCGGATGTTCGCGTCGTTCTCGCATAATATTTCGACGGCGTAACTCGCTGTCTTCTTCAGGCGCTACCCGAGAATGGTCCTTGGGTGGGTCGAGTGCAGTATTTATGCCTGCAAGGTGCAGGGCGCTCCCTAGGAGCTGCAGATGTGGTAGCACTTCGTCGTTTTGTGAGTCGCAGCCCCTGGCTCTCCGTGGCATTAAATCCGATTTTCCACTTCCCTGCCCAGTCGTCCAAGTCATTGCACGCATCTTGAAGGCGGTGATGCACGATTTGCGGTCATCTGCTGCGAGTGATAAGGGCAGTGTCTTCTCCATACATCCCCCTGATGACCTGCGGCGTCTTGGGGAGGTCAGATGTGTAAAGGGAGTAAAGGACCAGTCCAAGGACCGACCCTTGTGGGATTCTCGGTCGCACTTGTCGGATGGTGGAGTTGGCGTCTTCGGCTTGTACGGCGAACGTCCGATTCTGTAAGTATGTTGCAAGCAGCTGTACGTAGGCTCCCTGGAATCCTAGAACGAAGAGTTTGTACAAGATTCCTGAGTGCCATTCACTGTCCAAGGCCCTGCTGATGTCCAAGAAGAGGGCTTCGCAGAAGTCTCTGTAGTTAAATGCTTCCGTGGCTTCCTCAACCACTCAGGGTAGTTGAAGTGTAGTAGAGTGGCCATTTCTGAATCCAAACTGTTCCAGTGGCAGCAGGTCGCCGTCGGTGATTGTCCTTTGTAATTGGCTGAGGAGGATCCTTTCAAAGACCTTGCTGATGAACAGCAGAAGGCTGCACAGTGCTGCAACGTGGAATGCACATAAATTGTTGTGCCTCCACTCGCCGTAATCCTGTCGTGTCTGTGACATGTCTAATTAGCCCCCGATAAAGTGGCGGCTTACATGGATACCCCAAACCCCCTTCATATACGTCCTCCTGCACCTTTACAGCAGGCCATTTCCCGAGTTGAGGTCAATGGACTTCTGGCAGGATCGATACCCATCCACCGCTCAGTTCGACAAGGGTACCCACTCTCTACTCTCCTACATTCTATTGCCCTAGAGCCCTCAGCGAGGGTCTGTTGACCAGTCTCTCCACTCACCCTTCGTCAACAAACCTTTCATTGCCGAGAATATGTTGACGACCTCCTCATCCCTCCATCTCTGAGAAATGAGCAGTCTTCCTGTGCCACCAGTACACAATTCAACGTGTTGAATTCCTTAATCGTTTTGTGCTCTACTATTTTGCAACAATCCACGTAACGTACTGGAGACCAAACATCCCTCCATCCAGTGGAATATAGCGTGGTGTTCCATCCTCCAGCACTTCCTCCTTACAGACGTCCATGGTACCACGTAGTCAACAGGACATTTGCCACAAAACAATGATTGCACAACATCAGTCTGTAAAATTACCCTGTTTGACTCGTTTGCCAGCAACTCGACATTGACGACCACCGTCTGACCTGCGCCTCTTCTTATGATACCTGGCGGTTAGTGCAGCAAATGAATGTCTGCTACGTCCGAGTGCCACCAGATGCAGTCGGATCGCGAATGTTTCTGTACGCAGAGGATACGTACTTTCTCGCCGCCAAATATCATGCGGTTATATAGGTAAAGTGGAGAGTGGTCAGTTACCTCTCCTGTGAGTGAGCAAAATTCCATCTCGATTTCTGGAACTATTTACAAGCGGCCCATGCAGTGCTCGAACACACGCCAGGTTACTGACTTTACTTGCCAACTACCTTCGAGAAGACTTTTCTACACCTACGCTTAGTTGGAGAGTACTGAGAGCTGATGGCACGTATAGCCCCTCCTCTTTTGCAGTGTCTGAATTTTAACTGCCTGAGATCGATTCTAACCCCGACCTCAGTGGATGGGACAGTGCTCCGTAAATGAGCAGACTCTTTTTTTTTTCTTTTTACTTTTCGTTTTACTTCATCCCCCTTCTATCAACCACCATCCGGCTCATACGCACGACTGGCGTATGCATGTCACATGATAAAGTGATCCTCTCCTCCCCCCTTTCACGCCCTCCATGTTTCCCACTCCGGACTTTCGCAGATACAAATCCGTACCCGTGGTCTTGCTGGGGCCTCAGATACAGAGATTCCGGTCTTCTCCAGTTCTTGTCCTCTCTTTTCACTAAGGCTTCTTTTTTTGCCGTTGGTAACGTACGCTCACCATAATTTCATAGTAATAAAAAAAAGGAATAAAGCCTTACCCTTCAGTTGATTCCCATGTTTCCCACTTTCCTAAGCCAAACTGGCTGAGCGGCGGTGAGGGGGACACTGGCCCGGTATTGGGGTTCAATCCCTGCCCCCTCCCCCCCCCCCACCCCCGTCCGTGGTACTAAAAAAAAAAAAGTGGTCCGGCTGGCCCATGCAAGGGACCCAGCTTCGATTCCTGATCTTGGCAAGAATTTTTAGGTGATGGGAAAACTGGAACATGGTCCACATTGACGTAATAAAGACAATATACAAAGGACACAATTGTAGAATTAGAACATCATTAGGGAACTCTGAATACTTCGAAATAAGACAAGGACTTAAACAAGGAAGTATTCTATCTCCTGCGCTTCTTAATGTTGTGATGGAGGGAATGAACAGAGCAGTTAAAGATATAGTAAAAGACAAAAAGGTGATCTCTGCAGATGATATGGTAATATGGGGCGATAAAGAGGTAGATGTACAGTTAAAACTTGAACCGTAGAAGGAAATAATGAAAAGGTATGGATTAAAAATAAATAAAGATAAGAGCGAAGTAATGGTATTCGTAAGAGACAACGGGATCAACGGAAATATTACTTTGAATGGAGAACCCCTCAAAGTGGAAGACAGTTTCAATTATTTAGGGAGTGAAATATCTACTGATGGAAGAATAACCAAAGAAATTAATAGGAGGTTGCAGAAGGGAGGCAATTTCTACCAAACAATAATTTAGAATAAGGAAGTTTCAGAAATAGCAAAACTCCTTATGTATAAGCGTTATTAATTCCCTATTGTCACTTATGGAGGAGAAACGTGGACAATGACAGAAAGGGACTGGAGCAGACTGCAAGCAGGGGAAATGAAATTCCTCAGAGAAGTTAAGGGAAAAACAAGAATGGACACAGTAAGAAACGTAGAAACAAGAAAATGTGAGAGAAGAAATTGAAGAAAAGAGACTAAGATGGTACAGGCATGTTAAGAGGATGTGTGGGCAGAGACTCCCCAAAATTATGGAAGAACTAAAGATGGATGGAAAAAGACGTAGAGGGCGCCCAAGAACAAGGTGGAAAAAGGGAGTGAGAATATCTGTGGAAAGGAGAGGTGGGACCTGGCAGCAGGTGGAGGAAGAAAGGTGGTGGGAGGACCGAGCCAAATGGAGAGGACTCGTCAGCACCCAGACCCGGCAGTAGCTGGAGCGGGATCCGGATATAGATAGACAGCGTCCGTCAATGAACCGTTACACAAGTTATTACGTGCAGACACCAAATGGAACTGGACGTGAACGCCGGCGTCCATTTAACAAATGAAAATAATGCTTAATTGACCGGAAATGTCTTACGGCATATGATCTGAACAAAACGCTCACAGTTGATGCGCATGCTTAATACTATGGAATAGGCGCCTTTCTGTCTCATCGACATCATGCTTTCGAATGACCACATGCGTTCTCTTCAAAGACTGTAACAGTGGCACAAAAGAATTACAGTCAGATCGAGAACGTGGCTCTTGCGATTACATTTACAGTAAAAAAAAAATCGATGATTGCATTTACGGACATAAATTTTTGTCTCACAGACCACAGACCTTCAATAGCTATCTCTGGACGGAACAACACTGTTCCTACAAGGACAGCTCAACATTGGCAGCGCTGAGCGCTAGTTCTGTCGGATTACGACTGTGAAATTAGTCAGGTTGTAATTTGTGCCGTAGTCTGTATAAGTTAAAATGTAAACTTTAACCGTTAGTTTACTCGCTATGGACCAAGGTACAAGAGCTGCTTCGGGAGTGAAAATGGCAGATTAGAGATTTTTTGAAGAACTGAGGTATTTAATTGTATTCTCACTCTCTCCACATCTGGTCCTACGCTTGTTCTTGTTGCCTTTTGTGGTTGAAGATTTATATACTTGCGCATAGCGCGCTGTTGGAGAGCAATAAGTCGTATGATGTGCGGCCGAGTAAAACTGCAGTACAATGCGAAGAAATATATTGCAGTGTACAGCAATAAATCGTCAGACTTCGTTTCAAAAGCAAATAAGACTGCAGGTTCTAGAACAAGGAAAGTAATGAATCATATAAGAGTATGCAGATGGCGTGAAGTCTCCACATCATCGAACTTACTCCTCACAGAGGAAATACAGAAGTTACTGGCACACAAATAATCATAATGGGACATATGAATAAAATAGTCACAGTATCAATATATGATGAATCTAGAATGATTTTTAATATCCATCTAGAGAAAATGTGAAGATTAGTAAGGCTTATTACTCTCATTTCATTAAGAAAATGGTGTACATAATTACACCATGGAAATAAAAGAAAGAAGGGGGTCGTCTTTACGTCTCAAACTTGAAGCCGACGTCCGCCATCAAAAAAATGGTTCAAATAGCTCTGAGCACTATGGGACTTAATGTCTGAGGTCATCAGTCCCCTAGACTTAGAACTACTTAAACCTGACTAACCTAAGGACATCACACACATCCATGCCCGAGGCAGGATTCGAACCTGCGACCGTAGCAGCAGCGCGGTTCCGGACTGAAGCGCCTAGAACCGCTCGGCCACCGCAGCCGGCACGTCCGCCATCTTATGTGGGCCAAAATACTAGGTTCACCGCATTTATACTTCCACGGTTCACAGCGGTGATACTTCCCCGTGATGTCATTCTGACGTGCCCGTGCTCAGTTTCGATCGTTGGGATATCTATCGGCGTTTTTGGTCGTATCGTAAATAGCATCTGGTGCTTTTGTTGTGTGGAGACGTAGTTGCTTTATCAAAAATGCCAGCTTGCGCCATTTACGGGTGTACTTATCGATCCGACCGTAACCTGATGTTTAAAGGAATAACTTTTTCATTCATAAATGGAGCTGTTCAAGCAATATTTTCTTTTGTACACATGAGTTATAGTGGGGGCGTTTACTTTTATGCTTTCTTTTGTTTTTCATTGCCTCCCAAACCGCAAACGCTCAGACATCCGAGTGCTCAGACGTCCGAGGTTTACTGTATAAACGGTATCGTCGCCGCACAACACACGGCGACGTGACCGCTCTGATTGTCGGTGCAGCATGTCATGCCTTAAATTCCTCCCCTCGATAATTATTCACTACTCACACTCCGCCCTGCTTAAAAACTATTCTGGATAGAACAGCCGGAGTCAGTTATCTAGTATATGTGAGTTTTGTATGAGTGTATCAATATGTGTAGGCTTTGCTTTGTTTCTGAAGAAGACTTAGACCGAAAACATATGTGAACACTTTTCGTCGTGCCTGCATGCTGCGCGATGTGTGAGTAGCAGTCTGCCTGTTTCAGAGTATACTTGTTCCTTCATGAAGTTTGTTACAAATAATCAACTGCACTTCAACAGGAACAATGATGTAGGGAATTACAGAAGAAAAAAATGACATACATTACGCCACATTATGACTGTGTAGCACAAACAGGCGTTCACAATGCTGCAACCAGAAATGTTGATGACTTGCCCACTGATATAAAGTACCTGAAAGACAGCAAAGTAAAATCTGAAACTAAATTGAAAACGTTTCTCTTCGGAAACTTCTCCTATTTGCAAAAGACTATTACTGCAATTTGTAAATAGTGATGGTAACATATGTCAGTTTTTAATTTAAAAAGTTAATAAATGATCAGCATGGAGGCATATTTAAAAAGAATTCATGCTAATATAAAATGACTCGTTCCACAACGTGCAAATGATGCATGGAATATGAAACTAACTAACTACTGGTATATGACAAAGCATGGTATACAACTACATACTTTGAAAACCTCAAAATTAAACTCAAATGTAAAATGAAGCTTATGACCAAAGTAAGTGTACATTCCCGATGTGATATGTTTGATAATTCGTGAAAAACTGACAGTTAGTGGCGAGAAATATTCCGGGGAAAGAATAAAATAGGCTACTATTGGAAAGGTAGGCCTATAAGTAACACCGGCTAGCCTGACATTACTAAAAATTACTTACAAACATGTTAAAGCAAAATATCCGTTTTGCGGCGTCTAACAGTTCGACTTCGTTTTCTTAATCACAGTTATAGTATTGCTCTGTGCTGGAACATGTTTAAAAAATTATATCCTTTTTTACCACATAAATTGCTATTGTTGGTCAGATACTGAATGAGGCATCATAGACAAGATTTAAAAGTGAGAGAATGTGTAAACTACAGTGAAACTAATGCACTGACAACTTAATAAAACAAGAACTCTATTATACATGTAGGTACACCACCACGCTCTTCTGTTTCTTTGACATTTCAACAATCGTTCACTTTGTTGACATGCACAAGATACGACAGCAGACCTTGCGTCTTCCCTCATTGTACGCATTTATGAGCTAGTAAAGAACACGTAGGAATGTTTTTCGGAAACGTGAAGATTAAAAATGTTGTGTATACGAGTTGAAAGCTGAAAAATCTAACGAACGAGAAACCGCAGACAAGCTTTGGTTTCGGAGTTCCAGCTTCATTTGCTATCGATACAAATACAGCAAGAGTGGAATTAAATGGATTACGAAAGCATGGTTTTCACATCATTTCCTTCTCTTCTTCGGTATTCTAAAGTTGTCAACAACAAAAAAGTTACTTTAACGAGGCCACATGTGCCGTATTACTGGAGCAAATACGCATTTCTCATGCATGCACTGTAATTTTTAGTATTTAAAACAGTTGTTGCGTGCACAAGACAGAGATTATGAACAAGAACCAATCGCAAACAGTAACTTGTTAATGTTTTGGACCCCACTCATTCTAGCTTCAAAACAACGTATAGCGTTAAGTATATAGCGCCATTTCTCTTCTTTTTTTACCACCATAAATTACATCACAGAGTAGAAATACCTCTGCAGCGCACATTCAGACGTGCAGAATTGATTCTGAGTTATCAAAATACATTTCCACCGTGTTCACATGATTTCGGGACGGCTAAATTTGACCGTAATGAGTCCTATTAATTTTGAATGCATTTGATACGTGGAATAACCTGGACTCTTAACTTTGAAGTGCAAAATGAAGGAGCATCACATTACGGCACCGCCACGTCAGGGTGTATTCGCACTGTCAGTCACGTCACGTCATTTCTCTTGGCCCAGAACGAAGGGCGAATGTGAGGTTATGAATCACCATCCGTGATGCAAAAAGTCGTAGTATCGGAACTGAGGAACTTACAACAATAAATTTTATTAATGGACAAAGTAAAATTCATAACATATGTTCTTGATCAATTTTGTTTGGCAATGTCCTTGGAAGTGGAACCAAATTTCGAAATATCGACATTTACTTGCTAGTGAAAATATTTACAAACATATCAACAAGAGCTATAAGGGAATAAATGGAGCCTGTTTACCTCGTCCATTATGTTTTTACTTTTTCTTACATAACTAATATCATCATAAGCAACTATATTTTTTCCTTCATTAAAGCCGATCTTTCCACTTAAAAAATGATATACAAATGAATTTGCTTCGTCAACTTACGCTCTTACACTGAGACGGCAAAAGTCATGGGATAGCGATACGCAGATATATAAATGGCGGTGGTATCGGGTACACAAGGTATAAAAGTACTCACGTTATTCATGTGGAAAATTTCCCTACGTGATTATGCCGGTACGATGGGAACCAACAGACGGAACAGTAGTTGGAGCTAGACGCACAGTAGATCCCATTTCGGAAATCGTAAGGGAATTCAGTTTTCTGGTATCCACAGCGTGAAGAGTGTGCCGAGAATCAGGTATTACCTTTCACCACGCGCAACGCAGTGGCCGACGGTCTTCATTTAAATCAGCGGCGTTTGCGTAGAATTGCCAGTGCTGATTGACAATTAACACTGCGTGAAATAACAGCATAAATCAATGTGGGACGTACGACGAACATATCCATTAGGGCAGTGCGGCGAAATTTTGCTTTAATGGCTGTGGCAGCAAACGATCGACGCGAGTGCATTTGCTAACAGCACATCGCCTGCAGCATCTCTCCTGGGCTCGTGACCATATCGTTTGGACTCTAGACGACTGGAAAACCTTGGCCCGGTCAGAGGAGTCCCGGTTTCAGTTGGTAAGACTTGATCGCATGTTTCAAGTGCGATGCTGACCCCACGAAGCCATGACGCAGTTGGTTAACAAGACACTGTGCAAGCTGGCGATGGTTACTCAATGGTGTGGGCTGCGTTACATTGAGTGGACTGGGTCCTCTGGTCCAACTGAATCGATCATTGGCTGGAAATTGTTATGTTCGGCCACTTGGAAACCATTTGCAAACATTCCACGATGGAATTTTTATGGATGGAAAAGCGCGATGTCACCGGGCAACACTAGTTTTTCGATTGGTTTGTAGAACATTCTGGACAATTCGAGCGAATGATTTGGTCTCCCAGATCCCCCGATATGAATCTCATCCAACATTTATGGGACATAATCGAGAGGCCAGTTCGTCCACAAAATCCTCCACTGCAACACTTTCGTATTTCTGGACGGCTATGGAGGCAACATGGCTCACTATTTTCGTAGGGTACTTCCAGCGACTTGTTGAGTCCATGTCACGTCGAGAGGCTACACTACGCTGGAAAAAAAGGAGGTTCGACACGATGTTAGGAGGTATCCCATGATTTTTGTCGCCTTAATGTGTATACGTTGTAGGTGTCAGCTCTGTTCTGTTATTGCAGTACCTAAATAATTTTCCACTTTGAGACATCTGATCTCGCTTGTGTAAGAACACTCTATGGAAAAAATATACAGATCGTCGCGGAACATTAGCAGTTTGCCAGTATTCATAGTAATAAACCAAGATTACGAAGACACTACTATAATACGTGTGAGTGCGGCGAAAATAGGTTAACTTACGATACCATTAAAACTTTCTTCCCGAGAATCCTTGACGTGGTGTGACGTGACGTGACGGTCCGTTGACGACGTGTGTGAATGCCGCCTTTTGAAATGCGTTGTGGAATGTTTTGATGCGATGTGAGGTTACGTGACAGCAATGTGAATTGCCCTTTAACAAACAGCGTCGTCCAACACTGGCAATGAGCGCAGAACACGTTGCTCCTTCCAGAGATATTTCTACTCTTTGAATTACACCAAGGATTACTTACATCACTCGCAAAAGAAAAATGTAAAAGACATTCAATGAGGTCCACAGCACAACACAAAAACACCGATTTGCTCTCATGTCTGCCAATAGAACAAGACAAAAAGTTTGACTCATCAACTGGTGTTTGTTTTTGAATAGGTATCAGTAGTCAAGACACTGTGGAAAACTTGCCAGTAAACTCCATTTTAATTGCCGAACTTAGGCCTAAAACCCTGTTTTGTGTAAGATCAAATAATATATTGAAACAGAGTGGTCTAATGATAAGAATTAACCGAAGATTATATCTTATTGGTATATGAGGCATGCACTTACAGTGAATAAGGGTGTCATTCTGATACTTTCATACTGGGGCAAGATACGAGGGGGCGTCCTTGAGGTGCTTAAAGCTAACGTACTACAGATGCTATGTCAGTGCTATTGGGGCATGGTTTGTACCAAACGCATTGTCAGAGAGCATTGCTACGAGAAAGATATTGACAAAGATATTGAAATGGTGCTAGGTACATGGTAATCCTGTCAGAAAAACTAGTCGGCTCCACCTTGACAATATTTTCAGTGACCACGGCAAGCATAACCCTGGTCAATTCTACATATTTTTTTCCGAATCGTTTCTCAGAAACTAATGGCTCACGTTCATCGATGTTTTCTCCAAATTTCTGTTTGTGAGTCAAATGTCATCGGCATCTTCAACAGTTCTGTATTGAAGGTCTGCCGAAATCTATTGTCATGGTGAATAGCACACAATTTTCTTCTCAAGAATTAATTTTGTAAGTCCAACGGCATCACACTTCAGAACTGCGTTTCATCCTGAGGCCGATAGACTCACTGACAGATTCGTACGAACTTTCAATTCTCACTTTACTAAACCAGTTCAACAGTACAATAAATATAATGCTTTACTGATCTTCCTCTCCCAGTACAGAGCCACTCCCCAGGATGCATCATCTCCAGATGAGAAACTGCGCAGAAGATTGTATCGATTATTAATGTCTATTTTAAAGCCGGTCCTGCATTCACAAGTCGGTCTTCAACAACAGTCGAAACAAACATTTTTTAAACTGAATAATCCGGTACTCATTTAAATGTACAAGCATGGAAAAAAGACATGGGTACCAGGAAGAGTTACAGAGCAACTCGCCAATGTCGTGTATAATGTCATATGTTCAAATGGAGTCGCCAGCAGTCATAAAGGTCAAATCAGGCCGCACCCCCCTCTCAAGCATATAGGAAGAACTCCTATGCTGTTTTGTTTCACAGCACCAAAGACCTGTACGCAGCTGGCGATCTGAGAGACCTGCCGATGCAACGAGCAGCCGCCCCGCGATGTCTCCAGAAGTGGAGCCCAGCTGCAGTCAGCCAGTGACAAACTGATGGAAGTGGGCATTACGTCTCCTACCTCAGGCTAGACTACGAACGTCTAAATGGCAAATGCATGACCAGTTGCTGCTCTCTCACCTTGGTTTAGCGTGGGTTCCCCATGGTGCAGTACGCGGATGCCGTGTGGGGCGGGGGGGGGGGGGGGATTTTGGGGGAGGCGGGACGGGGGGAAGGCAACCAGAATGGAATTCAACCATGCACGCGCACGGCAAAACGGCAAGCATGGTAGCAGGATGCTAATGAATCCCGCTGACTTCACATCAGCTCCCCACATCCCACCGAAGTGACTCGAGACCTACAGAACAACTACACTACTGGCCATTAAAACTGCTACACCAAGAAGAAATGCAGATGATAAACGGGTATTCATTGGACAAATATATTATACTAGAACTGACATGTGTACATTTCACGCTATATGGGTGCATAGATCCAGAGAAATCAGTACCCAGAACAACCACCTACGGCCATAATAACGGCCTTTATACACCTGGCCATTGAGACAAACAGAGCTTGGATGGCGTGTACAGGTACAGCTGCCCATGCACCTTCAACACGATACCACTGTTCATCAAGAGTAGTGACTGGCGTATTGTGACGAGCCAGTTACTCGGGCACCATTGAACAGACGTTTTCAGTTGGTGAGAGATCTGGAGAATGTGCTGGCCATGCCAGCAGTCGAACATTTTCTGTATCCACAAAGGCCCGTACAGGACCTGCAACGTGCGGTCGTGCATTATCCTGCTGAAATGTAGGGTTTCGCAGGGACCGAATGAAGGGTAGAGCCACGGGTCGTAACACATCTGAAATGTAACGTCCACTGTTCTAAGTGCCGTCAATGCGAACAAGAGGTGACCGAGACATGTAACCAATGGCACCCCATACCATCACGCCGGGTGATACGCCAGTATGGCGCTTCCAATGTGCGTTCACCACGATGTCGCCAAACACGGATGCGACCATCATGATGCTGTAAACTGAACCTGGATTCATCCGAAACAATGACATTTTGCCCATCGTGCACCCGTTTTGCCATTCGTGCACACAGGTTGAGTACACCACCGCAGGCGCTCCTGTCTGTGATGCAGCATCAAGGGTAACCGCAGCCATGGTCTCCGAGCTGCAAACGTCGTCGAACTGTTCGTGCAGATGGTTGTTGTCTTGAAAACGTACACATCTGTTGACTCAGGGATCGGGACGTGGCTGCACGATCCGTTACAGCCATGCGGATAAGATGCCTGTCATCTCGACTGCTAGTGATACGAGGCCGTTGGGATCCAGCCCGGCGTTCCGTATTACCCTCCTGAACCCAATGATTCCATATTCTGCTAACAGTCATTGGATCTCAACCAACGCGAGCAGCAGTGTCGCGATACGATAAACCGCAATGGCGGTAGGCTACAATCCGACCTTCATCAAAGTCGGAAACATGATGCTATGCATTTTTCTTCCTCACACGAGGCATCACAACAACGTTTCACCGGTCAACTGCTGTTTGCGTGTGAGAAATCGGTTGGAAACTTTTCTCATGTCAGCACATTGCAGGTGTCGCCAACGGCGCCAACCTTGTGTGAATGCTCTGAAAAGCTAATCATTTGCATTTCACAGCATCTTCTTCCTGTCGGTTAAATGTCGCATCTGTAGCACATTATCTTCGTGGTGCAGCAAATTTAATGGCCAGTAGCGTATTTACTCCGGAATGTTTAGCAGACGGTCTCTTTGAACGATGATTGGAATGGTCAGGAATTGTTATTCTTTTAGGTTTAAACTGAATGCTGATATTTCGTGCCAGCGAGCCGTTTGCTCGCCGAATCCACGTCAGACTGTGGCACCGTTATCGGAAGTGACAACACATTTCCGAGAACAATTACAGTAGTAACCTCGCTCCCACACACGCCACCACCTGCTGATTACCACTACCATAACGGTACGTTCACCAGGCGGTACTGGCCACTCGATGAGCACATTAAGTCCGTTGTTCCGTGAAGCAATTCGGCTTCCCTCCGGCACGCGAAGCGCGCAGGTGGGGCGAGAGTTAGAGACCGCGGCGGTCGTCCGTCGCGCCGCCGCCAATTACGCTGTCGCCGGCCGCAAGACTCGCCGTGGCTGTCCCCCAATCCTGCGCATAACTCGTCGCTCCGCAGCCGCAGCCGTGACCAGCTGGCTGTAGGTTCTAATGAGATTCCCGTGCCGAAAGCCCGCCCGCCACAAGGCACAGTGTTAGCCGTCCCTGCGAAGTAACGATACTGCCCGGAGAAAGTTTAGTTAGCAGGGACAGGTTGCCAGAAGAGAAAGGCCGCTTCCGGTGAATCCACCTTCGTGGCCAAACATACGGCCAATTAAGAGGACTATTCCAAAAGTGCTTTGTACTTCCTCAGACACCTCTGCTCGTGCTATAATGGACCAAATTTCAATTAATTTTAAGCTCCTCGTTTTGGCACATAAATCGACAGGGACAAACCTACTCTCAGTTGACGACTCGTATATTGTGCATACCTTAATTATATTTAATATGTAAGTTCTATGGACGAAAATTCCTGATTTGTTATGTACCGGACCAGGAACCGCAATCTTCCTTTTATAGATGGGTTGTTACAAACTCAACAAGCCAAGCACGCCTCAGGTGTCGATCCTAGTTTTAGTCTGACGTTACTTCTCTAATGATAAGCAAACACCGAGGAAGCTCTCCTGCATACTGTATTAAGCAATCAGTCACCACCCAATTGCGAGCTGCCGGCCTGTGTGGCCGTGCGGTTCTAGGCGCTTCAATCTGGAACCGCGTGACCGCTACGGTCGCAGGTTCGAATCCTGCCTCAGGTAGTTCTAAGTTCTAGAGCACTGATGACCACAGATGTTAAGTCCCATAGTGCTCAGAGCCATTTGAATTGCGAGCTAATTACACGTTAAGTCCCACAGGACTCCTTCTTAGGATCTTAACGTTAACAGATAACATTACTAAGTGCAAGGTTTTTTTTGTTTACGTGTAACACAAACTGGAATAAATAGCAAATGAAGTAGCTAATTTTTCTGAACATATTATAAGTTGTTTTCTAACACGTGTGTGACTGGTTCTGATCTATCTTCCACCCACAGCTGCGCAAGGGATCTCTGTGAGTGTTTTAGAAATTTGGGGTTGAACCTACAGCCTGAAAGGTAGGAAGATACCATCTCACACATGCAGCGTTCAGAAGAGTGCAGCAGTACGGGCAGTGATGTAATCAGACAATGATCTCGATGTCGGTTCCACTGCACTCCCTGTTAGGGAAACGTTATCGCTAACAGAAATTAGTGTACGGAAATTTGGAAATTTGTGGTAAGATCTTATGGGACCAAACTGCTGAGGTCATCAGCCCCTAAGCTTACACAGTACTTAATCTAACTTAAACTAACTCACGCTAATGACAACACACACTCCCATTCCCGAGGGAGGACTCGAATCTTCGACGGAGGGAGCCGTGTGGATTGTGACTTGCCCGCGCGGCTTAGTTGTTTGGTTTGTGGGATTGAAGGGACCAGACGCGGCTTAGTGTACGAGCGGCTTAGTGTACGGGTTCAGGTGGAACTTTATGTTAGCAAACAATGAAAATCTTAGATTTTTGTTGTTAAGTATGAGTTAACGACATAGCAATGTTATGAAAATGGCGTACAGAATGGTAAAATATTGATACTGGGTTTTCACAACTGTGAAGCGAAATTCCTATTATTGAGCCGTGGCGGCTCGGTTTGCTGGCCTAACTATCTCTGTCACCGGTATTGATAGTCACCTCCCTTGTGACTTATATTTGGTTTTCCTGGTTGACGTGTGGAGGCTCGGCGCGGCGGGGTGAGCCGTGAACGGCACGTGACAGAAGGAGCAGGGCAGGAGCAGCAGTACCTGGCGGCGGGGTTTGGTTGGGCCGATTTGGGTTTGACAACGGATGTACCCAGCCGGATCGCCGAGCGTCTTGTCGAATGTTGGGCAGCCGCTAAAGAAGTTGACGAAAGTTGGCCTCTGGAACTCTGGTGGCGGGGGCCTCCTTCTGTTATTTCAAAAGGAGTTAAAAGGATAACTGACGGTGGGGAGAGTGCACCGTAACATATTGCCTATTGATATTCTGGCCCGGTGGTTTTATTGTTTAAAAGGAAAATTGGCGCAATATTATTGTGTCTTGCTCACTGAATAATATATATTTGTTTGTTCTGCAGTGTGCCTTGGCTTGAGAGTGGCCAATAGCTGTTAGTGCGTCTTCTTTAAAGCCACGTGTTTCTGTTACTTGGTAAACCGCTTGTGTGCATCCACTTGGGGTGCGACGTTATGTATTGAAGTGGTACCACTGGTGAGTGGCACTGTACCCGGTGGCAATGTCATGGTGCTGTATCAGGTACTGGGTATGAATTTGAAATCTAATTGTGATTTAGTAAAGCGCATTTATTCTAATCTACTGTGATGTGTTTTAGTCATAATTGAAATACTAGGTCCACTACTGAATGAAATTTTCTGCTCTGCTTAAACTAGTGTTTCTTAAGGCGTTTTAGCAATACTTATTCGTGCCTCAGGGGGCTTAACTGCAACTGCTTTGTTTGTACCTGCACCTTGTCACTTTCATGTACTCGGTTATCATCTTATCTAGACAGAGGCCTATATATTTATTGTGTACGAGATAAACCACTCTAATTATCTCTGTCCATCTTAGCGAGTTTCCCCCGATATGATTAAAAGCCATGAGAAGGCGTATCAATCAGCATGATTGCCTTCGTTGCAGCTTTCTTTTTTACAGAGATATGAACAGCGGTATGACTTTTTTAAATGGCACTCTGTATTTTGTGTTCGGTAATTCATTTCCTCTCCTAAAGATCTATTCAAAAATGTATCATAGAGTACCATTCACTGAAACACAACGTTATTAATTACATGAACAACATTGACGTTGATGCTCCCAGGGCTTAGTGCAGGTACTCGGGGTAACGAAACATATCCAGGTGTGGACGTTGACAGAGGACAAATGTAAACATAAGTAGAATGCACACCCGTCATTCAGTCAACCATCGTCAGTTGAAGAGTTGTGTGAGTAGAATGTACACCAACGAAGAGAAGATAGAAAGGCTACTTATCTATGGGGAATGTAAGTTAGCAGAACACTAATTGCAATACTGTATTCTTATATACGGTACATTTATTACAGTAGTTTACTTCTTTTGAATACTATTGCGTAGAGTAGGCACGCAGTAAAGGCTGTCTTTCCTACAAACTGCATCGACATAACGTTTCTATTATCTGTTGTTGTTGAAAGTAGGCGAAATGTTACGCAGGCAGCGGAACTGTACAGAGAGCAATATCCTGACAAGAACCCGCCTTTCCGACGGATGTTTTCTCGTCTTGTTGCGACGCTTCAGGAAATGGGAAGTTTCAACGCACGACAACGCAATCGTCGTAGCAGTCACACAGACGAGACTGCCGAAGTTACTGTTCTCGCTTCCGTTGCTATGAATCCACATGTGAGTACACGACAGCTTGAACACGAGATTGGCATTCCTAAAACCAGTGTACATCGTGTTCTCCCACGTCACCGGTTCCATCCTTACCGTGTACACCTACATCAAAAATTGTATGGGAATGATTTCCAGAAAATTGTACAGTTCTATCAGTGGGCACAGCAGCAAATCCTCGTCAACCCCAATGTTCTATTTACCGATGAATGTTCCTTCTCAAGCTCCAGCGACAACCTACTATGGTTAGACAGGTGGAACATCAACTATGAAGGAAGCTACTCTGTTGATGTGGTACAGCCACAGTTGTACTGGCCAAACGAACATCTAGAGATATTGTCCAAACAAAACCTTTCTTCCTTAAGGACAGCAAGGAAACGAGTCTCGACCGCTTCATTGAGTCAAATGATAGCAGCACAGGAGGGGCAGATCACTGCAGAGCAATTGTTCCAACATGTGGAACAGGATGGTAGACATCAGGCAACCATGACCTTGAGTATCGCAGTTCGTAGCCGGCTACTGACTCTGATTTTGCCCTAACTAGCTCTGGTGAATGTGAAGCGATGAGACATGCAAAAATCCAATCCAGAGGTAATTTGAGTCCCTGTAGACTGCATCCCCTGAACGAGGGATGATAAATAGGTTTATGAAGTTGCAAATTAATATACCAATTGTGTAGTAGCTAAGAGTAGTCGATTAGTATTACGCACTCGTTTTAGACAGGGTTGCTGGCGTCGCCTTTGGTATTCTTGGAACCAGTAGCTCGATCTGCCTTGTCATGTCTCTCTGGTTTGAGGCCACTAAGATCTTTGCTCGAGGTTGTTGACGGGGACAGGGCTTGTTTTGGCTTGGCGAGTGGTAACGCAGCGAGGGCGACGCTGTGAGGGATCCGCCCAGAGACTAAGGCGAGCACCTGCGCAAGCGTCTTGGGCATGGAATCTTGCGAGTGGTTGCTGGGCATATTTGTGGACCGATTTGAATCCGCAGCTGAGCGCCATCTTCGTGTGTAGCCTGGACAGCCAGCTCTGGGACGTGGCACACCGGTGAGATAGCAGAAGACAGTTTCACTGGGCTGAATTTTGGGCCCCCTTTGGAACCGGCAAGCTTCAGTTTCGATTCGTGAACTCCAGTTTTTGATTTTGAGGTCTTATATGTTATTATTGAAGGCCTGCCTGTTTTCTCTTTAATTTTTACCTAACCGAAGCTGTTATTTTAGACGGCCTGCCTGTTTCTATTTAGAAATTTTACTTAATCTGTTATTATTGAAGGCCTGTCTGTTTTGCATTTCGTTATTTTGCCTAACTGAAGCTCTTATCATTGAAGGTCTGCCTGTTTTCTTTTTGGTAATTTTACCTAACCGAAGCTGTTATTAAAGCAGGCCTGCCTGTTTTCTGTTTAGTAGTTTTACTTAACTCAAGCCGTTATTATTGAAGGTCCGGCTGTTCTGTTTTAATTAAATTAAGATCTATTAGCCGAAACTTCTATTAATCAAAGCCTTCCTGTTTTTATTGCCCTGTTGCTGAGATCTGATATCTTACTCAGTCTGTGTTGCAATTAACTGAAACTGTGATTGCCAAAAGCCTACGTCTTTCAGAGATATTTGTGTCAATGAGGTAGTAACAGGAAATGACACACGATGGTACATGGGCTCTAACCTTTCGCTTACATTCCTTCACCTATAATTGTTGGTTTCAACTCGGTTGCGCCTTGTGCCACCACTAAGTCCTCCATGGGACACCAAGCCACAGCCATGCCGACCTGCCATTGGTGACTGCTGCCGCCGATGGTGAGTTCCTAGTTGGACCTGGCGCCTCAGCAGAAGCTGCCGTCCAACTCCTGCCAGAGGGCAGTGAGTCATCCCCAGGCAGAGCCGTCTCCACGCACCACTGCAGTGATGTGTGCAGGGCGACGGGCTTGTGAGGTCCACGCTGCCAAGGGAAGTAGCGCGCCACTGACGCTACCGGCCGTGGCTTCTAAAGGCTGCCAGTCTGCCGTCAGCATCACAGGATGCCAGCTCAGCACCCAGGGCGCTAGCCGCCGCCCATACATCAGTACCGGCCAGGGACAACAGAGAAGGGCGTGCTTGCCCCGCTGAGCCGTGACACATTGTGTATTGTGTTTAAGTAGTCATTCTTTACTGTCAATAGTGTTTCCACTGGGCGCTCCGAACGCCACTCACTCACATACCATTCAACAGTATTTCCCATCAACTTTCTATAAGGATATTGTTAGCAAAATAATGAACTTTCACTGTTGGAATAATGTAATATTGGAATTTAGAATACAATAAACACATAAATTATTTCAAGCATTATTTCGCTTAACACAATACTCGGCGGAGTGACGAACAGAATTCGGGCTTCTCACAATAGCTACAAGAAGAGAAGAAGGAACTTGAAAAAAAAGAAGTTTAAACATCATAATGGTTCAAATGGCTCTGAGCACCATGGGACTCCTGAGGTCATCAGTCCCCTACAACTTAGAACTACTTAAACCTAATTAACCTAAGGATATCACACACACCCTGCCCGATGCAGCATTCGAACATGCGACCGTACCGGTCGCGCGGTTCCAGGCTGTAGCACCCAGAACCTCTCTCGGCCACCCCGCCCAGCAGAGCGTCATAGCATGAAGGCTTTTACGGCAGGCGGTGTCATCAATTAACACTTCCGGGCTGAGATGCCGTGGCCCATACATAAGACTTCCATCCCAATTCGCGTATCATATCTGCCACACTCTCTCCCCTGCTACGTGATAATACAAGACGAGCTGCCCTTTTTTGCACCCTTTCGATGTCCTCCGTCAATCCCACCTGGTAAGGATCCCACACCGCGCAGCAATATTCTAACAGAGGACGAACGAGTGTAGTGTAAGCTGTCTCTTTAGTGGACTTGTTGCATCTTCTAAGTGTCCTGCCAATGAAACGCAACCTTTGGCTCGCCTTCCCCACAATATCATCTATGCGGTCTTTCCAACTGAATTTCTTCGTAATATAACACGCAGGTACTTAGTTGAATTGACAGCCTTGAGAATTCTACTATTTATCGAGTAATCGAATTCCAACGGATTTCTTTTGGAACTCATGTGAATCACCTCACACTTTTCGTTATTTAGCGTCAACTGCCACCCGCCACACCATACAGCAATCTAAAATTCCTACACCACGAAGATGACATGCTACAGACGCGAAATTTAACCTACAGGAAGAAGATGCTGTGATATGCAAATTATTACCTTTTCAGAGCATTCACACAAGGCTTATGCCGGTGGCGACACCTACAACGTGCTGACATGAGGAAAGTTTCCAACCGATTTCTCATACACAGACAGCAGCTGACCGGCGTTGCCTGGTGAAACGTTGTTGTGATGCCTCGTGTAAGGAGGAGAAATGCGTACCATCACGTTTCCGACTATGATAAAGGTCGGATTGTAGCCTATCGCGATTGCGTTTTATCGTATCGCGACATTGCTGCTCGCGTTGGTCGAGATCCAGTGACTGTTAGCAGAATATGGAATCGGTGGGTTCAGGTGGGTAATACGGAACGCCGTGCTGGATCCCAACAGCCTCGTATCACTAGCAGTAGAGATGACTGGCATCTTATCCGCATGGCTGTAACAGATCGTGCAGCCACGTCTCGATCCCTGAGTCAACAGATGGGCACGTTTCCAAGACAACAACCATCTGCACGAACAGTTCGACGACGTTTGCAGCAGCATGGGCAATCAGCTCGGAGACCATGGCAGCAGTTGCCCTTGACGCTGAATCAGAGACAGGAGCGCCTGCGATGGTGTACTCAACGACGGACCTGGGTGCACCAATGGCAAAACGTCATTTTTTCGGATGCATCCAGGTTCTGTTTACAGCAACATGATGGTCTCATCCGTGTTTGGCGACATCGCGGTGAACGCACATTGGAAGCGTGTACTCGTTATCGCCATACTGGCGTGATGGTATGGGGTGCCATTGGTTACAAATCTCTGTCACATCTTGTTCGCATTGACGGCACTTTGAACAGTGGACGTTACATTTCAGATGTGTTACGACCCGTGGCTCTACCCTTCATTCGATCCCTGCGAAATCCTACATTTCAGCGTGATAATGCACGACCGCATGTTGCAGGTCCTGTACGGGCCTTTCTGGATACAGAAAATGTTCGACTGCTGCCCTGGCCAGCGATTTCTCCACATCTCTCACCAAATCAAAACGTCTGGTCAATGGTGGGCGAGCAGCTGGCTCGTCACAACACGCCAATCACTACTCTTGATGAACTGTGGTATCGTTTTGAAGGTGCATGGGCAGCTGTACTGTACACGCCATTCAAGCTCTGTTTGACTCAATGCCCAGGCGTATCAGGGCCGTTATTACGGCCAGAGTTGGTTGTTCTGGGTACTGATTTCTCAGAATCTATGCACCCAAATTGCGTGAAAATTTTATCACATGTCAGTCCTAGTATAATGTATTTGTCCAATGAATACCCGTTTACCATCTTCAGTTCTTCATGGTGCAGCAATTTTAATGCCCAGTAGTGTAATTTTATCAAGGGGCCAGAACAACTCACAGGTCAGCCCAATCCTACCACTTCCGACTGATATAACGTTGTTGACAAATCTATTCATTACGTGGAGACATCAACATAGACAGTACCCTACTTTCCAATACCTAGTCTCCACCCATGCACCCATCAACATTCTTTCTTCCTTTCTTTCCATATTTCATCCATAACAATACAAACATAACCCTACTTCGCATAGGCTGGCATCGCAGTAGACCTCGTAAAACCAGTACACACTTGATACCTGATAATCGACTGCAGGAAGGCAACGGTAAATCAACTACACTAGTTTCTTGTCCAGAACAATAATGAAGGATTCGTCCCGTGGTCCGTGAACTTAAAAATGATACTCCTTTGTTTCCTCGATCGTGTAAAGTACTTTCACCGGTACAAGATATTAATTAGTATTCCGTTTTATCAAGAGATCACTTGCAAATTTGCGGCTCGGACATGTGGGAGAGCATTTTTAAATGTTTTTCAGTTTTTAGTCTCTACTCCAGAGGGGCAGAGCAGGCTGTTTGAGATCTGGCCCATTACAGAATCGTGATGCTTTTCAGCTTATCAGCAAGCGATTTTGTAATCTGGCAAAGAGGTTCCCAGTTGCGGGAGGGTGGTAAGAAGTTTCTGTACTATAATAAAGTCCCGCCCGACATTCCCCAGGAAGATGAGTGTTTGGCAAGAAGAATCATGGCAGTACTTCCCCACTTTCTTTGTTGTTCAAGTAGACTTTCTTTTTGTTTATTAGAAATGGTTGATGTTTAGTGACCAGAATGAAAGTGAGGAAAAAGTTTAACGGACAATTGGCTACATTACAGACGAAATTTTCTAAAACCTCTTCAGATGTTCAGTCTAGATACAGTGGAGGTCAGGGAAGTGAAATGGAAAGGAAAAAAAATTAATTAGCCGAGTAAAGGGCAGTATCAACAGCAGCAGAAAATGGTATAGCGGGGGTAGAATTCGTACGAACAGGAAGCTGGGGCAGAGAGTGAGTAACTGTTAACAGCGATAGGGTTGTTCTCATCAGAATCGAGAGTAAATCAACACGGTCAACAATAGTTCATGCATACTTGGCAATGTTGCAAGTAGAAAATGAAGAGATAGAGAAAGCATACGAGGATATTGAACGGCTAATTCTTTAGTAAAGAAAGATCAAAATGTAATAGTCATGGGAAATTGGAATGAGAACGACTACAAAAAAGGGTTACAGAAGAATATGGACTTGGTAGTAGGAATGAGAAAGGGGAAAGTGTAGCAGTTCTGTAATAAATTTCAGCTGAAAATAGCGAATACTCTATTCGAGAATCATAAGAGGAGCAGATATATTGGGAAAGGCAGTGTTATACAGAAAGATTCCACTTAGATTACGTCATGGTCGGGCAGAGATGTCGAAATTGGATATTTGGTTGTAAGACGTACACAGGAGCCTATGTAGATTCAAATCACAATTTAGTAATGATGAAGAGTAGCCTGAACTTCAAGAGACTAGTCGGGAAGAATCAATGGACAAAGAAAGTACTAAGGAAAGAAGAAATACGCTTGAAGTTCTCTAAGGCTACAGGTATTCCGATAATGAATATCTGAGTAGGCAGTTCAATTGAAAAGAATTAGACACCTATAAAAAAAAAAGGCAGTCACAGAAGGTGGAAAGAAAAACATAGGTATATCAGCCGAGTTATCCTCGACACCACAGAGCTTTTAGAATTCACAAACTGATCACCACGCTATCTTTTCTCTTCGACAACCAGTACAAGCCGGACGGAGTTGCCGAGCGGTTCTAGGCGCTTCAGTCTGGAACCGCGCCACCGCTCCGGTCGCAGGTTCGAATCCTGCCTCTGGCATGGATGTGTGTGATGGCCTTAGGTTGTAAGGTTGTTGCTTTATTTTGCTATGAAAGCGGTACTGATAGACAATAAAAGCGGGTTAAAAGCTGTGAGCTGTCTGGGGAAGTTAACCGTGTATTACTGCGCAACTGTTTCACCAGGTATCTAGTCTAGGTTTACCAAATTCCCAAACAGACTAACATTAATTATAATCTTTTAATAGTCACACAACAACCGGTAATATATATATATAAAAAGAGAATTTAAAGAAAAAGAAAGAAATCAGTTTATATTTGGAAATTTATTTGAAGATTGATCATTGAAATTTCAGCATATTAAACTCGATTCATAACTAAGCTGGTGCCTTATTTAGGATTGTGAAAATGTGAGATTGTAATCTTACGGAACACATCAAATATGGAGCCAAGATTGGGAGACTGCATACAACACTGCATTCATAAAATAACACGAAGAACGTTGAAACATATGCAAAAGGAAATTAACCACAACCAACCGATTCAATTTTCACCCAAAGAAATTACGTTCGTAGCACAATCCTGTCCGTCATGTAATTACCACACACTGGTATACTAAATTCATACTAACTCTCTGTGAAATCTTCCCAAAAAGAATAGCTGAGGGCTACTTTGATGATTACACCACATGCTTCATGTGGTCAACTTGGTTTACACAAAGCGTATAACTCCACAATAATTTTGATAATTAAAATAAATTAGATCGAAAAGCAATTTACAAAAGAAAAACCTCGAACTGGTTACTAACGTCTTACTATTAACCTGATGGGTCAAACAGTTATATAAGCACGTGGTACTGGTCTCGCAAAGTACACCCCACGTGTGTTGAACATAAAGAAAAGTTGCTATATTGAAAAATATTGTCAAGACGAGACGTTATAATCACACAAGCGTTCGCATTTAAGATTAATCTTAGTTAGAGTTACTGATGAACACGTGGTTCCACTTTACTCACAAAGTAGTGACAAAGCAACTACCGGAAAATAATCTGAACTTCACACGAGAATTACACTGCGCTGCAATTTAAGATAACATTAGATATTTTAGAGCTAAACCTGAAAAAAAGGTGATTAAATTTTCAGTTAGGCTGAACTTAAGAAATCCATTGTCCTACGGACTTAGCAGACACGCGCTTAGCCGGAGATCTTACCACTTCAGACGCTCGCCACGGACAGACTGCCTGGTTCCTTCCTGAGGGTGGCTCACAAATACACTCCTGGAAATTGAAATAAGAACACCGTGAATTCATTGTCCCAGGAAGGGGAAACTTTATTGACACATTCCTGGGGTCAGATACATCACATGATCACACTGACAGAACCACAGGCACATAGACACAGGCAACAGAGCATGCACAATGTCGGCACTAGTACAGTGTATATCCACCTTTCGCAGCAATGCAGGCTGCTATTCTCCCATGGAGACGATCGTAGAGATGCTGGATGTAGTCCTGTGGAACGGCTTGCCATGCCATTTCCACCTGGCGCCTCAGTTGGACCAGCGTTCGTGCTGGACGTGCAGACCGCGTGAGACGACGCTTCATCCAGTCCCAAACATGCTCAATGGGGGACAGATCCGGAGATCTCGCTGGCCAGGGTAGTTGACTTACACCTTCTAGAGCACGTTGGGTGGCACGGGATACATGCGGACGTGCATTGTCCTGTTGGAACAGCAAGTTCCCTTGCCGGTCTAGGAATGGTAGAACGATGGGTTCGATGACGGTTTGGATGTACCGTGCACTATTCAGTGTCCCCTCGACGATCACCAGTGGTGTACGGCCAGTGTAGGAGATCGCTCCCCACACCATGATGCCGGGTGTTGGCCCTGTGTGCCTCGGTCGTATGCAGTCCTGATTGTGGCGCTCACCTGCACGGCGCCAAACACGCATACGACCATCATTGGCACCAAGGCAGAAGCGACTCTCATCGCTGAAGACGACACGTCTCCATTCGTCCCTCCATTCACGCCTGTCGCGACACCACTGGAGGCGGGCTGCACGATGTTGGGGCGTGAGCGGAAGACGGCCTAACGGTGTGCGGGACCGTAGCTCAGCTTCATGGAGACGGTTGCGAATGGTCCTCGCCGATACCCCAGGAGCAACAGTGTCCCTAATTTGCTGGGAAGTGGCGGTGCGGTCCCCTACGGCACTGCGTAGGATCCTACGGTCTTGGCGTGCATCCGTGCGCCGCTGCGGTCCGGTCCCAGGTCGACGGGCACGTGCACCTTCCGCCGACCACTGGCGACAACATCGATGTACTGTGGAGACCTCACGCCCCACGTGTTGAGCAATTCGGCGGTACGTCCACCCGGCCTCCCGCATGCCCACTATACGCTCTCGCTCAAAGTCCGTCAACTGCACATACGGTTCACGTCCACGCTGTCGCGGCATGCTACCAGTGTTAAGGACTGCGATGGAGCTCCGTATGCCACGGCAAACTGGCTGACACTGACGGCGGCGGTGCACAAATGCTGCGCAGCTAGCGCCATTCGACGGCCAACACCGCGGTTCCTGGTGTGTCCGCTGTGCCGTGCGTGTGATCATTGCTTGTACAGCCCTCTCGCAGTGTCCGGAGCAAGTATGATGGGTCTGACACACCGGTGTCAATGTGTTCTTTTTTCCATTTCCAGGAGTGTACAAACGGAAGTGGCCAGAGGGGCAGCTTCCTATACCAACATGACAAGGGACAGACAGGACCATACTAAGAATGGAAACCTCTCTGCTTTTAGAAAGCGTAGCTATCTGTTCTGACGTTGGTCCTGCTGTTCTCTAGCAGACAGGCTTGTCTGCTACCCTCAAGCATGCAACCAGAAATACATTTGCTCATTCATCCTCTCACACAGAAGGGAAGGGGGATGACAGTATCTTATCATATACAGTATATAAAAGAAAGCTGATGTAGGTTCCGTATGAGACTGTGTGACATGAATTACATATAAACTGTGTTTTAAAGTGTAGTAGTGTGACAGATCGTTCTTGTTTATGTGTAAAAATAACACGTTCCACTACTCAGTCTCCTCCCAGATAGTCAGAAACGCCACAGTAAATTTAGAAGAGGAGTTTATGCCGTAAATGACAACAGATTTAAGAAATTAAACATGAAAGGAATCCAACAGAGACCTTTCAAGGTTAGTTAGGTTTAAGTAGTTCTAAGTTCTAGGGGACTGATGACCTCAGAAGTTAAGTCCTATAGTGCTCAGAGCCATTTTAACCATTTGAACCAACTAGTACATATTCGTTACAGCAGTTGCCAACAAACTCCAGGCTATAATCCTTTCTGAGAGACAATTCAATATAACCAGTTGAAAATCAACAGTGGAGATCCAAGACCACCGTGTTGCCTCACACACAATCATCGGCCACGCCGACTCCCGGTATTGTGAGCAGCCAGCAGCGACGAGGAAAGCTGTCTGTAGTCATTGCAGTCAGTAGCTCCTTTCTCTTCGCCGGCGGAGTAGCTTAAATCGCCTTTCCCGTCCATGCCCTAGCACTAACGGCCAGGGAAGCAACAGAATTCCCTGAGCAAAGATAGGCGAGCATGATAACTATCGATTTGTACATTCACAGTAATCAACAAAACTATAGATTCGACATCAATACCCATCTAAATCTGATTTCTATGATCTTTCCCTATTTCATAGTTTATCCAGAGTTAATAGGGATATTCTTACTGTATTATGCTTAGTCACACGTGTTAACAATTTAAGCGTACTTAAGACAGTGCAGTCTGGAGGCTGTAAATCCTTATCTGTCTGGGAGCCCTGAGTCAAAATTCAAGTTGTACATGTAAATTTTTCGCTATTTACCCTTTCATCCTCAGTTTTAACATCCAAAACATAATACATAACTAACATTCGCTGCTTAGTTAAGCGCAACAGTGACAAACATTTAAGAGACGGTTAGGCTTAATTCTTCGACCTTGCCTATCACAGTTCGAGTGTATAATTGTTTCTGATAATCTACGACGTGATAATAAAACGTATTTTTAAAAAGTTGTCTTCAGAACAAAATTTATTTTGTTGTTCATATTTTTGAATGACTGTTCGTTTGTGTTGGGAGAAATACCACACATTAACATAAAATAGTTGTTAATCCTGTGGCAATATTAACAACTTTCTCCATATGTGAAATATTCTACTTCATGGTCCGAGACGGATACTGATTAAGTAGTACGTCAATGATTCACATGACACATACACTGAAGAAACTGGTATAGGCATGCATATTCAAATACAGAGGTACGTAAACAGACAGAATACGGCACTGCGGTCGGCAACGCCTTTATGTGACAAGCGTCTGGTTCAGTTGTTAGATCGGTTACTGCTGTTACAATAGCTGGTTATCAAGATTTAAGTCACTTTGAACGTGGTGTTATAGACGGCGCACGATCGATGGGACACATTATCTCCGAGGTAGCGATGAGGTAGGGATTTTCCCGTACGACCATTTCACGAGTGTACCGTGAATATCAGAAATCCGGTAAATCGTCAAGTCTCCGATATCGCTACGGCCGGAAAAAGATCCTGCAACAATGGGACGAACGACGACTGAAGATAATCGATCAACGTGACAGAAGTGCAACCTTCCGCAAATTGCTGAAGATTTCAGTGCTGGGCCAACAACAAGTGTCAGCGTGCCAACCATTCAACGAAACATCATCGGTATGGGCTTTCGGTGCCGAAGGCCCACTCGTGTATCTCTGATGACTGCACGACACAAAGTTTTACGGCTCGCCTGGGCCCGTCAACACCGACATCGGACTGTTGATGACTGGAAACATGTCGCCTGGTCGGACGAGTCTCGTTTCAAATTGTATCGTGTGGATGGACGTATACGGGTATGGAGACAACCTCGTAAATCCATGAGCCCTACTTGTCAGCAGGGGACTGTTCAAGCTTCTTATGGAGGCTCTGTAATTGTGGTGGGTGGTGGTGGTGGTGGTGGTGGTGGTGGTGGTGGTGGCGGCGGGGGGGGGGGGGGGTGCATTTGGAATGACATGCGACCCCTGGTATGTCTAGACACGATTCTGATACGTAACACGTACGTAAGCATCCTTTCTGGTCAGCTGAATCCATTCATCTTCATTGTGCGTTCCGACGGACTTGGCAATTCCAGCAGGACAGTGCAACATCCCATACGTCCAGAGTTGCTACAGAGTGGCTTCAGGAACACTCTTCTCACTTTAAACACTTCCGCTGCCCACCAAACTCCCCAGACATGAATATTTTTGAGCATATCTTAGATTCCCTGCAACGTGCTGCTCACAAGGCTCAAATGGCACTGAGCACTATGGGACTTAACATCTGAGGTCATCAGTCTGCTCACAAGGGAACCTCCCCATCGCACCCCCCTCAGATTTAGTTATAAGTTGGCACAGTGGATAGGCCTTGAAAAACTGAACACAGATCAATCGAGAAAACAGTGAGAAGTTGTGTGGAACTATGAAAAAATAAGCAAAATATACAAACTGAGTAGTCCATGTATAAGATGAGCAACATCAAGGATGGTGTGAACTCAGGAGCGCCATGGTCCCGTGGTTAGCGTGAGCGGCTCCGGACCGAGAGATACTTGGTTTAAGTCTTTCCTCGAGTGAAATGTTTAATTTTTTTATTTTCAGACAATTATCAAAGTTCAGGCACTCATACAGCATCAATTTCCCTCTCCAAAATTCCAGTTCAGGCACTCATACAGCATCAACTTCTCTCTCCAAAATTCCAGGACATGTTCAGATTTGCTTGGATTTGACGGTCTACACACGGAAAAATTTGAAAACGTTAAAAACATATGTTTTGACAGAGAACAGGGAAAACTTTTCAACTGTGAAACTGTTGCATTCATTTGTTGCAGTTTATGTGACAAACTTATGTTTTCATCACTTTTTGGGAGTGATTATCACATCCACAAGAAAACCTAAATCGAGCAAGGCAGAAGAATCTTTTTACCCATTCGCCAAGTGTACAAGTTACGTGGGTCGACAACATATTCCTGATATGTGAAGCACATGCCGTCACCAGTGTCGTATAGAATATATCAGACGTGTTTTCCTGTGGGGGAATCGGTTGACCTATGACCTTGCGATCAAATATTTTCGGTTCCCATTGGAGAGGCACGTCCTTTCGTCTACCAATCGCACGGTTTTGCGGTGCGGTCGCAAAAAACAGACACTAAACTTATTACAGTGAACAGAGACGTCAATGAACGAAAGGACAGATCATAACTTTGCGAAAATAAAGTAAGTAAACTTTTCACTCGAGGGAAGACTTGAATCAAGGACTTCACGTTCCGCAGCTGCTCACGCTAACCACTGGACCACGGCGCTCCTGAGCTCACATTCTCCTTGATGTTTCCTATCTTGCGCATGGACTACTCTGTTTGTATATTTTGCTTATTTTTTTCATAGTTCCACACAACTTCTTCCTCTTTTCTCGATTTATCTGTGTTCAGTTTTTCAAGGCCTATCCATTGTGCCAACTTATAGCTAAATCTGAGTGGGGTGCGATGGGAAGGTTCCCTTGTCACAAGGTATCCCCACCCACCCCCTCTTACTCTTATGGATTTATGGAGAGCCCTGCAAGATTCATGGTGTAAATTCCCTCCAGCACTACTTCAGACATTAGTCGAGTCTATGCCACGTCGTGTTGCGGCTCTTCTCCGTGCTCGCGGGGGCTCTACACGATATTAGTCAGGTGTACTGTGCAAGAACATTTTTTGGACGTTCTGTGATGTCATTCCAGCAAATCACTGCATTTTTACATAAATGCAAATCGTTTATCGTTAATAATTATGAATTCATTCAACATGCGTATGACATTCAAAGAACGAACCTAATTTATTTGAAACAATTTTATTTCCATCGACACAGTGTCGAAGCATTTCATGGTGATACTTGATACCTTTCACAACTTAAAATAGTGTTGAAGAGATCTATCGTCACACTGAAAATTTTTATGGTGTTTGGTAGACCATTCAAATAAACACATACTATTTTACGTGCAGCGGTGGAAAATAAATATCGAAAATCGTAAGGTGTTAAATACAATGCGGTAGCAAAACACAGCATTCTTGGTAGAAATATACGGCAGTCTGAATATGTAATCGTATTCTTAATGACTCAATAATAGTGGTTGAAAACACTTTTCTGCTAATGACTCACAAGAATGTCCTTAATAGTGCAATATCTTGCAAGTTAGCCCGACACAGATCAGTAATTAATAAACTAGCTCAGTTCTCAGGGTAGTTACGTAATCGTCGATGGTTAATTGTCCATTTCTTCTTTACTAAACATCACAGATATTATCCAGGCTCGTGAGAAGTCGTGTGCCTATTGCACCCGAGAATATTTCCCAAGTCTGTTCGACGTAAACTAGTGCAATACGTAACTTAATATCATCGTTTCGTCTCGATTCTCCAATATAAGGTAACAACAGTAGCATCTACAAATGAAATCCTATGATGGAACTGGAATCCTGTGACCAGACTTTTTCTGCCTGGGATGTTATCTTGTTATATAAAGAAAAGCCGTAAGTAAAATTGTTAAATTCTTATCAGCGACCGCCGGGCTCGTAGGATCTGAAAGAAAGTTAATTGTCCTAACCGACGGCACATCTCGCAGATGAGCTAAAAGAAAAATGTTAAAGATTTTCTAAGATGGTGCCCAACAATGAAAATTCTTTGTTAAGGCCCATATCTACTTAGGACAATCCAGGTATCAGATTACAAATTGATTGACCGCATACACAAATTCTTTTGTCAAATAACCATTATATTTTTCTAGTTGTAAGTACAACTTACATTATCAGCTGGTACAGCAAGATGAGCGTTAATCAAGAAAGTCCTCTTAGGTCCGAATCTAAGCAGATAAGAGAAGCGAATGACAAAGGAAAGATAGTTCATGCATTGAAGCTCTAGAGTCCATGAAATGATATGTCCATTGTAGTTCTATCTCTTCTTCCTTGGCGTAATTTGTCGGTTCTTTATAAAATTTATCGTAATTTTTATTTTACTTTTCTTAACCTAAGACCACCCAGGAGAAACAGTACATAAGTTTACTCCATTTATGTGTAAAATTTTGTTCAACATGAAAATCTCCGTTTATCATGAATATGGCTTATACGAGGGCGGTTCAGAAAGTAACCTCCGATTGGTCGCAGTGCGGGTTGTGGGGGGAGTAGCGACGCCATCTGTGCGTTCACGCACTCAACAGGTCAGTCGGCATCAAGCCGTGGTCGAGTGAACGTCGTACCTGCGCTAGTTTAGTTTTTGTGGCAGTTTGAAATGTGTGCTGCAATAGAAAACCCCGCCAAATGTGAAGTGCGTGCTGTCAGAGTTTTTTACAGCCAAAGGATATTCTGCAGCAGCTATTCATCGTGAGCTTTGTGCCGTGTACGGACCAAGAGTTATGAGTGAAGGAGTTGTCCGTGAATGGGTACGTTTATTTAAAAGTGGACGAGAAAACGTTCATGATGAAGAGAGGAGTGGTAGACCATCATTGGTGACTGACGAACTCGTTCAGACAGTTGATGCAAAAGTTCGTGAAAATCGACGTTTCTCAATGTCGGAGTTGTCTACTGGTTTTCCACAGATTTCTAAGACACTCTTGTACGAGATAGTGACAGCAAGATTGGGTTACCGTAAGTTCTGTGCACGATGGGTGCCCAAAATTCTTACCGACCACCACAAAACCCAAAGAATGGCCTCTGCATTAGACTTTCTGTCACGTTATGAGGACGAAGGAGAACCATTGTTAAACAGAATCGTGACCGGTGACGAAACCTGGATTAAGTACGTGAACCCTGAGACAAAAGAACAATCAAAGATGTGGGCACATTCAAATTCGCCTACCAAACCAAGAAAAGCCTCGCAAGATTTTTCTGCCAGAAAACTGATGGCAACGGTGTTTTGGGATGCCAAAGAGGTGTTGTTGGTTGAATTCATGGAACGTGGTACGACCATTAATCAAGACGTGTACTGTGAAACAATAAAAAAATTACGACGGGCTATACAGAACAAACGCCGTGGTATGCTGACTTCCGGTATCGTTTTTTGCACGATAACGCCCGTCCTCACTCTGCTCGCAGAACAACGGCCCTTCTTGAGTCCTTCAAGTGGGACGTTATCAACCATCCACCTTACAGCCCAGACCTGGCGCCAAGTGATTATCACCTCTTCATGCATTTGAAGAAATGGCTCGGGTCACAGCGGTTTGATGACGACGAAGAGCTCAAAGATGCGGTCACAGGCTGGCTCCAGGCACAAGCGGGTGATTTTTATGCAGAAGGAATTTCAAAGCTTGTGAAGAGATACGATAAGTGCCTCAATCGCTATGGAGACTATGTAGAAAAATTGTGCAAAGATGTAGTTGTAAGATGTATATATTAAAATATTTTTATTTAACTTGGTGTATTTTTTTAAATCAACCGGAGGTTACTTTCTGAACGGCCCTCGTACTAATGACGTCTATATAAATTATGGGCTGCCGATTATTGTTCAGAGATTATTTTTAAAATTTCACCAGCTCTCCATTAAGGTTTGGCTCGTTGTCCCCACAGAAATGCATTTTCTGGATGATATCTTTAAAAGAATTATCCTATAATGTTCTATAAGTATTGTACTAGTACTGCCTTGTTTAAATCGTATCTTCAAAGTGAAACAGAAATACAGAACTTACTCATTTCTTATTTTTCCTTACTTCCTTATATAAAATTACTGACCAACTGTATAAATTTATTTCCTTTTTCAGATAAATGTGAGAGTACCTCTAGAGGAAAAGCACAAGGAATTTTGGAAATTGGATACCTACAATATGTAACATCTGGAGAGATAATTTTGTCTTTTACTGTAACGATTATGACAATCTTCTTTGCCATCAGCAATTTCAGATAAACGATGAAGGCATTTTCTAATTATTACGTGTTTTCCTCTCTGAGAAGAGATTTACAAGGATAACTTAAGAGTCACGTTTAATCTCGTTGTATTCTCAGGAGTTTAATTACGAGCTGTCAGATCAGATTACCATCTTCGCTATGTTCATCACGGAAATTCCTGTTCTGGAATATTTTAGGGACAGTGCAACTCCAGAAGTTTCGTTCCGATGAAGAGTCGTCTTCCACTGCATACATCTAGACGAAAAATACATGATAGTGAGACTATTAAACAGATTTTTAAATTCAAAGTATAATGAGTGTTATTTTATACTGGTATCTTCAATTTTTACCCAACGAATGAGTCTAGTAAAGTAGTCAACTGTTGGGTGTTGGTTTAGAACACTAAGTTACGAAGAGCACGTATGCAGAATAGACCTCGGAAAACTGCGAGACTGGCACTTATAGCAGCAAAAAGCACTGCCAGAGGCAAATGATCACTCTGAATTAGTATACTGCCAGATATACAGACGACTGTAGGTCGAATCTTTTATGAATTACAAAAATTTCAGATTAACTTTCCATTAACGAACAAAGTAGAATGTAAGAGGGTATCTTAACGCCACAAAAGGATCCAGTTTTAAGCTTCCGTCGGAGAAAGGATTTCCCTTACAGAATTTTCACGAAAAGGTGAACGACTACATTTTGAGAGATCGATTGTGCATCCCTGCCTGCCTGCACTGTATTGTAGCGGTTATCTACCCGTGCTACGGTGATTTAATGACCCTAAAGGCAGTTTTAAAGACGTTTAAGCTATTTGTCAGAATCGAATTATCATCTGTATCTTATTCCAGCTTCAGTGACGTCAATAAAGTAGAAAGATCGGTTTCATATATTCAGGACAACAATCAGTTACGACTGCAGCACTTAAATTAGCTAGTAACAACATTGCGAGTGAAGAAAACCTTTCGAGTTCTCCCTGTTCACCACCTACAATATTGTAATTATTCAAAAACTCATTATGATACTGATATAAGCTGAGCGAAATTATTAGTTAATTGAAGTGTGCTCCTGACTACAGCAACAAAACTTAGATAAACACTATAAGTAAGGTGTGCTAGCTACAAGAAATGGGAACGCTCAGACTTCATAACAAATTTTTTGTTTCTCACATTGGTCACACAGAATTAGGATGTGATTGAGTTTAGCATTTTATATTCCAACTACTCCTGTCCACCAGCATCCACAGTGTCTTTCCGGAAATCTTTCTCATTACTAATGATCTTTCCTTCGTGTGGGATAACAGTTACATAAAATTTTTTTGAAAGAAATTTCCGCCATTTGACAGTGACTTGTTCATTTATTTTACACAATCATGATTTCGGCTTCATAGCCACACTCAAATGCATATTGAAATGTTAAAATATGTTTGATATGTCTGTGAGGATGGTGACATGTCACAGATCGATCACACATATCTTAACATTTCAATATGCACTTGAGCGTGGCTATGAAGTCGAAATCATGATTGTGTAAAATAAATGAACAATTTAAGAGTCAATGGTGGAAATTTCCTTCAAAACAAATTTTTCTAGTTGTGATTGGCTAGGTTGTGCCTTGGCTCTGGCAATCCAAATGTTATGTATAAAACGCCATTGCATCAGACAGTTTCGTTAATAAATACAAAAATATGTTTATCATACTTCTCACCATATTCTACAGTACATCCCTTCAGTTTTATATGTTTCGTTCGCTGTAGTCCAAGACGATTTTGCTATCTGTGTCCTGGTCGCTAGCCCTCTGGGTAATAAATATTACGACACTACTTACCCGAAATGATTTTGAAAAATTAAGAAACCGTAGAGCAGTTGTTTAATCTACACGACCTGTTCGGCACACTTAATGTTCCATCATATGGTGTAAAGTGCAATAAAAAAATATTGATACACGCTGGTGGGAGGTGATTCTCAAACCTGAAATATCAGGCAAGGAACTACAAGGCTAAAATTTCTAAAATAAAACAAATTAAAAGAGAGAAAAGGACGTTACAAGGAAAATTACCTAATCATCTGGGTCACCCTGACCCCAATATTGTCAGGGAACCGAAGTTTCCCTATCAGAAGAGTAAAAGGGACCTAGATAAATCCATAAAAACGGACACCAAAAGTTACAAAACTAATGAAACACGTTTAATGCAGTAAAAATGGGGAGTAAAAATCACACATTGCTATTACTTACAAAAATTCCGTAACAACCATTCCCTTCATGCTGCACGCAGTAATTCCACGCAATATGTGATTTCTGCCCCCCCCTCCATATTACTGCATTATACATGTATCATTATCTAGGTAACTTTTGGTGTCCGGTTGTGCTGTCCATTTTTTCGGATTTTTGTAGGTCTCTTATCGTTTTTACACCGAGTCTTTGGCTCCGTGACAACACTAGGGTGAGGGTGACCTCAGATGATTAGGTAATTTTATTTGTATGTAACATCCTGTTCTCTCTTTTAATTTGTTTTATTTTAGAAATTTTAGCCACATAGTTCCTTATCTGTTATTACAGACTTGAGAGTTCCTTCCTATTCACGTGTAATTTTTATTTTTATTATTACAGTTTACACCAGATGGAACTTCAAGTGTTCTGAAATCGGTCCTGTACAGAATAAAAAATTGTGGATTTAGAAGCTGTTCTACTGTTTCTTCATTTTTTAAACTGGACTTGTACAGTTGTGGATGTCCCATAAGCACAACTGTTTGCATTTGAAATAAGTCCTGGAAATTAGTTTCAAATGCCCTTTGAGAGACTACAATAAGCTTTGGCACTATGAAAGATCTCCAGAATGAATTTTCACTCTGCAGCGGAGTGTGCGCTGATGAAACTTCCTGGCAGATTAAAACTGTGTGCCCGACCGAGACTCGAACTCGGGACCTTTGCCTTTCGCGGGCGAGTGCTCTACCATCTTTTCTTTTTTTTTATTTTTAAACCTAACTAACCTAAGGACATCACAACACCGAGTCATCACGAGGCAGAGAAAATCCCTGACCCCGCCGGGAATCGAACCCGGGAACCCGGGCGCGGGAAGCGAGAACGCTATCGCACGACCACGAGCTGCGGACACCATCTGAGCTACCGAAGCACGACTCACGCCCGGTCCTCACAGCTTTACTTCTGCCAGTATCTCGTCACCTACCTTCCAAACTTTACAGAAGCTCTCCTGCGAACCTTGCAGAACTAGCACTCCTGAAAGAAATGATACTGCGGAGACATGGCTTAGCCACAGCCTGGAGGATGTTTCCAGAATGAGATTTTCACTCTGCAGCGGAGTGTGCGCTGATATGAAACTTCCTGGTCCCGATTTCGAGTCTCGGTCGGGCACACAGTTTTAATCTGCCAGGAAGTTTCACTATGAAAGATACCTGAACTTTCAACTTCTGATAATTTCCGCATCTGCTGCGTTGTGAGCACTTTTCCTAAGATAATCTCTATCCAAAATCTGCAGTGAAGATTATCTTTGCTCATTCGAGATTGGGAGTCTAGGCGACGCCAGTAGAAAATCAGTGCGGGCTGTGTCAGAGGATCAAGTTCGATAATCGAATGGGACACAAACAGTCTTGTTTCGTTTCATTTTCTTTGTTTTTTTTATGTATATGTATATAGACAGAGGTTAGCTGGTGGCTGCAGCTTGGTTTTGTATGTGAGAACTTGCAGTGAGACTTGCTCCTTTCATTCTCTGGTTAGGAGCTACAAGTTACGAGGTAAAACATTGCATTTTGCAGCTTTGCGTGTTATATAAACGTATGTAATTCACATCTGTACTGAGCCATTGCGAGTGATATTATTCAACATGATGTGATTGAGGTTTTCCTGTCTCCATTTACATGAGCCAGAATTTGTTTTTTCTATACGCGTATAAATCATAGGCGAATTATACAAATATTTTCTTTGTTCTTCTAATGTTAATTGGTATTTTTATCGGTTCCTTCAATAATTTGTGCGTAGTTTTTGTTATGGAGTAGTAAAGAATGCCACGTGCTTCGTGTAAAATTAGCTGTTTTCTTCACGTACAATGAGCTGTATTTCGCGTTTAAACGATCAGTAATTTTCTGACTATCTCTCCGAATTTATTTGCGCTTCTTGGTGTTGTTAAATTTATATAATTCATTTAACGACTCTAGTTAGTCATGTTTTCATGGACGTTAAATAGAAGGGTACTAAGGATTTGCACTCACTCACTTGCTTGCACAGTCGACGCTCATTAATTCAGCACAAAATTGGTAGTATTGTTTTGGAAAAGGTTGCAAAAGGTAGATACACATTGAGATCTTCAGATCAGTTAACAGTATTCCAGGATCCATTCAGTGTTCTTCTGTTAAATGTTTTCTGTTTTCACATGGTATTTAAGATACAATTCTAATCAGTGCGAAGTCATGGCCCATGCTTCATCTGTAAGAAGGAGCATTTATACATTTCATATGTCACTGATACGAAACTGGGTCATTAAGGTGTATTAAAATATTGATTAACCACTGTGCAAGGTAAGTGTTAAGTTATTCTTGAAGTAAAGCCAGACAGCGTTGAAATAAAAGTTTCGTGGGTCAGTATTCACAGTCCATCAGGGCAATTTTCTGTAGAGATTTTTACGTGTACTTAAAATTTAACAACAACCAAGGCACTTGCAACTACACTGCACAACAAAATTAAAGAGTCACTTGTTTTGAAACCTCGTCATTTTCTCCAGCAACAACTCAGAAATTCGAAATTTTGTTCTGAAGTGCCTACAACCTTCTCGTGTAATCCTGCAAAAGCATAACGCCCTACGATGTCACCTCCTTTCCCTTATTTTATTATGATGATCGTTTCTCCCTCTATAGGTTGGCGTCAACAAAATATTTTCGCATTCGGAGGATAAAATTGGTGACTGAAATTTCGTGAGAAGATTCCGCCGCTACGAGAAACGCATTTGTTTTAATGGAGCCCAACCCAAAGCCCGTATCATTTCCGTGACTCTCTCTCCCCTATTTCGCGATAATACAAAACGTGGTGCTCTTCGGTGAACTTTCTCGGTGTCTTCCGTTAATTATATCTGGTAAGGATCCCATAGCGCGCAGCAGTACTCCAAAAGAGGACAAACAAGCGTAGTGTTGGCAGTCTCTTTAGTAGATCTGTTACGTTTTCTAAATATTCTCCCAATGAACCGCAGTCATTGGTTTGCCATTCCCATAATATTTTCTATGTGGTCTTTCCAATTTAAATCGTTGGTAATTGTAATTCCTAGGTAATTAGTTGAATTTACGGCCTTTAGATTAGACTGATTCATTGTGCAACCGAAATTCAATGGATTCCTTTTATCACTTTTCATCGTTTACGCTCAACTGCCAATTTTCGCACCATTCACATTTCTTTTCTAAATCTTTTTGCAATTTGTTTTGATCTTCTAATGAGCTCACTAGACGACAAACGACAGCATCATCTGCAAACAACCTAAGACGTCTGCTCACATTGTCTCCTAAATCGTCTATATAGGTAAGGAACAACAAAGGGCGTATAACACTATGTTAGTGAATGGCAGAAATCACTCGATGACTTTCCATCAGTTACTACGAACTGTGATCTCTCTGACAGGAAATCACGATTCCAGTCACATAACTGAGACGATATTCCATAAGCACGCAAATTCACTACAGGCCGATTGTGTAGTATAGTGTCAAAAGCCTTTTGGAAATTTAGAAATACGGAATCAGTTTGAAAACTCTTTTGAGCAGCGATCAACACTTCGTGTGTGTAAAGAAGTAGTTGTGTTTCACAAGAACGATGTTTTCTACATCAGTGTTGACTGTGTGTCAATAGACAGTTCTCTTCGAGGTAAGGCGTAATGTTCGAACACAATGTATTATCCAAAATCCTGCTGCATATCGACGTTAATGATATGGGCGTGTAATTTACTGGATTACTCCTGCTACTTTTCTTTAATATTGGTGTGAACTGTGCAACTTTCCAGTCTTTGGGTATGGATCTTTCGTCGGGCGAGTGTTTGTATACGATTGTTAAGTGTGGAGCTATTGCATCAGCATACTCCAAAAGCAATCTAATTGGCATACTGCCTGGACCAGAAGACTTGCTTTTATTAAGTGATTTTAGTTGCTTCACTAATCCGTGAATATCTACTTCTAAGTTGTGGAAGCTACTCTTGATTCGAGTTTTGGAATATTTATTTCGTCTTCTTTGGTGAAGGAATTTCGAAATACCGTGTTTAGGACTCGGCTTTCGCAGCACTGTCGTCGATAATATTTGCATTGCAATCCTGCAGACTGTGCCTTACTGCTAGCATACTTTACATACGACCAGAATCTCTTTAGATTTTCTGCTAGGTTTCCAGACAAAGTTTTGTTGAGGCATCTCGCACTGATGGCCCCGCTAAATTTGGAGCTCCCGAGAAAGATCGGCAGTCTGAGATTTTGCGTCCTTTTAAATTTGGCATGCTTTTTTCTTTGTCGCTGCAACAGTGTTCTTACCCGTTTTGTTTACCAAGGGTGATCATCTCCGTTGTTTGTTAATTTATTTCGTATAAATCTCTCAATTGCTGTCGAAACTATTACTTTGAATTCAAGCCACATCTGGTCTACACTTACATCAATAATTTGGAAGGAGTGGAGATCGTCTCTCAGGAAGGCGTCAAGTGAATTTTTATCTGCTTTTTTGTATATTTTTCGTTTATTTTTGGAGGATTTGTGAGTTACAGTATTCAATCTTGCTACGACAAACCTGTGTTCACCAATCCCTGCATCCGTTTTGATGCTCGTTGTGAGCTCAGGATTATTTGTCGCTAAGAGCGTGTTTTCACAACCGTTTATTATTCGTGTGAGCTCATGAACTAACTGCTGTAAATAAAAAATTGTTCAAATGGCTCTGAGCACTATGCGACTTAACTTCTGAGGTCATCAGTCGCCTAGAACTTAGAACTAATTAAACCTAACTAACCTAAGGACATCACACACATCCATGCCTGAGGCAGTATTCGAATCTGAGACCGTAGCGGTCGCCCGGCTCCAGACTGTAGCGCCTAGAACCGCACTTCCACTCCGGCCGGCTACTGCAAATAATTTTCAGAGAATACGTTTAGCATAGTTTCAGGTAATGTTTATGCGAGCCTTGGGATTTAAACATGTATTTTCGCCAACATATCGGGAATAAATTAAGGCCACTACCAACTTTAACTGTATGAGTAGGGTACGCGTTTGAAATTAAACTCAAGTCTTCTTTAAACTGTTCAGAAATTGCACCATCTGGGTTAGGAGTTCGGTAAAGGGATCCAATTATTTTATACCGGTTGCCAAGAATAAGCTCTGCCCATGGTAACTCTAACTATCTAATGCAATTTCGCTACATGGTGAACTACTTCTGACAGCAACAAACACGCCACAGCCAACTGTATTTAGCTCATCCCTTCGGAACACCGTTACGTTCTTCGCAAAAACTTCAGATGAACTTATATCTCTAGCTTTAGCCAGCTTTCGGTGCCTATAACGATTTGAGCATCGGTGCTTTCTATTAGCGCTTAGAGCTCTGGTACTTTTCCAACACAGGTACGAAAATTTACAAGTGCTGTACCGATGTTCGTGTATCTACGATCTTCTATGTTCGACCTGCACCCTTTGAGACTGAAGACTTTGTATTTCTCCGATGCCCTCTAACCTAAAAGACCATCAAGTCCACGCCACACAGCCCCCGCTACCCGTATAGCCACCTCCTGCGTGTAGTGAACTCCTGACCTATTTAGCGGAACCGGAAACCCCACCACCCTATGGCGCAAGTCGAGAAATCTGCAGCCTACTCGGTCGCAGAATAGTCTGAGCCTCTGCTTCAGAACCTCCACTCGGCTCTGTACCAATGGTACGCAATCGCTCCTGTCTACTATGCTGCAAATGGTGACCTCTGTTTCCATCACGCAAGCGAGACTGGCAGCCCTTACCAGTTCTGTTAGTCGCCTGAAACCAGACAGAATGTCTTCTGATCCAAAGCGACACACATCACTGATACCGACGTGAGCCACGACCTGCAATTGGCTGCGCCCCTCGCTCTTCAGGACCCTTTCCACGTCTGGAGTGACTCCATCCTGGTTAGGTTAGGGTAGGTTAGTGTTTAACGTCCCGTCGACAACGAGGTCATTAGAGACGGAGCGCAAGCTCGGGTTAGGGAAGGATTGGGAAGGAAATCGGCCGTGCCCTTTCAAAGGAACCATCCCGGCATTTGCCTGAAACGATTTAGGGAAATCACGGAAAACCTAAATCAGGATGGCTGGAGACGGGATTGAACCGTCGTCCTCCCGAATGCGAGTCCAGTGTGCTACCACTGCGCCACCTCGCTCGGTGACTCCATCCTGTTTGCACATGAAGTGCACGTTGGCATTCTTCCCCTCCTTGTCAGCCATGCGCCTAAGGGGCCCAATAACGCGCCAAAAATTGGAGATTGGAGCTCCCAGCTACCAATAATCGTACACTGTGTGATTGCCCGGATCTTGCAGGCTAAAAGGTTTCCTCTGAAACAGGACAAGCGACTGCATATGGCCGAGGGACAGTCTCAGCCATAGATAGCACCTGGAACCTGTCTGTCTGACAAACCGGGAGGCCTTGCGTACGGCAGGCTGGGAAGTGTTTCGCTGCCTGCCACGCCCCGAGGCGACCTCCCACTCGACCAAGGGTGAGTGCTCTATCTCAGTGCCAGAAGTAACTGGGCTGGACACAGGTGTGAGCCGATCGGACCGTCTCAGAGGTACTGGACGTCCGTCGGATCCGCGCGGCCGGCCCACACCAGTGATACCCTTCCACTGCAGCCGCAAGCTACGTAACCGAAGCCATCACAACTTTGAGCTGAGAGCGGAGTGTCACCATCTCGTCTCGCATCCGCACACAGCCATCACAGTCCCTATCCATACGAATGACCGTGGAAAACTACACTAGACAAACAAAGACAATCACCACTCGCTAAGAAACTTTATTGTGGACACGAGAGAAAAAGGTAGGAATTGTGCCAGTTCAATTAGATTAATACGTAGAGATGCAAAAACTGAACTACTAAAGCTTTCAGGTGATACTAAATAATTCGCTCATTAGGAACTTTTAATATGTCGCAAAATCGGTTTACTTTCCGTCGCAGACACGAAACACGAGAATTGTGTCTACTGAATATTACATTAACAATCAGAACCTCAAGAAACTAAACTATCAAAGCACACAGATGAAACTAAACAATTCGTTCCTGTTAGGAATTTGTGAAATGTCACAAAATCGGTTACTTCTCTGCGGCTACTAGTGTCTCTGGCGGCTCCTGCTGACTGGCTCATTGTGGAGACGCCCCCGTTCAATGGTGAGATACCTACCTGAGTATCGCCCACCGTTAGGCACGATGTCCCTCAGGGAACTCCATCGATCAATGCCACACCGAATCACTGCTTGCATAAGCGGCAGTGGAGGACCAACGCGTCGTTGACTCGCTGAATTTGTTAAGCTCGTTTTCTTGAATAAATTATCCACTTTTTCTGAAACTGTAAAAATTTTTTGGTCTGTACATGTACTATAACGCCCAGAAATATCCGAACGACCTGAAGTACGATTTGCCTGATTTGCGTGCAGCCCTCATAACGTAACTGTCTTGCAGGTCCTTTAACATCGTTTCAGTAAGTCATCTGATTATATAAAATCATTACCACAAGTGATCACAAGCAAACACTGCTCTTCATGGCGATAGCTCCATATACAAATTAATATCACGATACTACAAATGTCAGGGAACACCTGAGACAGTTCTTGTCGCTTGTAAATTGAAATTTATTAGAAGAAGTTACATTTGTAATGTGTTTCCTCTATCATTAGTAAAAATGGTTCAAATGGCTCTAAGCACTATGGGACTTAACATCTGAGGTCATCAGTCCCCTAGGACTCAGAACTACTTAAACCTAACTAACCTAAGGACACCACTCTCATCCATGCCCGAGGCAGGATTCGAACCTGCGACCGTAGCAGCAGCGCGGTTCCGGACTGAAGCGCCTAGAACCCGGACTGAAGCGCCTAGAACCGCTCAACCACAGCGCCCGGCTCTCATTAGTATCTGATTGAAACAATGAACATAACTCTAACACATTAGTTATCCTTCCACCTTCGTTCTCTACAAGATTTTCTAACCATCTACCAAGCTTCGTTCGCTCAGTGAGTGCTTTGGAATAAACTGATTAATTAAATAACCACTTACAGAAACAGTGGTTTAACAACAACAGGCGCTCTACCGAAACCTCGCCGTCAACAACGTATCACAAGTAATTTCACTGTCTCCTTGATCTATGTGCAGTTAGAAAGCCAGCTACCGTGTGTGTTATCTAACGCAAAGTGACATTAAAAATGAAAATTATTCATCTGTTGTGAGATTCGACCACAAAACCAATCGTTATTGCTGATTAAATATAGAGACGTGACATGACACATTTTAGCCAGTATCAGTCAATAAATCTGAATTTGAAATAACATTACAAAAACTTTTGTACTAGAGGGAGACAACAATCCAGAAACTGTTGTCCCTGTTGCCGGCCGGAGTGGCCGAGCGGTTCTAGGCGCTACAGTCTGGAACCGCGAGACCGCTACGGTCGCAGGTTCGAATCTTGCCTCGGACATGGTTGTGTGTGGTGTCCTTAGGTTAGTTAGGTTTAAGTAGTTCTAAGTTCTAGGGGACTGATGACCTCAGCAGTTAAGTCCCATAGTGCTCAGAGCCATTTTTTTCTTTTTTGGCACTGTTAAGCAAACTATTGTCCCTGTTAATTAGCCACGAAGGATCGTAAACGTGTTTTCATTCCCAAGTAACACTTGATATGACGTATGTGTTTGATGGTGATTCGAACACAGCACCCAAACGGATTGAAATCTAAGCACAGTCAGATTCCAGATATCGAATTTTCCCAGCAGTATAGATGTTTGAAACTCCAAAGACGAGAAAAATTAATAATTTCTGCCTTCCCAGAATTCGAGCCCGGCACTTACCGTCACTGTTTCCTAGTCACGAATGGACATTAAATATAGGTTTCTTTCGCCAGAAGCTCAATGTTTTAGCTAAAAATTACGCGACTAGGAGTACAGTGATGAGTGGGAATCAAACAACGCACATATCGTGTTGCCAACACAAGAAGACACGTTAGCCTATCGAATTCTTCTTCACCAGTAGATAGGAGCGTCATATTTGAACCTGAAATGATGTGACGAAGAGATACGTGTCTCTTGGAGACCGTCACATATCGATATTGACAATGATTTAAGATACGTTAAAAATCAAAATAAATTCCCATCAACAGCTAGGTACGCTAATGCTAGAACCTGAAAGGACCTACTGAAAACCTGACACATACATTACGTGGAGAACCTTGAGCAAACAAAGATTTGATGTTCCTATGTCGTCACGAAGGGACGAAATTCTATGAAACCAGAACCAATACACTCAACATGTCAAGCTGAAATAAAATAATAATGCCCTGTGATCTTACATGGCGTTTAGTACCTGAAATAAAAGAATAATGCCCTGTGATCTTACATGGCGTTTAGTTCCTTACCAAAATATAAATACTTGTATAAGAAAAGTAACTGGTGACAGAGTTTCTACATCCAGCCACCCAACCCTAAACTATATCGGTAGCAAGGAGACATTACCTTTAATTTGGGAGCACGTTGGTGTAATCAAGAGTCAATAGTATCTACTAGAGGCTATTAAAAAAAGTGTGTGTCGAGCCTTGCCCCACGTATACTAACCTAGTATCAAGGCCCCAGACCACTAGTGAGGCACACTAGATTATAATTCTGACTATCTGACTCCCTGGACTGGAGTACAGCCGACTAAATACATTCATTTCTTGCTCGATGGTATTGTCAGCTACCCAGCGCGTGCCTTTTACCTCATTTTGTTATCACTGAAATAAAATCACATGACGGCCATCTACACGAACTGTCAACACTGATGCGGAAGTTCCTACTGAAAGTGTTGCTTCCACTTAAACCACTCTCCATGGTAAGGTCAGTGCAAAAGAAAAGCTGAGTGATTATGATTCTCTTGTAATTTAGTGAACTACAACCCGTCGCTCTGCTGACAGTTATCAGTTTGTCGGAAGCCCAGAAACAGTTACTTCATCCTATAACCCGCCAGTAACAGCAAAACTTTTCGAAAACTTTCCCGTGAAGAGCTCGTGCCTGTCTGTCCCGACCAGATCAGTTTCTACCCCACCGACCAACAACCACCTGGCGCCAGCCGGCGTCAGTACAGCTTTCAGCCTGTGGTCTACAGGATACCTTTGTACATTCATACTGGCAAACATGAGATTATTTAATATTGTTGTCTGGTCTTCAGCCTGAAATATTTTGCATAAAACTATGATGGGCAAAATTTACCACAGGAAAATGGGCGTTTGTGCATAGGTTTTTAGCGACTTCGGATTTAGTAAAAAGGGGAAGGCAGGAAGTTCAAACATCTGAGTGTTGTCGAAGAAATGAAATCGGATAATAGCTTTCTCGTGCCATGTAGTATGATTTTAACGTCTAGTATTTGCCACATTCAGCAAGCCGAACCGATGTAGTTCTGTCACATAAAGAATAAAAATGCTAGAATGCTGTCAGATCAGAACCTAGAACCGACGCAATTTCGGATTTTTTTGTTTTTGTTTCGTTTTATTTTGACAAAGTCTCCCCATAGGGACGCGACCCCACGACCCTTGGATTAGCGTTCACTACTCTTTTTTTATGTTACCCTTTTAATTTAATTATAAAAAAATGGTGAAGAATACAGTGGTCAGTTCTGAGCTTGTAGAGACAGGGTGCGCAGGGGTCGAAACCCGAGGCCTGGCCACGATGTCTCCTCCTTCCCATCCCTGAATCACACCCCCCCCCCCCCCTATACCTTTTTTCCTCGAGCAGGGTAGTAAAGAAAATATCCTTATTTGTACAAGCATAAATACAACAGAAATGCCGGCCGGTGTGGCCGAGCGGTTCTAGGCGCTACAGTCTGGAACCGCGCGACCGCTACGGTCGCAGGTTCGAATCCTGCCTCGAGCATGGATGTGTGTGATGTCCTTAAGTTAGTTAGGTTTAAGTAGTTCTAAGTTCTAGGGGACTTATGACCTCAGCAGTTAAGTCCCATAGTGCTCAGAGCCATTTGAACCAAATAAGTATCCTCAGGATGGATAAAAGTCCGTGGGTCAATCGAATTCGCTGGAACGCGGAGGTAACAGGCAACGAACTGTTGACCAAGTTTCCAGACGTCACTGGCCGCAGCACAAGTCAGTTAGTGGACATCGTTATCCATGAGGTGGTAAACTGAACAAACCAGAGAGTCTGTTAGTCCGGTGGCGTGAGGATTTACGGCGAATTTTCCACATGCGACGTGGTACCATGTTGCTTGGACGTTGGAGGGAATGAAGCGCTGGCGGATATGATGCCAAGCCGTGGGCCACCGCGTCGATGGATGTTGGAGTGCAGAAATGTGCGTCAAATGGTGCTTGATGTGTCAGATTGGTACTGGTGGCGTTATGGTCGCAGGCGTAAGAATTTCCAGCAAGCTGCGCGTAAGGGAGAGGCTCCCGTTCCACTGCTTGAGCATGGTGGGCATGTACAAGGACGCCGCTCGGAGTCGCACGTTGACAAGGCCGAGGCCTCCCACTCGCGGAGGGAGGGTCGCCTTAAAGAGCGTACCGGCCGTAAGGAAGTATCCGAAAGCAGCCTGGAGGTTGCGTCCAATAGTTGATGGCAGCGAGAGTACTTGTGCGATGTGGACCATTTTGGACACTACATGTTGATTGAGGTATTGGACACATTGTAAAGAATCGAATCGGCGGAGGAGATTTTGTCGCACCGCCATGCGGATAATTTGGTGTGCACGCCGAAAATTGATGGCAGCGGACCGGTGCACGGTGGGGCTGAAAATATACCACGGTATCGTAGTTTCTCTACACATGGGAAAGGAGCTAAGTGGTCGTGTGAGAGGCCGCGTCCAATGGACGCCGCAGTGGATTTAGCCACATTCATGTTACTGTCCGCTGCAATTCCGTACTTTGATATCAAACCAAGCACCGTTTGTGTTTCATTCCGTGAGCGGACCAAGAGGAGGAGATCGTCCGCATACTCACGACGCCGAAAACTGCGCTGTCGCAAAGTGAAACCAGAAAGGTGGCTCGTCAAACTCCCGATGAGTGGCTCCATGTTTATGGCACAGAGTCGAAAGTGGACAACCTTGCCTTATGGAACGCCGGTTCGTCACTGGTCCCGCCACACGGCCATTGATCTGAACCAGCGATCCGTCGGCGCCGTACAGGCGCCGGATGACACCGATAAATGTGGGTGGAAACCCCATTCAGCTCATTACTGAGAACAAAAACGATGCCACACTTTGTCTAATGCACTGTCAAAATCAATAGCAACCACCGCGGGGCGGAGTCTGCACGCCGCTACCAGTGCAATTACATCACGAGATTCTCCTGTGGTCGTTGAATATTGACTGAGCCACGCGAGGTTGTTTGATCTGGGGATACAATGCTAGGCGGGATCTTGCGGCATCGTGTCGCCTGGAGTCGTATAAAAATTTTATAGTCTGCATTAAGCAGAGTCAGGCACGGTAATGTGATATCACTACCGGTGCCAGTTTGTGGATGAGTATAACAATTCCTGTGGCAAAGGACGGTGGTACGGCGTTCCCCATCGTCATCAGTTCCTTGATATTTGTAGTATCGTGGTTTTAATTTACGTCTCGAGTTATTGCAATACAGAGCAGTGTTTTCTGGTGGTCAGTTGGAGTAACCATTTTTTGTAGTTAAGCGAGTGTACTGATACTAGATTAGAGGACCTGCAAGACAGTTCCGTAATGTGGGCTGCATGCAAATCAGGCAAAATGCAACTGAGGTCGTTCGGATACTTTTGAGTATGATAGTACATCACATCTACCGATTTCCGTTACATTCGGATGAGTCCTTCGTCGTCTGTGGCTTCTTTCTTTATTATTTTTTTTTTTTTTTTTAGTGTATGTAGGTGGCTGAATTAGCTGACACTTATACTAGCAGAAAAGTTAGTAAACTGTGTAGTCCTTCAGTCCACGCATCTATATACCGAGACCAGCTGTCATTATCTCCCCTGGGCTCGGAGCAATAGGAAATTATTAATCGGTAAAGTGCTCAGACATACGGCGAAGTTTTAAACGTGTAAACATTGACCTTTTAAACTAAATTATCATTTGTTTCGTTGGCCAGATTCTTAATGTTATGTAGCACGGAGCATTTTATAATTAATTAACTGCTGATTAACTTGCTCAACTTTCTCGTAGCAAATTACGCGTCACAATGCCAGCATTTCTCTGAAATCTTAGGCGAAGCATCTTTATATCATACCACCGTCGTCAGACGCCATGTGTATTAAATCGGTTGCGTAGTATTCTAGCACCAAAATTTGCAGCGGGCGTTAGGTTACCGTGAATCAGAAGATGACTCCTGGTGTCCGCGGCTTGGCCCCCACGCTAACGATGCGGTTCCTCTCGGCCGCCAGAGAGCGGGCGCCGCGATGTGGGATGGAAGAGGACAGGGGAAGGCGGGGGGGGGGGGGGGCACATTTACGACCGCGCCGTGTGGGGGAACAGCCCTGCCCCGGCCGGCTCCCCTTGCCATCTCGTAATTCTGGCTCGCTGACCTACTGCCATTTGTGAGCTGACAGGACGAGAATCGCTTGCAACGCCTCTCTTCTTTTCCATTCGCTCATCACAGACCTTTTTGGCCCTTCATTTGTTTCCGTCGGTTCAGGTAACATGATTTGTATTCTGGCACGACCATACCGGCAACATAATTGTTATGGACACTGCAACCGTCACTCTTCTTCTTGGCTACGAATGTACGAAGGTGTACTGAAAAGTGAAGCCCTCGAATTTTTTATGTGAAAGCACCCTAAGCTTTTTAAATGAAACGTACTTTAGTAACACCCTACAGCTTTATTGTTTGTATCTACATACTCGTTTCTCAACATGGTCTCCCTGCCAACGAGTGACCAGTTAATTGATTTTGTTGTCTGAGCCACAACCACACCTGTGGCTGTACCGCTTCGTCACTATCAAAGTGAAGTCCTCGAAGATGTTCTTTAAGTTTTGGGCACAGTTTAAATTCGAGGTTGTTGTGACAGTGCATCCAAAGCGTCGGACTGTTGCAGATGTTCAGCGCTCGTAGGTGGTTGGGATTGTCATGGTTCAAAATGGTTCAAATGGCTCTGAGCACTGTGGGACTTAACATTTGAGGTCATCAGTCTCCTAGGACTTAGAACTACTTAAACGTAACTGACCTAAAGACATCACACACATCCATGCCCGAGGAAGGATTCGAACCTGCGACCGTAGCAGTCGCGCGGTTCCGGACTGAAGCGCCTAGAACCGCTCGGCCACCGCGGCTGGCCATTGTCATGCTGAAGGAGAGAGTTCTCTATGTGTGAATGGACTCTTCTAATTCAAACTCGATTACAGCATACTGTTTCTCGCGCACCGACAAAGTTACGTTACACACCCCCATGTTACACGCTACAATTTCGAGCCTTCCAGCAGCAGAGGGCTACAAATATGTCGACATGGAGAATGAAAATATAGAATGTCAAAAACGTTTCTTTTATTTAAAAAGCTTTAAGATTTTGCACATAAGAATTTCAGAGACGTTATGTTTCAGCACACCCTCAAATATACGAACCACACAAGCTTTTCGAGAGGAATTCCGCCTTGTGCAGGACACCTTTATAGATTTTGTCACCCAGACGTGTTTCATTGCTTTTTGTGCTATCTTCAGTGGGTTTGTTTATTTCCCTTCTGCAAAATTATTGCATGTTAACCTTCAAATAAACTTTTGATACAAAATATTCACATTTGTAAAACGAGCGATTATTGTGAAATGTTTTTATATTAATTTGCATAAGGTACAGAGCTGAGTCATGAATTCTATGTTCTTTATTTAAGATATCGTATTGCCTATTACATATTGAAAATAATAAACGTAGAATGCAGTACAGAGTTGAAACATGCATTCTATGTTGTTTATTTAAGATATATTATATATTACACATCGTAAATAAACATAGAATGACTCAACTCAGTGATAGGCTACATGTCTCAAATCTGTAGTGTATGCAAACCAATGTGAAAAATTTAACAACAATCAGCCATTTTACAAATGTAAATATCTTGTATCTAAAGTTTATTTAAAGGTTAACATGTAACAATTTTGCGTAAGGAAAATAAATAAACCCACTCAAAACAGCACAAGAAGTGCTCAAATATGCCTAGGTGGAAACAAAACTACAAAGGTATCTTGTATAAGGTGGAATTCCTCTCAAATTTTCCTAGAAAGCACGGAAATAAGAAGAACTGGAATATTCAAAATATCACGTAAGCTTTACTCAAAACATTAGAATTCCAAAATTATTTCATACAAATTCATTTGTTTGTGGAGAAATCCACTCATCAGAGAAGCTTGAACCTATTGCCTAAGCTCGGTTGAAGGATTGTGTGAGTAGAGTGTACACCAACGAAGACACGGTAGAAATGCTGCTCATATATTGCAAATTTAAGTTCCCGTTTACTGTGACCACCGTACATAACTTTTTGTCTAGAAGCAAAATAAAAAAAATGTATCAAGCAAATATTGTTTTACTACTAAACGGACATTAAACAGCAGGATTGCCTTTCTTGACAGAGTAGTATGCGTTTTTTAAATAGCACCCTCTTCTTTTCATCCTCTAAGCCACATCGTAATGATGTAGAAGTAATCGTTTTATGGCATACGTGTGCATGATTAGTGACAACGTTAATGAAGACTTTTTTTTAGTTCTCTACAGGCAACTATATCTAAACTTATAAAAAAAATAATTTTTTTTTACTGCCTGTATGTTTTTAAGTAGATATTCGTTAGTATAACAGAAGGAGTTGTCCACGGGAGATTATTTTAAGTTAGACTTAAGACTTGCCTTGCTACCTTTCAGACATTTCACGTCATTGGATAAATGATCAAAAATACTTTTTGCTGCTTTTGAACCCCTTTGTGAGCCACTGACAACTTTAATAATGGGTAATAAACGTTATTTTCCCTCTAGTGTTATAGGTATGGACCTCACTGTTCTAAAATTGTGATGGGTTGTGTATGACAACTGTCATTAGTGAATATGTTGATTTTGATGGCACAATTAAAATCCTAGCTACTTGAAAAGATATCTGCATGACGTCCGTGGGTGAACACCGCACATTATTCTTAATTCTCGCTTTTCTGGAATCAGTACCTTCTGCCTAAGTGATGAGTTACCCCAGAAAATTATTCGATAAGGCATTATTGAGTAGAAGTATGAAAAACAAATCAGTAACCTAATTCGTCTATTCCCAAGATTAGCAGTTATAGGGAGATCAGTAGTTGCTGAACTTAATTGTTTGAGAAGATCAGTAATATGCTTCTTGCAGTTCGAGTTTTCATCAGTATGTACATCCAAAAATTTGGAGGATTCTAGCTTATTTCCTGACTCCTGCTCTTGTTTTACATCAGTTGTTGATGTGACCATATTTATTATACAGAACTGAATAGACGGCGATTTTTTTTCAAAATTTAGGGAGTTCATTATCTGAGAACCACTTAATAATTGTTTGGAAAATATCAGTTAATATCTCTTCTGTTGCTTTCTCTGTAACAGTATTTATTGTAACAGTAGTCGTGTCTGCAAAAAGTACGAATTCTGCTTGTTAAATATTAACTGGAAGCTCATTCAAATAATAAAGGAAAAGGAGTTGACCCAAAATTGATCCCTGTGGGACTCCATTTGAGATTTCTCCCCAATTACCAAAATCTTCTACCCATCCAACACCGTTTGACTTATTCAGCCCAATCTTTTGCACTCTGTTAAATATTACTCAAACCAGTTGTGCATAAAGCCATCAGTCCCATAAAATGTGTGTTTCTCTAACAAGGGAATTTCCTATCGCACCTGATTTCTCAGGATCTATGCACCCAAATTGCGTGAAAATATAATCACTTGTCAGTACTAGTATAATATATTTGTCCAATGAATACCCGTTTATCATCTGCATTTCTTCTTGGTGTAGAAATTTTAATGGCCTGTAGTGTAGTACAGGATTGCCAAACAAGCGCTGGGAGAAGTCACATCCAGTAACTAACTGAGAATATGTGAACAGAGCGATTTAAAGAGAAGATCAATACAAAACTAATCGCAAGAAAGGCAGATGGCAGACCGAGATTCATAGGAAAGTTCTCACGACGTGTAGTGCACCCACGAAAGAGGTAGCTTACAAATAAGCGATGCTTGAATATTACTCGTCAGTCTGGCATCCGTACCAGAAACTATTGATACAGGAAAAAGAAAATATGCAAAAAAGTGCAACACATTTCGTCACAGGTTCATTTAGTAAGCGCAAAAGCGTCATGGCCAAGGTCATCCCACTTCAGTGGCAGACGCTACAAGAGAGGCGCTGCTCATCAAGGTGCGGTTTACTGGCGACATTCCGTGAAGGTATTTTCCCAGTAGACAGAATCAACATATTCATTCCTCTTGCATGTATCTCGCGAAAAGACCATAAACAAAAAATCAGAAGGATTTGAGGGAAAGAAAATTAGTGTTTCTGGTCCCGTCCACGTCGAGGTCAGTACAGATGGAGCACAACCTCAGAAAGTTTCAATGATGTGGAAGGAAATCGGTCGTGCATTTTCGAATGAACTATCCCCGCAGTTGCCTAAAGCAGTATACGGAAATCACGGAGAACCTAAATAAATATGTCTGTGCGTGGATTCGAAGCGTCGTCTTCCCGAAAGCGAGTTCAGCGTGCTAATCACTGTGCCGCTTCCCTTGGTAGAGAGATTCGAGCACACACTGAGGTTTACCAACAGCCGTTCTTCCCGTGCACCAGTCGCGACTGCAACAGGAATGAGAGAAGGGACGGTGGTACACACTGTACCCCCCGCCACACAACATCAGGTCGCTTGAGGAGTGTAAATGCAGATGTAAATGTACATTTGGAGTACTTCTAGACTACATACCTCAATCCCTGTAATGCAATTGAGTAGGTATTACACCACAGTCAAACAGGATGTGGGTCATCTGTGAATCAAGAGACTGAGCATAAAATGTCACTTATTAACACGTCACGTTAGAGTAATTCATTAATACTACGCAACAGTTACCATACTTATTAATGTAAGAACTACCAAATCATAGTCCATGTCGCTCTCTCAGACAGCAAACGCTGCAAAGTATAATTCATCATTTTACGCGTTTGGCCATCAACAAGAAAATGGTACATTTTTGGAGATAGATAACTGTTAAAAATCATACTTGGTCTTCATTACAAGTCATCTGAGCGCGTAGTCATAGTTTACAAACACGCTATGTAAGCAGAGACAAGTTGAAGTACACCCCAGTTATTACCGTATATAAGAAATTCATACGAGATAGTTTAGAACAAGAATGGAAATTCCTGGATGGAAAAACACGTAAAATAAGGGTAAGGCCACCACTCGCTTATAGAGGACTGGTGTTCGGCACACAGAAACACGTAATAGGAAACATTTAACTCTAGCTTCCGAACTCTTGGTCTTTTTCTAGTAAGACGACACAGTCGCACACACAACCAAACAAACACCCAAACGTACACGATCGCGGTAGCAGCGAGACTGCTTGTTGATTATTTTCTATTATCAAAAATAGTTGCCTAGGTAGTTGGAGTGGAGAGGGGGTAGGGAAGGAGAGGAGGTAACAGTAGGGTAGTGTGAGGCAGGTCTTTCGCCAGATGACTCAGCGGCTTCACGACAAGTCGAAACGATACTGAGGGATATCAATGTCCTGCGTGAGCTGCTTTTATTTTTTAAATAAGCACTTTTTTCATGCTTGTGCGCTACTTGCTTACTTAGTCCCCTTAGAAATCCTCAAGCATCTTCGTCACATTGAAAAACTGTAGTCGTATATCTTACCTTCCGCACATTACTGTGGTATCACTAATAAAGGTTATTTGTGGACGTGGTGGTAACGTCCAAAACTTTCACAGATGTGAAATCCATATGTAAAATGATAAAATCAAATTCTTACCTGGGTCTTTGTCGCTATACTAGCGTGAACTACATTAAAGTCATTAGCCCAAATTTCGAATAAAACTCCACATCACACGATCAACGTTTTAACAAATCAAAATTTTGACTATAATTTTTCACCGTGATGAAGGTAGCTTGAAAATACCATGAAATCTGGGTTATTAAAATTGCTTTAAGGAATAGACACGTTTAAGCCCTTAGTTAAAAAAAAAGAAAAGTTTTTATGTAAATACTCGGCTGAAGGTCACACACTGGACACAGAAAAACTGAGGGCTTAAGGGCTGGCTAACAAGAACTTCCAATAGAGAAGAAAATTTAAAAACGTTTTAAACAAGTGAATTTTCAGATTTTAATTTAAGACGGCTAAAGGCCTTATCTTAGAAATATTTCAAAATGGCTCTGAGTGCTATGGGACTTAACATCTGAGGTCATCAGTTCCCTAGAACTCAGAACTACTTAAACCTAACTAACCTTAGGACATCACACACATCCATGCCCGAGGCAAGATTCGAACCTGCGACCGTAGCGGTCGTGCGGTTCCAGACTGAAGCGCCTGGAACCGTGCATGGGGGCTTAATTATCTTTTTAGAATGCAAATACTTTTTAATTTTAGTCGCTGTCTGCCCGGTTACGCAGTCTCGTAAACGGTTGGCCCTGATTAGTATTTGTACGCAACCTGACTGCATAGAACAACAACAAAGAATGAAAGAAAATTTCCGTTAACACAATTAATTAATTAAGTCCCCAGCAACTACAAAACCTAGGGAACAACAAAACACAAGTGTAGCTGTTCTGTGTGTGGAAGTGTGATTCAACGTACACATCTGGCACGGTTCTTCCTCAATAAGACCAGATATTTTAAACACCATTTATACTGAAGTGATTAAAAAAAACCAGAAATACTATAATTGCACATAGAAACCAGAAATACAGTCTAATACAAGAACACGAGCCAGATGCTTTGTTGACTGAACCTGTGACCAAGAGGCATTATTGTTTAAGACATTGAAATAATGAAAGAAAGGAATTTTTTTACCTTCATATATATTGACGAAAAGCACATTACATATATTGACGAAAAGCATCCAACAACATCTGGTGTCTAGCCCATCAAAACAATACTACAAGTTCTGAATAAGCACTCTCTTGGGAACTTCTCAACAACGACTCACCACTGCTACATCTTAACAAACACTCTGCACCACGACTTCTCGACAAGAACTGCCAGTGGAGGCGGCTGAATAATACTCTTTGGCGCAATCTCTGGCCCTGTGGCTCAGTGTAGCCACCTTTCATATGCCCCTCCTCCACGGGCCAGAATTTGATGGTATTTTTGCCATCATTGGTGGTGAAAATACCACCAAATTCATACAAAAAAAAATACAGACAAAAATAAAAGACAATATTAATAAGTAAATATCATTTCACTAAATAAATTTTGGCTTTGCACTGACCGTTCCATAACCTAATATATAAAATACAGTAAAGAATACAAATGCTTTCATACATGCGATTTTACATAATAGTTTACACAAGTACCATTCAATCAATGGCACCAGCAATGTCAAATAGGTGTAGGTAAGAGTCTCCTAACATTTCACAAACAGTAAATACACAAAAAAATCAGTTTATACAAATATTCACATAAAATGCTTTCCATAGTTCAATAAACAAGTAGTTAACAGTTCCAGCAGTAGCACCCAGCAATGGTCAACAGGTGCAGACACCAACGAGTGACATTATTTCAGTAGAAACAGTTCCATCAGTGGCACCCAGCAATGTTAAACAGGTGCAGACAGCAAGAAGTAACACCATTTCAGTAGAAACAGTTCTAACAGTGGCACCCAGTAATGTTGAACAGGTGCAGACACCAACAAGTGACATCATTTCAATAGAAGCAGTTCCATCAGTGGCACCCAGCAATGTTGAATAGGTGCAGACACCAACAAGTGACATAATTTCAGCAGAAGCAGTCCATCAGTGGCACCCAGTAATGTTGAGCAGGTGCAGACACCAACAAGTGACATTATGTCAGTAGAAGCAGTTCCATCAGTGGCACCCAATAATGTTGAACAGATGCAGACACCAACAAGTGACCATTTCAGTAGAAGCAGTTCCATTAGTGTCACCCATCAATGTTGAACAGGTGCAAGCACGAACAACAGTTTGAAGGCACACACAATTGCTTTTACAAAATGATTATCAATGCTCTTACACTAAACACACAAAATATAATAAACACACAAATGATATTAGATAACTGTCATATTAAATACTACAAATACACAAATATCAGTAAACCTATAATTATTGGTGTCAGTGCAAGCCACAACAAACAAGTAAAATAATATTTAGGAGACAGGTCGGTACCATTTACTTGGGATTAGGAAAGGGAAACACACAAAACACACTCACTCATCTTTCATCCACATTAAGTGCTACTGTGTAATTGAATAGTGTTCACTGTGTAAATACAATTCTGTCAAAATTTGATGTTCAACATGTGTATCAAGTAGTAGTGGCAACAGTGTGTAACAGTCAATAATAGTTAATCAACGTCCTAGTCATTAACCCACTCATCAGGAATACAAACTAACCAAACAGAGTTGTCGACCGATTTTCATTCATTAATCAACCATTGTCAAGACCAATGTTTGCCAAGCCAAATCAAATGTACGGTTGCTGAACAACTGTCAGTGTGCCAAGATATGCAAATACTTCCTCTCTCCAAAAAAAGTGTATACTGCTTACTGATTTAACAAAGTGTGTGTGTGTGTGTGTGTGTGTGTGTGTGTGTGTGTGTGTGTGTGTGTGTGTGTGTAGACAATCTTCTTTCCACTTGAGTGTTCTAGTCTGCCATCTTCATCCTCCTTGTTCCATATAGACCAACAAACAAAAAAAATATGCTCCTCACTTACTTTACCTCTTATCCACCAAAACTCCAATAATCATTATCATCACATAATCTTAATACTTCAATAATACCTCTTACGTCGATACATATAAACCTTATCAATATCATTTACCTTACCTCTTGTCCACCAAAACTCCAATAATCAACTTCACACAATTTCAATACCTCAATAATACCTCTTCAATACTTCAACACGTACAAACCTTATCGCCAATATCATTTCACTTCCATAACAACTCTTTCCTCTAGTCAGTCTCCTCGAACAAGTACAGATAAAATCCTAGTGCAAACTTCAATTCATCATCCTATGCAATCCGAAGATACAATGTCCACACACAACCTCTGTGTAGTCCACCTGAGCCAAATCTTCTACTCATTATGAATTATAAAATACATTTTGGTTACCTTGTCCATCATTAAATAAAAGAAATGCATACATGACCTCTAACAGCCTTCAGTTTGAATAACTTTCAGTAAGTAAGTACAAGTACGGAGTGTGTACGATCATAATATTTCACAGTGTGTACACCACTACAAAAATCATGGCAAAACAGAAGCAAACATGTAGAGTATTTCTTGTGTCAAGTGTCATTTGCTATTTCAATTGCTCACGAAGAATGCAGTGTAATAACTGTCAATGGTCTAAACATAGTGTTGGTATGTCATGTCGTTAGCTTCCTTCCTATTAGCATACATTTATACAGCTTCCATAGAACCTCCAGCTCATGTGACTTCAATGAAGTTTCTTGTACCAATGTCGTTCGTAGAATTATAACAGTTCATTTTCTTATCTCAAAATATAAAGCACTGAGCGTAAGCAAAACACGCAATAGCGAGTAAATATACCAGTAGAGAACAGAATGTCAACAAGTGGATGCAGCACAATTCCTACAACGAGGCTCTGCCAAGCGAACAATCTATAATTAATACCATAGTGTGACCTAAACTCCATGTTCGTACACCATATATCAGCATTTCTATATACCAAATTAAAGAGTAGTTATGACAACAAAACAGAAATGTGTAAATATGCAATCCATACGCAAAGCAGCAAATACATATCTTACATAATAAACAGGTCATTAGCATCATATCAGCATAAGCAAATAAATGTTCATATGTAATCTTAATAAGTAAACATGAAGGCGCAAGCAGATAAATCACAAAGTATAACTTACACACATAACCATAGTCAGCACAATTAATCAGGTGACAGTTATAATTTAAATAAATAAGCACAGCAGGCACATTAAAAAAATGTGACATCAGTGAAAAAGCATAGCAGCCAAGCGATGCATAATATACACAAGTAACAACCCTGTTCATTAATCAATCATTGTCAAAATCAGATAACACAAAGTATAAATCACGTAATCGCGAGCAGCAAATTACGTCTAAAGTACGTACCTAAGTGTAAATATGTCACCTGAAAAATAAACTCCATTAATAGTTACCTTTTTAGTTTATTAGTTTCTTCTCCGAAATTATATTCTTCCTGAAAATTTCTCGATAGCAAGTCCTCTTAACGTGGGACACACACAGAATTTACCTGAAGTTCTTAAGCAGAAAAAATTTGCGACACAAGCCTTTTCCTTTGTGAGACAAACGGTGAGACTTAATTAACACCTTTTGACCAACTGACAAGGTTTTTAAACGACCAGGACGTTTAGCTGATTTCTCTCTTCTAGCAGCCGCAGACGCAATATTTTGTAGAGCCAGGTTGACAACTTCAGAATGCCGCAGTTTCCGTGAAGGCGGAAAAGGAACGAGTTCAGAAATGCGATTTGTTGGTGCTTTATTTTTTAATATCAATATAGGCGGTAAAGAAGTTGAATCATTAGGGAGTTCATTCAGAATGTTTTGAAAAATATGAAGATACTGATCCCAAGTTCTGTGATTCGACACAATTTATTGATTTCCTTCATCCATCTCTCAAGCGTTAGATTGAGGGTGAAAAGTGAAATGAAAATTGGCTTAATCTTCCGACGCCGTAGAGTATGAAGCCAAATTTTAGAGCGAAACTGTAATCCATTATCTGATATAACCTTATCAACATGACCAACTTCTTTAAGAAAATGTTTGATGAAAGCGTTAGATACTGAACGAGCTGTTGCTTTGCGTAAAGATGTAAAACACACATATTTTGATGTCAGTTCCACTGCTACCAAAATGTACGCAAAACCATTAGTAGAACGAACCACTGGACCGAACAAATCGACTGAAGCCATCTCCTTTAATTTCGCTGGAATGATAGGAAACAACGGTGCTCTGTGAGAAATAGTTGGCGGCTTAGCCTTTTGACATAATTTGCATTTGGCAAGAACAGATCGAATACGTTTTTCCATATTACTGAAGTAGCAATTTTCTCGTAATTTATGAAAGCATTTTCTGGGACCAAAGTGTGCATAACTGAAAAGTGTGTACCAAATCAATTTATTAACCCACTCATCAGGAATACAAACTAACCAAACAGAGTTGTCGACCAACTTTCGTTTAAAAAGAATATCATTGCGAACTAAATAATACTGTCTAATCGCTACGCTTTCCTTTCTCCTCCACTTCTCCTTAATGTCCTTCCAGATTGGATCCTTATTTTGCTCCTTAGCGATGACCTGGAGCGAAGACGAAATAAAATTCTCAAACGCAACACCTTGAATATACATCAAAAAATAATTGTTTTCCTTGCAGTCCTCCTCAGCACTTTGTTTCAAACCCATAGGTGCACGTGATAGAGCATCAGCGATAATATTTGAAGAACCCTGTATGTAAACAATACTAAAATCAAATTCCTGTAGGTACAGCGCCCATCGTGAGAATCTTCCATGAGTTAATTTTGTTGACATAAAAAATTCCAGAGCTCGATGATCGGTGTAAACCTTAGTATGTCTGCCATACAAAAATGTCCGAAATTTTGTGAAAGCCCATACAACAGCCAAGGCTTCAAGTTCCGTAATCGAATAATTCTTTTCTGATTTAGAGAGAAAACGTCTTCCAAATGCAATAGTTTTCTGTATTACAACGCCGTTTTCTTCTATCTCTTGAAATAAATGTGCACCTAAGCCTTTGTGTGATGAGTCCGTCGCCAAACAAAAATCTTTAGATAAATCCGGAAGTGAAAGAAGTGGAGCAGCATCACGAAGTTGTTCAAATTCTGACTGAGCTTCCTCATCCCAACACCAATTAGAATTCTTTCCAGATAGTTCACATAAACGAGGTGTGGCCAAATCGTCCAATCTAACGAAGCGTCTAAGAAAATTACAGACACCAAGGAAACTACGAACATCACGTTTTGTAGTAGGAACAGCATAATTACGAATAGCGTCTAGTTTCTCTGGATCAGGAAGAATACCTTCTGTAGAAATAATATGACCAAGAAATTTCACCTGAGAGCGACCAAATTCAGATTTTTCCAAGTTCACTGTAATGCCAACTCTTGCAAAAATACGTAATAATGAATCCAAAATTTTGTTATGCTCACTCCAAGAACGTTTAGCAATAAGAATACCGTCAACATATGAAGTAATATTGTCACGAAGATAAACAGGTAAAATTTCGTTTAAACTACGAATGAATGCTGCTGAAGATACAGTTAAGTCCAAAAGGGTAATTTCCGAAACTGATAACAGTTACCAAAGGCTAAAAAGGCAGTGTATTTTCTACAATCAGGGTGGAGTTCTATTTTCCAAAAACTTGCGCGCATATCAATCGTGGATAAAACATTAATTCCATGGAAATGTTGAAGAAGCTCATCTAAATTTTGTGGACGGTCAGTTTCAGGAATGATGATATTATTTATCTGTCTGGAATTCAGAACCAAACGAATTGACCCATCCTTTTTAAGAACGACGTGTAATGGGCTGGTATAAGGACTGACTGCTGGCTCAATAATGCCTTGATCTAACATGTATTGAAGTTCACTCTTAACCTTGTCTATGTAAGCCAAAGGAATAGCGTACGTTTCCCCCCGAAATGGTGTGTGTTCTTTTACTTTAAATAAATATTGTAAGCCTTGTATAGTTCCTGTGTGATGACTAAATACTGTAGCATGTGAAGTCAAAATTTGGTGCAGTTCTTCTCTTGCAACGTCATCTGGCACCTCAGCTTTCTTAACCTTTTCATTAATTAATTCTTCGCTATTAATTACATCATCCATCGCGTCTCTGTATCTATTATCGTTGTCATGAATGAACACATTGTCGTCATAATACTCAGCGAAAACATCCGAAGTAAGAAACCTTAAACATTTTGTTTCTGATTCAGATCTTGTTAAACACTCGAAAAATTTCAAACATTTCGGCATTCCAGCAACAGTCAAATTCACACTTCCTTCTTTAAGGTTCAAAATTGCCTTATGTGTGTTAAGAAACTCCACACCTAATATAATTTGTGTTCTAAGTAATGGAACAATAATAAAATTAGCAGAAAATTCGTATCCTTGACAAATGAAATTTAAGTTGGTCTGTTGTTTGACTTCCACACTTTTTCCAGAAATAGCGCCTCGAATTGTAGTTTTAGAAACAGGTAACACAGGACAGGCAATAGTTCTTTCACATATACGAAAAACTGATTCACTAATGACATTCAATGGGCTCCCAGAATCTAAAACTGCAGTGAACTTATTCTTACCCACACATACTTCAATAACAGGATGTAAAAATGCGTCTACATTATTTTCCTTTTCGTCAAGCAAGATGTCTCTCGTGTCTTCCAGGCGTACGTAGTGTAAAGTCGTAGTGTCATTACTTTCTGAACCGTCTATATTGCTGCCAGAAGCCGAAGCTACAAGTCATTGTCGATTGCTTGCGTCACGTCTTTGATTATTCGCGTCATTTCGCGGATCAATTTCTACGATTTTCACTTGTCTCTCTGAAGTTCTTTCACGTGGAGGATGCCAATTAGGTCCCTCCTGTCTGTTAGATGCAAATTCTTGGTTGTGTCTGTTATTAAAATTTCTATTTTCCTGTCTGTCTGCATGACTACTTCTTGTGTAATTTCGACTGTCACTTCTGAAATTACTGTTATGTCTACTGCCCTGGTTATTTCTGTAGTAAGAATTTCTATTATCGTATGAATAATTTCTGTCTTGATGATACCGATTACTGTTTCCGTATGATTGATCATTCCGGTAGGAACTACCGTTATTGTAACTGTCTGTGTAATTTCTGTTAGAACGTCTGTTATTGTCATAAGGCTGGTATCCATTGTCCTGTCTGTTTCGTCTGTTATTCTCAAAATTACCCATATAACGTCCGTTCCGATCATTATCCCTTCTCTCTGAAAATCTATTGTGATTACCGTTACTGAAAAAATTACAAAAAGTCCCGTCCTCGTTGTCATACTCAAGTTCTTGTAGCAAAGTCTTAAAAGTCTCAATGTCGTCTTTACATCTTCCGGCTAAAGCAATTTGTCTTATCGATTGTGGCAGCTTAGTTAAGCAAATGTGAATTAATTCAGTCGGGCTATAAGGGTTGGAAAGGAACTGATTCTTTCGAATCATGTCTTCAAAGTATTCTGCTGGCGTGCGGAACTCAGACTGTTTAAAATTACGCTGCATAATAAAACTGTGTTTGACTGTCTTGCGTGTTTTCTGACCAATATGCCGATAGAAATGCATGATAAAAATCATTTAGATTATTACAATCTCTAATAAGTGCGCGCATCCGCGTCGCCGGTTCGTTTTCTAAATATCCACACATAAATTCCAGTTTGTGACTTAGTGGCCAATTTGGTGGAAGTTCGTACATAAATTGATCTAACCATGAACATGGATGTATGTCGTTCTTAGAATTGCGAAAGATCTTAAATTTCCGAACAGTTAAGAAGTGTTTATAGTCAAAGTTTTCTCCTCGTGGCGACAAAGACCTACCGCGTCTGTCCCAGTCCGAATGTCGATTATTGTCAAGTTCGCGCGCCTGCCGCTCTTGTTGCATCTCGTAAATGAAACAAATTATTTTCTTCAAACCCCTCTGCTATCTGTGATTCTAAATTTCTTCTGCTGTCTTTTCCTACGATTTCGCCTTCAATTTGTTTGACTTGCTTTCGTAATGCCTCAAATTCCCGTTTGACGCGTTCATTAAATTTTCCCTGATTTTCAACATGCTTATTTATGTTCTGGTACTCTTCGGTTTCTGCAAATGGCAATGGTGCTGTATCATCTGAATCTCTGTCCCCATTTAAACTAAGACTTGTCAATTTATCTGAAATCTCAACTCTTTCCGGTAAGTCACCTACTTTTTTCTTTCTGTTTATTTACGTCTTCCGTAAGTGTCGCGACTCGGGTTTCAGTATTGACACATTTAATAGTTAACTGTTCATATTGTTGTGTTAGGTTATTTATTCTGTCATTTGGTACGGATTCCTCGATTCCCTCAAATATTTCTTCCTTATCGTGTGCACGTAGTAAATTTAACTCAGAAAATTTTTGTACTATCACGCGATCTCTTTCTTCCTGTTCTCTATCCTGTTCCTTTTGTCTAATCTCTACTGCAAATAATCTATTGTTATGAGAATTCAAAATTAGTTGTACTTCTCTAATTTCTTTCTTTAATTCATCTTTCATGTTTTTGAAACATGTCCCTATTCGTGAGTCAAACCGTGTTTCCATTGTTCCCATCTCAGTTTTAATACTTCCTATCTCTGTTTTAATTTCAGATCGTAACTGTGATCCCACATTTAATATTGCACTCATCAACTGCTCCATATTAACTGGTTCGAAATTCTTTTCGCCCCTAACATTTCCCGCAAAACCAACTTCTTCCGTCAAAGCTGTAAAGTTATCCGTGTTCGATACTATTCCAGAGACTCCTGTTGTTAATCTCGTATTCTGGAAATTTTTTGATTGTGAAAAGTTTTGAAATGGTTCCGGACTATTTTCCCGACTTATTAAATTGTTTTCAACTTCATTATTCATCATACTGTTCTCCTGTGATGGCGAGTTCGCCATGTCAACAATTTCGTCACTCTGACTATCCATAATTTTTGCCTTTTTCATCGATCGCGTAATCATTTACAAAACATACAAAACTCGTCACAATACGAAAATTACACACAATGACACTTTATCACCAACAATATCATTCACACGAAGTACTTCCCTCAAACACGATTAACGAACAATTGAAATCTTCATAATTGCACAAAATTGTCAAACCCATATACAAGACAACAAAAATAAAATTCTGCAAAAAATACCATTAGAAGAATGACAATTACCAAATTTACACATGCAATATAGACTACAATTACTAAACTACAAATTACTTCAACAATACTACTGTCTGCTATTTTTACAATCAGAAGAATTCCAAGGGACGATCCGAAGCAGCGGTCGACACGTGCATGGGAGCTTAATTATCTTTTTAGAATGCAAATACTTTTTAATTTTAGTCGCTGTCTGTTCGGTTACGCAGTCTCGTAAACGGTTGGCCCTGATTAGTATTTGTACGCAATCTGACTGCACAGAACAACAACAAAGAATGAAAGAAAATTTCCGTTAACACAAATTAATTAAGTCCCCAGCAACTATAAAACCTAGGAAACAAAACAAGTGTAGCTGAAACTTCCTCGCAGATTAAAACTGTGTGCCCGACCGAGACTCGAACTCGGGACCTTTGCCTTTCACTTGCCCGCGAAAGGCAAAGGTCCCGAGTTCGAGTCTCGGTCGGGCACACAGTTTTAATCTGCCAGGAAGTTTCATATCAGCGCACACTCCGCTGCAGAGTGAAAATCTCATTCTGGGCACAAGTGTAGCTGTTCTGTGTGTGGAAGTGTGATTCAACGTACACATCTGGCACGGTTCTTCCTCAATAAGACCAGATATTTTAAACACCATTTATACTGAAGTAATTAAAAAAAACCAGAAACACTATAATTGTACATAGAAACCAGATATACAGTCTAATACAAGAACACGAGCCAGATGCTTTGTTGACTGAACCTGTGGCCAAGAGGCATTATTGTTTAAGACATTGAAATAATGAAAAAAAAAGGAATTTTTTTACCTTCATATATATTGACGAAAAGCACATTACAGCATCCCTAATCCAACAACATCTGGTGTCTAGCCCATCAAAACAATACTACAAGTTCTGAACAAGCACTCCCCATGGGAACTTCTCAACAACGACTCACCACTGCTACATCTCAACAAGCACTCTCCACCACGACTTCTCGACAAGAACTCTCCACTACCACTTCTCAACAAACACTCTCCACCACGACTTCTCGACAAGAACTGCCAGTGGAGGCGGCTGAATAATACTCTTTGGCGCAATCTCTGGCGCTGTGGCTCAGTGTAGCCACCTTTCAACCGCTCGGCCACACCGGCCGGGTTAAAAATATTTGACATAAAAGCTCGGCTTAAGGCCACATACTGAACATAAAACAACTCAAGGCTTAATGCCTGGATAACAAGGACCTGCAATAGAGCAAAATTTCCCTTTTTTCTTTTAAAAAAGGTTCAAAGAAGAATCTTCAACGTTTTAATTTAAGCTGGCTGAAGACCTTATTTTAAAATTAAAACAAAGTAAATTAATAGGTGGCTGAAGACCTCGCACCGTACTTGAGACAAAAATCACAATCTAAAAACAACACAATAATGGTGCTCAGAAGTGTTACAAGGGTCGGCCTGAGGAGGTAACTCTAACGTAAGGTCAGGTGAGATAGGCAGCCAAGAATAAGATTAAGTAATAAGATGGCAACCCAACCCAGGGATGTCTGAAGGAGCGACCAACAACCTAATCAATTCCCTTCCGCCGACCAACGACACGAGAACGGAAAATATCAGCCGAAGACAAAGATACCAGCAGCACTACGTCTTCAATATTGGCGTCTAAAAACAGCCAAGGCACAATAACCACTCATATATATGAACAACAACAAAGGCTGTCGAACTACACGCGGTACGGACAGCATCAATACGACGAGGAAAAACACACCGCGGAACACTACGCTAATGACCTCACCGTGGAGACTTCCTCGCTGCTCTGTTCCAACCGACCGACTGCGTACTCTAGTACGCAGACAGCATTAACGTAACTTCTCAGTCGAAATTACACAAGCTAGAAACAGTTCCACGAAAACACTTCCACAAGAACTCTTACAATCGTAAAAGCAATCACTGTGGAACAAAAGGACGAATGACAAGTCGACACACACAGAGAACCCGAATCGGTCGGCGACCAAATATACGTCGTCCGATGAGACGACCTACCGAACGACCAACCAAAGTCGTCCCAACTCAAATCATGTGTATCAGCAACTGTCGGGCGAGTCTTGGCTGTTCGGACCTCACTGCAGCTCCATCGCGGCTCAACTCCATGTCCGTTCGGAACTCGGAGACACGGCGACCCGGGCACACTGGCTCGGACCCAACCATGCAGAGGTAACACTTGCCCATTGGCCACCCGACATCTCTGCACAAGGAAGGAACCGACCCACGTCCGGCAAGATGACCAACTGACGAGGCCCAGAAACGGTCGAAAGACCAAATACACGTCGCCCGACGAAACGACCGACTGAACGACCAACCAACGGTCGTTCCCCCTCCAGTCTCCTTCCGTCGGACAGCGCATGCGTGTCGCCAGCGGTCGGCGAGTACTGGCAGTCCGGACCTCACTGGCGCTGCGTCCCGACTGGACTCCCGACACACGACGACCCGGAAATGCTAGCGGTCGCTCCAAAGATATTACGACAGCGCTCTTTTCGATAAGCGCTGCTGCTGCCACTGACGGGCAGGCAAGCCAGCAACTTAGTGACGCCAGTAAATCTAATAAGAAACGAGACGACATTTCCGTAAAGAGAAGCTGTCAAGCAAGAAACAGCATAAACACGAGCCGCGCACGGCTTATGCCATAGGAGGCCAAATTAGTTAATACTGCAAAACAATGAAATAAAATGTTTACAGCCTACGCAGGACAATGACTTACCTCAATAACTCTGCAGCGGTTGTGGACCCATGCTTACAAAAGAAAAATACGAAACAAGTTCCGAGGTTAGCGCATACAAGGGATAAAGAGAGGAAGAGGAGTGAAGGAGGGAGGGAAGGGAAAGAGGATGGGGTTGATGAAGAGGAAACAGAAAGGGTAGATAGTGAGCGGAGAAAAGAGGACAGGGTGAGAAAAAGGGGGACAGAGATCCCACATTAGAAGTGGTGGGAAAAGGCAGTATATGATCTGGATGGGAAAGGAGTGGTGTGGCAGCTGAGAAAATGGAACATGTAAGGAGAGACAATGCGAAGCAATTTAGCGAAGATTTTGTTCAGAGAGACAGTGAGAGGAGGATATACTGGAGAGACAATTCCCACCTGTAAAGTTTAGAGAAACTTGTGCTGGAAGGGAGTATCCACATGGCCCACGCAGTGAATCAGCTATTGAAGTCGTTAGTGTTATGGTATGCAGCATGTTTAGAAACTGAATGGTCAAGTTTGCGGTTTGCCACCGTTTGGCGGTGGCTACTTTTGCAAATGGATAGTTGGTTAGTTATCATGCCCACGTAGTAATACAGTAGTACTGTAGTTGCAGTAATAGCAGATATGTAACAGGTTTTCATACGTGGCCTGACTTTAATTGGGTGTAATGCATGTGACTGGACTGTGGTTGGAGCTGATGGTTGGATGGATGGGGCAGATACTGCACCTGGGTCGACCACAAGGAAATGATCCAGGGGGTGCAGGAATGGAAGGAAGGTTAGAGTAGGTATGTACAGGTACATGCTGAAGGTTAGGTGGAAGACGAACTATTACTTTGGGTGATATTGGTAGGATTCTTGCTAGAATACCCCTCATCTTAGGGGAAAACAAGAGGCGGTCATAGCCTTGGTGAAGGATACGGTTAAGTATTTCAAGGCCAGGGTGACACTGAGTGATTAAAGGAGCGCTGATTGGTGGTTAGTTAACAGGATTACAGGTGTCAGAGGAGGGGTCGGGAAGGATAGATCTGTTTATGGATGAGCTAGATAGGATGCTGTCTGTCGATAAAGTGTATGGTAAGGTCAACTGTATATTTGACAGCTCCTGCTTTCCACTGTAGGTGCCACGTCCATGGGTGACGAGGCTCTAAGGAAGAAACCTGTCAGAGTGGAGGTACTGTTGTTGATTGGTGCGCTTGATTTTTCTTTTGAATCGTCATTCTTCTGACTAGTTTGATGCTGTCCGCCTCAAATTCCTCTCCTGTGCCAACCTCTTCATCTCAGAGTAGCATTTGCAATCTATGTTCTCATTTATTTGCTGGATTTTTGCCAGTGTTTATCTGTTTTTGATGTTCTCCTTGCTCCGTCCGACATTGGTTATTTTACTGCTTAGAGAGCAGAATTTCTTAACTTCTATTTCGTGAGCATCAATCCTGATATTAAGTGTCTCAATGTTCTCATTTCCGCTACTTCTCATTACTTTCCTCTTCCTTCGATTTACTCTCGATCAATATTCTGTACTCACCAGACTATTCCTTCCATTCAGCTGATCATGTATTTCTTCTCTACTTTCATTCAGGATACCAATGTCATCAGTGAATCGTATCATTGGTATCCTTTCGCACTTGAATTTTAATTCCACTCCTGAATCTTTCCATTATAACCATCATTGCTTCTTCGATGTACAGATTGAAGAGCGTGGGTGAAGGACGTCATCCCTATCTTACACCCTTTTTAATTCGAGCACTTCGTTCTTGACCATTCACTCTTGTTATTCCCTCTTGACTCTTGCACGTATTGTATATTACCCGGTTCTCCCCATAGCTTACCCCTATTTTTCTCAGAATTTCGAGCATTTTACACCACATTACAGTGTCGAACGCATTTTCCAGTTCCTCAAATCCTATGAACGTGTCTAAAGTTTTCTTTAGTCTTGCTTCCAGTATCAACTACAGCGTTACAATTGCCTCTCTGGTGCCTTTACCTTTCATAAAGCCAAACTAATAGTCATCTAACACCTCAGTTTTCTTCTCTATGCTTCTGTGTATTATCCTTGTCAGAAACTTAGATGCATCAGCTGTTAAGCTGACTGTGCTATAATTCTCGCACTTGTCAGTTAATTATATTTTTCCGAAAATGAGATGGTATTGCGCCAGAATGTATGGTGTCTAGAATGTATGACACCAACTTCCCCCAATGATTTTAGAAATTCTGATGTAATGTTATCTGCCCCTTCTGCCTTATTTGATCTTATACTCTGAGATTCTTTTAAATTCTAATACTGATTCCCTTATCTCTTCCATATCGACTCCTATTTCTTCTTCTATCACATCACACAAATCTTCCCCCCTAATAGAGGCCTTCAGTGTACTCTTTACATCTATTCACTCTCTCCTCTTAATTTCAGTGGAATTCCCGTTGTACTTTAGTGTTACCACTCTTGCTTTTAATTTCACCGAAGGTTATTTTCACTTTCCTATGTGCCGGATCAGTCCTACCGACAATCGTTTCTTTTCCGATTTCTTCACATTATTCATGTAGCCATTTCGTATTAGCTTCCCTCCACTTCCTACTTATTTTAATCCTCAGTGACTCATTTCTGAATTCCTGAATTTCTCTGAAAATTTTTGTACTTCTTTATTTCATCGATCAACTGAAGTATTTCGTCTGTTACCCACGGTTTCTTCGTAGTTACCTTCTTCGTACCAATGTTTTTCTTTCCAACTTCTGTAATTTCCATTTTTAGAGATGACCATTCCTCCTCAACTGTACTTCCTACTACTATATTCCTTATTGCTGTATCTATAGCCCTAGATAACTTCAAGCGTATCTCGTCATTCCTTAGTATTTCCGTATCCGATTTCTTTGCTTTTTATTCTTCCTGACTAATCCTTTGAACTCCATCAATATGACATTGTGACCTGACTATAAATCTGCTCCTGGGTACGCTTAACAATCCAGTATCTGATTTCAGAATCTCTGTCTGACCATGATGTAATCTAACTGACATCTTTCCGTATCGCCCACCCTTCACCAACCATACCTCCTCCTCCTGTGATTGTTAAACAGAGTATTCCCTACTACTAGCTGAAATGTATTACAGAACTCAATTAGTCTTTCTCGTCTCTCAGTCCTTGTCCAAGCCCATATCTCATGTAACCTTTTCTTCTACTCCTTTTCTTACAACTGCATTCCAGTCTCCCATGACTATCAGATTTGCACCTCCCTTTATGCTCTGTATTACCCTTTCAGTATCCTTTACTTACTCTATCTCTTCATCTTCAACTCGCGACGTCGGCACGTATACCTGAACTATGGTTGTCGGTGTTGGTTTGCTATCAATTGTGATGAGAATCACCCTATCACTGAATTGTTCACAGTAACACTCTCTCTGCCCTACCTTCCTATTCATAACGAATCCTACTCCCGTTACACCATTGTCTGCTGCTGTTGATATTACCCTACACTCATCCGACCAGAAATCCTTGTCTTCTTTACGTTTCACTTCACTGACCCCTACTATATTTAGATTGAGCCTTTGTACTTTCCTTTCCCGGTTTTCTAATTTCCCTGCCACCTTCAACCTTTTAAATATTCCACGCCCCGATTCGTAGCACGTTATTCTTTCGTTAGTTATTCAGTTTCTTTCTCATGGTCACTTCCCCCTGGCAGTCCCCTCCTGGACGCCCGAACTGGGACTATTCCGAAATCTTCTGTATTCTTGGCTTCTGTATTCTCATGCCGTTGATCACTGCTGATAGTTCCACATTTAGGGGCAGTTTCCCACTCCAAGGACAAGAGAGTGCCCTGAACTTCTGTTCCGCTCATCTGCCCTCTTTGACAAGGTCGTTATCAGAATGAAGGTGACTTTTTGTGGTGGAAATCTTCGGGCATCAATGCTGATTATTAATCAAAATTTAAGCTGTGGCGGCGAGGACGTTTTGATTACTAGTCAAAGACGCAACCTTTTTTTTTTTTTGCTTATCTCGTTGTGCCCATTATTGTTCACTGAAATTGTTCGGGGCGGACGTCCTATGACACCTGTTCAAGTTTATCGTTGATTCGGCTTCACTCAGTTTTTTATTACAGAGGCCCTCTGACCGAAGACGCTGAGCTACCATGCCGGCTATCTTTGTGCTTTGTATGAACGGCTGTAGTTATGAAGCCATCTGAGAGGTGGAGATCGATCTCTTGAAAAGTGGCTGAAGTGGATGTACGAGAAGGAGTTGAGATTATGGTGGAAAGGCTGACATTGCTAAGAGTCCTACTCTGTAGGAATCAGCATGGGTTTCGAAAAAGACGGTCGTGTGAAACCCAGCTCGCGCTCTTCGTCCACGAGACTCCTTAGGGAAATAGAGGAAAGGTCGGGGAAGAAGGCCAGTGTTCACTCTGTCTACTTGCCGGGGGGTCTCATCCGAGGTGTGGAGGAGGCCCTGCCGGCGGCGATAGAGAGCACTGGGTGCACCCGACTGCAAATTGTTGCACATGTCGGCACCAATGACTCCTGCCGTCTGGGTTCAGAGGTCATCCTCAGTTCGTGAAGGCGGTTGGCGGAATTGGTGAAGGCAGAAAGTCTCGCTCGCGGGGTGGAATCTGAGCTAACTATTTGTAGTATCGTTCCCAGAACCGATCACGGTCCTCTGGTTTGGAGCCTAGTAGAGGGCTTAAACCAGAGGCTCAGACGATTCTGCGGAGATCTGGGGTGCAAATTTCTCGACCTCCGCTATCGGGTGGAGAAATGTAGGGACCCCCTGAATAGGTCAGGCGTGCACTACACGCAGGAAGCGGCTACAAGGGTAACGGAGTACGTATGGAGCGCACATTTGGGTTTTTTAGGTTAGAGAATTCCCTCCCTAGGCCCGACAAGATGCCTCCTGAGACGCAGCAAGGGAGGAGTACGCAAAATGCAAAAGGGAATAATATTAATGTGCTAATAGTAAACTGTAGGAGCGTCTATAGAAAGGTCCCAGAACTGCTCTCATTAATAAACCGGTCACAATGCCCATACAGTACTAGAGACAGAAAGTTGGCTGAAACCAGACGTAAACAGTAATGAAATCCTAAACTCAGATTGGAATGTATACCGCAGAGACACGCTGGACAGTGAAGGGGGAGGCGTGTTTATAGCGATAAGAAGTGCAATAGTATCGAAGGAAATTGACGGAGATCCGAAATGTGAAATAATTTGGGTGAAGGTCACGGTTAAAGCAGGCTCAGACAAGGTAATTCGATGTCTCTATAGGCCCCCTGGCTCAGCAGCTGTTGTGGCTGAGCACCTGAAGGATAATTTGGAAAATATTTCGAGTAGATTTCCCCAACATGTTATAGTTCTGGATGGAGATTTTAATTTGCCGGATATAGACTGGGAGACTCAAACGTTCATAACGGGTGGCAGGGACAAAGAATCCAGTGAAATTTTTTTTTAAGTGCTTTATCTGAAAACTACCTTGAGCAGTTAAAGAACCGAATCGTGGCGATAACATATTAGACCTTCTGGTGACAAACAGACCCGAACTATTTGAAACAGTTAACGCAGAACAGGGAACCAGCGATCATAAAGCGGTTACTGCATCGATGATTTCAGCCGTAAATAGAAATATTAAAAAAGGTAGGAAGATTGTTCTGTTTAGCAAAAGTGACAAAAAGCAGATTACAGAGTACCTGACGGCTCAACACAAAAGTTTTGTCTCAAGTACAGATAGTGTTGAGGATCAGTGGCCAAAGTTCAAAACCATCGTACAATATGCGTTAGATGCGTATGTGCCAAGCAAGATCGTAAGAGATGGAAAAGAGCCACCGTGATACAACAACCAAGTTAGAAAACTGCTGCGGAAGCAAAGGGAACTTCACAGCAAACATAAACATAGCCAAAGCCTTGCAGACAAACAAAAATTACGCGAAGCGAAATGTAGTATAAGGAGTGCTATGCGAGAGGCGTTCAATGAATTCGAAAGTAAAGTTCTATGTACTGACTTGGCAGAAAATCCTAAGAAGTTTTGGTCTTATGTCAAAGCGGTAGGTGGATCAAAACAAAATGTCCAGACACACTGTGACTAAAATGGTACTGAAACAGCGGATGACAGATTAAAGGCCGAAATAGTAAATGTCTTTTTCCGAAGCTGTTTCACAGAGGAAGACTGCACTGTAGTTCCTTCTCTAGATTGTCGCAGAGATGACAAAGTGGTAGATATCGAAATAGACGACAGAGGGACAGAAAAACAATTAAAATCGCTCAAAAGAGGAAAGGTCGCTGGAGCTGATGGGATACCAGTTCGATTTTACACAGGGTACGCGAAGGAACTTGCCCCTCTTCTTGCAGCGGTATACCGTAGGTCTCTAGAAGAGCGTAGCGTTCCAAAGGATTGGGAAAGGGCACAGGTCATCCCCGTTTTCAAGAAGGGACGTTGAACAGATGTGCAGAACTATAGACCTATATCTCTTAGTAAATGTCTTTTTCCGAAGCTGTTTCACAGAGGAAGACTGCACTGTAGTTCCTTCTCTAGATTGTCGCAGAGATGACAAAGTGGTAGATATCGAAATAGACGACAGAGGGACAGAAAAACAATTAAAATCGCTCAAAAGAGGAAAGGTCGCTGGAGCTGATGGGATACCAGTTCGATTTTACACAGGGTACGCGAAGGAACTTGCCCCTCTTCTTGCAGCGGTATACCGTAGGTCTCTAGAAGAGCGTAGCGTTCCAAAGGATTGGGAAAGGGCACAGGTCATCCCCGTTTTCAAGAAGGGACGTTGAACAGATGTGCAGAACTATAGACCTATATCTCTGACGTCGATCAGTTGTAGATTTTGGAACACGTATTATGTTCGAATAGGTCGTGTGAAACTCAGCTCGCGCTATTCGTCCACGAGACTCAAAGGGCCATAGACACGGGTTCACAGGTAGATGCCGTGTTCCTTGACTTCCTCAAGGCGTTCGATACAGTTCCCCCCAGTCGTTTAATGAACAAAGCAAGAGCACATGGACTATCAGACCAATTGTTTGATTGGATTGAAGAGTTCCTAGATAACAGAACGCAGCATATCATTCTCAATGGAGAGAAGTCTCCCGAAGTAAGAGTGATTTCAGGTGTGCCGCAGGGGAGTGTCGTAGGACCGTTGCTATTCACAATATACATAAATGACCTTGTGGATGACATCGGAAGTTCACTGAGGCTTTTTGCGGATGATGCTGTGGTATATCGAGAAGTTGTAACAATGGAAAATTGTACTGAAATGCAGGAGGATCTGCAGCGAATTGACGCATGGTGCAGGGAGAGGCAATTTAATCTCAATGTAGACAAGTGTAATGTGCTACAAATACATAGAAAGATAGTTCCCTCATCATTTAGCTACAAAATAGCAGGTCAGCAACTGGAAGCAGTTAATTCCATAAATTATCTGGGAGTACGCATTAGGAGTGATTTAAAATGGAATGATCATATAAAGTTGATCGTCGGTAAAGCAGATGCCGGACAGATTCATTGGAAGAATCCTAAGGAAACGCAATCCGAAAACGAAGTAGGTTACAGTACGCTTGTTCGCCCACTGCTTGAATACTGCTCAACAGTGTGGGATTCGTACCAGATAGGGTTGATAGAGGAGATAGAGAAGATCCAACGGAGAGCAGCGCGCTTCGTTACAGGATCATTTAGTAATCGCTAAAGCGTTACGGAGATGATAGATAAACTCCAGTGGAAGACTCTGCAGGAGAGACGCTCAGTAGCTCGGTACGGGCTTTTGTTGAAGTTTCGAGAACATACCTTCACTGAGGAGTCAAGCAGTATATTGCTCCCTCCTACGTATATCTCTCGAAGAGACCATGAGGATAAAATCAGAGAGATTAGAGCCCACACAGAAGCATACCGACAATCCTCCTTTCCACGAACAATACGAGACTGTAATAGAAGGGAGAACCGATAGAGGTACTCAAGGTACCCTCCGCCACGCACCGTCAGGTGGCTTGCGGAGTATGGATGTACATGTAGATGTAGATGTAGATGTAGATGGACGATGTGATTGCCAATGCCAGTACCACAGATTTTCTGATGGGCTAGGGATCCGTATGTAGTTGCCTAGGAGGATTAGGAAAGAGGTTGAGAGTATGGTATTAGTAGAAATTTGGGAAGTTTGTGTTCCATGGCAGCAAGGCGCAGGCATGGTGGGTGTTTGTGTACAGGGGCATCCACAGTGACCAAGTGAGTCTGGCAGTTATGGGATAGGAGCTGTGGAAAAGCAGTGGAACAAGTGAGTAGTGTCTTTGATGTTTCCCCAACTATGCAAACAGGAATTGACTCTCCAGAATCCTATACCCTTGCAATAGCCCTCTCCTAAACATCCTCATTTGTTTCCCACTGCCTCATATTACATTTTCCATTCTCTATTCTGTCCACACCAGTCCTTCCCCATCTATATTGCGCACTGCCTTCTCCAACCACTCTCCGTCATCCCACCCACTTAGGAAACTTCTTCTTCTTCTTCTTCTCCTCCTCCTTCTCTCGCTCTCTCTCTCTCTCTCTCTCTCTCTCTCCTCTCTCTCTCTCTCTCTCTCTCTCTCTCCCCTACTGTTTTCCACCCCTGTCCTAATTTTTTCCTTCCCTTTCTGTTACTCTCCCCTGTCCTTTCTTCCCCTTCCTCTCCCTATACTTACATGCTCTAAACCTCTGAATGCCTTTCCTCTTGTTGCGTAGCTGCTAAGTAATATGGCAAAAGACATGCTTCAACTACCTTGCTATCCTCTTCTTGGCTTTTACATCCTTCCCTAAACCCTCCTTGCCTCGTGCGTCCCTTTTTACACTCTCCCTACTTTCATCTACCCAGGCAACCACTTTTAAGAATCGAAATTCAATCATCAGTCTCGCTGCTACTGCGAGCATGTATAATGGGTGTCTGTGCGTTTGTGTATGTGAACGCGTATACTCTAACCTGAAAAAGAGCAAGAGTTTTTTTGTACATGTTTCTCTGCACCACGCAACAATCCTCTAAGGGTAATTGGTTGTCATTCCTTTGTTTTTCATAATGAAATATTAATTATTTCTATGAATAGTGTAAGAACTCATACACATTTTTCACTGTGTAATTTTGATCTGTCCTGGGTGCTTCATCTGCCTCTCCTTGCAGGATGAATGTGAAATGGAATGAAAAGCGTACAAATACTGTTCAGTGATATTCACTGAGTGGATTTTTGTAATGAACACCTAGATTCTCTCGTCTCGTTAGTGAATAATTCTCTTCCTTGTAAGTCTGGGCAAAAGCCTGTTCATACTGTTCCCGAAATGTATTCCGAAACTTACGGCTGTAAGGCACAGTCAAATAGAAACCAGACAAATGGAAATAAGTAAGCACATTGTTTATTATTTCAAAAGTAATCGCCATATCTGTTAATACATTTACTCCACTGTGAGACGCTCAATGGCTTCACGGGAAAACGTTTGCTGTTGCCTATAGTACCATGACTGTACAAAGGTGTGAACCTCTTTGACCGCAAGTAAATCTACGGCCAAAAGTACGGAAATCGCACGGAGAGAGACCGGGACGTAGAGAAAGTGCGTTAAGGCTTCCTAGAAAAGCTTCTTGAGCGTTCTCTGAACAACCTCGGCAACATGTGCGTGGACGTTATCCTTCAACATTCCTGAGCGTTTGGTCTTGATGATGAGCTTTAACTTTTGCAGGGTGTTAACGTGGACAGTCTACCCTCGTGACTGGTATTTAGTTGGTGGACGAACATATAACGGATCCAGTGACCACTCCCTGTCATGTCACGATCGGCTAGGAATATACACTGTTTTCCCAGTAGATGTTTGGATTCTCATTGAGTTCACTGTTTGAACTTATTGTCTGGCCATTTTTCAGTATCTTCGGACAAACTATCGACGCCGTCGACCTGGTGAGCAAGAATCGTATTGATCTTGATAATGATCTTGACGCGGTTGTAATTTTTCGACTACTGTCAAGTATGCCCTTGAGTTGTACACGTCAGGACGTACTAGAACTTGAGCTTAATTGCGATGGGACACTGCTGATACAGTGAGGTGTCCACTCTCCCTGTGTGATATCTAAGTGTACAAGACCCTAACACAGCTACACTTCTATAGTCTTTATCCAGACCCGAAATTACACAGGGGTACATGAGCCACGATATAGGAAGGCAAATTTCTACAGGTAGAAGTTCTAATTTTCATGATATGTAAATGCGAAAAAGTGCAGTTACCGCCTCTTCAGCATTACAGGATGTGCCGTCATGCTAATGATATGCACAGTGTGACCTCGCTCTCTATGATATGATATTAATGTTAGAGCAGTATGAATTAATGTTCAGTTCTCATAGAGAAGAAACCCTGGTGTGCACTTACTTCCATTAGCAACTCTAGTGTTCTATTGTACAATTATTTTGTTCCTTATAATATTGCTATTGCTACATTTCATGTAAGATCCAGTATTTGCAGTTCATGCAGTTAGGGGTTGCAAGAGCACTCGCGCATAATAATTCGGCAGCGAAAGACATTGAATGTTGCTACAGCTTTGATAAAGTAACGTGAAGTAAAGTAAGTACATCGTTCCAAATTCTCGAAATGAAAGACGTTTACAATTCATGAAAAGAGAGAGAAACATTTAGTAAATCTGATTAAAAGCATGAGAGTACATGAACGAAATGGAAAATTTTCCCAACAGTGATTCCGGAATATAGTGTAAACGGTAAATGCATCACAAGAGATTTCCGGAAAGTCTCCAAACACGAGAAAGCATGATCAAGTGGAAGATACTTTTGCAGAAAAGTCAAACATAATCGTAAAGTTGGTTATCTGTACGAGTCTCAGAACGTTACCAGGATCTTGATCTTGGTTCTTACAGATTTGCTTTTTTGATTCCAGACCAGTCTTCGTGCATTCATTTCGGCCGGTGGTTTCTGAATGAAGTGGTATGAGAAACATTTGGATCCTTCGTTTTCCGTTTCTTCATATGGGACGTGGTTTAGCCTGTGAATTCAAAAATCTCGCGCCATTATGCACCAAAAAACTCTTAACAGATACGCTAAACAGTTGTCGCATAATGGTAAGACTGGTTTTTGGTGTGCAGTTCCTCAGCCGTTTTCCTGTTGGACACACTGTACATATATGGCTGCAGTTCCTTCTGGAGAATTGTTGCAGTGGCTTGCTTTCATTCCTGTTAGAGCTGTCACATCTGTGTCTGGTTGTACAGTTACACGACACTTTTCGTCACTTCCTCGTAGATGCGGCGTGAATGTTGAAGAGTTTCACCCTTGTTGTGAACTCATTTCTAGTTCCTCTCGTCTAACTAGATCACTCTGTCCGAGACATCCCAGTAGATACGCAATACGCCCATTCAAGACTCACTGTAACACGTTTCTTAATTTTTAGGGTTTGTTCCAAGGCTCACAATGGTTCGATTGTAGGAGTCCTTAAATGAAGCATCTGGCATCACGATTACAAAAAAATGGCTCTGAGCACTATGGGACTTAACTGCTGTGGTCATCAGTCCCCTAGAACTTAGAATTACTTAAACCTAACTAACCTAAGGACATCACACACATCCATGCCCGAGGCAGGCTTCGAACCTGCGACCGCAGCAGTCACGCGGTTCCAGACTGAAGCGCCTAGAACCGTACGGGCGTCACGATTACACGAGTTCTTGAAATGAAGCATGTGCCATACAGAAGGTATCTTACCGTGATCATTCCGACTATGAAGTTATTCTGTAAGAATTCGAAGAACATTTTCCACCCAGCTGAGTGGTCTCTATTTTACTTACTGAACCATATTTTACAATGAACATTTCGGGTTCTGCAAGTGAAGACGCATTCTTTTGTAATAGCAACGAGAAGGAACCATAAAATGCTCAAAACTGAACATAATCCGTTTTCCTAGTACAGTATAGAGGTGTAGTTCTGAAAAATGTAAAGGAAGATTCTTTCGTAGCTAACGACGATTTGTAAAGAGTCTATTCCTTAGCTTTCAGTGGTTAAGAAAAGGAGTCTGAGAATCCTGAATGACTATGTACGGATAAGCAAATTTCCTTCTGAAAGAAATCAGTTGAAACATGGCTTTAAACGCAGAGATTTTTGTTTCATTTTCCAGGTCATATCACTCTACTGTGCGCTTTGTAAGTTATTCGTGACTAGATATTTGTAGCAAGTGAGAGCACACGTAAATTGAGTCTTATATGCCTTGTTCATGGGATTCGGAACAAGAAGAAGTGAACAGTGCTGAATTAATAGTGTCCTTCGCGTACACTCATCACATTTTCTTCCCTACTTTCATTTTTAACGTTTTAAAATTTTTCGGTGTGAAGATCGTCAAATCCTGCATATGTCCACGCAAATCTGAACATGTCCTGGAATTCTGGAGAGCGGCTGCTCACGCTAACCACGGGACCACGGCGCTCCTGAGTTCACATCTCCTTGATGTTGCCTATCTTGCGCATGGACTACTCAGTTTGTATATTTTGCTTATTTTTCTCATAGTTCCACACAACTTCTTCCTCTTTTCTCGATTGATCTGTGTTCAGTTTTTCAAGGCCTATCCCCTGTGCCAACTTATAACTAAATCTGAGGGGGGTGCGATGGGAAGGTTCCCTTGTGAGTTGCTGCTTTGCCTGACTGTGAGCGGCGTTGGCAGCGCGTATCGATATTTCGTGTTACGTGATTGCTCGTGACAGACGCGCAAGGCAGCCGCATCTTCTCTGGCTGAGCAGACAATACATACGCCAAGAAAATTGTAAAAAACCGTCAAAGTTGTAAATAAGTTTGTATTAACTGTTGACTATTGATGATTATGTCGGAGCTTCTCAGTCATTTTAAAATTATCCTGTAAAACAGAATATCCTGTAAAACAGAATATATGGTGTTGTAAGAATACATACACAAACAGTCGGAAAGTGCTGCTTTCTGTGCGGTGCAAGGACGCTGTATAAAACTGACGGATATTTGCCCGAAGCTTATAACGCATCCCTTCAGATTCGGTCATTAAGATGAGAATAGCCAGTGGGGGTGTTGGACCTTCTATCGAGCTACAGACCCCCTTGAAGATGTCCTCCGCAGACGGGGACGAAACGTTGGGAATTGACAATTCATCAACCGACCACGGCATAACAGCCAGGATAATTGTAATGGACATGCACGAATTATTGCAATGTTGACCTTGTTCATAATTTTTTCAGGCGTTGGCTTCCAAGTAACAGTATGTCTAAAGAAGTTTGTAGCTATAAATTATTTTCATTCTTCACCTAAAAAGCTAACGAGCAGGGAATTTTTCACCTTGCCTTCTCAGTGAGACAGGGACCACTTGTTTTAGCGACAAGGCGTCCGTACTCCATTCATCGGGAGAAGATCACTGACAGCCAGCTTGCGATTGCTAACTGTGGAAGCCTCCGCAACTCTGACTACAAGCGCAGTCTACAATACACGTTTGCCTAAACTGCTGCAACACTGAAATACGACAGAAACGTGAACAACATCGTGTTACGTGATTGCTCGTGACAGACGCGCAAGGCAGCCGCATCTTCTCTGGCTGAGCAGACAATACATACGCCAAGAAAATTGTAAAAAACCGTCAAAGTTGTAAATAAGTTTGTATTAACTGTTGACTATTGATGATTATGTCGGAGCTTCTCAGTCATTTTAAAATTATCCTGTAAAACAGAATATATGGTGTTGCAGTTTATACAGTAAGGAAGGCCGTAACGAAGTACAGGAGAGTTTGACAAAAAATTACTAATCACATAAGCCACATAACAAAATCTATTACGTGTGAACGCTGCCCACATAGCGTGTGTGTGTGTGTGTGTGTGTGTGTGTGTGTGTGTGTGTGTGTGTGTGTGTAAGCGAGGGAATGATGCTGAGTACGACATATTGTTTACAAAACGACCGTGCTGTGTTGCATATATCGAAATAATGCTCGGTGAGCTTTAATCATAGGCAGACTTTGACAGGAGACACTGATGGCAGAGCACCATAGGTAAGGCTATTTATTATTTTGCAAGATACAGTAAAAGTTACAAATGGCATAAATAATGTAAATCTGAAAATGAAAAGTTAAAGGCAACAATCATTATATAAAAGAAGCAAACCTAGAGCATAATGGATGAGTGCATATGCCCCGCAACCAAAAGCGCCACAAACGGCTACTGAGTAAAACACAATAAGTAAGAGTACATATGGCAAAAAACCTTAAAAAGCTTTACAATGGATATAAAATACAAAAGAAAACTTTATCAACTGCATAACGAAACGCCCGCTAAACCCGCTGGGGAGAACAGGTGCTTAGGATTGTGGAAAGGGCCAAATAAGGCGTCGGTCAGGTTCACTCAAAATTGTAATTTTTAATAATACCTTTAAACCAAAACGGCACATAGCCGAACCTTTAGAACTACGAGGTTCAAAAGGCAATTATTTCACGGCTGAAGGCCTCCAAACAAGAAATCTTAAAGCAACAAGATAAATCTCAATTGGTAAAAACATGCAGTTAAAATTGCAAATAAAATAATTAACATTATATATATATATATATATATATATATATATATATATATATATATAAAGCTGAGAGCCTCAAGGCAAGGGTGAATAGACAAACATAAACAAGATGCAATACAAATGACTGAAGGCCATCAATAAAATTGTCAAGCTTTTAAAATAAATTACCATAACCTTTCAAAGGCAGAAGGCCACAATTTTTTTTATAAATTGTTAAGTGGCTGAATGCCGACAATTCATTTTCCAAAATTCAAAATACATAAAATCCAGTAAAAGCAAATTTTTTTTTTTAAATCATTGGCTATGATAGATTATAAACAGACAAACACCGGTGAGAAGGACAATAAGATAAACGACACTCACAAGCCTCCAGGGACGTCAGTCTACCCACGTTCACTAAGGTGAGACAGATGGTGAGCCCAACTACACTCGATCCATCGGAACCCAACAAGGGGCCAGCCATAGACCAACCGACACAACGACTTGCTTGCCACCAATCGGTACACGAGAACTCAAACACCAAAGGTTACGAACGTGACTATCCACAATGAAATATGTATTAAGCTGTCAAAACTGCACACCATATCGGACAGCAACAACAGGTGAGGAAAGGACGCTGCCTGAAATTACGTTATTGGCCAGGACAGGTAACCGGAACGCTAACGGCCACAAGGCAGAAAATTCAGCTGGTGGACTGGAATTGTAGTCAACCAATATAGTTAACTGCACGGCATGGCGGCCAAATTTCAGCAATAGAAACACTGTGTTGCTCACAAGAAAACCTCCCCAACAGCGAACTACCGAAATGAACCATACAACATGAATGGACGTGGCTTGGGTAGTTGAAACGACTAGTCAACTTTGACGTCCTGCGTCGGTGAACACGAAGCTCGTAGCAATCAGACAGCTCCACACATTCTCTGACACTGTGCAGCGACCGCCAGCGGACCCAGCCAACTGCACCGCACGAAGATAACTTCCCTTGTCCGCAGCAACCGAGAGACTCCCGCAGAATGCCGACAACATCTAAAATAGTCTTCAGTGGAAAGAAAAACTACACACACAACTTGACAAACACTTGCACGAAGACCTGAACGATACCCAACAGCACACACACTCATAGCCGACTCATGAACGATCAGCGAGCCAAAACGCGTCGTCCGGTAGGACGACCGACCGACAATCCAACAAGACCGCGGCCCGGCTTAAGTGATGCGTGGCGGCAATGGTCAGGCGAGCCATATCGATGCAGACCTCACTGCGCCTACCCCACTGCACTAGTGCCGCATTGCAACTCCCCGACTGTCAGGTCCGGACAGCGCTCCCGACACGTTCCAACTGACTGCCAGCCCGAACTCGCGATCCGAACTCTCTTACGACAGACAACGACCGCGAAGTAATAGCAGTCGATCAAAGAGACTGCGAGAGGGGAAATATCGATACGCGCTGCCAACGCCGCTCACAGTCAGGCAAAGCAGCAACTCACAAGGGAACCTTCCCATCGCACCCCCCTCAGATTTAGTTATAAGTTGGCACAGGGGATAGGCCTTGAAAAACTGAACACAGATCAATCGAGAAAAGAGGAAGAAGTTGTGTGGAACTATGAGAAAAATAAGCAAAATATACAAACTGAGTAGTCCATGCGCAAGATAGGCAACATCAAGGAGATGTGAACTCAGGAGCGCCGTGGTCCCGTGGTTAGCGTGAGCAGCCGCTCTCCAGAATTCCAGGACATGTTCAGATTTGCGTGGACATATGCAGGATTTGACGATCTTCACACCGAAAAATTTTAAAACGTTAAAAACATATGTTTTGACAGAGCACAGGGAAAACCGTGTGACTGTGAAACTGTTGCATTCATTTGTTGCAGTTTATGTGACAAACTCTTATGTTTTCATCACTTTTTTGGGAGTGATTATCACATCCACAAGAAAACCTAAATCTTACAAGGTAGATGAATCTTACGTGGTTCGACAATATATTCCTGTCAGGTGATGCACATGCCTTCACCAGTGTCGTATAGAATATATCAGACGTGTTTTCCTGTGGAGGAATCGGTTGACCTATGACCTTGCGATCAAATGTTTTCGGTTCCCATTGGAGAGGCACGTCCTTTCGTCTACTAATCGCACGGTTTTGCGGTGCGGTCGCAAAACACACACTAAACTTATTACAGTGAACAGAGACGTCAATGAACGAACGGAGAGATCATAACTTTGCGAAAATAAAGAAAGTAAACTTTTCACTCGAGGGAAGACTTGAACCAAGGATCTTTCGTTCCGCAGCTGCTCACGCTAACCACGGGACCACAGTGCTCCTAATGTCACACTATCCTTGATGTTGCCTATCTTGCGCATGGACTACTCAGTTTGTATATTTTCCTTATTTTTTCATAGTTCTACACAACTTCTTCCTGTTTTCTCGATTGATCTGTGTTCAGTTTTTCAAGTCCTATCCACTGTGCCAACTTATAACTAAATCTGAGGGGGGTGCGATGGGGAGGTTCCCTTGTCAGTGACAGTAGTAATTTAAATTTAGTGAGGTGGAAGTACATTAAAAAACAGATGGCGGGAACACGGCTCACATAACTTAGCTCCGTATACTTTCTTACACATAATAAAGAATGCATACTTCAAAACAAAATCCAAATTAAAAATACATAGTTAAGTACAGTTCGTCCACAACCTGTTGCATGAAAACGTTACGAAAAATAAGAACACAATTACGAACTCCGTTCGCACTGAACAGAGCCATCTCGTTAGCAATAAAATTAACGGTCACAAAGCAAATCAGCTGTCGGCCTCCTAATGCTGACCAAGTTAAGCAACCATGAACCAATTTGATTTATTCCTTATTTTCCTTTATTTGTTGTTCATTATTCTCGTTTCCTTTCTCAATATTAAAAAAGTAGGTACATAAAAACGCTGATTCTCAATAATCAGTAAAAAGCAGGCGCATAAAAGCACTGTAAGACTTTTTTAAGAGCAGAACAGCGTTGCTGAATATGAACACAAACAGCTGCCCAGGACTCTTAACTCCTAAACAGACGTCAGCAGTTTTTAACAGCAGATAAGCATAGGCCAATATGGATCCAAAGAACTGCACAGGAAACTACGTTGAAAACAAACGTTAATCATGCAATCTCATATAGGAGGGGGAATGGTGGAGGTGGGGGGGGGGGGGGAGTCAAGGAACCGCTCATATGATCTCCTGTCCTTCCTGTTTTATATTATGACTGTTACTTTTAACATGTCACTTAAGATTTGTATTACTTTTTCCGTATGTAGCTTGTATTTGTGTCTAGCGAAATAACAATCTTCCCTATGGAACACTTCCGTCAGCGCCTTTTATCAGAGTTCGCCTAACTATGATCAAGGCTCACCATCATAAATTTGTTGCCTGCAGCACAGCACGTTCGTTATGTAAATAATATTTTGCACTCAGCCCGCCCCCCCCCCCCCCACACACACACCTTAGTTTTCTAACGAACTGTATCACCTTACACTCTGCTATGAAAGATGATTTGAAAATGCACTGAAAAGGTCGGAAACTACTCATCAGTTTAAAAAAAACCTTCTGTGCAACTTTGACGGTTTTTTACAAATTTCGAGAATCGTTTCAAGCCATCCAGCATGCTGAAAGTAAGTAGCTATAGGTAAGTTTCTTAGCGACGCGGCGCAGCAGTAACGGCACTAGATTGGCATTTCGAAGGAGAGAACTTCACAGCCCATTCCGGTCATCCGGACTTAGAATCTCCGTTGCATCCCTAAACTAATATCAGAACTGTTGCGTTTAAAATAGCTCAGCTGTACTCGCTCCCGTCATTCGAGTTGGCTTCTGACGTCCTCGTCATCGACAGGCCTGCAGACACAATCGTTCACACAGGGGAGTGCGTCAGTTGTGGCATTAGTATCAGATTTGTACATTATTTACATGAGCACCTTGGACCACTCGTCTGTTAACCTCGTTACGCAGCGTTGTGCAAGTTGTTGGCGATATTCTTCGCCTTGAATAAATATCTAGAAAACGGAACACTTCAGTAGTCCGCAGGAGGAACCATCCGCCGTTCATGTTCGCGAAATCGGTCCTGAAGCTGACGTGTGGCGCTCCTGTTTTTGTCACGTAGTCGCTAAAGTGTTTTTATTGAGACCAATGCAAGTGAAGAGGCCTTAAAGAGTGCGGACGCCCTTACGAAACAGCCGGAACCGCTGGCCTAACTCGTTTCTCAGCACAAAAGCAGCAGTAAATAAATGTCGCAGCAGCGCTTTTAAAAGGCCGTGCGCGCCTTGGCAGCGAGGAACCTCTTACGAAACGACGCACTGCACTTTATCACCGCTGGCCAGCAGTAATTGCACGCGGCGTGAAATCACTTCTCGGTAAGTCGCGCTACTGAATGCGAGTCCGACGCCACCTTATCCTGCATGAGTAACTGGACCTTTTGGGAAAGAACGCTGCAGTAATAATTAATCTAAACAGGTTTCCCATGGTCATTTAAAAATCACAAGTACTTTTCCGTAAAAAATTGGGATATTTCACAAGTATGCATGACAAACACAGCACCGTGCGTCAATTATAAATCATATGAAGAACGTTAGGCTAGAGATGTTTCTTCAGGCCACTAATAGCAAAGTTTGGTCGATAGAAAAAGTGAGAGATACAAAAGCTTGGACATCACTGTTGGCTGGGTGAAATTCAAATATTAGCTTATATATTTTTTGGCATTTCATTCTTGCCCTAAAGCACAAGAAAGATCTCAGTCCACTGTAGAACTGGGATATTTTGGCCAGATCCCGGTGAACCAGGGTTGTGAGTGTTCCTGGTCGGGAACATTTGGGAAGGAGATTTCCAGCTCTGGCATTTGCCTTACAAACAAGGAAAACTTCTCGAACGCTTTGGTCAGAAGCAGAAGACTGGAGGCTTTTTTTATAATGTTTCTAGGACAACACGTCCTATTGTGCGCGTGTCCGTTTGCGCGCGCGCTCACTTGTGTGTGTGTGTGTGTGTGTGTGTGTGTGTGTGTGTGTGTGTGTGTGTGTGTGTATCTGCTAGCAGTTGTGTAAGGCCGATGACTTGATTGATTTGTACCAAAGTGACCCAACGTCGAAGATCTATGTGTAATCGTCTGCGAGAAGAAAGAATGAAAAAGCTCTAAGAGGAAAAAGACAATACAAGAGTTTGGAAATTTTCTGGCTGTATAGAAACAGCCATAAAAAATTTCTGCAAGAAAGTAGGGCATAGGAAAGAGTAGAGACTCGAGGATTGTAGGCAAATGTAATGAAAACGCTGTAAATAAAAAAAAATTGAAAAAAAACCTGTTTTGGGCACTTACAATGTTTACAACTTAAATTCAGAAGACATCAAAGAAAGATGTAAAGTTCCATCGCCCTGATCAATTGCAGTAGTCTACAACACGTTGTTGGCTAGACCAGCCAGACAGAAAAACTATCAGCGGAGAAGAAAATCATTCTCAAGCTTATTGACAGTATCCGCTTATTACCGTCACTTTACCAAAATAATGCTATTGACTGATTTCCACAAACAAGCCAAAACAAGAAATCACAGCATACTAACGCACAGTATGCAGGGGGTTCAAAAGGTTGCGTAGAAAATGTAGTAGCTGATAGAGAAGTAAAAATCCAAAAATTTTCGAATAAGAACTTACGGTTTTGGAAGTAATTCTGAGCCACTGAAAGCTTTGGAATATGAGGAACAACAAGGACAATCAAAGCACAAGTACCGCAAGGTCGGCAAACATGACTTACTGTTTCTGTGTACGTACAACTGCTTGTCATTCAGGCAGGTGTGGATGCAGCTAGAAGCCTGAACACTTTTCGATGATAGTACGTGACGTACTCAGCGCCACATATTTCAGACGTTGGATTGGAAGCAGAAGCCCAATTCCCTGGCCACCTCGCTTCCCTCATCTCACACCTCTTTATGTTTTTTGACAGTTCTTATCAAAAGCCTCGTGTTTGTGACACCAGTTCGCTACCAAACACTTCTCGCGCACCTATTTGCAGGATTTGATGAGGTTCGTGGGATACTTGGTAAAGTGCGCCAGAACTTTCTATGAAGATATTATGCTTGTAATGAATATGGTTGTCGCCATTTTGAACACCTTCTCTAATGTACAACATTGTAAATTAAACAGTACATTATCTTTGCTGAACTTGGTGTGCGTATGCATTGATTTTCTTTGTTATTCCTGACATTCCAAAGTTTTGATTGACTCAATATTACTTCCAAAACCACAAGTTCTTATTCCAAAGGTTTTGCATATAAACTTTTCTATCAACTCCTTAAGTTTGTGCACAACATTTTAAATCATCCTGTGTGTTCACATTGTGGATTGTTGAAACACAGGAATACTTGCTAAACCTTTCCAATGCTAACAGACCATCTAACATGTCAACAGCATAACAGAATCCTGCAACTGTGCGTTTACAAGTGTATATTAGATTATGTTGTGTTATTTGTTACTTTGGATGAAGTGTTGGTCTTTCAGAGATATGGTATGCAATTTCAGTGGTTCCCATGATCTGCAATGAAGACATGTGCGATCATCACAGTGGATTGGCACATGATTATAGCTTTCTTGATATTGACATGAATTTCGAAATTGACCAGTAGTACTGTTTGAATAAAGTGACAGCCTTTTTTGGACATTTATTGTTTTGTAAACTGTTTACAAAACTTTTGTAATGATAAAGACAATATATTGGCAGCCATTCAGAACCCATTCATTCCATCCAACATGAGTCTGGTGTTAAATATACTTAACAGAGCACTGAGGACGGAAGCAATACCATTGGATATTAGATGCATGTGCAGTGTGTCCCAGGAGTGTTGTGACAAGCTCGAGGGGTTGTATAGGGAGTTTCAGGACCAAATAGAGCACAGGAATCCATGTCCGAACATGTCATCCAACGACGCTACGGAGCGTTGAAGTTATATGCCCCCGTGCCTGCCACTAGGCAGCAAAACGGGATATTGTACACTGGCGGACAGTAGGTGGAATGTCTCACAATGTTGTTTGTTCTTCACTGATAATGACTGTTGGCCACGATCACCAGTGGAGAAGATGGAGCTAGCTGCTACGCAGGAAGGCCTTGTCTACTGTGAATGCTACGCTCTGTTGCCTTGATGAATGACGCTTTGAAATACATATTTCCATCTGCAGATTTTTTTCTCCTGCTTACCGAAAAACATTGGAGATTTAGGCTTCCAGGAAAAGAATAAACTGTGGATGAAAACAGTCGTCATCCACCGAGGCAACAGAGCATCGTATCCATAGGAGACAAGGTATTTCCATGCAGCAGTTAGCTCCGTCTTCTCCACTGGCGACCATGACAATCAGTCGCGATCACTAACGAACAACACTGTAAGACGTTCCGCCTGTGGTACATCAGCGTACAGAGTTATGTTTGCTGCCAAAGGGGTTGCCTAGTGACAGGCACTGCCCCTGTAACTTCGACTTCCTGTAATGTCGTTGGATGGCGTTGCTGGACACGGCCTCCTGTCCTCAATTCGTTGCTCATGATACCCTCTACAACCCCTCGCGGTTTGTCATACTATTTCTGTGACGCCCTGTACATAACGTCCCATACTTGTGGGACCTTCTACTTATTTTAACTTATTGATAAACAGATTTTCTGAATGAGTCTGCGATCATTGTGGATATTTTATGAATAAGTTGCCTAGGTTACTTAATATCGTTTCGGATATTGTCATTACCAGATCGATACTTTAAAGTTGTAAAACAACATACTGTCAGTATCAGTAAAACTTATGCCTCACGTTTAGTGTCAGTATCAAACAAATCCATGCCCACTTTAGGAATAAGTTTTACTGATAGTCTCACTAAAATTCGTTTTACAAGTTTTATATTACGATCTGATGATGGGAGTAGCCTAAACGACGTTACAATAAAAACACTTATTAAGCTCTCTAGGCGCCTTTATCCACAAAATATATTTGTAAGTTCCTATGTCAGATTATGAGAATCTCGAAGAACACGTTATGGCACAGATGCCGCCTATTACCCAGTGTATTACTGACACTGTAGCATAGGATTTATTAATTAATTTCATATAATTTTGGTCTGACAAAGACGAAAATAATAATATTTATGTTGATCTGATTGACTTTTTGAGATAGAAGCAATCCATATATACTGGAAATTAAATTATAAAGGGGAGGAGAATATTTTTAAAACGTTTATTTTAAAGTTATCAGATGATTTCAAACAAACAAAGGGCTATAAACCACACGAAGAACATTAAAATGAATCATAACAACAAAAAGTTATCAATAAGAATTAAGAAAAACGTTTGGTATGGGATTTTCTTCAGTGCTTTTGTTCCAGAGAATCTCTATGCAAGTTCCAGCAGTAGTCTGGCATCATGTTATAGGGAAAGCTAACTAAAGACTGCGTTTTATTGGCAGGACGCTTAGAATATGTAAACAGACCTACTAAGGAGACTGCATACACTACGTTTGTCCGTCCTCTTTTAGAATACTGCTGCGCGGTGAGGGATCCTTACCAGATAGGACTGACGGAGTACATCGAAAAAGTTCAAAGAAAGGCAGCACGTTTGTATTATCACGAAATATGGGAGAGAGTGTCACAGAAATGGTACAGGACTTGGGCTGGATATCATTAAAAGAAAGGCGTTTTTCGTTGCGACGGAATCTTCTCACGAAATTCCAATAACCAACTTTCTCCTCCGAATGCGAAAATATTTTGTTGACACCGACCTCATACGGAGGAACGATCACAAAGATAAAATAAGGGAAATCAGAGCTCGTACGGAAAGATAAAGGTGTTCATTCTTTCCGCGCGCTATACGAGATTGGAATAATAGAGAGTTGTGAAGGTGGTTCGATGAACCCTCTGCCAGGCACTTAAATGTGATTTGCAGATTATCCATGTAGATGTAGATATGGCGATCCCAACAGCCTTGATATCTTTCCTCCATAATCTTGACGTCCTGGTGGGACCGTTCCCCTTGTTATTCGCCGTAATCGCCCAAGTTGTCAGCAAATTTATCTAAATGACTGTGCAAAAAAAATAGAATTTGCCACTCATATTAGCTCCTAGTTTTTGGAAATTATGGAGCATTTTGTCTAGTATTTCAGAATATTCTTCAGCTTTGTGATTCCCAATAATTTTTTGACAACTTGTACAAACTTGTTCATGCTTCCAATTCAACTTGAGTCATGTTGTCATCGTTGTTTATAAGAGTACGGATTTCTGGCCCATCAAAAATTCTTGCTTTTAACTTTCCTATACAGAGACCAGGAAATTATTGACAATTATATTTGAAACAATCGCCATTACTATCTAAAGCCTTAACAATCTGTTTTATAAGCCCAAGTTTAATATCTAGCGGCGGAAGAATGATTTTTTCCCGACTGACCAATGGTTCATGAACGATGTTGTCTTTTCCTACAGTCAAATTCATTCTCGGCAAACAGTCTTTCCTGTTCCAATGTTCATTTTTGGCACGACTGTCCCACGGGCAAAGAAAACAAGGATATTTAGTGTTTTCACTTTGATGACCCAAGAAGAAATTACCATTATTAAATCCACACTCAGTGACCACTGACGTTGATGACACGAAACTCTCTCTAAAACAAATTTAACATTTCGATATTCTTCCTTAAGAGTAGTCGAATGAGCTATCGCAATCGAAGTCAATTTATTTCCGTTATGCAGTAACACACATTTAAAACTTTTGTTTGAGCTAACTAGAAAAAGTCGCCAGTCTTTTGGTTGGTATACTGGGAAGACACATTAAATTTAAAAGCCCAGAAATATCACTACTATATACTATAACATTCATCTCTTTAAAATACGGGAGAATGTTGCGCTCTCTGGTTCGATATTTGATACGCCAGGCTGAGGGCAATGTTTTTCTTTTAGTCTTGACGCAAGAAGCTCAGCTGATTTCTTAGTTAAATTTAAATCTCGAATCAAGTCGTTTAGCTCGCCCTGAGAAGAGCATAGCAGTGTAGGACTACATTCTTCGAATTCACTTTTACTACTGCTTTTACTCTGACTGTCTAATATTTCGACATCATCATAGTAATTGCCTGATAGGGAATTAAATACCGGTATTGGCACATCTTCACTACGCTAGATTGGTGGCTTAGCGGATTATACGTTTAGATAAACCTTTTAGATAAACCTAAGAGTGCGTTTTGTATCGGTTAATACCTTTTACACTCACAGCACAAAAGCAACAATGACGAAGTTGGTTTCTTGGCTCTGTCTATGTCATCGGTATTCCAGACGGAAGCCTTTTTCGTCCTCCATGACTGCAGTATCGAAGTGACTCCGTGGAAGTTTTACAAACTTTGTGTAGGGACCAATCTTTATCGTGCTGTACAAATTATTTTCCAAAATATGGCCGGCAGCATTGTTTTACAAAACCATTTATATTCCGTCGTTGCTTTTCTTGACAATATTTACCAAATATGAAGCAGAAATGGTCTGGGCGATTAACACAAGACTTCCTTGAAGAACTCAAACTTTCTGTAACAGAAACGTCCAAACAGGACAGTTGCATGAAGTAACTGGCACAGTATCACGTTTGTGATACCTGCACAAAATAATAACGACTAAATGGCAAAACAACAAAAGCTCACCTGTGAAATGGCTGATACTCACGCCGCTCTTGTGAAAAGCAGATAGTTAAGTTTCCCAAAAATGCATGAGGTGCCATCTGTCGGATTCCTGTCATAGTTACCAAAACGAAGGCAACAGGCTAAATTGAGTACAGTTACCTTTCATTGAAAAAGACACGTTAATAAGGGTGGATTAGTAAAAAACGTGTATTTTTTATAGAACCAGATTTATTATAGAAATAGGTGTAATTTTGCCTCCTATCTATGTAATTATGTAGTTATGTAGTTCTCAATTCCTTCGAGCAATCAATCATTCATAATAGGAAACACAGTCATAACTCGGTCACTCAAAATGATTCAGAAATTTTACTTGTTAGAATGAAATCAGGCTATGATTCTTCTTCTCTGCAGGCTCGTGCTTTGCAACAGTCTGCTAATCTGTACAAATAAAATGCCTCGTATTTTTCGGAGCGTTGTATAATCAGTCGGGAAACCTCACATCAAGCGGATATTTGGCTTTGATGAAGTTTAACCTTCCGAAGAAGTAATGGAGCTCTTGGATTATTAAATGTAGGTTCGTATCCAGTCTTTCGGAAGTTCCCTTCTGATTAACAACTACCCAATAAATCGATGAATGTCATTAATTCTCAAATGTCAAATAATGTAAATTGTTACACAACTTTTGTATGAAGGAGCAATATATATATATATATATATATATATATATATATATATATATATATATATACTTATCGCGAATGGACCCAGAAGGATCACGCAAAGCTTTCTGACGTCGTTTCTTCCATACTTCTTTCATTCGTTCTCCATGTTTTCTTTTTCTTTCTTCTGTCCATTTTGTTCCTGGTCTCTTTAGTGCTTCCTTCTCCGACAATACAATCCACTTTTCCACCTTATTTCTAAAAGTTTTTCTATCTTTGACATCTTTAAGTTCAATATTTGCTTTTTGTAAATCTAATTTTACTTGGCTAATCCATGGTGTTGTTGATTTGACTTTTTCTATGTAAGTGAGAATTCTGTTGGTGAGTCGTGTGGGGGGAAGTCTAGTGACATGTCCATAAAATTTTAATCTTCGCCTTCTTATGTCTGCTGCCAGGTTTGATATAGTTTCTGTGGTTCTTCTTGATTGTACCCGGTATCCTTCTTCTGTTAATTTTGGACCTAAAATCTTTCTCATAATTTTGCGTTCTTCTTTTAGTATTTTTTCTAAATCACATTTTGTGTGGAGTGTGAGCGTTTCACTAGCATATAGTGCTGCTGGCTTAATTACTGCGCAGTAGTGTCTGATTTTTGTGTTCGAGGAGATGATTTTTTATTGTATATTTCATGTGTCATACCATATGCTCTCTTCATTTTCTGTTGTCTGATCTTCTGTGCAACTTTCTCTCCTCCGGTTGGCTCCAAAATTTCACCTAGATATTTAAAATGTTTTACCCTATTTATTTTTCCATATTTTGTGTTCAAACTGTGTATATGGAATTTCGTACAGAAAAATTCTGTCTTTTGAAACGAAATTTGTAAACCTACTTTATCCGCGCATTCCTTAAGGATCTCTATTTGTTTGGTGGCGATTTCTTCATCATCTGCAAGTATGGCCAAGTCGTCCGCGAATGCTAAACAAGATATCTCCACGTTGTCTTTGGTTCTACCAAGATGGATTGGTTGCCAGTAGGATTGATTTTTTAATTCTTTTTCCCATTCCTTAATGACTTTATCCAGGACTATATTAAACAGAAGTGGAGATAGCCCGTCACCTTGACGTATATATATATTTTCCTTTTAATCGTACAGTTTCCTATCAGTTATCTTTTGTCATAAATCTCAATATTCAGATGACAATTCTTCAATGCTCAGGCTAATCGGCACGAAGACAATCTCGGAAGCTTTTTTCTAACAACCACCAGAGAGAGTACTACAAAGAATAATTGTGCGTTCATGGCATAGCTAATGTATGAAACTACTTTGCGCGTGGATTCCGCGAGTATGAAGATAGAAAATTAGTAAACGTCATTCAAGGGTAGAATTGTACCAGAATAATTCACCGAATATAAAGAGATATTGCACAGGTAGCACAGTACCGTCTGAAACTACAAGCCCTGCATGGCCCATAAGGAGAGGCTGTACTAATTGTATACGTAGATAGTTAACTTTCGTTATCAATAAATTTCTTACAAAGCAGTTACCGCTGGAAGGTTTATGTGGGTAAAAACATAATCCCAATTATTGTTAATACACGTATTTAATTGAATTAATTCTACATTTACATAAGGTATAGGAATCAGAATGGATGCGATTGATATCAGTATGGATGCGATTGATATTTTCATGCTTGTCTTGTATGTGATAACTGTCTTCAGAAAGGCATCCATAAATACAGGGTGTTTCAAAAATGACCGGTATATTTGAAACGGCAATAAAAACTAAACGAGCAGCGATAGAAATACACCGTTTGTTGCAATATGCTTGGGACAACAGTACATTTTCAGGCGGACAAACTTTCGAAATTACAGTAGTTACAATTTTCAACAACAGATGGCGCTGCAAGTGATGTGAAAGATATAGAAGACAACGCAGTCTGTGTGTGCGCCATTCTTTACTCGTCTTTCTGCTGTAAGTGTGTGCTATTCACAACGTGCAAGTGTGCTGTAGACAACATGGTTTATTCCTTAGAACAGAGGATTTTTCTGGTGTTGGAATTCCACCGCCTAGAACACAGTGTTGTTACAACAAGACGAAGTTTTCAACGGAGGTTTAATGTAACCAAAGGACCGAAAACCGATACAATAAAGGATCTGTTTGAAAAATTTCAATGGACTGGGAACGTGACGGATGAACGTGCTGGAAAGGTAGGGCGACCGCATACGGCAACCACAGAGGGCAACGCGCAGCTAGTGCAGCAGGTGATCCAACGGCGGCCTCGGGTTTCCGTTCGCCGTGTTGCAGCTGCGGTCCAAATGACGCCAGCGTCCACGTATCGTCTCATGCGCCAGAGTTTACACCTCTATCCATACAAAATGCAAACGCGGCAACCCCTCAGCGCCGCTACCATTGCTGCACGAGAGACATTCGCTAACGATATAGTGCACAGGATTGATGACGGCGATATGCATGTGGGCAGCATTTGGTTTACTGACGAAGCTTATTTTTACCTGGACGGCTTCGTCAATAAACAGAACTGGCGCATATGGGGAACCGAAAAGCCCCATGTTGCAGTCCCATCGTCCCTGCATCCTCAAAAAGTACTGGTCTGGGCCGCCCTTTCTTCCAAAGGAATCATTGGCCCATTTTTCAGATCCGAAACGATTACTGCATCACGCTATCTGGACATTCTTCGTGAATTTGTGGCGGTACAAACTGCCTTAGACGACACTGCGAACATCTCGTGGTGTATGCAAGATGGTGCCCGGCCACATCGCACAGCCGACGTCTTTAATTTCCTGAATGAATATTTCGATGATCGTGTGATTGCTTTGGGCTATCCGAAACATACAGGAGGCGGCGTGGATTGGCCTCCCTATTCGCCAGACATGAACCCCTGTGACTTCTTTCTGTGGGGACACTTGAAAGACCAGAAACAATTGAACAGCTGAAGCAGTACATCTCATCTGCATGTGAAGCCATTCCGCCAGACACGTTGTCAAAGGTTTCGGGTAATTTCATTCAGAGACTACGCCATATTATTGCTACGCATGGTGGATATGTGGAAAATATCGTACTATAGAGTTTCCCAGACCGCAGCGCCATCTGTTGAAAATTGTAACTACTGTAATTTCGAACGTTTGTCTGCCTGAAAATGTACTGTTGTCCCAAGCATATTGCAACAAACGGTGTATTTCTATCGCTGCTCGTTTAGTTCTTATTGCCGTTTCAAATATACCGGTCATTTTTGAAACACCCTGTATCTCCCCATAAAGTTTTCGAGAAGGCAATCGTAAGATCATTTGCCGCAGTACCTCCCTCGATATCTGCCAAATCTGTAGCCAAGCATAGTCTCAGCCATTGCTGCATTCCTCATTCTCTTATAATTAGTTTTTGGTGTGAGTAGATCTCAAGCTATAGGGTGCCGATGTGTTGCCTGTTTCTTCTGGTAGCGTTATCTGGCCTGGAATGATACTGGACGCGACACGTGTTTTCTGTACAAGAATGTGTTTGACACTTTAAAAATGAAGAAAAATCACATAAGGTGTTTCCTAGATTTCATTTACCAAGTACAGTTGTACCTCATTATCTTACAACTGCCTTTAGTGTCAGTAGATATCAAGACACCAGAAGCTGTGGAGTGCGGTTTAAGCATTTCTGTTGTATCGTCTGCTATTACTTCTTGCAGTGTTTTGTAGTCTGAAATAACACTGTCTATAGGAGAACATGTATTACGTCTGGGTACCGTCTGAAACCACCTAGTCTGGCTATGTAGCCCTCTAGATGAAATAGAACCAACTGTGACATAGGAAAAAACCGCAGATAAAATCAGGAATAGAGAGAAGTTTGAACGGCCATCAACAGTTTCCACTGTTTACATAGTAATGTATTATTTCTGCCCACTGGGCCAAAACAGACGTAAACGGGCACCGTAGTAATTTCTGAAAAGAGAGGCTAAATGATCGAAAAGCGCTGAACGCACAAGAAGTTAAACAGAAAAGGGCTGAACAGATTATCTGCCTGATCTCACTCATCGCTGTGGCGCAGTGGTTAGACACTGGACTCGCATTCGGGAGGACGACGGTTCAATCCCGCGTCCGGCCATCCTGATTTAGGTTTTCCGTGATTTCCCTAAATCGCTCCAGGCAAATGCCGGGGTGGTTCCTTTCAAAGGGCACGGCCGACTTCCTTCCCCATCCTTCCCTAATCCGATGAGACCGATGACCTCGCTGTCTGGTCTCCTTCCCCCAACAAACCAACCACTCATCGCTGATGTGCCAAGTGTTCCGTCACATCAGGCACTGTCGGACGAACTCCAGTGACCTGACACCTCAGCGATGTAACTAGTGGATATAGGCTCAGCGATAGAGGCTCACTAATTTGACAGCTTCAATTCTAACCGTGGAGAGTGATATGAACAATGAAGGCAACCTACTGACAGAGAACCAAGGTGACACCACACTATGGTAGTTGATGATGATTTTTGATTTGTGGGGGGCTCAACTGCGTCATCAGCAGCGCCCGTACAGAAACACAATTTTTATAGTGTCCGATCTAGCCACTGTCAGAAATGATGACGACGATGATGAAATGATGAGGACAACAACAACGTCCGCAGCTCGTGGTAGTGCGGTAGCGTTCTCGCTTCCCACGCCCGGGTTCCCGGGTTCGATTCCCGGCGGCGTCAGGGATTTTCTCTGCCTCGTGATGACTGGGAGTTGTGTGCTGTCCTTAGGTTAGTTAGGTTTAAGTAGTTCTAAGCTCTAGGGGACTGATGACCATAGATGGTAAGTCCCATAGTGCTCAGAGCCATTTGAACCATTTGACAACAAAAACACCCAGTCCCCGATCAGAGGTAATCCCAAACCCGACTATGGTAGTTGAAAAACTGTTGCTGAGTATACACAAACCGCATTAGAGACGCATATGGAGTAATTAATATGCAACTGACGTTCCACCTTGGCCAGTCGCTCTGATACGTACTGGTAATCAGTTTAATATCCTCGTTTCATTGAAACTACAAATTAATGACGCATATGTTTGTTTCAATTTATGTGGTAACGTATTACTCGCTTTTCCTTCCGTAGACTTTTGTTGTTGGTCTGATTTTAATAGTCTGACGCAATAACCGTTAGATAGAAATGGAGGGCCATCACTGCAATACCGACAGCAACAGTCACTCGTCTCTGCGCTCCTGGTGCTGGGTAAGACACAGTCTGTGACCCGTACCCCATGTGCAAGCCTGTTTACAAATCGCACCATTTTTAGAGAGTAATTGTAGCGTTAGGAATCACAATTGCTTCTCATCAAGCTGTAGTTCACTCCCCTGTCAGCAAATACACTATTTGCCATTACAATTGCTACACCACGAAGATGACGTGCTACGGACGCGAAATTTAACCGACAGGAAGAATATGGTGTGATATGCAAACGATTAGCTTTTCAGAGCATTCACACAAGGTTGGCGACGGTGGCGACACCTACAACGTGTTGACATGAGGAAAGTTTCCAGTCGATTTCTCATACACAACAACATTTGACCGGCGTTGCCTGGTGAAACGTTGTTGTGATGTCTCGTGTAAGGAGGCGAAATGCGTACCATCACGTTTCCGACTTTGAGAAAGGTCGGATTGTAGCCTATCACGATTGCGGTTTATCGTATCGCGACATTGCTGCTCGCGTTGTTCGAGATCCAATGACTTAACAGAAAATGGAATCGGTGGGTTCAGGAGGTAATACGGAAAGGTGTGCTGGATACCAACGGCCTCGTATCACTAGCAGTCGAGATGACAGGCATCTTATCCGCATGGCTGTAACGAATCGTGCAGCCACGCCTCGATCCCTGAGTCAACAGCTGGGGACGTTTGCAACACAACAACCATCTGCACGAACAGTTCGACGACGTTTGCAGCAGCATGGACTATCAGCCCGGAGACCATGGCTGCGGTTACCCTTGACGCTGCATCAGAGACAGGAGCGCCTGCGATGGTGTACTCAACGACGAACCTGGGTGCACGAATGGCATAACGTCATTCTTCGGATGAATCCAGGTTCTGTTTACAGCATCATGATGGTCGCATCCGTGTTTGGCGACGTTGCGGTGAACGCACATTGGAAGCGTGTATTCGTCATCGCCATACTGGCGTTATCACCCGGTGTGATGGTATGGTGTGCCATTGGTTACACGTCTCGGTCACCTCTTGTTCGCATTGACGGCACTTTGAACAGTGGACGTTACATTTCGGATATGTTACGACCCGTGGCTCTACCCTTCATTCGATCCCTGCGAAACCCTACATTTCAGCAGGATAATGCACGACCGCATGTTGCAGGTGCTGTACGGGCCTTTCTGGATACAGAAAATGTTCGAATGCTGCCCTGTCCAGCACATTCTCCAGATCTTTCACCAACTGAAAACGTCTGGTCAATGGTGGCCGAGCAACTGGCTCGTCACAGTACGCCAGTCACTACTCTTGATGAACTGTGGTGTCGTGTGGAAGCTGCATGGGCAGCTGTACCTGTACACGCCATCCAAGCTCTGTTTGACTCAATGCCCAGGCCTATGAAGGCCGTTATTAGGGCCAGATTGGTTCAAATGGCTCTGAGCACTATGGGACTCAACTGCTGTGGTCATAAGTCCCCTAGAACTTAGAACTACTTAAACCTAACTAACCTAAGGACATCACACACATCCATGCCCGAGGCAGGATTCGAACCTGCGACCGTAACGGTCGTGCGGTTCCAGACTGTAGCGCCTTTAACCGCTCGGCCACTCCGGCCGGCTATTACGGCCAGAGTTGGTTGTTCTGGGTATTGATTTCTCAGGATCTATACACCCAAATTGCGTGAAAATGTAATCACACGTCAGTTCTAGTATAATATATTTGTCCAATGAATACCCGTTTATCATCTGCATTTCTTCTTGGTGTAGCAATTTTAATGGCCAGTAGTGTAGTATCTGTTTCCCCTTTGTATATTTATTTCCACGTGAAGACGATTTCGCATTAGGTAAACATTGACCTAATAAGAAGTACACTGGTATTTCCAGTAACTGTTTTATTTACAAACTATGCGACCATCTCATCCTGCTGAGTAATCAAAACACCCCTTCCAGTACCATTTTTAGAGTGTGCTGTTCTGCAGAAAAGTACATCGTCAGAAGAATGCAAGAGATGAGCGGTATTGGAAACCACGGTCCGAATGAATGCTTACAAATAGCTACCATGAAATCCCCTGTGAGCCATCGCACCAACTAGTGCTGGCGAGGCAGTACAACCAGCCAGCCAGCCAGGCCCACCGCTGGGACTCGGCACTGATGAGCTCTTCCTGCCGCCAGAAAATGGTGGACACAAGCAGGCGACCGACAGCTGTCTCCGAGATAGTTTCATTCCCGATAACAAACTGACACAGAAAATCAGTTTTACTCTTTCCAAGATGATCCAAACATTTTTAAGGAAAAAATTTTCACTCTAGGTTTCGGACAGCTTCTAGCAAAAATGCTACGTATCTTGCACAGCATTTTATATCTAATACATAATTTAAAAATTGGTTACTCTTTCATTTGATATGCCTAAGGAGTCAACCATTTCATTCACCTCCAATCACCGATTGTACATCTCTTGCTAGCAAAATTTTCTAAGCGCCCTTCAGTTCCACAATAATGGCGATTTGTAAAGTACAGACGTAATTTTGCGCCACAAATTTTATAAAGCAGAGTCACTGCTAATAACAATTTACCACATGCTGTAAGAATCATTTGAAAACCTAATTAAAATGTTTTTGTTTCCTACAGCCTACCGTCCACCATGAAAGCTGAAACACTCACTAGTGGGCGGTAGGGATAGATACATAGCAATCATCGAGCGAGGTGGCGCAGAAGTTAGCACACTGGACTCGCATTCGGGAGAACGACGGTTCAAACACGCGTCTGGCCATTTTGATTTACGTTTTTCGTGATTTCCCTAAATCACTTCGGGTAAATGCCTGGATGGTTCCTTAGAAAAGGTACGACCAACTTCCTTCCTTATCCTTCCGTAATCAAATGGGACCGATGACCTCCCCTCCTCCAAATCAACCAATGAATCATACATACATACTGATCCTGCCGATCAGTTTGGCGCGTCAAGAATGTAAATGGCTTATCAGAATATTACATAATATACTAGAAAGAAAAAATTATGTAATCGGTGATTGAAAGTGAGTGCCCAATATAATACGAGGCGTGTTTTTTTTTTAAGAAAGTACCGTTTTGAAATTAAAAAAAGACGTGCAACGATATCTCAATAATTTTATTTTTATATGAAAGCCTGCACCTTAATCTACTTTTCTAAATAATTTCCGTCAATATTGGAGCACTTGTCACAACGTTGTACCAGTTTTTGAATACCCTCCTCATAGAAGTCTGCCGCCTGACTTGTTAACCACTGCATCACCACTGTTTTGACTTCGTCATCGTCTTGAAGACGCTAACCGCCTAGGTGTTTCTTCAAGATGAAACACGGGTGGACTACGTCACACCAGAATCAAACCAACAGTCCATGGAATGTCAGTATTCAGATTCACCCAGGAAAGTGAAGTTTAAGCAAACAATTTCTGCCCGGAAAATCATGTGCACAGTTTTTTGGGACAGAAAAGGAGCATTGCTTGTGGAATTTCTGCCTCGTAATGAGACAATCAATGCAGCAGCTTACTGTAAGACATTGCACAATCTGCGCCGTTCAATTCAGAACAAAAGACGTGGTAAGTTGAGCAAGGCCATCGTTTTGCTGCAAGACAATGCCCGTCCGCATGTGGCGAATCAGACCAAAGATCTCATCACATGTTTTCGATGGGAAACTCTAGATCATCCTCCGTGCAGCCCCGATATTGCGCCCAGTGACTACCATCTGTTCCTGCACTTGAAGAAACACCTGGGCGGTCAGCGTCTTCATGACGAAGTCAAAACAGTGGTGATGCAGTGGTTAACAAGTCAGGTGGCAGACTTCTATGAGGAGGGTATTCAAAAGCTGGTACAACGTTATAACAAGTGCCTCAATATTGACGGAAATTATGTAGAAAAGTAGATTAAGGTACAGGATTTCAAGTAAAAATAAAATTATTGAGATATTTTAGCACGTCTTTTTTTTTAATTTCAAAACGGTACTTACTTAAAAAACACGCCTCTTATTAATCAGTCTCCTGTCGTTTTCATGATCGAATGCGTTTTGAAACTTGTTTCATATGGACTTCCTTGAAGAGGTAAGAATACTTTTAACTCAATCAGCATTTACTGTCTTAACGTAAAACGAAAAGTATCTCCTAGAAACAACGCGCCGCGCAAAATTGCGGGAACCTCCTGGAGTGTTGCAGCAAAAGTACTTAAAACTACAGCCTTGTCTTTGTGTTACGCTGCAGGTAAAAATGCCAGCTAGTTTTTGTATAGTTCTGTCAACGCAAAACAAGCGGATGTTACTCTGAATGAGTCGTTTAGACTAATTACTGGATGTCTGGCAACTACACCACGGAGTAAACTCTATCATTTAATTGCTATTGCCCCTACAGACATCTGGCATGAGGTAGCTGTATGTAGAAAACGGTACAGAGTATCTAACTCAGACAGACACCCATTATATGGCCGCCACCCTCCTCCTCCATGAAAAGGTCCGTGAGGACAACAGGTAACACAGTCAAACAGGCATGTGCTCGACTATCTACGTGGAATATGATGTCTGAACCCTACTGGAAAATCGAAGAATGTTGCGTGTGGAAAACTTTGAATAGGCTCAGAACTTGGGTCGAAAGGTCAAAAGACAATCTGCAGAAGTAGGTTCATCCCACATTATCAGTCTTTTGTGACTGTAGAGTTCAAAGAATTACGGAGCACGTAATAACAATGTAGAGTATGTTCTGCAGGATGTGCCATTGATGACTTGATATCGCCAAACTCTGATGCCATTGCCATTACCAAGTTGCTTAGATTTGTGACTCAGGAAGTCGGGATGAGGGTTCCACTTAACATGGAAGGTCAAGGCCCCTATAATGTCACTCAAACACAATAACTACCAAAACAATAAATTAACAATTTATTCAAGACAATATTTACAAAACAGCTAAGAGACGATCAGCACGGGGCCATCTTTAAGACAATACCAAAATGTCACATAGCTTGCTTCTCAAGCAAAGCTGCAAATTATAATTACCAAGACTAACTTAGAGAGATGGGCCACAAAGATTTGAGTAGCTAAAGGAACAATAAATTACAATGTGAAGGTGATTTAAAAGTTACCAATTAATACAATTCATTCCCAAGCAAATTAAAAAAAAATTACGTGAAACACGTTAAAGTTTACCAAACGGCAGTGAAGCCAGGCTGCCCGAGGAAAAAGGTGACTTAACTTAAAATGCCTTAAACAACACCTAAACTTCCTCTGAAAGGGCACGGCCGACTTCCTTCCCCATCCTTCCCTAATCCGATGAGACCGATGACCACGCTGTCTGGTCTCCTTCCCCAAACCAACCAACCAACACCTAAACGCCGGGGCCCAGCCGGGAGTCACTTCCCATTAGATGTCACGTCACAGTTTCTGTGCACCGAAGCGAAACGTGGCGCCGCTCCCACACACGCCAACTCGCAGGAAATTAGAACACAAACAGACCGTAGAAGACACGGCAAACACCAACCCGACATTAATTAACAGTCTATAAGTTAAGATATCAATAAATAAGAATATAAATGAAGAAGCAATTGCTTTAATACTGAGTGAGTGCATTCAAACAAATGCACGTATATAAAGGAACTACGTATAAATCACTATCTTTACAAAATACGAGTCTTTACTACTAAGTGAGTGAATGCTTTCAATAAACGCACGTATGTAAATGACCAAAATTTTACATCAATATACATGGGACGTCGACTTGGTGGCAACCAAAATACATTGAAAATATCATACAGACAATACATAAACTTCTGGATACCGTCCCAAAAAGCCAAGAAATATAACACACCTACGTGCTAATCAGCTTCGTAACATTAATGCAACCAGTGACTTTTTAAAAGAAATTAGTAACTGCTGGTCTCCATGCGGTCACACACTTTGCAGGCTGCTCTTGCTTCAACAACGCGTACATTAGGGCAACCAAGCAACAAATACACTCGCTGGGACGCAAATGGTTCAACGAAACGAAGGCACCAAAATCACTTACACCTTCGATGGAGAGCGTTGTTCGAGATGGCCTCCAGTGATGGATCTCTCCGAGAAAATAGGCACGAAGGCAATGCGACGAACAGCGCCCGGCGTTGACATCAGGCAGGTCCTCCACAAACTCGCGACCGTCTTACGAGGTACGCCCGGCGGGCCGCTGCTGGCTGAGTACGCGTGTTTTCCTCTTCGTCCACCCAAGCACGTCCTTGCGCCCCGCCCCGTTGCGAGTCCAACACCAACTGCCGTAAGCGCGAAACACCGCGAGATCACAACAGGGGCAAAGATCCTAGTACAGCCGGGTAATCAATAGTGTCGTGCCAAAGATCTGGTGTCCAGAAAAGGCACGCCACGGCTCAAGATTGTCATCTTTGTCTTTATTTCTTTTGTTTAACACTGTTTCAATGTCCGCAAAGGTGGAGTATGAACTGTAAGATGCAACATTGTCTTCAGTTTTTTTTTAATTAGCAATCATAAAGTTATTGTTGCTATCCAGCCTACTACATGTATCTATCTTGAATGCTGAAGTTCCATATTTTGACACGAATAAATAAAGAAAAAACATTTAAACTGTTCTACAAATGAAATTGACATTTGAGATATGTTGTTGGCCAACGTGACCAAAGGAAATTTATTTTATATCAATGGCATCTATGTGCAATGACGAGGTATTTTCGTCTTTCCCTAACACATAATGTGATGTATACCTTGCGACAATCGTGGGGCATGCCTCTAAAACAGTCTAGGCCAGTAGGCCAGCAATAAGCAAACAGCTCTTCTCTGAACACCAGATTGCCTCGAGGCTACCTGACGTCGCTCCTACACAAACATAGCTGGGATTGTGCCGAGAGGAATGTGTGTACCGTAAACCCTCTTTCGGCAGTATTCGTGAGCCGTGACCAGGTGAGTGACCTCACATCATTACGAGTTTCCAACAACGCTTCCGGTTCCTGTTGGAGACAACGTCGATGTCGCGTACGTCGAATCGCCGCCGTCATCAGAGTGCAGTACGAGTACTACAGAGTACTAGAGACATGTGTAGCACATTCTAAATCGGACGTTACTGTTTCGCACCACACTTCTTTCTAGCTTAATTTCATTAACATTTCCACTTTCATTGATAACGGTGGCTTATGATCGCCACTGGAGGAAGTAACTGTATATGTCACATCCAATAATATTGCAAAAAGTAGTTATGCTTATTTTACATAATTATATTACTATTATGAACCGAAAATCATTTTTGACATTCACAGTTATGAAAAGCTGCTTAAGTGGAACTCTCCATCACGCGCCGAAATTACAACACGAACCAGTATAAATCAAGTCCAAATATACAGAAGACATGTAAGACGAGAGAACGGCGGGAGCTTAAATAACACCTCCAACCACTCGGACCGCATCTTGTTGAACGACGCGGAAAGGAACCAGAAATGCAAGCAACGAGGTCCAGGCGAAAGTTCACAACGTTCGTTGGCCAATGCACGATTCAAAACAGCGTACAGCGCTAAATCAGGCCTTACTAGTGTCCTCTTTCACTGTGCCACCGTCCGTTAATTTCACACAGACTTTCCCAGCTGCTGAAAACTCGTATTTCCTCCGCCCCTTGCGATAAACTGCGTAAAAGTAGTCGTCACATTAGTTCGAGCTACGCTCGTAACGCTTCCTTTTGGGGACAATAAATGAAGGCGAACCTACACTGAACTGGTTTAAGACAAGAAACATTTCGGAAGAAATTAAATACTGGTTCCTTACCTGATATGGCCGAGCGGTTCTAGGCGTTACAGTCTGCATCCGCGGGACCGCTACGGTCGCAGGTTCGAATCCTGCCTCGGGCATGGATGTGTGTGATGTCCTTCGGTTAGTTAGGTTTAAGCAGTTATAAGTTCTAGGGGACTAATGACCTCAGAAGTTAAGTCCCATAGTGCTCAGAGCCAGCCTTACCTGACAGCATAAATCAAGGATAGTCAACCTCTTTTGCTTCCCGCTCACTTTCGTGTATCTGTTACCAGAAAATTTTTCTAACCGCCCACCAGTTCCACAATAATATAATTTACAAAATATGGAAATGACTTTGCTTTATAAAATAAAGTTACAGCAAGTCAAAGCATATAATGAAAATTACTTATCGAATAGTTTATATAAAATTGTATGAAAACCTAATGAAAATGTCTTTTAAACCGCTAGAGCCTACCGCCCACCATGAAACCTTGAACGCCGACACGTGGCCGGTAGGGCCCTGGTTGACTACCACTAGCATAAATGAACGAGATATACATATAATGTCGTAATCAGTCTAACATGTCAAGAATGTATAAATGGCTTAACAGAATATAACACAGAATACCAAAAAAGAAAATCTACTACACAAAGATCACTATTGATCAAAAAAAGCTGAGCGGTTGGCCAGGGGTAGAAAGAAGGAATTTCTGGACTTTGAGGAAGCTTACGATCATCAAAGATGGATAAGCAGTTCTGTATCTAAATAAGAACGAAGCAAATCACACGAACAGTATCTATAAAAGGAATATTTACCAATATTGGCGTTCATATTCGCTATAGTTTGACGTTGGAGTCACAGATGCAACGAAGCAAGAAAGAAAAACGCAGAGATACAAGTGCTACGAGAACTAATATGAATGCTAAGGTCCGCATACAACCTCACCCCTATGGCTGAAAGAAAGGATATACTTTCTGATTAAAAGTATCCAGACAGGCCTATCTAATGCGGAATTGACCACTAGGTGTCGCGAGAAGCGAACGAGTCACTGTAGAAGCAGGTGGGGGCGGGGGGGGGGGGGGGGTGGATATTGTACTGCCGGAAGAACGTCAACAAACAAGTCATTGATTGGATGTCACCTGAGTAATAAAGGGGACATTTCAACTCTATTAAAGCTGCCTAAGACGACTGTTGTTGACGTGAGTGTGAAATGGAAACGCAAAGGAACAGCCACAGATAAACCAAAATCAGACAGACCTCACGTACTGACGAACAGGGACTAATGAGCTTTGCGGAAGGTAATCGTAAAAAACGCGTGAAATCAGTGGATGAAATCACTCGTGAGTTCCAAAGTTAACCGGCACTCCAGCCACCACAGTGACTGCGCAGGAAGTTGAAAAGAATGGGCTACAATGGTTGAGCAGCTTCTCATCAGCCACACATTTCTTGAGGTGGTGTTAGAGCGACTGTGGATGAATGGAAACGAGTGGTTCGGTGTGGTGAATTACGCTACACCCTGTGGCAATCCGATGGAAGAGTTTCGGTTTGGAGAAGGTCTGCAGAATCTTACCTGCCATCACATGTAGTGGCAAAAGTAAAGAGGAATTGGTGTTACGGTACGAGGAATGTTTTTGAGGTTGGGATGAGTTATAACGTCGATTTCTCACCAGACTCCAGCGTCCAACATCACTACCTTCTCTGGTTTCGGCCCTTGAGGAAGAATAAGCTGCCTTCCTCCAGAGACCTTCACATGCCACACTGAAAGTGTCCAGAAGAGTTCAAACCGTCATAAAGGCGAAGAGTAGACACTCCACATAAATGTCGACTAATAGATGCCCGGACACTTTTGAGCAATTTCTATTCTGCTCTTACATGACGCAGAATTTGAAGTATTAGAACAAAAGAAAAGCGTCCATGTAGCCAGATGGTTGGCAGCACTGCCTTAAGTGTGGTGAATCCCCGGTATCTCCTCAGATTTTAGAGCGGTCTGGAAAGGGGCCCACTTAGCGTCCTGAGGTCAAATGAGGAGATGGTTGAATAAATAATCAGCAGCATCATTCGGTTTCATCTACTGGCAATAACTTTTTGTAGGTTTGGCGACATGCTTATCACATGTCCCACAGACATAGATCGCTCCTCACACTGCCTTGTACGCATTACTCGGCCCGTCCGAAGAGGCTTAGGGCCTAATCCGTGAGTAGTGTTCATGTTTTAGTACAAAAGAAAAATGGCAAAAGTTAATACTGTGGAAAGAGAAAAACTGAAAACCCGGCTCAGAATAGTAGAAACGAGAACTGAATTTGCAAGATGGCAGGCAAATTACGAAAAATCAGTGTTTCTGAGTTTTCTCTCCAGCAATGATCCCATAATATAGTAAAAATGAAAATCTGAAAATACGTGAGTATGCGTCGTATGCGACGAGGTTCAAATTTAAAGAAACAACTAAATCGATGTAAAGTTAAAAGAAAAATTATTAAAGGTCTCCTGAGATAATAGTGGTCTTGGTACAGGGACTGTCCTAAACCAGCTCACAGTATTTTAGGTGGTATTCATGTGACAAAAAAGTTAATCCTTTAAGCGGTAGAGGAATATCAGGAGAAATACAAGACACGATTTGCGTAAATATATATTATCCGTCTGAAAGCAGTCGTAGAGGAGCGAGGACTGACTTTTTCAAACAGGAAATTACGTATGTTTTACGAACGTCGTGGAGCAAAGTCGTATTGGGCGGTGATTTTAATTCTGTTATTAGCAATAAAGGCCAAATAACAAAATTCAACAGGTACGTGAAACTCGAATACATGGTCAGAAATTTAAATATGATTGATACTTTAGTCATTCACTAATCATTCAGCGAGCAAAATAGACCAGACTTACAACTGACAAGACATAGCACGTAACGCCACTACAATAGAAATCTGCCCTGTATATTTTCTGCGCTGTGCTAATATTACCAGAATTAATGTATAAAAGCAAAAAGATACTAGATATTAAATATTACTTTATTTAAAGGTGAGGAATTAAGAATTTGGCACTGAAAACATGGAAGGCCTTTGTCACTAATTTAAGGAAAAACCCGGCTGATTGAATTGGTGAGCAGAGCATGTGAAACCCAAGCTAAGGAGATGCCTTAACCGATGTGGTCACAACAGAAGTAAGTGGAAGAAAAGTCCTGAGGAATTTTATTTCATGTGTGTCCGAGAATTGTAACAAAATACACGAGATATAACCACTGGAAGTCCACTGATAAAACAGATTAAAGCACAGATATTGTAAAAGCAGGGAAGGGAACTAGAGGATCTAAAAGTGAGGTCAAGAACTCACAGTATTGTTCAAAACGAAAATGCGTCAGTCTACCATCTAATCCGAACATCGAAGGGACAAAACACAAAATAACCGAGACAGCACGACTAAGCCCATATCAAAAATGTAGCACTGCAACACTTCCATGAGTTCTATGCTGCAGAAGAACTAAACAACAATCTCGAATCAGTTTTTCTGTATGTTACAGACGACGTGCTTACAGAAGCATTTAGAGAAGAGGAAATATATGAGGCGTTATTGAGAATTCAGAAAGGCAAGTCACAAGGAACAGATGGCATACCAGCTCAACGTTACCTCAGTCATGTTGATATATTGAAAGAAGAGTTAATTAACATATTCAACGATATATGGTACGTCCAACAGTTTCTTACATGCTTTCAAGAGGAGCTCGTCGAATTGGCACACAAGATCACCGAATCACTTAGCCCGATAAACGTGATGAACGACAGCTACAAATTATTAATTAACTTGACAGGCAAAAGCAAGATTAAAAGAGACTGCCGAATGTGTGCTGTCCCTGGACATAGTGTAGTCGATACCCTGAGTGACTTAGTGGTCATTATGGATATCTATAAAACAAGTGACTCCGTAATATCTATTGATTTTTCGAAAGCTTTCCACCGGATATCTCACAGTTTTCTACTGAAAGAAATGAGGAAATTTAGAACGTATAACAAATTTTCCCATCTTTGCAGAGCAATTTTGCAAGAAGCCCAGTTCAAAATACGGTCAATGGACAACTGAGCCATTCGATATAAAGCTATCGGTCTGTCAGGCTCAGCCACTACCGACAGTGATTTTATTAGGAAAGAAAATCATATGTTGAGCATTTTCAGATGATCTCATCATATTTTTCCTTGGCGCAAGACCAGTTAACGAAGGTAAAATATTTTCTCAAAACTTGCTGCGATGCACAAAAGCCAAGATCAGTTGTAATAAATCCAAGGTAACGAACATTGAGGAATGGCTGCGGTTGGACGAACAACCGCGATCATCCACAGCAGCAGATATACTACGTCTAGGGCTAGCTCTGGTGTCAAACTCGCAAAAAATGCAGACAAATAACTGCCGCCCGATGTTGAATAAAATTAAGTCCAGCAAACAGCTACATTTCGAGGGAAGTCTCGATCTGATCCAGAAATGAAAGCTAGTGAACGAGTTCATCTTATCGGTAATGTATTGCATAGCGTCAGTTCTGACAGTATCAGCACCAATAGCCAAAACTCTACCGCCAGCAACTGAATATTTTCGAATAAACATTAAACTTTGAATAAAATGGAATCGGGTTAACAAACACTGACGCTAAAAGCAAAGTATTACTAGTACGCAATGTCCTCAAACGATTAAAATTCTACCGTACTAACCTGAAAAGTGCCCTTAGAAAAGCACATCAGCCAGAAAACCACGTATCACCAGAAAACATCGGCATAAAAAATCCAAAACTCAGCTTTCTCACAACCTCCATAGCCGTGAGCAGCTGCGTAACTCAGGCAGACAAAATGTATAACGCAAAGAACTGATGAGGTCCTAACAGAATGCAAGCTAAATTTCCTCATGTCATTTGGCCTGAAGTATGAAAGAACATTCACAACAACCAAATTACTTCAGATGTTAGGACAACCTGGTGTAAAGTCGTCAGTGAAACCATTCCAGTCCACACAAAGATATACTCTACTCAACTTGCAGATATACTCATTTGAGACAAGTGTAATAAAGAGTATACACTTATGCACCAATTAACATGTTACCATGCACGCGAATTCTGGGAACGGATGCAACAAAAAATTGCATCGCTACTGAGGACAGCAACACAATAAACCAAGATACAAGAAGTTATCTCACCAGACCAAACATGGTACCCCACCCAGAAAAGCAATATGGTAATCTGGGTGTTGGGCCAATTCACACATTATTTGACAACATAAAAAACGCCGAGTTCAGCGGAGTTTTCTTATAGACTATTAACGTTACACCACGAACCGTCGAAAAAAAAAGAAATTATTTATTTATAGTCATCTAAATGAGCTTCGCTATATTATTACTTTCTTTTAGTTTCATGAAATTAAAAATTCCTCTTGTGATTTAATTTACAATTAAGAAGAAAAATAAATTTAAAAATAAACAAAAATGGTGTAAAAAGGGGGCAGCATCTTTGACAAAAAAGAGGGCTAGTGTCTTTGCCTCGTAATTAAAATATCACGGATCACGGGTTCGATCACATCCACTGGTTAAATTTTGAATAAAAATCACCAGTAATGGTGGCTGAGGACTTCCAGTGTCAGAGGTTATTCTCGTTCTTTTAAATGGGTAAACGAGCGGACATAAGACTGAGGCATTCTCTTGCCCATGAGGTGGGAAATTCCACCTAAATGGCGGCAAAATCAGCAACCATCAACGATGCGAGGATACAAAACGCAATGGAAGCCACTGCATTAAAGAGACATAATCTGTTTTTTTTCCCCTTCATTCTTCTAGTCTGGGTGCCATAGAAATGTAATAACACGTGAGGATATACTGAATCTACGGCTTGTCTTAGAAGATGGGTTAAAGAAAGGCTCACTCTCATTTATAGTATTTGTAGACTCAGAGAAAGCTTTTGCCAATGACAACTGGAACATATTCTTTGAAATTTTAAGGCAGTAGGGATAAAATACACGGAAAAAAGGGTATTTACCACCTGTAAGCAAATCACACTGAAATTGTGAGAGTCGAAGGATATGAAAGGGAATCAGTAGTCAGTATAAGAATGAATCAGGCTTGTAGCATGTCCCCGATGTTATTCAATCAGTACGTCGACCAAACAATAAACGAAACAAAGGGGAAATTTGAGAATTTGGTTAAAGTTCACGGAGAAGAAATAAAAAGTTTGAGTTTTGGGGATGACACCGTAATTCTATCAGAGACGGCGAAGGCCTCAGAAGAGCACCTGAACGGAATGGATACGGTCCTTGAAAAAGTGTGTAAGATGAACATCAACAAAACTGAAACTAGGATGAAATAAGGGTAAGGAATGTACCCGAATTTCGTCTGGCGATGCTACAGGAATGACACTAGGAAATGAGACACTAAAAGTAATAAATGAGTTTTGCTTTGTGAGCAGGAAAATAACTGACAACTGGTGAACTGAAGAGGATACAGAAAGAAGACCGTCTGCAGCAAGAATAGCATTTCTGAACAAGAGGAATTTGCTGGAGCGTAATTTAAGTTTAAGCTTTAGGAAGTCTTCTCTGAAAGTTTTGTAGCCTTGTATAGTTGTGAAACGGGAAGATAACCAGCTGAGGTACGAAGAGAATTGAAGCTTTTGAAATGTGATACTGTAGGAAACTGCAGAAGATGAGATGGTTAGATCGAGTAACTAATGAAGAGATACTGAATCAAATTGGAAGAAAATGAAATTTCCGCCACAACTCGACTAAAAGAAGGGGTCGGATACATGAGTACATATTGAGGCTTCAAGCGATCATCAATTTGCTAATACAAGGAAGTGTTGGTGTTAGAAATTGAAGAGGGATACCAACGGATGAACACAGTAAGCATATTCAAATGGAATTACTCGGAGATGGAGCGCTTCATCAAACCGGTCTTCAGACTTATGACTGCAACGACAATGTTGTGGTCTGTAACAGAAAAAGCGTCATGATGATATGTGCCGGATTCCATACGGATCTCTGGAGGGGAACTGACAAGAAGGGGGCAACCAAGACAGTAAGGCTGAATAACCAACGAGGGAGTACATTCTGCCAGTCGGAGTGTGGTTGCGCAGCTACACAATATGAAAAGTGAAAAGGAGGAGCTCAATGTAAATATAGTGGGGATCAGTAAAGTGAAATGGAAAGAAAATAAGAATCTCACGTTATACGAATGTAGGGTAATGTCAATAGCAGCAGAACGGTATAATGAGAATAAGATTCATTGTGAAAAGGCACGTAGGGCACAGTGTGAATTGCTGTGAACAGTTCAGTGATAGGGTTGTTAACAGATTTGGCGTAAAACCAACTCCAACGACAATAGATCAGGTATAAATACCGACATCGAAACCAGAAGAAGGTGAAATATAGAGGGCATACGAGAATATTGAGCCGGCCGATGTGGCCGAGTGGTTCTAGGCGCTGCAGTCTGGAGCCGCGCGACCGCTACGATCGCAGGTTCGAATCCTGCCTCGTGCATGGACGTGTGTGATGTCCTAAGGTTAGTTAGGTTTAAGTAGTTCTAAGTTCTAGGGGACTGATGACCTTAGATGTTAAGTCCCATAGTGCTCAGAGCCATTTGACCCAATTTGAGAATATTGAACAAGTAACTCAGTATGTAAAGGGATGTAGTAACCTAATAATTATGGGGGACTGGAACGCGGTAGAACAGGAAGGAATAAAAGACAGAGTTACGGGAAAATATGAGCTTGGTAATAGGAATAAGAGAGGAGAAAGACTAATTGGCTTGTTCAATAAATTTCATCTGATAATAACGAATATACGGGAGGAGGCATATATGGAAAAGGCCCGGTGATACAGGAAGATTCCAGCTGGATTACATCGTGGACAGGTATTATGAAATCAGACGTTGGATTGTAAGGTGTACCTCGGATCAGATTATAGACTCGCATTATATTTTAGTAATGATGAAGCGAAGATGAAGCAAAGACTGATGTTTAAGAGAATCGTCCGGAAAAAACAATGTGGACAGAAGTATTGATGAATAATGAAATGCGTTTGAAGTACTCTAAGGCTGTATATACTACGATAATGAATATGACAGTAGGTAGTTCGGTCGAAGACGAATGGACAGCTCTAAAAATGGCTAACAGTATAAGTGCTCACATTAAAAAGGATGTAAGATAGGGATGCAATCAATCATTCCTACAGCTCGTTCTATACATCGAAGAGTTAATGACAGAAATAAAAGAAATGGTTCGAGAGCTGGATTAAAATTCAGTTCGAAAGGATACCAATGATAAGATTCGCTGACAGCACTGCCATCCTCGTGAAACCGAAGAAGACTTACAGGACCCGCTGAATGGAATGAACAGAATGCAATGAGAACAGAATGCAATGAGAACAGAATAGACCGAAGAAAAATGAAGATAATGAAGAAAAGCAGAAATGAGGTTGGTGACAAATTTACACCAAAATTAGAGACCAGAAAGTAGACGAAGTTAAGGAATATTCCTATCATCGAAGCAAAATAACACAATATGGACGATGTAAGGAGGACACAAAGAATAGGCTAGCACTGGCGAAGAGGGCATTCCTGGTCCATTGAAGTCTAACACACCTTAATGTGAAGAAGAAATTTATGTTAATATGCGTTTATAGCACAGCATTGAATGGTAGTGAATAATCATGGACTGCTGGAAAATAGGAACAGAAGAGAATCGAATCGTTTGAAATTTGGTACTATAGAAGGATGTTGAAAATCAGGTGGACTGATAAGAAAATGAATGAATAGATTCTCCGCAGAATCGGTGAAGAAAGGAGCACGTTGGAAACACTGACAGGAAGGGACAAGATGATAGGACATGTATTAAAACATCAGGAAACAACTTCATGGTATAGGGCTGTAAAGGATAAAATTTGTAGGGCAAGACAGAAACTGGAATACAGCCAACAAATAATTGGGAATACAGGATGAAAATGCGACTCAGAGATGAACAGGTCGGCACAAGAGAGGAATTCGTGAAGGGCTGCATCGTAAGAGACTGATTACTCAAAAAGAAACTGTGCGGAGTGAGAACTAACTAATCTGTTCAAAGTAAAGCAGCTCTTCCGAGACGTTAAGGGGCCAGTGAAAGAACTTAAGTCCCATTCCAGTCGTCCTGGATGACAATTCGTTAGAAATTTTACACGATATTTGTAAATTACAACACGAAACTATTTGCCACTTCAGTAATCTAGATATAGAAAGTCTCTGATATTTTCTTCGCTATCATTTCTTTACCTTAAATCTTGTGGTCTAATGCGAACTGCTACAAATTTCCAATCTTCGCCGTGGTATGGCTAAAACATAAACAAGCGGTGTTAATTTAAATTTCGTTTGAACATTTTTTAGGATGCAAGTTTGCCATTACATAAAAATGACTACCAAAGGTCAGGATTTTAATTGAACCGGACTACAGTCACAAAACACAACACGCAAATGTTTCTTTAAAATATTGAATGATCATACGACGTAAGAAATGTTAAATTAGTGAATAGGACTTATCATTTCGAATGGCTGTTGTCTTAGCGTGATGCTACGAAGACGACAGAGGATTTTATGCATTTAAGGACACACATTGGGGAGAGGTGATTTGGATGATTTGGAATGGAAACTTTGAACAGTAATTATACAGGTTGCGGGCTTTCTGAAATAACTACGCACCCTCAGAGTTGCAATATTAAGAGTTTTGGCTGGTTTCGTTGTCTAGGGGCTGGGATACGTAGTTGCCGCATTACAAGCCAAATACTGCTGAGTCTACAGTATACGATAAGAATACACACATGAATCGAATGGTCGAAGGTTCTTATCACTAGGCATTTGCGAATTATTAATGTAACATACAAATTTATCAATGAAAGACTGCAATTAAATAAAATCTGCTGGTACTATCTTAACGACTTTAAATGATGAGTACGATAGTAGAAGTACTTTTGAGAATGCGGTATACTTCTGCAAAACACTTAGTGGTGTCGATGGTCCAGCAATTGTATAAAATACAAGTTGAATAACAGGGAAACAACAGATTCCTACTTCACGTAATTAGTTATGAACAACAACATGGCTCGCGAGATATTCACTTCTGAATGCATACTACTACTTCACTGCAAAAGCCACGGAAATCACACAAGAGCACAGGTCGGCACTCTGAAATATTTCTATCCTCCGCGACCACGCGCAAACTCCTCCACTGTCGAAGTCCTTCCTTCCGTGACTCTACGTCCGTCGCGCCGTCGCGTCCAGCACTTCCCGTGTCATCTCCCGTACCAAGTGCCGTACTCCCCACTTCCATAGTCTCTCCACTTAACGAACGCTGTGATTGGCTAGAGTGCTCTCGCCCTGTCTTCAAGCCAATGTGCTCTCACAAACATATTGAAACACATACGAGATACTGGATTTACATTTAAATAACTAGAAAGTAAATAAATTTTCCTACTGCTGGACCATAAACACGTTCTAACACACATCATTAAATACGTAAACAATTAAATAAACATATATCGAAAGAAAAGAAGCGAAAGGTAGGCCAGGAGGCTAATGTCTCTGTGCTTTCTAAAACACAGTAAATGTTTAACCAGTTTCTTCATGAGTATATATCGGATATAAACAAAGACATTTATGAATAACTATATTTATAAGCATGCTGCTACCGTTTTATCCTGTAACTGTGGAGTACATACGGCCTGACGCGATCGATACTAATCGGCCACTTTAACCTCCAATAACTCATGTACTATTCAAGTTACATGCCTGTAATTCATACCAACTTAGGTTTACACTAATAGCTTTCTAAAGACACGGCGATCGACAAAATCGGATGAAGCGTTTATATTTTGCAAATTAGTTTGTGGGTGTTACCTTTGTAATTTACCCTCAGATACTAAACTGTAAACTAACAAAGATATTGAAAATCTGATTACACCATCAGAGTCGTCGTGCAAATAATAGTAATGTACATGTTTCTTTTTGAGATATCATGATTCATCTGGCTGCTATTAATTTCTGTACGAACTGTGAAATGTCTGCCATTAAGGTTTCACAAAGTCAGCCATCTTTGGCACTCCCAGCATAGACATCTCCTTCATCGACACAAAGCACCGTCCTCGTCGTAGCGGAATTCCCAGCCACGCGGCTGGACCATGCGCTGGGGCTACCCCTCTCGTCCGGCTAACGTTTGCCATCACGTGTATTCTGCCGCGCCCCGGCTTTGACGAGCGTCCTGTGCGGTCGCCCAAATTGCGAGCATATAATATTTTCAGGGCGTCACAACTCGCCCGTTACCTCACAAGGTAGAAGCGTGGTAATGTTGTCGAGAAACTATCTTGCAAGCCCGGCCGACTAGCCGCGTGGTCTATTGCGCTGCTTCCCGAACGGAAAGGCGTGCCGGTCCCCGGCACGAATTCGCCCGGCGAACTAGTCTCGAGGTCCGGTGTGCCGGGCAGTCTGTGAGTGGTTTTTAAGGCGGTTTTCCATATACATCGGCGAATGCGGGCTGGCTCTCCTTATTTCGCTTCAGTTACACTGTGTCGGCGATTGCTTCGCAAACACCGTTTCCACGTACGCGTACACCATAATTACTCTACCACGCAAACATTTGGGGTTGCACTCGTCTGGTATGAGACATTTCCGGCGCCATCCTTATTTCGCTTCAGTTACACTGTGTCGGCGATTGCTTCGCAAACACCGTTTCCACGTACGCGTACACTAATAGCTTTCTAAAGACACGGCGATCGACAAAATCGGATGAAGCGTTTATATTTTGCAAATTAGTTTGTGGGTGTTACCTTTGTAATTTACCCTCAGATACTAAACTGTAAACTAACAAAGATATTGAAAATCTGATTACACCATCAGAGTCGTCGTGCAAATTACTCTACCACGCAAACATTTGGGGTTGCACTCGTCTGGTATGAGACATTTCCGGCGGCGTCCACTGGGGGTCGAAAACACAATAGCCCTGTGTTCAGTGTGGTGCGGCGATGGGGTGAGTAGACTGCTGTTGCCTGTTGTGGGATTGTGAACCACTGAGAGCTGCGGCGGACGAAGCTTCTCCATTGTTTTTTGGTCCCCGGTTTAATACAATACAAGTATGTTGGAATGTGCTGATGGATGAGGTTGAAATTTATTACAATTCGATGGCGCTATAGAAGTTGTACTATATTTTTATCATGAAAAGAAAAAAAAATGGAAGGAGAAAAAAGCAGGTAGAGCACTGACGGAGCCCACTATTGTATGTGATCCGAACACAGTTCAGTTGTACATGGAACAATTACGGCTTTTCATTGCCTAACGTCTTCATTTCGTGAAATTTGTTGATACTATTTCCCGATGACTGAATGCATTAGAATGCTATGGATTTACGGATAAAATGTAATCAGCCGATATTCATCCGGAAGGCGACACGGTATCGTTTTTCTCCTCCATGCGTCAAATCACTCCGAGGTCTCCTGTCTCAGTTCTCTTCTGTATATCGAAGGAGTGACTGTTCTATTAATTTGCGAATAGTATGCTTGATAAGTTAATTACTTCTTGAAACATTTCTCTTTCGTCCAGGATACAACATAACAGATTCCAATATAAATGGAAGCGTCTAATATTTTTATCACTTGTTCATGACCTTAGGCTATCTGAGGAAGTCTTGTAAATGTACATAATGTCAAAATCACAAATTCATGTTCGCAATACGTCCTGATAGCTGTTATCTCTGCTCTCATGATGGCCAAGTTCAATCGATCAAATTTCCATATGTCATCATTACTCCACTTGACTTCATTCGAGTCGGGCGCAGCCATCATAATCCAGTTCAAGCTCCAGCACTACGCAGGAGGGGTTGAAGCTGACATCCATATAGCTAATTAAGCGTTTCTGCCTCTTACACATTTTGAACTTGTACTGCCACTCACTAGTGCTCTGGTAGAACATCAGAAGTGAAAAGTATAACATATAGGAAAACGAAGTTCATAGCAACCTAGCAACAGTTACAACACTGGTTAGAGCTACTGAAAGGAATCTTTTATTTAAAGGGTTTAACTCTTCCAACGATAGCTAACAACTGTCACGATTTCTGCACGACTGCTGCAGCGTCGAAATTTGTTGGAATGGACCGAGTACCAATTAGCGGCTGAACATTAAGACTGGCTCGGGTCGTAAAATATTCCCCTGTTTTGCATGTGTGTGTAGGAAGAATGGGAAGGTAAATTTGCTGCTGATTTCCCCAGCTGTCGTGGTTGAAATTAAATATCGAAGTGGTCGGGGTGTTAGTTACAGACATAACGTCATATTGCTAAATTGCTTACGTTTCTTATTCCAGCTGCAGCATCTCGTCACACAGAGTACATATTTCAAGTTTCGTCAGCGTCTGTGTTGAGAACAACGTATTTATGCTGTAGCGCGCCTGACGCATCGAGCGAGGATGTGCAGTATTTATGTCCCATAATTCTTATTTGGTTCTAAAGAGAGCCAACGCTAATTTCGGCGACTACTAGAATGGTTCCTTCAAAGAACATGCCCTACTTGCTACTTCACCATTGTGGTTGCACAGCAGCCGGTTGTTTAATTCAGCTCACCAATCTAGCCATTGTTTCACCATTCGCTCCAGAATTTTGTGTTGCGACTGCACAATACTGAGGGTGGGAAGACCTTTGTGAAACACCTTTTCCCAATATCATACATAACGATAGATCACGTAAAGTGTCCTCCGCCACACACTGTTGGGTGGCTTGCGGAGTATAAATGTAGATGTAGATCAAAAGATAGTAAGGTCGCCGGGTGATCATTTGTCGACGCAAATACGAGTGACCGGAAAAAATACAGGCTGCTCCCTGAGGCATTTGTCACGACGGCTGAAACGCTCCCCGAAATACACTGCAGCAGCGAAAGTGACTCTGTCTGATCCGCAGACAGCGCTGCAAATACTACAGCATCGCCGTAGGCAACGTCACAATAACGCTTCGTGTTCGAGATAATGCAGCAAGCGGACGTTCTACAACAGATCAGTGTCGAAATTAAGTTTATTTAGGACAACGAGCTGGTGGACATGCTAGAAAAGAACGCCCTTACTACGGGCAGTCATGAGTAATACAACGTCTCGAATTTTTACTTTACTCTGACTTTGAAGTAATTACAAAGAAACCAGCGTCACAATGAATAGAGAACGTGTGATGCCATGGGGCGATGCTGTCGCGGGTTGCAGCTGTACGGTGGTAGTGCACACAAACCATGCTACACTTCTTCCATACGACGGTCACACGCCTGAAATTTAACCACGGACGCTAAAATCAATATCTCCACCGATTCGCAAGATCGGATTCCTCTACCATGAACATGAAAAGGAAGGAGATCTTGTGGGTGGGTGTCAACGACGGAAACAACAAGCGACGAACACTGCTCCCACAATTTGAAATCATAGAACATATGGAACTAGAATTGATCATTTTATAGTACATTTTATTAACTCCACTAAATACAATTCCGCCTGCCCTACTCGCTCCCATTTAACATGGACAATGCCGAGGTGGGCTGGCATGGCTGCTTCCACGGTACGGATTGCCGTAGATGCAGCCATGTCCGAACGATATCTGTGAGGAGGCCAAACAAACATATGTTTCATCAAGAGTGACAGTAGTCTATTCAGTATTTCTTGGGCCAACAGTGTGGATGATTGATTTATCTGACCGAACAACATTTGGCCAACATATTTCAGTTATGTTCGTACTGCGAACGGCTGAAAACAAGTGTACTTCCCGAGGACATTCAGCTCTGTTGTATGACTTAACGATGGTATTCTTATGGGTAAAATGTTTGGGAGGTAAAACAGTCCTTCATTCGAAACTCCAGGCGGGAACCGCACTTTTGGATGTTGTCATTAGGAAAAACAAAATTGCCATTCCTTAGTTCGGAAGAAGAAAAGAATGAAGTGTAACCTATAGGCCACGGATGTCCAGCCGTTTAGATTACCTGGGGCACATTGAAAGAAGACAAGTATTTTTGATCCGCACATAATATACTTAACATTTACGGTGTAACAATGAACGGTATGGCCTAATGAAAGAATAGTGCTCACTCCTTGGACTGTGTTGGTATGTGCTTTAGGGTGCGGGTTGCACGCCCCTGTCATAGACCTTTCCTGGATAGATACTGCGTGTGGCACACCCATGAAGACTATCATTCCAATACCAGAAACGAAGAGAGTGATATAAAATTAAACCAGAGATTCCATTAGTACCAAACACGGACGATTAATTTAAAAATTCCTTGATTAAATCATTCAGTTTGGCCATTAGAGCTAATTTTCTCCGACTGTCAAACCACGCCTTCATCGCGGACTATCGGGTGGAGGGGGCTAACTACTTTTCCCGTTCACCGATTATTTAGTATCAAAATCCCTCGAGATGGCCGGTTTTCTTGAAATTAATGGTGAACCTCCCCACTGACTTCGGAGCACTGCGAGACCTACTCATAAAAGTGTTTGACAGACGAGGAGAAAAATTTGACTTAGATGAAATTTACCGACAATCAGTGATGGCAAACGGACGACTGGCTTATGACTGGAACAAAACCTGGCCGCATGACCACATACATACCTATTTTCCATGACGACTAGAATAAAAATTGGACAACTAAACACTCACAACAGTCGACTGGTAATGCAGGAGCTCCGAAAGGAAGTGGTGGAGAAGAGACTAGATATACTCTGTTTACAGGAGCCGTATTCTCTGGCTGGAAAAGTTGCGTTCACTGCCGCAACATGGCAAATTGTCAGTAGCGGGGACAGTCCCAGAGCGGCTACTGTGATAACAAACACTGCACTGCGTGCAACACCTCTGTCACAGTATTCCAATAGTCACTGCAACGTCGTGGAGATACAATCTCCTTCTGGAATTATCATCATCATTAATATGTATTTCCAGTACGGTGAAAGAATTGAACGACACCTAGATCATCTAGCGAGTGTGGCCACGGCGTTGCGGGGACGCAAAATTATTATAACTGCCGATATAAATGCCAAGTCCCCCCTATGGTACAGTGGCACAAGGGATGAAAATGGTGCTAAGGCAGAGGAGACGATAATGGCTCTTCAACTGGTGGTGGCGAACAGACCAGGTAACCCCCCCACCTACGTGGCTGGAGGAGGACAGGGCACCAACATAGACGTGACGCTGGTCACGCCGAATGCACTGAATATGATACAAGAGTGGAGAGTGGAAGACAATGCCACCACCAGTGATCACAATTTAATCACTTTCACTGTAGGAGGCGGAGAGTGCCGCTGGGCCATGGGGTTGGAGGTGCAAAGAAACTTCAGAAAAACGGATTGGGAACGCCTAGCCAGAGAGTGCGACATTCCTCCATTACCAGAAGGAGACACACGACAGGACTTCAACGTGGACGACAGAGCCGAGGAATTGGTACGAGCGGTAACTAGGGCGATTAAGGCGGCCGTACCAACCAGGAGGAGGGCCGTGGCGGCCACACCGGCACCATGGTCAGCCGAGCTGCAAGAACTACGTCAGTCTGTTAGAAGACTGAGGAAGCACTACCAACGCAGTGTCGTCTGGTGGGAAAAGCAAAGATGGCTACAGTTATACCGGGAGGCAAAGGACAACTTTCAACAAGAGCTACAAAAGACGAGAATAAACAGCTGGGAAAGTTTTGTAACTAATCAGCTGGCCCTCGATCCATGGGGCGTACCTTACAGACTGGTGAGGGAGAAAATCCGCTCCCCAACAATGATATCAACGCTCAGGCACGGTGACGGAGTGACGGAATCTTGGCAGGAAACTGACGAGGTCCTCCTTCGGTCGCTGCTGCCTGACGATGACAGGAATGATGACACTGAAGAGCAGCGTCAATTACGAAACGAAGAGCTTTATAGGTACGTAAATGACGTAGCGGTCCTCCCCTTCTCGGAAGAGGAAGTTGCTGCTCTTATTAAGTCCTTAAAGAAAGGGAAAGCCCCCGGACCAGACGGCATTGAGGCGGAGGTAGTGCAGTTCTTGGTCCCACAACTAGTTGCCCCACTTACAGATCTTTATAATGCATGCCTTAGACAAGGCAAATTTCCAAAAACATGGAAAACCGCAGACGTGGTAATCATCAAAAAAGGCCCCGAGAAGGACCCTGCTGAGGCCAAATCCTACAGGCCCATCTGCCTGCTGGATGGCTTTGGCAAACTCCTAGAAAAGTTGTTAGCGAACAGATTGACGGCTCACCGCATGCTGCAGGGGATGAGCGACAGGCAATTCGGTTTTAGGCCGGGACGATCGGCATCTGATGCAATCGCCCTGGCGGCCAAGGTCTGCGGCTCAACCCCGTGTAAGTATGTTGTTGGCATCATGGTAGATATCAGTGGCGCCTTCGACAACCTGTGGTGGCCTTCGCTCTTCTCCTGCCTTCGGGAGAAGGGATGTCCAGGGCTGCTATATGGGTGTTTGAGGAGCTATTGTGAAGATCGGGAGGTATGGCTATCATCCCCTAGCGGGAAAGTCCGGAAAACCATCACCAAGGGTTGCCCCCAGGGCTCCGTGTTGGGTCCCCTTTTTTGGGACATCCACATGGAGCCTCTTCTGGAAAGCCTGCAACGGAGTGAAGAAGTGCTAGAGGTGATAGCCTACGCTGACGACCTCCTCCTGCTGGTCGGCGGCCGAAGTCGCGAGGATATAGAACCCAAAATAGAGCGAGCACTAAATAAACTACAACTATGGTGCCGCAACACCAAAATGACGATCTCACCAACCAAGTCGACGTACCTGCTACTTAAAGGACAATTAACGAGAAACCCGACTGTGAGAATTGACGGTACGCCCGTTTTACGGAGACGAGAAACGCGCTACCTAGGAATCATCATCGATGAAAGGTGGAACTTTGCAAGGCACATAGAAACCGTAACCCAGAAAGCCCTACAATTATTAAATAACCTGATCTCCATAGGACACAAGAGATTCCACCTTCCGCCCCATTTAATCAAACTTTAACACAATAGTATACTGACATCCATAGTGGATTACGGCTCAGGAGTCTGGGCTCACAGGCTCACGAGGGTGGTGCCTGCCATGACGGTGAGGAGAGTACAAAGAAACATGATATTAAGGTCCGTAGGAGCATATAGAACTTCTCCGGGCGGAGCACTGCTAATCATAATGAGGCTCTGCCCTTTAGATATTAAGATTAGGGAGCAGGCCGCTTGGTACTGGGCCAGAAAGGGTATTAACACAAAAGTAGAAGAAATTATGGGGGTAATAGTCAGGGAAAAAGGAGAGATAAGGGAAAGAGGGATAGATCTATGGCAGGAGATATGGGAGTTAGATGAAACTGGTAGAAGAACCTTTCAGTTCCTACCAGACGTCAAGGAAAGACTAAAAATGAAGTATTTCGAGCCAAGTAGGGGTTTGTTCCACTTCCTCACCGGTCATGGCCCATATCCGGCTTATCAAGTCGGTTTGGGAAAAGAGCGACGCCTGCGTGCGACTGTGGTGCACCGGAGGGTACTCCTGACCATGTGGTTTACGAGTGCCCCCTTTTCGATGATGTAGCCGGGACACTTAGACGACAACTACCAAAAACAAATACCTATGACCTTTTGAGACAAGAGGAGACTTTTCAAAGACTAAACATACTAGCCAACGAGGTATCACAAAAAGTATTAAAAGCTTTTTTGAGAGACCTACAAGCCTAGTTAAATAAAAAACACTGATTGCGACCACAGCTCCGGTCCCATACCGCCCGTTCGTGGATAGGTCGACTTCACAGTTGGAATCCGCCACGACCGGGACTAGGGGGACTGGGGTAATCCCGAATAGGACAACGCACCAACTTTGACTTAGAATAGGAAGTAGATTTAGGCAATTAGAATAGGATAGTAAATTAGGAACCTGCAGCGATAAACCATCCTTGCCTGCCCTGTGCCAGGGGCACGCCCATAGGGATTAGCTCTATGGGCAAGGCTTCCAAAGTAGGTTTATAAATTACACTGGCACAATTGTAACGCTGCAGGCAGTTAGTACTAACCCTTTCGTAGTAACTAGAAGTTAAGCTAACTTAGAATAAGAAGTAGTCTGCCTAGTACTAACCACATAACTGTCTGTAATTAAGTAAAATGTAGAAGCTGCCATTGTATAAAGTAGGAACATAGGACCCACTAATCATTAAGGTGGTGGGTCAATCATGTATAACTATTATTGTGTTATGAATAAATAATTTTTTTTAAAAAAAAAAAAAATTAATGGCCATCACCTTCAAATTTGGCCAGAGGGAAACGGAGGCGAAAATACCCAAATTCGTAACACGCTTCGGAGTTTTGGTGCCCAAAAAGGCCTGGCAACCTAATCTTCAAGCTTATAGCATTAGAAGCCAAGATCGCTTGATGTGAAATACTTTATTTCATGTGCTGTCACGCTCAGATTCTCGTATCTCCCAAAAATATAATTATACATCACTCGCGCCGACATACTGAGAACATGCTGCGGTGCGTCGACGAGATGTAATTCATTTCTGCGAGCTCTGAGAACTGAGGACAGTTAGTTACTGTCGAAACTGGTCATGAAATAAACTATTTCACATCAAGCTATGTTGGCTTCTAACATTATATTACAACGTTAGATCGTCCCAACAACACTGTGTTAACTATGTAATCTTCAAACACCGAACCATGTCTCCAGTCCGGAACACAGGAACCGTTGGCTTGACCCCCTCCAATTATGCTGCATCTGGAAACTTCCGCAGAAGTGCACTCTGGGGAAGTATTCCTGGTGACAAAAGTCTTGAGAGACCATATCTCAGCCCTAGTCAAAAAATGGTTCAAATGGCTCTGAGCACTATGGGACTTAACATCTGTGGTCATCAGTCCCCTAGAACTTAGAACTAATTAAACCTAACTAACCTAAGGACATCACACACATCCATGCTCGAGGCAGGATTCGAACCTGCGACCGTAGCAGTCGCGCGGTTCCGGACTGAGCGCCTAGAACCGCTAGACCACCGCGGCCGGCAGCCCTAGTCGTGCGCACTTATCTGGTGATGCAAGACGTGCAGCAGCAGCTAACTTGGAAGTGGCCGCAATTTTAGCCAGGACTGTCGCTTCATCACTTGGAAAGCAGCCTCGTGTAACATTCAATTGCTATAGAGTGACACGAATACCGACTGGGATCTTGACAAGACTCCGGTTGTTTCCCATGTGTCGTTAGAGGAAATACCACGCTCGCATCTAGTACCGCGACACCACCAGTGGTAACGTTGTAAGTCACATCGAGTAGCCTCTATCTCTGGTTTGGTACCACAACTTCCATGGTTTTCTTTCACTATGGTCGACGTAGAAATCTCGTAATCATTGTCACTCTCTCCCTATGGATTTTTTCTCAGTTTTATTGCTTTCTCGAACTGCACATGTGTTTACCTTGAATATTTAGTGGCCTATAGCGGGATGGAAGCTCGTCATTTAAGCCAGTATTCGTAATGATACTGTCATAATTTTTGTAGCGGGGCTACCTCCAATTGTGTTTTCTTTGAGAACAGTATATTTTCGAATGAACTTCTAAAAAGATCTCTCACTTACTGTAGCTTATCCCTGCCGCTTCCTTTTAACTCTATTCAGAATCTAGAAAGTAGGAGAAGAATCCGACAGCCTATGCGGTCGGCGAGCACTATGTCTGAAAGTGAGTGATTATCTCTCTGTCCGATTTGGCCAAAGGTGTGAAGTCGTCTGCGAATATTTAATCCCAATCGTCGCAGTTGCATCGATTGTTTTATCACTGTAACACTCCGTTACGTTCGAGTGATCAAACCCAAAATCTCTAGCCGCGCGGTTTAGATCGCCTTGCCACGTTTTTTCGTGCGGCTCCCCTCCCCCCCCCCCCCCCCTTCCCATCCGGTGGGAGGTTCGAGTCCTCCCGCCCCGCGCGCATGGGTGCGTATGTATTGTCCTTAGCGTAAGTTAAAGTTACATTAAGTAGTATGTAAGCCTAGGGACCGATGACCTCAGCAGTTTGAAACGCGTACGTTTCATATGTTTTCATTACCAGCGATGGCGAGGCATTACAGAATCTCTGACCAGACAGTTATTTATCGTGTCTAGTCTGCGCTTGACTGCGTGAGAGTTGAGTTGTGAGTTGGACTCAGTCGGAAGTGGTGTGTGAGGAGTCGGCGGGCGTCGACATGGGTCTCTGGTCAAGGTTCGGGACGAGGTATATTGTTAAATAAGGTAATGAAGCAGCATTGCGCACGTCTGATGATGTAATGTATGTTAATTGTAATTAATTTGTTCAAGAAATGCCCCAATAATAATTTTGTTTTCAAAGCAATCGTTTTTTTAAAAAAAGAATCATTCCAATTGAAACAATATTTCCTATGCTTTTCCTCCCAGAATCAATTTATCAGATTAATTATTGCACAGGGCCTAAGGTCAGCGATGCTGCCATATTATTGTGGGTTTAATGATTAATTTTCATTTCTCAATTTTTGTGTCGAGTTTACATTGGGCCATTATTTTTCAATATTTTTGTAGCGAAGGTACAGTCGCTTTTATTTCAATTTAACGATGTTTTGTGGGAGCTCAACAACATTTGGCTCTATTTCGATTAACATTTAATTATTGTCATTTCAAAATTCTGCGGGGAGGTTACACTTGGCGACATCCGGACCTGGATCGTATTTCTTTGAGAATCTTCTGAAAAGTAGTCAGATATCTGCTCTTATTTACTAAAATATAATTAGTATTTGGCGCAACGCTTTTACTAACTTTATGACTTTCTTTCCTCAGATCATCGGCAATTCGTTGCTCTTTGTTGTATTTGTATTTGTTGGATTTTGCATTGTCTTTGTTTCATTATTGAATAATTGTGATTAGTGTAAAAATGCCGCGAAAGACTATTAATAGTGCATCGCGAGGTATTATGAATGAAATAACCGAATTAAATAACTTCACCGATAGTACTTGCGACGCGCAATATAATGATGACAATCCACCGTTTACTGACAATCATCCTAGTGATGAACAGACGAATTCAATTGTGTCGTCTGTTAACTTAACGACAATTGATGACGCGGGGCGTTCTGTTGCAATGAGCGCTGCCCAGCTCAACACAACCGGTTTGCAAAATTCACGTGACGAACAGACGAATTTTTCCAATGAAAATGAACAGGATACTCAAAGTAGGACAGATTTATTTAATTCCGATTTAGTGACCATCAGTGTACATCCGATTAGCAAACATCTTCAAAAATCACAGAATATCCAAATGGATACACAAAACGTGACAATTGCAGACACACCATCACACAGTACAGAGAATAGAGATCTTCATTTTAGATTTGATCAAATTATGGCAATATTGCTACAACAGGGTAAAAAACAAGACGACCTTAAGGAAGATCTCAAACAACAGCTTAATGAAAATAACGAAAATCTCAAACAACAGCTAAATGAAAAATTAGACAACAATTCCAGACAGTTAAATGAAAAATTAGACAACAATTCCAGACAGTTAAATGAAAAATTAGACAACAATTCCAGACAGCTTAGTGAACAAATTAGAGACGTTGCCGCGCAGTGTCATGATACTAAGGAACAGTTACGCGAAGAAATTGAGGCTTGTTCAAGAAAAAGTAGCGAAGAAATTAGATCTGGAAGTGGCCGCAATTTTAGCCAGGACTGTCGCTTCGTCACTTGGAAAGTAGCCTCGTGTAACATTCAATTGCTATAGAGTGACACGAATACCGACTGGGATTGCAAACAGCTACAACAGAAACACTTAGAGAGGAAATTAGCGCAGTCGGTAAACAATGCTCTGAAAAGGCAACACAATTACGCGACGAGTTTAAATTAATGACAGCAGAACTTTCGCGCACAATGGACGCAAAGATAGACGCGAAATTCGAACAACAGAACACTCAAATTGACGAGCGCTTTAATCATCACCTACAAAACAGTGATACGCGTTTCCGTAAATTTATACAGGAACAGAATAAAGTAAAACGACAAGTCATGGACACAATCACTACACAGAGACAGGAAGACAAACGTAAATTGTTTGCGAAAGCAAAAACGTATGTAGACAACAATATTGTTTCAGTGTCCGATGAAATTAATACCATCAAACAGTCGAACACAGAATTACGTGACGAAATTTCCGATCTTAAATCGAAAACAGACACATACACAACAGATTTTCAAACAGTGACCGACAGACTCGAACAATTAGAACTAACACAGGATTCCGATGTCGTCAAAGCTGACGTTAAAAAACTGAGCGAAACCACACGTAAAATGCAAAAACAGATTAATGCCTGTGACACTAAAACCGATGATCAGGTAAAAATACTGACTGAAAAATGTGATGAATTAGCCAGTCGTATTGCTATTATTGAAAGTAATAATGACAACAAATCAGACGATACTGCACCAATTTCGTTTAACCAAACACCTGAATTCCAAAATTTACAGCAGACAATCAATGAGATCGATTCGTCTAATAACACATTGCGTAGAAAATTGTCAAGTTTACAGCAAGAGGTAACAGAGATAAAAAATATTTCAGTTAATAACACATCACAGCAGACGCATCTTTGCGAACATTTGTCAGACTCACGCAGCGCGTATAATTTAGGTAATCTACAGAGAGTACGTGAGTTAGATTCAGAACAGTCACAGTCAAACAGATTCTCTTACAATCCTGAACCTGTTCCATCATACAGAGACGATAATTTTGATTACAAATATTTTCTGTCAGTGGGAAAATTTAAAGTGTTTAAAAATGACAGAACACAGATTCACCCACTGGATTGGATACAACAATTTAGCTTTGCTTTTCCACCGAATTGGCCCGTAACGCGTAAACTTGAATTTATTTGCAGTTTTTTGGAAGGCGAACCGGCAATTCGTATGAGACCGATTGCGAGACAATGCTATTCGGTAGAAGAGTTTCAGAATGCTTTTCTATCAGCGTATTGGTCGAAGACGACACAGCGCGGAATTAAAGATCAACTAATTAGTTTACCAAATTATGAGAACACAAATTTTCCCAGTGTCACGCGATTTTTTGAGCATATGGTCCAACAAAACCAGTACTTAAGTGAACCATATAGTGAATCTGCACTCATTCAATTATGTATTTCTAAATTGCCACGATCATTAAGAGTGTCACTTTTAACGGATCAGTAAAAAGAAAATATTTCGGCATTCTGGGATCTGCTGCAGCTTTTAGAAGTGCAGCAATCAGATTATTCCTTCGTTAACAAAAATTTTTCATATAACAACCATGCCAACAAACTTACAGTGATTACGGTCAACCACGTAATTTCAATAGCAAAGGTAACAGACGCTTTAGGAACGACAACCACCAGAACTTTAATAGCAGACAAAATTTTGATTATCAGTATCGAGAAAATTATCAGCAAGAAGAACCACATTTTAGTAACAATAGACGTTTTTCTCCGCAACAGCATCAAAGGCAGCCGGTTAGCATACCTAACCAACAATGCAGTGTGCAAGGTCAGCCAGGGTTTAATGTTTCGCCGCGTGCACTTATAGTCTCAGCTCCAACAAATAGTAACGCACGGCAGCAAGGAAATAACTACGTGCAGAAAACACAGTACTTCAATTCCTATCGCAATGCACCGTATAGGAATGACTATCACGACAGACGTAAAAACAATGAGCACAATTATCAGCGTACGTATAATAACAGTCGATCTTACCAGCAGCAAAATGATCAGCAACAACATATTCTCATGAATGAACCCGACAGTAGGTATCATCCAGAGCGTAATACGTCTGGAAGAAATAACAGAACAGTTCAAATAATCGAAATGCCACAACATCCTCCAGAAAATAATAACACGTCAGATAGAATCTGACTAGATACTGTACAGGTCGCATCTTCCAGTAACACAAGCACTACTTTAGACACGCAGAAAGTTGTTCACGAGAATGTTATTACTTTTGACGACATCCGAGACACTCTTTTACAGGAAAGACCAGTTGTTCAGAAAACCATTTCGCACCCTGTCATCGAAATTAAAATTGGATCATCGAAATTTTCAGCAGTAATCGATTCTGGATCACCTATGTCAGTAATAAATGAAGAAACTTTCAACGAGTGTAACAAAGAGACTACGTATCCTACATTACCATTAGGCAAAACGAAAGTAAAAGGAGCAATATTGAGTAAAGGAGTAGATGTTAAATTACAGACACATTATCATTTTGCATTGCAGGTCACACATTTCACTCAAATTTTTGGATTGTTCCTTTATTGACAACAGACGTTATTTTAGGTACTAATTTTCTGATACAACACGACGCAGTTATTGATTTTCAAAATTCCTATTTAATGCTAAAGGATGAAAACGTACAATTGGCTTTAGAATTTCAGCACTCTTTATCTGCGGAAGAACAGACAATTAATCGCACAGAGGTCATTTCCGCATCACGTAACATAGATTGTAATTCCACATTGTTCACAGATACGTTCGTACATAACTATAATACTCCAGACGAAGCTGACTACGATGTAATGCAGATTATTTCTGATAAAGTTAAGCAGAGCAGTGCAAATACAGTAGACGAACGGACGCAACTACACAAAATTCTTTTACAGCAAGCTCCAGTTTTCGACAACATTCCTGGTACTATGTCCGGTTTTATGTATGAATTTCAAGTCAAACAGTACGACACATTTAAAGCAAAGCATTATCCCATTCCATATATCCACAGAGAACAAGTTAAAAAAAGAGTTGCAAGATATGCTCGACCAAGGAATTATAGAACCGGCAGTTAGTCCGTACATAAACCCGCTACATATTGTTAAGAAAAAAGATGGCTCACTTCGCCTCGTACTTGATTCACGTCACATCAATGACATAATTATTAATGAAACAGATCGACCACAGACATTAGAGGAACTTCTACAGAAATTTCACGGTACTGCTATTTATTCTACATTAGATCTGAAATCGGGATTTTGGCAAATTCAGCTGCATCCGAATTGCAGAAAATACACAGCATTTCTCTGTTTTGGCGACTGTTATCAATTTTGCGAATTACCATTCGGTTTAACTATTTCTTCTGCAGCTTTTATTCGCGGTTTGAACACAATACTTCCGACAGAACTTAAAGACAGAATCACAACGTACGTAGATGACATTCTTATTGAAGAAGCTAACTGGACTGAACACAATCTGATTCTAGAACAACTGTTGCAAACTTTTCATGCACAAGGACTCACAGTTAATCTCAGTAAATCGCACTTTGGCAAAACTTCTATAAAATTTCTTGGACATGTAATTTCAGCAGAAGGCATTGCGCCTGATCCGGAAAAACTTCAAGCTTTACGTGACATTACTGTTCCTACAACGAAGAAGCAATTACGCAGTTTTTTGGATTTAATTAACTTTTTTCGTAAATTTATTCATCACTCTGTTTTAGACACACCTAGATAATGCCAATTGACAGGTAAAAACACTATTTGGTCCTGGGATAATCAAGCACATTCTGAATTTATGAACCTGAAACATGCTTTGTTGAATGCACCACTTTTATCGCACCCAGATCTTACCAGAAATTTTTCCATTGCCACCGACAGTTCCAACACTGCTTTAGGCGTACACATTTTTCAGGAAATTGAAGAAGATGGCTCAACAGTAATTAAAAACATCGCATTTGCAAGTCGCATTCTGTCACATGCTGAACGAAATTATTCTGTTACAGAACTGGAAACGTTATGTGTTGTTTGGGTTTTTATGAGATTTAGGCACTTTCTTTATGGAAGACATACCACCGTCTACACAGACCACAGAGCGATACAATTCTTACTTTCAGCTAAATTCACTCACGACAGATTAAGCAGATGGAAACTTTACAATAGTTCACATTCCCGGCACACAAAATATTGTAGCAGACGCACTATCTCGTTCTCTCAGCAACAATCAGCAAGACATCGCAACCAACTTCTGTCAAGCAAATTTCAGCGTGATGTACATTCAACATGTTGCAAAATTCTGTGGGGAGGTTACAAGTTTGGTCCCATAGGAACTTACCACCACCACCAAAATCTCTAGTTGCTACAGAATGGAGTCTAGGGCTTAACGTCCCGTCGACAACGACGTCATTAGAGACGGTGCGGATCAAGGAGTGGAATGTTAGGTCCTTTAAATGGGTAGGTAAGCTAGAGAATTTTAGAAGAGGAATGGATAGACGTAAGTTAGATACAGCGCGAACTTGTGAAGAGCAGTGGCAGAAAGAACAGGATTTATGGTTAGGTGAGTTCGGGGTCATAAATACAAAACCAATTAGGGGTTCTGGAGGAATTTTGATAATGAATAAGAAATTAGGAATGCGGGTAAGCTACTATAAACAGCTTACAAACATACTATCGTAGCCAAGACAGATAAAATCCATCACCCAATACAAGTTTATGCTTCGGCTAGGTCCGCAGGAACACTAGACACTCATTACCTGAGATAGGAGAAATGAGTGGAATAAAAGGCGAAGGTTTAGCTTTGGGAGATGAAACAGTGAAGACAGCAAAGTATCACATCTGCGAAAAGACGAGGCTCAGTAGAAATCCTTGGATAATGCACAATTTACTGAATTTCAATAACCAAACGAGAAGAACATAAAAGTGAAATAAAAAAAACAGGTAAAAGTAAACACAGACGTTTTAAATTGACACTGACAGAAAGTGAAAAGGAAGAGCAGGAATGGCCGTAGAAGCAGCATTACTATAGGTAATATAGATGCTACCTATAGCAAAACATGATAATGAATATTAAGTGCTAAGATGTCACGCTAGTACTGAGAAACAAAGGGAAGGTTGAAAGGTGGAAGAAATGTATGGAAAGACCTGAAGGGCAGGGAACATGAATTCAGTATTATGAAACACAAGTAGAAGAAGTTGAGATGGGATGTAGGGCACTACAGTAAGTATTCGACAGAAGGCTGGAATACCTTATTCGGAACGAGGCGTCTGGATAGACGGCATTCTCTCAGAATTACTGAGAACTGTGGAAGAACTTACCATCACAACACTAATCTATCTCGTATGCAAGATGTATGACACAGGCAAAATATCTTCAGATTTCAAAAAGAATGTAATAATTTCCATTCTAAAAAAAGGCGTATGGTGAGAGAAGTGGATATTAACGAACCGTTAATTTAATAATACGTGACTGCAGAATACTGACACGAATTATTAACAGAGAAATCGAAAAAGAGCTAAAATCGATCTCAGGGGAGATCAGTATGAGTGCCGGATAAATATGAGAACACGTGAGGCAATACTGCCCCTATGGGTTATTTCCAACACAGACTGAAGAAATACAAACCTACATTATAAAATTTTTTAATGAGAGAAAGTTTTTGACATTGTTGTCTGGAATATACTCTTCGAAATTCTGATGTATTATGGATGGAATACAGGGAGCGAAAGATTACCAACAACTCGTACTGTAATCAGACAGTTATAAGAGTCGAATGACATAAAAGGGAGACAGAAGGTGAGAAGCAAAAATGAAAACTTTGAGAATTGGTAATGACGTTCTGTCAGAGACGACAGAGGACGTGGAAGAACAATTTTACGGAATTTACATCGCCTTGAAAAGATATTATAAAATGAAAATCGACGAAAGTAAGACTAGGGTATTAGAGGAGGTAATGATTCGGACTGGAGAGGAAAGAAATTTGTACGAAACTCTGATTAACAGAAGTGATCAGTTCGCAGGACACATCTTAAGACATCAAGGAAACGTTAGTTTGGTAACGGAGGAGTATGGAGGAGTAAAAGTTGTCTAGGGAGACCAAGTCTGGGTTTATAGCAAATAGATTCAAATGGCTGTAGATTGCGATACAAAGAGGCTTGTACAGAACAGAGTGGACAGCTGAATACCGCAACAGCAACACCTCCCTTCTCTTCAATCAGATATCAGTAACAGTTAAATGCGAATGGGTCATTTAGGTTATTTTGCTCTGTTCATAAACTCAATAATATTCCTTCGTTATTTTGCTCTGTTCATAAACTCAATAATATTCCTTCGGAATTTCTTAAATTACTGGAGGAAGTAGCATCAAACGACGTAATATGCAGAATCTGAGAAGCTGTAAGAATTCCATAGAAACATTCGGAAGAACATCAAAGGCAGATAAAAGCAAGAACTATCGTTCAATTAGCTTGACAGCTCATGCGTCTAAGTTGCTGACCAAAATAGCATACAAAAACATGGAAAATATGATTGACGATTTGTTGGATCATAATCTGCTTGGCACAAGAGCGGCAGTTCTAATTTTGCGTTAGATAATAACAGCAATACCTAAGAGAAATCAAGACAATTAAGTATGATCTCTGCAATAAAAAAATAGTTGTACAAGTGTTGCAAGATTTTTTCAACCCTCAGAAACAGTAGGTATACGATACCGAAAAATATGGGTAGTATATAATACGGATAAGAGCCAAAATGGGACAATAACAACAGAAGGACAAGAGAGAAGAGTGAAAATTAAAAAGGATTTAAGGCAAGATTGTAGATTTTCTCATCTACCGTACATCGCGAAAACAATGACGTAAATAAAAGATAGCTGCTGAGACGTGGAATTAAACTTCAGGGTAAACGGATATCAATGGCAGGATTCGCTGATGACAGTCCCATCCTCTGCGAAAATAAGGGAAAACTAGAGGATCTACTGACAAGTATGAATAGTCTGCCCAACACACAATATGTACTAAGAGTATTCTAAACAGAGTCAGAAGTATTAATCAGTAGCAGAAATGAGAGAAGTGACAAACTAGACATCAAAATTGAGAGCACGTAGTCTGGGAAGCGGAGGAATTCTGTTACCTTGCAAGCAAGGTAACGTATGACGAGCAAAGAAGGCCTGGACGGAACTAATCACCACTTTGTCAATTGTTGCGAAGCGTAACATAAAAAATATAATGCTACTATCCAGGGCAGTACGAATTCTATACAGCTTTTATTAACGCCAACAAAATACTCACAACAATTAGGCATACCACAAAACACTTATAAAATGTAAACAACATTAATGTAAATATTTCCAGAATCAGAAAAAACCTGTCTAATTGCAGCCAATATTTAACACTTGATTAATATTCTGTTAAACAACTGGTAAATAGGGAAAGTGTCATAATTGTTTTCAAAATATACTGCAGGTGATCCCTACGATATGAAATATATACAGTGCAGCGTAAAACACACGATACAGCGACTTTGAGACGATTTGCTATTCTACTGGTGACTGGTGATAAGTTGCCGTTTGTAGAATCTTTGCCATTTGTAGAATCTTCTTTGTAATTGTCCTTCACGAGAGATGATAACTAGAAATATGTTAGTGAGGATCAACGTTGAATTTCGTATAAATATCAACAGTTTGACCAGCTTCGTAATATCAGATACTAGTTTAGCGCCCCTTGCTTCGCGTAGACAGATCTGCATGTTTTTTTTTTATTTTTCTGCAACGTATTTTTATGTTTTCCACGAACTGCAACACCTTCTAAACTTTTCATTGGAAGCGGTAACGACCGTAAAATACATAGGAGTTACTATCCGGAGCGATCTGAAGTGGAATGATCACATAAAACAAATAGTGGGAAAAGCAGGCGCCAGGTTGAGATTCATAGGAAGAATTCTAAGAAAATGTGACTCATCGACGAAAGAAGTAGCTTACAAAACGCTTGTTCGTCCGATTCTTGAGTATTGCTCATCAGTATGGGACCCTTACCAGGTTGGATTAATAGAAGAGATAGACATGATCCAGCGAAAAGCAGCGCGATTCGTCATGGGGACATTTAGTCAGCGCGAGAGCGTTACGGAGATGCTGGACAAGCTCCAGTGGCGGACACTTCAAGAAAGGCGTTACGCAATACGGAGAGGTTTATTATCGAAATTACGAGAGAGCACATTCCGGGAAGAGATGGGCAACATATTACTACCGCCCACATATATCTCGCGTAATGATCACAACGAAAAGATCCGAGAAATTAGAGCAAATACGGAGACTTACAAGCAGTCGTTCTTCCCACGCACAATTCGTGAATGGAACAGGGAAGGGAGGATCAGATAGTGGTACAATAAGTACCCTCCGCCACACACCGTAAGGTGGCTCGCGGAGTATAGATGTAGATGTAGATGGAATCAAGGCCATAGAAGCATGGCCTTTGTACAAAGTGCGTTCAAAAAGCTATTTTTTTATTTTTTGCAGGAGGAGAATGATTTTTTTCTGAACATATTTGGAACATTTAGCTATAAGTTGGTGTACAAAAGTATTTTCTTTTATTTACAAGTGAGCCATAATGGACCGTGAAGTAGATGTGAGGTTGCGTCAACTGTCGGCGATGGAGTTCCTCTTCAAGACCGGCAATGAGTCAGCTACATCGATTCATAGGAAGTTGCTCCCTGTTTATGGGGAGGACATAGTAGATCGTAGCAATATCCAGCGCCGGTTGCAGAACTTTCAAGGAAGTGGTTTCTCTCTACTGGACAATCTACGATGCGGTAGACCATCGACTGCAGTGAGTGATGTGAATAACAAGACCATTGATCAAATCATCCAAAACGACAGATGTGTGACGGCACGACAGCTTGCTGAAATGACTCGTTTGTCATTGAGTAGTGTGATATCACTGGTACAGTCACTATGCTACAGAAAAATCTATGTTGGGTGCCTAGATTATTGACAAGAGAAATGAAAACGATGAGGAAGAATGTGTTCGAGGGTCTCATGAAAATCTTTACTGAAGAGTGGAAACAGCGTCATTACCCAGGATGAAACATGGTTGTTTTTGTCGGAACCTGAGAGCAAAACCCAATCCATGGAGTGGCATCATCCGGGTTTCCCTCGGAAGAAGAAATCAAGACTTTCACGAAGAGCAGGCCTAAAGGTGATGGTTTCCTTCTTTTGGGATGAGTGTGGTGTCATTTTCATTGACTTTTTGGAACCTGGCTCCACAATTAACCATGTTTGACTGTTTGTCATTGGACAAGCTGCGAAGTGCCATCAAGACCCTCAGACCACAGCTTCAGGGTCAGTCATCAGACTACACCATGACATTGCCAATCCCCATACAGCCCTTACGACGTAGGAGAAAATCAGGAAAATGGCTCGGAAAATGGTTCCTCGTCCACCCTACAGTCGGGTCTTGGCTCCGTCTGATTTTTACCTCTTTGGTTGTCTGAAGGCCCACCTGCGCGGTACAACATTTGATAATGAGAAAGACATTATTTCCTGTGTCAAGCGATGGTGTAAAAGTCAGTTCCCAGAATTTTACCAAAGTGCATTTACATCATGGAAAGAACGCTGAGCCAGATTCGTCACAGCAGATGGAGGCTACACTGAGTAGGCTCAGTGTATAATTAAATATTCTAAGTACATATGTTCCCAAAAAATTTCAATCTCTTCCCACAAAATATAAAAAAATTAGAGACGATTGTGCAAAACTTTTTGAACGCCCTTTGTACTTCTGACCAGCGATTCTGCTAGCGGAAGTCCAAGATTACCATTAATCCTGCCTTGGTGTCCTTGTGGTGATGTTTGCATAGAAACTTTCATCCCCTAACACGTTTCTTTACATCTAACCGAGAAGGGCAACACCATCTTTCATAGAATTAGCTTTAAAAATTATTTATGAAACGAAATACTTTCTTAAAAATTTTCAACCCGTATTTCATCCCCCTTAAGAGAAGCCAAGTTCAAATTTCCATAGATTTAACTTTGAAAATGGTTTGATAATGAAATCATTTCATTAAAATTCCCATCCCGTGTTTCACTTCCGTAGGGAGTTGAATTTCTAAAACCTCTGAAACATGTATTTTCTTTTTCTTCTTTTTTTTTTGTTTTTGTATCCAACCGTGCTTCAGTAGTCCTTTACTAATGATTTATTTTCAAAAAAATCTTTCACACAATTTTTACCCTCTTCGTGGTTGAATTTTCCAAAAATGATGAAATAATTGTTTTTTTTAATTTCTGAATGAGAAACCAAGTACCAATCTTCGTAGTTCTAACTTCAACATTGCCTTAACAGCGACATAATTTCAAAAACCCTTTCATCCCTATTTCGCTCCCATAGCGCTTGAGTTTCTAAAAATAGTGAAACACATTTCTTTTTTATTTTCAACCGAGAAGGTAAATACCAGTTTTCATAGATGCAACTTTAAAAATACTTTAGTAGTTCTTTAATTTTTTTTTCTAAAAATCTTTCACTTGCTACTTCAACCCCCTAGAGATTACGTTTCTAAAAATTGTAAAACTCATATTTCTTCATTGCTGACCGAAAAAGCAAAGAACAATTTTCGTAGGTCCAACTTCAAAATTGGCTTAATAACGACAAATTTTCAAAAAAAAAAAAAAGAAAGATTTCGTCCCCTATTTCACGTCTTAGGTACTCATTTCGAAAAATCTCTTCTTAAATGACGCTTACGCCTACAGTATAAGATCAGCACCCTCTCCAAATTTCAAGATTCTATCCTTAGAGGTTAGGGCTGGGCGATGATGAGCCAGTCAGTCATAACGTAGCCTTTTATATATATATAGATATAGCCAGTAAGATAAAAGAAATTGTTTCGCCTTAAGAAATAGATTACGCTAAGCCTCAACCTTAATTGAAAACCTCAGCTGTAAGCAGTGGTATAGGACAAGTTGGTTGTTTTGAGAAATTACTCAGTATAATTTCAATACAATTTCACAATTAAACGTTTCAGATACATTCATTGTGATTTGTTTGTTCAGTGAAGTCATTGTTTTAGATATTAATAGAGGAGCGACATATTTTTAAAATCGTAAATTATATTCAAAATTTGATTCCTCTTCACTATCTTACATCTTTTTAAACCTTTAATTACACTCTTAATTTCAGTAATATCTTCTTCTAGATTTTCATGAATCTGGGAATTCTAATTTATAGTTGCATTGTGAACAGTTCAGAAGATAAAGTGCTTTGCATGTATTTCTCAAATCTTAGTATTATTTAAGCCAATACTATCATTATTATATCTAAAGCAAATGCTTGGTATATGGCAGCTCATTAAAACCAAGCTCTTGGTGTGTGTTAGCTCTTTAATAGAGTCTCAACGATCTAATAGACGTTACGAAGTTAACTTTTTAAAAGATGAAGCTATTCCAGGGATTCTTTAACTTTCATTTATATTCCTACTGTTATTGTCCCTTGTTGTTTAAATTGTGCGTATATTCAATCTTTCCAAAGTATTTCTGCAGTTTTGTTATATTTATTCTTCCATTGATGATTTCCTACACATCCATTCAAGCGTGCATTTTTCATAGGTTTTTCTGACCCAAACGATCTGTTTGCTGTTCTGATGATTTCGTTAGATAATTCTTGCCCGTCTACATAGGACAAGATTTCATCTCGATTTTTTCTTTTAATTTTTGTCGAATATGCCCCTTTATGATTTGTATATGGATTTGGAGACATTCGAGTATTGGCTTTTCTTGAAATTTTTCAGAAGGAGATCAAATCCGGACTCAGCTGGAAACATTTACAGACATTTACTGTCATTCTTTTTTATTATTTTGTGTCCGAGATTTCACATACTGTTGTCTTCAAAGATTTCTCTTTCCCTATATGTGTTGAATGAGGGACATGGATACAAAAGTACCATGTGGCCACATATCTCTAGACAACACACATCAGAATATTCTTTCATCGATATACAAGTGCCGCCACAGCATGCAAAGCGTATTTTCTGTTATAGTGAGTGAAGAAGGTGAACTGAATTTTCAAAGCGATCATTATTATAGTAGCCTACAACTTCCGTCCTTGTAAAGTGTTACAAAGGTACAGAACTACAAAGGTACAGAACTAAGTGATACGGCAAGTCTAGAGGTGACAGGACTAGATTTTCACAGTCGTACTGCGCCCCAGGAACCACAAAAAAATGGTTCAAATGGCTCTGAGCACTATGGGACTCAACTGCTGAGGTCATTAGTCCCCTAGAACTTAGAACTAGTTAAACCTAACTAACCTAAGGACATCACAAACATCCATGCCCGAGGCAGGATTCGAACCTGCGACCGTAGCGGTCTTGCGGTTCCAGACTGCAGCGCCTTTAACCGCACGGCCACTTCGGCCGGCCAGGAACCACAGATTACGGAAAACAACCCACGATACCGCTTACCGAAGTGTAAAAAACGCCATGATTGCTCTGTGGAACAATGAAAGAAGGTTTCATATAACAGCGAGTTACAGTACTGCACATTTTGTGTGTGCGTGCGGTGGTGTGTGTGTGTGTGTGTGTGTGTGTGTGCGCGCGCGCGCGTGTGTGTGTGTGTGTGTGTGTGTGTGTGTGTGTGTGTGCGTGTGTGTGTGTGTGTATCAACCTAGTGCGTAAGTGACAAACACCATTTGATGTGGCCCGCCACGAATTCCTCTCCTGTGCTAACCACTTCATCTCCGAGTAGCACTTGCAACTTAGGACCTCAATTATTTGCTGGATGGATTCCAATCTCTGTCTTCCACTACAGTTTTCTCCCTCTACAGCTCCCTCTAGTATCATGGAAGTCATTCCCCGATATCTTAACAGATGTTCTGTCATCCTTGTCCCTTCGCCTTGTCAGTGTTTTCCACTTATTCCTTTCCTCTCCGATTCTGCGCAGAACTCCCTTATTCCTTACCTTATCGGTCCACCTAATTTTCAACATTCGTCTGTAGCACCACATCTCAAATGCTTCGATTCTCTTCTGTTTCGGTTTTCCAATAGTCCATGCTCCACTGCCATGTAACGCTGTACTCCAGACGTACATTCTCAGTAATTTCTTCCTCAAATTAAGGCATGTGTTTGATACTGCTAGACTTTTCTTGACCAGGAATGCTCTTTTTGCCAGTGCTAGTCTGCTTTTGATGTCCTCCTTGCCCCGTCTGATTTTGCTTATTTTGCTGCCTAAGTAGCAGAATTCCTTACTTCACCTACTTCGTTACCATCAATCATGATGTTACTTTTCTCGCTTTTTTTTATTTCTGCTATTACTCTCTACTTTCGTCTTTCTTCAAATGACTCTCAATTCATATTCCGTACTCATTAGACTGTTCATTCCATTCAGCAGATCATGTAATTCTTCTTCACTTTCATTCAGGATAACAACAACAGCGAATCGTATCATTGATATCCTTTCACCTTGAATTTTAATTCCACTCCTGATCTTTCCCCTATTTCCATCACTTCTTCGATGTACTGATTGGACAGTAGTGGGGAAAGACTTCATCCCTGTCTTACAGCCTTTTTAATCCAACACTTCTTTCTTGGTGGTCCACTCTTATTATTCCCTCTTCGCTCTTGTACATATTGTATATCACCCGCCTCTCCCTATATCTTACCAGAATTTCGAACATCTTGCACCATTTTACATTGTCGAACGCTTTTTCCGCGTCGACAAATACTATGGACACGTCTTGATTTTTCTTTATTCTTGCTTCCATATCAGCCACAATGTCAGAATTGCCTCTCTGGTGCCTTTACCTTTTCTAAAGGCAAAGTGATCGTCATCTAACACATCCTCAATTTTCTTTTCCATTCTTCTGTATATTATTCTTGTCAACAACTTGCAAGCATGACCTGTTAAGCTGACTGTGCGGTAATTCTCGCGCTTGTCAGATGATGTGGAAATGAGTGGATGGTATTTTTCCGGAAATCAGATGGTATGTCCCAGACTCATACACAACAACGTGAATAGCCGTTTTGCGCCACTCCCCCCAATGATTTTAGAAATTCTGATGGAATATTATCGATCCCTTCTGCCTTATTTGATCTTAAATCCTCCAAACCTCTCTTAAATTCTGATTCTAATACTAGATCCCCTATCTCTAAATCGACTCCTGTTTCTTCTTCTGTCACAACAGACACATCTTTTCCCTCATAGAAGTTTTCAGTGTACCCTTTCCACCTATCTGCTCTCTCCTTTGCATTTAACAGTAAAATTCCCGTTGCTCTCTTAATGTTATCACCGCTGCTTTTAATGTCACGGAGGGTTGTTTTGACTTTCCCGTATGCTGAGTCAGTCCTCCCGATAATCATTTCTTTTTCGATTTCTTCACTTTTTCGTGCAGCCATTTCCTCTTCGCTTTCCTGCACTTCCTATTTATTTCATTCCTCAGCGACTTGTTTTGTCTGTATTCCTGAATTTCCCTGAACATATTTGTACTTCCTTCTCTCATCGATCAACTGAAGTGTGATCTGTTACCCACAGTTTCTCTGTAGTTACCCTCTTTGCACTTACGTTTTTCTTTAAACTTCTGTGATTCCCTTTTTTGGAGATATCCATTCCTCTTTAACTGTACTGCCTACTGAGCTGTTCCTTATTGCTGTATCTATAGCCTTTGAGAACTTCAAGCATATCTCAACATTCCTTGGTATTTCTGATCCCACTTCTTTGCTTATTGATTCTTCCTGACTAACCTCTTAAAATTCATCCCGCTCTTCATCACTACTACATTGTGATCTGATCTGAGTCTGTATTTGCTTCTGGGTACGCCTTACAGTACAGTACCTGATTTCGGAATCTCTGACTGACCATCGTGTAATCTAACAGAGATCTTCCCGTATCGCCTAGCCTTTTCCAACTATACCTCCTCCTCCTACTGTCATTGTTGAACACAGTATTCGCTATTACTACCTGAAATTTATTACAGAACTCAATTAACTCTCTCCTCCCTCTTTCATTGTCCCGAGCACATTCTCTTGTAACCTGTTCTTCTACTCCTTCCCCTACAACTGCATTCCAGTTCCCCGTGACTATCGGATTCTCATCTCCCTTTATGTGCTGTATTACCCTTTCCATATCTTCATACAATTTCTCTGTCTCTTCATATTCAGCTTACGAGATCGTTGTCGGTGTTGGTTTGCTGTGGATTCTGACAAGAACAACCCTACCACTGAAGTGTTCGCTGTAACACATTCTTTGCCTTACCGTTCTGTTCATAATGAACCCTACTCCCGTTATACCATTTTCTTCTGCTGTTGATATTACACTATATTATCCTTGTCTTCTTTCCATTTCACTTCACTGACCTCTGCTATATCTAGACTGGGCCTTTGCAATTCCCTTCTCAGATTTTTCTAGTTTCCCTACCACAGTCAAGCTTCTGATAGTCCACGACCCCACACGTAGAAGATTATCCTTCCTTTCCTTAGTCAATCTTTTTCTCATGGTCACCTCCCAATTGGCAGTCTCTTCGTGGAGATCCGACTGGGGGATTATTCTGGAATCTTTTGCCAATAGAGAGATGATCATGACACTTTTTCAATTACAGGCCACATTTCCTGTGGATATACGTTGCCTGTCTTTAATACAGTGATTTCCATTGCCTTCTGCGTCCTCTTGCCGTAGATCATTGCTGATTATTCCGCCTTTAGGGTCAGTTTCCCAACCCAAGGACAAGAGAGTGCCCTGAACCTCTATTCGCTCCTACGTTCTCTTTAACAAGACCTTTGGTAGAGGAAGGGTGACGTCTTATGCCGGAAGTCTTCGGCAGCCAGTGCTAATTATTAATCAAAATTTAAGCAGTGGCGGGTTTCGAACGCGGGACCAAAGACATTTTGATTGCTAATCAAAGACGCTATTCCTTTTTTTCAATTAGTTCTTTATTATTCGCTCTATTTGTTCGGGGCGGACGTCCCATGACCCTTCTCATTATATATATATATATATATATATATATATATATATATATATATATATGTATATATATATATATATATATGTATATGTATATATATATATATATATATATATATATTACAGAGAGCAGCTAAACCTCTGACGGAACACGCTGAACTACCCTGCCGGCAGTCCTAGCTTACGGGTTTGTGATGTTGTAGAACTAGTCTGCTAATTTGTGTTACGACCTCTAGCCTTGGTCGACCACAAAATGAGTTCAGATGCTTACGAAAGCTTGAAGAAATGAATTACATACACAGTGCTATCTTACAATACATTTATTCACTACCGGTTTCGATCATGAACCATTTTCACAGTGGAAAAAATATATGTTGTGACAACTTCACATGTCACACATGGTATTTAACCAGAAAAATATACGCCATTTCTGACAAGTGGTGTTGTCACGGTAGACATTTTTTCACTGTGAATATGGTCCATGATCGAAACCAGTAGCGAATGAAGGTATTGTAAGACATCACAGTGTGGTATCATGCATTTCTCCCAGTACATCGACGCTGTAGACAGATGTCTGATAAACATTTTTGATTATGAAAACATTTTAGACAATAATGTACTTTCCAAGAGGTGGAAATTGTTTTCTGAATCTGTCAACCACAAAGATGGAACCACTGAATCGTAGTTCGAAGCTGAACAGAGAGATTTGTTAAAAAGTTCCTCAAAGCCCAGACATGATCACATGAAATATCTCTCGGATTAATTACAATCGTTTTACTGAATACTCTTCAACAAGCAGGTATTATGCTTCCCGGTTAGACCGATTAGAACTCAGAGGAAACCTTCTCCCGAAGATAAAACGCTACAACAGTTCTGAAACGATATCCTACACGATTGTAGTTACTTGACTAGAAAGAACAGCGATATATGTCATGAAACATTTCACTGCATAATGTAGTTCTCGGCTTTCTTGAGGCTTCACGATAGCAGTTTACTTGCATTAAATAAACGGTTCAAAATCAAAATTAGCGGAAAATGCCCACAGAATTGTGGTTTTCCACTGTGCCACCTCACTCTCCGTTATTTTGTGGCCGATAGTTGAACACTGTACAACGTCGGTTTCACTCGTGTCCATTTCTGTTTTCCACACTAATCTCGACACGCCTAGCAAAATTTATTAAGAGAGCATAAGGCCGCTGTGACTCACGGAGCTTCAGGACGTTGCTTCCCTGAACTCCCCAAGGTAAACTTGCGGTCCTAAAAGCGTTCTTACCTTTGACACACCCGGATGAAGGCACGCGGCCGCCATATTCCTGTAATCAAAATGCCTTTTTATGACGTCAGATATTTTCGGCCTATGAATCATGCTAGCCACATTTCCCGCAGAAAATAGCTAAAGCATTCATCGGTCACGATTCTCGGTAACTGCACGGTGTTCTTGGAAAAGCAGAAAAAGGATACAATCAGCGTACATTTGCTGTTCAAATACCGCTAAGCAAATCCTTACAGCGAACACGGGAGTTAACTTCAATTTTCTTCCCAGAGGTACCGTTGTGTCGTATCCTTATCAACTGGGAAAGAAACTGGATACAGTGATTTTGTAGCGTGTTTCTACGGTATGCGTTTTCTACGCCACGCGCTGTGCTTCATGGACGCGCTATAAATACGACTGTTGTTCGTTTCAGAAGTATACCCATGACTTCTGTATGAGAAGGAAGCTAGTTTCTTATGCGTTGCACCCATTATCAGTTAATAAAAGTCCCCAAAGAACCGTAACTGAAAATCATCTCAAGAACCTTAAGTGTTTTCTTAGGAAAAGACTATCTAAGCCGTAAAAAGTCGCATTCAGTGGATAAGGCTTACTCTTTTCCTGGTTTAGCACCATATTTGCAGGCTCTTATATCAACTAGCAGAAATCATTTATCACTACAGAACAGAAAAGTATTTTATTAGAACGTTTGTGCCAAAATTCTTCAAATGATATTTTGTGGCATCAACTACAAACGCAGTAAGCAGACCCGATAAAAAGCCCTGTGCGTAATACGATAGCGTATAGAAGCAGAGAAGATTATTTGTTGGCCATGAGTGCTCTGATTTTGAAGCTTTTATGGAAGAATCATGCAAACAACAAAGAATGTTTTCTACTAGTTGATATAAGAGCCTGCAAATACGCTGCTAAATCCTGAAAAGAGTAAATTTTATCCACTGAATAACTTATTAAGTTCAATTAATGCGACTTTTACGGCTTTGACATATTTTTCCAGAGAAACAACTTAATGCTTTTGAGATGATTTTCAGTTACGGTTCTTTGGAGACTTTTATTCACTGATAATGGGTCAACGCATAAGAAACTAGCTTCCTTCTCATACAGAAATCACGGGTATACTTCTGAAACGAACAGTTATGTCTAGCTCTAAGTCGTATTTATAGTGCTTCCATGAAGCACAATGGGTGGTATAGAAGACAAAAAGCCTTAGTAAACTGAGCGATCATGTGCTCTTACAACAATGGCAGAAATGTCTGGAACGCCCTTCGTTTTTCAACTTCAACTGTTTTACCTTGCTTCTGCAGATTGCCATATCAGATTCCTGAAGAGAAAAGTAATAAGTATAATATTCCACATGAAACTTTTTAATCTATAGTAACTTGTACAGGCGTAGTTTGCTGAAACACGTTATAACAGTTGTATAAAAATAGACTGCTCCAAACAGTTATTTCAATGTATAACACAGAAAACGGAATTCTAAAAATTTTTACTGTTTGGAGAACAGCATATTGCAATGGGACAGTACCTCTGTTGTCCTCGTACCGAAGAAGCACGGCACAAAATCTCTGTATCCAGTTTCTTTCCCGATTGATGTCTCTCTAAGGATACCAAACAACGGTAATTCTGGATAGAAAATTGAAGTAAACTCCTGTGTTCGCTGTAAGGATTTGCTTTGCGGTATATGAACAGCAAATGTACGCTGAATGTATCCTTTTTCTCCTTTTCCAAGAGCACTGTGCAGTCACCGAGAATCGTGACCGACAGATGCTCCGGGAGTAGACAACATTCTGTCAGAACTACTGACAGCCTTTGGAGAGACAGCCATGACAAAACTCTTCCATGTGATGTGAAAGATGTATGAGACAGTCGAAATACCCTCAGATGTCGAGAAGACTATAATAATTCCAATTCCAAAGAAATCGTTGCTGACAGGTATGAAAATTGCCGAACTGTTATTATAATAAATCATCGTTGCAAAATACTAACATGAATTCTTTACAGAAGAATGGAAAAACTGGTAGAAACCGACCTCGGGGAAGATCAGTTAGGATTTCGCAGAAATGCAGTAACACACAAGGCAATATCGAGCTTACGAACTTGACTTAGAAGATAGGTTAAGGAAAGGCAAACCTACGTTTATAGCTTTTGTATACTTAAAGAAAGTTTTCGACAATGTTGACTGGAATACTCTCTTTCGAATCCTGAAGGTAGCAGAGGTAAAGTACGTGGAGCGAAATCCTATTTACAACTTGTACAGAAGGCAGACAGCAATTATAAGAGTCGAGGGGCATGAAAGGGAAGCTGCGGTTCAAAAGGGAGTGGGACAGGGTTGAGGGATGTAGCCTAGCCACAATGTTATTCAACCCGTACACTGAGCAAGCAGTAAAGGAACCCGAAGAAATACTTGGAGTAACAAAGTTCAGGGAAAAGAAATAAAAGCTCGGAGGTTCGCTGATGACAGTGTAACTCTGTCAGACAGCAAAGAACTTGGAAGATCAATTGAACGGAAAGGACAGTGTCTTAAAAGGAGGACATAACAAGGATTATAAAATGTAATAGAATTAAATCAAGTTCTGATGAGGGACTTGAAAGGAGGACATAACAAGGGTTATGAAATATAGTAGAATTAAATCAAGTGCTGATGAGGGAACTGCATTAGGGAACTAGACACGTAAGGAAGTATATGAGTTTTGCTATTTGGGCAGCAAAATAACTGATTATGGCCGCAATAGAGACGACATAAAATGTAGGCTGGCAATGACAAGAAAAGCGTTTCTGAAAAAGAGAAATTTGTTAATATTGAATATAGATTTCAGTATTAAGAAGTCTTCTCTGAAGATATTTGTCTTGACCGTAACCGTGTATAGATGCGATTCATGGACGATAAACATTTTAGACAAGAAGAGAATAGAAGCTTTTCAAATGCTGTGCTACAGACGGGTGCTGAAGATTAGACGGGTAGATCACGTAAGTGATAATGAAGTACGGAATAAAGCTAAGAAATTGTTGGCACAACTTGCTAAAAGGTGGGGTCGTTTGATGGGACACATTCTGACACGTCAAGGGATCGCCAATTTAGTACTGGGGGAAAGTGTTAGAGGCAAAAATCGTAGATGGAGACCAAGTGATGAATTCACCAAACAGAATCAGAGGGATGTAGGGTGTAATAGTTATTTGGAGATGAAAAGATTTACACAAGAAGAGAAGTGTGGAGACCTGTATAAAACCCGTCTTCGGACTGAAGGCCACAACAACAGCAAACAACATGGGTGCTCCAAACGACCTTTTCACGGCTACATCATCAATCCTAATTGAAGAAAAAGACTGGACATTAGCAATAACAACTGTTTTTTAATATGCCATTCGTTTTATGTCTTATTTATTTATGTATTTTAAAGTATTTTTGGCTGTATTTCAAATGTAGTGCTACACGCTGAATAATAAATATTGCATATAGTTAATTTAAAATAAATCTGTTTTAAAACATGTTAGTAGTCCTTTTAAAATTAATCTGACTCAGAAGCAGTGTTTAGCGCAACGAAAATATCACACATGAAAATTTCTTGCTCAGTGTCTGAAGACTGACACAAAACATGGCATGGTATCAGACAAAAGACGCACTACAGCTTTTTTGCAAGATTCTTCGTTCTTACATCATCAGTATAGAAGCCTCGTAACACCAGTCATTACCGTCCCTAAAGGGTTCTTCTTTCATGTTCATCTCCTTCAGAGTAGACAGAGCTGAAGTGAGATACATCACCCTCCTCTCTTTTTCTACTCCTGGTAGTTTCCTTGGTTTTCTCGACTGGTGCTGGCTCTCGAAGGATGTGGAAAGCATGAGGTTTCATGTGATCAAAAATGTTTGGTGTTTTCTGTAAGCAATGTTGGCGCGATAACTTCTTTTAAGATAGCATTCTTGTTGAATGAAAATATTCCCTTTTCCTAAGCATTAATAATATTCTTCTCGCTGAAAGTATGGACGAAAACAAATGGTTCAAATGGCTCTAATAACTATGGGACTTAACTGCTGAGGTCATCAGTCCCCTAGAACTTAAAACTACTTAAACCTAACTAACCTAAGGACATCACACGCATCCATGCCCGAGGCAGGATTCGAACCTGCGACCGTAGCGGTCGCTCGGCTCCAGACTGTAGCGCCTAGAACCGCTCCGCCTCTCCAGCCGGCAAGTCTGGACAAAACTGGATTTAGTTGCGTGTGGAAGTTAGTCCCACTGGATTTCCCTGTTTCGTTTTCTTCCACATACGAACTCACGCTATCTGACCAGTGTGATCTGAGGTACCGTACAAATTACTATCTCCAGATGCTGCAGAAGATGTACAGTATGTGCAAGAAAAATCGGTAAGAAGATGCTGTTCTCCTCTGACGTCTTTATTGTGGTTCAAATGGCTCTGAGCACTATGGGAATTAACATCTGAGATCATCAGTCCCCTAGAACGTAGAACTACTTAAACCTAACTAACCTAAGGACATCACACACATCCATGCCCGAGGCAGGATTCGAACCTGCGACCGTAGCGGTCGCGCGGTTCCAGACTGAAGCGCCTAGAAGCTCTCGGTCACCGCAGCCGGCCATCTTTATTATGTTTAGACTGTTGTGCGAGGCACTGGATTCCATAACGAAGACAACTGCCTGCGTGTGTGGAACTGCATTTGTGGAAAATTGGTACTATTGCAGGAATATCTCGCTAGTGATTCACCCATTTGGAGAAAGTTTCACCACAACATTCGGCAAACAATCCCTTTTTAGCTGTTCACTCCATCGAACTTCCTTAAAAATGATTATATGAGGACATGAAACTGGCTCATTGCTGTCGGGACCAAACACTATACTCAAGTCACAACGTCAACCTGACACCGCGCGAGATGGGGTGTTCTGCAGCTCGCGAACTACGTGACGCACAGACTGTGTGCAATCCACTCAACGTGAGTTAGTTCTTCAGGAAACGTCTGAAGCATTTTGCGCAGGAGGAACAGGACTATTTCTTTCCGCCGACTGAATTATGCGCCAGTCTTCTCATCTCCATACTTGTCAGTCAACGGTCTCCATGATGCACATGCACAGTTGCCCGTCAGATAACAACTTCATTTTTGAGTCATCACATCACACCTACTACAACGCACCTTTCAGCAGCGTCAATCCAAACAACGATCTTTGCACAATCAAAATGTGTTTGCGGCTAGATGGTGTTCAACAGAGGGCTTATCATCACTCTGTTATTTCTGAAATGCAAATACGGTGGCTTGTAGCTATTCTTTAACACTAATGTTCACTGTATTCAGCAATATCAGACTATAGATAATGTCTTTGTCTTCAGGAGTCGTAGCCTGCAGTCTTTGAGCCACCGATCTCCTCTACCGCTCTTGCATAATTACAGTCACAGTTGTCCCACACGTTGCTGAAACGTAAAGGCGATTGTGAAGAAATCGCTGTTCCTTACCAGTTTTGAATCGGTGTTGGTGTATTTGTTACGTTATCTAGTGTAATCGTAGGGGAGTGTTGCTTGGAATGCTATTAATGCTTTTCCTCTAGCCAACCCTCTAGTGAAGCTTAATATATTTCTCTATTTCCTTTTGAAAAGATGGCATTCGTTTTATGTGTGTCGCAGTCCTTTTCTGAAATTAGAAAAATTACTCCGTAAAAGTATGGTTTTTCTAAATGTGAAAAACTATTCCAGGATACAACATGATCATGCACCTAGGAATGAGTAGACTGTTTAAATTTAAAAGTGTTCCAGCCGAGAAAATCTTGTCAGTACCGTCCGTATTTAATAGTCTACGTACTGCGTTATTACTTACTACAGGCCAATAACTAGTAAGTGAAACCAAATTAAAAAGCAGTATCATCAAAAACCAGTTACAAATTAAAAACATTATGATACAGAAGCTGTTGGCAAGTAACACACATTTCCATTTTCAGGACAGGGAAAATTGTTAAGGTATTAAAAAAACTCAGTTCATTTGCAAATGTCAACGTGTTCCATGGCAGAATACTTTCCGTTTGGTGCATTACTGATGACCTATGGCTTAACCTGACACACGTTACGTAAGTATACGTAAGATACATAATTTTACACACTATTAAACTATGTAACTGAAGAATTAAATGTGCACTCCGAATAGCTTTAATATATCGTACAGCACTTAAATATGTAGAACTCGTATTTTTTGTAAACGCTGCACAAAACATAACTCCATGTCTCACAACAACAAGAACACTAGAAAATGGCGGAAACTGGTATGGCCGTGATTATTACACATACCTTTATACTGGCATGATTCTAAAAGAGGTCACTAGATTGAAAAACTGACCAGGTAACTTCATGTGTTCTTAGGAACATTGTCCTCCAGGTACAGCACTCTCCCGTACAACAGACTGTGACTAACATGATATAACATACGTCTCAGATTCTCTACAAGTATTCAATATACGCAAGAATTAGAAATAGATGTCGGAAAGATGGCGGGGGGGGGGGGGGGGCGGCGAAGCACTCCTGGCGTCATGGGGAATAGAACAGTTCAGTGTGTGACGAAATTTTGATGTCATCAAGCCTTCTACTGGACTTCAGCATGATAATCGCCTGCAGGGTGAGCAAGACGCACCGTGTCAGTGCATGTGATCATGGTTGGATCGTTCGTTCCTGTTACATGGGATACTGAAGCTCCGTAGTTGCGCGCGCACTCGGCACTGTGTCAATGGTGTGTCGTGAGTATCTATAGGGTAAAAAGTCGTGTTGATGATAGATGTCGCTGTCGACTATCACGGATTATAATAGAGAACATATGGATCACAGTGTATAAGTCACTCGCCAATTCAGCATTGGCCCATAATCAGAGCTACCGTACTACCCAGAACCATCTGCTCATTCCTCACGGGTCAGAGCTTTGGACGAATTGGTCACCATTGGACACTCGATCCAAATGAAAGAGATCGCTTCCATTGATGATTGACGGTACTCATTGTAGACATTGATACCCTGCAATGGTGCCGTACGAGTAACTCTAATGTAAGTGGGGCGATGTATTGTGATTGTCAACAGGGAAGTTGACTACTATATTCTCTTGTGGGGGATATACGGGAAGAATGAAATTGGGCTCCTAATAAGTCTGTCATTGTTTCTCATCGTGAATGAAATACACCAACTGATCAAATGTACCCAGACATCCCTTTGCAGTGCACAACTGACCACTATAGAGGTCACGGAAGGTGGACCAAAAATGGCTCTGAGCATTATGGGACTTAACATCTGAAGTCATCAGTCCCCTACAACTTAGAACTACTTAAACCTAACTAACCTAGGAACATCACATACACCCATGCCCGAGACAGGACTCCGGCCGGCGAAGGTGGACCCAGCAGTATAAAAGGAGGTGGGAGTGTTTTGTTGTCAGCAGCAAAGCAGTAACAGCAGAATGGGCCAGTCAGGACAAATCAGTGACTTCGAACGTGGGCGAGACACTGGCTGTCACCTAAGTAAAAACCCCAACACAGATATTTCAACCCTTCTAAAGTTGTGATTCTTGAGTTTCTCCCGGCGTATTTGATAGTCAAAATATCCACGGGTGTGCTGCCGGTCTATAGTGTCCAACGGGCACAATATTTCGGCGATCATACATGTCGCCATCATCAGGTGAACTGACGGACTGAGCTCCTGTGAACGTGCCGGCACGGAGATCCGTACGCTATGGCTGCTCAGAGGGAACTGGGTTCGGTCGCGGCGGCGGCCGATTTAAATACCCTCCGCCCGCGGCGCGCTCCCTCCGCCGTCCGCGCCCCGCGCCACGGTCGCGCGGTGGAACAGATTGCGACGGCGTCTGAGATGACGTCGGAGTGATGGCTCTGTCCGCCGTGGTCGTCACAACTATACGTTTGCTCGATTTACTCTTGATTAACCCGATCGCTGGTTCCCAAGCCTTGCTAAGATTATAGCCACAGTCACGGTTTATGAGGTCGTCATTGGTGCGAATTTCGATGGCCTCTCTAACAACGCTGTCCCAGTATCTCGACGTCTGTACCAGAATCCTCGTGCGGTCATATTCCTTGGCGTGATTTTCCGACAAACAATGTTCAGCGACCGCCGACTTGCTCGGATACATCAGGCGAGTGTGCCTCTGGTGTTCACGGCATCGATCCTCGACGGTACGCATCGTCTGACCAATATACGACTTGCCACATTGACACGGAATCTGGTACACGCCGGCCTTCCTCAAACCGAGGTCATCTTTGGCGCTCCCCACCAGTGCACGAGTTTTATTTGGAGGACAAAACACAGTTCCGACCCGGTGTTTCTTCAGAATGCGAGCGATTTTCCCCGAGAGTGCGCCTGTGTATGGAATAAATGCAGTGCCTACCTCCTCCCTCGTGACTTCATCCATCTCAAGAGGTTGTGCCGCAGTGGTTGGGCGGAGAGCACGTTGAATCTGCCACTCTGAGTACCCATTTTTCCGAAATACAGTTCTCAGATGTTCCAATTCCTGGGGTAGACTCTCTGCGTCAGAGATAGTGCGCGCCCTATGTACTAGAGTTTTAAGTACCCCATTCCTCTGTGAAGGGTGGTGGCAGCTGTCTGCGTGCAAATACAGATCAGTGTGCGTAGTTTTCCGATACACCCCATGACCTAGGGTGCCGTCAGCCCTTCTCTTGACCAAGACATCGAGGAAAGGTAATTTACCCTCCGTTTCAGTCTCCATAGTGAATTTGATGTTGGGGTGTATGGAGTTTAGATGTGTGAGGAAGTCAAGGAGTTTATCCATACCATGTGGCCAGATGACGAACGTGTCGTCCACGTAACGGAAAAAGCAAGTAGGTTTCCATACGGATGACGACAGGGCTTCCTCCTCGAAGTTCTCCATGTACAAATTCGCTACCACCGGTGAGAGTGGGCTACCCATGGCGACTCCCTCCGTTTGTTCGTAGTATTCTCCATTAAAAAGAAAATACGTGGAAGTCAAGACATGCCTAAAAAGTTCAGTGGTCTTCTCGTCAAACTTCTGACTAATCAATTCTAGTGACTCTCGCAGGGGTACCCTCGTAAACAAGGAAACGACGTCAAAACTCACCATGATATCTGACTCATCCAACCTGAAGCTGTCAAGGCGTTTAACAAAATCCACGGAATTACGGATGTGATGAGGGCATTTACCCACATAAGGACTTAATATTCCCGTCAGGTATTTGGCCAGCAAATATGTAGGTGCCCTGATGTTGCTGACAATGGGGCGTAATGGTATCCCCTCTTTGTGAACCTTCGGGAGTCCATATAGTCTAGGCGGTGCCGGACCTTGGGGTAACAATTTCTTAGCGTCACCCTCCGGTAAATCTGCGTCCTTGAGAAGCGCCCTCGTCTTGTTCTCCACCTTCTTTGTAGGGTCAACGCTGATCTTCCGGTAGGAATCGTCATTTAGCAGGCTCTGCATCTTATCAGTGTAGTCCTTATGGGAGACAACAACTGTAGCATTGCCTTTGTCAGCCGGTAAGACAACAATTTCAGAGCGCTCCCTCAGATCACGAATGGCCGCCCTCTCTTTACTGCTGATATTTGACTTCATCGGCTTGGATTTCGTCAACGCACGACAAGTTTCACGACGTATTTCCTCGGCTGATTCTGGCGGAAGTCGAGCTGCAACCTGTTCAACAGCACTAACAATTTCTGCGACTGGAGTGAACTTGGGGGTGGGAGCGAAGTTGAGACCTTTCTGCAAAACCGAGACTGCATCATCACTCAACACCATGCCACTCAAATTGATGACAGTCTTGCACGGAACCTGCAGAGATGGTTTGTCAAGGAGACGTGAGAACTTAGCTGTTTGACGTCCCGTAGCCTTCTTATGGGCGGAATCAGCTGACACCCAGGTGACACCATCAATCCAATCCCAGGAACAAGAAGTAAACTTACTAGCCAGTTGCAAATGTAGTTTGAGTAATTCCTGTGAGATAAACTCAAGGCTCCGGCGGGTGAATTGCACTCTCTCACGTACCAATGCGAGGCTGGCTCGTTTCTTGATTCTCTTAGCTGCTGCAGAATCGATGTGATGCATGACCTTAGCAAAATTTGGAACAACATTCTCGGAACGACATCTCTTTAGAAAGGCAAGAGTACTTAGCAAACGACATCTACGGTGGCGCAACTTTTCAAATTTCTTCATGCTGCGATACATCTCCTCCCCGTAAAGGTGTATGATGTGATTCTTGAGTTTCTCCCGGCGTATTTGATAGTCAAAATATTCACGGGTGTGCTGCCGGTCTATAGTGTCCAACGGGCACAATATTTCGGCGATCATACATGTCGCCATCATCAGGTGAACTGACGGACTGAGCTCCTGTGAACGTGCCGGCACGGAGATCCGTACGCTATGGCTGCTCAGAGGGAACTGGGTTCGGTCGCGGCGGCGGCCGAATTAAATACCCTCCGCCCGCGGCGCGCTCCCTCCGCCGTCCGCGCCCCGCGCCACGGTCGCGCGGTGGAACAGATTGCGACGGCGTCTGAGATGACGTCGGAGTGATGGCTCTGTCCGCCGTGGTCGTCACACCTATACGTTTGCTCGATTTACTCTTGATTAACCCGATCGCTGGTTCCCAAGCCTTGCTAAGATTATAGCCACAGTCACGGTTTATGAGGTCGTCATTGGTGCGAATTTCGATGGCCTCTCTAACAACGCTGTCCCAGTATCTCGACGTCTGTACCAGAATCCTCGTGCGGTCATATTCCATGGCGTGATTTTCCGACAAACAATGTTCAGCGACCGCCGACTTGCTCGGATACATCAGGCGAGTGTGCCTCTGGTGTTCACGGCATCGATCCTCGACGGTACGCATCGTCTGACCAATATACGACTTGCCACATTGACACGGAATCTGGTACACGCCGGCCTTCCTCAAACCGAGGTCATCTTTGGCGCTCCCCACCAGTGCACGAGTTTTATTTGGAGGACAAAACACAGTTCCGACCCGGTGTTTCTTCAGAATGCGAGCGATTTTCCCCGAGAGTGCGCCTGTGTATGGAATAAATGCAGTGCCTACCTCCTCCCTCGTGACTTCATCCATCTCAAGAGGTTGTGCCGCAGTGGTTGGGCGGAGAGCACGTTGAATCTGCCACTCTGAGTACCCATTTTTCCGAAATACAGTTCTCAGATGTTCCAATTCCTGGGGTAGACTCTCTGCGTCAGAGATAGTGCGCGCCCTATGTACTAGAGTTTTAAGTACCCCATTCCTCTGTGAAGGGTGGTGGCAGCTGTCTGCGTGCAAATACAGATCAGTGTGCGTAGTTTTCCGATACACCCCATGACCTAGGGTGCCGTCAGCCCTTCTCTTGACCAAGACATCGAGGAAAGGTAATTTACCCTCCGTTTCAGTCTCCATAGTGAATTTGATGTTGGGGTGTATGGAGTTTAGATGTGTGAGGAAGTCAAGGAGTTTATCCATACCATGTGGCCAGATGACGAACGTGTCGTCCACGTAACGGAAAAAGCAAGTAGGTTTCCATACGGATGACGACAGGGCTTCCTCCTCGAAGTTCTCCATGTACAAATTCGCTACCACCGGTGAGAGTGGGCTACCCATGGCGACTCCCTCCGTTTGTTCGTAGTATTCTCCATTAAAAAGAAAATACGTGGAAGTCAAGACATGCCTAAAAAGTTCAGTGGTCTTCTCGTCAAACTTCTGACTAATCAATTCTAGTGACTCTCGCAGGGGTACCCTCGTAAACAAGGAAACGACGTCAAAACTCACCATGATATCTGACTCATCCAACCTGAAGCTGTCAAGGCGTTTAACAAAATCCACGGAATTACGGATGTGATGAGGGCATTTACCCACATAAGGACTTAATATTCCCGTCAGGTATTTGGCCAGCAAATATGTAGGTGCCCTGATGTTGCTGACAATGGGGCGTAATGGTATCCCCTCTTTGTGAACCTTCGGGAGTCCATATAGTCTAGGCGGTGCCGGACCTTGGGGTAACAATTTCTTAGCGTCACCCTCCGGTAAATCTGCGTCCTTGAGAAGCGCCCTCGTCTTGTTCTCCACCTTCTTTGTAGGGTCAACGCTGATCTTCCGGTAGGAATCGTCATTTAGCAGGCTCTGCATCTTATCAGTGTAGTCCTTATGGGAGACAACAACTGTAGCATTGCCTTTGTCAGCCGGTAAGACAACAATTTCAGAGCGCTCCCTCAGATCACGAATGGCCGCCCTCTCTTTACTGCTGATATTTGACTTCATCGGCTTGGATTTCGTCAACGCACAACAAGTTTCACGACGTATTTCCTCGGCTGATTCTGGCGGAAGTCGAGCTGCAACCTGTTCAACAGCACTAACAATTTCTGCGACTGGAGTGAACTTGGGGGTGGGAGCGAAGTTGAGACCTTTCTGCAAAACCGATACTGCATCATCACTCAACACCATGCCACTCAAATTGATGACAGTCTTGCACGGAACCTGCAGAGATGGTTTGTCAAGGAGACGTGAGAACTTAGCTGTTTGACGTCCCGTAGCCTTCTTATGGGCGGAATCAGCTGACACCCAGGTGACACCATCAATCCAATCCCAGGAACAAGAAGTAAACTTACTAGCCAGTTGCAAATGTAGTTTGAGTAATTCCTGTGAGATAAACTCAAGGCTCCGGCGGGTGAATTGCACTCTCTCACGTACCAATGCGAGGCTGGCTCGTTTCTTGATTCTCTTAGCTGCTGCAGAATCGATGTGATGCATGACCTTAGCAAAATTTGGAACAACATTCTCGGAACGACATCTCTTTAGAAAGGCAAGAGTACTTAGCAAACGACATCTACGGTGGCGCAACTTTTCAAATTTCTTCATGCTGCGATACATCTCCTCCCCGTAAAGGTGTATGATGTGATTCTTGAGTTTCTCCCGGCGTATTTGATAGTCAAAATATCCACGGGTGTGCTGCCGGTCTATAGTGTCCAACGGGCACAATATTTCGGCGATCATACATGTCGCCATCATCAGGTGAACTGACGGACTGAGCTCCTGTGAACGTGCCGGCACGGAGATCCGTACGCTATGGCTGCTCAGAGGGAACTGGGTTCGGTCGCGGCGGCGGCCGAATTAAATACCCTCCGCCCGCGGCGCGCTCCCTCCGCCGTCCGCGCCCCGCGCCACGGTCGCGCGATGGAACAGATTGCGACGGCGTCTGAGATGACGTCGGAGTGATGGCTCTGTCCGCCGTGGTCGTCACAACTATACGTTTGCTCGATTTACTCTTGATTAGCCCGATCGCTGGTTCCCAAGCCTTGCTAAGATTATAGCCACAGTCACGGTTTATGAGGTCGTCATTGGTGCGAATTTCGATGGCCTCTTTAACAACGCTGTCCCAGTATCTCGACGAGGATTCTGGTACAGACGGGAATATTAAGTCCTTATGTGGGTAAATGCCCTCATCACATCCGTAATTCCGTGGATTTTATTAAACGCCTTGACAGCTTCAGGTTGGATGAGTCAGATATCATGGTGAGTTTTGACGTCGTTTCCTTGTTTACGAGGGTACCCCTGCGAGAGTCACTAGAATTGATTAGTCAGAAGTTTGACGAGAAGACCACTGAACTTTTTAGGCATGTCTTGACTTCCACGTATTTTCTTTTTAATGGAGAATACTACGAACAAACGGAGGGAGTCGCCATGGGTAGCCCACTCTCACCGGTGGTAGCGAATTTGTACATGGAGAACTTCGAGGAGGAAGCCCTGTCGTCATCCGTATGGAAACCTACTTGCTTTTTCCGTTACGTGGACGACACGTTCGTCATCTGGCCACATGGTATGGATAAACTCCTCGACTTCCTCACACATCTAAAATCCATACACCCCAACATCAAATTCAATATGGAGACTGAAACGGAGGGTAAATTACCTTTCCTCGACGTCTTGGTCAAGAGAAGGGCTGACGGCACCCTAGGTCATGGGGTGTATCGGAAAACTACGCACACTGATCTGTATTTGCACGCAGACAGCTGCCACCACCCTTCACAGAGGAATGGGGTACTTAAAACTCTAGTACATAGGGGGCGCACTATCTCTGACGCAGAGAGTCTACCCCAGGAATTGGAACATCTGAGAACTGTATTTCGGAAAAATGGGTACTCAGAGTGGCAGATTCAACGTGCTCTCCGCCCAACCACTGCGGCACAACCTCTTGAGATGGATGAAGTCACGAGGGAGGAGGTAGGCACTGCATTTATTCCATACACAGGCGCACTCTCGGGGAAAATCGCTCGCATTCTGAAGAAACACCGGGTCGGAACTGTGTTTTGTCCTCCAAATAAAACTCGTGCACTGGTGGGGAGCGCCAAAGATGACCTCGGTTTGAGGAAGGCCGGCGTGTACCAGATTCCGTGTCAATGTGGCAAGTCGTATATTGGTCAGACGATGCGTACCGTCGAGGATCGATGCCGTGAACACCAGAGGCACACTCGCCTGATGTATCCGAGCAAGTCGGCGGTCGCTGAACATTGTTTGTCGGAAAATCACGCCATGGAATATGACCGCACGAGGATTCTGGTACAGACGTCGAGATACTGGGACAGCGTTGTTAGAGAGGCCATCGAAATTCGCACCAATGACGACCTCATAAACCGTGACTGTGGCTATAATCTTAGCAAGGCTTGGGAACCAGCGATCGGGTTAATCAAGAGTAAATCGAGCAAACGTATAGTTGTGACGACCACGGCGGACAGAGCCATCACTCCGACGTCATCTCAGACGCCGTCGCAATCTGTTCCACCGCGCGACCGTGGCGCGGGGCGCGGACGGCGGAGGGAGCGCGCCGCGGGCGGAGGGTATTTAATTCGGCCGCCGCCGCGACCGAACCCAGTTCCCTCTGAGCAGCCATAGCGTACGGATCTCCGTGCCGGCACGTTCACAGGAGCTCAGTCCGTCAGTTCACCTGATGATGGCGACATGTATGATCGCCGAAATATTGTGCCCGTTGGACACTATAGACCTTCTAAAGTTGCCCAAGGCGACTGTTGCTAACATGACTGTGAACTGGTGATGCGATGGTACAACCACAGCTAAGCAAGACCAGGCAGCATTTTGGGGGCGTGATAGTAAAAAATCGCATTAATTAAGCGGAAGAAATCATTCGTGAGTTCCAAAGTGCTACCAGCAGTCCTTCTAGTACAGTGACTGCGCTTATGGAGCTAAAACAATCCACAGTGGGCGAGCAACGTCTCATAAGCTACTCACTTCTGTATCCAATGCTAAGCGACACTTGTGGTATAAAGAGCAACGCCATTGTGCAGTGGATGACCGGAAACGATTGATTTGGAGTGATGAATCACGCTATACCATTTGGCAATCTTATGGAAGGGTTTAGGTTTAAGGAATGCCTGGAGAACGTTACCTATTGTCGTATGTAGTGTCTCCAGTGAAGTTTGGAAGGAGTGATGTTACGGTATGGGTACGCTTTTGGAAAAATTTGGAAATTTGTGATAAGGTTTTATGGGACCAAACTGATGAAGTCATCGGTCCCTGAGCTTACGCACTACCTAATCTAACATAAAGTAACTTATGCTAAGGACAACACACACACACATACCCATGCCCGAGGGAGAACTCGAACCTCCGACGGAGGGAACCGCGCAGGGAATGCTTTTCGTGGTTAGGGTGTGGTCCCCGTACTGCGCTTAAGAAAACACTAGATGGGTAAAGATACGATTCTCTTTTAGAGCATTGTGTCCTGTGTGACAGAGGAACAGTTCGGAGGCGATGATTGTATCAGCATGACACTGCACCCTATCATAATGTAGCATCTGTGTGGCAGTTGTTGTGGAGAATAATATTCTTGAAATAAGTGTCCTGTCCAGAGTCCCGATCTGAACCCAACTGAACGCCTGTGGGATGACTTACTATGTCGAGTTCCGCCCATACCCCAGTGTCCGATATCACTACCATCTTTGGTTCAAAAATGGTTCAAATGGCTCTGAGCACTAAGGTCATCAGTCCCCTAGATCTTAGAACTACTTAAACCTAACTAACCTAAGGACATCACACACATCCATGCCCGAGGCAGGATTCGAAGCGACCGTAGCGGACGCGCGGTTCCAGACTATAGTGCCTAGAACCGCTCGGCCACTCGGGCCGGCTACCTTCTCTGGTTTCAGCTATTGAGAAGAATCGACTGCCGTTCTTCCACAGACACTCAGACACCTCAATGAAAGTGTCCCCAGCAAAGTTCACTCCGTCATAAAGGTTAAGGATGGAAATAGCCAACATTATTGTCTGCTATTGGTTGTTCAGGTACATTTGACCAGGTTGTTTAGGCATCTGCAGGCTCACCGAATGCTTCCACTTGTTCGGCTACATTATCCGGACACCTGGCTGAAAATGACTTACAAGTTTATGGCGCCCTCCATCGGTAATGCTGGAATTCAACATGGTGTTGGCCCACCCTTAGCCTTGATGGCAGCTTCCACTCTCGCAGGCATACGTTCAATCAGGTGCTGGAACGTTTCTTGGGGAATGGCAGCCTGTTCTTCACGGAGTGCTGCACTGAGGAGAGCTATCGATTTCGGTCGGTAAGGGCTGGCACGAAGTCGGCGATCCAAAACATCCCAAAGGTGTTCTATAGGCTTCAGTTCAGATCTCTGTGCAGGCCAGTCCATTACAGGGATTTTATTGTCGTGTAACCACTCCGCCACAGGCCGTACATTATGAACAGATGCTCGATCGTGTTGAAAGATGCAATCGCTATCCCCGAATTGTTCTTCAAGAGTGGGAAGCAAAATGGTGCTTGAAACATCAATGTAGGCCTGTGCTGTGATAGTGCGACGCAAAACAACAAGGGGTGCAAGGTGTTCTATAGGCTTCAGTTCAGATCTCTGTGCAGGCCAGTCCATTACAGGGATTTTATTGTCGTGTAACCACTCCGCCACAGGCCGTACATTATGAACAGATGCTCGATCGTGTTGAAAGATGCAATCGCTATCCCCGAATTGTTCTTCAAGAGTGGGAAGCAAAAAGGTGCTTGAAACATCAAACACGACCACGCTATAACACAACAGCCTCCGAATTTTACTCTTGGCACTACACACGGTGGCAGATGACGTTCACCGGGCATTCGCCGTACCTACACCCCCCATCGGATCACCACATTGTGTACCGTGATTCGTCACTCCACACGTTTTTCCACTATTCAATCGTCCAATGTTTACGCTCGTTATACCAAGCGAGGCGTCGTTTGGCATTGACCGGCGTGATGCGTGGCTTATGAGCAGCCGCCCCGACTATGAAATCCAAGCTTTCTCACCTCCCACCTAACTGTCATAGTACTTGCAGTGCTTCTTGATGCACTTTGCAATTCCTGTGTGATGGTCTGGATAGACATCTACCTATTATACATTACGACCCTCTTCAACTGTCGGCGGTCTCTGTCACTTAACAGACGCGGCCGGCTTGTCCTTTTGTGCTGTACGTGACCCTTCACGTTTTCACTTCACTATCACATCGGAAACTGTGGACCTAGGGATGTTTAGGAGTGAGGAAATCTGGGGTAAGACGTATGACGCAAGTGACACCCAATCACATGACCACATATGAAGTCCGTGAGTTCCGCGAAGCGTCCCATTCTGTACTCTCACGATGTCTAATGACTACTGAGGTCGCTGATATGGAGTACAAATGTTTTTGGGGGTGTCTGGATACTTTTGATCACATAATGTATATGCACCACATCATCGTTCCTCAAACGTGTCGGAATGAGTGTGCTTATACTATTATCTGTGTGTGTGTGTGTGTGTGTGTGTGTGTGTGTGTGTGTGTGTGTCTCCGTTTCCTGTTTCGCCTGACCATAATTCTACTGAAAACACCTGGGAACCCATGGAATGAGATGTCTGCGCCTTGGGTTTAGCTCAGTCCAGTAGGTTTGAAGAGGCTGTTGAGTGGTCGCGGATCAGAATCGCTCCCCAACATTTCAGTGTTTCGTAGAACCCATACCGCAACGCATCGCCATTGTCATCTGTGCGAAGTGAGTACTATTTCTTATTTCGTTGGTTGCAAATAACTGTAAAGTGGGTAGTGGAGCTAAGTTGCATGTGCATCTTCATATAAGAAGCGTTTTGCTTAATGACACTCTATCTTCCTCTTTTACTCACAACTAGAAATTGTTGGACACTGATTGTGCTGTATTGTATTAAGTAATAAGGTACTATGTATTGATTTCAATAATTGTTGATAGGGTTACCCCAAAACGCATCATGAAAGTAAAATTGTCTTGGCGACCAATAAAAGTGTCTTACCATTTAGTGCCAATCTACATCTACATGGATACTCAACAAATCATACTTAAGTGCATGGGCAGAGGGTTCATCGAACCACCTTCGCAGTAACTCTCTATCATTCTACTCTCCAACAGCGCACGGAAAAAACGAACACTATGTCTTTTCGTGAAAGCTCTGATTTCCCTTATTTTGTTATGATGATCGTTTCTCTCTATGTAGACACTTCAAAATAATATTTTCACATTCGGAGGAGAAAGTTGGTGATTGAAATTTCGTGAGAAGTTTCGATCGCAACGAAAAATGCCTTTGTTTTAATCATGTCAACCCCAAATCCTGTATTATGTCCGTGACCCTCTCTCCCCTATTTTGCTATAACACAAAACGTGTTGCTCTTCTTTGCACTTTCTCCGTTAATCCTACCTGCTAAGGATCCCAGAATGCGTGGCAGCCCTCCACAAGAGAACGGACAACCGTAGTGTAGCAGTCTCTTTAGTAGATTTTCTGAGTGTTCTAAGTGTTCTGCCAATAAAACGCAGTCTTTGGTTTGTCCTCCCCACAGTGTTTTCTACGTATTCTTTCCAGTTTAAATTGTTTGTAATTTTAATTCCTAGGTATTTAATTGAATTTACGGCCTTTAGATGAGACTGATTTGACATGTAAGCGAAGTTTAACGGATTCCTTTGAGCACTCTTCATTATTCATGGTTAACTGCCAATTTTCGCACCATTCAGATATCTTTCCTAAATCGTTTTGCAATTTGTTTTGATCTTCTGATGAGTTTATTAAACGATAGCATTATCTGCAGACAAAGCCACCGGCTCAGATTGTCTCCTAAATCGATTACGTAGATAAAGAACAGCAAAGGGCCTAGAACGCTACCTTGGGGAGCGTGAAAAATCACTTCTGTTTTACTCGATGACTTTCTGTCAGTTACTACGAACTGTGAACTCTCTGACAGGAAATCACGAATCAGCCACATAATTGAAACGATATTCCATAAGTAATTTCACTACAAGCCGCTTCCGTGGTACATTGTCAAAAGCCTTTTAGAAATCTAGAAATACACAGTCAATTTGAAATCCCTTGTCAACAGCACTCAACACTTCGTCTGTGTAAAGAGCTAGTTGTGTTTCACAAGAACGATGTTTTCTAAATCCGTGTTGACTGTGTGTCAATAGACCGTTCTCTTCGATGTAATTCATAATGTTCGAACACAATGTATGTTCCATAATCCTGCTGTATATCAACGTAAATGATACGGGTCTTTAATTTAGTGGAATACTCCTACAACCTTTCTTGGATATTCGTGTGACCTGTAAAACTTTCCAGTCTTTCGGTACCGATCTTTCGTCTTCTTAAGTTTGGAACTATTGCATCAGCATACTCTGAAAGGAACCTAATTGGTATATAGTCTGGACCGGAAGACATGCAGTTATCAAATGATTTTAGTTGCTTCGCTACCCGAGGGTATCTACTACTAAGTTACTCATGTTGACAGCTGTTCTTGGTTCGAATTCTGGAATGTTTACTTCGTCTTCTTTGGTGGAGGAATTTCGAATGGCTGTGTTTAGTAAGTATCTTTCGTAGCACTGTCGTCGATAGAATGAGGGTTGCCCAGAAAGTAATGCACTGCATTTATTCTTCAACAATTCTTTATTGAATATAATGAGAATTACACACACGAAAGAATGGAGTTTTATCTACACACCTTATTTTTCCACGTAATCTCCACCTCTCTTCCTCCAGGGCGAAGCAAGGGCGTGTATGCCCTGTCGGTACCAATCCTTGTCCTAATGGCGGAGCCAGTGCTTCACTGGGTGAATCGCCTTCTCATCGTCCTCAAAATGTCTTCCACGAATGGCGTCCTTTAATGGCCCAAAAAAGTAGAACTCCGAGAGGGCTGGGTCAGGTGCGACAGCCGTGGATGGCCCCCCCTACCACTGCAAACCGTGGAGCTCTGCCGAACCGCATTCTGACGACCTCATCCTCCATGCCCAGTGGCTAACTGCATTTCTGTCGACAGCAGATGCTCCATAGACTTCGCACAAGCGTTTGTGAATATTCCCCACAGTTTCTTTCTCTGCAGTGAGAAATTCAATGACAGCACTTACATCACCTACAGACGCCAGTTTGAAACTGTCCTGCAGCTACGCTATCTGTCGGAAGAGGCGGAAACTTGGCGCGGTCACTCAGGAGACTTCAAACAATACATACGTAACTTTTCGCATTCATAGCATTGTTTCTGGCTAAAAAAAAATGCGGTGCATTATTTTCTGGGAAACCCTTGTATTTCCATTGTTATCCCGCAGAGAAACCATTGACTTTGTCTTGCCGTTAGCATACTTTACATACGACCAGAATCTTTGATTTTCTGCCGGGTTTCGAGATAAAGTTTCGTTGTGGAAACTACTACAAGCATCTCCTATTGATGTTCGCGCTAAATTTCTAGCTTCTTTAAAAGATAGCCAGTCTTGGAGATTTTGCGTTCGTTTTAAATTTGGCATGCGTTTTTCGTTGTTTCTGTAACAGTGTTCTCACATGTTTTGTTTACCAAGGAGGATCAGCTCCACCGTTTGTTAATTTATTCGGTATAAATCTCTCAATTGCTGTCGATACTATTTCTTTGTATTCAAGTCACATCTGGTCCACTCTCACATTGTTAATTTGGCAGGAGTGGAGACTGTCTCTTGGAAAGGCATCAAGTGAATTTTTATCAGCTTTTTTGAATAGGTGCATTTTTCGTTTATTTTTGGTGCTTTTGGGGGTTATTCAGTCTCACTATGACAACCCTGTGTTTACTAATTCCTGTATCAATTTTGATGCCCATTATTAGCTCAGGATTATTCGTTGCTAAGAGGTCAAGAGTGTTTTCTCAGTCGTTTACTACTGACGTGGGCTCATGAACTAACTGCTCTAAATAATTTTTGGATTATGCTTTTTTGCGTACCTCCGAGTTTAAACATGTATTTTCGCCAACATATCGAGGGTAAATTAAAGTCACCACTAACTAAAATTGTGTGAGTCGGTTACGCGTTCGAAATTAAACTCAATATGGTCTCAGACCTCTTTAGAACTCTTCTAAGCTAGAAAACTAGCTTTCTCGACATCTTCCGTCTGTCCAGTTTTCTAGAGCTACTACAGAAATCACGAAAATTTTCCTAGCAAATTGATGCATTTCACGGTGCAAATGAAATATTGAGTAAGAGTCTGCAAAAAAGTAGAACATCATGTCATGCGAAGTTTTCGCATATTGTTTCCAGGATGTCTGTTTAAAATTATTTTATATTATTAAAAAGCGGACTGATGGCAGTGGAAGTATTTATAATACAAATAACAAAAAACGAACACAAAGAAATTAGAAATATCCATAAAGACAATAATTTCGAACATTCCTTATCACTGATAGTTGTGATACTGGCGCTCTTACGCAACGTACGGCTTTTTCTACAGATTACTAAATAATACATAAAACACAATTGAAGGTAGCGGACTGCTTTCACACAAGAGCGCGCAAAAGAAGTGTTAAGAGCACAAGTTGTTCCATCGCCTAAATTGTGTTGTACAAAAGTGTGAGGGAAGGTAGAAAAACTACGCCTGCGAATCCTGCTCACGTAAGTATAGACCATTCACAAAATACATGCTTGATTCGAGAGTTTTTATTAGCATTTGGAATGAGATAAACGCGAAATAAAGCAAGAACGTCGATGTTAAACATATAATCTCCATGAACATCTGCTTCTCACGAATAATATCTTTGATGTATAGATGTTAGGTTTTGTATTGGTTATGATCATCTTGCTTCAGCAATAACGAACAAGTTACTCCAGTGTGGTACACATGAGAATATTTTCTCGTCACCATCCACCTAAATCGGGACTGTCACAGAGTCAAATGCAGTCTGAACTTCTGTAAGCAATTCTCAGTGTCACGTCAGCTATGTCGCACCTTGCTTCTGACGACAGTGAGTACTGTTCCGATTTTTCGTGCGATTCACTTACTTTGTCCACCGCAGGGAGAGGGGAAGACGGAGAAGCTGTGCCTTCAGCAGAAACTTCTGTAAGTATGAATGACGCTAATGATTCAGCTGAAGCTATGGAAGCAGGTCCTCAACTGCCGTGGTATGATGCCACTGAAATGTTTCTGAGGACAGCAGGTCGTAATAATACAGAAGTTGACGATAGCCCAGATCCATCTCGAAATGCACTGTCTGATGAAGCATGGACTGCAGGGTACGATGAGGCGTTAACGCAACCACCTAATGAAAAGGATGACATGCCTCAACTGTTAGACAGGTTGGTGTTGGCAAGTGGTGGTATCACCAAGACTGCAAGATCAGATGATGGATACAACCGGCGAAAAAGCTGCAACATACGCTTGGCAAGATCTTGGTCCTGTCTGCGTACCGGTAGCATGTCGCACAGAAGAACTATGACTGCCCCACCTGCCTCCAGCTCGAAACAAATATCATACCTCGAACTCTATAGGAGAAAGATGTACCACATAGGAGCAGCTACGCAGCAACCTGTAACTATAGTAAAACAAGAAGATCAGCAGCATCTGCTAGTGACTTCTAAAGAAAGCTCACAGGAAAAAACCCAGCAATGTGGACCTGAATGTCCCAGTAACACATCAGCCTCTAACGCAAGTGGCATACCGGTAGGGAACATCGACAGAAAATCAGACGAATTTTGCGCTGTTGAGTCCGAAGAAGCAATTGAAGAGCCTTGTACTAACTGTCCTCGAGAGAAACAATTCATTCAAGCTGCCTGCGAATTCACAAAAGCCGTCGGTGACCGTGAGACAGAGAACAAAAAACCGTGCATGAAGCGCACCACCACCAATGTTAAAAATTTCCGTCAAGCGCCTTTAAAATTAGGAAGTCTTGGATTCGATAAGCAAGCGGTGAAAGAGAAATACGAACGCTTTAAAAAGCAGCAATGTTATGGAGAACAAGTTAACATAAGAAATCGAATAAAAATGTCGCAAGCCCAAAAGACATATGATAAATCAGTCGAGGATAAAAAATATGTAAATGTAGGGAAATCAAATGTGCAAGTGTCAGATGTCGTTTCCAAAAAGAGTGGACTTGTTAGCATAGAACAAAAATCCGGCAGTCGACAGAAGAATGAAACTTCAAAAGCTGCACGTGCGAAGAACTATAGTGAAACTATTCGTGCTAGTGCATTAGCTGCTCGCCGTTCTGGTTTAAAATCCGTGATATTACCATCACGTGACTCAGTGGATTCGATTACGCCATTGGTTGAAAGACACATGAAGGAGAACGAAATAGTAGACACAATTCGGCGTAGCTTTGGGAGAACAAAATTAAATTTGAAGCCGTAACAAGTGTCACAGCAGTCTTTTCCAATGTTGAAAATTTTCATGAAATTCTTACGTGAATGTTTCAGTATAATTAAATGGACTGATAATTGTAATCCAGTACAGTCATCTACATAACACAACCTACCGACGACAGGCAACAGGCAGTCTACAGGACCTCACACTGATATCTAAAATGACGTGAATACACATATAGATGTCACCTGCCAATTCCTCCAGAGGATATGCAGAATGAAATTAATAAATTATAATGCAAACTCAATAAAGTGTTTTCTGATTTAATAACTTGCTGTTAGTTACCTGTAGCACCTTAATATTTCATAATGGCTGGTACTGTTCACATGATTTCCATCAAGATCAGTTTAGCCTATAACAACGTCACTGAAGCAATCTGTGAACATACATGAAGCTGTAATTGTTCTTATTTGTAGCCTATTCTTTGTTTAGTTCAAATATTATGTGGTCACATACATACTTGCTACATTCAGTGGCAATGTTTGTTAATCTAAAAATCCACCAAATATTTGACCTGGTGATGCAGAATATGTTTCTTTATTGTATAATTAAGCAGAAAAAATGGTTTATCCACATCTCAACTAACTTTTTGTCCTACATTCTTAAATCAGCAGCAGTTTTCATTTTCCTATTATAATAAGTACTGTGATCATAATCCATCTTGTTCATTCGTGTCAGATAAAGGTTGCCTATTTGTGCATGGTATAAGTTATTCACCAGCCTTCTGCTAAGGCTAAGTAGCACTGGTACCACTACAAAACCCTTTTGATATCAGCTATCTACTATTTTTAAGCTTTACCATATGTTAATGATCTGCCATTTTTATTTGTAGCAGGTATCAGAATTAGTCCTGATTGCAGATGATAAACATTTTTCCTTTGTGCTTGCATTGCTTCAATCCAAGCTTCTTCCATCAGTGTTATTTTAAAAATGCCCATGTTTTGCATGTTTATAATTGTAACTTCTCTCTTGTCTTGTTTTATTTCTGTTTTTGACCTCCTATTTTTGTAGATATGTGACATTAACCCATGAAAATCAGACATTATTGTTTGCAGAACTTTTGCTTCACATTCACTATTTTCAGTAACCAGTATTAATGATAATTTTATCAATGATGGTCTGGCTAAGATCAGTCACTGTTCTAGGAACATTTATTATTATTCTCATATTGCATTGTAATACGTTCATTTTAAATTTTGTTTTGGTTTTGATTCTTTACCTTTATCTATTTTGTAGTTTTCACATGTCACAGCATCCTTCATTTTAAACTTCAGTAATAATTTTGCTAATTGTTTTTTCATAAATATACCCAGAAAATTCTTACTTCACTCATCACTCCAGTAATTTCAAAATCTCTTTCAGTGTTTGCTGGAAGGTTTATTCATTTACTATTCAGTATCATGTAGACTACCAATTTGCTTCTTGTATATAGCAACACCTCCACCTGTATATTTCCGACTAATAATAATTAATCATCTAATAATAATTAATCAGATCATAGTCTCTTATTATTAACTACAAAGTTCTGCTTCATTTAACCCATGCTCACTGAGGTGTAGTACATCTGGTCATTTTTCACTCAGGAGCATTTCTACTTCTAGTTTCTTGTTGCCTAGGTATTGGATGTTTTTGTGAATGCTTAAATGTTATTTTCCTTCTGATGACATGATGTAGCATTTCGCAAACAGCTGACATTGCTGCTGGTAAACTTTTTGTGGTATACGGTCCATGAAACTGATTTGTTCCTAACATTTCATCCAGAATGGTGCTGGATTGTGTACAGTTTTCTGTTTTTTTTTTTTTCTTCTGTTGACGTGATCCACATCATAATGTTTATCATGAATTGGATCTGTGGAACTATCTAATTAATTAAAGCAACTTAATAATCCGCAGTGTCATCCGTGATGTAGGATCTTTGGAGAAAGATGATAGAAAGTAAGTTAATGTAACATTTATTTAATGTATAGAAAACAGTTAAGTGTAACCTTTGTTACATAAATAATAATTGCATTGCATCATTGAGACAATGCTCATATTACTGGAAACATTACGTTACTTCCAGAATGTTATTGCAAATCCATGATGATATCTTTTGTGCTAATTGAAAGTTTAGAGGACTGTTTTGTGCATATATTTGACTATGCACCTCTCCTCACTTAGTCGTATCAAATGCAGTTTGGTCTGCACTTGAATCCATCTTATTGCAGCTATCTACATGGATCACTGCCAGAGGCAATCTGTATGACCTAGACAGTATCCTAATACTAATAGCACCAGTTTTTAAGAGACATTTCAATGAACATAAATTCTTCTTAAATACAGAGCTGCATAGCAAATATTCTTTACTTGTCCATGGATCATTTCTTACAATGATATTGGACACTTTCATTTTTACATAAAATCTTGCATGTACATAGCTAGCTACATATATTTTATAGAATATTCGCAGAAAATTACATCAAAGTACATTATAAAAAATGTATATATACACACTATTTAATTTTTTATTTCAAGATATATTTAACACTGTAAGGGCAAGTATTCATCAGATGTCTTTTTAATTTTCTTCTATCATCTTTATACATTGTGGTAAACTGTTGTACACTACTTGCCCAGCATTTACAGGTTCTTTGTCTGTTGATTTTAGCCTGTTTCCTTCTATATGATAGTCATTTTTTTATTATTGTACTATGTTCATGATATTCCTTGTTTAGCAATGCAGTGCAGTAGCTCCCTGAATTTATTTCTGCAGGGTTCTCTAGGGGTGATACTTTTGTGATACATTGTACAGCTCTGTTTTGTAATCTTAATACCCTTTGTGTGTGCACATTTGCAGCATTTTCCCATGCCAGGATGCCATATGAGAGGTGTAAATGGACTAGTCCATAGTAAATTGTTTGTAGAGAGTGTCTTTTTACTAACTTTGGCATTTTTCTCATCAGGAATATGCTTGAACCTACTTTGCTGCACATGTTATTTATGTGATTCTCCTATGTCATATACCTATCCAATGTTACACCTAGAAATTTATAGCTGGCTGTCTCCTTTAGTTCTAGGTCTCCAAGACTGACTGTGATGTTGTCCAAAGTGTGTTATTTGTTTGCATGTATCTGTATATATGTTGTTCTGGTTCAATTTATAAAGAGATTGTTTTCCCTGATGTAATTGTTTCCAGTTTTCATACACTCCTGGAAATGGAAAAAAGAACACATTGACACCGGTGTGTCAGACCCACCATACTTGCTCCGGACACTGCGAGAGGGCTGTACAAGCAATGATCACACGCATGGCACAGCGGACACACCAGGAACCGCGGTGTTGGCCGTCGAATGGCGCTAGCTGCGCAGCATTTGTGCGCCGCCGCCGTCAGTGTCAGCCAGTTTGCCGTGGCATACGCAGCTCCATCGCAGTCTTTAACACTGGTAGCATGCCGCGACAGCGTGGACGTGAACCGTATGTGCAGTTGACGGACTTTGAGCGAGGGCGTATAGTGGGCATGCGGGAGGCCGGGTGGACGTACCGCCGAATTGCTCAACACGTGGGGCGTGAGATCTCCATAGTACATCGATGTTGTCGCCAGTGGTTGGCGGAAGGTGCACATGCCCGTCGACCTGGGACCGGACCGCAGCGACGCACGGATGCACGCCAAGACCGTAGGATCCTACGCAGTGCCGTAGGGGACCGCACCGCCACTTCCCAGCAAATTAGGGACACTGTTGCTCCTGGGGTATCGGCGAGGACCATTCGCAACCGTCTCCATGAAGCTGGGCTACGGTCCCGCACACCGTTAGGCCGTCTTCCGCTCACGCCCCAACATCGTGCAGCCCGCCTCCAGTGGTGTCGCGACAGGCGTGAATGGAGGGACGAATGGAGACGTGTCGTCTTCAGCGATGAGAGTCGCTTCTGCCTTGGTGCCAATGATGGTCGTCTGCGTGTTTGGTGCCGTGCAGGTGAGCGCCACACTCAGGACTGCATACGACCGAGGCACACAGGACCAACACCCGGCATCATGGTGTGGGGAGCGATCTCCTACACTGGCCGTACACCACTGGTGATCGTCGAGGGGACACTGAATAGTGCACGGTACATCCAAACCGTCATCGAACCCATCGTTCTACCATTCCTAGACCGGCAAGGGAACATGCTGTTCCAACAGGACAATGCACGTCCGCATGTATCCCGTGCCACCCAACGTGCTCTAGAAGGTGTAAGTCAACTACCCTGGCCAGCAAGATCTCCGGATCTGTCCCCCATTGAGCATGTTTGGGACTGGATGAAGCGTCGTCTCACGCGGTCTGCACGTCCAGCACGAACGCTGGTCCAACTGAGGCGCCAGGTGGAAATGGCATGGCAAGCCGTTCCACAGGACTACATCCAGCATCTCTACGATCGTCTCCATGGGAGAATAGCAGCCTGCATTGCTGCGAAAGGTGGACATACACTGTACTAGTGCCGACATTGTGCATGCTCTGTTGCCTGTGTCTATGTGCCTGTGGTTCTGTCAGTGTGATCATGTGATGTATCTGACCCCAGGAATGTGTCAATAAAGTTTCCCCTTCCTGGGACAATGAATTCACGGTGTTCTTATTTCAATTTCCAGGAGTGTATTTAGCAAAGCCTTCTCTTGCAGGTCATCTGTTGTATAACTGGTAACAACAAATGAAGTGTCATCTGCATACATGACTACACTATCGGATACTGATTTGGTCATATCATTGACATACAAAATGAAAAGTTGTGGACCAAGGGATGGATCCTTGAGGAATTCCATATTCAACAATTTCATAATTTGAAAAGACACTTGTAATATTATTTTCCACTTTTTGCTTTATTTCTACACACTGCTTTCTCTATTTTCCAAAAATGATTTAATGATGTCTGCTGCTTTCCAACTTATACCATAAAGATGAAACTTTTCTAACAGGATGTCATGACATACACAATCACATACCACAGACTTTCTTCTGTTCATCAAATGCTTTAGTTACCAGTGTTACAAATTCAGCTATTGCTGTTTTGGTAGTTTTGCCCTTTCTGAATCCATGTTGTTCATCGTTTAGAATATTTCATGTTTATATAAAATTTAATATTCTGTCTTTTATTATGGTTTCTATTATTTTAGAGAGTACATATATAATGGTTATAGGCCTGCAATTTCCTGGGTCTTTTTTGCAGCCTCCTTTATGTATAGGGATTATTTTACTCTTTTCCAGGCACACTGGAAATATTCCTTTTTCTATAGATAAGTTCATCAGACAGGCTAATGGCTTTACTACCAATTGCAAACAGCATTTAATTAGTTTAGTGGACATACCATCAAGTCCCTCAGTGTTTTTGTTTTTACACTATGTATTATTTTTACAATTTCTGATTCATTAGTTGGAGTCAGGAATAAGCATTTTGTCACACATGGAATTTTTATTGTGTATATTTTGGAAATATTATTTTGAGTTATTAATTTGTCCACAACTTCAATATAGTGTTTGTTTAAAGTATTGCTGAGATTTTGTGCATCCCTTAGTTCCCTCCCATTTACCTCAAGTGTTCTGTTCTCAGTGTTTTCAACACCTACACCTTTCCTCTTTTCATTTATGAGAGACCATATGGTCTTAGTGATATTTGTTGAAGTTGCTCTTTTATCAGTTTGGTGTATGTTTTCTTCTTTTCCCTATATACATCCTTATTTTCTTGGGTTGGCCTTAACTGACACTTTTCATACATGCTTTTCACCTCTTCCCTCTCCCTTTTTACCTCTACTGTGACCCAATTTTTATTCTTCTTCTTATTTATTTCTCTAGGTACTGATGGACATGCAACATCCATGTAATGACCTAATGTTTTGCAGAATGATTCTCATCCTTTATCTAGATTTTCTGTTAAGTATACTTCACTAAAATCTTCGTTTTCCAATAGCCTTTGTAGCCTATCTATATTTGTTTGCTTTGTTTGTCTAAACTCTTTAAATTTTTTTTTTCTGGCTTTCCTATGTTGCCTGCTAATTCAACTACTACCCCATAGTGGTCTGGGATGGTCGTGTTTATGACCTGTACTCTCTGCCTGCTCTGTTGTACATTAGAGATCAAGTGATCTATTAATGTTTCTGTATTTTTATAGTATCTCGTGGGACTGTCTACTGCTAAATAAAGTCCATAAGATTTAATCAGATCTTGAAAACTTCTTATATAGCAGTTGTCATTTAGTGTCTCAATATTTAGGTCACCAGCTACAATTATATAGGAGAATTCTCTGCTAGCCTTGCCTAACAGTACTTCTAACTCTTTTAGAAATCCATTTATCTGACTGTTTGGTGATCTGTAGATACCTATTGTCACACATTTCTCCCCATAATATGTTGTCTGTATTGCTGCAGCTTCAAACAACAAATAGTTGCAAATGGAACAACTCTCAGCAGAGCAATACTTTGTAACTTGGACATAGCCATGGGTATGATGAAACATTCACTCAAGATATGCACAAATATTAGAAAGCCAGTATAACATTATTGTAGAAATATTAAAAGAAAAGGAAAATGACAGTTAATACAAAGAAATGAAGTTAGGTGCTAATCCCAAAAGGTTATCTAATACTATACTAAACCTCTTTTTTATGTAGAGCTTCAACTATCGTTCTGACAGAACACAGGCTGCCATTGGTAAATAAACACACTGGGGAAAACATCACCTGCAGGACACATCAAACTGATATTGCATATCATTGCCTTTAGCCTTGAAAATGACCTCAGTTCTCTGAAGAAAAGAGGCTAAAAGTTTCTTTGGTTATGACATAGTCATATGAAGCCACTCACTGATCCTAGAAGCTACCAAATTGTGGGGACATCAATTACTATGTTTCACACACTGTTCCAAACGGCCTCAAACTTTGAAAGCAGGCAAAAATTTTGACTCATCAGACCATACTACATCTGTCTATTCAGCCACTGTCCAGTTTCTGTGTCATTTGGCCCATTGAAAGCAGGTACCTTTATGTGCCAATGAGGGCACTGGACTTTTATCAGGTACTTGCTTCTAGAAGTCCACTGCATACTGTTCCCTTCACAGATGTCACTTTGAAACTGGTTTAGATGGACTCACATTTACTGATGGTAGTAGTATCTATTAGGTTTGCAGTTGATCATTACTGACAAGTATGATACCAGCAGTCACACTATTTTTGTAACAACTGTACTTAAAACCAGGCTGTGAGTGATACACTATCACTTTTAGACTTGTTTGACAGTTCATGTTGATTGGTGAACTTCGTCCACAGTACCGGTATGTCCTTGGGTAAGTCCAAACACAACAGCTCCTTTCTGTCATTTTTTCAGGTCTCCAGTGACCCATCCTACTGTGCTGATGGGCATATACACACCACTTCCAACCCATGACTTGCATCGGCTGCAGAGGGTCACATGAGAGCTTGGTACCAGTTGCACACAGGCTACGCAACTCCAAAGTAACCCAAGTGCTCCTTTAAGGGATGAATAATATTTTGTTATGTGTGAATGTCATCAGTTTCATCACCTGACAAAATTAACTGAAGAGTAGCAGTCTGTGGAGAATTTTATGTTGGTTTTCAGCCAGATAGTATCAGTTGAGTATAACTGTAGTGTTTCTTTCAATTATTCAATACCTTAAATTTACTGGCTATTGGAATATTAAAATTCTGAGTGGCTGATATTATTTATCTTAGCTATCTTTGTAATGACACAATGACTTAAGATAATTCCACTACAGCATTTCTAATAGTTATACCTACCTATGAGAATGGAGGTAAGCATATCATCCATAATAATGAGATTCACTAGTGTCATGCCTTCCTAAAATTTTTTGAAATGCTGGCAGGAATAGGGAAGTAACCCTTTATTTCCAAGCAGAAATACTTAGTGCCTTGCAGTTAGGATTTGGTGAAAGACTCATTTCTAAAAATCTGACAGTAAGTAGACACTGGGATTGATATAATCTCCTTGTTGGCATTTAGTGTGTCAGCGTCACCCTTGTTTTGTCTATAAAATTGTACCTGGGAAACTAAAATATTATGGCATTAAGAGAACATTTGTTGTATAAATAACAAATGGAGAAAATTAGCTAATTTGTCTACAGCAGACCATCAACCTTAATTGTTTGCTTGTTACAGTTGTTTTAGCATTGGTTCAGTTAGCTGAATTTTCTTTCTGAGTTATTAAGTGTGAAATTCAGAAAATTCAACTTATTTGCTAAGCATCAAATGTTTTTAAATATTAGTTGTGTCACAAGAATCATGGTGACTGCAAAGCTTATCATACAATCCATATGTACTTGTATGTGAGTGAGCTAAATGGTAGTTACAATTAAACATATGTTATTTGGGATTTACAGAAAAACAAACTGTCAGCAGATACTTTGGCAAGCTTCCTCCTTCTGGGATTGTGTGATTAAAGAAGCTATTGAAATTAGGGTCCAAAATGGCCTAACAAAGGTAGTGGCCTACAAGCTGAATCAGATGTGAAACCCTGCACTGAGCCTAGAAAAAGAAAAGTGTTCCCCTTCAGTGAGATCCACATCCAGCACTGATAGTGCAGACATTGGAGATCACAGACTGCAGCTGGGTACCACTACCTCCTCCCCCCACCATCTACCATAGCGACTACACAGATAGTGACAGGAACAGAGTGATGTAGGGGTAATGGCCAGTTACATGGGACTCTAACAAGAGCAGAGCAGCAGCCATTAGGAACAACCTGAAGATGACAATGAGTCTGTTTGCCAGAGTATCATGGGAACTCTTGGTGGGACCACAGGCAGACACCCAAGAATTCCACAAGTGAGGAATGCCCCAAGAAAACCTCAGATCACAAGGAGCTAAGCATTTTTAACTGCTTGTTCACAACGTACATATTTGCTAATGAAATTTCTCATTAAAAAAAAAACATTGGTTTGAGAAGAATGTTAATGTCCACATCTACAACACAAGAACAAAAATTAACCAATAGCACTCATTATTAAAGCTGTCAGTATCTCAGAAAAGAAATCAAATCACTGGTACAAAAGTCTTTGATGATTTGCCCTGTAACATAAGATGTCAGACAGGTGTTATTGGTAGTGCGATCTACCATCTGAAAATGGGTTTGGTCTAGCTTTCCAAGCTATTCCGTCCTGTGCAAGCCTCTTTATCTCTGCATACCACTACAGCCTATTACTTAAACATAATATTTAAAATTCAGAAAAGGGTGCTGAGGTGTCACAGTACAGCTGTTTCACAGTTCACAATAAATGTTCAAATATACCATCACCAACTTCAGTACATATGTGACTAGTATTATTGGAAGCAAAAGGTGATTGCCATTTAAACAGGTACAAAATCAACATATGTGGCATTGTTGCCAATGTGGAGATTGCAGACACACTGTATATGAAATGGGTACACATTTTCCACATGTAATGTTGTCTATAGAAAGTCACCATGTGCTGGTAGTAGTACTATGCTGCACTGTTTCAGTAATGTATTGCTGTTCTTGCAGAGGTTGTTGAACTTCATATTCAGAGGAAAAATGGGAACTCAGAAGAATACCTGTTTCACACAATGTGCTGAAACTCTGATAAACTTCTATGAACAGAAATTTGGTTTGTCAGATAGTGCCAATGGTATTCTTTGACTGCAGCAGGAGTACTACCACTGCATAAGCTGTAAAATACACTACATATATTTTTTCTTCATGAGAGCAGATTGCGCCATTTTAATCAGTGTATGTACAAAAACAGTTAACTGATTCTTCTCTCTGAGACACTTCAATCCCTTGCACTACTTCACTCACAACACACCATGGACACATGTGCGCACAACAGATTAGTTTAATGAGAGAAGGACATGCCAAACAAAGAGGTCGAAAGCAGTGAGATAGGATGAGCTAGAATAAAACATCAAAAAGGTTGAATTAGTAAGACAAATACGTGCATGCCACTAGCCCAAAACAAATATACATTAAATGGTTCTATCTCGGAAACCATTCAGAAAAGCATAAATGTTATTTGAAGTTTCACGCTTCAAATGAGCATTTCTGCCATATCCTTGAATATTGACCATTCCTCCTGGAACACCTAGTGTTTATCAAAATATTATGGTAGTGAGAGCAAGTGATAAACACTTCCTAAATAAAGACATGCCTGACCACGAAACAAGAGGAAAGGAAAATTACTACACAAGGCAGTGAAATCTTAAACTGACAATGAATGCTCCGGATGAAGCTGGCAAAAGATTTCTTCACAAGCTACAAAACTCAATTAAGACAGAAAAGGAATTCAGATTTTTCAAAAATTATTTAAAAGTGTATGTCTCAGTAAAATGTGCATACAACATGTGTGAGTATTAAAATGAAACTAAATGTTAATGCTATATTGCAACAGAAACTATGTAATAACCTTTTATGTGACCGTAAAGTATAATCCTATTTCCTTTTCTGTACATTTATTGTGCATATGATGTATTTTTACATAAAATATGCAAAACCTTTTATCTGCCTATAAAATGTAATCCTGAATTCTTTATTGTCTTTAGTTTAATGTATCATGGTAAATGCAGTTTGATCACATATGTTACAACTGCCTTAGTCTGTCAGTCTACAAAATTGCATAGCATAACCATTATTCTCACCTGAAAATTATCAGTTAGACTCCATGGACAAACAATAAATAAATATCAATTTGAACCTGCTCACTACATTCAAGCCTTGGCCTTCGTCAGTAGCTTTTACTCCTCCCCCCATATTGTATTGTATTGTATTGAACTGGGGACTAGAAACGACGGAGAGGCGTCGTCTCCACCGTAGCCCTCAGTGATTCACAACCCCACAACAGGCTACAGCAGTCCACTCATCCCACCGCCACCCCACACCGAACCCAGGGAATTGTGCGGTTTTGCCCCCAGTGAAACCCCCCCCCCCCCTCCCCCCCACACACGGGAACGTCACACACCAGACGAGTGTAACCACAAATGTTTGTGTGGTAGAGTAGTTATGGGGTACACATATGTGGAGACAGTGTTTGTGCAGAAATTGCTGGCATAGTGTAACTGAGGCTGAATAAGGGAAACCAACCCACATTCACTGAGGCAGATGGAAACCCCCCCTCCCCCCCCCCCCTGACTTACTTCCATTATGCAATTGACAATTCCATGATGCTGAGTAGATGTCCTACTAAGCAAACTCATCTTCTAGTAGAAGTACATCATAAATTTCTGTTTTTCATAATCCGATTTAGTACCTCCTCTTTTGTTATTTGATTTCCCTATCTAATCTTGAGCATTCTTCTTGAGCACCATATCCTTTCTCCCATTCCATATTCTCTTACTATGTTCATTTTGTGTCAATAAAAATGTACTGAAACTTACCGAAAGATAAAACCTTGGTCTTTCGTGGGCAAGTGCCTTACCATCTGTGCTATGCAAGCACAACGCACAGCCCATCCTCACAGCTTTGCATCCACCAGTACCTCATCTCCTACCTCCCAAACTTCACAGAAGCCCTGCTATGATACTTGTAAGACTAGCATTCTTGGAAGGAAAGCAAAGCTCTTAAGTTTGAGTTTTGGTATGGCACACAGTTTTATTGCACCAGGAAGTAACATACCAGCACACAATCCACTGCAGAGTGACCATTTAATTCTGGAAACATCCCTGGGCTGTGGCTAAACCTTGTCTCCTCTTCCAAGTCTCTCAGGAGAACTTATGTGAAGTTGAAAGGTAGGAGATAAGGTACTAGTGGAAGTAAAGCTGTGAGGGCGGGTCATGAGCTGTGCTTGGGTAGCTCAGTCAGTAGAGCACTTACCTGCAAATGTCCCAATTCTGAGTCTTGGTCCAGCACACAGTATTAATCGGCCAGGGAACGTAATAACAGTGAATACTTCACTGCAGAGTGAAAATATTATTCTGGAAACATCCCCCAGGTTGTGGCTAAGTCATATCATCACAATAGCCTTCCTTCCAGGAGTGCTAGTCCTGCAAGTTTCACAGAAGAGCTTCTCTGAAAGTGGGAAGGAAGAAGACGAGGCACTGGTGGAAGTAAAGCTTTAAGGACATGTCATGAGTCATGCCTGGGTAGCTCAGTTGGTAGAGCACTTGCCCTCAAAAAGCAAAGGTCCTGAGTTCAAATCTCGGTTTGGCAGGAAGTTTGGAATCATTGCACACTCTACTGCAGTGTGAACATTTCATTCTGGAACCCTGTACTGACCTGACCAGAAACTGTGTTCTTCCTGCCACCACACTTCACTAATTCACACAGGATGTAACTTCAACCTATCCATTTCCCTTTCTAAACTCTCCAGTCTACCTACCTGATTAGGGGATGTAACATTCCACACTCTGACCTGTAAAAGTACAGTTTCATTATTCCTTATGACAACATCCTCTTGTATAGTCCCTGCCTGCAAATCCAACTGGAGAACTGTTTTTCCTCTGGAAATTTTACTCAAGAGGGTGCCATTATCATTTAGCAATTCAGCAGAGCAGCATGCTGTTGGGAAGAATAATTAGGGCTGTAGTTTTCCCTTGCTTTCAGCCATTTGCAGCACCAGCACAGTGAGGCTACATTACAACATCAAGCTGGTCAACCATCCACAGTGTTGCAACTACTCAAAAGGTTGCTGCCGCTCTTCAGCAATCACAGGTTAGTCTGGCCTCTCCACAGATTCCCCACCATTATAGTTGCAACTGTGGTGAACCACTTGTGTCGCTTCCCCAGCTCATTCATTCGGGAGAGGGGTTCAGATAGTTACCACAGTAAAATTTAAACCTTGCTTTACAATATTTCTTTTGGCCAATTTCTTCCATTCCATAAACAAATATTTATTAAAAACTTGTAGCCTGTGTAGCTAAATAAAATAAATTTGTTTATCATTATTTACATGAGTAGTATTAAACTCTGGTAGTATGCTGTTAGTGATCTCTAAATGGCTAGAATGTAGCTACGCTCATAAACATATCATGAAAGCCTACATACTCCATAAAGATACATCATTTTGATTCAAAAGAGGTCTGCATAAAAGAAATAACACTTTCAGCAGTGTTGACTGTTAGGAACTGTAACATACTCAGACATTATCTAGAAATTATCTGCCAACTGCTCAGAAATATGCTGTTTTATGTAATACTCAATTGCTTTGGAGAAAATAAGTACCCGTTAAAAAAAAGTCACCTGTTTTATAGAGGGAAATCTGTTTGTAAGACAGTCTGGAAAATGATCACTTAAATATCCAATTTATATGTGTGCAAAGCTGATACGATATTAAATCCATTATATTTCTAGCACAAAAGTTGACAGGCCATATATGTCACATGTGGAGCATCTGTTTCACCACTAATTTAATTTGATGTGGTTTATTAGCGTCCTTTGCATCACTTACATGATATAGGAATTGTCATAATACTGGACAGAATGGCTCTACAAATTAATGCAATTAATATAAAATTAACATTTTACAAAAGTTTAGAAAATGACACAATGAAGCAAAATATTGGTCTTATACCATATATGCTCTCTGAACAAGTAGATAATGATTTGGCATAGATGCAGTAGACTTTGAGAAACACATTTATCACATCAATTAGAGTTAAAAGAGTAAACAAACAAAGAAGAAATTTACAGTGCAAACAGCATGATTGATGACAATAAAAAAATACAAGTGTTTATTAGTGATTTAGGATTTCAAAATATTTCTCTGTGATATAAAAATAGTTACTTAATAATTAATTTTTTAATTGTGACTTAAAATTTCCCTCATCCCTAATTCCTTCCATAATGACTCACGTGTTTTTAATGTTTTGTTTTTCTTGCTCATTTTAAATGCAAATTCTTACTGATACATGTAGTGTACTTACGAAGTCTGAATTTATACAAACAACAATATAAGAGGAAGATAGGTTGCTTCTCACTGTAAAGATGACATGTTTAGTTGCAGACAGGCACAATGAAAACATGCTTAAACATTACCTTTCAGCCAAAACATTCCTCAGAAAAGGAAACACACACACACATATTCATGTAATTATACGCAAGCACACCTCACACACACAACTGCCACCTCTAGTGTATTTTCATCAACAGTGTAGTACAATTTATTTAAAAGATACATTTTAGAGCCAATTTAAGATTCATTACAGTATTTTGTTTTTTATGCAATGTGCTACGTTGTTCTGAAGTTTTCTCCCTGCATATAGAAGCCCATCTTGCCACAGTTTTGTTTTTGCATATTATTCACTACGCAGTTCCATTTTGTGTCATGTATTATGTTCAAGAACTGATTCATTTTTATACACTATCTGGTCTTCTGTGTTCATTATTTTCTTATTGAAATATGTAACTTCCAAAATATATAAGCAAGGTAGTAGTAGAAATTGCAGGTTCTTAAACAATAGCTTGCTTAAGCCTCTAGTACTTAGCATTCCCTATGGCCCTTACAGTTCATCTTGGGACAATAAAGCTACTTCTGCTGGCAGATGAGCTGCCACAAACAAAAATACCAAACTTTGACAGTGATCCCACCTGTGTATACTATACATTGTTTATCATTTGCTGTGTCATGCAGCTAGTGAGAATCTCATACAGGTCTCACACTCAGTAGCAGATGGTATTCAATCTTTTATTGATAATGTTGACATCCTTATCCCTCTTTAGATTTTCTCAGATTCACATTCCTAGAAATTTACTGAGGTTTACAGTTTCTGTTTACCAAATAGAATTATGGCAATGCCAATTATTACATGTACCATAGACAATTTCAGTGGGAATGTGATGCTACAACTATTTGGTGTAAGAATTCTAATGATCTTCCCTGTAATCTCCTCAGTATCTAAACAGGCTTGGACTAGGGGAGGAAGAGTTCTAGTGGTGCAGACTCATTCATCATGGTTAGATTCAAGGTGATTTCAGGTTGTTGGATTCATATTGATTAATTTTAATACAAAATTTGGCACGGATATACCACTGTTATAGACAGACAGAAGATTTACATGCTTCTTGAGAAGTCTGCATGTTCATCTGCATTTGTAATCTGCAAACCACTGTGAAGTGCATAGCAGAAACATATCCTACTATACCAGTTGTTCGGACTTTTTCCCATTCCATTCATATATGGAGTGTTGAGAGAATGGTTGTTTGAATGCCTCTGTGAATGCAGTAGTTTATTAATCTAACCTGACTCTCATGATCTTTACAGGATCAATACATAGGGAGTTCTAATATATTCCTGACATTGCCATTTAAATCTGGATTTGAAACCTGGTAAATAGGCCGTTTTGGGATAGCTTACATCTGTTTTCAAGAGCCTGAAAGTGGGTAAGTAGACTTTTTGGGGTGATTTAGAACTGTCTTTGAGAGTCTGCCATTTTAGTTTCTTCAGCATCTCCTTGTCACTCTCAGATGGGTCAAACAAACCTGTGACCATCTATGCTGTCCTTCTGTGTATATGTTCAATACCCCTCCTAGTCCTGTGTGGTTGGCCTACAGGTCTCACACTCTTGAGCAATATTATAGGATGGATCACACAAGTAATCTGTAAGCAATCTCCTATGTATACTGATTCTGTTTTCCTAGCACTCTATCAATAAACCAATGTCTGTACATCTATAACCCACTACTGAGCCTATGTGATCACTGCATTTCATATCATTACAAAGTGTTACACCCCAGTATGACTCATCCAGTTCCAACTGTGGCTCATTGATATTATAGTCATTGGATACTTTTTTTAGTGAAGTGGACAGTTTTAAATTTCTGAACATTTAAAGCAAGTTGCTAATCTTTTCATCACTTGGAAATCTTATCAAGATCTGATTGAATATTTGTGCAGCTTCTATCAGAAATTACTTCATTATAGATAAATGTATCATCTCCAAAAAGTGTGAAGTTATTATTAATATTGTCTATACAGGCATTAATACACAGCAAGGATCTCAGCAGAGTTCCCTATTGCACACCCAGAGTTACTTCTACATCTATCATTGACTCTCCATCTAATTTCACTGGCTGTGCTCTCCCTACCATGAAATTTTTAATCCAGTCACCCCATATAGTCATACTTTTGATAACAAGCATAGATATGGTTCTGAGTGAAATGCTTTTCAGAAATTGAGGAATACTGCATCTACCTGACTGCCTTGATCCATACCTTTCTGTATGTCATGTGAGAAAAGTGTGACTTAGGTAACACATGATCAATGTTTTCGGATTCCATGTCAGTTGGCATGGAGAAGGTCATTCTCTGCAAGATAGCTCGTTACATTTGAGATCACGAGTTCAGAATATTTTCTAAGATTCTACAAAAGAAATTGTATCAGTGATATACAGCAATGGATTTATGGACCACATCTAATACACTTCTTGTAGACAGGTACCTGTGCTTTCTTCCAAGTACTGAATGTGGTGCTCTCAACAGCTCTATGAATGATTATAGTTGAAGGAGGGGCTAACTGAGCCACAAATTCAGGATGGACTCTGATAGGGGTTCCATCAAGTCCTGAATCTTTGTGTAATTTTAACAATTTCAGCAATATCACAATGCCACTGACATAGCAGTTACTTCACTCATCTTTTCAGTGATACAAGGATTAAACTGTGGCAATTCTCCTGGGTTTTCCTTTGTAAAGGAACAGTTGAAAACAGAGTCAAGAATTTCTACTTTCACTTTGCTGCCTTCAATTTCAATCCCTCTCACATGCACTCATGGCCTACAGTAGCACCTTTCACTACTGATCAAAATGCCCTCAGTTCTCCTTAAATTTTGACTAAAGATCATCATGGAAGAGGTGTGAACCAGATCTTGCAGGAGAAATCAGGTGACAGGTATCAGGTCACAAGCTTTTTAAGCCCACTGCATATTTTAGCCAAGTGATAGATGATGTAGGATTATTGTGCAAGGGTTTTACAAATCAGGGTCACATTGTGATAGTTGGTGAAGTAAGAGACTGTATTGATAATGATCAGAGCTACAATATTGAGTGTGACCTGGTAAAAATAGTGTCTGCAACGGACCATACAAATGTTGGCTTGGATCCTGTTTTCATGAAGTATGATTGACCCCAATTGGACATCATCATCGGGAGGGTCAATATGGAGCTAGATCAGCTGCTTCAGGTAGCTACTTTGTCAGGCATAGGATTCCTATTGATGGTAATGGTAGGTGGGACTTCACAAGACATGGCCTGCATCTCAATAGGATAGGGAAGGGTAAATTCGCTGGGATAACAGCAAAATTTTTAAGAAGGGGGGAGGGGCACTGAAACTCATGGGAGTACCTATTTTTTAGACTAAGATCAGTTTCCAGTGATTCAACATTGAATGAAATTAAGCTTTATGAGAAGCTCAGACAGGCAGGTACTAGATATGTTAAAATATCACCAGATTCTTGTAAAAGTACAGTGAAAATAATATTAGTATGTCACAAGATTCCCATAAAAGACTATCAGGGTATTACAAAACAAAGTAGATGAGTTTCTTGTTTGTTTAAAAGATTTAGAAACTGAGGTGGAACAAATGTACGATGCCTGTCTGAACATAGTCACAATTATGGCAAAGGTAAATGTAGGTGGATACAAGCTTTCAGCGCATCTAAGCAGAGACACTGTGAAGAGAGGAAGAGTTGCCATATAAGTTAAAATTTATCACAGTGTGAAAAACTTAAAAAAAAAATTCTGTGTATAGCAACATATAGAAGCGTGTGCATGTGACCTTAAACTACATAATGGTACTTATATAATTGTAGCTGTGTATAGGTCCCCACTGGGAAATTTTCAGCTATTTTTGATAAACTTGGATTCTTTGTCATCTTATCTGTCAGTGGTGATTTCAATGCAGATTTTCTGAAAGAGTCCAATACAAAGCTTGACCTAGAAGTACTACTTAGTTCTTTCAATTTGACATCACTTATTGATTATCCTACTCAGGTGGTACAAGAAAGCAGCACACTGATAGATGATGTTTTTATACATCAAGATAAATTTAATCAAATAAATACTTTCCCTGTTAAGAATGGTCTGTCTGTTCATGATGCCATAGGTAGTTACAGTATAATACATCACACCATACAGTAATGCAAAACAGTCCTCCAAAATAATGCTTCGAGTAACAATTTAACAACTGCTAATTTTACAGAAAGATTGCAACTGTTAGACTGGGATAAGGTGTACAGGGAACTTGATGCTAATTTACATTTTACATATTTTATTATACCTTTGTGAATATATTTGAAAACAGTTTCCCTAAGAGGACAGTGAAATACATCTGGAAGAATCCATCTAAAAAGCCATGGCTTACTAAGGCTCATAGCCTTCTAGATAAGATTAAGTAATGTGGTATAGGGATAAAAATATCTTGTCAACAGAAAATAAAAATATATCTTATAACTAGGAGAAGTAATGATCCAGAAACAGTGAAACATTATAATAACTACGCACTGAACAAAGAAAAGTTATTAAAAAGTCCAGAAGTCTGTGCATCATGTCTAAGATTAGAACCTCTGATAATAAAATTTTCAAAAGAGTACTAAAAGCTTGTTCCCAGTAGATAAGTAGGATTCTCAGCCACATACGTAGTTTTTTTTTTTTTTTTTTTTTTTGGGGTCATCAGCCTACTGACTGGTTTGATGCGGCCCGCCACAAATTCCTTTCCTGTGCTAACCTCTTCATCTCAGAGGAGCACTTGCAACCTATGTCCTCAATTATTTGCTTGATGTATTCCAATCTCTGTCTTCCTCTACAGTTTTTGCCCTCTACAGCTCCCTCTAGTACCATGGAAGTCGTTCCCTCATGTCTTAGCAGATGTCCTATCATCCTGTCCCTTCTCCTTATCAGTCTTTTCCACATATTCCTTTCCTCTCCGATTCTGCGTAGAACCTCCTCATTCCTTACCTTATCAGTCCACCTAATTTTCAACATTCGTCTATAGCACCACATCTCAAATGCTTCGATTCTCTTCTGTTCCGGTTTTCCCACAGTCCATGTTTCACTACCATACAATGTTGTACTCCAGACATACATCCTCAGAAATTTCTTCCTCAAATTAAGACCGATATTTGATATTAGTAGACTTCTCTTGGCCAGAAATGCCTTTTTTGCCATAGCGAGTCTGCTTTTGATGTCCTCCTTGCTCCGTCCGTCATTGGTTATTTTACTGCCTAGGTAGCAGAATTCCTTAACTTCATTGACTTCGTAACCATCAATCCTGATGTTAAGTTTCTCGCTGTTCTCATTTCTACTACTTCTCATTACCTTCGTCTTTCTCCGATTTACTCTCAAACCATACTGTGTACTCATTAGACTGTTCATTCCATTCAGCAGATCATTTAATTCTTCTTCACTTTCACTCAGGATAGCAATGTCATCAGCGAATCATATCATTGATATCCTTTCACCTTGTATTTTAATTCCACTCCTGAACCTTTCTTTTATTTCCATCATTGCTTCCTCGATGTACAGATTGAAGGGTAGGGGCGAAAGGCTACAGCCTTGTCTTACACCTTTCTTAATACGACCACTTCGTTCTTGATCGTCCACATATTGTATATGACCCGTCTCTCCCTATAGCTTACCCCTAATTTTTTCAGAATCTCGAACAGCTTGCACCATTTTATATTGTCGAATGCTTTTTCCAGGTCGACAAATCCTATGAAAGTGTCTTGATTTTTCTTTAGCCTTGCTTCCATTATTAGCCGTAATGTCAGAATTGCCTCTCTCGTCCCTTTACTTTTCCTAAAGCCGAACTGATCGTCACCTAGCACATTCTCAATGTTCTTTTCCATTCTTCTGTATATTATTCTTGTAAGCAGCTTCGATGCATGAGCTGTTAAGCTGATTGTGCAATAATTCTCGCACTTGTCAGCTCTTGCCGTCTTTGGAATTGTGTGGATGCTGCTTTTCCGAAAGTCAGATGGTATATCGCCAGACTCATATATTCTACACACCAACGTGAATAGTCATTCTGTTGCCACTTCCTCCAATGATTTTAGAAATTCTGATGGAATGTTATCTATCCCTTCTGCCTTATTTGACCGTAAGTCCTCCAAAGTTCTTTTAAATTCCGATTCTAATACTGGATACCCTATCTCTTCCAAATCGACTCCTGTTTCTTCTTCTATCACATCATACAAATCTTCACCCTCATAGAGGCTTTCAATGTATTCTTTCCACCTATCTGCTCTCTCCTCTGCATTTAACAGTGGAATTCCTGTTGCACTCTTAATGTTACTACCGTTGCTTTTAATGTCACCAAAGGTTGTTTTGACTTTCCTGTATGCTGAGTCTGTCCTTTCGACAATCATATCTTTTTTGATGTCTTCACATTTTTCCTGCAGCCATTTCGTCTTAGCTTCCCTGCACTTCCTATTTATTTCATTCCTCAGTGACTTGTATTTCTGTATTCCTGATTTTGCCGGAACATGTTTGTACTTCCTCCTTTCATCAATCAACTGAAGTATTTCTTCTGTTACCCATGGTTTCTTCGCAGCTACCTTCTATGTACCTATGTTTTCCTCCCCATCTTCTGTGATGGCTCTTTTTAGAGATGTCCATTCCTCTTCAACTGTACTGCCTACTGCGCTATTCCTTATTGATGTATCTATAGCGTTAGAGAACTTCAAACATATCTCGTCATTCCTTAGTACTTCCGTATCCCACTTCTTTGCGTATTGATTCTTCCTGACTAATGTCTTGAATTCAGCCTACTCTTCATCACTACTATATTGTGATCTGAGTCTATATCTGCTCCTGGGTATGCCTTACAATCCAGTATCTGATTTCGGAATCTCTGTCTGACCATGATGTAATCTAATTGAAATCTTCCCGTATCTCCCGACCTTTTCCAAGTATACCTCCTCCTCTTGTGATTCTTGAACAGGGTATTCCCTATTACTAGCTGAAACTTGTTACAGAACTCAATTAGTCTTTCTCCTCTTTCATTTCTTGTCCCAAGCCCATATTCTCCTGTAACCTTTTCTTCTACTCCTTCCCCTACAACTGCATTCCAGTCGCCCATGACTATTAGATTTTCGTCCCCCTTTACATACTGCATTACCCTTTCAATATCCTCATACACTTTCTCTATCTGTTCATCTTCAGCTTGCGACGTCGGCATGTATACCTGAACTATCGTTGTCGGTGTTGGTCTGCTGTCGATTCTGATTAGAACAACCCGGTCACTGAACTGTTCACAGTAACACACCCTCTGCCCTACCTTCCTATTCATAACGAATCCTACACCTGTTATACCATTTTCTGCTGCTGTTGATATTACCCGATACTCATCTGACCAGAAATCCTTGTCTTCCTTCCACTTCACTTCACTGACCCCTACTATATCTAGATTGAGCCTTTGCATTTCCCTTTTCAGATTTTCTAGTTTCCCTACCACGTTCAAGCTTCTGACATTCCACGCCCCGACTCATAGAACGTTATCCTTTCGTTGATTATTCAATCTTTTTGTCATGGTAACCTCCCCCTTGGCAGTCCCCTCCCGGAGATCCGAATGGGGGACTATTCCAGAATCTTTTGCCAATGGAGAGATCATCATGACACTTCTTCAATTACAGGCCACATGTCCTGTGGATATACGTTGCGTGTCTTTAATGCAATGGTTTCCATTGCCTTCTGCATCCTCATGTCGTTGATCATTGCTGATTCTTCCGCCTTTAGGGGCAGTTTCCCACCCCTAGGACAAGAGAGTGCCCTGAACCTCTATCCGCTCCTCCGCCCTCTTTGACAAGGCCGTTGGCAGAATGAGGCTGACTTCTTATGCCGGAAGTCTTCGGCCGCCAATGCTGATTATTTATCAAAATTTAGGCAGTGGGGGGGGAGGGGGGCTCGAACCCGGGACCGAAGACGTTTTGATTATGAATCAAAGACGCTACCCCTAGACCACGGTAACATATGTAGTAGCTCACTGAAACAGGGCATTTTTCCAGATATACTGAAATATGCTATTGTTAAACCATTGCATAAAAAAGGGGATAGGTGTGATACTAACTGCCAATGTCCAATCCCACTTCTGACAGCTTCATCCAAAATTCTCGAAAAAGTAATGTATTCAAGAATAGTAGGCCTACTACCAAAATGTCAGTGTGGTTTTCAGAAAGGCTTTTCAACAGAAAATGCTATATATGCTTTCACTGATCTAATATTAAATGCTCTGAATAACCAAATATCACACATTGGGACATTTTGTAATCTCTCAAAGGCTTTTGACTGTGCAGAGCACGAAATTCTTCTAGATAAGCTTAAGTAATGTGGTATGAGTGGGACAGTGCACAATTGGTTTAATTCATATTTAACTGGAAGGTTGAAATCAACAGTATAGATAGCCTGAAAAAATCAGCATAATTCACTAACTGGGGAGGTATCAAGAATTGTGTTCCACAGGGTTCAGTCTTGGATCCCTTATGGTTCTTAATAGATATTTGTGGCGACTATCGACCAAGCCAGTATAACATTTTTGTTTGGCAAGCTCTTTGTGAGCAGTCTGTGGTCACATGCAAAATGGTAAACATGTACCGAGAATCAAGAGATGTGTATATCTGCAAATGTGCACTTCGGACCAATAAAATAGAGCCTTTTACATGTGGTATAGTTTACATAATTGGATCCAACAATCTGCGACACTAAACCCATACTGGAGACCCCGAATTTATTCACGTGTGCTACAACGAACTCTCGTTCTGTTGAGCCATACACAATGGATTGCTTGCTGCCCGCTACACTGCACAGTTGTCAACTAGATTTTCCAACAGACGCTTTGGCATCCACCTTGTGTTCCCAATAGTTCGACGCAGTTTCCGAACACACCGGCTAGCTGTACTCAACAGGACAGTGCTTCTACATTCCCTTAGCCATGTGTGCTGAGCTTCAGGTATGAACAATAACTTTTCATTATTGTACATCAATCAGCAGTCGTGTGGCAGTGTTCCATACCAACAGAATGTTTTTCGAGCACAAAACTTCACATCCCAACATTTTACATCGAATGTGAACTTTCCACGTGTTCTGAGTGCTCAACAATGACCAACACAATGGGCTCAAAACCCAGTGACTATGTTTACAAGTTTTCCCAGTGCCAGTTTGAAATTTCCACCTGAGTCAGTGGCACTACAAATCGAGCCGGACGCGCAAGATAGGAAATTTCATGATGATCCCGGAAATCTGGATTTTGCACCAGCCACGCTACTCCCCACCCCCCCTCCCCCATACTAGCGTCTGCTTTACAAGTGTTTCCGACAGCACACACCGTTCCTGCTGTCTCTGTTCCCCAAAGTTAGGTGATTTTTACAATTTTAGTGCACCTGTAGGGGCAGGGCCCGGAAACTGTACAGTCATTTTCCGCACTTTGGTCGACTACAGTCGATTCTTACATACTGGTCCTTTCATTTGAGCACCACGACTATGTCGCTGTTTTTGTGGATGGGTCAAAACAAGGGGGTTCCGTTGGTTGCCCTGTTGTTTTTCCGGATCATGTCCTCAAGATCCAACAGCCTCAAGCATTTACTATCTTTGATGCAGAATTATCTACGATGTTGCGGGCACTGGAGCAGATGAGATGCTCTTCCTGTCCTAAATTTCTTGTCTGTTCCGACTCACTGAGTGCCGTTCACTCATTGCAACGTTCGTATCAAGCAGATAAAATAGTCCAGACCGTCCAGGATGCCCTCCTCCAATTACAACGACTGGGGAAGGAGGTGGCTTTCTGCTGGGTTCCATGGTACATCGGCATTGCTGGGAATGAAAGGGCAGATCTTGCAGCCAAGGAGGCATGTCTCGATTCCCAAATATTTCAGTGTGCCATCCCCCTGCACACACTCATCTCGCTGTTGAGCTCATGAGTCGTGCGTCAGTGGGAGGATGAGAGGCTGGAAATGACTCACAATAAGCTCTGTTTAGTCAAGCCCACAATGAGTGTGTGGTGGACTTCCTTCCAGCCACATAGACAGGATGATGTTCTCCTCACTCGGCTTCAGATAGCCCACTGTCCTATGACACATAGCTTCCTGCTCTGGCGAAAGGACCCTCCAATGTGTGGTACTTGTGGCTTCCAGGTCACTGTGCGCCACGTTTTATTGGATTGCGTTTTATTTTCTTACCAGCGGGCCACGGCTGACTTGCCAGCGGATCTGCCATTTCTGTGACTTGTCCAATGTTTTACCAAGATTTTAGGGAGAGGGTCTTAATATGTTCACAGGGTGACTGGCTCGCCCACATTTTACGTAAGTGGCCAGCCAGTGACAATTTTCAGTGGAATCCTTGACGCTCTTTACTCGTTTACCTTACGTTTTATTTTCTTATACAGCATTTTTCGTCTTTTCCAGTTTTCTTTTCGTGTATGCATCCATTTTACTAAATTTGTCCACATTCGTTTCTTTTAACGTGTGTCAGGGCACTGATGACCTCGACGTTGAGCTCCCGTAAGCCCCAAAACACACACACACACACACACACACACACACACACACACACACACACAAACACACACACTGTAATATGTGACACAATACAAAAAATTTTTGTCCCACAAATCAGTGCTCTTTCCTATCATTAATAAGTGGGATTCATCAATAAAGCATCAAATAAACAAGGAGCAGTAACATGTTTGATGAGAGTACAACATTTTGTTCTGTAAATTCTAGTGGTGTTTCCTTTAGCTATCTTATTTATTAAGACTCTCAAATGATCAATAGTTTTTATTACTGAGTACTATATGCACATCTAATAATGGCGTTTTCTCTTTCCCGATATCATTAATGACTTGTACAAAATTGTTTAATCCCTATTGCTATTTTTGAGAGTACCATAAACTGGGGTGAATAGGGACAGTTTTGTGTTTCTTTTGTCACTTGTGAACAGTAAATAACTTCCGTACTGAAGGTAATATTTTTATATTGTGTAACACTGTTCATGCAATCCATGCCATATAATAAAAATCTGTTCTCCTTTTTCTTACACATGTATATATTTCTTTTGTTTGTGTCCCTATTCCCCCCAATGTCGGGGTGAAAAGGGACATGTATTTATTTATCACTGTGTTCCCTATCCAAATATCTGGTGGGCTGTATAGGGACATAATTTTTCTTTTTAAGACAATTTCATGATATTTATTACATAAATGTAGCAGTACAAAGGAACTTTTGTTCATTTTAAACCCATCACTATAATTTTTACAATACAATTTACAATTATACACATAAGGGCTAGCAAAAAATGAGCAAATTGATTATCCAAAGAAATCAATCATTACATAAATGGGTTTGGTTTGAAGGTGTAACATCCTCTTCGCACAGTTGGTGTCTTCAAAACACCAAGAATATCAGCTTTTGAGAAAACACACTCATTGGGCACATCAGGAAAAACAAACACATCGGAGCACTTGTTCGATTGGCAAAGAAATGTTCCATTGTATTGTCTATTTTCTTTATCAATTTGAAGAACCTTTCCAATCAATACCTTCACACACTTATCATAAGAAAACTTGACTTTAACCCAGTCTCCTTCCTTTAAATTGTTTATCTCATCATCTGCAGTGGCTGCATCACCATTTTGCCCATCTTCCACAGAAGAGTGTGGGTCATCTGGAATGGTTTCTTCTTCTTCATCTGATAACTGTTCATGGTCATCTACATTAGTTTTCTGAAAGTCCGCTAGAGTAACACTGCGACCGGCTGGGACATTCAGTCTCTTTTTCCGACCCCTTGTCTACTCTGTGTCATCATTCCCATAAGGCATTATTTTTAAAAATTCTGTCAGACTGTCTGTTGTAGAGGTTGGGGCAGCAGTTCCTTCATTTTCTTCGTGTTCAATTGGCAAGTTGTCAAGTACTTTCTTCCGGTTAAGAGGAAATATACATGTTTTTTGAAAACCAGATTGGATATTATCTTCCAATGCTTCTTCCATTAAATTTAATGTTTTCTTCAGAAGAGATGGAATATACTTTTTCTCAAATGCTCTACATTTGTCATTTGCATTGGATTTATTATTCTCAAGAACTTTTCTCCAGCTTACCTTGAGTGGTCGGAATAGGGCAATATCTAATGTTTGTGTCAGATGCGTCAAATTTGCGGGAAGGAATACAAACGAGATGTTATGGTCCTCGCATACTCTGATAACAATTGGTGATAAGTGAGAATTTAAATTGTCACCTATCACGAGCTTCCTCCCCTCAAATCGCCGACAGTAAGGTATTATAATTCTCTGGAACCAGTCAAGGAAGCAATTTCCATCCATCCAGCCAGACTTACTGTGGTTATAAAAGGCATTTGGAGGGCTGCCTCCAGTCCGCAAGTCATACATATAAGCTGCTTTGTAGATTACATAGTGGGGTAACAGCATCCCAGAAGCAGATGCTGCAAACATGACAGATACACTGGACTTGCTTTGATTCATCACCCTCTCTGGGTATTTGCAACCTCTTTTAAAAATAAGTTTTCGTCGGCCTGGGTCATCAGAGAGAGCAATCTCATCATAGTTTATTATCAGATGTGGTGGTACACTGGCTCCAGTACCTTCCACTGGTGCTGTCAACTCATCAAAGTAAGTGCTGATAATTGTTGGGGACACTTGTGCTCGGCTCCTTTTAATATTTTGACACAATCGTTGGGAGAGTTTAGTTTTGTGTCTAGTGAGGAAGCCAAGTGCCCACTCATATCCAGGCATGTTATCTTTAAATTTAGCTACATTCTTGCGTAATGGATATCCCCAATCTGCACAAACTGTAAGACATTCAACAAGTTCTTCTTCAAGATGATTAGGAAGGCAAGTCTGACCACCTTTCTTCCTGAACTCAATATTCCCAGCAAGCGTGTCTCTTGATTTCTTCACATAACGTTGTACGGCTGATTTAGAAATTTCAAATTTTTTTCTGCTTTTCTTATAGACATTCCACGAGCAACTGCCTGAACTGCCTGCATTATAATCTTTTCATCAACAGGACGATGTATGTTCGATCGAGGATCTCTTTTATATGTCCTAGGCATCGTGAAACACTGGAATGAGGTTAACATTAAGGTTAGGGTAACCAGTAAGTAAATGAAGTTGTTAAAAGTAAATTTTGTTTATCATCAAATTAAATATTTTTAAGTTAAATATGTCACCAGAACTACTTCCAGTATTTTTCGCCTTGTCCCTATTCACCCCAATATAGCAACACAAAAGCTACTTGAAACAAACAAATTAAATGGTTGCTTTCAGAATGAAGATCACTAAACATTTGTTATGTGTAAATACTCACAAAAATACACTGAACTGAGAATATAACTCCAACAACACGTCAATCCAGTCACTAGCTAGCATCAATCAACAGTTTAAGAGGTATAAAAATTTAATGCAGATTACCAGCAGATTAAAATGTTTGCCAACATGTCAACAATAAAAACACGATTTTGGCGCCAAAACATCTTGTAGACAACAGAATGGCCATCTTAACTGCACTCGTCCCAACACCCTAGACGAAAACACAAGTGAAAGGTTTCATTTAATTCGATTTTCCCAGTTTTTGTCCCTATTTCACCCCCACCCCTGTCCCTATTTACCCCAGTTTATGGTACTGACTTTTCATTTTTTAGACGTGAGATTTCCCTGTTGCATGCTCCTGCAGGTCAGTCTTATAGTCACACAGATATTTCCTATAAACACTGCAATAGATACAGAAGCTTCTGTAAAGTTTGGAAGGTAGGAGACGAGGTACTGGCAGAAGTAAAGCTGTGAGTACCGGACGTGAGTCGTGCTTCGGTAGCTCAGTTGGTAGAGCACTTGCCCGCGAAAGGCAAAGGTCCCAAGTTCGAGTCTCGGTCGGGCACACAGTTTTAATTCTTTAATACTCACATTTACCTGCCAGCTGTCAGTAAGTTACACTGACTACTATTCTACAAAAAGATATCCAAGAATCATTTTGAGTAAGTATCTTTGGCTATTTATTTCGCAGCATATGCAAAGATCATGAAGAGGCATCTACTTCCTTTGACCATAGATCTATGGTCGAAGTCTACTTCACATACTATAATCAATGCCACATTTCGATGGTTGGGTATATCTCTGCCACTAATGTCATGTATAATGCATGTGCTCACACTTCGTTGCTTGCAGATGAACTTTTAGCCATAAACAACACTATAAAGTTTGTGTAGCCTCCATGTTTTCCAGATATGGAATCATGTGCCTTTCTGTGTTCCTAAAAACAAAGAAATTCTTAATGGTTTTCAAGCATAGACACGATTAGAAACTCATTACTGAAAGAGCTAAAAGCTATTACAAAGATTGAGATCTAGAAGTGTTTTGGGTATTGGAAAAAGTTCTGGGACGTATCTAATAGGCATATATCTTAAAATGCACATTCTGGATCAGGTAACATTGATGAAGACGAAAGAATAAAAAATAGTTATTTTTTGAAAGCACCTCATATATAAACATGTAAACGATTCTATAAAAAATTGTTTGCATGGGGTTTGGTGTCTTGACCACCATGGCAAACATCCCTCTCCCCCTACCCCAGCACACACACACACCTTCAGTCATCTGTGGATCTGCACATGTCCTTTAGATATTTCACAGTTTCAGGGAGCAACAGTGGAAAGATTTGTTTTGAAATGCAAGATAAATAGCTCAAAGTATATAAGTCAGCTACTGCTGGGAAATGAGTAGTTATGCCAGTGTAATCGCTGAAAGAATTTCATTTCACAAAATAGTACTTTGCTTAAAGGTACAAGTTTTTAGTTTCCTTAGTGGAAAACTGGAATGTTGTGGTGACATTATTCTCAAATTTGCAAACGTCACAATCACTTTATATTCATCACACATAGCATCTCTGTCATTTAGATACCGTTCTGTATTACCGATAGTCACCTTCGTGTTTTTTTTCTTTTTTTTTGCTTCCACCTTCCATTGTTGCAGTAAAAGCAACAAAAATTACTGAGCAAAAAAGTGGTTGCATAGCAGCGCACTTAAGCAGTGAGGGGCAATTGTGGATAAAAAAAGCATCCATGTGTACAGTACAATCCCTCCAGTACATTCCATCCACTAATTTTTGAGGATGCACATTCATTCCCATGTGTCTGTGCTTGTGCACAAGGGAAGGTATTGTGAGTACATACTGGCCTTTTACAATGTTGCTATAATCCTGAGCTGATCTGTTAATAAACAACATCACATTCTAGTATGACTAATTTGGTACATTTTGACCATTGTTGGATGTTGTATAATGGATTCAAGGACAGTGGTGTGTGTTGTTACAATCAATCTTGACAATAGCTGTCTGGGACTACGACTGTAGTATTTGATCACAATGTCTTGAACCATTATGGATCTGCAAAAGTTGGCAGAAATCGGTCGATCGTTAATGTTCTCTTCCTTACCGCTGGCAACCAATGAAGTATTCATGTTTTGCTGCAGTTATTACTAAGTGTTTGTCATGCTGTGCTGTGCCAGAACAGTAAGCAAATGTGTTGTTCCAGTGCGCTTTGCCCCTCGCAACGCTTCTCGCCTCGCCCCCTTCCCCCTTCGCCAGCCAGCGCTTCTTCCTGTTCAAAATTACTAAAAAATGCGAGTTCAACTACCTCATTGCTTCCGGCATTGCAGCATGAGATTTCCTATATTATTCCCAGTATGTGTGAGCTGCGTAGACAGTTATATGAAGATAAGGAAGTGTATAACAGGCAGAAATTCTTTTTGAATCATGCCTCATTTACTCGAGGTACGCCTTGTTGATACATGGGAGTGCGATCGTTCGTAGCACAGAAGCGACTGGCATCACAAAAGTAACTGCGAAAATGTTGACAGGGAGATATCTAGATGAGCGTCAAGAAGGTCTTAACTGTTCACCAAGAAGTGATAGCGAACATTTGATCTGCCAGTGAGTGTGATTACTCTCTGCCGATGTCTGTTTTCCTACTAATTTTCGATCTATGTAACCCCTCAAAAAAAAATTAACCATTATATCTCATAATCGAGAAACCCACTTAGCATTCTATCACCACTATCCCCTGGTTTGGAAAGACATTTTGAACTTGATGCTATGGTCAGCAAAAAGATTTCACTACTCTCCAAATAACATTTTACACCAACATCTATACTCTCAGACCATGTGGTACTGTACCGTGCAGGTAGGGATCTAGGTTTTGTTTTACACCTATTATGCAGTACATGGAGGGTTCCTTCCATCAGAACTGTTCTACTAGGTACCGGTACATGTCTGTCTAGGACAAGAAGAACTATTCCTTCAAACTTTAGCCATAGTTCTTCCACATGCTCCTGTCCTGTGCTAAAAGTTTCAAATTCCTCACTGAGATATGATGGTACTGTTTCTTGATCTGCTTTGCTTAACATATAAATCGTTCTACTTATTTTAGTTGCTCCAAGGTTTCATTCTGATTAGTGCTTGTTTGTTTGAGTCTGTGCAATGTAAGTATCCCCCATCTTAGTGTCTAGGCTTTCCTAACCCTCATTCGAATTATGTTAGAATGATTTTCATACTTAAGGTAAATTGCAGGTAAGAAAGATTTGGAATTATTACTAGTTATCATGGTGTTGCTTCTAGTTGTTCTACATCTACATCTACATCTACATCTACATTGATACTCCGCAAGCCACCCAACGGTGTGTGGCGGAGGGCACTTTACGTGCCACTGTCATTACCTCCCTTTCCTGTTCCAGTCGCGTATGGTTCGCGGGAAGAACGACTGTCTGAAAGCCTCCGTGCGCGCTCTAATCTCTCTAATTTTACATTCGTGATCTCCTCTGGAGGTATAAGTAGGGGGAAGCAATATATTCGATACCTCATCCAGAAACGCACCCTCTCGAAACCTGGCGAGCAAGCTACACCGCGATGCAGAGCGCCTCTCTTGCAGAGTCTGCCACTTGAGTTTATTAAACATCTCCGTAACGCTATCACGGTTACCAAATAACCCGGTGACAAAACGCGCCGCTCTTCTTTGGATCTTCTCTATCTCCTCCGTCAGCCCGACCTGGTACGGATCCCACACTGATGAGCAATACTCAAGTATAGGTCGAACGAGTGTTTTGTAAGCCACCTCCTTTGTTGATGGACTACATTTTCTAAGCACTCTCCCAATGAATCTCAACCTGGTACCCGCCTTACCAACAATTAATTTTATATGATCATTCCACTTCAAATCGTTCCGTACGCACACTCCCAGATATTTTACAGAAGTAACTGCTACCAGTGTTTGTCCCGCTATCATATAATCATACAATAAAGGATCCTTCTTTCTATGTATTCGCAATACATTACATTTGTCTATGTTAAGGGTCAGTTGCCACTCCCTGCACCAAGTGCCTATCCGCTGCAGATCTTCCTGTATTTCGCTACAATTTTCTAATGCAGCAACTTCTCTGTATACTACAGCATCATCCGCGAAAAGCCGCATGGAACTTCCAACACTATCTACTAGGTCATTTATATATATTGTGAAAAGCAATGGTCCCATAACACTCCCCTGTGGCACTCCAGAGGTTACTTTAACGTCTGTAGACGTCTCTCCATTGATAACAACATGCTGTGTTCTGTTTGCTAAAAACTCTTCAATCCAGCCACACAGCTGGTCTGATATTCCGTAGGCTCTTACTTTGTTTATCAGGCGACAGTGCGGAACTGTATCGAACGCCTTCCGGAAGTCAAGAAAAATAGCATCTACCTGGGAGCCTGTATCTAATATTTTCTGGGTCTCATGAACAAATAAGGCGAGTTGGGTCTCACACGATCGCTGTTTCCGGAATCCATGTTGATTCCTACATAGTAGATTCTGGGTTTCCAGAAATGACATGATACGCGAGCAAAAAACATGTTCTAAAATTCTACAAGAGATCGACGTAAGAGATATAGGTCTATAGTTTTGCGCATCTGCTCGACGACCCTTCTTGAAGACTGGGACTATCTGTGCTCTTTTCCAATCATTTGGAACCCTCCGTTCCTCTAGAGACTTGCGGTACACGGCTGTTAGAAGGGGGGCAAGTTCTTTCGCGTACTCTGTGTAGAATCGAATTGGTATCCCGTCAGAAATGTATTATATACATTACAATACATTGTTATGTAATTTACGAACAAGTGCTGTAAATTCAAGTGAGTTGGCAGATTTTACTATGACTATAAAGTAAGCACATCGTCTGAAAAACCAGGCACATCTGTTGTTTTTGATATTTGGAAACAAATGCCAGTGTGGGTGGATCACATCTTGTAGAATAATTGCGGCCCCACTAGTCTTGTCAATTATTATTAACTATTTCCTAACCCAGTTCCTTATGTTGCTTCTGCCTCTACAAACAGAGGTATGAACCAAAGTGTCAACAAGCTGACATCAACTGCAGTATATATTAAATCTACAATTAATTTTATGCAACTATTCACCTGTGAGTGTCCCTTCATTGTCACTGCCGTACCATACTGAAGCTGCCTCGAATGAGAGAATGATGTTTTTGATGTTTGTCCAAAGATTTTAACAATTTTGACATGGGTATTTCTTCTCATTTCGATTCAGCTACCCATCATCAATGAATCACAACTGAAATCCATCAATTTCTACAAATAAACGGGTGTAACAGTTTGTGGAGTTCAGAAGTGAAGTCATCAAGTAGGCATAACCCTAGGTGGCAGATGGCATTGGTAGGATGCTTGGAAAATGCAGTTAGTCTTCAATGGAGATTACTTACGAATCACTCATCTAACCAATTGTAGCAGTTTGCTCAAATGTTTACACCCATGCCACACCAAATAAGACTATCTGGAGACACTGAACTTATACAAAGGACAGCACAAATGCAAAATAATACCCATTACCAGTCACAATAAAAGGTGATTTTATTTAACACACAACTGGATTCAGGCTGGTGCTCATCTTCAGGTTGTTTACAGTCACATGCACGTTTCCATAGTCATTGGCAGAGATCACTGTTTAAATTGGCAACAAGTGATATAATGAAGACTAAGTAGACCCAAATGAAACATCTGAAAATGCATAAGAGACATTTTTTGCAAAATATTATGGCACTTACATAAAGCTGGTGTATCCATAGCGCCGGCCGGGGTGGCCGAGCGGTTCTAGGTGCTACAGTCTGGAACCGCGCGACCACTACAGTCGCAGGTTCGAATCCTGCCTCGGGCATGGATGTGTGTGATGTCCTTGGGTTAGTTAGGTTTTAGTAGTTCTAAGTTCTAGAGGACTGATGACCTCAGAAGTTAAGTCCCATAGTACTCAGAGCCATTTTTTTGTATCCATAACGTCTTCACAGTACATTTGTCAATTTTTGTACAAAAATATTTCGTTTTTCACGTGTTAATTCAATATTTTTCACCATGCTATTCATTATATTATGTCTTTGATAAGGTAATGGTACCTCAGATGTTGCTAACTTCATACACACACGAACTCACAACCCCCAACACGTTCACATTTGAAAAACAGAGGTTATTGTCAAAGAGCTTGAGTCATAGAAGTATAGAGATGTTACATACATCGCTATATATTATATACATTACAAATTATGAAAATGAAATTGTTATATGTGGTTCTTGAAGTTTTCCAGCATACTGAGTATTCTATGAGTTTTCGGGATGCAGCTGGATCATGTTGACTTCTTGCCACAATATTTCGGCTGCAACCGTTCAGCCATCTTCAGGTGAGTGTCTCCCAGTGGAGACTACAAGTTCCTGGCATAAGCTTTACAGCAAAAATTGATGCGGAAACGCATGCGCATTGGCAGCCATCACAAGATTGTCCTCTATTGAAATCCGCGCCCTTTGCAAATACTGTTCTACCTGTGGCGCACAGGCGCATGCGTACAGGTGAAACTACAAGTCCGCCCTCTGTCGGAATGCGCCCCCTTGTCGCTAAAACCAGACATCAGATGTCGCCATAAGTTTCTTTATAAATAAACTATTTCTCTCAGAAGAAATTAGAGAGATCACTGGGTCCCAAGCCTTGTCCAGTTGAAAGCTGCCTTCGCGATTTTGGGCTAGACGAATTTCCACAGATTCTTTAATTACTGAATCCCAAAAAGCTCTCTCTAGGGTCAAGATTTTGTGACAGAATAATCCATAGATTGTCCTGTGGTAATACAATGCTCAGCTATAGCCGACCTAGTGGACTGCGAAAGGCAAGTGTGGCGCTCATGTTCTATACACCTTTCGTGTACTGTGTGTATCGCCTGACCTGTGTAAGCTATGCCTCACTTTCTAGGAATTTTGTAGATACCGACCTTCTGCAGACCAAGATCGTCTTTTACTGAACCGAGAAGGGCACAAATCCTCGCCAGTGGCTGGTAGATTACTTTAACTTGATGTTTTCTTAGGTTCTCCCCTATTTTAGAGGAATGGTTGATGAGCTAGGGAAGGAACACCGTGGATTTGAACAACTTCTTGATGTTATGGGTGGTCACACTTCTTCCTCCTTAATGCTGTGCTGTCTGACGTGGAGAGTAACTACTATTTTTGAACACCGACTGTAGATGTTCTAGCACCTTTGTAAAGCTGTCTCTATCAGAAACAACATGAGCCCAGTGCACCAACCTTCTAAGGACGTAAAAATTTTGTGAAGAGTGATGGCAGGTCGACTCTCGGAGATAAAGGTTCGTATGTGTGGGCTTGAAGTAGACAGAATGCCCTAATGACCCATCCACTTTCCCAGTAACCAAGACTGAGTTCAGATGTTGCAAGAAGCATGACAGTTCTTCTTTATCATGGGACCACACTACAAAATGTCATCTACATATCGTCAGAAGAGCTACCATACTTTTTTTATGGAAGACTTTGAGTGAAGGGCATTTGATTCAGCAAAACTGAAACAGAGAGTCTTCTGGTGACTTGTAGATGACATTTTTGTAGAGTGTGGCTCCATGGCGAAGAAGAAGTGTCAAGCTTTTTGCAACATCTGAACTCACTCAATAAGAACAACCAGTTTACAAAGGAAATAGAGAAGGATGATTGCTTACTGTTTTTGGATGTGGTGTTGAAGCCAGGTTACATTTGGGAGGGAAGTGGGTGGGAGACGTAGACAGTAACAAACTGTAACTGCATCCGCCACCCCCCCCCCCCTCCCATCGTCTCCCACCTGAACAGAATCCTGGATCTGTTACTGGTAAGAGATGTTCTTGGTAAAAATGTGAAGATTACGTGGCTTTCTTTGCTTCATTTGTATTTAATTTTGTAAGAAAACTGTTTACGTAACTTTACTGAAGAAACATTATAGACTAAAATCCTATGACTCCACAAATTTGTGAACATCATAGAACCCACAACCCAACAGATGTCAAGATCGCCAAATTTGTTCTTTTTTTTATAATTTGTTTCCTTCATTTCTATTTCTAGTTGTGTGCTGAAGTATTATACCTGTGCCATCTTTTTCTGTTGTGCAGGTTTAAGATTCCTCAGCTGTTGTGCTACTGAGTCTCCAGAACATGAAAATTCATCCACAGTTCTTGCATGAAGTTTTCCTAAATTTGTAAACTGCTTCTTTTCTGTTTTCCTACTCATCTGATTTTTTACAGTGAAGTGACCATACCTTCAAATAATCTTTAGAGGAGAGATTTAATATGACTTCTCTTTATTAGTAATTATCTATAAATGTCAGTGCACTTTCTTTGGAATCAACAGACATCATTCCACATTAATCGCCTTAATAATCCATAACGAAGTTCTCAACGAAATGCAGGTGCACCTAGCTGCCTGTTGTCTGCTTAACAGTGTAAGAGATTCCCACAAAACTCAGAAAACATTGAACTATTGAGGCACACGCCATATGCATCAACAAATCTGCATATGTACTGTGCTGTAGGAGCGCATATGAAAAACTGAAAAGGAGAAATGCATTATAATAGTTTTTGCTTGTTCAAGATGTAGAGTATTCAAATGAAAAAAAAAGTCGACTTGAAAGGAAGAAGCGTTAAGACAGGTTCAAGAACGTCTACACAGTTTGTGACACACTGCAGTTGCAATGTAGTTGTGTGTGTGAATCCTTGGTTTTAGTGATGCACCATAAGAGATGCAACATTTCTCATACAACAAAAAGTTCAATTTGGTTTCACTCTGTTGCTCCACTTTCCTACCACCACTGTTCCCTGGTGGCTGCATTAAAAAAAAAGAGCATTCTGTCGCAGTTATCGGGGAGTAACTGCTGCTGTACACCATTGGATTTGAGTGTTTTCATTTTATCACTGAAAAAGCCAAAGCAGTTGTCGGCAGATACACTTTCGTACCTTCTGGAACAACAGGAACCTTTGATTAATTTTGTGTGTGTGTGTGTGTGTGTGTGTGTGTGTGTGTGTGTGTGCGTGTGTGCGCAATATTTACTAGCCAAAGATGTATCCCATAATCCCGACAGGTATTTGGGATGCTTGAATAAATAAATGTAATACGTAACCAAAAAAGTGAGTTATATAAACTTTTTAATTTGTGAGACCAAGCCCTGTAGAAATTGTGGATTACTATACATTCGGGAAATAGCCCCCGAGTGTGATCTGGCAGCTGTTAAACTAAAACTAGTCATTCAAAATGCTTACATCAATGAATACAACAAGAATCTAAAATCTTGGAAGATTGGCGAATTTCCTTATGATATTTACATTCCAGGTGTTGGTTACTTTGCCACAGAAGACAGAGTTTGTGTCTTCAAGTATTATTTATTTTGTAAATGCTTTTGTGGTTCTTGATTTATCCCTGCGCGAAAAATATGTTCGATTCCAGCAGTAAGAGTGCACCTTCCTTGTATTTAACTCTTGTCTCAGCTCTAATGCCATAACCTGCACTATAACATTGATACCTGACCACATGACTTCAACTGACGCTACATTGTCTTATTTGAACAGTAGGTCACGGTGTCACTATAGAAACGCCACAAGTTGTGGCCTCACATCAGTTACACGTGTGAACCAGGCTTTACATGTTGTTGTTGTGGTCTTCAGTCCTGAGACTGGTTTGATGCAGTTCTCCATGCTACTCTATCCTGTGCAAGCTTCTTCATCTCCCAGTACCTACTGCAACCTACATCCTTCTGAATCTGCTTAGTGTATTCATCTCTTGGTCTCCCTCTACGATTTTTACCCTCCACACTGCCCTCCAATACTAAATTGGTGATCCCTTAATGCCTCAGAACATGTCCTACCAACCGAACCCTTCTTCTAGTCAAGTTATGCCACAGACTTCTCTTTTCCCCAATCCTATTCAATACTTCCTCATTAGTTATGTGATCTACCCATCTAATCTTCAGCATTCTTCCGTAGCACCACATTTCAAAAGCTTCTATTCTGTTCTTGTCTAAACTATTTATCGTCCATGTTTCACTTCCATACATTGCTACACTCCATACAAATACTTTCAGAAATGACTTCCTGACATTTAAATCTATATTCGAAGTTAACAAATTTCTCTTCTTCAGAAACGCCAGTCTACATTTTATATCCTCTCTACTTCGACCATCATCAGTTATTTTGTTCCCCAAATAGCAAAACTCCTTTACTACTTTAAGTGTCTCATTTCCTAATACAATTCCCTCAGTATCACCCGACTCAATTCGACTGCATTCCATTATTCTCGTTTTACTTTTGTTGATGTTCATCTTATATCCTTCTTTCAAGACACTATCCATTCCTTTCAACTGCTCTTCCAAGTCCTTTGCTGTCTCTGACAGAATTACAATGTCATAGGCGAACCTCAAAGTTTTTATTTCTTCTCCATGGATTTTAATACCTACTCCGAATTTTTCTTTTGTTTCCTTCACTGCTTGCTCAATATACAGATTGAATAACATCGGGGAGAGACTACAACCCTGTCTCACTCCCTTCCCAACCACTGCCTCCCTTTCACGTCCCTCGACTCTTATAACTGCCATCTGGTTTCTGTACAAATTGTAAATAGCCTTTCGCTACCTTTATTTTACCCCTGTCACCTTCAGAATTTGAAAGAGAGTATTCCAGTCAACATTGTCAAAAGCTTTCTCTAAGTCTACAAACGCTAGAAAAGTAGGTTTGCCCTTCCTTAATCTAGCTTCTAAGATAAGTCGTAGGGTCAGTATTGCCTCACGTGTTCCAACATTTCTACGGAATCCAAACTTCTTCCCCGAGGTCGGCTTCTACCAGTTTTTCCATTCGTCTGTAAGGAATTCGCGTTAGTATTTTGCAGCTGTGACTTATTAAACTGATAGTTCGGTAATTTTCACATCTGTCAACACCTGCTTTCTTTGGGATTGGAATTATTATATTCTTCTTGAAGTCTGCGGGTATTTCGCCTGTTTCATACATCTTGCTCACCAGATGGTAGAGTTTTGTCAGGACTGGCTCTCCCAAGGCCGTCAGTAGTTCCAATGGAATGTTGTCTACTCCGGGGGCCTTGTTCCGACTCAGGTCTTTCAGTGCTCTGTCAAACTCTTCACGCAGTATCATATCTCCCATTTCATCTTCATCTACATCCTCTTCCTTTTCCATAATATCGTCCTCAAGTACATCGCCCTTGTATAGACCCTCTATATACTCCTTCCACCTTTCTGCTTTCCCTTCTTTGCTTAGAACTGGGTTTCCATCTGAGCTCTTGATTTTCATGCAAGTGGTTCTATTATCTCCAACGGTCTCTTTAATTTTCCTGTAGGCAGTATCTATCTTACCCCTAGTGAGGTAAGCCTCTACATCCTTACATTTGTCCTCTAGCCATGCCTGCTTAGCCATTTTGCACTTCCTGTCGATCTCATTTTTGAGACATTTGTATTCCTTTTTGTCTGCTTCATTTACTGCATTTTTATATTTTCTCCTTTCATCAATTAAATTCAATATTTCTTCTGTTACCCAAGGGTTTCTACTAGCCCTCGTCTTTTTACCAATTTGATCCTCTGCTGCCTTCATTATTTCATCCCTCAAAGCTACCCATTCTTCTTCTACTGTATTTCTTTCCCCCATTCCTGTCAATTGTGCCCTTATGCTCTCCCTGAAACTCTGTACAACCTCTGGTTTAGTCAGTTTATCCAGGTCCCATCTCCTTAAATTCCCACCTTTTTGCAGTTTCTTCAGTTTTAATCTGCAGGTCATAACCAATAGATTGTGGTCAGAGTCCACATCTGCCCCTGGAAATGTCTTACAATTGAAAACCTGGTTCCTAAATCTCTGTCTTACCATTATATAATCTATCTGAAACAGAAAACTACTATTATTTTAGAAATGAGAAAATGATTCATAGAAATAACTACACATAAAGTACAGTCAGTTTATAACTTTTGAGCTACAATAACAGGAGTTTATTTTCTCATTGCAGAAACAAGAAAGATGTGGTAATGTATTTTTTAAAATTAAATATTACTCATATATTCCGCATAGAAGTAATTAATAGTCATTATAATCGTAAAAGAAATAAATTTTCAAGTACTTTCAGAAATGATTAACAGTCGACAGTTATGAACGTTTGCGCCAGTTTTCGTAGTGTTAAGCAATGTGGCTATACGATGCAGCGATGTTAACTTTCTTTGATGCTAATGAACTTCCGCAGTACTAATGTTTGACAACAAATGTAGCAGACGACTGTTGTGAATGGCAAGATCTTTATTATACCTGGAAAACATGAAGCGAAGTTTAAGTCTGAAGCATGTAATATATAGTTGTAGAAACCTTTGTTCTAAAAAGATGAAGGAAATGAAACCAACGGCAGGGATTGTGAGTAAGTTTTATATTTTGTTGTGAGGTGTAACTCTTAAATTGCGCGTAAGAATTAGCGGATAGATTTTAATATATATGAAGAATCCTGCGTGCAGCTTGATGAAGAAAACAGATCGATTGTTTTCCAATTACACAGAAAAAAATCGAGGCGCCATTATCAAAGATGCAGCACAAAAAATGATCTATTATGTGAAAAGTGGATGGCAAGACTATTTGCCGCCGACAGCTGTGGCAGAGCGGTTCTAGGCGCTTCAGTCCGGAACCGCGCTGCTGCAACGGTCACAGCTTCGAATCCTGCCTCGGACATGGATGTGTGTGATGTCCTTAGGTTAGTTAGGTTTAAGTAGTTCTAAGTCTAGGGGCTGATGACCTCAGATGTTAAGTCCCATAGTGCTCAGAGCCTTTTGAACCATTTTGAAGACTATTTGCCAAAGCACAAAAGAACTGCAATCAGCACCAGCCATGGCTTGTTATGTGTTCAGACAGATTTCCCAAAGGTTATCCTATCCAAAATGTGCCAAAAGAGAATTTTGAAGACACGTCATGATTAATGCAGATGTTTTTGGCGGCCAAAATGTACAAAGAAAATTAGTCTCTTGTGTGTGTGTGTGTGTGTGTGTGTGTGTGTGTGTGTGTGTGTGTGTGTGTGTGTGTGTGTGTGCGTAAAAACAAATCTAAAAGTGATTTTTATTACTAGCCCCCAGCAACAGAACCATAGGAAAGAATTCTCATTGATTGTGGTGGGCAATTTTGAAAAGCATCCTGGTTCATATGTGTGAATGCATTCTCATAGTTCCTATATGAGATATATTTGACATGGTGTTAACAACTTCAGACACCCAATAAAGGCACTTAAAAAAATCATTGCCATTGAAGGATTCCCCAAGTCCATAGTTTCTGATAATGATACACAATTTGTATCAAAGGAATTCAATGATTTCTGTGGAAGGAAGGGCATAGAACACGTGAAGTCTACAGCTTCATTTCACCCTGAAGCAAAAAGATTTGTAAGAAATTCCAAGGAAGCCATGAAAAAGGCCAACTGAGGAGGAGAGAAGAACAAAGATGAAGCAGCAGTTTTAAAGCTCAAGAAGGAAATTATCAAGAAAACTAAATTGGTGCACTTTGGCACAACTGAAACAGTTGTAATAGTCACTGGTGCATCTTCGTAGTCAGAGCAGTGTTGCCTCACAAGTATTCAGATGGACCAGAAAAACCCATCACCTTTGCTTCCAAAGATTTAAATGAACTTCAGATAAAGACAGATGCTATCTGTTATTAATGGGGTCAAGAAATTTCATCAATAATTGCAGGAAAGAAGATTTGGATTGATCACAGCTGGCCAGGGTGGCCGAGTGGTTCTAGGGGCTACAGACTGGAACCGCGCGACTGCTATGGTTGCAGGTTTGAGTCCTGCCTCGGGCATGGATGTGTGTGATGTCCTTAGGTTAGTTAGGTTTAAGTAATTGTAAGTTCTAGGGGACTGATGACCTTCGATGTTAAGTCCCATAGTGCTCAGAGCCATTTGAACTATTTGATTGATCACAAGCATCTGGTTTCAATATTCCATCCAAGCAAACAGCTGCCAGTAAAGTCAGTTCAGAGACTACAAAGATGGACAATCACATTGATGGGATATATCTGTGAAATTGGGTACAGATTCACAGAAGTACCTTGCAATGCCAATGCTTTATCAAGATTGCCATATGGTTTGAATGAAAAATTCTGCGTGTCAGAACAACCATGATTTCAACTTTATGTAAAAATTAGTAAGCAGAGTGATTCATTTCCAATTTACCAGAGAAAAATTTGAGAAGCCAAGAGCAAAGATGCATCAGTAAAAATGATTTTGCATTATGTGGGGACTGAATGATGAGATATTTGCCAAAAAACAAACAGTTCTTGCAGCCACCTTTTAACAAACAGATTGCTGCCAGCACCAGCTATGGTTTGTTACCTATACAGACAAATTTCACAAGGGTTATCACATCTAAAATGTGCGAAAGTAAAATTTTGAAGACTCTTACGATGGCCACTGTTGGAATGAAACAAGTGACTGCTAACCTAATAACATATTATAACTGAAAACAGAGGGACCAAAAATGGTCTATCAAAAGCAGATGCAATAAATTACATAGACAGGCAATGAATTCTCTACCAGAACACATCAGTTTTGCCAACTCATCTGTTAGAGAAATCACAAAGATCTTAAATCACCAAAAAGTAGTAACACTTCTGGCCATGGTAATATCCGCAAATGTTTTTTTCTGTCTTGATTTCTCCACCCTTGAGATGTTTTCAATGAGTCAGTGTGTATCTCTTGAAACACTGAAGTATGCAGATGGAAGTATAAATATACAGAAGTGGAGATTACGGATTTCTTTTTGTAGAACAGTCTCTATCCTTTCCTTGTTATCAAACATTTTTGAAAATGTAGCTTACAACAAAAAACTGAACCATCTGTTGTGAGAATAATCTCTTAACAACAGCGCAGTTTGGCTTTTGTAAAAGGCTTCAGTACCAATTAGACAATGTTTGATCTCGTGAACTCAGTTCTAGTACAAATACACAATAAAAGTTATGCTATTGGTGTTTTCTGTGACCTTTCCAAGATCTTTAATTTTGTGGAACATAGGGAAACGAAAATGGTATAGCATTTATAATTTCCAGAAATCATTTCAATACATAACTGGAAGAATTCGTACTTCAAATGTCAACTGTCCATTGCTACTGTACATATTTTACATAGGTTAAGTAACTGCTATTTAAACACCTACTTACACCACGTTGTTAAGCCAATAAACTCTGTTAACTGGTTCGGATTGTGTGAAGGATTTGCATATGCTACACTTTTCCATATTTACAAAAACATCATATAATTGTTTTTCTTTCTCCCAGCATAACAATAATATCATCCCTTTAGAAAATGTGAGAATTTCATCCCAGACATGAAAAAACTTTTTTACAGTAATTGGAGATGAAGTCTTGAAGGGCCAAACATTGGATACAAATTCACATTTTATAGCAAAAAAGCTGTTTGATATTGGAGTAAAGGTGAAAAAGGTAAGATTTCTTTGTAACACATCATTCTTTTTATAGAAATATCTGTGTTTTAGCTAAAGAGAAATATGTAGCTACAGGTAATAGAATTTTTGGTTAATAGTTAGCACAAGGTTGCGCCTTTGTAAAACATGAAATTTCTCCGATCCAATTAACCGTAGATAAATCTCACACACATTCTAAAACAGTGTATGTGTTTTTAGTTTCGTAGATTTTTCACTTTGTGTCAGTTCTCCATTTCCATGCAACTGAAATGATTCTTGATTCATAATAATGTGTGAATCTTTGAAGCTGTCAATTCCTGATCTTACTTGAATTTCACTGCAGAAATTTATTTGACCATCTCTGTCCTTTCTAACAAAGATTCTCATGTGGCTGTAGTTTGGACTAAGGTGTGGAAAGATCTCCACCTGAAATGTTGGATGTGGTGACAGTCTGATCAGTAGTGCAGTCCAGTGTCAACATTGGCGCCATATTCAATACTCTTTTCATTAAGAAAGGTGAAACTGATGGGCAAATTCAGAAAAGCGGTGTTTGCTAATAGACAAATCTCTGGGGAGTATTTTGGTGCATAGATCTGATATCAGTAACTTGTAAGAATGCTGATGTTTGTGGCATGGACCTTAAAGGGCTGTGGTGGAGAAACTTCTCTGTTGCCAAATTGTCTTCTGTGGAGAATCCGAGCTCTTAAAAATGTCTGCTTTGGTGAACCTCCAGGTGCTATACTAGCAAGCTTCTCTGGATACAAAATTACCACTGCAAATTATCCATCTATTCTTGTGTATTGCAGAATACATGATGCTTTTTCATACTTATTAACACCATGTTTACTTCTTCATAGATGAAAGTGTGGCAGCTCACGTTAGTACTGCAGGCCCCATAAATATTTTGACAATTTTTCTTTGTACTAGGAGGAGACTACACTGTCCATTCACGTTAATATGACTGCCAGTCGAAAGCGTGAACATACACCTTTTGCAGCATAGACCGCTAAAAGATGTGTTGGAAGAGAGTTATGGAGGTTTTAGAAGGTACTGACAGTGATGTGAAATAATTTCTACTCTGTTGCATTGACCATCTGCACTACACACTACGTTTCTCAGTTGAGGATCCCTGGTGCTTACAGCCCGACCGAGATGCTCCCACAGATTCTATGTGGTGTATTTGGTGACCAGGGAATACAGTGAAATCCCCCCACCCTGCAGATCCGTGTTTTAGAATAGGCCCGAGGTATTCCTGCCTGTTATTAGAGGCGACTAAAAGGAGTCTCCCACTTTTCAGCCCTATAAGTTCAGATCCCATTTTATGGTTTGACCTCCTACTTCACAAATTCTACAGAAGTGCAGGCCGTTTGGGGAAGGATGCCTTACGTGGTGCACCAGTTATCCATAGTGCCATTACCGGTAGATTCGATCTCCTGCACCTTTTCTTGTCATGGCTTTGCATGTCCACCTGTAATTCAACTATTTGGGCGAGGACACCTTCTGGGACATGTCATTTATTCCATTGTCTCCTCTCCTCTTTCACCCTCGTGACAATATCGGATTTCTCTGCACCCAGTATTCAGCATGGTAGCCAGTCCCTTGTGGTGGATCTGTCATGTACCCGTTTGTCGGTAGCTCCCTCACAACACAGGGATTGCACTGCTGATACCTGAGCTGTAAACTCCCCCTGTATGCCAAGGAGTAGATGCACCCATCTTCCTGGGGCATCAGGAGTCCTGGAAATGGCCGTTGTGCCAGGTGACCTTTGCTGTGGCTGGGTTGTGCCTGTGGGGAGAGCCCCTGATCGGAGTGGGTGGGCAAGGAAGCAGACTAACTCATCTTTTGCTATGGACTGAATGGCCCCAGCAGTCTCTAAGGAAGGAAAGGTTGAGTTCAATGCTTATAGGTATACCCTAAATCGTTCCTCTCCATATGGATACGAAGCCTCTGTTTTTTGTTGAGCACCTGGAGGATAAGTTTGCGGAAGTGACAGTGCTGTCTAAAATGCGCAATGGGTCAGTTCTGATTCAGATGGCATCCCCAACCACCCCTGAGCATTACTCGCCAGTGACAAGCTGGGGGGATTCTTGTTTCGGTCACTCCCCATAAAAACCTAAACATGGTCCAGGGAATTATTTTTCATTGCGACTTCTGTTGCAGTCTAGTAACGAGCTATGTGCCAATTTAGAATGGCAGGGTGTTCATTTCGTCTGGCGCGTTTACAAGGTACCCAGAGACAATAGGGTTGTTACCAATGCCTTCATCTGGGCCTTTGAGGGTGCTTCGTTACCTGAAAAGGTCAAAGTGATGGTGTACCACTGTGACATCAAACCTTACGTCCCTCTCCCTATGCGATGCTTTAAGTGCTGGGAGTTCAGGCACACGTCCTCTCGGTGCAATTCCAGTGCCACATGTAGAGATTGCGGACGTTCGCTGCATCCAAATACTCTATGTTCGCCTCCTCCCACCTGTGTCAACTGTGGAGAACACCACTCGCCCTCCTCACTGGGCTGTCTGATACTCCAAAAGGAGTGGAAAATTATGGAGTACAAGACCCTGAACAGGCTGTCTTACCATGAGGCTAAACTCAAATATGAAAGGCTAAACCATGTTCACATGCTGTTTTCCTATGCTGCTGCCAAGATGGCGTCGCCATCAGTGACACCATTACACCCATCATCTAAGGTTACTCCAGTAGGCCCTCAGGGTCACCCATCTTCCTTTCCGCTCCAGCTGGCTGGGGGAAAGTCTTCTTCTGTTGCTCCCAAAGCTTCTACTTTTGTAGCATCACCCCCCCCCCCCCCCCCCCAAATGCCAGGGACATAGGTCCCATCCCACCAGCCAGAGAAGAAACAGCCTCCTCTCAAGCAGAAGGGGTACCTTGGGTCTCTACGTTTGACGGTCCCCCCCCCCCCCCCCCCCCCCCCAAGTGGTCAAGTGGACACCAGCCAGTGGCTGAAAGAGCTGGTCAAAGGGCTTCATGGTCTTCTGTCCCTGAAGCAACTTCTGAGAAGCCCTCCCAGCAAGCCCCTAGGGACCGGTGAGAGGGCAAACCACCAAAGAAGGAGGCCACTAAGAAAAGGGAGCCTACAGTAGCCCCTGCACTAGCACTCCCCCATGACTTTGCGACTGAGGAATGGGGTGGAGATTCTGAAATCCTCTGAAGAACTAGATCTTGCCGATGCCTCGGATGCAATGGGACTGGATGCTAATACTCAGTTGGTGGCAGCAGGTGATGCTGAGGCCTAATTTTCCTCCTTGGTCACTTCATGCCTCCCCATACGACAGAAAGTGTCATTCTCTGGTGGAACTGCGGCAGTTTTTTCTCCCACCTGGCCAAGTTATGTCAACTTTTAAGTGTTACACCTGTTCTTTGCATTGTCCTTCAGGAAACCTGGTTCCCAGCTGTGCAGACTCCTGCGCATTGTGGCTATAGGGGATATTACAAAAACTGTAGTGACTGTAATAGTGTGTCAGGTGGAATTTGGGTCTATGTCCTGCAGTCGGTATGTAGCGAACCTGTGCCCCTTCATACTCCTCTTGAAGCTGTGGCTATCAGAGTAAGGACAGCACAGGGAATAACTGTCTCCAACTATATCTTCCTTCAGATGGTGCAGTACCCCTGAATATATTGGCTGCACTGATTCATCAACTCCCTAAACCTTTCCTACTTTTGGAAGGTTTTAATGCCCATAACCTCTTGTGGAGTGTCCGTCCATGGTAGCTGAGTGGTCAGTGCGACAATATGTCAATCCTAAGGGCCCAGGTTCGATTCCCGGCTGGGTCAGAGATTTTCTCCGCTCAGGGACTGGGTGTTGTGTTGTCCTAATCATCATCATTTCATCCCCATCAGTGTGCAAGTCGCTGAAGTGGCGTTAAATTGAAAGACTTGCACCCCAGCAAATGGTCTACCCGATGGGAGACCCTAGTCACACGACCTCTTGTGGGTTGGCTCTGTGCTTACTGGTCGAGGTAGAGATGTCGAAACCTTATTGTCTCAATTTGACCTCTGCCTCTTAAATGCTGGGGCTCCCACACATTTCAGTATGGCTCATGGTGCTTACTCAGCCATTTATTTATCACTCTGTAGCCTTCTCCCATCTGTCCACTGGAGAGCACATGATGACTTGTGTGGCAGTGACCAGTTCCTCATCTTCCTGTCACTCCCCCAGGATCATTCCCCCTGGACACTTACCCCGATGGGCATTAAACAAGGCAGACTGGGAAGCTTTCACCTCTGCAGACACTGATGAATCTCTCCCACACGATTACATCGATGTGGTTGTTGAGGGAGTCACCAGAATGATTATTTCTGTGGCGGAAAATGCAATCCCTTGCTCCTTAGGGTGCCACCTTGGTGGTCGCCAGAAATTGCTGAGGCCATTGAAGAGCGTAGGCAGGCTCTACAGCAACATAAGTGACACCCTTCCCTGCAGCACCTAATAACTTTGAAATGCCTCTGTGCCCGTGTTCACTGTCTCTTAAAAAGATGGAAACAGAAGTGTTGAGTTAGGTATGTCTCGACCATTGGGTACTGTATGTCGCCTTCACAAGTCTGGACAAAGATCAGACGTGTCTTTGGGTACCAGCCCCCAACCGGTGTCCCTGGCATTCATATAAATGGAATGTTATCTACCGATGCAAATGTAATTGCAGAGCACTTTGCTTGGCTCTCTGCATTGGAGAATTACCCCCCCTCCCCGGCCTTTGTACCCTCAAATGGCAGATGGAAGCGAAACTCCTCTCATCCACTACATGCCACAGAAAACCATATAAGACTGCATTTACTAAGTGGGAGCTCCTCAGCACCCTTGCACATTGCCCCGACACAGCTCCTGGGCCAGATCAGATCCACATTCAGATGATTAAACATATTTTGTCGGACTACCAGCGACATATCCTCATCAGCTTCAACCGCATCTGGAGCGATGGCGTCGTCCTGTCGCAGTGATGGGAGAGCACCATCATTCCTCTGCTCAAACCTGGTAAAAACCCACTTGATGTTGATAGCTATCAGCCCATCAGCCTCACCAGCATTCTTTTTAAGCTTCTGTAAGCTGCTACAACGTCTGGTGACTCGGCGGTTGTGTTGGCTCCTGGACTCACAAGTCCTATTGGCTCCATGTCAGGTTTCTGCCAGGGTTGCTCAACTGCTGATAATCTAGTGTCCCTCGAGTCTGCCATCCAAACAGCCTTTTCCAGACAGCAGCAACCAGGTTGCCATCTCTTTTGATTTATGAAAAGCTTATGACACGACCTGGCGACATCATATCCTTGCCACACTGTGTGGGTGGGGACTCCAGGGTCCTCTCCTGATTTTTATCCAAAACTCCCTGTTGCTCCATACTTTCTGTGTTCAAGTTAGTGCCTCCCATAGTCTCCCCCCCCCCCCCCCCCCATATCCAGGATAATGGGGTCCTGCAGGCCTCTGTATTGAGTTTATCTCTATTTTTAGTGGCCATTAATGGTCTAGCAGCAGCTGTAGGGCAGTCTGCCTCACCTTCTGTGTATGCAGACGACTTCTGCATTTCCTACTGCTCCTCCAGTACTGGTGTTGCTGAGCACAAGTTGCAGCCATGGGCTCTAGCCCATGGCTTCCAGTTTGCAGCCGCGAATCTGCATGTTGTGTGCTTGTGTCGGTGCCATGCCATTCATCCGGAACCAGAACTTTACCTTGCTGATGACCTATTCACTGTAGTGGAGACATATCAAGTCTTAGGAATGGTTTTCAGCGCCCAATTGACTTGGCTTCCTCGTCTTCATCAGCTTAAGTGGAAGTGCTGGCAGCACCTCAATGCCCTCCACTGCCTTAGCAACACCAACTGGGGTCGCTCTACACTGTTGTGGCTCTACAGAGCCCCTTGTTCAATCCCGTCTTGACTATGGGAGTCTGGTTTATGGTTCAGCGGCGCCCTCAGCCTTGTGGTTGCTAGACCCAGTGCATCACTGTGGAGTTCGACTAGCGATGGGAGCTTTTAGGATGAGTCCAGTGACCAGCGTACTGGTGGAGGTTGGAGTCCCTCCATTGCAGATCAGGTATCCATAACTGCTCGCCAGTTATGTTGCACACATTCGTAGCTCTCCTGAGCATCCAAATTACCGTCTCCTTTTCTCAACTACAGTGGTTCACCTCCCACATCTATTCCTGCCTGTCGTACGAGGCGACTAAAAGGAGTCTCCAACGTTTCGGCCTTATGTGATGGTCCCCTCTCGGGTTTGACCTCCATCTATCTAAATTATTCCGAAGAGCGAGCCAATTGGGGAAGGGCACCTTACGTGGTGCACTGTATCCTTCGTGCAATTAGACCTATAGCCGTCTTTCTCGTCGTTGCAATGGAGTCCCGCTCGTTTTCGATCTCTTGGGCGATTACCACGCTGCACTCTGCAGTGTTTCTTTTAACTGTGACGGCGACCTTGGCCATTTTTGCACCTAAGATCCAGCACGGTAGCCAGTCCGTTGTGGTGGGGTCGCCATGTACCCTCTTGGTTGTAGCCCCCTGACAACACAGGGATCGCTCTACTGATGCCTGCGCCGTTCACTCCCCACGTATGCCAAGGAGTAGATGCCCATCTCCCTGGGGCATCAGGACTCCCGGCAATGGCCATCCTGCCAGGTGGCCTTTGCTGTGGCTGGGTGGCGCCCGTGGGGAGGGCCCTTGGTCGGAGTAGGTGGCATCAGGGCGGATGACCCGCAATGAAGCGTGGTACATCATCTGTCGCTGGCGGCCAGCCGCCAGCAGTCTCTAAGCGTTCTCGGGCTCAATTTAATGCTGAAAAGTACAATCCGAAAACGTTCCCCTCTCTGGCCACGCCGTGGGAGGAACGTAAATCTCAGGATGGCAGTAGCACTTATTCGCCCCGATTCTTAGTTTGTACGAGAGCTGATGGGGAGTCTTTTCTCTCAACAAAGCCTCAGTTCTTCGTCGAGCATTTAGAGGACAAGTTTGGGGAGGTGGAGGGCTTGTCAAAAATGCGCTCTGGATCGGTCCTGATCCAAACGGCATCCTCTGCCCAGTCACGACGGTTACTTGCTTGTGATAAGTTGGGGGATGTTGCTGTTACGATCACACCGCATAAGAGTTTAAATATGGTCCAGGGAGTTATTTACCATAAGGACCTTCTTTTGCAGTCTGATGACGAGCTGCGCGCCAACTTAGAGCGCAGAGGTGTACATTTCGTCCGGCGCGTTCATCGGGGTCCGAAGGAAAATCAGATAGCTACCGGTGCCTTCATCTTGGCCTTCGAGGGTGATACGTTACCGGAAAAGGTCAAGGTGATGGTCTACCGATGTGACGTCAGGCCCTATATTCCTCCCCCGATGCGGTGCTTCAAGTGCTGGAAGTTTGGCCATATGTCTTCCCGCTGCACTTCCAGCCTCACATGTCGAGATTGCGGACGCCCGTCTCATCCCGATACTCCATGTGCCCCGCCTCCCATCTGTGTCAACTGCGGGGAGCACCATTCACCTTGCTCGCCAGACTGCAGAATCTTCCAGAAAGAACGCAAAATCATGGAATATAAGACCCTGGACCGACTGACTTATACTGAAGCCAAGCGGAAATACGACCGATTACATCCCGTGCGAATGACGTCATCCTACGCCGCCGCTACGACACCTGTGCCCGCCCCATCAGTTTCACGACTTCCAGCCAGCTCGATAACCAGTAAGACTCCTCCTGCCCCCTTGCCAGTGGGGGGCTCTACCCACCGGGTTGCTCCTGCGCCACCTACCTCAGGGGCAACACCATCCCCCCCATCAGGGACGTCCGTCCCTGCTTCTAAGCCGGAGAAGTGTCCAACTTCTTCGGCTTCTCACGCTCGCAAGGGGTCCCTCGGGTCCCTCCCTTCCCAGGTTTCCACCAGTGGGAAGGCTGACGACCGCCAGTGGCGTAAGTGCCCGCAATCAGCTGGTCGACGGGCTTCACGATCCTCCTCAGTCCCGGAGACTGAATCGGTGAAGCCCTCCCAGCCAGTTAAACCCAAGGAGCAGCGTGAGAAATCAAAGAAGAAGAGCTCTAAGCCCAAGGAACTCGCGGTGGCAGCCACCCCACCGCCACCTTACAGCTCTGCGTCTGAGGACGAGGTGGAGATCCTGGCGTCCGCTGAGGACCTAGAACTCGCCGGTCCCTCAGACGCCATGGATAACACTAGCACGGGTGCTCAATCGGAGGCAGCAGGTGACCCAGCGGCGTAATCTGCCTTCCCCGTCCTGTCACGCCTTTCTCAGCCATGGACAATACCATCCTCCAGTGGAACTGCAGCGGTTTCTTCCACCATTTAGCTGAGCTCCGCCAACTTCTCAGCCTTCGCCCTTTCTTCTGCATTGCTCTCCAGGAAACTTGGTTTCCGGCGATGCGAACCCCCGCCCTCCGTGGCTATCGGGGTTATTACAAGAACCGAGCAGCTTATGAAAGGGTGTCTGGTGGCGTCTGCATTTATGTCCTTCACACTCTGCACAGCGAATCTGTCCCTCTCCAGACGCCTTTAGAGGCTGTCGCTGTACGCGTGTGGACGCCACAGGCTGTTACCGTCTGCAGTCTTTACATTCCACCGGATGGTGATGTCTCGCAGCATGTCCTGGCTGCACTGGTCGCCCAACTGCCGCCACCTTTCTTGCTATTGGGCGACTTCAACGCTCATAACCCTCTGTGGGGTGGGTCAGTGGCAACAGGTCGAGGCGCCATCATTGAGCATTTATTGTCGCAGCTCGATCTCTCGCTGTTAAATGATGGTGCCTTCACACACTTCAGTGTGGCGCATGGCACCTACTCCGCCATTGACCTTTCAATCTGTAGCCATAGCCTCTTACCGTCTGTCCAATGGAGTGTGCATGACGACCTGTGTGGTAGTGACCATTTTCCGATCTTTTTGTCACTACCACAGCGCCACTCTTCTGGGCGCCCTAGCAGATGGGCTATGAATAAGGCTGACTGGGACTTGTTCTCCTCCACTGCCGCTTTTGAGCCTCTCTCTACCGATGACATTGATGCGGTGGTTCAATCGGTCACCACCGGCATCGTTACTGCCGCCGAATCTGCCATTCCCCATTCCTGTGGGTCCCCTCGGCGGAAGGCTGTGCCTTGGTGGTCGCCTGAGATCGCTGAAGCGATTAAAGATCGCCGGCGGGCGCTCCAGCGTCACAAGCGACACCCCTCCCTCGACCACCTTATCGCCTTCAAACGGCTGCGTGCGCGGGCCCGCCTCCTTATCCGCCAAGGCAAGAAGGAGTGCTGGGAGCGGTACGTGTCCACCATTGGCCTCCATGTCACTCCCTCGCAGGTCTGGGCCAAGATTCGACGCGTCTACGGCTATCGGCCACCTGCCAGCGTCCCTGCGCTCTCACTGAATGGAGCAGTTTGTACTGACTCCGACGTCATTGCCAATCGCTTAGCGGAGCATTTTGGTATGAGTTCCGCTTCTGCGAATTACCCCCAGGCCTTCCGCTCCATTAAAGAGCGGATGGAACGTCGGAGCCTTTCGTTTCGCACCAACCACCCAGAATCCTACAATGCTCCATTTAGTGAGTGGGAATTTCGCAGTGCCCTCGCTGCTTGCCCTGATACCGCTCCTGGGCCAGATGGCATCCACTGTCAGATGCTGAAACACCTTTCAGTGGACTGCCAGCGGCGCCTTCTCGATCTTTACAACCGTCTTTGGGTCGAGGGGGAGTTTCCGTCGCAGTGGCGGGAAGGCATTGTCATCCCCGTTTTGAAGCCTGGAAAGAACCCTCTGGAGGTGGACAGCTACCGTCCCATTAGCCTCACCAACGTTCTTTGCAAGTTGCTTGAACGGATGGTGAGCCGGCGCTTGCATTGGGTACTGGAGTCTCGGGGCTTTCTGGCTCCATCTCAGGGTGGGTTCCGTAAAGGCCGCTCCGCCGCCGACAATCTGGTGAGCCTGGAGTCGGCCATCCGTACTGCCTTTTCCCGCCGTCAGCACCTGGTCGCTGTCTTTTTCGACATGCGGAAGGCGTACGATACGACATGGCGTCATCACATTCTTTCTACGCTTCATGGATGGGGTCTTCGGGGTCCTCTGCCGATTTTTATCCGCAATTTTCTGTCGTGTCGTACCTTCCGCGTGCAAGTCGCGGCCTCGTATAGTTCCTCCCACGCCCAGGAGAACGGTGTGCCACAGGGCTCTGTTTTAAGTGTCTGTCTGTTTTTAATAGCCATTAACGGGCTTGCTGCGGCCGTGGGACATTCTGTCTCCGCTTCCCTGTATGCTGACGACTTCTGCCTTTATTACAGCTCTACTGGCATTGCAGCTGTTGAACGTCAGCTACAGGGCGCTATCCGTAAGGCGCAGTCTTGGGCTGTAGCGCATGGGTTTCAGTTTTCGGCAGCCAAGACCTGCGTCATGCATTTCTGCCGGCGCCGAACAGTCCATCCTGAGCCGCGGCTTTATCTTGCCGACGAACTCCTTGCTGTGGTGGAGACCCACAGGTTTTTGGGGGTGGTTTTCGATGCCCGGTTGACTTGGCTGCCTCATATCCGGCAGCTTAAACAGACGTGTTGGCGGCATCTAAACGCTCTGAGATGCTTGAGCAACACCCGCTGGGGCGCCGACCGCTCTACACTGTTGCGGCTCTACCAGGCGTTAATCCAGTCCCGTCTGGATTATGGGAGCCTGGCTTATGGCTCAGCATCCCCATCTGCGTTAAGGGTGCTGGACCCGATTCTCCACAGCGGGATACGCCTTGCCACTGGTGCTTTCCGCACCAGCCCTGTGGACAGCGTACTAGTGGAGGCAGGTGTACCTCCACTGCGGTTCCGATGCCAACGTTTGCTGGCCGCTTATGCTGCCCATGTACTAAGCTCGCCCGGGCATCCAAACTATCGCCTCCTGTTCCCGCGGTCGGTCGTCCGTATGCCAGAACGTCGGCCGCGGTCTGGTTGTACAATAGCGGTCCGCGTCAAAGAGCTTCTCTCTGGGCTCCAGGGTTTCACTGTTCCACCTCCTTTCCGGGCTACTTTGCATACACCCCCATGGTGTGTTCGTCGCCCTAGCCTTCGGCTCGACTTGGCACAGGGCCCTAAGGACTCAGTCCCTCCTGAGGCCTTCCGCCGCCGCTTTTATTCCATCCTGGCCACGTATCAGGGCTCTGGTGTTGTTTACACTGACGGTTCGATGGTTGCTGGTCGTGTCGGATATGCGCTCACTCTAGGGGACCATTCCGAACAACGTTCCTTGCCGGATGGCTGCAGCGTTTACACTGCTGAACTGGTCGCCATCCTTCGTGCCCTAGAGTATATCCGCTCCTGCTCAGGTGAGTCCTTCGTTATCTGTAGCGATTCCCTGAGCGGTTTACGAGCTCTCGACCAGTGTTTCCCTCGTTCTCGTCTGGTGATGGCTATCCACGAGTCTCTGCATACTCTCGCCTGTTGCGGCCGCTCTGTGGTCTTTGTGTGGACCCCCGGTCATGTCGGTATCCCGGGTAACGAACATGTTGACCGCCTGGCGAAAGAGGCCACCAGCAAGCCATCTCTGGACGTTGGCCTCCCAGAGACTGATTTGCGGGCAGTCTTCCGCCGCAAAATCTTGGCGCTATGGGACGCTGAATGGCGGGAACTGACAATGCGCAATAAACTCCGTGCTGTCAAGGAGACGACGGCTGTGTGGCGGTCATCCCTGCGAGCCACTCGCAGGGACTCAGTAGTTCTTTGCCGGCTCCGCATTGGCCACTCCCGGCTGACACACAGTTATCTACTGCGCCGGGAGGACCCTCCTCTATGTCGCTGTGGGGCAGCTTTGACAGTGGCCCACATTTTGCTGGCCTGCCCCCTTTTAGCTGTGGTCAGGCAGACATTTGCGCTGCCTGATACGCTCCCTGCCCTTTTAACAGACGACTCCACTATGGCTGACTCAGTTTTACGTTTTATTCGGGCAGGGGGATTTTATCATTTACTCTGAGTGTTTCTGTTTTCTTTTAATGATTTGTGTTGATTCTGGCCTTTGGCCTATGGTTTTACACTGATTTTTTAATGTGTTTCTCAGTGGTTGGCCTTTCCTTTTTATGTCTCTGGTCGGCCAACCACCGTCACACTCTGTGTGGTTTTAGTTTGTTTTGTCTTGTCTTTGTCTCAGTATCTCTTGTTCTGTGTCGTCTGTGATCTCTTCTGTTCCTTGTTTTTATTCTCTGTGGGTGTTCTTTGTCTTTGGAAAGAGGGACCGATGACCATGGCAGTCTGGTCCCTTTAATCCCCCAAACCAACCAACCAACCTCCCACATCGTCAGCCCAGGTCAGGGCTTATGATCGCAGTGCGCCCCCAAACCCTTCTGTGTGAACTAGAGTGCTTTCCTTTACCTCCTCCCCGCTGGGTCCATTTGCATACACCTCCAAGGTGTATATCTAGGCTGCAGCTTCACCTGGACCTTTCGCATGGCTCAAAGGACTCAGTTAATCCTGCGGCTTTCTGCTGTCACTTCCTCTCAATTGTCGACGTGTCCCAGGGCTCTGAAGTGGTTTACACTGACTGCTCAACACCTGATGGTCACATTGGCTTTGCCTATGTTCACAGGGGACCTATTGAACAGCTCTCCTTGCCAGATGGTTGCAGTGTTTTCACCGCAGAGCTGGTGGCCATATTTCGTGCTCTTGAGCATGTCCGTTCTTGCCCTGGTGAGTTGTTTCTTATCTGTATTATCTGTAGTGACTCCTTGAGCAGCCTACAAGCTATTGACCAGTGCTGCCCTCGCCATCCTTTGATATAGTGACCATTCAGAAGTCTGTCTACGCCCGGGAACAGTCCACTCGTTCAGTGGTGTTTTCTGGACCCCAGGACATGTCAGAATATCAGGCAGTGAACTTGCTGACAGGCTGGCTAAACAGGCTACACAGAGACTGCTTCTGGAGATCAGCATCTCTGAAACTGACCTGCGTTCAGTATTACACCTCAAAGTTTTTCGGCTTTGGGAGACAGAATGGCATAACCTCGGTATGCACAACAACTGCGTCCATTAAGGAGACTATGAATGTGTGGAAGTCCTCCATGTGGGCCTCTCGCAGGGTCTCTGTGGTCCTCTGCCAACTCTGCATTGGCCATGCTTGGGTGACCCATGGCTATCTGCTGCGCTGTGAAGACCCGCCTCAGTGTCGGTGTGGTGCCTGGTTGACAGTGGCCCCGGACTCGTTACTGTTAATTTTAGTTGACAACACCTCATCAGCTGATCTATGTTTTATACGTGAGGGTAGGTTTTATCATTCTATCTAAGTTTTAGTGCATGTCCTTTGCCCCTCTGTCTTCTTGACCCTAGTGCTTTCAGGCTGGAGGTTTTAATGCGTTGCAGAGTGGCTGGCCTATCCGTTTTACTCTCGTGATCAGCGAGCCATGGTGATCTGCTCTCTTGTTTTAATCCCTTCTACCTGTTTCTTGTGTCTCTATGGTTTTCTTGTCCTATTTTGTCCATTGTAATGTTTGTTGCCCTTCTGTCATTCTCGTGATTTTTTCTTACTTGTGGTTTTGTGCTATAAGTGTAGTTTGTTTTATTCTTTCCCTAGAAACAAGGGACTGATGACCAAGCAGTTTGCCCCTCCCCCCACCCCCACTCTCGCCTTTAAACCCTTACAGTAAACTCGTTCCAGTGCTCTTCGAACCATGCACGTGACAGGTTGCATTGTCCTGCTGGTAGTTGCCACTGTGCTAATGAAAACCAAACTGCTTGTAGGGGAGGACATGGTCCCCAAGGATAGATGCATACTTGTGTTGATCCATTGTTCTTCCCAGAATGACAAGTTCATGCAGCTAGTGCCTCGAAAACATTCCTCAGACCATAATGTTCTCTCCTCCATCATGAGTCCTTCTGACAATTGTTGCAGGCTGTTTGCTTTCAGACATTCCACACTGTACACGCCAATGACCATCTATCCGATGGAGCATAAAACATTTAATCTGAAATGGCCACCTACTGCCACTCAGTGGACCTCCATTTGCAGTACGAGCATGCAAATTCCAAGCTTCGTTGCCGATGAACAGTAGTCAGCGTGGGCGCAAGAACCAGGTGCTTGATGCATGGGCCCTTATGCAGTAATGTTCACTGAAATGTCGTTGAGGAGACACTGTTGGCAGCCCCTTGGTTCATATGGACAATCAGTCATTCAGTAGTTGCATGTCTGTTCACCCAAACACATCTGCACAGCTGTTGTTCAACCCTGTCATCTATGACCCATAGTGCACCACACTTACCACAGAACCCATTTTGGATAGTGCCATTTTGGCATGCGTGGAATACTTTAGTCAGAGTGTCATACAAGCTATTTACAAACTTAGCCATTTTGGATATGCTTCCACTCTTGGCCCGTCAAATGAATCATTCCAGCGTATATTGTAGGAAAACCACAGAAATGCAAACTTGTATGGTTAGGTGGGGATCCACACCCTGTTGTCTTAGGGTGCAAATCCCGTGCTTTAATTAATGTGTCACCTCATTTGATAACACCAACAATAAACCTACTTCTCATCCAATCATAAAATTATCTTTCTGAACACAAAAAAATATTAAACTTGTGGCAAAGAGCGAATACTCCGACACATCTCCACTAGAATGAGAAGAGACAGGTTTTGGTTTCAGAGTCTGTTTGTCTGAAACTGGTAAGCTTTCTGGAAGAAGTGACTGGTAGGGTCAACCGTAGATATAACAATTTCTGATGTACCAGAATTGGTAAGGTAATCAATTGCAATACTGGTATCCATAATTTATCTTTCAAATGATATTAATTTAATTGGCCCATCCTATTAAAAGAACATAATTATTAGTGTGCTTGTGAAACATGAACTTGCTAAGCATAAACCACGAAACAGATCACAATTACTTGGTCCAGTGACCACCACATACATTCTACATCTACGTACATACTCTGCCAGCCACTGTACCACGTGTGGCAGAGGGGCCCTGTACCACCAGTGATCCCTGCCTCTCCTGTTCCACTCACAAACAGAGCTGTGGAAAAATGACTGCCTCTATATGAGCCCTAATTTCTCATATCTTATCTTCATGGCCCTTACACGAAAAGTATGTTGGCGGCAGTAGAATCGTTTTGCATCAGTTTCAAATGCCTCTTCGTTAAATTTTCTCAACAGCGTTCCTTAAAAAGAACATCAGCTTCCTCCAGAGATTTCCATTTGAGTTCCTGAAGCATGTCTGTAATACTTGCGAGTGGATCGAACCTACTGGTAATAAATCTAGCTGTTTACTTTTGAATTGGATTCAGTGTCTTCCTTTAATCCAACCTGGTGTAGGTTCCAATCCCTTGAACAGCATTCAAGAATAGGTCTGACTAGCATCCTACATGCAGTCTCCTTTACAGATGAACCATACTCTCACAAAATTCACACAATAAACCGAAGTTGACCATTCGCTTTCCCTACCACAATCCCCACATGCTCATTCCATTTAATATTTTCTGCAATGTTTTGCCCAGATATTTAGACAATGTGACTGTGTCAAGCAGGACATTAAACCCTAATAATGCTGTAGCTAAATATTAAAGGTTTTTTTTCCCACTCAACCACATTAAGTTACATTTTTCTACATTTGGAGCTAGGTGTCATTCATCACACCTACAAGAAGTCATCTCGTATCGTCCTACAGTCACCCAACTTTGACACTTTGCTGGTACACCAAAGCATCATCAGCAAACAATCACAGATTGCTGCCCACCTTGTCTGGACCACAGATTGCTGCCAACACCATCCACCAGATCATTTCTGAATGTAGAAAATAATAGCAGTCCTATCACACTTCCCTGGGGCACTCCTGGCAACGTTGTCTCTGACAAACACTCGTCGTTGAGTACAACATACTGCGTTCTATCACTTAAGAGGTCTTTGAGTCAGTCACACTCTGTGGAACCTTTTCCATATGCTCATACCCCTTAACAGTCTGCAGTGGGCACTGTGTCAATGACTTTCAGAGACCTACACATTTGACATCAATGTGCAATAACCAAACACAGACACCAGGCAGCAGCACTAGCAGTGGAGGGCATATAAAGCATTTAATGAGCATTTTCGTCCATGTCTAAGTCCAGTACTATCACGTGCTCTGTATCTAATGACCCGATCGTTATTGGAATGTTAGTTTATTACTTGAAGCCTATGATACAGGGATAAACTACAGATTGATGTCTCACACATCCACTGTTGTAGTCTAGCATAATGTGTGAATTTAATGCATACACATGCATAAGTTTGCACCATATGCTGCTGTAGCTACTTTGTGAAGCTTGAAGTCATGTGACTGTAGATACTACTTCTACATCTACATCTATACTCCGCGGGCCACCTTACGGTGTGTGGCGGAGGGTACTTGTTGTACCACTATCTGATCCCCCCTTCCCTGTTCCATTCACGAATTGTGCGTGGGAAGAACGACTGCTTGTAAGTCTCCGTATTTGCTCTAATTTCTCGGATCTTTTCGTTGTGATCATTACGCGAGATATATGTGGGCGGTAGTAATATGTTGCCCATCTCTTCCCGGAATGTGCTCTCTCATAATTTCGATAATAAACCTCTCCGTATTGCGTAACGCCTTTCTTGAAGTGTCCGCCACTGGAGCTTGTTCAGCATCTCCGTAACGCTCTCGCGCTGACTAAATGTCCCCATGACGAATCGCGCTGCTTTTCGCTGGATCATGTCTATCTCTTCTATTAATCCAACCTGGTAAGGGTCCCATACTGATGAGCAATACTCAAGAATCGGACGAACAAGCGTTTTGTAAGCTACTTCTTTCGTCGATGAGTCACATTTTCTTAGAATTCTTCCTATGAATCTCAACCTGGTGCCTGCTTTTCCCACTATTTGTTTTATGTGATCATTCCACTTCAGATCGCTCCGGGTAGTAACTCCTAAGTATTTTACGGTCGTTACCGCTTCCAATGATTTACCACCTATGGCATAATCGTACTGGAATGGATTTCTGCCCCTATGTATGCGCATTATATTACATTTATCTACGTTTAGGGAAAGCTGCCAGCTGTCGCACCATGCATTAATCCTCTGCAGGTCCTCCTGGAGTACGTACGAGTCTTCTGATGTTGCTACTTTCTTGTAGACAACCGTGTCATCTGCAAATAGCCTCACGGAGCTACCGATGTTGTCAACTAAGTCATTTATGTATATTGTAAACAATAAAGGTCCTATCACGCTTCCCTGCGGTACTCCCGAAATTACCTCTACATCTGCAGATTTTGAACCGTTAAGAATGACATGTTGTGTTCTTTCTTCTAGGAAATCCTGAATCCAATCACAAACCTGGTCCGATATTCCATAAGCTCGTATTTTTTTCACTAAACGTAAGTGCGGAACCGTATCAAATGCCTTCCTGAAGTCCAGGAATACGGCATCAATCTGCTCGCCAGTGTCTACGGCACTGTGAATTTCTTGGGCAAATAGGGCGAGCTGAGTTTCACATGATCTCTGTTTGCGGAATCCATGTTGGTTATGATGAAGGAGATTTGTATTATCTAAGAACGTCATAATACGAGAACACAAAACATGTTCCATTATTCTACAACAGATTGACGTAAGCGAAATAGGCCTATAATTATTCGCATCTGATTTATGACCCTTCTTGAAAATGGGAACGACCTGCGCTTTCTTCCAGTCGCTAGGTACTTTACGTTCTTCCAGCGATCTACGATAAATTGCTGATAGAAAGGGGGCAAGTTCTTTAGCATAATCACTGTAGAATCTTAAGGGTATCTCGTCTGGTCCGGATGCTTTTCCGCTACTAAGTGATAGCAGTTGTTTTTCAATTCCGATATCGTTTATTTCAATATTTTCCATTTTGGCGTCCGTGCGACGGCTGAAGTCAGGGACCGTGTTACGATTTTCCGCAGTGAAACAGTTTCGGAACACTGAATTCAGTATTTCTGCCTTTCTTCGATCGTCCTCTGTTTCGGTGCCATCGTGGTCAACGAGTGACTGAATAGGGGATTTAGATCCGCTTACCGATTTTACATATGACCAAAACTTTTTAGGGTTCTTGTTTAGATTGTTTGCCAATGTTTTATGTTGGAATTCGTTGAATGCTTCTCTCATTGCTCTCTTTACGCTCTTTTTCGCTTCGTTCAGCTTTTCCTTATCAGCTATGATTCGACTACTCTTAAACCTATGATGAAGCTTTCTTTGTTTCCGTAGTACCTTTCGTACATGATTGTTATACCACGGTGGATCTTTCCCCTCGCTTTGGACCTTAGTCGGTACGAAATTATCTAAGGCGTACTGGACGATGTTTCTGAATTTTTTCCATTTTTGTTCCACATCCTCTTCCTCAGAAATGAACGTTTGATGGTGGTCACTCAGATATTCTGCGATTTGTGCCCTATCACTCTTGTTAAGCAAATATATTTTCCTTCCTTTCTTGGCATTTCTTATTACACTTGTAGTCATTGATGCAACCACTGACTTATGATCACTGATACCCTCTTCTACATTCACGGAGTCGAAAAGTTCCGGTCTATTTGTTGCTATGAGGTCTAAAACGTTAGCTTCACGAGTTGGTTCTCTAACTATCTGCTCGAAGTAATTCTCGGACAAGGCAGTCAGGATAATGTCACAAGAGTCTCTGTCCCTGGCTCCAGTTCTGATTGTGTGACTATCCCATTCTATACCTGGTAGATTGAAGTCTCCCCCTATTACAGTAGTATGATCACGAAACTTCTTCACGACGTTCTGCAGGTTCTCTCTGAGGCGCTCAACTACTACGGTTGCTGATGCAGGTGGTCTATAGAAGCATCCGACTATCATATCTGACCCACCTTTGATACTTAACTTAACCCAGATTATTTCACATTCGCATTCGCTAATAACTTCACTGGATATTATTGAATTCTTTACTGCTATAAATACTCCTCCACCATTGGCGTTTATCCTATCCTTGCGGTATATATTCCATTCTGTGTCTAGGATTTCGTTACTGTTCACTTCCGGTTTTAACCAACTTTCCGTTCCTAATACTATATGCGCACTATTTCCTTCAATAAGAGATACTAATTCAGGAACCTTGCCCTGGATACTCCTGCAGTTTACCAATATTACGTTAACTTTTCCTGTTTTTGGTCTCTGAGGACGGACGTTCTTTATCAACGATGATAATGTCCTCTCTGGTAAGCCGTCAGGTATTTTATCGTTTCGCCCAAGGGGGGGTCCCTCTAACCTAAAAAACCCCCATGTGCACGCCACACGTACTCTGCTACCCTAGTAGCTACTTCCGGTGTGTAGTGCACGCCTGACCTGTCTAGGGGGGCCCTACAGTTCTCCACCCAATAACGGAGGTCGATGAATTTGCAACCATTATAGTCACAGAGTCGTCTGAGCCTCTGGTTTAGACCCTCCACACGGCTCCAAACCAGAGGACCGCGATCGACTCTGGGCACTATGCTGCAGATATTAAGCTCAGCTTGCACTCCGCGTGCGATGCTGGTTGTCTTCACCAAATCAGCCAGCTGCCGGAAGGAACCAAGGATGGCCTCAGAACCCAAGCGGCAGGCGTCATTCGTTCCGACATGTGCTACTATCTGCAGCCGGTCACACCCAGTGCGTTCAATAGCTGCCGGAAGGGCCTCCTCCACATTACGGACGAGACCCCCCGGCAAGCACACCGAGTGCACACTGGCATTCTTCCCCGACCTACCCGCTATTTTCCTAAGGGGCTCCATAACCCGCCTAACGTTGGAGCTCCCTATAACTAATAGGCCCGCCCTCTGTGACTGTCGGGACCTTGCCGGAGAATCGGCCACTGGCCCAACAGGCGAGGCATCCTGTGGTGGCTCGGAAACGATGTCATCACCACTAGGAAGCACCCCGTACCTGTTGGAAAGGGGTAAGGCAGCTGCCACGCGGCCAGATCCCACCTTCGCCTTTCGGCCAGGCACGCGCGAGCCCACCACTGTCCGCCATTCACCCTGGAGTGATGGCTGACCGGTAAGATGCTCACTGCCGGAAGACGCAGCGACATCAGGGGTTCCATGTGATTCCAAGGCCACTGAAGTAGGCATAGGTCTCACCACAGTTGCCCCAACGCCACTACGAGCCGACGCCTGCGCCTCGAGCTCGATGAGCCTAACAGACAAAGCCTCCACCTGCCCCCGAAGAGTGGCCAATTCTCCTTGCGTCCGCTCACAACAACCACAGTCCCTACACATGACTATGTTTACCCTACTCTATACGGTGACAAATTCCCAAGATAATCTTCTGATGAGCTACTCTGATAATCAAGAAACACTCACTGAAATACGAGACGCGAAAACTACGCTAGGTTTTCCCAGAAAAACTATTTAAAAGCTAAGCGCAGCAAATAAGTACAAAAACGCTTTATACAAACAGTACTCGCTGCTGCTAGTGCTCTCGCTCTGGCTGTCACAAGACAACTGCTGATTCAAGTGACTAGTGGCTAACGGCCGCGAAACAAACAAAAGACGGTTTTAGGGCGCTTTCTGTTCTAAACGATCAAGAAAACACTAAGAAATCTAACACGAAAACTACGTAAAGTTTTATCAAGAACTGTTAGTTACTATGCAGAGCAGATAAACACAAATAGAATCCCTTCCTTAGTGGAAGGTCGTAAACAAAATGCAAAATAAACGCTTTATACAAACAGTACTCGCTGCTGCTGGTGCTCTCGCTCTGGCTGTCACAAGACAACTGCTGATTCAAGTGACTAGTGGCTAACGGCCGCGAAACAAACAAAAGACGGTTTTAGGGCGCTTTCTGTTCTAAACGATCAAGAAAACACTAAGAAATCTAACACGAAAACTACGTAAAGTTTTATCAAGAACTGTTAGTTACTATGCAGAGCATATCTTGCCGAGAGTTCATGATCACAAATGATTCTGGAGTCCATGCACACATCCACTGACCCGTTGTCTCCACACCAGAGGACTTGCCCACAGATATGTAACTGTTCTTTCTAACACAGGAATGTTGAAAATTAGGAAAAGATTGCAAAGTTATGTCTGTTAGTAGGTGATGGCCTTGGGAAAAGAATGGGTTACGATATGTGGCAGGGGTATATTTCACATTCCAGAAGATAGCATCATAGAGCTAGGTGGTGAATATGTAGAAAAATAATTTGTTAAACTCATTCATATTCTTTTGTTGCATGTGAAATTTGTAGTTTTTGTTAATTTTTTGTTTTGTTTTAAGATGTAGAATTCTACATGTTTGACTGTTTCTTTGCATACTTAGCTAGGATTAGTCCTATCCATCAACTGACATTTTTTTATTTTTTGGGGCAATATATCATATTTTGTAACTTCTCTGGCTAGTGCCTGAGTGTAACAAAGTAATTTAAAAAATCGTAGTAATTTTAGAAAAAATAATGTCTCAATTGTTAATACAGTGAAAGCCCTGTTTTACATTTTCATGTGGTGCAGACTTAAAAAACGCAAAGTTCAGGAAAATACAGAATTGAGAAAAACATTAAAATAACCAAAATAAAAGGGAAAACATATGTAATTGGCATGTATGATTAAAAATTTTGACCCTCTCCAACACATTGAATGAAGTCTGTATAAGTGAAGGACATTAAACATAATATACAATGTTTATACAATCATTTGTTGTAATGAGTTTCATTAGTTCTTAAAAAGTCACAGGTGTGTAACAACAAGTGAAAACTCTTCGAAAAACTGAAATTGATATCTTGTACAAGGTAATCAAGCTATTTTCCAATGTGCTACGACCATAATTTTACTTCATTCAGGAATTGCTGAACGAAGGCAACAAGTATTTAAATGAAAGAATTACTGTAAATTTGATACAATGAGGCAGACTTTTGCAAACAATAATAGACCTGGACATACAAGTTTGCAGCAGTTACAAGCTAAAGTGTCCGAGCGGTCTAAGGCACTGCAGTCATGGACTGTGCTGCTGGTTCCGGCAGAGGTTCGAGTCCTCCCTCGGGGATGGGTGTGTTTGTTTGTCCTTAGGATAATTTAGGTTAAGTAGTGTGTAAGCTTAGGGACTGATGACCTTAGCAGTTAAGTCCCATAAGATTTCACACAAACACAAGCTAAAGTGTCATCCAATTTTTATTTTATGCATTGTAGAAAGGAAAAATATCACAGCACTGATCATTGACAAACTTCATCACCATTGCTGTTATTGTTTAACGCTTTTCTTACAAGTCACACTTCATATGTTCACTGCACTTCATGTGCTCCACCCCATCAAAGTGATATTTTAGGGTCAATGAGAGAAATGTGAAAAAGTGAGTTTACTTCCTCAGTTGACATTACAAACTTAATCGATGTCGCCTCAGTGAATTTCTGTACACTGAGTAAAATATAAATTTAAGAGAGAGCTCACACGCTACAGTTTCACTTCTGCCTTCTATCACTGCTGTCAATCTTTAGGATCTATAGTGTGTTGTGCAAAGTATATACTGAGCAGTGGTGGCTTCTGTGGAAGAGCACAAGAGCATGTGAACACCCTAACTTTTGACATCTTGCAGATTTATTGGTTATTTATCTATGAATGCTGTTAAACACAACATACACTCCTGGAAATTGAAATAAGAACACCGTGAATTCATTGTCCCAGGAAGGGGAAACTTTATTGACACATTCCTGGGGTCAGATACATCACATGATCACACTGACAGAACCACAGGCACATAGACAAAGGCAACAGAGCATGCACAATGTCGGCACTAGTACAGTGTATATCCACCTTTCGCAGCAATGCAGGCTGGTATTCTCCCATAGAGACGATCGTAGAGATGCTGGATGTAGTCCTGTGGAACGGCTTGCCATGCCATTTCCACCTGGCGCCTCAGTTGGACCAGCGTTCGTGCTGGACGTGCAGACCGCGTGAGACGACGCTTCATACAGTCCCAAACATGCTCAATGGGGGACAGAACCGGAGATCTTGCTGGCCAGGGTAGTTGACTTACACCTTCTAGAGCACGTTGGGTGGCACGGGATACATGCGGACGTGCATTGTCCTGTTGGAACAGCAAGTTCCCTTGCCGGTCTAGGAATGGTAGAACGATGGGTTCGATGACGGTTTGGATGTACCGTGCACTATTCAGTGTCCCCTCGACGATCACCAGTGGTGTACGGCCAGTGTAGGAGATCGCTCCCCACACCATGATGCCGGGTGTTGGCCCTGTGTGCCTCGGTCGTATGCAGTCCTGATTGTGGCGCTCACCTGCACGGCGCCAAACACGCATACGACCATCATTGGCACCAAGGCAGAAGCGACTCTCATCGCTGAAGACGACACGTCTCCATTCGTCCCTCCATTCACGCCTGTCGCGACACCACTGGAGGCGGGCTGCACGACGTTGGGGCGTGAGCGGAAGACGGCCTAACGGTGTGCGGGACCGTAGCCCAGCTTCATGGAGTCGGTTGCGAATGGTCCTCGCCGATACCCCAGGAGCAACAGTGTCCCTAATTTGCTGGGAAGTGGCGGTGCGGTCCCCTACGGCACTGCGTAGGATCCTACGGTCTTGGCGTGCATCCGTGCGTCGCTGCGGTCCGGTCCCAGGTCGACGGGCACGTGCACCTTCCGCCGAGCACTGGCGACAACATCAATGTACTGTGGAGACCTCACGCCCCACGTGTTGAGCAATTCGGCGGTACGTCCACCCGGCCTCCCGCATGCCCACTATACGCCCTCGCTCAAAGTCCGTCAACTGCACATACGGTTCACGTCCACGCTGTCGCGGCATGCTACCAGTGTTAAAGACTGCGATGGAGCTCCGTATGCCACGGCAAACTGGCTGACACTGACGGCGGCGGTGCACAAATGCTGCGCAGCTAGCGCCATTCGACGGCCAACACCGCGGTTCCTGGTGTGTCCGCTGTGCCGTGCGTGTGATCATTGCTTGTACAGCCCTCTCGCAGTGTCCGGAGCAAGTATGGTGGGTCTGACACACCGGTGTCAATGTGTTCTTTTTTCCATTTCCAGGAGTGTAGAAGCTGCAGTCTGAAGGATACAGCACTTAAATCTACCGTGCTGCTGCTCCTCTAGACTCCATGAAACATAACAGTAGAGTCATGAGCACAGCTTCAGTTGTGCACATTTTAAGTAATTTTTGCACATGCACTTCACACATGATGTAATTGCCTTACGAGCCAAATATGTACAGATTTGATAAACAATCTGTACAGTTCACAAAGAGCACAGCTAGCCCTTGCCACTCAACTAGAAATTTACGTCAGTGCCACCAGGTGGCAGCACACAGTGGCAGACTTTTGCCACCATTTGCTTGGCATAAATCCTACTAGATGATAGAACACACCACAGATATTCTAATTCATGTACTATATACTTTAGTAAAATTAAATTGGATGTCAGTATATGTTAAAGTTGTACACACAGTAATCCATTTGAAGTGCTGGCAAAGGAAACACTCTAATGCACCCCCCCCCCCCCCCCCTTCAGATTTAGTGGTGATATGGTCCAGTGGATAGCCTGTCAAAAACTGAATGCAAATCAAGCTTCAAAACAGGAAGAAGGTGTACTGAACTGTGAAAAAAAGCAAAATAGAAACAGCAAACAGTTCAAGCTTAAGATGTACAACATAAAGTGTTGTTGAACAGCCATGGCTTCATAGTTAAGTGGTCATGGTATTGTACTGAAAAGTGGATGAGAATTGTTCAAAACCCCCTCATGTCAAATTTTTTAAATTTTTTTTTTTAATTTTTTTTTTCCCACAACATTATCAACTGTCCGTCCAGTCATTGAAATGTTTGTTTTATTTCTGTAGTCTTGGCAATTGTCATACTATACATTGGTTATAGAATATGACTCGTGATAAGAATACATTACTCTGGAAGTAAATGTGATGAATAGTGAGAGCAGGAGAGATACCACATAGACATCTCACAGAAATGATGACAAATAAATGGGTGTGATCAATCTTACAACAAAGCGATTGCAGAGTCAAAACTTCCAAAAATGGAACACAACTTCAAAAATGTTAAAAACATACGAGGTGCTATCCAAACTTTTTTGGACTGATGCTGCCATCTGGACTAACGGTCACCATCACCCTCAAAGTAGTTCCCATCTGCTTGTACTCACCGGTCCTAGCACTTCTGCCACAGGTCAAACATTTTCTGGAAGTCCTGTTCTTCAAGGGTGTTAATCACCACCAGCCATCACCACCAGCCATGCTTTTTGAATCCTCTCTAGAGTGTCAAACCAACGGCCTTTCAACTTTAGTTTCAGTTTTGGGAATATCACAAAGTCACAAGGTGCCAAATCTGGTGAGTACAGTGGGTGGGGTACAACCGCCATGTTGTTTTTTGCCAAAAAGGTCCTGGTGAGCGAGGACGTGTGACAGGGCGCATTGTCGTGATGCAGCAGCCAGTTCCCTTGACCCCAAAGTTTGGGCCATCATCACTGCATGTTTTCACGGATCCATTGCAAAACGTCACAGTATTATGCAGAATTCACTGTGTGGTTAGGTGGGATGAATTCTTTGTGTACAATTCCCTTGGTATCAAAGAAAATGATGATCATACTCTTCACTTTGGTCTTCACCTGTCTCGCTGTTTTGGGTTTAGGAGAGCGTGGTATCATCCGCTCAAACACACGCGTATGGCTCATGCTCTGTCCCCCAAACAATTGTTGAATAATTGCAAGGGTCATCATAGCACTTTTTCTGAGATTCACACAGAATTTGACACACATGCACTGTTCTGTTTGCGGATGCATTGTAAAACACCACACACCAAACACACAGTATTACGGAAATCATTGTGGACACACAACACTTGCTCCCAGCTGAATGCCGCTCCGTCCACTGACTCATCAGATATGCAGCTCTCGCCACCTGGCAGTGCAAAGATCTACTTTCCAGATGGCAGCACCCGTTCTGAAAATTTTGGATTCCACCTTGTATGTTTTGATAAAACAGTGTGATTGTGAAACTGTTGAGTTCATTTGTTGCAGCTTGTGTGACAAACTGTTGTGATTTCACCATTTCCATAGGAGTGATCACATTCACATTCATGATGATGATGAGGTCTCATACTCCGAGGAGCGTAGGGGACGATGCGGGAAACCCGCACCGCCGTACTAGACAAGGTTTGCCATTGCCTTCTTCTGACCATTATGGGGATGAATGATAATGATGAAGATGACACAACAATACCCAGTCATCTCGAGGCAGGGAAATTCCCTGACCCCGCCGGGAATCGAAACTGGGACCCCGTGCGCGGGAAGCGAGAATGCTACCGCAAGACCACGAGCTGCGGACTCACATTCATACAAATAGGCCTACCTAAATCAGGCGAGGAAGCATTTGTCACTCACTCACCAGGCATACCAGTTAGGTGCATTGATAAGAGATTCCTATCATATGACTCACATACTGTCACTAGTGCCGAGAATGACACACCAGACGTGTTTTCCGGTGGAGGATTTGGTTGATTTGTTGCCTTGTCATCAAACATTTGTGGTTCCCATTCGAAAGCCACTTACTTTTGGCTGCTAATACAGTAGTTGTTCAGAGTTAACTTTCATTATGGGTCTCTTCCTTACACCTCGATGTTGCAGACAGACATTACAACATGACACAGACATAAATGTGAATGTTACGAACAGACAGATCAGTGACTGAATGGACAGTTCATAATTTTGGGGGGGGGGGGGGGGGGGGGGAATGGTGCGATGGTGCTTTTAATGCAGACTCTGTGACATTTGCCTACTTTATTTCCTCGTTGATTTCCTCTGTGTTGACGTACTGCGTTGCTTTACTGGCTGAAAAATGGAGGTGGAAGTTCAACACTGACTACTTTAAATGATGTAGCCAACAGGTGCAGATTTACATTCCACAGTTCTTTACTTTCACTGTTCACAACCCCCCAATATACACATTTAATATGGCCAGTTAACTGTTGTCTAATTTTCGATAAGCGTAATTAATAGGTTGCAGGCAAACATCCACATACTGCTACAATAGTTTACTGTTGAACATCTATGAGCAGTAAAAACCTATCCACACATTTCACAGCCTTTCAGATAAGTTGAACAGACACTGTCATTGCTTAAACACATGGCCTATTGGTGTAACACTTATTTCACAGTTGAGTTGATTTGTTCTTGTTGATCTAACCAATATGGGTTCCGCATCTGAAACACGGCCGTGGACTGACTGTGTCGGGACCAAAAATTGGGCCCTTATATATTATGGCAATAGTAAGCACTGAAACTACACATTGTTTGATGTTTAATTTACAGAAATAACAAACATAACTCATTAAATGAACTGAATACATTGAAAAATTGCGTCTTTTTAACAGTTTCTTCTACTACAAGGGTTAAGCCATATTATTTTGTTTAAGTCATGAAATTACAAATATAGTTACACAAACAATACTTTTGACTAAACTGGAAATTACTTTGGAATTAATTAAGAGCTGGCTTTGCTAACGTGTTTTCGATTAGAGCCAAATAGATCCTTTAAGAATACTATTAGTTATTCCTCCAAATGTTTACAGTTATTACAGAATTTATATTTGTTCATACAGGGTGAAAAGTATTTAAACTGACAAACTCTCGGAGGTTGTAGGGGACATCAAAACAAATATTTTTCCCTATCGTCATTTTTTCCTATGAGGATTATTTAAACTGGTGGAGGCCGTATTAAGCTCTTCAGTTGTTAGAGGCTGTATTACGATCTTCATTTGTTAGAGGGCGTATTATGCTCTTCAGTTGTAGGCAACTGCTGTCCACCAGTGTAGTAGTGCATTGTCTCTGTTTATTAATGGAGCGATACACCTGGAGTAGGTACACTGATATGGTTGGTGCGTACTACTTGTATGTAGTGCACCACAACGGACAAGCTGCACAGCGGGTTTATCAACAACAATATCCTAATTGCTGTATCCCACATCGTATGACTTTTGCTGCTGTGTACCAATATCTGCATGAGACTGGGTCATTTAGCAGATTACGTGGACAGGGACGCCGTCACACAGTAAGAACGTTGCAATTTGAGGAACATGTCTTGCACCATGTGGAGTGGAATCCTTCAGTCAGCACTCGTGCAATTGCATGTAACATGGGGACGAATCAGACAAATGAAAGAACAGCCGTTCAAGAGTAATTGTTACGTCCATTTCACATACAGCGTGTCCACAACATGAAACCAGTTGATTATCCACCCAGAGCACAGTTTTCGCAATGGTACCTGGAACAGTGTGAAATGCATCCTACATTTCCATCCTCTGTGTTGTTTACTGATGAAGCAACGTTCGGGCATGATGGAGTCTTCAACATGAACAACTCGCATGTTTGGAGTGAGGATAACCCACATGCCACAGTTACTAGTGCTCATCAAGTGCAGTTCTTTGTTAATGTGTGGGTCGGTGTTGTTGGGGACTGTTTAATTGGAGTGGCTAGCACACTGGACTCGCATTCTGGAGGATGACGGTTCAATCCCGCGTCCGGCCATCCTGACTTAGGTTTTCCGTGATTTCCCTAAATCGCTCCAGGCAAATGCCGGGATGTTTCCTTTGAAAGGGCACGGCCGACTTCCTTCCCCGCCCCTCCCTAATCCGATGAGACCGATGCCCTCGCTGTCTGGTCTCCTCCCCCAAACAATCCAAAAACTGTTTAATTGGACCGTGTCTGCTACCTAGGCCATTAAATGGCAGGCTCTATTACAGTTTTCTCACCAGAGCATTGCCAGAATTGCTGGAAGACGTCTCGCTCCCTACAAGGCAACACATGTGGTTCCAACATGACAGGGCACTGGCACATTTCAGTTGTCTTGTGCATCAATTCTTGGACCGACGGTTGCCAGAAATGTGGATTGGCAGAGGCGGTCCTGTACCATGGCCTGCTCGATCCCCAGATATGTCCCCTATGGACTTTTTTGTGTGGGGAGAGATGCGCAACCTTGTGTATGCAACTCATGTTGCATCAGAAGAGAATCTGGTTGCCCGGATAGTAGCAGCAGCAGGAACAATTCAGGATACTCCTGGGATTTTTGCCCGTGTCAGACAGAACATGATCCGACGGTGTAACCTTTGTTTACGTGTCAATGGAGGCATTTTTGAAAATATTCTGTAATTGACATTGGGTTGTGTTAATGTGTTGTCTCTTGGTCATAAAAAAATGGAAAAGTGTTTGTTGCTTTAATTAATTTGCCGCCAGAAAAATCTTCCTCTACTGGTTTAAATACTCCTCATAGGAAAAAATGACATTAGTGAAAAATATTTGTTTTGATGTCCCCTACAACCTCCCAGAGTTTGTTGGCTTAAATACTTTTCACCCTGTTCATCAACAACAGAATTGAAGTTATGAAACACTCACTGATTTCACTCTGTAATGAAAGTATTAACAAGGAATAGTCACAATAAATTAGAAAATCAATTAAATACATAAAACTAAGCACAAAATTAGATCTGGTTTTATATTCTTTAAAACTGAGGGCTAACCTTTCCTTTATATAAAAATGCAGATTATACTCACATATGTTAATAGTAATTAGTCAAAGATGAAAAAATGAATTTTTAAGGAGGCAGATAGCAAAATAAGAGGGAAAGTAAAGATATCCCAGCTTGCTTCATCACAGCTTGTCCACTTTACAGTCCAACACCATTAGCGCTTAACCACTTGGATCGTTCACTATTTCTATTTTCCATTTTTTTTTCATGCTTGATATCTGTTCAGTTTTTGACGGGCTTTCCACTGGGCGCTCTTACCACTAAATCTGAGTGGGGGGCGATGTGGAGTTTTCCTTGTGAGAATCGTAAGGGCCTAAAGCACATTACCACCGATTGTGTGATTGTAGTATTTATCCATGCTTCAGAAGCCTGTTGATCTTATGCTGAGTCACATTTATCTGTGCTATAGGCCCACATGAAAATTCATGAGAAGCTTCTTTCTCTGATAATTCACTCAAATGTGGGATTGACGGTGGTGTGCTTTAGGCCCTCATTTATATTCTAGTCAAGTGACCATATTGATAGACTTGCTTTTAATTATTTCCACAAACAGCACTTTGTGTTTGGAGTTGGTTGTTTACTATGTGGAAATTGACTTTCATGTGCAGTGCAAACATGAACTTTGTGGAATCTATTTGAAATGCTAGCAGGAAAGTAAAGCTGTGAGGACAGGTCTTGAATCGTCCTTGGGTAGCTCAGTCAGTAGAGCACTTGCCCGTGAAGGGCAAAGGTCCTGAGTACGAGTCTCGGTCCAGCACACAGCTTTAATCTGCCACGAAGTCTCATATCAGTGCACACTCTGCTGCAGAGTGAAAATCTCATTCAGGGAACAGAAAAGTAAATTATTAGGAACAGTTAACCGCAAAGGCACTGGGGCCTCCAAGAACAGATCCTGTGATTGAGAGAGTGACGAAGTCAAATAAGGGTGACTACAAGCGAATGTTTAACAAGGAACTGTTCAGTTAGCAGAAGTTGTTCGAAAAAATTGAAAAGCACAAAAACTCCCACTTACACAAAAACCTGAAATGGAGAGTTGCGAAAGCTTGGACACATTCTTTTGTTAATGCCCTAGACTGTATTTAATTATGCACAAAACAATAAAATTCCACAAAAACAATTCTTTCTTTTGTCAGATCTTAGGCATATTATTATTTTTATTTCTTTCCTTTCTCAGACGTTATGTCTGGCTAAAAATGGAAAGTGATGCGGACCTTGATCAAGCGTGACTTCCTTTTAACTGTACGGTATATGTTACATTGCATTTAGGAACTTTTGGGTAATTGAACATGTATCAATAATTACATATTTCTGTAGTTGTATATATACATGTTATAACCTTTACTCACTAATAAAGTGCGTGGAGATACAAAAGTAGAAACACTAGCGGGTTACATGTTACTAACTCCGTATCTGTCATTCGACTGCCGGGCCGTGACATGCGGCCGGCGCCGTTCATAACCAGGTGGCGCTCCCGCGCTCGGCCGAGCTGCGGAGCGCCTCTATTGCCGTGTTCGCGTACTAACGTAGCGGCACTTTTGAATGTCGTGGCACTGTCACAACATTTTTCCCCCCTTGAAAAAAAAACGTTCACTTTCGTGGAGACACGGACAGTGCGGAGACATCCATGGCCTCTTGGGAGGTCCCGAGAAGATCCCACGGAGAAACACGAGAGTATGGTCGAAAATGTCCGGGACGGAAGCTGGCGCGTGGAACGTGCCTCCTGGACGAGATGATGGGTGAAAACTCCGGAGCAGCATCCATAGGTGTCGTGGACCTGGAGGTGTGCTCCACTGAGATGGGTCCCGGAGAAGGCGGCGTCGCGGCTGTGGCCGGTTCCGGCGTACTCGGAAGTGGTAGCGACGGCGGCGGCAGCAACACGCCCGGAAGATCGGCAGCAGTGACAGGACTGGCTTCTCGGGCTGGTGGAGACGAAAAAAGGGGCGGTGGTACCGGCGTGGCCACCACTCGTGGGCGCATCTGGTCGTAATGGCGAACAACCATGCCGTCGTCCGTACGTATTTCACAAAGCCGGCGGCCGCGAAGAGCCTGGACCACCCCTGGAATCCATTTAGGGCGAGATCCATACCCCCGTGCCCACACGTAGGCGCCCACCGGGTATTTTCCCGCACTAGGGGACACAGTACAAGGCCTGACAGGGTGAAGCAGATGCAATAGGGTGCGCGGTTGGCGGCCATGCAAGAGTTCAGCAGGGCTGCGATCACCCAGAGGCGTGAAGCGATAAGAACTCAGAAATTGCAACAGAGCGTCATCTGTGGAAAAATCACTAAGGAATTTTTTCATTTGGCTTTTGAAAGTGCGGACAAGGCGCTCGACCTCCCCATTCGATTGCGGATGGAAGGGCGGTGCTGTAACATGATGAATCCCTTGTCCAGTACAAAAATCACGGAAGGCCTGCGAAGAGAACTGAGGGCCATTGTCCGTGACAATCGTGGATGGAAGACCTTCTAGCGCAAAGATTTTTGACAAAGCCAGCGTCGTCGCCGCAGTTGTGGGCGACGGACAGCGAACAACAAACGGAAACTTCGAGAAGGCGTCAATCAACAGGAGCCAATAAGTGCCGAGGAAGGGGCCGGCAAAGTCAGCGTGCACCCGTTCCCACGGCTGCGCCAGATCAGGCCACGGAGAGGGCAGAGTACGAGGCGCAGCCAGTTGTTGAACACACCGATCACACGCAGCGACCATGTGGGCGATGTCTGAATCGATATTGGGCCAATAAACGTGCCTGCGGGCCAGGGACTTAGTCCGAGAAATCCCCCAATGGCCCTCATGCAATAGTTTGAGAACAGCTTTGCGAAGAGAGGCGGCACCACAACCCGTGGAGATGCGCCATCCGTGGCCAGAAGAACAACACCCTCACGAACAGACAGACGAAGGCGCAAGGCATGGTAGTTGCGAAGGGGATCCGACGCCCGGCCCTTGGTCCTGTCCGGCCAACCCCGCTGAACAAAACCGATCACCTGACGCAGGACCAGATCCCGCGCAGTAGCCGACGCGACCTGCGAACCTGTAAGTGGAAAACCCTCAACCGCACGACGTTCTTCCTCATCAATGTGGAAACACAGGAGTTCATCGCGATCGAAAACCGGGTCGGGGCCCATCGGCAAACGCGACAACGCGTCAGTGTTGGCGTGCTGGGCCGTGGGGCGATAGTGAATCTCATAGTGAAAACGAGACAAGTATAAGGCCCAACGTTGCAGGCGGTGAGCTGCCTTATCCGGAAGCGACGCCGAGGGGCTGAACAGAGAGACCAGCGGCTTGTGGTCGGTGATGAGGTGAAACTTAGAACCATACAAAAAAACGCTGAACTTTTTCAGAGCATAAATGATAGCGAGCGCCTCCTTTTCTATTTGAGAGTAACGCCGTTGGGCATCGTTGAGCGTCTTGGAAGCGTAGGCGATTGGTCGTTCCGACCCATCCTCATACCGATGGGCGAGAACAGCCCCTAGGCCATACTGTGACGCGTCAGTCGCCAGAACCAAGTGCTGACCCGGACGGAATGCGGCAAGACAAGGCGCCGACTGCAAATGAGCCTTCAGGTGGACAAAAGCCTGCTCACACTCGGCGGACCAACAGAAAGGAACGTTTTTGCGTAACAGTTGATGCAGAGGATGAGCCACTGCCGCCGCGGAGGGAATGAATTTGTGATAATAAGCAACCTTGCCTAGAAACGCCTGAAGTTCTTTGACCGTAGACGGCCGGGGTAGAGCGGTAATGGCCGCAACGTGCTGTGGTAGAGGGCGTATACCCTCACGGGACAAGTGGAAACCAAGATACACAATGGAGGGTTGGAAGAACTGAGACTTGTCCAGATTGCACTTCAACCCTGCTGAATGCAGAACCCGAAACAGTGAACGCAAATTGCGAAGGTGCTCCTCAGTGGAGGCCCCCGTGACAACAATGTCATCCAGGTAGTTGATGCAGCCGGGAACGGAAGCCGTGAGCTGTTCCAAAAACCGCTGAAAAATGGCCAGCGCGCTAGCGACGCCAAATGGTAACCGCTGTTACTGATACAACCCACAAGGAGTGTTGATGACGAGAAATTCCTTGGAAGATGCATCCAACGGCAACTGATGGTATGCCTCCAATAAGTCAAGTTTGGAAAAGAACTGGCCCCCAGCGAGCTTGGTAAATAATTCCTCAGGACGGGGAAGAGGATAAGTGTCAATGAGGCTTTGAGCGTTGACAGTGGCTTTAAAATCACCACACAATCGCAGACTCCCGTTTGGTTTAGAAACCACCATGATGGGCGATGCCCATTCGCTGGAGGTAACAGGAAGGAGAATCCCCGAACCCGTTAACCTGTCTATCTCAGCTTTGACAGGCGCACGCAACGCCATCGGAATAGGGCGTGCCCGGAAAAACTTAGGGTGAGCCGTAGGTTTAAGAGTAATGTGGGCTTCAAAATCCTTGGCACGACCCAGACCAGCAGAGAACACGGACGAGAATTCAGAACACAAGCCATCCAGCTGTGGATACGGAATGTCCTCAGATATGAGGTGCACATCATCATCAATGGAAAACCCGAACAACTGGAAAGCATCATAACCGAACAGGTTTTCAGTGCCCGCATGATCCACCACATAAAACGTGAGGGGCCTAACAACAGACTTGTAGGCAGTGGAAGCATCAAACTGGCCAACGATAGGACTTTTCTGCTTATTATAAGTTCGTAGATTTCGCGTAACGGGAGACAAGGGAGGGGAGCCCAATTAATGAGAGTTACTGCAGAGCCAGTGTCCACTTGCATGCGAATGTCTTTATCCAGAACACGAACAGTAACAAACAACTTATTCGTTTGAGAAAGCACACAGTTAACATCCATGTCCGATGCCTCGTCCTCGTCAACAGGAACTTTAGGGGACTGACACACAGAAGCAATGTGGCCTTTTTTCCTACAGGAATTACACGTGGCCCAACGTTTTGGACACGCGGCTCTGTCACGCTGTACGAAACAACGTGGACAAGAAGGAAGGGCGGAACGAACCTGCTTTTGTGGGTGCTGTTTTCGCTGCGAGCGTGGCGGCCCAACGCGACGTTGTTGACGCGAGTGCACCGCCGCCACATCGTCGTTTCCCTGTGAAACAGGCACATTGTCTGCGTCGAAAGTGGTCTGGACAGCGCCTACATCACACCACGTGTCTATTTGCGCACCAGCAGCGTGAGACACTTCAAACGATTGAGCGATGCTGAGAACTTCCGACAACGACGGGTTTGGCAATTGTAAGGCACGTTGCCGAACTTCTTTATCAGGAGCAAGCCCTAAAATAGCGTCCCGAACCATTGAATCAGCGTAAGACTCATGATGAGTGTCCGTGACAAACTGACATTTCCGACTCAGACCGTGTAGTTCCGCCGCCCAAGCCCGGTAAGATTGATGGGGCTGTTTACGACACCGGTAAAAAGCCACGCGGGCGGCATGACATGGGTGTTTTTTCGGTAATAGTTAGACAATAAGTCACACATTTCTTGGAAGGACAGAGAGGCAGGTTCCCGCAGAGGGGCTAACTGCGATAGCAGCTGATAGATCCGTGGGGAAATCCAAGATAGAAACAACGACTTACACATAGGAGCATCGACAACGCCGAAAGCCAAGAAGTGTTGTCGCAAACGCTTCTCATAATCCTCCCAGTCTTCAGCGGCCTCGTCATAAGGAGGGAACGGAGGCGGAGAAGAGGAAGACAGACGATGAGTAAGCGATGTCGACAACGCCTGAATAGCAGCTGTCAGCTGTGTTTGTTGTTCAATAAGCGCTTGCATAAGCTGTTCCATGTTTGCCCCGACACGAACACACAAGTCCACAACGCAGGAAAAAAAATATCCGACCTCATCGCCAAAAAGTGTTATAACCTTTACTCACTAATAAAGTGCGTGGAGATACAAAAGTAGAAACACTAGCGGGTTACATGTTACTAACTCCGTATCTGTCATTCGACTGCCGGGCCGTGACATGCGGCCGGCGCCGTTCATAACCAGGTGGCGCTCCCGCGCTCGGCCGAGCTGCGGAGCGCCTCTATCGCCGTGTTCGCGTACTAACGTAGCGGCACTTTTGAATGTCGTGGCACTGTCACAACAATACGTTTGGATGTAGCTGTATTGCGTTGATGTACTGGTGGATATTGTGTGGTATGACTCCTGTAGTTGATAGTATAACTGGTATAATGTCAACTTTATCCTGATGCCACAGGTCCTTGACTTCCTCAACCAGTTGGATGCTTTTTTTCAATTTTTTCTCCTGTTTTCTTCTGTATATTAGTTGTATTGGGTATTTATATTTCAATTAGTTGTGTTAATTTCTTCTTTTTATTGGTGAATATGATGTCAGGTTTGTTATGTGGTGTTGTTTTATCTGTTATAATGGTTCTGTTCCATTATTATTGTTATTATTATTATTATTATTATTGTTAATGGCTATTGTTGTATAAACTTGTTGATAAGCATGACTGTTATACAGCAGATGCAATTAATTTCACATTCCCAAATTAACATGAGTCTAAAAATTTTTGAACACCCAGAATGTATACTCACAAGCCGCCACTGTTTGTGAGTAGCGTATGTATCATATAAGATTTGAACACGGAAGTCTTTAAAATATGTTATTGCAAAGCCATTGTTGTATGTCCTTGCAACGAAAGCAACGGTTATCCATCCATTCCCTAAACCGGAAGAAGTAGAACTCTTCATCAAAGAAAAATTAAACCTCGCGCCACAAAACAAAGTAGGTCCATTGATAAGAACAAATTGAGCAGTTTTACCTACTCCCCTTACATCATTCTTTTTCCCCTTAGCAGAAGATGTCGAAGCACCAAGAGTGCCGTCCACATTTACAAGTGTTTTGTAGACAAGCAATCGTCGGCGACGACGATAACAACGTCTTCCGGTTTAGGGAATGGATGGAGTCAAAGATAAACTCCCATGTGGCATAAGGTAAGAACCCTCACCAGAAATAATAACCTCAGATACAGGTATAGTACGGTAAGCCAAAATTTCTCGAGTTTCAAAGGATTCCAAACCAGCTCTCCCTGCACTGTTACATGCAACGAAAGCAACTGTTATCCATCCATTACCTAAACCCGAAGAAGTAGAACTCTTCATTAAAGAGAAATTAAACCTCGTGCCACAAATCAAAGTAGGTCCATTTATAAGAACAAATTGAGCAGTTTTACCTACTCCCCTTAATTCGTTCTTTTTCCCCTTAGAGGAAGATGTCGAAGCACCAAGGGTGCCGTCCACATTTACAAGTGTTTTGTAGACAAGCAATCGCCGACGACGACGATAACAACGTCTACGAGGTTTAATTTTTCTTTGATGAAGAGTTCTACTTCTTCCGGTTTAGGGAATGGATGGATAACCGTTGCTTTCGTTGCATGTAACAGTGCAGGGAGAGCTGGCTTGGAATCCTTTGAAACTCGTGAAATTTTGGCTTACCGTACTATACCTGTTTCTGGTGCCATCTATTGAGCAGCCCAGGGACTTGCACAGAGAGCATCCCAGGGTGCCCCAGAGAGCTACAACACCAAGAAGAATCGCTTCTCGGCTTTTGGCAAGATCAATGTGTAGTATTGTGGCCCTTAAAAGGGCCTTTTTTTGAGAACTGCTTCAATGGTTATACAGAGTACAGTCACCCACAATGCGACAATCTTCCAAAGAGGATGAACCACTTGCCTTCACCCACAAGTGAATATTGCAATCAGAATTTATCTTAACACGTCTATGACAAGTCAAAGATAAACTCCCATGTGGCATAAGGTAGGAACCCTCACCAGAGATAATAATCTCAGAAACAGGTATAGTACGGTAAGCCAAAATTTCACGAGTTTCAAAGGATTCCAAGCCAGCTCTCCCTGCACTGTTACATGCAACGAAAGCAACGGTTATCCATCCATTCCCTAAACCGGAAGAAGTAGAACTCTTCATCAAAGAAAAATTAAACCTCGCGCCACAAAACAAAGTAGGTCCATTGATAAGAACAAATTGAGCAGTTTTACCTACTCCCCTTACATCGTTCTTTTTCCCCTTAGCAGAAGATGTCGAAGCACCAAGAGTGCCGTCCACATTTACAAGTGTTTTGTAGACAAGCAATCGTCGGCGACGATTCGTAGACGTTGTTATCGTCGTCGCCGACGATTGCTTGTCTACAAAACACTTGTAAATGTGGACGGCACTCTTGGTGCTTCGACATCTTCTGCTAAGGGGAAAAAGAACGATGTAAGGGGAGTAGGTAAAACTGCTCAATTTGTTCTTATCAATGGACCTACTTTGTTTTGTGGTGCGAGGTTTAATTTTTCTTTGATGAAGAGTTCTACTTCTTCCGGTTTAGGGAATGGATGGATAACCGTTGCTTTCGTTGCATGTAACAGTGCAGGGAGAGCTGGCTTGGAATCCTTTGAAACTCGTGAAATTTTGGCTTACCGTACTATACCTGTTTCTGAGATTATTATCTCTGGTGATGTACCTCTCTGGGGCACCCTGGGATGCTCTCTGTGCAAGTCCCTGGGCTGCTCAATAGATGGCACCACAGTGGCGCGTGACCTTGAGTGTGCGAGAGAGAGCGCTGTGCAGTGTGTGAGAGAGAGGTGCCGCGAGCCCTAGTATTACTAGGCTCGCGGCGGGCTAAAATCAAGATTGCAGAGTCATTTCCGGCGGCTGTATGAATGGGCCGCCTTATCAGTCCACATCCGCTGCGTGCGCCAGGACTGATGCTATATAAGAGCACACTGTCCTGCCAGCGCATTCACTCTTGTTTGAGTGAATAGCCACTGAGGCACTGCTTCTTACAATGGTTCGCAGACGTTGTTATCGTCGTCGCCGACGATTGCTTGTCTACAAAACACTTGTAAATGTGGACGGCACTCTTGGTGCTTCGACATCTTCTGCTAAGTGGAAAAAGAACGATGTAAGGGGAGTAGGTAAAACTGCTCAATTTGTTCTTATCAATGGACCTACTTTGTTTTGTGGCGCTTGTCTACAAAACACTTGTAAATGTGGACGGCACTCTTGGTGCTTCGGCATCTTCTGCTAAGGGGAAAAAGAACGATGTAAGGGGAGTAGGTAAAACTGCTCACTTTGTTCTTATCAATGGACCTACTTTGTTTTGTGGCGCGAGGTTTAATTTTTCTTTGATGAAGAGTTCTACTTCTTCCGGTTTAGGGAATGGATGGATAACCGTTGCTTTTGTTGCATGTAACAGTGCAGAGAGAGCTGGCTTCGACATCTTCTGCTAAGGGGAAAAAGAACGATGTAAGGGGAGTAGGTAAAACTGCTCAATTTGTTCTTATCAATGGACCTACTTTGTTTTGTGGCGCGAGGTTTAATTTTTCTTTGATGAAGAGTTCTACTTCTTCCGGTTTAGGGAATGGATGGATAACCGTTGCTTTCGTTGCATGTAACAGTGCAGGGAGAGCTGGCTTGGAATCCTTTGAAACTCGCCACAGCACATGAGCTGCGCAAAAACTATTTTTTTCAGCACTTCACAAAATGTTTTCACCCATACCTGCATTCCTGTCATTGAAGGAACACTCCCCCTCTCCACACCTTCAGCAGGCAAGGTCATTTTACATGTGGCAGCTCCGCTGGATGTTTTGTGACATAACAAGACACCAGCCAATAAGAGCTCACTAGCTGGAAATGGCCTTTTCCCTGATGCTGACCATGCTTATTCTTCAAGATTCAGTGTTTGAATTTAAAAGATTGGTGATTGATATTGTTGCTGAATACAGTATGTCGGAAGTACAGTACATGCAAAAAGATTGAGTTATAAGTTGTGTCCCTCATCACATAATGGATCAGTATGGAACACTTTGCGCCAACTGTCTTGTTTTTCCTTTGCTGGTGAAGCTAAACGATGTAAATTGTGTTGGCAGTGCTGATCATGGATTATGTATGCATTTCCTCTCTCTCTCCCCCCTCTCTGCAATGGCCCAAAATACGCCCTTAACTCTACCACCACCCGTGGTGCGAACTGTCTTTCTTTTGTGCCACTTCTAACATGTTCAGTCACATTAAATGTCAATAGGAATAAAACCAGATGAAATTGAGCAAGATGTCGAGTAAGAATGTAAAACCGAGGTAAACCTATTTAGGAAGAAGTGTAAAATTCGGGAATTTTTAGCAATGATCATTTGGGTTTTACAATTGGCTACAAATTTATGGCATAGAATGGCAAAAAACATAAAATTCAAAAACTGGTGCAGAAAGCATTTATTTTGGTGACCCATTTTTTCATGCCATCTCTGTAAAGTGTCATCAGTTTCAGCAACAACACAAGACTTTTCTTGACGAACAACCTTCACAGCTAAATGATAAAGTTCATTTTTTGTCACTGGATGTAGCAATAACAAGTGTCGTATTGGTTTTGAAAAGTGCCCATGATTTGCTATTATGTGATTTATCACTTTCTGTGCAGCCTTCTTAATGTAAAATAAGTTACAAGGTCCATCAGAGCTAAATCACATATTTTCAAACTATTATTCTGCCCATTTGTCTCCACTGAACACCTGCATATCAATTCAGTCTGTACAAAGTGCTTTTTAGTTGCATGCCATCCTTGGTATTGTCCATATTCTTTGGAGTTTCAAATGATTCATACATAGTGTACCAATCACGCTGATTTATTGTGTGCTGTGCTACACCACTGTCAATGTACCACTCATCACAGCCCAGTGTACAACAAAATTATTGTGGACCAGCATTAAAACTTTGTTCTGTTTTTGAAGTATCTGTGTGACTACATTGTCTTGAAATTTCCACTGATTTTATACCAGATGACATCATAGTACAGTCTTCCCTTATGCCTATGCTAATACATTAAATTGATCGGTGGCCCTTCTTCTTGCATTTAAAACAAACCAACCCTGTTTTACACTCTTTTGATAAGTGACTTCCTTCACCACATGAAAAGCATTTTCTATCTTCATTTCTTTTACACTGAAGCAACAAAAGTCATAGGATACCTCCTAACATCATGTCAGACATCCTTTTACCCAGTGTAGTGCAGCAACTCAATGTAGCATGGACTCTACAAGTCGTTGGAAGTCCGTTGCAGAAATATTGAGCCACGCTGCCTCTTTAGTCTTACATAACAGCGAAAGCGTTGCTGGTCAGAACGTTGTGCACAAACTGATTTCTCGGTTATGTCCCAAAAATGTTCCATGAGGTTCATATTGGGTGATCTCAGTGGCCGAATCATTCACTTGAACTGTCCAGGATGTTCTTCAAACCAATTGCAAACAATTGTGGCCTGGTGACATGACTTCGGTAACATGAACTCCAAGAATGGCTGCAAATGGTCTTCAAGTAGCTGAACATAACCACTCCCACTCAATGATTGGTTCATTTGGATCAGAAGACCCAGTCCATTCCATGTAAACACAGCCCACACCATTATGGAGCCACAATCTGCATAGTGTCTTTTTGACAACTTGGGTCCATGGTTCATGGGGTTTGTGCCACACTCAAACCCTACCATAAGCTCTTACCAACTGAAATTGTCTGATCAGGCCACAGTTTTCAGTTGTGTAGGGTCTAACTAATAAGGTCAGGAGGCGTAGAGAGGCACTGCAGGTGATTTTATGCTGTTAGCAAAGACACTTGTATTGGTCATGTGCTGCCATAGCCCCTAATGCCAGATTTTGCTGCACTGTCCTAATTAATGGATATGTTATACATCCCACATTGATTTCTGTGGTTATTTCATGCAGTTTTGCTTGTCTGTTAGCACTGACAACTCAAACGCAAACGTTGTTGCTGTTGCTCGTTAAGTGAAGGCTGTCAGCCATTGTGTTGGTGATAGGTTAATGCCTGAAATGCAGTACTCTCGGGACACTCTTGTCACTGTGGATCTCAGAGTATTGAGTTCCCTAATAAGCTCTGAAATAGGATGTCCCATGTGTAGCTCCAACTACTCTTCCATGTTCAAAGTCTCTTAATTACCATCACACAGCCATAATCACTTCAGAAACCTTTTCACAGGAATCACTGGAGTACAAATGATAACTCTGCCAATGAACTACCCTTTTACACCAGATGTGTATGATGCTACTGCCATCTGTATATTTTCATATCACTAATCCATGACTTTTTTCACCTTAATGTATACTGAGTTGTTTTTTGCACCTTTAGCACTGTTTGTTAATCTCCATCTTCAACATCATTGTTGTAGCAACACTTTTATCATCGTGATCTGTTATTCTCACTTTGCAAAGCTTGCAAAAATCATGCTCAGAGCTCACTATCATCAATTAGCTTTTCTAACAATGAAAGTTGAGTTTGAACCTCATCAAATTTGGATAAATCACCTTGTACACCAGATGCTTCCGACATGATGTTATGTAATTTGTGTGAAAGCAGATCAATGTTTTTGGGTGAGTGAACATCATAAATTCTATGTACCTCATCTCAAATCTCTTCAACAGTCTTATATTCACCAATATAAAGTAAAGGCTCGGTGTCAAGTGAAAGAATTTCACAAGATTGGTTTTGTAATGTTGTCCACTTTCTTCTGGCTTAATAAGCTCAACATTTATGACATGAAAGATTTTGTCATCCTCTGAAATAGTTCTCATTATGGTTCTTAAAGTCCCCAAATTTTCTTCACTAGTGAGGTTTTCTATTTGCTGTATTTCATCAGCCATGGACTCGTCTTTTAACACTTCTGTAATTTCGAACATTTCTGTAATTTCGAATTATCATCGAGATTGGCTACAGCTGTCACAATTCATGAAAATTTTGTCGAACATGCTCTGCTAACATGTTGACAAAACATCAAATGGCATTTTCAAAATGAAACATTTATTTAAAAACCACGAAAGAAACCATCTGTTTATGACATTTACATCTTAAAATGTCAATTGAAATAAAAAAGAACTCAGTTAATCTTTAATAAAGAATATGATTAGGATTACTCTCTCCCTCAGTAGATGTATTAAACTCATACTGACACTGCACCACTTAGTAAGAGAGGAGCCATTGTCTTCAGTAAGCAGACATGTCCAGGACTTCTGGAATATGTTGGAGGAACAAAGTCCTTCCAGGCATCAGATGAGAGAATCTGAAAGGTAAAAATTAAGATGAGGAATGTTTCTGATGCTTAGATCACAAGGGGTCAACACACTTTTAACTGATCTCTCATATCTCGATTACTCTATGAACATGTGTTGAGCAGGGAACTTTTATTCAGTGCTCTATCATTGCATATACATTAGTCCATCACATCTCATTAAATGCTGGTACTTGACATCAATATTCCTTTATATGTGTAAGACATGTTCAGAAAGTAAGTACTGTTGTGGAAAAAAATCATAAAACATTTTTGTCAAACTAAAATTTATTTTTTCAAGCAAGAGCATTTCTTAAACTGTATATCTACATAGTTGCCACCATAGTGCAGATGTTTGTTGTAGTGGGAAACCAACTTTTCTTTGTCCTCTTCACAGAAAGATACGGCCAGTGAAGACAACCCCTACTGAACACCATTTTTTGCATCGTTTTCTGCTTTTTGAGTTCCATCCCAGAGGTGAAGCTATCGGTGTAATATAATACAGTAAAACATTGAGAAAATTTACACACACAATTTAAAACAAAGAACATCGGATACTCACTCAAGGCATTGTGTTGGTTCATGGCAATGCACATCCCCATTCTGCTGGTGTCTCTCAAAGTCTTATTCAGCAATTCGATTGGGAGCATTTTGATCACACACCATATAGTCCCGAGCTCGCACCTTCTGGCTACCATATGTTCTTGAACTTGAAGCATGGTTTTGGAGGAAGGTGCTCAGACAGCAATGATGACACAAAGAACAGTGTTCAGCAGTGGCTCTCTTCTCTGGCAGCATCTTCGTATGAAGAGGACATAGAAAAGTTGGTTTCCTGCTATGACAAAGGTCTGAACAAAAGTGACAACTACGTATAAAAGTAGTTAAGCATTCCCTTTCTTGGAAAAACAAATTTTGGTTTGAAAAAATGTTTTATATGGTTTTTCCAAAAAGGTACTTACTTTTCAAACATGCATCATGTGGGATAAGTATTTAATCTCTAGACAGGGTCTACTATACTGCTGTGCTGTACCACCAGGAAAATTCTGAAAATTACAAGATTAACCAGTGTAGGATTCTAAAATTAATGACTTATGTTTCCTGAGGCAACAGGTAGCATAACTCATTTATAAAGTCACCCCCAAGAATTTTTATCCATAAAAGATTTTGTCCCTCTCCAAGTAGTTGATGCTGTGTAGACTAGTTTAACTGACCTCAGCTATATTATACTCAGACACTATACAGTACATTTAACTTCGAAAGAACGAATCTATAAAGTTTGATGTGTCCCTTAGCACTGCAAAACACCTTCTGCTTTTTGCTTATTATGAAATTAAACTCATGAATGTATTACTGATTCCATATTTATCTTATTGTATTTGTACATTTAGTAGAATTATATTTCTTATTAATCAGCTTTTTATTTTCCTTGGCTTACCAGTTTCCTTAAACTGAAATATACAGTTTACATTGGTTACAGATTTTGGTTGTTGGAGATGATATAGATGCAGTAGCAAATGAAATAAAGGCACTATCTGGTGAGTTTACATATATTATAACAACGGGAGGCATTGGACCAACACATGACGATATTACATTTGAAGGTGAGGACAACACAGAGGTTTTGTTGCAAACAGATTTTGTTAAGTGATGCTCCATTAGTTTTTTTGTTTCCCCTTCTTCCTTTGTACTTCCTTCTTCTCTCTTTTCTGAAGTAATAAATCCTTTCCTAATATCATCATTATTCCATTCTGGTTTTTCCATCTCTGAAGTAATAAAAATTAGATAGATGCTGTATTAACTTGAACACTAAATTGTAACAACAATTGTGGCCTCTCTTTGTACCTCATTCATTTCAACTATGCCAATGTGTCGTTTGGGTATTATACTGCAATGACAGGGGTCATTATTCTTTTCATTATTTTATTTGGATAGTGTGAAAAATGATGAAAGATGATGCTGTTGATTTTGATGATGCAGCGGAGACAGTATGCAGTATAGAAATTCAGCATTTCAGATGCTCATAAAAGTGAGGCATTGCTCTGATGGATTAGTTACGAGCAGACATGAACTGTGGTGATCTTCGTGTGCAAGATTCAAAACAGGCAGCTTGGGAAGCATGCTGTTGAACAACACTGTTCTTTGTGGTCGGGAGACATTTGATGTCATGGGAGGTGGACTTTCAGATGTTCCCATATCCTGAAGTGACCTACAAGTGGGTGACATATTGTAGATTGTCAGGAGCTGTATCCTGCTGTCCAACAGTGGTTGCATCCTACTCTGAACAAGTGTTCAGTGACAGTTTTCATAGGCAACTACAATGGCAGCTCAAGTCAGACAATTGAAGGAAGGCTTGATTTTGTAGCTGATTATTTTTTAATCAAAAGTAAATGAACATGGAGATTAGGTCAGAAATCAGTGATTCTGACAATGAACTTAATACTGTATGGAATGTAGTAAAGTGAGAGGCAGTACAAGCCACAGAACAGTATAACATCACTATTAATTTAAAAGGGAGGGCTGTAAATGATCAAGTCACAAGTAGCTGGTATGTTTAATAATCATTTCTTAAATGTAGTAAAAAATACAGGTTCAAACAGTTCAAGAGCATAAATCAAAAAGTATGTTGAACGAGCAACTTACATGAAAGTCAATCCTAATCTCATCTGTGACCTATCCAAGGCATTTGATTGTGTGAATCACAGTATTCTCCTGGATAAACTGAAGTTTTATGGAACTGATGGTATAGTGAGCCAATGGATAATGTCATATCTAATTAAAGGAATGCTAAAGTTATAGTTAATAATTCAACCAGTGTTAAGTGGTGGCGACTCTTCTGACGGGAGAGAGTATGGGGTACCACAAGGTTTGATCTTAGGTCCACTACTGTTTCTTGTATATGTAAACAACTCTCTGTTTAATACATAACAAGCACAATTAATTCTTTTTTTGGATGACCCGTCCATTGTAATCAATTCAAGCATACAAACAGCAATAGAGTAAATGGTGAATAACATTCATAATAATGTTACTCAGTGGTTTTCTGCAATTGGTCTCTTTCTCAATTTCGAAACAAGACAACATATTTAGATCTGCTTGACAATGTCATGGTATTGGTAATAGCCCAACCAGAGGCTCATAAGATCTTAAAAATGTTGCAAGCTGACTATTCTCAGTGGTCCCTGATGATACAACAGGTGAAACATGCCTGGATTTCAGACCCGGGTGATATTCAGCTGGCCTCCGCCGCTCACACAATGCTTTGATATTAACATGTGTCTGTGCAGTGCGGACATCCAGAAGCTGGTCTGATATATTTTGCCCAGCATGTGCAGCAATCCATCAGTATGTCAGTGCAGCTTTGTGCAGGTCCACACTGTGCCCAGTTCAAATGGATGAAGCTGTTCAGCAACAGTACATACTTGTCAGTGGGGCATGGTTGCACCCTAGAATGAATGTTGCAAACACCGTTTGACTTTAAACTCAGCACAGCTACTGCCTGGAGAGCCAAAAGAGAGGGTGCACAGACAGGCATTCTGAGCGCAATCTGATCACCAGTGACACTGTATTTAAGGAGTTAGGCATTTTGATAGCTGCCTCACAGTCTACTTATTCCCACCTGAAGTTTGCTGTAAATAATCCACTGGAATTTAAAAGGAGCAATGTTGTACATGATCACAAAATCATAAGAAAAAAATGGCTTTCACAACTTCACATTAGTGTTATATATGCACAAAAAGGGGTTCACAAAGCTGCAGCCAAAACTCTTTGTTACTTACCAATTGATATAAAATGTCAGACAAATGACAAAATTAAAAATAAAAATGAACTGAAAATTTTATTTTATGTTTTTGTAATGTGTAAAACGTGCTGGGTAGCAATTAATTACTCAGAACTGTGTTAAAACACAATTTTAAAACTCTGTATGTCAATTTTTTTTAGCAAACTTTGCAGTACTCAGCTGTTCGATAGAGGATATCAAATTAAACATGTTTCAGCCATCAATTTTCAACCTTATTTTGTTGGACAACGAGTTTCACTGTTTTACTGTGCCATCTTCAGGCCCTTGACAGACTTGTAGAAATAATCTACCTCACTTGTGATCAAAACAGGGGCTAGCAATACTGGTATTAGTAGATATTTGTTACAGTGACCACTTCAACCAGCACCTGCCTACCCAGGTAATGATTGAAGTGGTCACTGTAACAAATATCTGCTAATACCAGTATCGCTGGCTCCTGTTTTGATCACAAGCAAGGTAGATTATTCCTACAAGTCTGTCAGGGCCCTGAAGATGGCATAGTAAAATGCTGAAACTGGTTGTCCAATAAAATAAGGTTGGAAATTGATGACTGAAAGGTGTTTAATTTGATATCCACAATTTTAAATGGTCAGCCTTTATCCATATTTACATACAAATGTATAATATGAATGTAAAATGACTCATTCCACATCGTTATGATTAATCATCCATCATCCATGGCACGTGAAACTGTAATAACACAATACAGTGCATCCCTCTCACTTAGCATGTATATATTGTTTCTCATTGTGTTGCCTTGTTCATAGTGATGTTACAATGTATTTTTTTGGAATATGAGAATATTGCACTGATTCTTTTGTTTCCATTTTCAGCAATTGCAAAAGCATTTAATGAAACAACCTATCCACATCCAAAGTTAATTGACATTTGCAAAAAATTTTTCAAAACAAGTGATGATACAGCTCCTGGAATGAAGTTAGCGCATGTAAGGTTTGAAAGTACAGGTACTGCTGTATTTTATACAGAGAATATAACATTAAACAGTGGAAGCTCCAGGTAGGAATATCAACAATGTAGGAAAAGATAGATTGCTACTTACCATAAAGATGACACATTAAGTTGCAGGTAGGCACAATTAAAAAACAGTTACATATAAGCTTTCAGCTACAGCCTTCATCATAAAAAGGAACACACACACACACCATTTCCTCAAACAAGCAACTTCACCTCACACCTGTCCGTCAACTGCAGCAGCTCAGGCTAAAACTCCAAGAGTTGACAGTCATGTGCATGAGGTGTGCTTCCTTGTGTGAATGAATGGTGTGCATTTCTCTTTTTCCAATGAAGGCTGTAGCTAGAAGCTTATGTGTAATTGTCTTTTAACTGTGCCAGTCTGCAACTTAATGTGTCGTCTTTATGATAAGTAGCAGTCAGCCTTTTCCTACAGTGTTGAAAATAGTATTAAAAACTTGTAATTTACAAAAGAGTTATCCACAAAGGCAAACTAAATATGAGAGTGAATCTTTATTGCTGCAGGACTGAGATCTCACACTTAATTGATCATTGGGAAACCCTTTACTAAGTTCCCAAGTTTTTACATTCCAATAAATATATTTCAGAGTTTCCTGCCTTATTAATGTGTTTAGAATTCAGTAAGTGCCTATTATGGGGGAAGTATTGAGAAATCTAATATCTGAAGGAATGTTGTAAAAAGTAATTTTGAATTGTACTTCCCTGCTCCGTGTTCAGTTGCAAATGCCTTTCTAAAGTATTGTGAAGTGAGGAGACAGTATTGTCCTTTGGATAAGGGTGACAATAAAGTAACCCTCTTAAGAGCCATTCTGCATTCAGCATTTCAACTGTTACAAGTGTTTCAGCTGTAAATAAAAGATGATTATTTCTGAACAGTGTTCCCTATCTGACGCTCCCTTGCTGAATATCTGCGTGTGTCACCACTTCGGGAGAGAGAAAAAGAAATGCGCCCTCACAAACATGTAACTTCAGTTGTGGCATTTACAGTCTGTTGTCTTCAGTTTTTCTTCTTCCCTTGAGTCAGACATGAATAGCTTAACACACAAATCTATAAAGTCAAAATACATTTCACACTATTCCCATATAAAAAACTATTCCCTAAAAAAAAGGAGCTGCTGCACTCTGAATACACATGAATATTTTATGCAGTTTTAATTTCTGTGGTTAGGAATCCCATTGAATTTTTTGAACAGAAATTAGCCAAGGACTGAATAACCTCCCCCTCTCATCTCCTTTTACATTAATTTGCAATGATCAGATGTGGATGGGGGATGGTAAACAGTAAGAACGTGCTCCGTTGCAAAATAAATTTGATTGTGTTGCCTAATACGAAAATGTACAGCATTACTTTAACAAATTTTAGGTGGAAAAATATTGCTTTGAAAGGATAACAGTACAGATCATTTTACTTCATTTATTCACTTTTTGCAAGTAACAAACTTCCTAAAAATCCCGAGATCCAGCCATACTGGTATTAACACTTACGTAGACTCCACTTTCAGACTGAAGTTTCCCATTGCTGTATTGATTTTGCAAATTAATCTTTCATGTTATAATTGTCCATGACAGGTTTTTTACATTTATTTTACTAATAATATTTTCCCCTACTGACAAAGAATGACGATACTGTTTTGCCCACTGATTTTGTAGATAATTATCCGAACCTTCCACAAATAAACCAGATTGTTACTCACTGTTACCCTACCAATTGATGTAGTACTTACAGACTCATAATTCATCATGTGAGCAAACTATTCAAATAATTTTGGTGTGGCAAAGCTACATGTGACCGATAAATCCGAAGTCCCATATAGTGACTCCCTCCTCGCATTATGACGTATGACCGGTAGTGCTTGGGCCTTGTTGGACATAACCGCAAGACAGTGCGCCTACTGAAAAAATGTGCTCTCAGCTCCAAAAGTTCCATAGAACCAGCAATGTTTAAAGGGTATGGTCTGCTTTGTTATACCACTATTGATAGTAGTACCTCTTACATGCCTCCTCCTGAATTTTTCCAACAAATGCCAAAAATGAGTTTTTTTGGAAAACTCAAAAGAATCTAGAAATCCCAAGGTGATCCAACAATGACATCCCCAGAAAAATGAATAATTGTACCCTAATGAACAATTGAACAAGATCTCCCTCCTCCCTAAGTCGTCATAACTATAATCAAATAAAAATATCAGGCATACTCAACATTCTCTCATCCTACACTTGAGGCTACAATCTTTTACAGTTTTGTTATATGTGTGGTATGTATACAAGTGTTACATAAGGAATTTCTCTGGTTTGTGGCAATTATGTGAGATCGTGCACTCGGCATGTGCAATCAGCTGATGGCCACAAAATGTTAGGGAATTCACATGCCTGTCACATGGAGTGCTGCTGCCGCACGCTTATTCCTTGCTGCAGCACAGACAGTCTGTGAATTCTGTGATTTAGCAATTAATTATTCTGTTGTTATTAAGTAGTAACTGAGTCTTCCACTACTGCAGAAGGAAATAAATATTCATATTCTCTCTCCTATTCTAGTGTATTACACAGAGTAGCTGGAAACAATGTATGTTAAACTCAGCAGTGAATTGTTGTCTGTAGTCCACATGCCAAGCGCGTCAAAATAAGGCCCAGCCTTGTATCCCTACAAGATAAGCTGCACTGGTGGCCCTGACGTGATCATTGTCAGGAATGTGGATTATAAGAGAAGATATTGTGTTGCACAACAGAAACATGACGAATAACAATGCCCCTGTTACTTCAAGACTGACAGTACGACTTCACCGTTTTGACTGAACAACCCCTCGCTGTGGTTTGCACTGGTGGAGGGAAGTTTTCTGTGTTCTGGAATAATAATGATTCTACCAAATTTGTGCTATTGATTAGTCAGCTTAATCACAGGTATGCAGCAGAGGTACAGGATATTATAACAGTGCCAATCGGAGACAGACACGTACCTGAAACTGAAAGCTGAACTCATACGCTGGGTATCTGCCTCACAGGAAGAGAGGGTACTACAAGTGCTCATCCAGGAAAATATAGGTGGCAAAAAGCCTTCTAATACCTCTGCCATGTACAAAGAAAGGTCAATGCACACACTGTACCGGACATGCTACTACGCATGTTGTGGTATAGCAGATTGTCAGCACAAATCAAGGCCATAGTTGCATTGCAAACTGAAATGCTTTTGGATGAGGTAGCTGATCTGGCTGACCATATACAGGATGCCATCGTACCTACCTCCTACCCTGACATGACTAAATTGCAACAGTACTTCGACAGATGTCAGATGTGACTTCAACAAATTGACAAAAAAAGTTGTGGCACTGGCACAGCAACTGAATGATGTCCTGTTGAACTAAGTTGACGCTCTAAGCAAACTACGGAGCAAACTTCTTGCATAGTGCCATGCTAAAGGTAGATATTCACACAGATCACAGAGTGGTTCTACATCCAGTGCTCCTCATGATGATGACTCAGAAGCAGCTAACATATGCTGATACTATTAGCAGTTTGGTGACTAAGTACATAAGAGTAATCTGCCATGTGAGTATGTCAACCTTAAACAGCAGGCAGAAGTCGATGTGTCTGGTTGTTCCTCTGCCCACCTGTTTATGACTGGCCACAAATTTTTGATTTTCCTGGGATCAGACCTAAGTATTTTTCAGAGAGACAAATTGGGTATGTGCTGCCTGGTCTCAAACTTCAGACTGTCGGCAGCTAACAACTCCACCATCCAGTTGTGCGTGGTCATCATCTCTCCACCTCGTTTTCTAGAAGAACAGTGTATGGTGGCCATATGGTTATTACCATGCCTTAAATGCAAGGACCATCCCAGACTGTTGCCCTGTGTCACATTTGAGATACTACAACAGTGCCTTGAGTGGAAAACAAATGTTCAGCGTTCTTGATTGTGCCAAGGCGTACATCCAGATTCCTGTTGCTGAACAAGACATTCCTAAAACAGCCGTTATAATACCTTTTGGCCCATTTGGAAGTTTGTTTATGACCTTTAGCATGAGGAATGTGATTCAAATGTGGCAGTGATTTATACATATGGTGCTATGAGGTTTACTGAATTGTTTTTCGTACTTGGACAATATCCTTGTCTTTCCAGAAACATTGGAAGGACATAAGCTACACCTCAAGCAAGTTTCTGAGTGCCTGACTGCACACAGTATCATCCTGAATTTTTCTAAGTATTTATTCAGCCAACCTGAAATAACTTTCATGGGCTGTCAGATTTTGTCAGAGAGATCGCATTCCTTACCAGAGAATGTCAAGGCAATTTGAAATAATCTGCATCCAGTAACAGCAAAGGAACTACGTAGATTTCTCAGCATGCTCAATATTTACCGCTGCCATCTGTGTGGACAGCCAAACTGCACACTCACCAGTCCAAAAGTGAAAGGCACTTGTGCATTGGACACTGGTGATGATTGACACATTCAAAGTTGCCAAAAAAACCATTTCCAACCCTGTACTACTCGCTCATCCAGTGATAGATGCATCCCTGACTACCATCGGGCCTGCGCTCCAACAATATGTTGCCTTTTTCTCATGCAACAATTATGGAGTGTGCATATGAAAGAGAATTGTTGGCTGTTTATGTGGTGGCGAGATATTTCTGTGAAAAACGGACCATAAACCTCCCACGAACATTTTCCATGAAAGTAATGACAAGTGCTTGCTGAGACAATTCAACCAACTCGAATTTGTAGCACAATTTTTGATGGATATCCAGCACGTCTCAGGGCTGAATAACATTGTAGCTGATTGCTTGTCACAAGTCGGTGCTGTCACAGAAACTGTTGACCACCTATGTTTGTCCATTGTGCACCAGTCTGATCAGGAGCTCTGTGATGTACTCAGAGATACTAAGGCACACCTTTGACTCAAACTTGTAAACCTGCCAGGAACAGACATGCAATTATGCTGTGACACAGCCACTGTAAAGGCGCGTCCATATCTGCCAGCAGAGCTCTGAAAGTGCAGTTTTCAGAGCCTTTATGATCACCCAGGAACCGCGGCAACTGCTAAACTTGTCTCCGCCGATTACGTACAGTCCAGAGTACAGAAGGATTGCTGGCAATGGGCTTGTATGTGCCTAGGCTGCCAATGTAGTAAAGTCTTACACCATGTCCATGCACCCATTGGGAACTTTCTGGAGACAACTGAGAGATTTTCCCATGTTCAAATTGATGTTATGGGACCCCTGCCACCATCAGACAGGCAACGCTATTTACTGACAATCATAGACAGATTTATGTGTTGGCCAGAAGTTATTCCAATGGAAGACATCTCCACAGAGACGCTGGCAATGGCGTTCATGTTTCATTGGGTTGCGCTTTATGGTTGTCCACTCAGCCTTCATCAGTCATTGTCCTTTACCCATGTATCCCCTTCCCTGCTCCCATTCCAGCTCTACACAGCCTTCTATTCCACCAATGCACTCACAGTCTTTTTATTTTCTCCTCTTCCACTGCCCCGCACCCTCCATCTAACCTCCCGACTTCACCTAGCTGCTGTATCCTCTCTCCAGCTCATCTCTGTATGCTCCCACAAGCACCACTTTACAGTCCTGTACTCCTACCCCGCTACCTCCCCCCCCCCCCCCCCCCCCCCCACTTCCCCCTCTGCCTCAGCTTCCTATTCATCTCCACCACACAGATTGCTTCTCCCATCATGCACTGCTGCTCACAGTCTGGCCTCAGCAGCCAGAGACTGTGTGTGTGTGTCTGTGTGTGTGTGTGTGTGTGTGTGTGTGTGTGTGTGTGTGTGTGTGTTGGTGTGTATCTCGTCTAGTCCCAATGAAGGGCTTCTTGGCCCAAATCTTACGTGTTTGTCAGTCTTTTTGTTGTGCCTATCTGTGACTCATTGTCTCTGCTATATGGTGAGTAGCAGTCTGCCCTTTTCATAATGTTATCATTGTTCAAATCTGGATTTTCCTTTTTGCTTTGAAATTAACTGTTAAAAACTGATATTTGGGAGCCTTTTGATTGGAATGTTTACTTTTGCAAAAACTCCAGATTTTTTTAATTTTCAATATGCTATTTTCTTGCTTTCAACTTTGGCTCTAGTCAAGGTTTCAACAAAGGATTCGTTCTATTGAGAAAAAGCAGCATTATTTTCTGCCGGAGAATAGAGTTCTTCTCTCATTTAAGGTGTTTCTCAACATTTGTTTTTCTTTTCCCACCCAATTTGATAATTAAAAAATCTGCAGAATTTATAATTTTTGTGGGCATTCATAGCAGTGTGACTCATACTTGACATCATTACAGATAGAACCGACAAAATACTTAGCATATAAGTAGAACAAAAATTAAATCTATTTGCACTCTAGGAGAAAATTTTTGGCATGATCGAAATACATTGCCAGTTTTTATTTCCTGGTTGCTATAGTGTAGAGTGCGGACACTATAAACTGGCAGTTGGCTGTGAGTGTAAGCAAATCAGAAGTATGATTTCTGGTGAGGGGAGCAATGCAGTGAAACAAACCCCACCTCCCTCTCGTAGAGCAGTCAGCCACATGTATGTTCTTATCTGCGAAAGTAGAACTGACCTATTGTCAGGGTTGTGAGGATCATAGTAAAACTCTGTGATGGAGAGGATTAGTCACTTCACTCACTCCAGATTAAGAAACGAAAACAATGAACAACAAAATGCATTTGGTAAGTGCTACCTTGCAGTTGGTTGCTGAGGTTGACATTGTCATAATTGAGGTAGTTCATGTCCGACCACTACTGATATTTGATGCAACCACAGTTCAAAATACATGCCACTTAAAACTACCATGTTAAAGTGTCCAAATTGTGCCAATTTTTGAACTTGAGGTAACAGATGATTGCATTGCTTTGTGAAAGATGCTAGGTCCCACAGGCATATCCTGTGTTGCATTACACAGTGTGTATATTATTAGGTAATCATGCGTCTTTGCATTTTGAGGCAGAACGTGCATCTGTACTGGCATTTATAGCAATTGCGAATTTTTCAGTTCCATACGTATGATGTATGAGACATGTTTGGAAAAAAATCTCATGAAAACATTTTTTCCAAACCAAAGTTTATTTTTACAAGAAAGAGCATTTTTTAAACTATTTTGCTACATAGTTGCCATTATTCTTCAGACGTTTTTCACAGCAGGAAACCAACTTTTCTATGCCCTTTACAAAGACAGATGCTACCAATGAAAACAGCCTCTGCTAAACACTGCTTTTTTAGTTATACTTAGTTGTTAAGTCGAATCCATTCCCATTCTACAGAAATGATCAATTGTCTCTGGAACCTTCGAATAAGCAAGTGTATGATTTACTAAAATAGTCTTAGGTTTCATTATTCTCTTGTTTCTCCCCAGAAATCAAACTGGATAACTGCACCATTCTTTCCATTGGCAGTCTGTAGTAGGTGATAGGGACCATATTTCGGAGCCTGGGGTGGTGAAGCTGGTGGTGTCAATTCTGTAGAATTCACGAACCCCTCTATTCTCCAGCCCACCAGTGAAGAGACCCCCAGGAATGTAGTCCTATGTGTTGTGTGTGTGTGTGGGGGGGGGGGGGGGCAGGGGGCAGGGGGCGGGGGTGGGGGGGGGGGGGGGAGGGAGAGGGTAGAGTACCAGTCTTTGGGGGGCTATCTTTTGTCCTCCTTCATTCTTTACACTCCTAGTTCTTCCTTTTCCTTTCTTTCTTCCCCCAATGGGGTACAGGTTCTATCTTCCCAGTATCCAACTGCAATAGTTGCATCGCTACCATATTAAGAGTTTAAAGACATATTTTCATTAATTGTGTGCATGATGGATTTGAACCGTACATTACAAAACATTACAGTATATGGAATTACCTTTTATTAATTACACACGTACTAAAAAAAGGATTATGTGACAATGCTAATACATTTACACAGGCCGACAGGTGTGAGATATTTTGTAGCCAAATTTTGGAAGTAAATAATTTTGTTCAGTGGAAGTGAAATTTCGTACTAATTTTGAATATAAATGAACAAGCTTTATTGCTAGAATTGTGTGATTTTTGTTATACAGGATAATTGTTCAGAATATAAAGCTTTAATTATTATGTAAGAAGATTTATTAAGGGAGAAGTCCTGTTTTGTGTATTTTATTATTTGTATGGGGTGTTCCACGTGGTTGCCGTGCCGTTACAAGAGAGTTGAAGACATATTTGGTGTCCTGGTGGCAGAGTAGTCAAATACGACAAAGATCTTCTGTGGCAGTCATGCTGCAAGGAATACCAATGACCAGAAGTTTATATCAATAAAGTATACATTTATGTAACGAAAAAAAGCTTGTTATTTGTTACACAGAAAGTCTCCTGTAATGAGATACGTAATCGTCTAATATGTGTTGTATTTAAAGGCACAATAAAAGCATTAAAAGATTGGAATTGCCAATTCCTGGATTTTAGGAAAAATTAAGTTATTCTACAGGTAAGAAGAATATTTAACTAGTTGGGGATTCAGAGACTACTCCAAGCTGAAGATCACAATGAATTAAATTAAAAACATAACTTAAACTAAAAACAAACCCTTGCACATTCCATGCCTTTTGTTTTGAATTACATACCAAAGCTTTCTCAGTGTTTCACCTGTGGGGAGGAACCCAACAAGCAGATTTACATTTCTGTCCCAGAACACAGTGCAGTGATTTTTTTTTTTTTTTTTTTTTTTTTTTATGACAACATTGTTCCAATTTTTTTTTTTTTTTTTGGAAACTCATCTCTAAGCACTCTTATTATGAACCTGGTGTTTGATTTGTCTGTCATTGAATTGTCTCGCCAACTTTCTCATCATTCAGTCAGTTATTACGTTTCCACCCTAAATCTCAACAAGTTGATGAATTTCAGCTGACTATAACACTTCTTGCATTCAATAACTGTATTACATAGTGAACTTTACCATCAGTGGATTTTGAAATTGTCTTTAACATTTTGATCAATTACTTACAGATGTAATACTCATAGCCCAATCTAGCTGTAGCCTCAGGGGAAAAAATGAACCAGGGAGACAAGTATGAATTGTGCAGAACTGTAACATTAGTGCTGCAGTGGGAGTAGAATGAAATGGTATTCACTTTGTGGACATGCCTCCCGTGTAAGTTCTTAAAGAAGTTATGTAGGCAGCAAGTGACAAGTTGAAACTTTGATTCCAACTTTAAATTTTGTATTGATATAGCGATTTGTACTCTTCCAACTGAAATAAACAAGTTAACTCTCAGTTTTTTGTTGTGGGTGCAGATTTAAAATAGTTAATGGCAATACAACTGGGTAAAATAGCACAGTGTAGCCAATATTTTGTTGTGTAATATACCACATCTTTCCCAGTCCACAATATGCATTGCACCCTGCTTCTGCTCCATACTTTAAACCCAAGATAGGCGAAACTATAACATTGTAGACAAGAAAGGAAAGCATTCAGAAAAACAGACTACAGATAATTACTGCGTAAATGTTGGTGACGATTAACTGGAATGTAATATATTTGTTGCAATATAGCTGTCACAAGAATTAGGATTCTTCCATACACCACACCTGCATTGTATGGCTCTGTAAGATCTTCCTGCCTTTGTTGTTTGATTTAGCTGATTTGTTATAAAGGGTAACAAAGTCAACCATTACTCTCTTCACACTGTTGAAATGATTTATGTAAAGCACTTTTACAGTTTTCTTAATTATTTTTTAGTTTTTTGTGCTGTTGAAATGATTTATGTAAAGCACTTTTATGTTTTCTTAATTTTTTTTTGTTTGTGCCTTAATCTACAACATTTATAGACTTACGTCTGTGGACTTCTGTTATGAGACATTATTGCTAAATGTTTATAAAACCATTGCAAATAACATTGCATTATGTAAATGAATGACAATTCTTGGTGATTGGAGTGATCTAAAATTTGCTTATCTAAGATGTACTTCATACTTAGCAGAGAGTTCTCTCAAATTAGGATTCTTCCATACACCACACCTGCATTGTATGGCTCTGTAAGATCTTCCTGCCTTTGTTGTTTGATTTAGCTGATTTGTTATAAAGGGTAACAAAGTCAACCATTACTCTCTTCACACTGTTGAAATGATTTATGTAAAGCACTTTTACAGTTTTCTTAATTATTTTTTAGTTTTTTGTGCTGTTGAAATGATTTATGTAAAGCACTTTTATGTTTTCTTAATTTTTTTTTGTTTGTGCCTTAATCTACAACATTTATAGACTTACGTCTGTGGACTTCTGTTATGAGACATTATTGCTAAATGTTTATAAAACCATTGCAAATAACATTGCATTATGTAAATGAATGACAATTCTTGGTGATTGGAGTGATCTAAAATTTGCTTATCTAAGATGTACTTCATACTTAGCAGAGAGTTCTCTCAAATTTTATCCAGGTACCTAAGTCAGCAAAGCTGAATTTTGGCTTTGATGAGTTACGTGGACGTCACACACTCTATCCTTGTGTGTCTGTGAACAATGTCTACATTTTCCCAGGCGTACCAGAACTGTTGGAGAGGCTGTTTACAATTCTTTACAAGGTAAAGAAACAAAAAATCTATATCTAAATTGAAAATTTTAGAATACATGAATCATGTGACAAGTAATGTTTCATATTATCCATGTAATATGAAGCTACATTTCTTTTTAATATGACATATGTATTCTTAAATTTACAGCTTTTGTATGTATGTAATATTGACTGTAGTAATATGTCTGAGAATAAATGTGAAATTGACTTTCTGACTAAAATCTTGTTATAAATAAAAAGTCTGAGTTGAAATCTGGTAGCAGTTAAGGAACTCATTCACTTTTTTCTGTATAATGTGTTTTTGATATTCTTGTGTCTGCTTTTAAGGCAGTCAGAGTTTACATAAACTGTCACCAGGTGATTGAGCCATTTGTAAATCAAAGAGTCCTATGTATACTCTTGAAGGACAGCAAAATAAATTGAAAAATGTGACATAAGAATTAATTTGTTCTTGTAATGGTAACAAAATTACACAGTAGTGCTTTAATTAACACCTCTATCTTACCACATAACACTGACATCCAATCTTTAGTAGAAGGGTATTTTCAACTTATGGAGTTAAACCAGTTAGAAATATGTTACAAACAATCTTTCTTTGCACCAGAATCCTTTTGTATGATGTGTCACTGTTTTGATGATGATGATCTCTGTTTTGATACAGAGACCTAATGTATCGATGGAGTAGTTCAGTTTACCTTAGCTTTGTTTTCATTGTGTCAAATAATTTTGGAAAATGAGATGAATTTAAAGAAATTTTTCAACACACCTCTGCCAATCCCACCTCTGTTACGTACAATGTACTTAGGTTTTCACTCTTATTAACTCATGCATGATGTTTAAGCAGTAATCTCAGTCTGCATGTTAGCCTGTCTTCCACCTTTAAGCTCTCAGATTTTCAAATCTCGTCCGATGCACTCCCCAGCAGTCAGTCTTTCCTCCTCATCCTGTACGATAAGTCTTCCCTGACCTGCGGTTCTGGGTGACTTTCCCGAAATTTACCCCTTTTCCTAGACCTCTCCGGTCCTTTTCCTTCACCCTTCTTCTTTCTCTCTGCTTGAAGGAGGAGCCACTGGCTCCAAAAACTTGCCAGTTACAATCGTCTATTGTGTGTGTGTTCTGCCGTTGCTTGGTGAGTAAATTTTTTTTGTATCCAATTAAATAATTGTGTCAGTAGTTGACTGTTTTCGTTCTTATAATGAAATTTTAAGATATATAAAAGAATGAAAGAAAACCAAAAACTGGTGTTGCAAAGATGACCTGTGGGATAATTTAGATGGGTTCAGTATAATAATTATGTCACTAAAGAAAAACTTCTGCAAATTAAGCTGGAAATTTTGCCCAAGTTGATCAACAAGTTATATCTAATATCTGACAGCTCAGTACTTCAACAAGACACACTTATTTTGAAATATGCACAATGTAGAGCAAAGAAAATCATGTCAAAATCTAAGTATATTAAGTGTTCCCTCACTATACATCTACGAGCTGATTATCTTTGTACACAGTAACCCTGATTTATTTGTAGAAAATAATTTTATGCTGCCCATCCACCATTTAAAACTTCATGTTCAAATTCCACGTTATGTGGCCAAGGAAATTTATAACAAAGTGAAAGGAAGAGAATTGCTCAGTATAAATTTAGGAACACTGAAAAAACCTTATATAAGAAACTAGCGCTGAAATGTTTTATTCAGTAAAAGAATTCATGAATGACAACATGAAAATTTGAGCTGGAGAAAGCAAGTACTTATGACTGTTAATTTTTGAAAGTTGGTTACTTGCAAAGAAAAATTATTAATTTCTTAATTAATTAACTATCTGGTACAGTATATTATATTACTGATATTATAAAAAAAAATTGTAAACCAGTTTTTGTGTTTTGACGAGTCTCCTGTACATTAAGTCGCTGACTTGAAATAGTATGCTATGACACAGTAAACTTATATTCTATTGTATTCATGTACCCATATGATTACTTTTTCTTGGGTCAGAGGGTGGGGGGGGGGTCGCCACAAAAAATCCTCAACTCATTAAAGACTGTAATTTACAGAGTAATATTCTGATGACTAGATGCATTTTTATCATACTTAAGCTGTTTTTGCTCGACTATTTTTTCAGCTGAGAGTGAGTAATGAGGAATTTGCCTTTTTTTCTTGAAGGCATCAACCTTTTCTCAAATCAATCCTCAAACCACTACTTCCACAAGGGTGTAAAGCAGCATTTATATTTTCTTTCTGCATTACTGTTTTCAGAAACACTCAAAGATGAGAATTCTTCACAGAAATTACTCATGTCTCTTGAACAAGGTTAACCTTTCTGTTTAAGATTGTTTGCTATTCATCAAGCTTTTGCCGTTTTTGCAGTTTTCCTGTTGGTTGTTTCTGCTAAGTTTCTGTAGACAGCTATTGTAATGATGTGATTATAGCAACATACTAAGTAAATAAATATGTTTTGTGTGCAAGTAGTTTCACTTTGTATTCACTTTCCCTTTTTTCCGTAATCTACCATACAATTTATCCTGCCTGTATATACTCAATAATATGTAATTTACTTCCAAACCTGTATGTGCAAGTAGTTTCACTTTGTATTCACCTTCCCTTTTTTCCGTAATCTACTATATCATTTATTCTGCCTGTATATACTCAATAATACGTAATTTACTTCCAAACCAGTGTGTGCAAGTAGTTTCACTTTGTATTCATCTTCCCTTTTTTCTGTAATCTACCATACAATTTATCCTGCCTCTATATACTCAATAATACGTAATTTTCTTCCAAGCCATTTTAATATATTTTTCCCATGTGGAATGTTTCTTTCTATTATATCATAAGTAAATAAATAAGTATATACAGCTGTGAATCAGATGCACACATCACAGGAAAATTATATAAATCTCTGTAACAGACTTTAATTATCTCAGTAGGGAGTAATTACAGCAAGTGGTTCACACAACAAAATAATCGTTAATTCTTATTTCTCCATTGATGCCTTCCATTTTTTGATTCATAACTTCCTAATAAGCAGAATATTTGGAAAACAGCAGGTGGACTTCCTAGATATGACAGCTAAAAAATTGACTGCAGCATGTTGAAACTTGCCAAACACAGTGCCTGTCACATAACTCAAACATCAATAACTGCAATTAACTGGGCTATTTTCTGTTATTCTCTAGCTGAAATAGGGGTGTGGCAAGGTGCCGGCTGACACCAGAAAATGCATGCACCCCATTATTCGGAGTTCTTCATCTCAAATATTGTTTGCTACATTGAAGATATTTGTAGCCTATTTTAATTTATATGATTTTTATTAAATAAAGTAATTACCACCATGTCTTCATAATCTTATTAACCAGTGTTTTTCATTTTAGTTTATTATGTCTATTTGTTTATTGACCATTATGGTACTATGCTGTTTTCTGGCTCCAAAATAGAACAGCTCTCCCATAGTGGTTGCAATATGTATTTGACACCGAGCGAGGTGGCGCAGTGGTTAGCACACTGGACTCGCATTCGGGAGGACGACGGTTCAATCCCGCGTCCGGCCATCCTGATTTAGGTTTTCCGTGATTTCCCTAGATCACTTCAGGCAAATGCCGGGATGGTTCCTTCGAAAGGGCATGGCCGATTTCCTTCCCCATCCTTCCCTAATCCGAGCTTGTGCTCCATCTCTAATGACCTCGTTGTCGACGGGACGTTAAACACTAATCTCCTCCTCTCCTCCTCCAATGTATTTGACAACAGTTTCTCATGAATGCTGCACTTGCACACAACCTATGATGTTTGGTTGTAGAAAAGAAAAATAACTATTTCAGAAATAAAGTTTGCAGAAGTTAGACTACATTCAGGAATAGATCCTCAAATATTTTCTCAGAGCCATTACACTCCTTGAAGTTGATTCACTAGAGCTGAAGATGGTACCAAGAAATGATTAATTTTTGCTTCACTCAACCAAGTCATTATTATTGGAATGAGAAAGTAGCAGGAATTAACATCACACATAAGCCACACAACCAGGAAAGTATAATCAGATGCACAAACAATGTGAGCCTGTGAGACATAAAACAATGTTTGCTCATATTGCAGAACTGTGCCCAGCAAGTGTTGTTTCCTAATACATTGTCCATTAGTTTTATGTGACCTTGTCATTCTGTTTCTCGCTTCATGAACAAACAGAGCCCATCAGCCCACTGCTGCCATCTATGTGTGCGGTACAGTTCCCTTGGTTGGGCACTAGGTGATCTGTCTGCTCCAAATACTATAACTGCTCTTGTTTTCCTGTGACAGTTGTTTTCTCACATTTGCAAAACAAGTATGTGAGTCATTTGTACGCAGGTACTGGATGTCTGTCAGTAAAATTAATTTTGCAAATAATAAAATCCATTTATAATAGTCACAGGGAAGATGTGTAATTCTTGATGAGAAAATTTCAGTGGTATAACAATTTCATAACTCTGAAAAGTTACATAGGAGAAATTCATTTAAAACTGAGAAATTTTTTTTTGCACTTGAATGATGTGCCACCCAATACTTCATGCCTGTAAATTCACTAAGATAGCTGTTTAATCACTATGTTTTTTCCACATCCCACAGGTGGATTTGAGTGAAGTAAAGTGGTATTGATACATACAACAATCAGGTTTATTTTCAGTTTACAGCTTCAACATCAAACCAATTTCATCTGATGATTAAAAATGAAAACTTGGCTATGCTTACAGCCAGCGGGGAAGGGAGGGGATGGAGCTCTGCATCCACCCAGTACCATCACCTTACTCCTACTCCCCATCCCCTTTGTGGGTGCCCCTGCACACATTGTCAGAATTAGTTACATGTGTATTACCTGGTTTCCCTAATACTTATTTTGATAATACTGACAATATTTCACCTATTTTGTTCACTGCAACGTGTGGAAGGTGATCATATAGCCTTAGAAACATGCTCCATACCCATGTTACTGCAGTATCAGGAACCAAATGTATTGTAAAATCTGTTTTTTTTTCTCTAATTGTCAGTTGTTCTCTACTTTAGTGAAATGAAAAATGAATAATCTGTTACAAATGTCATATTTTAATTTTACATGGCATTTCTTGATTTACTTTTTCAGGATCTGTTTGGTAGTAAAAACAAACATGCACATGTGAAAGAACTCTACCTGTCAGCAAATGAGGTTGCTGTGACAGAGAAACTTAATCAAGCTGTGAAATTATTTCCAATGGTATCTTTTGGCTCATATCCAAAATTTTATCACAGGTTTGTTGTGTTTACTTAAATTACAAGTACATCACATCATCTTACAGTCTTAATCAGATTGGTCGGTTGGTTATTTCTGTGTTCCATAGACTACCAACACAATGTATATCAGAATGACATAGAAAATGTCATATGTGATTTATTTGCATATAGAACAACATGCTGGTTATTTCTGAGCTCCTAAGTAGCACAGTGGCATTGTAGGAAAGTACCCCTACCTAACACAATAAAATACTTACAAACATATAGCTGAAGTGGAGGGCATGAGAATGGGTATATTGGGTACCACATGGTGAATATGTTCACAGGGGGTTAAGCAAAATTTATTCAAATAACTAAATTACAACAGGGAGCACTGAATGATCTCAAAATTTAATAGTTTGTAGCAAAATTCACCTGCTGATATGATAACATTAAGTAAAGAGCAGGACAGAAAGAATAGTGTCCTTTTGCTGACTCATCCCAAAAAATAGAAGGGATAGTCAAATGAAAATGAGACACATGGAAAAAAGTAAGTAAACTGTTTATTATTTCAAAAGTAATCACCGTAACTGTTAATAAATTTATCCAACTGTGAGACAAAAGAGCCAATGCCTTCATGGAAAAATGTTTGCAGCTTCCTATAGAACCATTATTGTAGCCAGGCATATACTCTTCTTCATCCAAAGCAAATCAGTGGTTACAAATATCTTTCTTGAGGGCTCCAAAAATATGCAAACTGCATGGGGAGACTTCAGGACTATATGGAGTGTGTGTAAGGGCTTTCCAGTGAAACTTCTGCAGCATAGTAGAAACGGAAAGATATGGGCCTACCTACATGCACCATAGTTAAAACAACCTTGGCAATATGTGGGTGTGTCGCAGTACTTTGCAGTGAGTGTGTGGAATATAAAGTGACCATGTGGCATGTATGCCATGGTGCATGGGCAGGAGCAATGGAGGGAAGATCAGAACTGAGGATGAGGTTAGGTGAGCAAAATCTGGAGGGAAGATCAGAACTGAGGACGAGATTAGGCCAGCAGAAGCCTAGCTAGATCTGGTGCTGTTGTCTAGAACCCTGTAGTCAACTATTGTAGTAAACAGGTGTCCAGTTGCACGACAGAATTGAATCAAGAGTGGGAGCAGTGCTGGCATAGCGTGATTGGTTTCTGGCCCTGTCCTCGGTGGAGCTGCAGTAGAATTGTGTCGGGGGGGGGGGGGGGGGGGTCGTGGCAGAGGGGTGCTTCAAGCAGTGACAATGATGACACAGCTGCTGGCAGCATGGCAGAGGTCACCATGCAGAGGTCCATCAACTTGCAAAAAAGGGAATATGTGAATTTGATGCTCACAGTCTGTTGTGATGTGATGTGGGCAGCTGAAACAGACAATCCACTTGGAGACAAAGATGGTGGTCACTATGGTGGTGACTACTGTGACAACAGTAATGTCACGTATTGGCATTGCCCGAGGCCAGTGGGAATAACAGCAGCTGTCAGAGGAAGGAAGAGGGCCACCAATGTCCATGTGAATGTCGGAGAAGTGATGCCTGACATCTATGCAGGTAGTGTCAGGTGTGTATATATGGTGATGGACTTTGGCATGCCAACAGGCTAGGCAGGTATGGACTCAGGTCTTGCAGTCCCTCTGAATACTTGGCCACCTGAAACGCTACATCACCAGGGTGGTAGAAATGCACATGCTGGGGTGCACCAGGTTGTGTAACTGCTCAGATGTCGCCTTGGGGAAGGTAGTGGGGAGGAATGGGTGTGCTGTGCTGGTGGATATGTTACACCAAATACTGCAGTCTGAATCGGGGACTGATGTATATTGAAGGTGGAGACCAGAAGTGGCATCCAAGCAGAGGTGGGTGAATATCAGGTTGTGACCATGGACGGTGCTGAGTGCCTTCCAAGGATGAATCAACAATGGACCTTAGGCAGTCAGTGACGATTGTTATCATTTCAGTAATGCAGCTTATGTTTGTAGTAAACTTGAATATGAACAACTGTTACCGGAAGTGACATGGAGGGAATTGGTCAATGTTTTTAGGGAGCGCTTGGGTTTGGTGAAGACTGTGGAGTGACCGGTCTCCACTGATGGCCAAAAATATTTTATTGCCGTTTAGAGGGCAAGTAGCTCTCTGTCATATGTGCTCCAGTGCCATTAGATGGCAGAGAGCGTGGATGAGAGAAAAATTAGTGGCTGCCAGTTGCTGCTGAGGTGCTGTTGCAGGCAATCTGACTGGCATCGATCACGGTAGCAAATAGGGGTGGGGGAAGGAAAGCAAGGTAGTGTTTGCTGAGTCGCACTTGGTGGCAACAAATCTGACTTCCATTTGTAGTGTCCAAGACACAGGCTTGAACCCCTTTGTTTTCACACCATGAAGGGCTGTGGTGAGTGGCTCCTGTGCAGGAGTGGCATTCCTTAGGTGACAGTTGAAGAAGTTCAACATGCCAAGGAAATGATGGAGGTCCTTGAATGTCTCAGAGTGTGGGAAATCTAGGATACCTCACATCTTGTTGGGCAGTGGACAAAAATCGATGGCAGAGATATTATGGCACAGGAATACCACCTCGCTGACACTGAAACTGCACTTTGCTCTGTTTACGACAATGCCAGCTTCCTGGAGGCACTCAAGGATAATCTGGAGTTACTTGCTGGATTCTTCGAACATCACAGAGACATTGAGGATGTCATCCAAGAGACAAAACACCAGGGCAAGCCTTGCAGCATACTTCCCAGAAAGTGCTGCCATATTTGGGCAGCATTACAAAGGCTGGGTCATAAAGATGTTTTTGTACAGGCTGAAGGGATATCCTCATGTTTGAGAGGGATCTGGAAGAGATGCTTGATGCAGTTTAAAAAAATTGTGCATAGTGGTTTAGCTGCATAGGAGTGGCACCGGTAATCAGTTGGGAATGGTACAGATGTTTAGCACTCACTAACCACGCCTTGAGTGCCAAGAACCATCCTACTCTTGACAAGTTGAAGGGTGGACGCCCAAGGGCTCTTTGAAGGATGCAACAAGCCAGTGGTGGTCAGCTCATCAAACTCCGCCTTGGTGATCTAGAGCTTATCTGGAGGTAGGGGCTGTAACCAGCAGAAGACAGGTGGTCCAGGCATGGCAACAGACAGTTTAATTGGAAACCTCCAATTATGCACTGGAGGGGCATGTAAGAGCAAAAAACTGTGCCAGGAGGTCGGCATGAGGCCAAAGAATGCCACCTTCTTCACATGGAAGAAAATGGTGAAGTGGGTTGTGCACTTTTTCTTAGTTGATTTCTTGGTATTGCTGTCGATGAGCTGCTGGCTGGTGATGTCATGGAGCAGACAATAGTGTTCAATGAAGTCTGCTCCATTATTGGGGTTGGTGATGTTCATGTTGACAGGAGAGGACCCATTCCAGGGCATGATGATGTTTGCCAGAGGTGGTAATGATAAAGTTGTTCGCTGCCATCAGGAAGATCGCTGAGGCAGCTCTTGGGTCCCATCCAAGCCACATGGGTAGATAGACAGTGTTGATCAGGAATCGTGTGGTGCGGAGGCATTGCAGACAAGCAAGCACTGGCAGACCTGAACAGCAGCCAGGCATGCCTCGTCCTGACGGATGTTAGAATTTGGGGCTCAAGAGCAGGGCTCTATGCAGTTAGCAGTATTGGGCTTAAGAACTCGTGCTACTAACAGAGACCAGCCATGTCGCAAGAGGCATTGACGTGGTGGCTGGAGCTGTGACAGTGGTAGCCATCATTATGCTGTCAGGTGGTGTCAGTTGATGTCAAGGTGGGCGAAGGTAGCCTGCAGCATTATCATGTCTGCAATAGACCGACAAGGGTGTCATATATTCAAGAGTATTGGGTGCTGTGCTGCGGGTTACTGGAGTGAGAGGTGGCTGGTGACATCTCCGCATTGAGCAATGAGTGTCAACTCTTGATGGGGTGGCTGTCAGTCAGTTTGATGGCTGGCTGGCAGAGTCGAATGGGAGTGCAGGTGCCAAGTGATGGGGGCAGTGGCAGGCAGGGAGACCAGTGTCTCGTATACCCTGTCGGTGGGGTTGGTGGCATCGTTGAGGGAGGGGGATCGGCATGCAAAGCCACAGCTGTCTATATTGGGTCCAGAAGGCAAGCTAGTCAGAAGTTGTGCAGGAAACTGTCAGAGAGCATGTGTTATTCCATCATGTGGATGTGGCAGAGTAGTTGTGAGGGTTACTGCTTTCCGCACTGCTTGAGGGGAGGAAGGACCCAAACGTGCTGCATCTTGGAGGACACGAGTTGCATCACAAGATGACAGTGGAGTGTCTTTAGCAGTCAGTGGCTGGGGAGTTGGCAAGATGAACATTGCGGGCCTCCTTCATGTATTTTGGCTTGAAGTGGCTGATCACCATTGGGAACTTCGCGTCGTCATGGGTGATACTGCAGCCAGTGAAGATGGCATCAGCAAGGAAAACTGCACGTGTGGGTCCCAGTGATCAAAGGGCTGTAGATGAGCTGTGGTGCAGCCAGGTGGAATTGGAGTGCAGTACCAGAGGCTGGGCTGTTGATCTTCTTGTCACCTCGAGTTGTGCATGTGCAGGTCGGTGTTTCAGTTCCTCAAGATGGACAGTCAGATCAGCGATGACGGGGGTTTCTAGAGAAGCAACCACAGGTGGCGAGGCATTGGTTGGGCTGGTGGTGGAAGCCATGGTTGTTAGTTTGAGAGGGGGAAAACATGCTAAGCACACACAATAGAAATAGCTTGTGGTGTGAAGCATGTGCTGGGGAGTCTGAATGCACTGCTGATGCTATGAGGTGACCATCAAAATCCAGGATTTTTAGATTTAGTCACCTGAGTTAATTGTTGTATCACCAGTGTGAGAAATTGTCCCTACTTAAGTTAGTAAAATGATCGCAAAAATGTAGCTGAAGTTGAGGACAAGAGAGCAGGCATGTTGGGTACAGCACGGTGAATAATGTTCACAAGGGGTTGAGAAAAGCAACGGATTTCTTCAGTTAATTACAACAAGGAGAACTGAATGATCTCAAAATTTACTAGTTCTTAGCAAAAGTTGCTTGCTCATATTATAACACTAAATAAAGAGCTGTGCAGTAAGAATCCTTAGTGCTGATTCGCCTCAACAATAGAAATCTGACAAACATTCCACATTAATGTGGAATACAGAAAAAAGTCACTATCTCATTTCCGAGTATTCGCTAGCATGAACACAATTTTTGTTCTCTAGAGGTGCGGAATTGGTTGTGTCTTGTGGGAGAAATGGCCAGGACAAGATCCAAAGGAATGGAACTCAGTTATCACCCAAACATACTGGCCATAATGGGTGGGAGCTTGAAACTTGATTAGTATCCACATGGCACAAACACTTGCCGGTTGGAGGGAACACAGATGATTCTGAATACTTTTTCACAAGTGTTTCAAATATGAAGTGCATCAACAAGTGGTGTATCCATCACACTGTGCGCAGGACTGAATTCTGATATTATCATTGTAAAGAGAAGGTCTGAACTGAGAGTTAGGTTAGGCCAGTAGAAGCCTAGCTAGGTCCAGAGCTATTGTCTAGGTCTCAGCAACCCAAATAAACAGTGTACAGTAGAGTGGCTGAATCAGGAGCTCTTGTGAAAGTAGGGAAATGAAGAAAGAAACTTGCTTCCTTAGCAGATGGGAGTAATGAATTAGGGAGGTATGGAATGGGGCAGGATTGCTAAGACAAATGCCCTGGGAAGAGCTGACAACCATGAATTGAGTGAAAATGAACATGTTAGTGTTTGACACTGTTGTTACTAATGAAACGTAATTGACTTTAACACCAACATAAACATATTTTTCTACTGTTCTACACAGAGGCTGATTACTAGGTTTTGATTAAAAATGTTTCTGCAGAACAGAAGCAGTTGTTCAGAAGAAATAACTTCAATTTTAAATTTATTTTGGTACTTAAGGTGGTTTTGAAAAATGATTAAAGTTTTCAATCATGTAGAACTAAAATGCTGTAGAATGTCCACAGTTTGTGTTTTTTGTCAATAAAATGCCTTTGTGGCTACATATTGAACATATTATTAGAAGGTGCAGCCACAATGCCAAACTTCTCTCAGTCTTTGTATCCTCTCCTGAAGTGGATGGAGTTGATGTTCAAGTGTTCCACATGTGTTCTATTGGAGGGTAGACGTGATGGTTTTGCTGGCCAGTGGAGTCCCTTAACGCCATGAAGGCAGTTCATATACACATATGCTGCATGAGAATGAGCGTAATTGATACAAAGGCGGTACCAGGAAGCTATTTCAAGAGAGGTAACAAGTAAGGCCGCAATATGTCTGTGAAATGCCACTGTACTGGTAAAGTTCAATGAATCTGTACCAGAGGTGACTTTAATGTCATACCCAATAGGTCCCCACACTAATATTATAGGGATAATAAGATTGTGTGTCTTAAAAACCTTGGCGGACTGTGTCATCTCTCAGTGATGTCACCATACTGCAGACGGTGGTCATTTGAGGTAATACTGAACCCTAATTCATCACTGAAACTATTACCTGTCAGCATATAGCGTCTCTTTTTGGTTTGGAAATTTACTCCTCCTACTGTTATTTCTGATTATATTGCACCACTGTAGTTTTCAAAATAAATATATACTGTGAAATAAAAAGTTGGACTTTGTGCATAATAATCTGTTTTATTGGTTAAAACTGTAGACATTGGCCTTCTTACATTAGATCGTGATGAGGTTTCCTATCTCTTGATAAGTTTTTATCTTTCTGAAGCTCTAGTCATGATTAATCCCATCTCTGTATAAGTTTTTATCTTTCTGAAGCTCTAGTAATGATTGAGGGAGGTTGACACTGTCCTATTTATCCTCCGCCATGCACTGTACAGTGGCTAGCAGAGTATGTAGGTGTAGAACCTAGTAATTGTAGTGTACCAGTACTTAACAGTACTGAATATGGTGTTATCAACACTCTGGCTTGAGGCATTGCATATAAAACTATCAGGTACTTCATTAACAGTTGAATAATCTAACAGCCTATCAAGATTGGGCACATGTAATGTATGGTAGGAATCACTTTCACAGATACTCCTTACCTAATTTGTGGCAGTTGTAATGCAGCTGTTGAAGCCCAGGCAACTGACAAAAATTTTGCAACAATTATTTCACTAATAGAAGAACAACTTTGGCCTGTGTGATACCATCAACTTACCAAGCAAATTCAGTTGCTTATACTCCATCAAGTTCCACATCTTTCTCTGATATGTGATGGGTTATTGGTGAAAAACTCCATAGCGTCAGATAATTTTGAGCACTATGTCAACAAATTCGTGTCCTCCAGATAGCTGGATCATCCAAATGCAATTGTGACGTTGCTAAATCTGAAGGTTCCCTACATGGGTAAGGAGGAAATGAACAATTTCCTTTCCCTCCTCACTGGATGTGTGGCATATGAGTGGTTCATAGATATATTGAAGAGAGTAGTTTCTGTAACAATTCCAAATAAAATTTTCCACCTTTGATAAAATAAGTATTTTACAATAAGCTAGAACCTCTGGCTATTGTGTTAACTAGAATAGCAATACGAGAGTTCTGACAGCAGTCCACAAAGGAATGTACCTAAAATACAAACATGTTAGTAAAAGGATGAATGGCCTTTCAAACCATGATGCACAAATTTTAACACTAAAAGGCTTTTGCACTCAAATAAATGTCACATATAATTACAAACTATGCAGGAAAGTTAATCCAACAGCAATAGAGAGTTTTTTTAAACCTCATCAAGGAAGAAGGGTGGCAGGATGTTTATATGCCGATAACATATATGACAAATATAATGCTTTCCTTAACACATTTTTCATGCTCTTTGAGAGTTGCTTTCCATTAAAATGTTCTAAATGGGGTACTAGCAGTAAAAGGCAGCCCGGGTGGCTGACCAGTGGGGTAAGGATATCATATAGAACAAAGCAGGAATTATATCAAAACATTAGAAGTAATCACAATCAATCTACAGTAGCCCATACAAATAGTACTGTTATTAGGAGGGCAAAGAATATGTGGTATGTAAATAGAGCAGCTAATTCACAGGATAAAATTAAAACCATATTGTCAGTTGTGAAGGAAGTGTCTGGTCAGCAGCACAAGGTTGATAATATAAAGTCAGTTCATAGTAAAAATATTTCTGTTACTGATAAATCAGATATATGTACAGTATTTAACAATTATTTTCTTAGCATTGCTGGTGAATTAAATAAAAATTTAGTTTCTATAGGGAATCATATAACTCTCTTGGCAAATGCCTTTCTGAGATTGATGTCTGAAATACTCCTCTGTGATACAGACAAGGGGGAGATTAAGTCAATAATTAAATCACTGAAGACTAAGGACTCTCATGGATATGATGGAATGCCTAGCAGAATATTAAAGTACTGTGCTGCACATGTTAACCCTGTTTTTAGCCATATTAGTAATTTTTCCTTTAGGAATGGTCAGTTTCCTGAAGTACTCAGTAGTAAAGCCACTTTATAAAAAGGGAGACAGGAATAATGTAGACAAAGGAAAAATGTAGACAATTGTAGACCTATTCTTATACCATCAGTGTTTGCTAAAGTTATTGAAAAGGCTGTGTATGTAAGGATAATTGATCATTTTGTGTCATTCGATTTGATATTAAATGTACAGTTCGGCTTTAGAAGTCATTTAACAACTGAAAATGCTATATTCTCTTTTCTCTGTCAGGTACTGGATGGATTAAACAAAAGGTTTCATATGCTAGTCATATTTTTTGATTTACCTCAGATGTTTGATTGTGTTGATCAAAAAATATTGCCCCAGAAATTGGACCATTGGGGAATACGAGGAGTTTCTCACAATTGGTTTCACCTCTTACTTTAGCAACAGAGAGCAGAAGGTCATTATTCACATTGTTGAGAATGGCTGTGATTGTGATGTGGGGTCTGAGCAGGGTACTGTCAGGTGGGAGGTGCCCCAGGGATCAGTGTTGGGGCCACTCCTGTTCCTTATTTATATAAATGATATGCCCTCTAGCATTACAGGTAACTCTAAAACATTTCTGTTTGCTGATGACACTAGCTTGGTAGTGAAGGATGTTGTGTACAATATTGACTCGGTTTCAAGTAGTGGAGTTCATGACATAAGCTCATGGCTTGTAGAAAATAAACTAACACTAAATCACAGTAAGACTCAGTTTTTACAGTTTATAACACACCATTCAACAAAACCTGACGTTTTAATTTCACAGAATGGGCGTATGATTAATGAAACTGAACAGTTCAGATTTCTAGTGGTTCAGATAGATAGTAAGCTGTCATGGAAAGCCCACATTCAGGATCTTGTTCAAAGACTTAATGCTGCCATTTTTACTATTCGAATGGTATCTGAAGTGAGTGATCGTTCAGCACGAAAATTAGTCTACTTTGCTTATTTTCATTTGCTTAAGGCATATGGTATTATATTTTGGGGCACCTATTCCCATTCTAAAAGGATATTTTTGGCTCAGAAACAGGCGATTCGGGCAATAAATTGTGTAAGATCACAAACCTCTTGTCGACCTCTGTTCACGAGTCTGGATATTTTGACATTTGCCTCTCAATATATATATTCCTTACTGTCATTTCTTGTTAACAATATTAGGTTATTCCCAAGAACAAGCAGCTTTCACTCAGTTAATATTCAGCAGAAATAAAACCTGCATTTGGATCCGACTTCCGTAACTCTTGTGCAGAAAGGTGTGCAGTATTTTGCTGCATCCGTTTTCAATAAGCTGCCAATAGAATTCAAAAATCTTAGCAGTAATCCAGTTGCTTTAATCGAAACTGAAGAGTTTCCTCATGGGTCACTCCTTCTATTCTGTCGAAGAGTTCCTTGAAAAATTAAGCTGATTCTCGTTGTATTGTTGACTCCGTTTACTTAAACTTATGGCTTGACTTTTTTTGGGTTCATAAATGTATTATTTTTATGTGTTACTACTTTTATGTTGTAATTTCATGTTCTGACACGTTCCATGACCTTTGAGATTTGCTCCTCAATTTGGTTCTATGGAACTTGATGTGTAAATAAATAAATAGAAAATCAACACCAGGCTTAAGCAGTTCTTGAAACAGCAGAAAAGAGAAGCTCTGAAGCTGTTCTGTGCCTTGTTCAAATGCAGCACTAACATGATGAGTGCATGGCAGAAAGTTAAAAAGATGTAGAAACCTAAATATGGCTACAACACTGGAGATAAAGTCACCAGCTGGATACAAGACTTTGCACACACAATTACTTCTCCGACTATTAACACTCAAGAAATTTCATTTGGTAGCATGGCAGGCGATCACTTTCTGTTCATCTTGAAAGAAATCAGGCTTGAAACAATGCCAAAGAGATGCTCAGAAGTTGTTCTTGCCTTGTTGTAATGCAGTGCTAGCATCGTGAGAGCACTAAGGAACTTCCATTGGCAGTCAAGCAAAGACCACCTCCAGGTTTTACAACATTGGTTACCACATGCTTGTGCAAATACATCATCTGAAATATGGTGTTGTTGTGGTTATCCATCGAAGACTGGTTTGATGCAGCTTTCCATGTTACTCTATCTTGTGCAAGGCTCTTCATATCTGAATAACTGCTGCAACCTACATGCTTCAAACCTGCTTACTGTATTCATCTTGTGGTCTCCCTCTATGATTTTTATCCTCAACATTTTCCTCCAGTACTAAATTGGCGATTCCTCGATGTTTCAGAATGTGTCCTGTCAACTGATCCCTTCTTTTAGTGAGGATGTACCACAAATTTCTTTTCACATCAGTTCTATTCATTACCGCCTTATTAATTAGGTGATCTACTGATCTAATCATCAACATTCTTCTGTAGCACCTACACTCCAGACAGATATCTAGCTGGCCACCGTGGCCGAGCGGTTCTAGGCACTTCAGTCTGGAACCGCGCTGCTGCTACAGTCGCAGGTTCGAATCCTGCCTCGTTTGCAACTATGATTTATTAAATGGATGTGTGTGATGTCCTTAGGTTAGTTAGGTTTAAGTAGTTCTAAGTCAAGGGTCTGATGACCTCAGATGTTAAGTCCCATAGTGCTCAGAGCCATTTGAACAGATATCTACAGGAAAGTTTTCCTAATAACTGAATCTACATTTGATGTTAATAAATTTCTCTTCTTCTCCTTCCCATTGCCATTTTATTCATACATTTTATATCTTCTCTGCTTTGGCCATGATAAGTTACTTTACTGCCCAAATAGCAAAATTCATCTACTACATTTAATTCCCTCACCATCACCCTATTTAGTTCAACTATATCTCTATTATAACTATATTCTGTTATCCTGGATTTGATTTTGTTGATGTTCATCTTATATCTTCTTTTCAAGATGATGTCCATTCCATTCAACTGCTCAGGTGTTCTTTGCTGTCTCGGAAAGAATTACAATGTCATCGACAAACTTTCTTCTTACTGAACTTTAATTTCATCTCCAAATTTTTCTTTGGTTTCCTTTACTGTTTGCTCAATGGACAGATTGAATAATATCTGGGATAGGCTAAAACCCTGTCTCATTCCCTTATCACTCGCTGCTTTCCTTTCATGCTCCTTGACTCTTTATAACTGCCCTATGGTTTCTGTATAAGTTGTAAATAGCCTTTCACTCCCTGTATTTTACTCCTGATACCTTCAGAATTTCAAAACATGTCATCCAATCAACAAAAAGTTTTCTCTAATTCTACAAACGCTATAAATGTATGTTTGCCTTTCTTTACCCTATCTTCTGTGGTGCATGATAGAGTCAGTACTGCCTTGTGTGTTTCTACATTTCTCTGAAATCCAAACTGATTTCGCCGAGATTAACTTCTACCAGTTTCTCTGTTCTTCTGTAAATAATTCGTGTTAGTGTTTTGCAACTATGATTTATTAAATGGATAGTGCAATAATACTCACTCCTGTTAGCACATGTTTCTTTGGAATTGGAGTTGTTACAATATATTTTCAGTTAAATGTGGCTTACAGAATAATCTCTTACGAAATAACTGCACAAATCATTGTAGTCATAGTAAAGTAGGGAACAGATGAAGGCCATGCCGTGTCCTACATGCCGTTTTCTCTGTGCTATTGCATCAACAAAACTCTGAAAATGGAGTATTAAACTGCAAATGGAATGGAGGCTGGAAGACAACTAGTTACTTTGTAGCACTTAGATTGCTTCAGATAGGAATTGACAGCTTTGTCACATTCATTTGGTGCAGATTGTTCATCAGTTTTTTGTGACATCTCAACTGTGAACGATGGTGTACAAAATCATGTACTAATGCATAAGCTATGCTGTCTTAGAATCCCAGTTACTTTTATCACAGGTATATATCACCTGCTTCACATTTGATGAGTGTAAACGTGGTTATGCAATGAGATGAATGTCCCATACAATATATAGCAAGACCTCCATCTAAGGACAGTCTTCAGCTCAGTATTTTACACCATATGTACTGCCTGTATTGAAAGCTCTTTGCTGGCAACTGTTGAACTAGTACATATGCAGACAAAATATTCCTCTACTCAGTGACTGTGCCTTTCCAGGATATATGCAAATGCAGTGGCCGGATCCTATTAAAATATTTTCTAATGTGTTGAAGTAACTATAAACTATTTGCTTTTAGCAACTTCTGGAGTTCTGAGTTCCATACAGAATACTCACCCGCTCCCTGTCCAGAAGATATGCCAGTGGTTACAGTAGAGCAGTGGCATCATGAAAACTTCTCAGTTCATCAGGCACCTGGGACGGAATAAGATCCTATTTCTATTTGAAACAATAAGTGCATTGTCATCTCTCAACACCTCCAGCATCTTATGAACATTATGCAAAAGATGGTTGGTTTACAAGGATATGGTACTTTCATGAGACAGGTGCTTTGGGAAATCCTATGTGTTAACCAGTCGACCAAGGCAGACAACAAAATGGATAAGTGGATTGCCCTGTAGAATGTGTGACACAAATTGAGTACTTCATCTCAATTTTAGTGCATCTGACCACATCCCTAAACTGAAAGTTAGGGATATAAATCATGGAAAGAAAAGTTGGAAGAAACATAGTGGAACTGAGATCCAATGCTATACTCTGCAGTATGTTGCAGAACAGTGTGGTGTACAGTGCACATGTGATAGTTGGCATCTAATGTCATTTCATTAGGATACACTTCCATCATGGTAACTTCCTCAATCACCTCTGCAGGATAAGTCATCAGGAACTCTTCAACAGATTCACATGACTCAACTTCAGAAGGTGATTTAAAAAAACATATTCCTTTTGTGTGAGCTATTGAAACCAGCAAGTTACTTTATGCTAGATACTAAGCAAGCTGAAACAACTACTACTCCCAAGTGTCGCCACTATCTTCCCATCAGAACGTGCAGCAATTTAGAGGATGGTCATGGACTTTTAAAGAGATTATAAATTATAAACATAGTCGAGAGTCTATTACCATGGAGAGCTTTTATGCTACCTTATGGACTATCTGGCAGTTGATAGTGCCATGTGGAACTACAATGATGGGTTGTTATGACCAGCTTTCAGCAATTATATGCTCTGAGTATTCTTTTGTTTTCCTAATTAACAGATGTACCACCTGTGTAATAAGGTGTTGGCTACGTGGTATATACAGAAAACACCAATAAAAGAAGTAAATACTTGAAATGTTTGATTAGTATAAGATCACTGTATGTCAATCGCACAGGTTTAGGTTGCAAACAGGAAATTAATGTTTTAATAGGTATTTATCAAGGTACCGCTCAGCATGCACTGTGTTCCAAATGAGATACAGACTCACAACTTTTTTGGATGTCATGTCGCACCACACTGTGACATTTGTGTGATGTTGGCTTTGTTCAACAACTACCTTTGGATTCTCTGATGCCCGATATTGACAACTGTGCTGGAGACCAAACCTCCCAACATGAAACACAACTTCAACTGACCATAGGAGATTGCCAAAAATATTTGACAAATCTACATGCCTAGCAAGAATCATCTCCCAGTATTCCAACTTATGATCACAGTCTTTGCAAGCTATCTTTCATTACGATTTCTGTGGACTTTGAATGAGTATTTCCTGAACCATCGGCACATCCTCCTCCATCCTGGATGCTGAGGGTCGACTGCTTCTCTTAAGATTTGGTACAGAAGCTGTGTCCAGTAGGTCTGACTGGAAATTTCTTATGGTCTTTGGACCAACCAAGGCACGAGATCATTTCGCACTTTGCTACCATCTCTTACTTGTACCAAGGATCACCATACTTTGTATCTGTATGCCAGCTGAGCCTGCTCATGCAAAGTTAGAGATTGCACCATGGTCTGCCTCAGATATCTGCAATGACATAAATGAGATTCATGATCCAATCACATTAACAAAACCATCACATATGTTTGATGTCAGTGTGCAATAGTCATTCACGAATGGCCGGTGCCAGCACTAGCATGATGGCATGCAAAAAGCATCTGGGGACACGGAAAGCAGTGCAGTTGTTGTTGTAATGTGGAAATGGAGTCATTTATCCGACACCCAAAAGAGCCTCATCATTGGCTTTTTGGCCAAGGGGGAATGAATTTGTGAAATGGCTAAGTTTGTAAACTGTTTGTGTGTCACCGTAGTTGAAATACACTGTGCATGGCAAAATGATGCGATCCAAAACTGGCACTGAGGCAGCTGTGGTGTGCATGGGCCATAGAAGAAAGGGGTCAAGGACAGTTGTGGAGATGTGTACAGGCAGATAGACATGACTTTTGATAGTCCAGATGAACCAAGGGGCTACCAAAAGTGTCTCCTCAATGGTCGTTCAGCGAACATTGCTGTGTATGGGTGTCCACAGCAGATGCCTGCTTCACTGATTCATGCACTCAAGTCGACTGCTGTTTGTCAGCAACAAAGACTGGAATTTACATGATAGTGCTGCAACTGAACATGCACTGAATGATGACTGATTGCCTTTCCATGTGAATCATGTTTTATGCACCAAGCAAACATTCTGCAACAATCATTGGAAGAGTTTTCTGGCATTCGCTGTGTGATCTCATCAATCTGGAAGGCACAGTGAATCAGCATCGAAATGCATCTGTCCTTGGGTATCGTGTCCACCCGTACATGCAGTTTGTCTTTTCTCAGCGCAATGGCATCTATCATCAGGACAAAGCAGCATGTCGCACAGTTTGCAGTGTGCATGTGTGGTTTGAAGAGTACCAGGATAAGTTTTCTGTGTTCCCATGGCCACCAAACTCACCGGATTTAAAGCAAACCGAGAAACTGTGGGAACCCATTTCAATCAGGCTGTTCACACCATGGATCCTCAACTGCTCAACTGAGAAATTAGTGCAACTGGCCACTGCACTGAAGTTGGCATAGCTCCACATCCCTGTCAGTAACTTCCAGAAATTATTGACTCTTTTCATGCACTTCTTGTAGCAGTCCACACTGCAAAAAGTGGTTATTCAGGCTTCTGACTGGTATTCATGTTAATGTTACTAGACAGTGTATAACATAATAAATTCTACCATTGTAAAGAACAGAATCTTTTTTGTTTACTACCCTGACATACGTGAGGATAGTAACTTAAGCAAGGTTGAAGCCAATTGTTTTCCCCATCAAAGTCCAGTTTCATCTGAATTAGGACATCATCTCTAATGGCTTCAAAGTTCTCTGGACACTAAAATATAATCTTTCTTTTTTGGATAATCTGTCCCTTTCAAATATGTTATTACATTTCCACATTACTCAGTGAATGAAAATCTATTTAAACTGGGTCATAATGTGATAATGGTTCTTAATGCTTGTTGCGTGAATGTTTTCTTTTTAAATGCCCTAAAGGTAAACATTATGTATCAGAGAATCCAACATTGATTGTGTTAAAATATGAATGCTATGAATAGAATATCCTTGATAAATCTTCTGTTTAAGAAATGTGATTATTATACATCCACACAACATTAATAATTACTATATTACTTTTCAGCTATTACAGTTTACTAGTTACTGTGGAATCTGACGTAGAAAAGGATGCTGAGGAGGCTTACAATATGCTGAAATCATTATTGGGAGAAGGTGCTGTATCTCGTCATCTATTCAGTGCATTTTATCAGGTTTTATATAAATTTGATGGATTTCCATATTGTACCTGTTACTGATACTACTTCGTTTTGTTCCAGATATTGTAGTATCCTATGACAAGTGCCCACTGGATGAAACATATAGAAAAATAGAACAAGCAGTGGCCCGTGGAGACATGGCAACAGTGCGAGAAGCATTCCGTTATGTAGCATCATTATGTCAAAAGTACAAGTTAGTATCAGCCCTAAGTGTTCACTAATTGGAAGTACATCAAGTTGACAGTGAGACTCAGGAAGCCTTTTATTAGTATTTTCCTTGAAAATATCTTGTGTAGTTTATTGTTATTTCCTCCCTTTCTGGTGCATTTGAAGTGACCTGCATTTTCACATAAGAATAAAATGGTGTGTTATGCCTGACATTTAGCTATTTCACTTGCTTTCTAGTGATGTCCCAGTAATGCTTCTCTTAGGTATATTTTAACATTCCCTTTTTTGAGTGTATTTGAAACATGTTCTGGGTGAACACAAGTTTCATTGGTGGCAGAGATCATTCTGTTTTACAAAATTTTCTACTTAGCTGTTTTCACTGCGGCATATGGCACTTTACACCACTGTTAGGTACCCTTCATCCTATGAACTCCCAGCCTGATATCATCCTATGTCCTGTTCTCAAGATATATTACACATCCTGTTGTTGCCAGTTCAGGCCAAAGAAACTGGTACACTTGCCTAAGATCATGTAGGTCTCACAAGTGGGGGAAAGCAATACAGTAGAAGAAGAATGGGTAGCTTTGAGGGATAAAATAGTGAAGGCAGCAGAGGATCAAGCAGGTAAAAAGATGAGGGCTGGTAGAACTCCTTGGGTAACAGAATTTAATTGATGAAAGCGAAAATATAAAAATGCAGTAAATGAAGCAGGCAGAAAGCAATAAAAACATCTCAAAAATGAGATCGACAGGAAGTGCAAAATGGTTAAGCAGGGATGGCTAGAGGACAGATGTAAGGATGTAGAGGCATGTAAGAGAGATACTGCCTACAGGTAAATTAAAGAGTCCTTTGGAGAAAAGAGAACCACTTGGATGAATATCAAGACCTCAGACGGAAACCCAGTTCTAAGCAAAGAAGGGAAAGCAGAAAGGTGGAAGGAGTATATAGAGGGTCTATACAAGGGCGATGTACTTGAGAACAATATTATGGAAATGGAAGAGGATGTAGATGAAGATGAAATGGGAGAAACGATATTGTGTGAAGAGTATGACAGAGCACTGAAAGACCTAAGTTGAACCACGGCCCCAGGAGTAGACAACATTCCATTAGAACTACTGATAGCCTGACAAAACTCTACCATCCGGCGAGCAAGATGTATGCGACAAGTGAAATACCCACAGACTTTAAGAAGAATATAATAATTTCAATCCCAAAGAAAGCAGGTGTTCAGGTGTTGACAGATGTGAAAATTACCAAACTATCAGTTTAATAAGTCATGGCTTCAAAATACTAACACAGATTCTTTACAGGCAAATGGAAAACTGGTATAAGCTGACCTCGGGGAGATCAGTTTGGATTCCGTAGAAATGTTGGAACATGTGAGGCAATACCAACCCTACGACTTATCTTAGAAGATAGATTAAGGAAAGGCAAACCCATGTTTCTAGCATTTGTAGACTTAGAGATGCTTTTGACGATGTTGACTGGAATACTCTCTCTCAAATTCTTAAGGTGGCAGGGGTAAAATACAGGGAGCGAAATGCTATTTACAGTTTGTACAGAAACCAGAGTTTGAGGGCATGAAAGGGAAGCAGTGGTTGGGAAGGGAGTGGGACAGGGTTGTAGCCTACCCCAGATGTTATTCAATCTGTATATTGAGCAAGCAGTAAAGGAAACAAAAGGAAAATTCAGAGTAGGAATTAAAATCTACAGAGAAGAAATAAAAACTTTGAGGTTCGCCGCGATATTGTAATTCTGTCAAGAGACGGCAAAGGACTTGGAAGAGCAATTGAACTGAATGGACAGTGTCTTGAAAGGAGGATATAAGATGAACATCAACAAAAGCAAAATGAGGATAATGGAATGTAGCTGAATTAAATCAGGCGATGCTGAGGGAATTAGTCTAGGAAATGAGACACTTAAAGTAGTAAATGAGTTTTGCTATTTAGGGATCAAAATAGCTGATGATGGTCGAGGTAGAGAGGATATAAAATGTAGACTGGCAATGGCAAGGAAAGCGTTTCTGAAGAAGAGAATTTTGCTAACATTGAGTATAAATTTAAGTGGCACGAAGTCTTTTCTGAAAGTATTTGTATGGAGTGTAGCCATGTATGGAAATGAAATGTGGACGATAAATAGTTTAGACAAGAAGAGAATAGAAGCTTTTGAAATGGGGTGCTACAGAAGAATGCTGAAGATTAGATAGGTAGATAACATAACTAAGGAAGAGGTATTGAATAGAATCTGGGAGAAGAGAAATTTATGGCACAACTTGACTAGAAGAAGGGATTGGTTGGTAGGACTTGTTCTGAGACACCAAGGGATCACCAATTTAGTACTGGAGGGCAGCACGGAGGGTAAAAATCATAGAGGGAGAACAAGAGATGAATACACTAAGCAGATTCAGAAGGATGTAGGTTGCAGTAGGTACTGGGAGATGAAGAAGCTTGCACAGGATAGAGTTGCATGGAGAGCTGCATCAAACCAGTCTCTGGACTGAAGACCACAACAACAACCCACGAGCACGCAGAAGTGGTGCAACACGATGTGGCATGGACTCGACTAATGGCTGAAGTAGTGCTGGAGAGAATTTATACAACGAATCCTGCAGGGCTGTCCATAAATCCGTAAGAGTATGAGGAGGGGGGGGGGGGGGAGGGGGGTCGAGGTCTCTTTAGCACGTTGCGTGGCATCCCAGATATGCTCAACAACGTTCATGTCTGGGGAGTTTGGTGGTGAGCAGAAGTGTTTAAACTCAGAAGAGTGTTCCTGGAGCCACTCTGTAACAATTCTGGATGTGAGGGGTGTTGCATTGCCCTGTTGGAATTGCCCAAATCTGCCAGAATGCACAATGGACATGAATTGATTCAGGTGATCAGACAGGATGCTTACGTATGTGTCACCTATCAGAGTTGTATCTAGACATATCAGGGGTCCCACATCACTCCAACTGCACATACTGCATACTATTACAGAGTCTCTACCAGCTTGAACAGTCCCCTGCTGACATGCAGGGTCCATGGATTCATGAGGTTGTCTCCATACCCGTACACATCCATGTGCTCAATACAATTCGAAATGAGTCTCATCCAACCAGGCAACATGTTTCCACTCATCAACAGTCCAATGTTGGTGTTGACAGGCCCAGATGAGGTGTAAAGCTTTGTGTCATGCAGTCCTCAAGGGTACACAAGTGGGCCTTTGGCTCCAAAAGCCCATATTGATGATGTTTTGTGGAATGGTTCACAAACTGACACTTGTTGATCACCGAGCATTGAAATCTGTAGCAACTTGGGGAAGGGTTGCAATTCTGTCACAATGAATGATTCTCCTCAGAAGTTGTCAGTCCCGTTCTTGCAGGATCTTCTTCCGGCTGCACTGATGTCCGAGATTTGATGTTTTGCCAGATTCCTGATATTCGCAGTTCACTCATGAAATGGTCGTACAGGAAAATCCCCACTTCATCGCTACCTCGGAGTTGCTGTGTCCCATTGATTCTGCACTGACTATAACAGCACGTTCGCATTCACTTTAATCTTGATAACCTGCCATTATAGTAGCAGTAATCAATCTAACAACTGCACCAGGCACTTGTTGTCTTATATAGGTACGGCTGACTGCAGTGACGTATTCTGTCTGTTTGCATATCTCTGTGTTTGAATAGACATGCCTATACCAGTTTCTTTGGTGCTTCAGTGTATTATACAAAAAAGGTTCAAATGGCTCTGAGCACTATGGGACTTAACATCTGAGGTCATCAGTCCCCTAGAACTTAGAACTACTTAAACCTAACTAACCTAAGGACAGCACACACATCCACGCCCGAGGCAGGATTCGAACCTGCGACCATAGCGGTCGTGCGGTACCAGACTGAAGCGCCTAGAACCGCTCGGCCACACCAGCCGGCTCAGTGTATTATACCCTCAGTTTTGCTAATGTACAGTAATTTGACTCCTTGATTCACATTTCTTGTACAGTTGTGTTAGACATACTGCACAGTAAATTGACATTCCAGACCATGGTAATATGGTAGGTCAGATGTATTCAGTCAATTTGCGTACTGTTCACTAAATGGCAAAAGTTACTTTTCATGGTAGAGCACATATTGGAATACATAGAGCAGATACGTAAGTACATAGTTAAAAACTAAACATTATGTATACACAATATCTGTGAATCTAGACATTACTTTATCAGCTTGACTCTTATTTAATATTTTGATTTGTATTTAATAAATTTTATTTTTATGAAATTTTGGTACCCTTGGAACTTTAGTAATTGTGTTATTTGTTAAAGTGAAACATGATTGGTGGAACGCTTGGCAGCTGGTACTAAATTTGCTGTTTTTCATTTTCTGTCATAGTTATGGTCCCCCTGAAATTTATTAATACCTAGTTCTGACCACAGTGTTCATACTGAAACTATTACCTGTAGATGTGAAAGGAAAATTTCTCATAAACAATAAAGGGAAAGATAACAAGAACTCATAATGAGTAAGAAAATAGAAATACGGGTAAGCTACTATGAACAGCATAGTTAACGCATTATTGTAGCCAAGATACCAGTAGACATGAGGAACATGCCTACCACAATTGTACTGGTGTGTATGTCAACTAGCTCTGCAGATGATGAATAGATTGAAGAGATGTGTGATGAGATAAAAGAAGTTGTTCAGATAATTAAATGAGATGAAAATTTAATTGTGACTGGAATTCAATAGTACAAAAAGGAAGAAAAGGAAAACTAATAGGTGAATATGGACTGGGGGAAAGAAATGAAAAAGGAAGCCGCCTGGTACAGTTCTGCACAGAGCATAATTTAATTATTGCTAACACTTGGTTTAATAATCTTAAAACAACGTTGTATACTTGGAAGAGATTGGTGACATGGAAAGGCTTCAGATTGGTTATGTAATGGTTAAACCGAAGTTTAGGAACCAAATTTTAAATTGTAGAACATTTCCAGTGCTAGACATGGACTCTGACCACAATTTATTGATTGTGGGCAGTAATTTTAAAACTGAAGAAATTTCGAAAAGTTAGATGGGACCTCGATAAGTTGAAAGAACCACAGATTGTTGAGAGTTTCAGAGAGAGCTTTAGGCAACAGTTGACTAGAACAGGTGAAAGGAATACAGTAAAAGACTAATGGGTAGCAATTAGAGATGAAATGGTGAAGGCAGCATAGGTTCAAGTAGGTAAAACACAGGGATACTAAATTTAATTGATGAAAGGAGAAAATTTCAAAATGCAGCAAATGAAACAAGCAAAAGGAAATATAAACATCTAAAAATTGAGTTTGGCAAGACGTGGAAAATGGGTAAGCAGGAATGGCTCGACGACAAATGTAAAGACTTAGAAGCATATTTCATTAGACAAAAGATAGATACCACATACAGGAAATTAAAGAGGCCTTTGGGGAAAAGAGAAACAGCTGTATGAGTATCAAGAGCTCAGATGGAAAACCAGTCTAAGCAAAGAAGGGAAAGCTGAAAGGTGAAAGGAGTACGTAGAGGGTCTATACGAGGCAGATGAACTTGAAGGCAATATTATAGAAATGGAAGTGGACATAGATGAAGATGAGAGAGAAGATATAATATTGAAAGAATGATTTGACAGAGCTCAGAAAGATCTAAGTCGAAACAAGGTGCCGGGAGTATGTGATACACCGCCAGAATTACTGATAGCCTTGGGAGAGCCAGCCATGGCAGAAATCTTTCATCTGGTGTGCACGATGTATGAGCCAGGCGAAATAATCTCATACTTCAAGAAGAATGTAGTACTCATTCCAAAGAAAGCAGTTGCTGACAGATGTGAAAATTAATGAACTATTAGTTTAATAAGTCATGGTTGCAAAATACTAACACAGATTCTTTAAAGAAGAATGGAAGAGCTGGTAGAAGCAGACTGTGGGGAAGATCAGTTGGAGAAATGTAGGAACACTGGCACAATACTGACGCTGCAGCCTATCTTAGAAGATAAGTTAAGAAAAGGGAAACTACATTTATAGCATTTGTAGACTTAGAGAAAGTTTTTGACAGTGTTGACTGGAATACTCTCTTTGAAATTCTGGAGGTATTGGGGGTAAAATACAGGGAGTGAAAGGCTATTTACAACTTGTACAGAAACCAGATGGCGATTACAAGAGTTGAGGGATATGAGAGGGAGGCAGTGGTTGAGAAGGGAGTGAGACAGGGTTAAAGCCTATCCCCAATGTTGTTCAATCTGTACATTAAACAGGCAGTAAAGGAAGTAAAAGAAAAATTTGGAATAGAAATTAAATTCAGATGCAAGAAATAAAAACTTCTAGGTGTGCCAATGACATTGTAATTCTGTCAGAGACAGCAAAGGACTTGGAGGAGCAGTTGAATGGAATGGACTGTCTTGAAAGGAGGATATAAGATGAACATCAACAAAAGCAAAACAGAGATAATGGTATGTAGTCAAATGAAATCAAGTCATGCTAAGGGAAACAGATTAGGAAATGTAGACCCTTAAAGTAGTGGATAGTTTTGTTACTTGGGCAGCAAAATAATTGATGATGACTGAAGTAGAGAGGATTTAAAATGTAGACTGGCAATCCCAAAAAAATAAATAAATTAATTAATAAATAAATAAAAATAAAGCATTTCTGAAGAAGAGAAATATATCAAATATAGATTTAAGTGTTAGAAAATCTTTTCTGAAGGTCTTTCAAAATGTGGTATTACAGAAGAATGTTGAAGATTAGGTGGGTTGACCATATGAGTTCATTCATAATACAAAAATTTCTAAGTGGAATACAAACAGCAAACTGAGACCACCCCCTCCCCCCACTCTCTCTCTCTCTCTCTCTCTCTCTCTCTCTCTCTCTCTCTCTCTCTCTCTCTCTCCCTCCCCCTCCCTCTCCCTCTCCCTCTCCCCCCCTCCCCCTTCCTATCCCCCTCCCCTTCCCCCTCCCTCTCACCCTCCCCTCCCTGTCCCCTCCCCCTACCATTCACCCTCCCCCTCCCCTCCCCACCCCTCCCCTCTCCCCTGCCCCTCCCCTCCCCTTCTGCCTTCTCCCCCATGTGGTGTGTGTGTGTGTGTGTGGGGGGGGGGGTGATGACCTGGTTCTGTAGAGTACTTTAATAGCTGTTATCATTAAAACAGATGATGTGTTATTTTTCAAACGCACTTGCTATATAATCTGCTTTACACTTTAAAAATGCTGATAATTGGCATCTTACATAATTTTTAAAAGAGTCACTATTTTCTAAATTTCTCCTCCTTTCCCACTACTCAGTTGCATTTCATTATTACTGCATCCACATTTTTTAAATATAAGAATAATGGAAATTCGTGGATGGAGGAATGTGTAAAATAGGGGGAAGACCCGCTTATAGTGGAGTGATGTGTGGCACATACACACATACAACAGAAAACTTTATTCACACTAGCTTTCGATCTCTTGCTCTTTTTCTACAAAAGTAAATACTTTTCATGCACACAAAAACACACAGACATCCAAAAGCATACTCCCGCACCCACAGCGAGACTGATTACTGACTGTTCATTGTTAAGATCAGTTGCCTGAGCTAATGGTTTGGGAAGGAGTGAGGAACAATGCATGAGACAGGGTGGGGGTAGCAGGATAGTACAAGGCAGGTGTTTTGACAAAAGATTCAGTGGCTGCACAACAAGACAAAAGGACTTCAGGAAGTAGAGCGTATAAGAGATATAGAGAGAGGAGATGGGGGAATAGGCGAGGAGGGGGGAGATGAGGAGGAGACAGGAAGGAAAGAGAGAAGGTGAGAGGGGTGGGTAAGTGCTAGAGAGAGGGGCTGACTGAGGAATTTGGGGGGGGGGTGAGAGAGAGAGAGAGAGAGAGAGAGAGAGAGAGAGAGAGAGAGAGAGAGAGAACCTCCACATGTGTGGTGGGAGGGGGGGGGGGATGATGGTAGGAGAAGGCAATGGTAATGAATAGTAGGAGAAGGTAATATATGATGTGGATGAGAAAGGAGTAGTGTGGACAGAAGATAGGATAGAAAGTGTAAAATGAATCAGTAGGAAACAAGAAGATAGGATAGAAAGTGTAAAATGAATCAGTAGGAAACAAGTTAGTGGAGATTAAGGCCAAAGAGAATGTGAGAGTGCATGATATGCTGGAGAGACAATTCACACATCTGTACATCAGAGAAACTTGTGTAGGAAGGGAGTATACAATGGCCTGCATAGTGAAGCAGTTGTTGAAGTCACTTTTCATGGTGCCCAACATGATCAGCAACTGGATGTTGAAATTTACAATTTGTCACAGTTAGGCAGTGGCCTGTTAAGCGAATAGACAGTTACTTATTTGTTGTGGCCACATGGAATGCCTCAAAGGAATTGCAACACAGCTGATATATAACATTAACAATGTAGGAAAAGACAGAGTGCTACTTGCCGTAAAGAAGACATGTCAAGTTGCAGACAGGCACAGTTAAAAGACACGTACACAATGCTTTTGGCCACAACCTTCATGTATAAAAGATACACACACACACACACACACACACACACACACACACACAAAGCAAGCACACCTCACACACACATGACCTCCAACTCAAGCATCTCGGGCCAGAATACAGCTATCACATGGGATACAAGCAGTAATCTAAATGGGATGGGGAACAGGAAGGGATAGTTGTGTATGGGTGGGTAGAGAGGCAAACACTGTATGGCGGGGTATGCATGGTCTATGCTGTCAACAGGCATAGGGTCAGTAGGTTGTGGATCAGGGAAGTGGAGAAAAAAGCAGCAAAAAAGGAAAAGGATCAGAGAAGGACAGATATATGCATTGGCAGAGGACTGCAAATAAACAAGGTGGGAGATGAGAATGGGGCGGAGATGATAGGACACAGGTAGTGGAAACTGTTGGGTAGAGGGTGTGGAGACAGTATCTTACTGTAGGTTGAGGCTGGGATAATTATGGGAGCAGAGAATGTGTTGTAAGGATAACTCCCATCTGTGCAGTTCAGAAAAGCTGATGGTGGAGGGAAGGACCCAGATGGCTCGGGTAGTGAAGCAGCCATTGAAATCAAATGTCTGATGTTCAGCTGCATGTTGTGCCACAGGGTGGTGGCCATTCATCCTGACAGACAGCTGGTTGGTAGTTACACCAATATAAAAAGCAGTGCAGTGATTGCAGCAGAACTGGTGATTGACATGGCTGCTTTCATGAGTGGCCCAGCCACTGATGGGGTTGGATAAACCTGTGGCAGGACTGGAATGGGATATAGGGGGGGGGGGGGGGGGGATTGGGCATGTTTTGCACCTGGGTCTTCCACAGGGATATGATCCTTGCAGCAAGGGGTTGTGATTGGAAGTGACGAAGGGATGGGCTAGGATCTTGTGAGGGGTGGGAGTATCTCGGGTAGGATGTTCCTCATTTCAGGGCACGATGATAGATAGTTAAAGTCCTGGCGAAGGGTGTGGTTCAGTTGTTGCAGTCCAGGGTGGTACTGGTGGAGGGGGCACTCCTTTGTGGCTGGTTCTTGGAAGTGGTGGAGGATTGGGGGTGTTAAGGTAGATGGCATGGGAGATCTGTTTGTGGACTAGGTCTGGGGAATAGTGCCTGTCTATGAAGGCCATGGGGCCATGGTGAGACCTTCAGCATACTGAGCAAGGGAGTTTTTGTCAGTGAAGATACGCTGTCCCCAGGTGGCCAGACATTATGGGAGAGATATTTTGATGTGAAAGGCAGGTACTGCTTGTGGTTGATGGGTTTAATGTGAGCAGAGGTGCAGATGGAGCCATCAGAGAGTAGGAGATCAACATCAAGGAAGATGCCACGTGGTCCTCTTCAACCCAGTGTGCCATCTCCTCTCTGATGGTTCCATCTGCACCTCTATCCACATTAAACTCACCAACAACCAGCAATACCTGCATTTTGCCAACTGTCATCCCTTTCACCAGGAATGGAATAGGGATGGAGAAGAAATTCTATAGGTTCGATGGACACTAGAACACTTCCTTATGTGATGTGCTTAGGATATCTCACATTTCATGGTGTGATGAGAAGTAATCAAAGCACTGATGAAGAATGGGATTGAGCCTTTCAAGGTCAGGCTGATATTTGGTGAACAGTAGCTGGTTAACAAGTTTACTGGTGTCAGAGTAGGAGATGGATTTAAGGATGAGCTGGATAGAAAATTTTCAGTAAAGGCTGTGATCAAATTATTGGTGTATTTCAATATCTCCTGTTTTCCACTGCACATGCAATGTCCATGGTTGATGAGACTGTAAGGAAGAGACTTTTTGATATGAAACGAGTGACAGCTGCCATAGTGGGTGGTGCACTTGATATGGACAGATGTATTTATGGAGCCATCTGAAATGTGGGAATTGACATCTAGAAAGGTCTCCCTCTCTCTCTCCCTCCGAATGTGTCATAAAACATAGTTTCATGTTTGTCAGTGGCTAAGTGCCACACTGTGGATCCAAAGATTTGGGGTTTGATCCATGGTCATCCTAGGATTTTTATCTACAAGGGTCACTCCAAAAGAAATGCACACTATTTTTGGAAAAATACAGTTTCCGTGAAAGTTTTACAGCGTGTAGATACATCCTTCCCGCTTGTTTTCAAACTTAGTTCAACCTGTTGCCGTGAGTGGCACTGTCACAGCATATCTTCAAGATGGCTGCTACACTTGACGTTCATCAGAAGCAATGTGCTGTCATAGAATTCCTATGCTGTGAAAACGAGACAGTAGGAAACATCCACAAGAGATTGAAAAAGGTGTATCGAGATGCTGCTGTTAATCGCAGTACAGTTAGTTGGTGGGCAAGCAGGTTACGTGATGAAAGCGGGCACGGCAATATTGAGGATTGTCCTCACAGTGGCAGGCCTCGTACTGCACACATTCCAGACAATGTGCAGAGAGTTAACGAATTGGTGACTGCTGACAGACGCATCACAGTGAACGAATTGTCACACTACGTTGGGATAGGGGAAGGAAGTGTTTGCAGAATACTGAAAGTGTTGGCGTTAAAAAAGGTTTGTGCCAGGTGGATTCCCAGGATGTTGACAGTGGCTTACAAAGGAACAAGATAAATTGTATGCAGCGAACTTTTGGAACAGTATGAGAATGGTGGAGATGAATTTCTTGGAAGAATTGTGACAGGTGATGAAACGTGGCTCCATCATTTTTCACCAAAGACGAAGAGGCAATCAGTGGAGTGGCTTCATGAAAATTCACCCAAGAAAAAAAAAATTGAAAAGCACCATAAATTCTGATGTGTATGTGACAACATTGAAGAAACTTCAAGCTCGACTGAGTCATGTTCGACCGAATCGGCAAAAGCAGGATGTTTTGCTGTTGCATGGCAATGCATAGGCACATGTCTGTCAAAAAACCATGGAAGCGATCACAAAACTCGGATGGACAACACTGAAACGCCCACCTTACAGTCTTGACCTGGCTCCACCTGACTGTCATCTCTTTGGGAAACTGGAAGACTCTCTTCGTGGAACAAGGTTTGAGGGTTGGGGTTGGGTTCTTTGGGGAAGGAGACCAGACAGCGAGGTCATTGGTCTCATCGGATTAGGGAAGGAAGTCGGCCGTGCCCTTTCTAAGGAACCATCCTGGCATTTGCCTGGAGCGATTTAGGGAAATCACGGAAAACCTAAATCAGGATGGCCGGACGCGGGATTGAACCGTCGTCCTCCCGAATGCGAGTCCAGTGTCTAACCACTGCACCACCTCGCTCGGTGAATAAGGTTTGAAGATGATGACTCCCTTGTGCACGGTGCCAAACAGTGGCTCCAATAGGTTGGTCCAGAATTTTACCGTGCGGGTATACAGGCGCTGGTTCCAAGATGGTGTAAGGCAGTTGAGAGGGATGGAAATTATGTAGAGAAATGAAAATATTGTTCCTACAGGATGTATCTACACACTATAAAACTTTTAAACATGTAGAATGAAAGATGGATTAAAAAAAAAATATGGCGTGCACTTCTTTTGGAGTGGCCCTCGTATGACTTATAATTTCTTTCATTATTGCGAAAAATGCCTAATTACCCAGTCATTTAGACTGCACAGTAAAGTATACATTTTCATATGACTAGCTGGATAAGTAAGTTCAAAATCAGATGAAAGAAAGGAAATAGGATCATGCCTAATAAAGGACTGTGGTGTTAAAACCAACCTGTGGGTTGACAACAGCTTTATAGCATTACTGTAAATTTGATCCTCTGTTATAGGAATTAGTTGTCTGGCACCCAACATTTACAAAGTGTATAATTAATGTAATTATGTTTTTAAAAGCAAAGAGCTAAAGGAATCATTAGAGTTTTCTGTGAGGTGGTAAATTCGTCCACAGCTCCAGGTGTAAGTAAACATATTAGCACAGAGTAAGAATAAATATTTTAGTTACGTCTGGGTGAATAGCCACAATGAATTACGTGACTGAAAACATCCTTCCACACTGTGATTACCTTTCAGTGGAATGAAATATCTCTTTATATTTTGATCTATCGAGTGGCAACCATTGTGGCTGAATGTTTTCCTTTGTAGAGTAAATCCTTTTCTTCTCTTATTCTCTACTAATACTTCTGTCTGTATTACATCACTCCTGATAATGCTTTCTGGAGTATTTACAATATGTGGAAACAGATTCTTGTTAGGTATATGACAAATGCTTGCTTCAGAATATAGTAATTTTAAGTATTCAGAACAAATTCATTGTATTTCAATATAGGCCAGAAGAAGTGTGTCTTTACCTTGATGGAAGCAAAGCAGCAACTGCACTTCTCCATATGCTGTATGCTTGTATGAAGGAAGCTCATTTTGCTGCAAGAGTTGAAGCTATTTATGCAGAAGGTGAAAAGTCCAATGTGGAAGTGATGAAATTTATTAGGGAATCAGCAAAGAGGTAATTACTATTTCTCTCTCTCTCTTTCTCTCTCTCTCTCTCTCTCTCTCTCTCTCTCTCTCTCCCTCCCTCCCTCTCCCCCTCTCTCCCCTCCCCTCTCTCCCTCTCTCTTCCTCTCCCTCCCCCCCCCCTCTCTCTCTCTCTCTCTCTCTCTCTCTCTCTCTCTCTCTCTCTCTCTCGTGTGTGTGTGTGTGTGTGTGTGTGTGTGTGTGTGTGTGTGTGTGTTACTTCTGATAGTAAGTGCTGTGTGTGTGTGTGTGTGTGTGTGTGTGTGTGTGTGTGTTTTACTTCTGATAGTAAGTGCTGCATCATGTAAGTTGTATATGTCATTTTGCACTTGTAACATTGCAAAAGAGCATTTGTTGCATATCAGCTCATGTATAGTAATTATTCATGACTTACATTTGCTTCAAACTTGAAGTTATTTTTGTAGCATGATTAATTAAAAATAATGTGTGTTTGTGATACACAACACACTTATTTTACTATTATAGTCTCCTAAACTGTCATCATTCACAAATGATTTGGGAGAAAATTGCTATCTCCAGTATGCTGACCCATACTGATGGAATATATGGGTGTTGAGACAAAGCTTTTGTTGTAAGTAAGCTTTGTAGCGAAGGCTGCATCCCAGTTCTATTAATCTAGCTGAGATGTGCAGAGCTCTGACTGATGGGCTTTATTTCCAAGCTTTTCATGGGGCAGTAATGGAACTTTGAAAGCAGAAGAAAAATACTTCCATGGAGCTGTAACAACCATTGTTCTAAGAAAGTGTTGGGTTACTACTCCTACTCCTGATGAAATGTTTATAGGTAGGGTATTTGTGGATAGTTAAAGGGCAGAATCATGCACAGATGTATTTATTGTAGTAAAGAGGGAGCAGGGAAATGTGAAAAATTATTAGTTTTCTGTATTTAAGACTGTCTGTCAGTCATCACAGAAGCTTTGAAGTCCATAAATGCCTCTCTAATAATACTCTCGTGATAGAGATCATCACACAGTGTTCCAAGTACACTAGGGTTTGAATGTGAATCCCAAGGAGATTATCCAGCTACAGGTATGTCAGACAAAAATTACTTTGGATTTGGTATTGATAGTATCCCTTGAATATAAATAATGCAAGTTAATGTTAAAGAGATGCTGAGTGTGCATGAAGAAAAACATATCACTTAGGTAAGGAACATAAAAAAAAACATCAGTGGCACACTGGGAACAACATGTGCTTTCATTCTAATATTTAATTCAACAAGCTCCCATTTTATAATAAGACAGAATTTATCTGATCCAGGCTTGTGGGTGATATGACTAAAGCAACTGCAAACTCAAGACAGAATTTTAGTGTGTCATCCCCCAATCACCTTTTGGGATAGTGACCCGAGATGGAGTAGAGAGAGAACTCAGTCTTCGCCAAAGAGAAGAATATACAGGGACTAAATGTGACAAGCTGAATGATGTGCAGCAGAGTGGGGAAAACTGTAATGCATGTTTTTCTAACAGAGCTCCATGGAACAGGAGTGAGACATAGTGTGTAGGTGGGAAGAGTTCGGTCAAAGTCCTCCAACCATAAGATGATGAAGCTAACATAACATCTGCTTACACCAATGTGTTTTGATCGTCACAAGTGTGCAAAACGTATGAAGTAAAAGAACTTTCATACAATGTGTCGGTGCCGAGTAACATTTCGATAAATCTTGGACTGTGCATAGAAAGAACTTTTTCACTGCAGTACAGAAGATAACCGAAAGAAATACATAATGAGACAAACAGAAATGATACTTTCATTCAAAGAGAGTGATTGCACTGAAATCACAGTGATTCCTGTACATTACAAAAGGTGGGGCATGGTTCTTCATTGAGAGTGTGCACTCCACTTGTAATACAACAGTGCAGTGCCTCATATATTTTTCAGCTACTTAATTGCTTGAGTTTGTAACCACATTTTGTAAATATGTGTACATATTAATGAATTTTATCAGTAATAGGTGTTTGTGATAACATATGTTGATAGGGTAGGTAAGAATTATTCGTGTCAAATCATTGTAGTAAAAAAAAATGGCCATGTCAGTGAAGTTTTTATTGTATAAAGCACATAGAATATCTTTTGCATAACAATAATGTTGTTGTCATGAGTACACACGGTTGTAGAGCTAAGGCAAAGGAGGAGTTGTGCCGCATTTGTAGTGTGGAACAGATGTATGTGTTGGCACGCAAATGCCACAATGTTTTTCATTGAAAATACTGTTGTAATACAGTATTTTGTAGCTGCGTAATAGGCACACCACTATCTTAGAAACTTTTTGCATCAGTATAGTGTGTTTAGACATTGTAATTCTGTCAGAGACAGCAAAGGACTTGGAAGAGCAGTTGAACGGAATGGACAGTGTCTTGAAAGGAGGGTATAAGATGAACATCAACAAAAGCAAAACGAGGATAATGGAATGCAGTCGAATTAAGTCGGGTGATGCAGAGGGAATTAGATTAGGAAATGAGGAACTTAAAGTAGTAAAGGAGTTTGGCTATTTGGGGAGCAAAATAACTGATGATGGTCGAAGTAGGATATAAAATGTAGACTGGCAATTGCAAGGAAAGCATTTCTGAAGAAGAAAAATTTGTTAACATCGAGTATAGATTTAAGTGTCAGGAAGTCGTTTCTGAAAGTATTTGTATGGAGTGTAGCCATGTATGGGACGTGGACGATAAATGGTTTAGGCAAGAAGAGAATAGAAGCTTTCAAAATGTGGTGTTACAGAAGAATGCTGAAGATTAGATGGGTAGATCACATAACTAATGAGGAGGTATTGAATAGAATTGGGGAGAAGAGGAGCTTGTGGCACAACTTGACTAGAGGAAGGGATCGGTCGGTAGGACATGTTCTGAGACATCGAGGGATCACCAATTTATTATTGGAGGGCAGCGTGGAGGGTAAAAATCGTAGAGGGGGACCAAGAGATGAATACACTAAGCAGATTCAGAAGGATGTAGGTTGCAGTAGGTACTGGGAGATGAAGAAGCTTGCACAGGATAGAGTAGCATGGAGAGCTGCGTCAAACCAGTCTCAGGACTGAAGACCACGACAACAACAGTGTGTTTAGTCAAAGAAAAAAACTTGTGGAGTTGTCAGCTTTCAGTAACATTCTATCTTTTCCCCATAAATTCTGAGAAGGTGGTGGTAACTATAGCTGCTGATATAGTATTGCACTATTACTGCAGACAATCAGCTCAAATTAAAAGTGATTTAAAGTTAAAGTTATGTTTTGTGACAAGAGCATGCTGGCTTTCATGTATTCAAAATGGGGTTAGAATTTTAAGTTGTATTTTTTATATGATACTATATTCATACATCTATGTAACATTTCTACTGAAAAATAATTATTGCAATCAATGGAAGTTTTTACTGTATCTGTTCCAGAGTAGTCGTTTGTAGGGTAATAACTAAATACTAATAATCAGTTTCTATCACGATTAAGTGTGTTGTCAAACAGACAGCATTATCGTGATATACGTAACACAGTACAGTTTCTGTAACTTGTTGCTAGTACTTGATTATTATTAGCAGTCATTATGGTAACTACACTGGACTTGCCTTCGGGAGGACGACGGTTCAATCCCGCGTCCGGCCATCCTGATTTAGGTTTTTCGTGATTCCCTTAAATTTCTCCAGGCAAATGCCGGGATGGTTCCTTTCAAAGGGCATGGCCGACTTCCTTCCCCGTCCTTCCCTAATCTGATGAGACTGATGACCTCGCTGTCTGGTCTCCTTCCCCAAACCAACCCAACCCAACCCATTATGGTAACTAACAGCATTGCATTCCAACTTAGTGTCTTTAGTGTTTGTGTCACATGTGTCTTTACTTGTGAGGCAGGGTGTGTGCATTTTATCCATTTGGTGCTTGGTCTTAGTCACACGATGTTCTCCTGATTTCAGAGTCATTAGTTATTTACTAGATTTAAATTTTTGCTTATTTTGGAGCTGGCAGCCATTTTATTCATTCTAGCCACATTCTGGCATCTAAAATTATGGCTAATACAATGAAGCTGTAATTTGTTACTGTTTTTTACAATTTGGTCATTGGTGTATGCAGTATTGAACATTTGTGTGATAGCGATCAGGTTGTAACTATCTATATTCTGTCGGTAAACATTGCTCTTTGGATTTGATGCCTTGCTTCCACTAATAGACGAACATTAGATAAACGTGTCACAGTAAAACCTTACATACAGCTTAGACCTCCCCCCTCCCCCCCCATGAACCATGGACCTTGCCATTGGTGGGGAGGCTTGGGAGGCTTGCGTGCCTCAGCGATACAGATAGCCGTACTGTAGGTGCAACCACAATGGAGGGGTATCTTTTGAGAGGCCAGACAAACGTATGGTTCCTGAAGAGGGGCAGCAGCCTTTTCAGTAGTTGCAGGGGCAACAGTCTGGATGATAGACTAATCTGGCCTTGTAACACTAACCAAAATGCCCTTGCTGTGCTGGTACTGTGAACAGCTGAAAGTAAGGGGAAACTGCAGCCATAATTTTTCCCGAGGGCCTGCAGCTTTACTGTATGGTTAAATGATGATGGCGTCCTCCTGGGTAAAATATTCCAGAGGTAAAATTGTCCCCCATTCAGATCTCTTGGCAGGGACTACTCAGGAGGACGTTGTTATCAGAAAAAGAAAACTGGTGTTGTACAGATCAGAGCGTGGAATGTCAGAACCCTTAATCGGGCAGGTAGGTTAGAAAATTTAAAAAGGGAAATGGATAGGTTAAAGTTAGATGTAGTGGGAATTAGTGTATTAGTGAAGTTCAGTGGCAGGAGGAACAAGACTTCTGGTTAGATGAATACAGGCTTATAAATACAAAATCAAATAGTGGCAATGCAGGAGTAGGTTTAATAATGAATAGGAAAATAGGAATGTGCGTAAGCTACTACAAACAAGCATAGTGAACGCGTTATTGTAGCCAAGATAGATACGAAGCCCACACCTACCACAGTAGTACAAGTTTATATGCCAACTAGCTCTGCAGATGACGAAGAAATTGAAGAAATGTATGATGAGATAAAAGAAATTATTCAGATAGTGAAGGGAGACGAAAATTTAATAGTCATAGGTGACTGGAACTCGATAGTAGGAAAAGGCAGAGAAGGAAACGTAGTAGGTGAATATGGAATGGGAGTAAGGAAGGAAAGAGGAAGCCGCCTAGTAGAATTTTGCACAGAGCACAACTTAATCATAGCTAACACTTGGTTGAAGAATCATGAAAGAAGGTTTTATACATGGAAGAAGCCTGGAGATAGTGGAAGGTCTCAGATAGATTATATAATGGTAAGATAGAGATTGAGGAACCAGGTTTTAAATTGTAAGACATTTCCAGGGGCAGATGTGGTCTCTGACCACAATCTATTGGTTATGAACTGTAGATTTAAACTGCAGAAACTGCAAAAAGGTGGGAATTTGAGGAGATGGGACCTGGATAAACTGAAAGAACCAGAGGTTGGACCGAGTTTCAGGGAGAGCATTAGGGAACAATTGACAAGAATGGGGGAAAGAAATACAGTAGAAGAAGAATGGGTAGGTTTGCGAGATGAAACGGTGAAGGCAGCAGAGGATCAAGTAGGTAAAAAGACAAGGGCTAATAGAAATCCATGGGTAACAGAAGAGATATTGAATTTTATTGATGAAAGGAGAAAATATGAAAATGCCCTAAATGAAGCAGGCAAAAAAGAATACAAACTTCTCAAAAATGAGATCAACAGGAAGTGCAAAATGGCTAAGCAGGGATGGCTAGAGGACAAATGTAAGGTTGTAGAGGTGCATATCACTAGGGGTAACGTAGATACTGCCTACAGGAAAATTAAAGAAACCTTTGGAGAAAAGAGAACCATTTGCATGAATATCAAGAGCTCTGATAGGTGGAAGGAGTATATAGATGGTCTATACAAGGGCGATGTTCTTGAGGACAATATTATGGAAATGGAAGAGAATGTAGATGAAGATGAAATAAGAGATATGATATTGCATGAAGAGTTTGACTGAGCACTGAAACACCTAAGTCAAAACAAGGCCCTGGGAGTAGACAACATTCCATTAGAACTACTGATAGCCTTCGGAGAGCCAGGCCTAACAAAACTCTGCCATCTAGTGAGCAAGATGTATGAGACAGGCAAAATACCCTCAGACTTAAAGAAGAATATAATAATTCCATTCCCAAAGAAAGCAGGTGTTGACAGATGTGAAAATTACCAAACTATCAGTTTAATAAGCCATGGCTGCAAAATACTAGCACAAATTCTTTACAGATGAATAGAAAAACTGGTAGAAGCTGACCTCAGGGAAGATCAGTTTGGATTCTGTAGAAATGCTGGAACACGTGAGGCAATACCGACCCTATAACGTATCTTAAAAAATAGATTATGGAAAGGCAAACCTAAGTTTCTAGCATTTGTAGACTTAGAGAAAGCTTTTGACAATGTTGACTGGAATACTCTCATTCAAATTCTGAAGGGGGCCAGGGTAAAATACAGGGAACGAAAGCCTATTTACAGTTTGCACAGAAACCAGATGACAGCTGTAAGAGTTGAGGGGCATGAAGGGGAAGCGGTGGTTGGGAAGGGAGCGAGACAGGGTTGTAGCCTATCCCCGATGTTATTTGATCTATATATTGAGCAAGCAGTAAAGGAAACAAAAGAAAAATTCGGAGTAGCAATTAAAAGCCATGGAGAAGAAATAAAAACTTTGAGGTTCGCCGATGACATTATAATTCTGTCAGAGACAGCAAAGGACCTGGAAGAGCAACTGAACGGAATGGACAGTGTCTTGAAAGGGGGTCATAAGATGAACATCATCAAAAGCAAAATGAAAATAATGGAATGTAGTCAAATTAAATCGGGTGATGCTGCGGGAATTAGATTAGGAAATGAGACACTTAAAGTAGCAAATGAGTCTTGCTATTTGGGGAGCAAAATAACTGATGATGGTCGAAGTAGAGAGGATATAAAATGTAGACTGGCAATGACAAGGAAAGCGTTTCTGAAGAAGAGAAATTTGTTAACATTGAGTATAGAGTTAAGTGTCAGGAAGTCGTTTCTGAAAGTATTTGTGTGGAGTGTAGCCACGTATGGAAGTGAGATGTGGATGATAAATAGTTTAGACAAGAAGAGAATAGAAGCTTTCGAAATGTGGTGCTACGGAAGAATGCTAAGATTAGATAGATAGATCACATAACTATTGAGGAGGTATTGAATAGAATTGGGGAGAAGAGAAATTTGTGGCACAACTTGACTAGAAGAAGGGATTGGTAGATAGGACATGTTCTGAGACATCAAGGGATCACCAATTTAGTACTGGAGGGCAGCACGGAGGGTAAAAATCGTAGAGGGAGAACAAGAGATGACTACACTAAGCAGATTCAGAAGGATGTAGGTTGTAGTATGTACTGGGAGATGAAGAAGCTTGCACAGGATAGAGTAGCATGGAGAGCTGCATCAAGCCAGTCTTTGGACTGAATTCCACAATAACAACACCACCTTAGAGTATAGGTATGTTGTAACTAACGGCAGTGCTTGCTCTGCAATGTGCTCCACAAGGTTTGTTAGGAGTTCTTGTGCTAGGGTGCTGGATTCCTCCCCAGTGTCATTGACAACTGCTGAATGGTCATTGCTGCATGAGAATGTGCTGCAATGTATCTCCCAAATGCAACCCTTATGTGCTCATTGGGATTTAAGTCTAAGGAAGGAGAAGACCAATCCATTATCTGAATATCCTCTCATTGGAAGGAGTGCAGCATCGCAGTGACATTAACTGGTGAGTGTACCACTGCATTCAAAGATTTGGAGGTCAGTGCACCCATGCAACATTATGCTTCTTCACACCATCAGACCTGGACCATCTTCGTGTTCCACAACATTCCTGGGTGCATTGCGTGGTCTTACTTCTGACATATGATGTTACATTGATTTCGAACATGATTGTTTTGGTGGTCCAGGTACTGTGGTGTGGGGAGTAAAATGTGCATGGCCGCATTGTCCTCCAAATGTTTGAATATAGTACACTCACCAGTTAACATCATTCTGACATTGTCCTCCTTCCCTATGTGCATCCTTTCAGGGGGTATATTCAGCCCTGACTTTATTTTTATGGATGACAGTGGGGAGACCAATTGAATGGCACTGGTGGAAGAGCTCTTGGAATGAGAGAACATTCAATGAATGGACCACACTGACTGTTCTCCTGACTTAAATCCCATGGAACTCATGTGGGTTGCATTTGGGAGAACTATTGCAGCATGCACACATACACCAATGACAATCCAGCAGTCATCAACTATGCTGGTAGAGGAAAGGAATGCCCTACCACCAGAACTCTGTACCAACCTCGTGGCCAGCATGAGAATATGTTTCAGAGCATAGTGATCACACACCGTATTAAGAACTGTATCCCATCTTTTGTAATGTCCATAAGACTGTGTTAAATCACAGTGACCTTAGTATAATTAATGCTTTCAGTAAAAGTGTCACTTCTGTTCATCTCGCTGCATATTTCTTAGAGTTACCTTCTGTACTATAGTGTAGTAGTTCTTTCTGTGTATTGGTCTAAGCTGAATCAAGCAATGTTACTTGGCAGTGAAACAGTATTTTCCAACATTAATTTAAGTTTTATAGGACTGACAATATAGCCAACCAATGTATAAGGTCATATCTAATCAAAAAATGCAGAAAGTTGTAGTTAGTAATACAACCAATATAGTCCAGGGACATAATTCTGGCTGGGGAGAAATCATATATAGGGTTCCCAAGGGCTCAGTCTTAGATCCATTATTGTTCCTCATGTATGTAAACTGTCTTCCATCTAATACACAACAAGCAGAATTAGTTCTTTTTGCAGATGATTCTTGTATTATAATCAATCCAGGCATACATACGGAAACAGAAGAAATAGTAAACACTGTTCGTGAAAGTATTATTGACTGGTTTTCTGCAAATGGTCTCACCCTCAGTTTTAAAAAGACACAACATACTCAGTTTAGCATGTCTAGGGATACACCAGTGTGGTAAGTGTAACACGTGGTGAGGAAATAATAAACAGTCTAGAAACTTCAAAATTCTTAAGTGTCCATATTTATGGGAATTTAAATTGGAGATAGCACGTTGTGCAACTCATAAAACAACTTAGTTCAGCCACATTTGCACTTAAAATTGTTGCAGATCTTGGGGAGAGACAAACCAGTAAGTTGATATATGTTGCATATTTTCATTCAGTAATGTCATATGGAATATAGTCTTTAAGAAAGATAGTCTTTAAGAAAGTCTTTAAGAAAGATAGTCTTTAAGAAAGATAGTCTTCATTGCACAAAACATGCTGTAAAAATAATATGTGGTGTTCATCCACAAGCATCTTGTAGACTTCTGTTTTAAGTGTTGAACATTATGATTACTACTTCACAGTATATTTATTTTCTCATGAAGTTTGTTGCAAATAATTCACTGCAGTTCAAAAGGAGCTATGATGTACATAATTACAAAACCAGAAGGAAAAATGACATTCATTACACCTACGCTGTCATATAAAATGTCTGAGAGACAGCAAATTAAGTTTTGGAAACAAACTGAGGAGGTTTCTCCCTGATGTCTCCTGTTCCGCAGAAGAATTTCTGTTACTGTAACGTGTAAAAGGTGGTGAGCAGAAATTCCTAACTCACACCTATATATCTCTTTTTGTTTTTGTAATACATGAAATGTAATATATGAAACTTAAAAATGTTCAGACAGTAACAATTTGTACAAATTAATTAGTGACGTGAATGTAAAATGGCTCATTCCACATTGTCATGATCTATTGTGCTAAATGATCCACAGGGCATATAACTAACAGCTTGCTAAAGCTAGTTTCATCCTAAAGATACAGGGTACTTTTCTGGCTCAATATTATCTAAAAATCAACACCTATTTCTTTCAGGCACAGTTTATAATGTATATGTTTTACAGATCTTTGTTGATATCAGTTAATGCAGCACACTTTCTAAACAAATTAGAAGTATTTTGAATATTTTTGAACCTGCTTAGGGTCATTAAAAAAATTACAAAGAAAGTGATGCAATTTTTTTTCAAAATTCTTCCTCAAATTGAGGTATCATTTAATCTAATGTTATGTTATACATTTGAAGGAGAACAAATTTTTACCAGATACACATGACATGATGGCTGAGGTACTAGACCTTTTGTAATTCCATCTATTATGTATATTACAAGGATAAAAAATAATCACATTTTACATTTTAATTTTTATAATTGTTTTCCTAATAAAAATGTTATTTTTTCTATAAATTAGTCGATTCTGCAATATGGACTACTGAAAATTACGGAAAAAAATTAGAGCAATACTTTATAAACTTTAGGAAATATTTGTACCTGAATTCTGAAAAATACTACTTGCGGGAAGTTGTGAATGAAGATAAGGGTCCAATTAAACTGTGCCTCAGAACATTCTTGAAGCATAGTCTTCATCCTGCAGCATTTCTTCATCTTCAAGCTTCCTCTTGGCATTCTTTTAGCACTTCTTGCTTCTTTGGTAACTTGAAGAGCGAATCTTTCAGCTTCAGTCACCCGTTGTCTATCACACATATATTAGAGCCACATTTTATGCCTAAATTTCTCAGGACTTCCAACCTTCCTGTCACTTCATCATTGAAACATATCACTGCATCTAGTACATCAACTTTTAATGTATTTAGTTGTACAAAAACCTTCCTGGGTAATCTTTCCCATATGCAATGGTCAAAACTTTCCTTTGTATTCTGAGTGCCCCCATGAAGACATTTACTAAGCAAAACAGGGTCACTCAGGTCTCTAAAAATTGGTTTTATTTCATTCATAACAGGCTCAGGAAGAGAATGGTTATGATGGTATATTTGACCACTTTCATTTGCTTTTTGGTAACCACACCAAGAATCTGCTCCTTTAGGGCAAAGTCTGTGAACAGGGTGGTCATTTGTGGACAACTTCTGAAAGTAGGTGGCCTGTACAGCTTTTCTCATTGCTGTAATATCATTCAGAGGTGTAGTTCGTCTAATCGCCAGTCCATAATAACTCTGAAGAAGGTCTATTTCAGTTTCTGTCAATCTGCCTCAGCCAGACAGAGATTTTCCATCAGATAGCAACTTTCCTTTCATTTCTCTTTGTAGCTTCCTCAATCTGGCACCCATCCTCTTATGCACATGTCCACAACACTCCAGTTTTGTTACCAAGGTATCTCCATAAACATTGAACTCATTAATTTTATTGAAAGCTTTAGAGTCCCCATCGCCTAGCTACTTCGTATATCTAACGTTATAAACAGGCACCAACCTCTGAAATATTTTTAGAGCTCCCTCATACTCCATACCACCACTGAAACCATCATAATTCTTAGAACACTGATGCTCAATATGTCCTTCAGTGTTATCATGGCAGATGAGGCAGTACTTAGATAAGCACTCAACATCAACAACTTTTCCATTCTCCAGAGAATTAGCACTTACAACACCATTCAAGGAACGATGTCCTCAAGGTTGCCATGTCCCATCAAGTGTGAAGCAATGTCCCTGGTTCCACTAATATTTACAGTTTCTTCTACTGCACGTTTCATAGATGCTTTAGACACAACCGTCAAGGCACCTAAAAGTATTTTTACATACTTGCTGAACCTACTGGAAGGAGAAGGAAGGTCCATCAAACCACAAAACGTTTGAGCAGTCTTTTTTTCCTATTCCTATTGCATGCATTGCGTACAGTAACTTCAGGGACCGATGACCTAGCAGTTAGGTCTCTTCCCCCCTCTTTTAAACCAACCAACCAACCATACACTAACTTCAAATTCACATCTTATGAATTATGCACAATGTTCGAAGTCATTTTCGAGGTAGATTTAGTGCAGGATCTACACCGAACAACTAGTTTTGACACTAAACCCTTCCTGCTACTTTGTTGTTCAGTTATTTCCAGACAGCATACACCGTCACATTGTTTACATTTTGCCAGTTCCTTTATCAAAGAAGATATGATGCCCACATCAACAACAACAAATCCACTACAAACAGCATCATTGTTAACGCAAAAGTTTGAATCACCAGGAGGCATGCCATGTGACAGTTTCTTCCCTGAAGAACTGATACATCGGTTACTTTCAAAAGTGTGGCTTGCTTTGTTTGTGAACTGGTTATCGCAAAATTTCCTTTTATTGAATTTCTTGATGCATGGCATAGTTCTATTTATTGCACACTAAAGGATATGTTCTTCCACAAATATATGTAGCACTTGAGCAACCAACATTCAGTAACATGTGAACAAACTGCTTCAGTGAAACGAAAGTAAATACTAGCAAAGATAATCATTTACAGACACTAGGAACCAACATATACAATGTATCATATATGTGGTTGCTGGAAATGGAAAGTTCACACTTCTTTTGGAAACAATACTGGTTTCTGTAACAGAAATAAAGGGGGCATGGCATCATACAAGACCATAACTTTAAAATTTTGTATATATAGGTCATTTTTCATTGGAAACCCTATGATGTATATATCAATGTAATCAGGAAAGACTATAGTATTTAATAAAGTCATAAAAAATTTCAATTTTTCCACCATTTATAAGTACCCTTCATCCTTAAGTTTTGCACACCAGAGGGCGAGAGAGAGAGAGAAGAGAGAGAGAGAGAGAGAGAGAGAGAGAGAGAGTGTGTGTGCGTGTGTGTGTGTGTGTGTGTGTGTGTGTGTGTGTGTGTGCACGCATGCGCTCTGGTGTGTGTGGGGTGGGGGGCAGGGGGGCAGTTGCTTCTGTGCAGGGGTGTGCTTGCATGTGCATGCATATGTGCAAGTCACATCCCTTTGTTGCAGCAGGAACATTTCTGGACTTAACAGTGCCTTGTGCTTGAAAAGTACTCAGCCTGGTGAAAAAAATACACATATTATGTCATCTTCATGGAGCGTTTTAGGGACAGTTGGAAGACTAAGCATGCAGAGACCTAGTATCAGGCTTAAAGGCAACACAAGAAACATATTGCTGTAGAAGTTTTAGAAGTAAATTGCAGTTGTTCATGCATTGTGACATGTTTATACTTTGAGGTTGAAAGACGATCAAACACAAATGAAGCAGCAGCAGTTCTTACAATATATGAAGGTGCTCAGATTATAGAAATTAGTTGTGAACTCTTTCTTAGTATCATGTCATGAATGATTGTGTATTGTAACGATTGCAAAATGTTTATTCGCAAGGTGCCTGGTGGTGCTTGGAATTTCTTTCCAAACAAATAACACTGAAATTTGGTTATGGTCATATATCCACAGAGACATCCCAGGGGAATATTTGGTGGTTAGTAGCTTGTTTGTTCATATTTAAAGAAGGTACAAATGTATCTACCAGTGTACAGCTTTATATCTAAAAACAAAGATGATGTGACTTACCAAATGAAAGTGCTGGCAGGTCGACAGACACACAAACAAACACAAACATACACACAAAATTCAAGCTTTCGCAACAAACTATTGCCTCATCAGGAAAGAGGGAGGGAGAGGGAAAGACGAAAGGATGTGGGTTTTAAGAGAGAGGGTAAGGAGTCATTCCAATCCCGGGAGCGGAAAGACTTACCTTAGGGGGAAAAAAGGACGGGTATACACTCGCACACACACACATATCCATCCACACATATACAGACACAAGCAGACATATTTAAGGACAACGAGTCTTTGTCTTTGAATATGTCTGCTTGTGTCTGTATATGTGTGGATGGATATGTGTGTGTGTGCCAGTGTATACCCGTCCTTTTTTCCCCCTAAGGTAAGTCTTTCCGCTCCCGGGATTGGAATGACTCCTTACCCTCTCCCTTAAAACCCACATCCTTTCGTCTTTCCCTCTCCTTCCCTCTATCCTGATGAGGCAACAGTTTGTTGCGAAAGCTTGAATTTTGTGTGTATGTTTGTGTTTGTTTGTGTGTCTGTCGACCTGCCAGCACTTTCATTTGGTAAGTCACATCATCTTTGTTTTTAGATATATTTTTCCTACGTGGAATGTTTCCCTCTATTATAATCATACAGTGTACAGCTTTAATTATTTAAGTATTGTCATTGTGGAAGTGTAAGTAACTTAGGAACTTATAGATGTTTTGGTATTTATGAAGCTATTTGAGTCTCAGTGGGGAGTAGGAATTCTCTGTGAAGAGCTCTGTTACCATCATCAGAATTTTGTTCCTCATTTAAAAAAAAAATAAAGCCGATACAATTCGGAGAGAACTTTTGTATATTAATTTCTTCATTCATCAAGAAGTATTGTATGTCAAAAACGAGAAATTTAGGTATTAAGTGAAAATTGTGTGGTGAAATGTATAGACTTTGTGTTACATCATGGTGTAAATTGCTTCCAGTTCAAGGAACTGCTGAAGAATCAAGAATCAGAATATAGAGATGGGTACACTTTACCACAGCACAGTTTGATGGCATAGCCATTCATGATGTTTTCTTTCCCTTTAGGAGAGAAAGCAGTTTAGTGTGTGAATAACGAAAAATATATAACAGGCATAGCTTTCCTGGCATAACATTTATGCAGTTAAACAAATTGAATACACTGTATGGCAAAAGCAGCTAATAATTAATAAAAGAAAAAGTCCAAATGTTCACAGAAAGATGCAAAAGAGCAAATGAAATTTAACATTCTCAATCTGATTGATCAAAACTTACTTGAAGGTACCACTTTTGCTGATTATCATGCTAAATTAAACCAGCTCATAAAGTATATAGCACAGCGTTCTTGGCTTCATCCTTACAGATACGAGTAAAATAAAAAGCAAAGGAAGATAAATTTCTTAATGCACAACACTGAACTTACACTTTACTTTAAACCAGCAATCACTTTGATGCATGATATTTCACAACATTTCCAATCCATCTGAAGAAACTGTGAGCTTTTAGAATATCAAATGCAATGTTATCATGACAGAACTGTCTGATAGCATCTCTTCCACTTTGTTCAGTGTAGTATTACACCTGGAATATGTTGGTGGCTATACCACAATCCTCACCAACTGCGGTTGGCGGCTTATAGGATGATGGTATACAAACCCATTTGATTGATCACTGCAACTGATAATTCTCCTTGGAACAGCAAACACTTCATAATGACATCGCAGTATTTATGTTGTTAAGAAAAATGCTGTAAGATTCTTTTGTACATGCATGCATGTCCAAAGGAACAGACACTGTGGCGACTACAGCCATTATGAAATGCAGGAAATGTATTTGTGGTTGCAAATACGGACAGCCATCAGCTGTATAAGGAATGACGACAATGAAAATTTGTGTTGAACTGGGTTTCCTGTTTTGCATGAGCAGTCGACCTGAACTGTTTTGGCTATCTGTGCATGACCCAGGCCTAAACTTCCATACATCATCATTCCTGCATCACAATTTGTACTCGAACACCCATTATATAATTCACGTGCAGGGGAAGGTATTTTACTCTACAGTTGCTGCCTGCAGTGCCTATATTGTTAAGAACAACAGTGCAGTGTTCCTTTCCTAGTCGATTGCAGGGATGTGTCTTCTGCTCCATAACAAGCTGCAGTTAGCCTCCAGTCATTCCTAACTGACATACACCTTACCCTGTTACCTTCTATTCCCTGACTTTTTTTTAATAATTTATTCCTAACAACTTCCAGCTGTCATAGCAATTTTCTTTTATCCCCCCCCACCCCTGACCCCACCCCTCTTTTGTCTGTGATTTAAAACTTAATTGGTTTCTCCTTTATTTCTGCTGTACCAAGTATAAAGGGCCAGTGACCTGAATGTGAGCAGTCCAGGCAGCACTTTATGGCTGGCCAGCAGCCTCTTCAGCAGGTCCAAGAGTGGTGAGTGGATCTCTACTTCTCGCATCCACGGGGGCTCAGCATTCATTTGCTGGATATGTTCTTGGTAACGCTGGAGCTCTTGAGCTGGGGACTAGTAAGCACTGCCACTTCTGTCACTGTAAGCTCCGGGCATGCTTCAGTGACCAGTGTGTGGCGCGACAGTGGGACGTTATGTGTCATCGGGATCCGGTATACTGGCTTGCCTGTGTGGATTGTGAAGATGGTAAAAACTACTCTTAAAAAAACACTCAATCTCAAGGCATGCTGCACTTCAATGAGATGCATGGCTGTTGAGGTAGAGCAATCATTAGTGGGCAACCTCTGGGGAAACAGTCGCAACTCAATTGTATAATGCTTACTCAAGCAAGTGGACCTTTATATCCCTGCTGCTTATGGGAACAAGATGGAACCCTCAAAATTATCTCCTCCTCCCAGTGGAACAGGTGGGCTTCAGAGGAGGAGGAGGAGGAGGAGGAGGAGGAGGAGGAGATTAGTGGTAAATGGTAAATTCCTATGGGACCAAAGATTAGTGTTTAATGTCTCGTTGACAATAAGGTCATTAGAGGCAGTGCACAAGCTCGGATTAGGGAAGGATGGAGAAGGTAAGCAGCCATGCCCTTTTGAAGGAACCATCCCAGCGTTGCCCTTAAGTGATTTATGGAAGTAACAGAAAACCAAAATCAGGATGGCTGGATGTGGGTTTGAAATATCATCCTCCAAAATGTGAGTCCAGTGTGCTAACCACTGCACAACCCACTCAGTGAGGGTGGGCTACTGGTAGGTTATAATGCACATTATAACAAGAGGGCTTCCATACTCAGGAATATCTCAGAATTCTAGATTCTGTTGTAACAGACTAGCATGTGCTACTCAGAATGTGTTTTTAGTAGTTAAAAGGAAAGAAGGAAGATTTGAAAAAGTTGCACCTTTTTACATGCTAAAGGCTTTAGAAGGGATTGCCAGTACATTAAAATCTGTTAAGTGGTTGCAAAATGGGTCATTGTTGGTTGAAAGCTCAAGTTCTCAATAAGTGGCAAATTTGCAGAAAGCCAAAAGCTTTGGGGAATATGCCATTGAGCCTGAGCTCCTTACCACTTTGAACTACAGCAAAGGTGCTGTGATATGCAGGGATCTGGTGGACATTCCCAAAGATGAATGGGTCAAAGAAGGCATTGTTGACACCCAAAGTATAATGAAAAGGGTAGGTGGTGATCTGATTAAGGCAGACTTGCTTGTACTTACTTTTAACAACATGAAACTATCAGAGTGCATCAAGGTAGGCTTCCTTAGCTTAAGCATGTAGCTTTACGTTTCCAACCCAGTGGACTGTTTCAAATGCCAGCTCTTTTGGCACACTTCTCTTGGGTGTAATGGAAAAGTCACTTCTAACAAATGTGGCAAAGCCGCCCACAAAGGAGTTGCTTGTTCATCTCCTTTAAAGTGTGTGAACTTCTCTGGGGATCACCCTGTTTGTAGCAGGGCCTGCAGTGTGTACCTTGAAGAACATAAATACAAGAATTTAAAACTACGGAGTGCATTCCATTTGGTGACGCCAAAAAAGACTTATGTCATACTGCCCCCACCCAGCCTCCCCCATGTTCGCTATCTCCTTTGATTCTGTTCGTAAACAACCAGTTCAGGAAACCAATGCTGCTACACAAATGCAAGTTGCTAGTGTCAGTACTAGTACCTGTGTTTGTCAATGCACTTGCGCTGCCGCAATTACTTCAGAACCTGCACCTCCCCTCAAAACATCAGAAAAGGGCATGGTTGCTGAAGTTGTATAGTTTGCTGTCCCTCCAAAGGCTCAGATTTGTCCACCATCCAGCACTGTCACTTCCACTTGCACAATTGTGGGTCTGAAGCATTGACAAGAAAACAAATCAAAGTCGGAAGCAAAGAATCAACTGCTGATGGAGAAGGGACGTAAGCAGTCTTACAATGTTGATGTCACTCTCTCTGATGTCTTTTGTGATTCAGCCTGGCGTGCAGATCTCACACCAAGAATGGGTCTCCACCCTCTAAGGTATCCCCTCCCCAGCAGAATGACAGGATAAAAGTGCAACTCCAGTGATAATTGGCTCCCATACTACAGTGCAACATTAATGGATTCAGGACACATGGAGGAAATGAAACTGCTTGAACAGGAGCACCCCCTGTGCTTGTGTTTGCAGGAAACACATTTTAAAGCATCTGATACTCCTTTATTGTGGGGCTATACTCTTCAACGAAATGATGACCTGACAGAGATAGGGCCAAGGAAGGAGTCATTGTGTTTGTTGATAATGCACACCACCCCTCTGCTCTCCCCTTGGTTACTTACCTGCAAGCAGTTGCAGTTGAAATTCATGTGCATCGGAGAATCACTGTTTGCTCACTGTACTTACTTCCACAAGATTTGTAAGACTCTGTGGCTATCACGGATCTTATAGAACAACTCGCCCAACTGTTTGTCATACTGGAAGAGCAGTGCCCATCATGTTTTGTGGGACTCGACCTCTGCTTGCTTTTGGGGTCAAATTTCTGAGAGCCTTGTGATGTCTCGCAAGCAGTGTATCCTCAACAGTCATTCCCACTTATTTCTGTGCTGTTAGTGGGTCATCCTCGGCCATCAGCCTCTCTTTCTACTCTCCAACCCTTGCGGATTGTGTTCAGTGGCAAGTCACTGATGGCCTTCATTCCAGTGACCACTTCCTAATCTGGATTCACGTACTGGATGAAGCTCTGCCTGCATGTATGTGGCCATGATGGATGATCAGCAGAGCCACTTGGATGTTGCTCAGAAAGTTGGGTATGTTTGAACACTATGACAGCATCCATGAGTGGATGGACCACATGACCCAAGTAATCCACTGTGCCACTAACTTCTCTATCCTGAGTCCTCTTGTCATCCTAGGGGATCACCTGCCCCTTGGTGCACTGATAAGTGCTGGGCAGTAATCCGGGTCAGGCATGCAGCTGTGGGATGGTTTAAGTGCTGCCCGATTGCGGAAAACCTCACAGCTAATCACTTAGCAAGGGCCAAGACTATTTGCATCATCATGGAGAGCAAGAGGAGGTCATGGGAAGCGTTCCTGAACTCTGTCAACTGTCCCACTTGTTGCACTACAGTATGGAAAGCCATGAGGACGATTTCCGGTAAAGATAGTTGGTTACCCATAGTGGCGTTTTTGAAGCAGGAGTTTCTCCAAACAACTCCTGGAGACATCACACAGAGAAGGGCAGAGCATTTTACAATGACCACTGCCAGATGAGATCCAGTGTTCTGTCATTAACATGCCATCATAGAAAGGTATGAGTTGGACTTTAAGTCCAAAAATTCGTAGTCCTCCAACTGCCTGTTCTCCATGTGGGGGCAGAATTTGGCACTTTCTGTGGCTTGTAATACTGTGCCCAGTCACGACCAAAACCATTGCAGCATGCCGTAGAATTTGAAACCAGTGTCAAAGGAAGTCCTCTGAAAATGCTATAATTTTATATGGGGGACAGGCTACTTTCCCAGCTCATGGAGGGAGATAATTTTGATACCTCTCCTCAAACCAGGAAAGGTTCAATTGTGTCCCAGTAGTTACCAGAGCATTGTCGTAATGAGCTGTGTAGGAAAAACCTCTGAGCAAATGGTCTGTATGTTAAGAGTCCAGGTAGCTCCTAAGCTGCTCTCAGTGTATTTTCAGGAGATGTCGATCCACTGTCAACAGCCTGATCCTGCTGGAGGCAGCTATCCAGCAGGCTAGTAGCTACTTAAACAGCATTGTATATTCTTTGACTTCAGTATGGCATACGACACTACTTGGAGACACAGTATTCTAGAGGAGCTCCACCAATGGAGTTTTCTTGGCTGTCTCCCCATCTTCATTCAGGCTTTTTTTTATCAAAGCACCTTTTTATATTTTCACTCTGCAGCGGAGTGTGCGCTGATATGAAACGTCCTGGCAGATTAAAACTGCGTACCAGAGTGAGACTCGAAGTCGAGACCTTTGCCTTTCGTGGACAAGTGTTCTACAAACTGAGCTCGCCAAGCATGATTCGCAATCCATCCTCATAGCTTCAGTCCTGCCAGTACCTCATCTCCTACCTTCCAAACTTCACAGAAGCTCTTCTGTGAATGGGTAAGTAGGCCATGTGGGAGTTGTGCAAAGTGTTTGTTGGAGTCCCTTGGTGTGGGATACGTACTGACTCAAATCTGGCATTTTAACCAACTGTCATCTGGTTACTGCAGAGGCCCAGAATAATTTTAGATTTAGTGCAGTACATGAGAGATTGCACTCCTGCTTCTGTTTTTAATACAATATTTTCCCATATTTTAAACGAGCAACAAAGTTATGTTGCAGTATTCACAGGTTGGTCTGAAAAGGGGGAATCTGAAGGCTGCCCTTGTTTTCCTGTATTGTGTCCTCAAGATTCGGTTGCGTCTAGAGTGTTGAATTATCTGTGATCTTGAGGGCACTGGAGCAGATGAGATGCGCCGGATCTGCTAAATTCCTCATCTGTTTAGAGTCCCAGGGTGCCCTTCAGTCTCTGCAACACTTGTATGCAGCCGATAAAGTTGTTGTTGTTGTTGTGGTCTTCAGTCCTGAGACTGGTTTGATGCAGCTCTCCATGCTACTCTATCCTGTGCAAGCTTTTTCATCTCCCAGTACCTACTGCAACCTACATCCTTCTGAATCTGCTTAGTGTATTCATCTCTTGGTCTCCCTATACGATTTTTACCCTCCACGCTGCCCTCCAATACTAAATTGGTGATCCCTTGATGCCTCAGAACATGTCCTACCAACCGATCCCTTCTTCTGGTCAAGTTGCGCCACAAACTTCTCTTCTCCCCAATCCTATTCAATACTTCCTCATTAGTTATGTGATTACCCATCTAATCTTCAGCATTCTTCTGTAGCACCACATTTCGAAAGCTTCTGTTCTCTTCTTGTCCAAACTATTTATCGTCCATGTTTCACTTCCATACATGGCTACACTCCATACAAATACTTTCAGAAATGACTTCCTGACACTTAAATCAATACTGGATGTTAACAAATTTCTCTTCTTCAGAAACGCTTTCCTTGCCATTGCCAGTCTACATTTTATATCCTCTCTACTTCGACCATCATAAGTTATTTTGCTCCCCAAATAGCAAAACTCCTTTACTACTTCAAGTGCCTCATTTCCTAATCTAATTCCCTCAGCATCACCCAACTTAATTAGACTACATTCCATTATCCTTGTTTTGCTTTTGTTGATGTTCATCTTATATCTTCCTTTCAAGACACTGTCCATTCCATTCAACTGCTCTTCTAAGTCCTTTGCTGTCTCTGACAGAATTACAATGTCATCGGCGAACCTCAAAGTTTTTATTTCTTCTCCATGAATTTTAATACCTACTCCGAATTTTTCTTTTGTTTCCTTTACTGCTTGCTCAATATACAGATTGAACAACATCGGGGAGAGGCTACAACCCTGTCTTACTCCCTTCCCAACCACTGCTTCCCTTTCATGTCCCTCGACTCTCATAACTGCCATCTGGTTTCTGTACAAATTGTAAATAGCCTTTCGCTCCCTGTATTTTACCCCTACCACCTTTAGAATTTGAAAGAGAGTATTCCAGTCAACATTGTCAAAAGCTTTCTCTAAGTCTACAAATGCTAGAAACATAGGTTTGCCTTTCCTTAATCTTTCTTCCAAGATAAGTCGTAAGGTCAGTATTGCCTCACGTGTTCCAGTGTTTCTACGGAATCCAAACTGATCTTCCCCGAGGTTGGCTTCTACTAGTTTTTCCATTCGTCTGTAAAGAATTCGTGTTAGTATTTTGCAGCTGTGACTTATTAAGCTGATAGTTCGGTAATTTTCACATCTGTCAACACCTGCTTTCTTTGGGATTGGAATTATTATATTCTTCTTGAAGTCTGAGGGTATTTCGCCTGTCTCATACATCTTCCTCACCAGATGGTAGAGTTTTGTCAGGACTGGCTCTCCCACGGCCGTCAGTAGTTCCAATGGAATATTGTCTACTCCGGGGGCTTTGTTTCGACTCAGGTCTTTCAGTGCTCTGTCAAACTCTTCACGCAGTATCATATCTCCCATTTCATCTTCATCTACATCCTCTTCCATTTCCATAATATTGTCCTCAAGTACATCGCCCTTGTATAGACCCTCTATATACTCCTTCCACCTTTCTGCTTTCCCTTCTTTGCTTAGAACTGGGTTTCCATCTGAGCTCTTGATATTCATACAAGTCGTTCTCTTATCTCCAAAGGTCTCTTTAATTTTCCTGTAGGCGGTATCTATCTTACCCCTAGTGAGATAGGCCTCTACATCCTTACATTTGTCCTCTAGCCATCCCTGCTTAGCCATTTTGCACTTCCTGTCGATCTCATTTTTGAGACGTTTGTATTCCTTTTTGCCTGTTTCACTCACTGCATTTTTATATTTTCTCCTTTCATCAATTAAATTCAATATTTCTTCTGTTACCCAAGGATTTCTACTAGCCCTCGTCTTTTTACCTACTTGATCCTCTGCTGCCTTCACTACTTCATCCCTCAAAGCTACCCATTCTTCTTCTACTGTATTTATTTCCCCCATTCCTGTCAATTGCTCCCTTATGCTCTCCCTGAATCTCTGTACAACCTCTGGTTCTTTTAGTTTATCCAGGTCCCATCTCCTTAAATTCCCACCTTTTTGCAGTTTCTTCAGTTTTAGTCTACAGGTCTTAACCAATAGACTGTGGTCAGAGTCCACATCTGCCCCTGGAAATGTCTTACAATTTAAAACCTGGTTCCTAAATCTCTGTCTTACCATTATATAATCTATCTGATACCTTTTAGTATCTCCAGGGTTCTTCCATGTATACAACCTTCTTTCATGATTCTTAAACCAAGTGTTAGTTATGATTATGTTATGCTCTCTGCAAAATTCTACCATGCGGCTTCCTCTTTCATTTCTGTCCCCCAATCCATATTCACCTACTATGTTTCCTTCTCTCCCTTTTCCTACACTCGAATTCCAGTCACCCATGACTATTAAATTTTTGTCTCCCTTCACAATCTGAATAATTTCTTTTATTTCATCATACATTTCTTCAATTTCTTCGTCATCTGCAGAGCTAGTTGGCATATAAACTTGTACTACTATAGTAGGTGTGGGCTTCGTATCTATCTTGGCCACAATAATGCGTTCACTATGCTGTTTGTAGTAGCTTACCCGCATTCCTATTTTCCTATTCATTATTAAACCTACTCCTGCATTACCCCTATTTGATTTTGTGTTTATAACCCTGTAGTCACCTGACCAGAAGTCTTGTTCCTCCTGCCACCGAACTTCACTAATTCCCACTATATCTAACTTCAACCTATCCATTTCCCTTTTTAAATTTTCTAACCTACCTGCCCGATTAAGGGATCTGACATTCCATGCTCCGATCCGTAGAACGCCAGTTTTCATTCTCCTGATAACAACATCCTCTTGAGTAGTCCCCGCCCGGAGATCCGAATGGGGGACTATTTTACCTCTGGAATATTTTACCCAAGAGGACGCCATCATCATGTAATCATACAGTAAAGCTGCATGCCCTCGGGAAAAATTACGGCTGTAGTTTCCCCTTGCTTTCAGCCGTTCGCAGTACCGGCACGGCAATGCCGTTTTGGCTATTGTTACAAGGCCAGCTCAGTCAATCATCCAGACTGTTGCCCTTGCAACTACTGAAAAGGCTGCTGCCCCTCTTCAGGAACCACACGTTTGTCTGGCCTCTCAACAGATACCCCTCCGTTGTGGTTGCACCTACGGTACGGCTATCTGTATCGCTGAGGCACGCAAGCCTCCCCACCAACGGCAAGGTCCATGGTTCATGGGGGGGCCGATAAAGTATGGTAGTCCATTATATCCAGGATACCCTTCTCCATTTATAAAGACTGGGGGAGGAGGTGTCTTTCTGCTGGATGCCAGGACACACGAGTATTGGAGGGAACGAAAGAGCAGATGCACCAGATAAGGGGGCATGTTATGATCCTCAGTTCAGTGTGCCATTCCCACACTTGCTATCATTATGCTGTTGAGGTCCAGAGTCATGCACCATTGAGAAGGTGAGTGGCTGGAAATGACAGACAGTAAACTCCATCCAATAAAGCGCACAACATGGCTGTGATGTACCTCCTTCCAGCCACTTAAGTGGGACGAGCTTCTCCTTACTTGACTTTGCATAGATCATAGTCCTATGATGCATGGCTTCCTCCTCCGGCAAGGGGACCCTCCTATGTTTGTGCTTGTGGTGTACAGATCACTGTGTGCCACATTTTATTGGCCTAAATCCAACAATAGAAGCTCTGTAATTGAGCCTGTCAGTAACTTAACATGTCCTATTTATAGTAAAAAGCAATCTACCTTTCCTTACACTTTATTAGACAGACAGAGGGCAGTGACAAATTTGCTGAGAGATCTGCCCTCAATTTTAAGTGACATTTAAATGATTGTGATCAGAGTTTTAAGGTTTTCTGATAGGTCCTATTTGTTTCCAAATGTTTAGTGAGGGCACTCCATCATCAGGCCACAAGTGGCCCATCGGGACCATCCGACCGCCATGTCATCCTCAGTTGAGGATGCGGATAGGAGGGGCGTGTGGTCAGCACACCGCTCTCCCGGTTGTTACGATGGTTTTCTTTGACCGGAGGCGCTACTATTCGGTCGAGTAGCTCCTCAGTTGGAATCACGAGGCTGAGTGCACCCCAAAAAATGGCAACAGCACATGGTGGCCCGGATGGTCACCCATCCAAGTGCCGGCCACGCCCAACAGCGCTTAACTTCGGTGATCTGACGGGTACCAGTGTATCCACTGCGGCAAGGCCATTGCCAAATGTTTAGTGAGATGTTCTTAATTTACACCCTTGTGTTTTGTAAGTGGTCTGCAGTCACCTTTCACTGTGCCTTTCTTTTAGCTCCTCTTTTGTAACTTTCACCCTTTCTCTCCATAGTGTAAAGGCATTTGAGGTCAGTGCGAGTGAGGTGGGAGTGAATGAATGAGTATTATTCTATAGGTTTCCTCCTCACTGTTTGAAAACAATTTTAGGCATTTTATCCACATTCGTTTCTTTCAGTGAGTGTAAGGACACTGATAACCTTGCCATTGAGCATGTGTAAGCTCCAAACACCGGCGTATTAAACACACGTGCCATTAACTTGTAGAATTCTTGAGAAGTATGTTGTCGATAAAAAAATTGCCATTCTTTTGGTGATTTCCGACAATGCAAATTGTCTGTAAATTCTTAGTTGAATTTTACAAGAAATGTTAAGTCTTGTGTATTATCTAATTTGAGATGCACTTTTGTTTTCACAGGTATGATTCCAACTTTCAAGTTCTTAATGGAGATTTTAACAAGGCCATGAAATCACACATATCAAAACATAAAGGACTGAAAATTCTAGTTGTTGGTTATTCTGTTGAAGGTAACTTCATATTTGCTTTATGTAGCTGTTAAGACATAAACAAATGGAGCTGGATTGGAGCCTTTGTTTAAAAAAGTTTTAAAATTTATGTCAAAAACATATATTGAAAAAAATCTAGAAATTGGAAATGATGCAGAAGTAGACTGAAGTATGTATTTACATTTTAAGAAGGCTTCTATGCTTGCAGCATGCAAATACCTGATATTTGTGACAATTATCTGTGTAATCTTACTGATATTAAGTAATTAGTGCACCTGAGGAACCAGCAGCTTTTTTAAGGATAGCATCTTTACTATTAATTGCACTATATCAAATTTGGCCTCTGTAGTTACAAATGATCTGATAACTAAATTAATTTTTAACACAGAGCAGAGAATTCGTGTTACTTTAGCATTGTTTGATGTCTAATTGGTGTATACTACAAATCCATGTGTCCAGTTTTCAGTGTTGCATCGTTGTTTGGAGTCCATGTGAAACTGTAGATCCTCCTGTAACTGGGTGGGTAAGTTGGTTTGAAAGGCAGACAAGGGCATACCGTTTCCAGTAGGGCCAGGTCTAGTAAAGCATTGTGTTGTTCAAACTCATTTTTCGGTTGACAAGGGCTTTACCTTTTACCTTCCAGACATGTGAATGTTCTCATTCACTGTGGAATTCATGATATAAAATGAATGTAAACAAGTACAGCAACAACAACAGTAACAGTTTATACATATAATGACATGATCTTTGGGAAAGTTAGTAAATCAGTGTATTTTAACTGTTGTTCTTTCTGCTTTGTTGATCACTCTTTTGCTTCTCTTGGCTGCAAGATATAGCCTGGGCTAATGGTGTAGGTGATTTGTTAGCAACCTCAAGTCTGATAACTAGGCCAGGATTTCTCCATTAAGGTGTAAATAGCAAACGCACTGGACAAAATATTAGTCAGCCCCAGCAGACATCACACTGATAACATTTAGCAGGTCCTCTAGCCTTAACAGTGGCCTTAATTCAAAAAGGAAGAGAATTCAGCCTTAACAAAAGGAAGAGGGTCCATAAGTTTCTTCTGATATGCAATATGCAGTCGAGGCCACGTATCGGTGATTAGGTTTCGTAAGGCTACCAAATTCCTGGGACATTGGTTGCTATTTATCACCCATTGTTCCAGAGAGACCCAGACATTTCTAATGCCTTAAGACTGGACAGTTTAGCAAGTCAGTCAAGGTGTGAGAGGGTGCCTGAATGTTGGTCAAACCATGAGTGTGTGTATGCAGCCCTATGAACCCAGCTGTTGTCATCTTAGAAGATGAGAGTGTCTACAGTATACTCATCATGAAGGGGGAAAACAAAAGGCAGCACTTGGCCACTGTGACTGTTGAAATAAACACCCTTGTTGATGCTCACATCAACATGAATGAGTGATCCCCATGTTGTGGTGTAAAAATAACCCCAATTACCTTCGAGACATATAATCTGACAGGCCAGTGCAAAAGTTCAAAATCTGCATGCTTGCAATTGCCTGATCTGAAAACTTGTCTCTGTAACTCCTGCAGGTAGAATAGTTGTGTATCCCGCAGTTTCACTATATGTAATAATGTGCTTCCGTTAAAACAGTCTTGTAATTGATATTTCAGTGAGTAGAGTGATAGGAGCTAAATATCAGTTCTTTTTTCGGGGCATCACATGCTCAGTGTGTTTCTGATTTGTAAGTACATACAGATCAGTATCAGGCATAGCAGGTTACAAGGAATGGTGGTGGTGGGGGGGGGGGGGGGGGGGGGGAGGGGTGTGGCACTCATAAACTAAAGATTTCGTCACCTGTTGTGCCTCTTAAAAAATACACTGATGGAAAAAGAATCACAACACCAAAAAATAATTAATGTAGAGTAATGAAATTTTTGGATTACATTTGTCTGTGTAACATATATAAGTGATTAACATCACAAGGTCAGAGGTTAATGTAAGCACAAGATAAGTCATTACAAATTTGAAAAGCTAGTACATTACTAACCAATGTAAGGGCTGCCAGAATGTTGAATGCAAGCATGCAAACATGCATGTGTTGAGTTGTATGGGTGCTGGATATCAGTTTGTGGGATGGAGTTCCTGCCTGTTGCACTTGATCGGTCATTACAGGGGGGTTAATGGTGTTTGTGGATGACACTGGAGTTGTCGTCTGATGATGTCCCGTATGTGCTCAATTGAAGATATCTGATGATCCAGCAAGCAGGCGAAGGCAACATGCGACATTCTGATAGAGCATGTTGGATCACAGCAGTGGTATGTGGGTGAGCATTATCCTGTTGGAAAACACCCCTTGGAATGCTGTTCATCAATGGCAGCACAACAGGTTAAATCACCAGATTGACGTACATATTTGCAGTCAGGGTGCTTGGAATAAGTATGAGAGTGCTTCTGCTGTCATACAATATCACACCCTTCATCATAACAACAGGTATAGGTCCACTGTGTCTAGCGCACAGACAGGTTGGTTGCAGGGCCTTAACTGGCCTCCTCCTAACCAACAGATAACTATACCTGGCCCCGAGGCAGAACCAGCTTTCATCAGAAAACACAACAGACCTCCACCCTGCCCTCCAGTGAGCTCTCACAAATTTTGGCAGTTTGGGGTCAGTGGAATGGTTGCTACAGAGCATCTGGCTCAGAGCTGTCCTGCAAGTAACAGATGTGTAACAGTTTGTTGTGTCACGGTGGTGCCAACTGCTGCTCAAATTGCTGCTATAGATGTAGTACAATGTGCCAGAGCTATATGCTGAATATGATAGTCTTCCCTCTTGGTAGTGCCATGTGGCCACCTGGAGCCCGGTCTTCGTGCGTCCATACATTCTCCTGACCACCACTGCCAGCAGTCATGTATGGTGGCTGAATTCCTGCTAAGTCTTTCTGCAGTATTGCAGAAGGGCATCCAGTTTCTTGTAGCCCTATTACAGGAACTTGTTCAAACTCAGTGATGTGTTAATAATTATGTCCTTGGCACCTTAAGGTGTTCCTAACCTTAACTCACCACATCCAATCTCAAATGTAACTAATGCTCATGACTGTTACAGTATGTATTTAAAACAAACCTGATTTGCATCCTCACAATGGCACTACTAGCTGCACTCTTATGTGACAAGTGTGATATTTTAGTAGACATCATCTTTCAGGTGTAGAAATAAACCTACCAACTTTCATTTGTGTCATGCAACTCCTTCTTGGTGCTTTGATTTTTTTTATGTCAGTGTAATTGGGCAAGTAAATAAGCAAAGCTACACCAGTTTCTGAAGGTAGCCTTTTGTTAAATCATTTACTTTATGTGTAAAAAATTGAAAACACTTTTTCTATTCACAGTCTTTAGGGAAGCTGTATTGTTATTAAATTTGATTCTTTTCTACAGTCACACCTCAAGGCTTCATAATGAAATGCCATCTTTTCATGGTAGGATTTATGATGCTTCAAAATCAAGTAACCTGTGGCACTTAAGCAGAAGAGTTTCAAATTAAAAGTGTGGTCACTGACTACTTATCATTAAGTGGGATGTAAATCATGTGTTCCTGTGCACAGCACGTGGCAAACATACTGAAATTGTTCCTAAAGTTGTAAGGAGAGCTATGTCTCACTTCAATCTGCTGTAAAAATATTTTATATAATGTACAATACACCATACTACATCATGTTAGAAGCTGTGCTTGCATATGATACCAAATTCATTGATGTATTTTGTATTTATCTTTTGTAAATGGGTTATCAAGTTAATCACAGACACAGTAGAAGTTTATATTGCATAAACAGTTCTTTTCATTTGTGAATTTGTCTACAGGCAGGCTACTGCAGATACAGCATTATATTTATACACAGCATAAACCATTCAAGTTGTAACACTTCTACTATTTCATAATCAGTCTGAAACATCGAAACAAGATTTCTTGCACACCATGTTTATACTCTGATTGAAATTACTTGGTGACTGACATTTCAACATGCAATGTTGTGTATGTTGCAAATTACATTTAGCACATTGTGATGCGTGGCTGGCTGCACATCAGCAACACTGGATCCCCCCTTCCATTCCCTCCACCCCACTATTGCAATCTATCAATCACAAAATAATTTTAATTTAAGTATAGCAGACAGGCAAGTATTTTGACATAGGTTAACACTAGAAACTTTTTGTGCCTACATATAGACGCAATTTTGTTACAGGAGAAGAGGAATATAATGATGTAGCAAATGCTAATAGTTACTGTAGAACATTTTTGGGAAAAAAGAAACAATAACCAGCACCATGTTAATTGATTTTCTTGCTTGAAATTACTGACAGTGGAGGTTTCATAGAAAACTATATTTTCTTCTGAATCACAGTATCTGCTACACTGGGTGTTGTTACTAAGATTAAAATGTCCTTTTATTCTGTGTTCTTCACTACTTATTCATGGGATACTATGTGAGTGCTTCTGCTCATGAGACTGACGTGGGTAGTTAACAGGGTGCAATATGGAATATTTGTTCAGTTGATGGGAGCTTTGTGCATTGCATTAGTTGAGCCATTACAGGTAACACTTGGAATTCTCCACTCAATCTCCAGATAACATGAAAAAGCAGCTGAAGAGAGAATAATATCATGAAGTGCTGAATTTAATAGGAATACAGGCCACAAGCAAGCAGCAAATCCACAGTCTGATTCTCCATCTGTGGAAGATATAATGTGATGATGCCCACACAGTGAGACACACCTATGGCTTTCTCCCAGATATAAAACAGAGACTGGGAATGAGGCACCTGAATCCCTCAACAGGCCTGACACATTCTTGCAAAGCCACAGCCCTTCTCTGCCTGCTGGCATCAAATTAGTCAAACAAAAACCTCCAGAATGGTGCTTGTGGTGATGGAGGCATGCAAGAACATATTATCTAGAAAGTCTTCCTGTATGCCGATGTTGCTAATGTTGATTGGCAGCAACTGAATCGGCTCTGAGGACTTGAGTCAAAGGGATACTGTGTTGAAACTTTCTGGCAGATTAAAACTGTGTGCCGGACTGAGACTGAAACTTGGGACTTTTGCTTTACAGAGGCAAGTGCTCTACCCCACAAACAGCGAAGGTCCCGTATTCAAGTCTCGGTCCAACACACAGCTTTAATCTGCCAGAAAGTTTCATATCAGTGGACACCTCACTGCAGGGTGAAAATTTCATTCTAGATGGATAGGACAACTTGGCCAATGCTATGTTAAGAAAGGCTTGACTAGTGTGTTACCTTATCAGTCAAATCCTGTGTACTGCTCTTGTGAATAGATGTTCAAGAAGCAATGCAGTGAAGACAGCTGAGGTCAACACACTGTGGCAGGTGAACAGCATCGCATCCACGGTGATCTCAACAACAGCAACAGAGTGGGAACACAGCAGTGGGCCATGTCTCGGCCACCATGTGACTGTGCTCCTCATCAGCAGCAATGATGTTCCTTTGAAATGGGAGTCGCTTCTGCAACCAGGAAGCTGACAGAGACAGATGAACCACAGTGCTTTCCACAGTGCGTAACGAATCAGCAGAATGTGTCTATGGACCAATGGAATGCATTGTGGAATGTGGCAAACAAGAACTGATGTTATAATATTGGTACACTAGATATGATAGTAGCTGTAGTTTTTATTAATAGTAGACTTAGTTACAGTGGTGGGAAGTAGTGTAGTGTAGGATGTAATAATGTATATTTCATAACTAGTTGTTGATGTGTAGGGGAAAAAAATCTTGTTGGTGGTAATAATTTGTTTAAACTATGGGTAACAGGCTACGGTGTAATAAATAAATAAGTTCCTCACTGCTGTACTGTGTTTTGAGTGTGTAGCCATTTTTCAATGTATAGTATAATCCACTGTACAGACATGTTTGGGTTGCAGTCATAACCTACATTGGTCATATATTGTAAAAATTTAGTGGGGTGGCTGCTATAAACAGTCCATCACCAGACCGTCTTGTGGTTTATATGATGGGTGTTCATAAATTAACTTCTGACTGGCTTTTAAAAATTAACAAATGGCTGTAGCTTCATGGTGCTTGCACAGTAGGAAAAGGAGACTTGGAAGGTCAAATTGTGTCAGGCGACAGTCTGCTACGTTTGTAATGTGTACGCAGTGCACAATTTAAATGTACTGCATTATTATGTCTCCTGCCACTTGCCAGGTATGTTCTGTCATTCACTTCTTACAAGGAGGAGGAATCAGTGCAGCCCAGATTCGCTGTTGATTATGTTGTGTTTGTGGAGTTACAAGTGAAGGTGTTATGAAGGAGTCATGCAGAAAATTCAAGGCTAGATGTGCAAATGAGCACAGTGAAAGTGGTTGAGGAAGACATTCATGTGAGACATTGGTTCATAATTTCTAAACTTTCTTTAATGCTGTCACAGACTGGTTAAGTTAGTGTAATTTTTGTCCACAGTGGATACCCAAATATATAACCGATGTTTACAAAACTGAAAGATTGGACTCAGCCTTTATATTCCTTCAGTACTACCGTGAAGAGTATGAGGATTTTCTGAACAGAATTGTGACTGGGGAAGAGACATTTATTCTTCATCCATCCAAAGATCATCTCTCAATGATATAGTAATTGTCATAGTAATACAAAGCAAATCAGTAGCTCAAAATATACAACATATGGAATACATGACAAGCTTTATGAGGATAGGACAAGTGGTCAGTCATGACTTTGATTAAGGAACCATCCCGGCATTTGCCTAAGTGATTTAGCAAAACCTTGGAACACCAAAATACGGAAGGCCGAACAGAGTAACTCCATCCTCCCAAATATGAGATCAGTGTTTTAACAGCTGCATTGCATCATTCGGTTGGTCTCTAATAGTGTTCCTTGATTTACACACAATTTGTTTCAGGTAACATTTAATGTAGAACATAGTTTCCTTTTTCATCACCGCTCACAATAACGACACCAGCTGATGGGACTGTAAAGGCACTACTGTACCTGACTCCATGTCTGCACACATTCAATTATGCTCTTCAGACCACTTGAAAAGCTGAGTCAGGAACCTCCCATGATGAGTGAAATGTTGAACTCAGGAGAATAAGAAATTTAAGACACTCTGTCATGCACTTCACATCTTGTCACATGATTTCCTTACAGAAAGCAATAAACCATATTGAAATGTGACAGGATGTTGTAGTTATCCACTTTTGTTACTGTCCGCTAGTGAGTCCTCAAAGTAATCTTTAATTGTGCAGTATGTGGTATTTCTGAAGAATGTTTTAGGTGACATTTTAAATATGTATTTTAGTAATCTTTTCAGTTCCTTGAGCAGTTTACTAGCCAGTGTAATTACCAGATAGAAAATGCTGTTTTGAGATTGTTTGCTTGTTTTTCCTAGATAAATGTTAGTCCAAACTGGTTCTTGTTCCGTAATTATGTATAGGACTGTTAGTGAAATATTTATTAATGTTTTCCCTGGTATGCACTGCAGACTGGTAAATGTATTCACTTGGTGCATCAAGGGTGCCCAAATTTTGTAAATAGCTCTTTACACTGATACTTAGAGTACTACCTCTAGTTCTTACTCTAGTTCTTATTCTTAAGGCCTTTATCATACGTGGATGCTGTATGTGAACTCCAAAACTAACAAACAGTCCAAACAGTGGATACACTGTTTGTTCCTAATTAGACCAAACAATTCAAGCAAAATGATGGCTTTGGTTTTTCTGGGATTGCAAAAGAATTTGGCAATAGATTTAATGAGGATATCTTGTGAGAATACTGTGACATCACAAGTTTATTGCGAGACTCTTACAAAACTCTGATGGTCAGTCCGAAACAAGTGGTGCAAGATGGTTACCAAAGCAATCATTCTCCTTTATGACAGTGTGAGCTATGCTGCATATTGAATGGCGGAAAAACTGAGAATTTTTGGATGGAAGATTTTTCAACTTCCTCCATATAATCCAGTCTTTGCATCAAGTGACTTTCATATCTTCCCCAAGATGAAGGCCTGGCTAGCTATTCAGCACTTCATGACTGACAATGAGCACAAGGATGCTGTAAGTAACTGTTGAGAGCACCAGGCAGTACCATTCTTTGAAGAAGGGATAAAAACAGTTGGTGCCATAGTATGCAAATGTTTGAATTTGGGTGGCAACTAGTGAAGAAGTAACTTCGACATGTAAGTACAGATCTTATGTTAAACAAAGTATCTATTTTTTTAACAGTCAATTGAAAGTTAATTTATGAATGGCACTCATATTACACCCTTGAAAACTGTGGAACCTGTGCAGCAGTAATGAATACAAAATGACAGGCTACTTTAAACCAAGTAATCACAGTCAGTGTGGCAATTGTTGTCATTCAGATTACTTGTTTCAGCTTTGTATCCCCTCCCAATTGAAATATTAGAAAATTTGGAGCACAGTGGTGTGAAACACACAAAGAAAGTAATGAAAGCATGAGAGAAAAAATTTGTCATGAAAGATAACAGTAAATCTAATTATCTCCTTATAACAGCAATTTTAGTAAACACACAACAGCTAAAGTGGAATGCATCTGTTGATGGTAAAACCTTTTGTACTGAAACTTTAGTTGTTTTAATAAGACATTTTTTTACTTCACAACATTTACTATGTGATACTGAACACTCATCCCAGTACCACTACTCACCCTCAAATATGTTATTAAGATATTGATGTACAATCAAAGTTACTACATTTATGAGCATTTGGCATCCTATCTGTACAGGGTGAAATCACAACCTCCTAACAGTCACGGAGTTATTGCCCCCAGGGGCTCAGCATTCATTTGCTGGGTACGGGCTTGGCGACCCCGGGGTGCCTGAGCTGGGGACTGGTAAGCGCCGCCAGTCCCCTGTCACCGTAAGCTCTGAGCATACTTCAGCGACCACCGTGCGGTGCGGCGGTGGAACGTTGTGTGTCGCAGGGAATGGGGATCTTGGCCTGACTGCCTGGGTCGCGAGGATGGAATACACCTCTATAAAAAAAACCTCAATCTCAAGGTGTGCTGCGCGCCGATGAGATGCATGGCTGTTGAGGTGGTACAGTCGTTAGCGGGCGACCTCTGGGGAGTCTGCCGCACCTCAGTTGTATAAGGCTTACCTAGGCACGCGGGACTCTGTCTAGGTGGACTCCTAGTTCCCTAGCTGCTCGTGGGACCGAGATGGAACCCTCGAACTTTTCTTCTTCTCCCCCCAGCGGAAAGGGTGGGCCGCTGGTAGGTTCTAACACCCAATCTCACAAGAGGGCTCGTGTAGCCAGTCCTCCTGATTCAGGTAGTAGTAGTAACAGAACGCATACTGCTTCGCAGAATGTGTTTCTTATAATTAAAAGAAAAGATGCGAGTTTCAAAAAAGTTTCGCCATTTTACATCCAGAAAGGCTTAGAAGGTATTGCTGGTACATTAAACTCTGTAAAGCACTTGCGAAATGGCACCTTGTTGGTTGAAACATCTAGCTTGCAGCAAGTCCAGAACCTTCAGAAGGCACAATTTCTTGGGGAGTTTGCGATTGAGACTGAATTTCACAACACCTTGAACTACAGCAAGGGTGTTGTGACTTGCCGAGATCTCGTTGATATTCCCCTAGACGAACTGAAGGCTGAATGGTCCCGGGAAGGAATTGTCGACGTGCAACACGTTATGAAACGGGTGAATGGTGCTCTCCTGAAATCTGACTCGTTCATCCTTACGTTTCACAGCACCAAATTGCCCGAGCATGTGAAGGCAGGTTTCCTACGTCTCAGTGTACGGCCTTATTACCCCAACCCCATGCGGTGTTTTAAATGCCAACGCTTTGGACACACTACTCTTGGCTGTAAAGGGGAAGCCACTTGCGGGAACTGTGGTAAAGCCGCCCATGAGGGAGTTGGTTGCTCCTCTCCTCCCAAGTGTGTCAACTGCTCTGGGGATCACCCTGTGTGGAGTAGGGAATGTAGAGTTTTCCTTGAGGAATGGAAGAGCCAGGAACTTAAAACCACCAAACGCATCCCGTACGGTGAGGCAAAGAAAATTTACAAGTACCTGCAGCCGCCCACGTTCGCTGCTTCCTTTTCTTCCGTTCTGAAACAGCCAGTCTTGAAAACTGATGCCGCTACACAAACGGAGGTTGCTACTGTCAGCACTAGCACCTGCGTTTGTCAATGTACGTGTGCTGCTGCTGTTCCTGTGAAGCCTGCTGCTCCTCCCCGGCCTTCTGACCAGGCCGTGGTAGCTGACATCATGGAACTTCCTGCCCCTTCCCAGGTCCAGTCTTGTGCAATGCCCAGCACTGCTACACCCCTACTGCTTCTGAGGTTTTGGCTCCACTGCCACCTCCGGCCAGAAAATCGAAGCCCAAACCAAAGGTGAAGACTCGACCGCTAAAGGAGACTGAAGTTCTACAGTCTGCTGATGTTGATGTCATTCTTTCTGACGTCTCTCTCGACTCCTCTTCAGAGGCGATGGAGGTTGATGTCAGACTGGGGCAATCATCTCGCCACAAAACTGAGCCTCCACCTGTTGTGGGCTCTCCTCCCCGACAGAAAGTGAGACTGAAGGTCCTCCCACCCTGATCGATGGCTCCCATTATACAGTGGAACATGAATGGATTCCGGGCACATGTGGAGGAACTGCACCTCCTAGCACGGCAACGCCCCCTGTGCTTGTGTTTACAGGAAACACATCTAAAACCATCTGATGCTCCTGTACTCAGGGGCTATACGTTGTATCGCAAAGATGACCTGACTGGAGACAGAGCCAAAGGCGGAGTTGCCATGTTTGTCAATAATGACCACCACTCCTCTGCTCTCCCCCTGGATACTGACCTGCAAGCAGTTGCAGTTTCAATTCATTCCCGTCGAAGGCTTACTGTTTGCTCCCTTTATTTACCCCCTCTGGATGCAATGACCTTAGACGCTCTCACAGATCTTATCGACCAACTCCCCCGCCCCTTTCTCCTCCTGGGAGAATTCAGTGCCCATCATGTCCTGTGGGGCTCCACTTCTCTTTGCACTCGAGGTCGAATTTTGGAGAGCCTCCTAACATCTCACGTGTTGTGCATCCTCAACACAGGTACTCCAACTCATTTCTCTGCCGCTACTGGGTCATTCTCAGCCATTGACCTATCTTTCTGCTCTCCCGCCCTCGCCGACTCTGTTCACTGGGAGGTCATTGACGACCTTCATTCCAGCGATCACTTCCCCATCCTCATTCATCTCCTGGATGGTGTATTGCTGGAGCAGAGACCGCCATCGTGGATGGTTGGCAGGGCTAACTGGCCTCTGTTCACTCGATTGGCTGTCTTTGAACGCCACAACAGCATACAGGAATGGGTGGATCACATCACACTTGTGATCCATCATGCTGCTGACCTGTCCATACCACAGTCTTCTGGCCCTCTTAAGCGGCGCCTTGTGCCTTGGTGGACGGATGAGTGCCGTTCAGCCATCCGGGACAGGCGTGCGGCTCTTCGCCGATTTAAATGCCGCCCAACAGCAGTCAATCTTACCGCCTTTCGCATCGCGAGAGCCAGGGCACGCCGTGTCATTAAAGAGAGCAAGAAAAGGTCATGGCAGGAGTTCCTGGACTCCATCAACCATTCCACTTGTTCCACAAAAGTATGGGAACCCATCCGGAGGATTTCCGGCAAACGCAGCCGTCTACCAATAGCTGCAGTCCTGAACCAGGGATGCCTCCAAACAACACCCAGAGCCATTGCTCAGACGCTGGCAGAGCATTTTGCACAAAGTACTGCCACTGCAACCCAGGATCCAACATTTCGTCGCTACCGTGCGACTGTCGAACGAGCGAAGTTGGACTTTCGGTCGAACAATTCTGAGGCCTACAACTCCCCTTTCTCCATGTGGGAACTTGAATCAGCACTTACTGCGGCTTCTGACACCGCACCAGGTTACGACCGCATCCGGTACTCCATGCTTCGCCATCTGCCAGCGGCGTCAAAGGAAATCCTCCTCGAATGTTTTAATCTCATATGGCGGACAGGAGTGTTCCCCACCTCGTGGAGGGAGGCAATCCTCATCCCTCTCCTCAAACCAGGAAAGGACCGCACATGTCCCAGTAGTTATCGTAGTATTGCCTTGACAAGCTGTGTCGGAAAGACCCTGGAACGGATGGTTAACTGTCGTCTGGTCTGGCTGCTAGAGACCAGGCAGCTCCTTAGCCGCTTTCAGTGTGGATTCCGAAAATTTCGGTCCACAGTCGACAACCTGACACTCCTCGAGGTGGCTATTCAGCAGGCTATCCTCCGTCAGCATCACTGTATCGGTATCTTCTTTGATATCAGTAAGGCATATGATACTACTTGGAGACACTGTATTCTTGCACAACTGCATCAATGGGGCTTTCATGGCCGCCTCCCCATTTTTATTCGGTCTTTCCTGTCTCAGCGTTTTTTTCGGACCCGCATTGGTAACACACTGTCTGATCGCTTTGAGCAGGAGAGCGGTGTCCCCCAGGGCAGTGTTTTAAGCGTTACCCTCTTTGCCATAGCCATCAACAGTATAACGTCTACAGTGAGGAGTCCAGTACAGTGCTCCTTGTTTGTGGACGACTTTGCTGTTTTCTGTTCCTCCCCCAGTGTTGCAACCGTGAGCCGTCAGTTGCAGCTAACACTGCGGCGGTTAGAGGAGTGGGCTGCAAAGACAGGTTTTCGGTTTTCTGCCGATAAGTGTGTTTGTGTTCATTTTAATCGTTCTCGTCGTCTTTTTACTTTGCCTGCCTTGCATATGGGGGTGCTGTCCTACATTTTAGAGACACAGTGCAGTTTCTGGGACTAATTTTTGACTCCAGGTTGTCATGGCTGCCACACCTACGTGACTTGAAAGCCAGATCCCTGAAGGCACTGAACATCCTCAAGTGCCTCAGCCACAGGTCTTGGGGAGCGGACAGGGCGCGTCTCCTTCAGTTTTATCGGGCTTTTGTGCGTTCACGGCTGGACTATGGGTGCACAGTATATGGGTCAGCGAGGCAGTCTTATTTGCGGATCCTTGACGCTGTCCACCATGCTGGGATTCGACTGGCCACGGGTGCTTATCGGACCAGTCCCATACCCAGTCTCTGTGCTGAGGCTGGCGAACCGCCACTTACCATCCGGCGGCAGCTCCTTCTGGTGCGCCAGGCTTGTAAGTTTCTTGCGGCTCCCAGCTCGCCTGCTCACCGCCTTGTTGCCCATCCACCTCTGGACCGCCTTTTTTCCCACCGTCCCTGGGCTACGTTGCCATTTGGGATCCGTGTGCAACGTGTTCTAGAGTCGCTCGGTGTGGAGTATGTACAACCCCAAATCCAGGGTTTTAACCGCCTGCCATCCTGGTTACTGCAGAGGCCCAGAGTGATTTTAGATTTATTGCAGTACAAGAGAGGTTGCACTCCTGCCATGGTTTTTCATGCAGCATTTTCTGCTGTTTTATCTGAGCACCACGACTATGTAGCGGTTTTTACGGATGGGTCGAAACAAGGGGATTCCGTTGGTTGCTCAGTTGTTTTCCCGGATCGTGTCCTTAAGGTCCGACTGCCTCAGACTTTTACGGTCTTTGATGCAGAATTGTCTGCGATCTTGCGGGCGTTGGAGCAGATGAGACATTCTTCCTCTCCTAAATTTCTTGTCTGTTCCGATTCCCTCAGTGCCATTCAATCATTGCACCATTTGTATCCGGCAGTTAAAGTAGTCCAGACCATCCAGGATGCCCTCCTCCGACTACAGCGACTGGGGAAGGTTGTAGCTTTCTGCTGGGTTCCGGGGCATGTTGGCATTGCTGGGAATGAAAGGGCAGATCTCGCAGCCAAGGAGGCGTGTCTTGATCCACACATATCTCAGTGTGCTATCCCCGTGCACGCACTCACCTCGCTGTTGAGCTCCCGAGTCATGTGTCGGTGGGAGGACGAGTGGCTGGAAGTGACTGACAATAAGCTCTGTCTAGTCAAGCCCACAACGCGTGTGTGGTGTACTTCCTTTCAGCCCCATCGACGGGACGAGGTTCTCCTCATTCGGCTTCGAATAGGCCACAGCCCTATGACGCATGGCTTCCTGCTCCGGCGAGAGGACCCTCCAATGTGTGGTGCTTGCGGCGTCCAGGTCACTGTGCGCCACGTTTTATTGGATTGCGTTTTATTTTATGACCAGCGGGCCGCGGCTGACTTGCCAGCCGACCTGCCAACTCTTTTAGGCAACACTTGGACGAATGTGGTTAACGTTTTAAAGTTCTATGCCCTGTCAAATGTTTTTACCAAGATTTTAGGGAGGGGATTTTAACTTGTTTCCTGTGTGACAAGCTCGCCCATATTTTATGTAAGTGGCCAGCCACTGACAATTTCCTGTGTCATTCTTGTTGCTATGTTATCCCTTACCTTAGGTTTTACTTTCTTAGGTCGTATTTCCCCTCTTTTCCTGCTTTCTTTGGGTGTGTTTTTCAGTTTTATTAGGTCTCTCCAAATTCGTTCCTTTTACTGTGTGTCAGGGCACTGATGACCTCGATGTTGAGCGCCCATAAACCCCAACACACACACACACACACACACAAACACACACACGGAGTTATTTTATTTAAGCCGTAATAAATGCATAAGCTTCTGTCAATGAAGTCAGGTTTCAGTAAAATTTTGTGAGGAGATCGTAGTGTACAACACTGTGTAGGGGCATCCATTGGCCATCACATAGTTGTCAAGTGGTGTCCATAATAGAGTTGAAGCAGGAGTGTTTGTGATTTTTTTCCAGTTTAAAACTAAATTTTATTGTGACTTTGAGCAAGTGCTTGTAATACTTGGAGACATTTCTCCACCCACTTTCATGACCATAGTCTTGTAATGGGTGCTTGTGCAGTTGTGAAGGATATTCCCCTGAGAATGAAGATCAGTGTAGGTGTTCAGAAACAGAGCCTACTGATATTTTTTTTTAAATTTGTTTTTGCCATACACATCCTCAAAACAAATCCTGACCTAATCATAGTACCTGCAGACAAAGGTTCCACCACCACAATTGGTATGAATTGCAATGACAACCTGGCAGAAAGCCTCCACCAATTGCCTGACTCCTCCACCTATAAACTTCGCAAGAGTTATCCCATTCCAGAAGTCCAACACCAACTCCAATCCCTGCTTAAAGCCTTAGGCCCTTGCCAAAACGTCTCCCCTGAATCCACCCCCCCCCCCCCCAAAAAAAAAAAAAAAATCCCAATGGCACTCTGCATACCCACCTTCTACATGCTCTCCAAAATCCACAAACCCAACAATCCTGGACAGCCCATTGTGGCTGGTTATTGTGCCCCCACTGAAAGAATTTCAGAACTCACTGACGAACACCTCCAACCCATTGCCTGTAATCTAGCCTCCCACGTTAAAGACACCAACTACTTCCTTCAGTAATTCTCCACCATCACCACCCCTTTACCTCTTGGATCCCTACTCATCAATGTTGACACTGCCTCCCGATTCACCAACATCCTTCATGCCCATGGTCTTACCGCTATTGAATTCTACCTTTCCCAACATCCATCAGACTCCAAACACACTATGTCATTCCTCATATGCCTTACTAACTTTATCCTAACCCACATCTACTTCTCATTTGAAGGGAAGGTATACAACCAAATCTGCATCACAGCCAATGGCACCCGCATGGCACCCTCCTATGCCAATCTTTTTTGGGCCATCTAGAGGAGACCTTCCTAGTCTCCCAAAACACCAAACCCCTAGTCTGGTTCAGGTTCATTGACGATATATCTTCATGATCTGGACTCAAGTCTAAGACGCACTATCTTTATTCCTTCACAACCTCAACACCTTCTGTCCCATTTGCTTCATGCGGTCCTCCTCAAACCAGCACACCACCCTAGATGTTGACCTCCTCCTCTCTTATGGCTCCATTCATACCTGTATTAAACTCATCAACCACCAACAGTACCTGCATTTTGACTGCTGTCATCCCTTCCTCACTTAAAAATCCCTTCCATATAGCCTGGCTACCTGGGGAAGGCATATGTTTAGTGACAAAAACTCCCTTACTCAGTGTGTTGTGGGTCTCACCAAGGCCTTTGCAGATGAGCACTATCCGCCAGACCTAGTCCACAAACAGATGTCCCATGCCATTTACCCCCACAAACCTAATCCTCCCACCACTCCTGAAAACCAGCCACAAAGGAGTGTCACCCAATAATATCCCTGACTGGAACAACTGAACACCGTTCGTCGTGGCTTTGATTACCTATCACTGTGCCATAAAATGATGAACGTCCTTCCCGAGATGCTTCCTACCTCTCCTAAAGTGGTGTTCTGTCATTCACCCAACCTTCACAACATCGTAGTCCATCCCAATGCCACTCCCTGTCCCAACCCCTTGCTGCAAGGATCATTTCCCTGTGGAAGACCCAGGTGCAAAACATGCCTAGTCCACCCACCCAGCACTTTCCATTCCAGTCCAGTCAGACATTTATCCTAACCCATCAGGGGCTGGATCACCTGTGAAAGCAGCCACGCCATTCACCAGCTCTGCTGCAATCATTGCACAGCTTTTAATATTGGTATGACTACCAACCAGCTGTCCAACAGGATGAACGGCCACCACCAAAGTGTGGCCAAGAGCAAATTTAACCACCCTGTGCCACAACATGCAGCTGAACGTAACACACTTGATTTCAATGGCTGCTTCACTACCTGAGCCATCTGGATCCTTCTCTCCACCACCAGCGTTTCTGAACTGCGCAGATGAGAGTTATCCTTACAACACATTTTCTGCCCCCATAATTATCCTGGCCTCAATGTACGGTAACATACTGTCTCCACATCCTCCACCCAACAGTTTCCACCCCCCATGTCCTATCATCTCCTCCCCATTCTCGTCTCTCACCCTGTTTATTTGCAGCCCTTTGCCAATGAATCCGCCCATATTTTTCCCACTCCTCTCCTGTTTTCTTCCTCTTCTCCAAACCTCACAGCCCCACAACCTCCTGACACTGCACCTGTTGGCAATCTAGTCTCTGCACACTCCTCCAGATAGCATTCGTCTCTCTCCCCACCCATACAATACTATCCCTTCCCCACACCCTCCGGATTGCTGCTTGCATCCCACGTGATGTCATATTCTGGCCTACGATGCTGGAGTGGGCGGTTGTGTGTGCAAGTGCGCACTTGTGTGTGTGTGTGTGTGTGTGTGTGTGTGTGTCTTTTAATTGTTCCTATCTGCAACTTGATGTGTCTGCTTTACAGTAAGTAGCAATCTATCTTTTTGTACATAGTTTTTATTTATTTATTTACCTACTACAGATGTAAGGAGTCCACTGATTGGATACACAGCCCTGTATTAAAAACTTACATGAGAGTTTTCACATATGAAATGCTTGCCTTTAGTGGACAATGTATCTCCTAATCCAAGATTAAAACAGCGACATTTGCATTTTCACCAAAAGATGCTTGAATGATCTGTTTCCTGCAATTGAAAAACGATATCCAACATTAACTGACAGTGAAATGTGCTTTAAGAGATTTGTCCATGCTCTGTCCTTTACATCTGTCATGTTTCTGATATTGCCTGTTTTCTCTATTTTGGTTTGAAAGGGTAAATGTTAACTTTGAAAGCAACTTAATTAATTTAATATTTAAATTACTGCTGAATATTCTGTGGTCCTCTCCTCTAATACAATATTTTCCTTCATCTTTGTCCAGTCATCTAACTTCTGAATTCCTTTGATGTTTACTGTCGTGCCTGCATCATAACAGTACTGGAACTTACACTAAAATTGGTGGCACTGGTATCTTGTTTGTGGTTTCATTTTCAGAGGCACCATAGTTTTCCAGAAGTCCACAACAAATCAACTAACTCCAGTCATGTTCCCTTCTGCCGATTGCTCCTTATGTTCCAATTTTTTATTGCTTAATAGATTCATAATTACATCATTAAGCAATGAAAAAACATGCAGAAATTTACAGTTGATCTTGTAACCAAATATTATACGGTTATTTTTCTGTGTTATGAGCATTGTATCCTCATTTAAAGAGCTGCCATTCATTAGACGAACTGGACATTCTTGTCTTTAACTTAAGATCATACTTGATTGCCTTATCCAAATAGTTTTTTTGTGTTAAAATATAAGAATTTTCTATAAGATTGATCTACATTTATTCCTCCTGTAAAATATTGATGTCTATTTCAGTGTGCATTGCCCTTTTAATTCACAGTAACAACTAGTTGCTTCTGCTTTTAGATGACATGCAGTACCCAAGGGCATCATTTGAAAGTCTACATGGAATTGACATATCTGCTCCATTACAATCATGTACATCATCAGAAATATGGAGCTTCATCCGATCGTTGTACATACCATACTGTGGACTTTATGACAGAGGGTAATTATTTCATAGTTTTTCCTTATTGTTAATACATGAGCATAGCTGCAACAGTACTGTAATAGTTTACAGCTTTCAAAGATAATTAGACTGCGTGTATTTTCTGAAAATGGTTTTGTTATGGGCTGTACGAATAGCAAAAATATTCAGACAAGTTTTAGTGTGTCCATAAACAGTTTTTAAGCACCATGCATAAGACACATCTGCATTATCAGCAAAATTATGTTATTGTAATGGAGAATAACATGATTTTTTTTGCTGCCAGGTTAGAGCTTACTTGATTACCAATGCAACAGATGTAGTAAACATATACCACTGCAGAATTGTGATAATGATATATAGAGCTTTTTATCCCATGCTATAATGTAGTGTTGTTGGTATTAGTATGTAAGGAACATGAAGCTTTGTAAAACATTTAAATATGTACTCAGTGTTTGTATCAGCTTAGCTCTAAATGTGATAACGAATTTATCATGGAACTGACTGTACATTTGTCATTCTGTGCTGCTTTATTCAAATATCCTGTGGCAGGTATCCCACCATTAGAAGCATGATGGAAGAAGTTCATCTTACATCCCAGGAACCTGAAAGAAGTCATGATGATGGCAAGAATATTCATCAGTACAAACCTACGAAAACATCTTTGGAACCATGAGCTCCACAAAAATGAACTGTTAGCACTTTAGAAATTGAGCATTAGGCTTATGTAACAAAAATTGTATATATTTCTTCCATACCATTTATTGTTTGATGTATTGACTATTGTTTCTAAATAATAAATAGATTTTACATAAGTTGTCCATTAATAAGGAAAATCTTATCTTTTCTGGACATAATGCTGACAAAAAATGGGACAGTAATATATTTCTGTTACTCAATATGAAAAAAAAGTCAGCCAAATTTTATACGTGGGCAGAAATGTTAGTAGCAGCTGTCATGGTGTGTAATGTTAGTATTTTTAATTTGTTGCTTCATGTGCATTTTGTACAGGATTATGTCAGATTTGGATGGACTCAATGAACAATTGTTTTCTATTTCAGTAGATGCTATACCACAGCTATTAACTCTCTGAGGAGCATCTTGGAAATTCTAACTTAAGTGAAGTACAAATCGACTGCATAAAATGTGGTTCTAATGATAGTTTTCTCTGACAATTTTTGATTGTAACTGATGTAAATACAACCAAAGAACAAAGATATTTTAACAAAGATAAATACATGTACTTTTTCTTCTGCAGCAAAAATTCTCAAACTGGCACTGTTCCACGGGACTGTTAATGTGTGTTTTCAGAATAAGTGGACATGAACTTTTCAGTGAGCGAAAATAATGAAAAACAGTTTGAACTCCAATGATGCAGGATGATTTAAGAATAGACCAGATGGAAGATAATTTTCTTCTGATACACTAGTAAATTAAGGGTGTCACATGAGAACTATTTTCTGTTCCTTATAGATTAAATCGAAGGTACTTATTTTACTGTAGTGAAGGTGTTGTTGATACTGTGATGCCAAATCCTGACCTCTGCATTCTAAAGTAAAATTATTCATGTTATTTTAAAATTATTCATCATTTTTACCTATTGTGACATTCAAATAACTAGAAAGTTTAGAATACAAACTTATTATACATGTTCAAATGACTTAAGATGCATTATCTGTGTATCTTTGTAAGTTCTGTAATACATTTTTGCATATTACTCCATTCTTTTTTGTACTATTATTTGAAACCTCCTTTCTTGCTTGTAACTTTAGTGTGATCTACTTAGTTATCTTAGCAGTTAAATGTATGGTTGGGGGGTTCGAGGAGTCTGGTCAACACTAGTTGAGTTCAGGTCAAGTAGCCCAGACTTCCAAAGTTTGTGAACTGACAGCATAAAGTCTGTAAATAAGGCCAAGATTATGTTATGACAATTTATTTGTAAAGGACCATCTTGATCAAATAAATTGTACAATTCACAGTTACCTGTTCAGCCATAATCATCTTCAGATCTGTTACAAAGAAAAACAGTTTTGTAACCAAGCAAGTTCAATTAGCTGGAGTGAAATTTATAACAGGTGTAGTGACACACAAGAAAAGTAAGCATTCCACTCATACAAACCATAAAAATATTTTAATGTAGGTATCAACATCAAAATCCATGTATCTTGGTACATAGTAAGTCTGCCGATGGCCAAGATGCGCCCATTATTTATACTAATAACTGAGGCCAGTAGAGCACACTGTTGCTAGGATACATGAATAACGAGTATTGTATATTCAATAGTTAAAATGCAGTACATGTAATCATTAATTAAAAGTACTTCATATGGCAAAAATACAGGGAGCAAAAGGCTATTTACAATTTGAACAGATACCAGATGGCAGTTATAAAGAGTCAAGGGACATGAAAGGGAAGCAGTGGTTGGGAAGGGAGTGAGACAGGGTTGTAGCCTATCCCCGATGTTATTCAATCTGTATGTTGAGCAAGTAGTAAAGGAAACAAAAGAAAAATTCGAAGTAGGTATTAAAATCCATGGAGAAGAAATAAAAACTTTGAGATTTGCCAATGACATTGTAATTCTGTCAGAGACAGCAGAGGACTTGGAAGAGCAGTTCAACGGAATGGATAGTGTCTTGAAGGAGCAAAACGAGGATAATGGAATGTAGTCGAATTAAATCAGGTGATGCTGAGGGAATTAGATTAGGAAATGAGACACTTAAAGTAGTAAATGAGTTTTGCTATTTGTGGAGCAAAATAACTGATGATGGTCGAAGTACAGATGATATAAAATGTAGACTGGCAATGGAAAGGAAAGCATTTCTGAAGAAGAGAAATTTGTTAACATCGAGTATAGATTTAAGTGTCAAGAAGTCATTTCTGAAAATATTTGTATGGAGTGTAGCCGTGTATGGAAGTGAAACGTGGACGATAAATAGTTTCGACAAGAAGAGAATAGAAGCTTTTGAAACGTGGTGCTACAGAAGAATGCTGAAGATTAGATGAGTAGATCACATAACTAATGAGGAGGTATTGAATAGAATTGGGGAGAAGAGGAGTTTGTGGCACAACTTGACTAGAAGAAGGGATCGGTTGGTAGGACATGTTCTGAGACATCAAGGGATCACCAATTTGGTACTGGAGGGCAGCGTGGAAGGTAAAAATCGTAGAGGGAGACCAAGAGATGAATACACTAAGCAGATCCAGAAGGATGTAGGCTGCAGTAGGTACTGGGAGATGAAAAAGCTTGCACAGGATAGAGTAGCATGAAGAGATGCATCAAACCAGTCTCACGACTGAAGACCACAAAAACAACATGGCAAAACGAACTTCTGACAATGAAACTTGAACTGTCATATGATATGTGGAATTAAACCCATACGTAAAATCCATGTAAAGCATGTAAACAGAAATAATAGAAAGTTCCCACCTGACAAAGTAAGTAACACATAATTGTGTAAAACAGCAAAAAGTTTAAAAGTAATATCACATCTAGAAATTGAACTGTTTCAGCATGACAAAACAATAAAACATAACAGTAAGTGTAAGATAATTAAGAAGACAATGATTATTTATTAAAATCTCTATAGTTGTTGACACATTTGAGTGGAATCCCATTGGTGCCGCGTCATGGTTTTCCTGTAAGAAGTTTTTCTTTTCCTGTGGTGGAGCTTGCAGAAGAAGGCACAGTCTCCTTGCCACTGATAGCTGGTTCACATAACCGCACATCAGGCTACTGCAGCACTTGATTCTGCTCAAACTGGCTAAGTTTCTGAATACATCAAAGAAGTATTCAACTTGAATTCATTCTGTTCAGTCAGCAGTAATCCTGGTTACCATTTTCTGTGTATGTAAACTTCCGTGTCTTCGAGTTGGTTCAAAAGTGTCCTTTGGTGCCTTATGCTACAGTTACATATTATCCTCTACACTTCCTTCCACATGTTTTCATTTATCAAGATGTGTACCGAATGCGCTCTTATTTTGACTGCATGTGTGTTCTCTAAAACAAGTCTTGAAATTCCTTCCCGTCTGACAAATATAAAACTTATCACAGTCTTCGCCATGGATCCTACTGGCACCAGCAGGGTGTATACGACCCGGGAGATCCGGGAAAAGCCGGGAATTTTTTCATCCGGGTGAAAACTGGGAAAAATCCGGGAATTTTTTAGAATTTTGGGAATTTTTCATTGTTTTAGTTTACAGTTAATTTTTTGTAATTTTGACTGGTAAGAACCAATACTCTAACAAAGGATATTACTGTATCCCACTATTGCAGAATAATACTGCACCAATAAAACATGAACTAGGGAAAAAACCTAAAATAAAACTTAAATTGCAAAGGAAATGTGCCATACGCAACAACAAAACGCAGTACTCATACAAGCATCTGCCAATAGAAAAATGTGTCAAAGGCTTTAGGGAGACTATGCAATGCTTCATAACAACAAATTGCCTCCGATGAGCGTGATGTCACAACTGTTTACATTTAGATTCATTTTAGCTGATACGAGTGAGCTCATGCACATGCGCAGTTGAGTCGCGGATGAGTAGTACGTTGTCCCACTTCTGGCTACAGAAACGTGATTGTTGGCTGTGTAAGCAGTCGCAGCATCAGCTAGATGCAACTGGGAAAAATTTTACTCTCGCGCCCAACCTGCCAGATTCACATACGCGCGTCAGGCCCGGATATATGGGAGGGAGCGGGGCGGGGGGGGGGGGGGGGGGAATTCATATTCTTGAGGTAAAAGACCTCGTTTCACAAAGCGCCTAGCATCCAGCGCACGTTGGTCTATCGATTACTCATATGATTTTGAAACGCATCCCTGTTGGTTTTTGAACACATTCTAAGCCGATTTCTGAATGAATCATAAGTTGGTTTTTGAATGTGTGCATAATGTACATGATGTGTATGTCAGGGGAATCCTCGTCGTATCTTGAAATAAACTTTCCTGCAGGCAAAAGGGGATGGGGCTATACAAGCTGAGCGGAGTAAAGCCGAACGGGTGAATGCCAATCGCTGTCTGATTATGTGGTTGATTGTGTTTGCGAATGACCAGTGTTGTTATAATTACAAGCGAAATCCATAGATTCAGACTACCAGAGTGGAAATGAATGACTAACAGGAATAACAGGTAAGAAAGATTGCGTATTATATCCTCGGTGTATCCAAGGAAATGAAATTTTGACAGAAAATTTTTGGTCAGATCACTACACTAATAAGGGTCAGTTGCACAGTTCCCGGTTAGCAGTTCTATTCTGGAAGTAGCGCGGAAGACGCGCTGTACATACATATCCAAACGCCTAACCGGAGAATAATGGCGCTATAACTAAACTGGTGATTCTGGTAGGGTTAGTGAAATTAACCGGCGAATAAGTTTTGACAGTGGCAGGAATAGTTCCGGAATTAGTGATGATAAGATTGTTTGTTAGAATGAGGAATGGGAAGAAACATGGGCATCACACAAATTATGGAAGAATATGACAATTTCAAATTTATATAAAAATTTCGTACTACTATGTTTCGATCTCATGCTTGAGAAACTGGAGCGTTTGAATGAAATGTGAAACTAACATAAAGCTTTTTGCGTGTAGTAGGCCTAATAGGCATTTGATATTGGTACTTTGTGAATTATATTCTGTCGTGTTATAAAAATGACCATTTATGCCAAAACAGGCTGGTTTATTTGATGTGTGTGACAACTGCTGCAATATTAGAAAGCCTATTTTGTTTTATTTAGCAGACAGTGACAAAATACACGTAATCAGTTTGAGAAACCACACTGTTCTTGGGTACTATATATACTAACAGCTTTTGCAGTATTAGACAACCACATTTCGACTTTTCATGTAGCAAAACGTTTGACAAACTTTGTTGAGGTAATATATTCTTTTGCGGAAAGGAAAGCATGCCATATAAAGCCGTAGCAAGGTTAGAGAGAAAAAAATGCTAGGAGTTAAGGATTGAAGAAAAGTTCACTGCCTTGCTTGTCTCTTGTCTTTACTGGTTTTATGTATCCTATATTTAGTTTATGTCAAGCGAAAAAGAAAGTTATTGCCTAATAGTCAATAAAGAGCTCAAATTTTCTCAGCTCTTGTTCTCCCATTACAAATTATTGCATCATCTATTAATTGCGAGATTTTTTATGATTTTTATTAAAAAAAAAGAAAATAGAAAGAAAGAGGTGCAGGGTGTCAAACTGGCCGACTGGGAGCAGGAGAGGTATCACTGGACATTTTAATTTCCACTGTCCTCAATATGGTTTGATGGCATCCATTACAAAATATATGCGTTTCAATTCCACAGAGTGATATACAGTGACGTGCGATAGAAGAATGCTGTGTGAAGAGGCGTGGCACTGCACTTTGGCACACTTAAGACCAAATAACATGCCTTACATTTCATCGAGCACATATGTTTTATGTATCAGACTCTTCAGAAAGATGTGCAGTACAAATGAACATATTTTTGAAAATTCGATTTTTTTTAAATTTTTGACGTATCTCAGACGCTCTATGTAGGAGGGCGGTAGGGGGAGGGGGGCGCCACTATCTCATACTGCCCAGGTGCGGAAATAATGTAGATCCGGAGCTGATGTGCAGAGCAGTCTGAATTATAGTGGGGAAGTGTGTAGTCTCCACATGACACATGACTTGTGTTTACATTTAGTGATTTTGCTGTTTCCTCTTCGTTTACTTTTTTGTCGTCAAATGAAAACAAATCGAATTTCTGTGGCTATCGAGTGAATTAAAGTACATTCACATAATTACGGAAGGCTAAAATATGTTATTAGTTTCAGATTTATTTCCACCTTTCTGACAGCCAAGCATTAATCGCCTTGCAGAACAATGAAGTTATTTTTGTCCGTTTGGTAAAGTAATTTGGCTTTTACTAATCTTTTCCCCTAAGGCAGTCAATGTATTTTAAACGAAGTGTTTAATTCCAAACTATTGGCTAGTTTCAAATGCTCACTGCATTTCAAGTGCACATTTTCATCTTCTAGCATCATTATGCCATAATAAAGAACCAAACATGAGACAATACAGTACTGGTATTCCAAGAAAATTTACATCCTGAAAACCACACTGAAAAGCTTAAAATCAGGTTGAGGCCTACTTCATTGAGAATCTGGACATACGAATGTGCACTTAAAATGGTGCAAATGGCTCTGAGCACTATGGGACTTAACTTCTGTGGTCATCAGTCCCCTAGAACTTAGAACTACTTAAACCTAGCTAACCTAAGGACATCACACACATCCATGCCCGAGGCAGGATTCGAACCTGTGACCGTAGCAGTCGTGCGGTTCCGGACTGAGCGCCTTAAGCGCGAGACCACCGCGGCCGGCTGCACTTAAAGTATGCAATTTAAATGTGCACATTTTAGTATGGTTCACGAAATTCCGATGCTTTTTGGGGTATCCTCTGATGTCTTGTTTGTTTTATGACCTAATGTAAGACCTTTTAATGTTTTACACATACGAACATACAGGCTTTCTGCGCCATCATAAGCTGCGCAAGTGCGGTGCCACCTGTTATCTGTCGCTCTCCGGCAACTGCTGGAACGAGCCTGTTTCTAATATGGCGCGGGAAAATATTGCGAATGGATGTCTGAAACGCGTTACTTTAACACGAGGACCGCCGAGTGGTCAATTTGACCACTTTTTATGTTTTAACATGTTGTTATTCGGTCAATTTCTAATCTGTGCTGTTGTAAGTTAATGACTTTTCCTAAATGTTTATGTAGAACATATAAGTAGTCCAATATTTATTTTATCTTCATTAGTTTTTTTTGAATGACCACTTATACTTAAAACCGCTGAGTGGTCACTTTGACCACTTTACATGTATAATTGAAAACAGATTAGTTGAAAATTGTTGTGCATCAGTCACCGGATTTATTCGTAGCACTCGTCAACAATGTACTAAATATGTTGGTTACTGAAGTTTATTTGCATTGTTTGAATTTAAAAGCTCAACAATGCAATATGTCATTTATTGTTTGCTATTGGGTTTCGCATAAACAAGACTGATTAGTTGAGTACTGGTCTCAGAGCAGTAGACATGGCTCAGATGTCACAGCGATACAAACCATGGCCACGGCCACTTTCAGATGAAGAAATTGTCACACTTTTGTATGAATCGGATGCTGAAAATGATCCTGAAGTTGAGGACCTTGTGAAAGATTTTACAGATGAAGATTACCAACCTGTCGCTAATGTGGAGAGTGACAGCTCCAAGACTGAAGATGAAGGTAATTTACATTCATTTTTATTATTATTATTATTTCTTCTTTACTTTCTCAGACATTAAGTCTGGTTAAAAATGGAAAGTGACGCGGACCTTGATCAAGCGTCACTTCCTTTTAACTGTATGGTATGTGTTATATTGCATTTAGGAACTTTCGGGTAATTGAACACGTATCAATAATTACGGATTTCTGTAGTTGTATATAAACGTTTGGATGTAGCTGTATTGCATTGATGTACTGGTGGATATTGTGTGGTATGACTCCTGTAGTTGATAGTATAATTGGTATAACGTCAACTTTATCCTGATGCCACATGTCCTTGACTTCCTCAGCCAGTTGGATGTATTTTTCAATTTTTTCTCCTGTTTTCTTCTGTATATTTGTTGTATTGGGTATGGATATTTCGATTAGTTGTGTTAATTTCTTCTTTTTATTGGTGAGTATGATGTCAGGTTTGTTATGCGGTGTTGTTTTATCTGTTATAATGGTTCTGTTCCAGTATAATTTGTATTCATCATTCTCCAGTACATTTTGTGGTGCATACTTGTATGTGGGAACGTGTTGTTTTATTAGTTTATGTTTTATGGCAAGTTGTTGATGTATTATTTTTGCTACATTGTCATGTCTTCTGGGGTATTCTGTATTTGCTAGTATTGTACATCCACTTGTGATGTGATCTACTGTTTCTATTTGTTGTTTGCAAAGTCTGCATTTATCTGTTGTGGTATTGGGATCTTTAATAATATGCTTGCTGTAATACCTGGTGTTTATTGTTTGATCCTGTATTGCAATCATGAATCCTTCCGTCTCACTGTATATATTGCCTTTTCTTAGCCATGTGTTGGATGCGTCTTTGATCGATGTGTGGCTGTGTTAGATGATACGGGTGCTTACCATGTAGTGTTTTCTTTTTCCAATTTACTTTCTTCGTATCTGTTGATGTTATGTGATCTAAAGGGTTGTAGAAGTGGTTATGAAATTGCAGTGGTGTAGCCGATGTATTTATATGAGTGATTGCTTTGTGTATTTTGCTAGTTTCTGCTCGTTCTAGAAAGAATTTTCTTAAATTGTCTACCTGTCCATAATGTAGGTTTTTTATGTCGATGAATCCCCTTCCTCCTTCCTTTCTGCTTAATGTGAATCTTTCTGTTGCTGAATGTATGTGATGTATTCTATATTTGTGGCATTGTGATCCTGTAAGTGTATTGAGTGCTTCTAGGTCTGTGTTACTCCATTTCACTACTCCAAATGAGTAGGTCAATATTGGTATAGCATAAGTATTTATAGCTTTTGTCTTGTTTCTTGCTGTCAATTCTGTTTTCAGTATTTTTGTTAGTCTTTGTCTATATTTTTCTTTTAGTTCTTCTTTAATATTTGTATTATCTATTCCTATTTTTTGTCTTTATCCTAGATATTTATAGGCATCTGTTTTTTTCCATCGCTTCTATGGAGTCACTGTGGTTATTCAATATGTAATCTTGTTTAGTGTGTTTTCCCTTGACTATGCTATTTTTCTTACATTTGTCTGTTCCAAAAGCCATATTTATATCGTTGCTGAATACTTCTGTTATCTTTCGTAATTGGATGAGTTGTTGATTGGTTGCTGCCAGTAGTTTTAGATCATCCATGTATAGCAAATGTGTGATTTTGTGTGGGTATGTTCCAGTAATATTATATCCATAATTTGTATTATTTAGCATGTTGGATAGTGGGTTCAGAGCAAGACAGAACCAGAAAGGACTTAATGAGTCTCCTTGGTATATTCCACGCTTAATCTGTATTGGCTGTGATGTGGGTATTGGCTGTGATGTGATATTATCTGAATTTGTTTGGATATTAAGTGTGGTTTTCCAGTTTTTCGTTACTATGTTTAGGAACTGTATCAATTTAGGATCTACTTTGTGTATTTCCAATATCTGTAGTAACCATGAGTGGGGTACACTATCAAAAGCTTTTTGGTAATCAATGTATGTGTAGTGTAGCGACCTTTGTTTAGTTTTAGCTTGATATGTCACCTTTGCATCTATTATCAGTTGCTCTTTACATCCTCGTGCTCCTTTGCAGCAGCCTTTTTGTTCTTCATTTATAATTTTGTTCTGTGTTGTATGTGTCATTAATTTCTGTGTAATGACTGAAGTTAATATTTTGTTGATTGTTGGTAGGCATGTTATGGGGCGATATTTAGCTGGGTTTGCTGTGTCTGCTTGATCTTTAGGTTTCAGATAAGTTATTCCATGTGTAAGTGTATCAGGGAATGTGTATGGGTCTGCAATGTAACTGTTAAATAATTTAGTTAGGTGTGAATGTGTTGAGGTGAACTTCTTTAGCCAGAAATTTGCTATTTTATCATTTCCAGGGGCTTTCCAATAGTGCGTAGAATTAATTGCTCGGGTGACTTCATGTTGCAAAATTATCACTTCAGGCATTTGTGGTATCATCTTGTATGAGTCTGTTTCTGTTTGTATCCATCGTGCATGCCTGTTATGTTGTACCGGGTTTGACCATATGTTGCTCCAGAAGTGTTCCACGTCTGTTATGTTTGGTGGATTGTCTATTTTAATGTGTGTGTTATCTATTGTTTGGTAAAATCTCTTTTGGTTTGTGTTGAATGTTTGGTTTTGTTTCCTTCTATTTTCACTTTTTTTGTACCTTCTAAGTCGTTTGGCCAATGCTTGTAATTTCTGCTTCTTTTCATCTAATTGCTCTATTGCTTCTTGTTTTAAGATTTTACCTAACCTTTTTCGTTTTTTGTCTGATATTTCATTTTTTATAAATTGTGTTAGCTGTCCGATGTCTTTTCTCAGTTTTTCTATTCTGATCTGTAGCCTGTGTTGCCATGCTGGTTTTGTGGGTTTCTTCTGTGTGTTGGTTGGTTCTGATCTCTGCCTAGTGTGTATATTTAGTGTAGTGAGTACTCCTACATAAACCAGTAGTTGTAACTCTTCCATAGTTGTATTTTCATTTGTTTTGTTGTGTATGATTGTGTTGATAGTTGTTATTGTTGTTTTGACTTGTGGGTTATTTGGTGGTCTATGCAAGATTGGTCTAATGTCTGTATTTGTGTCTTTGTATTCTATATATGTCAGCTGAAATTTCTTTTCTATATCTTATATGTGTGTCACTTCGTGTTCTATTTGTGCTTGTTCTGGTGGCTGTCTTAACATTTCGTTTTCCTCTGATTGTTTAACTGACGCGTTTTGTTCTTTGTTTGTTTTCTCTGGGATGTTTGAGTCCATTACTGTATTTTCTCCTTCTTCTGATTGTACATAATTTTGTTCCAGTATTTGTTGTACTTGTTGTTTGATGTTTTCTAATTCTGACTGGGGTATCCTGTTATTTTTTATTATTACACGGATCTGATCAGCTAGTCGTTGTTCTGTTAAAAATTTTAATTCCGGGTATCTGGTAATAAATGTTGTGTATACTTGTGATCTGAATCCAGTTGTGTTGGTTCCTAGGTTTGTTGCTTGGTAATAACAGAACATAAGGTGTCGATTAACTTCATCTGACCATCTCATCCTCTGTCTTTGTTTTCCTTCTAGGGTGGTTGCAGGAAGCATATCCTGCAAAACACCTCTATTTGGATTTAAATCATTTTCCAGTTGGCTAGCAGTGTCGTTACCATTGTGGGCGGGCATAGGGTTCAAGCGTCGTCCCCGACCATGACGGCGCTTGTCTGAGGCTTCTCTAGTTCTGTCCTGAACCAAGTAATCACACTAAAAGGGGGGTTAGCCCTATTAGTGGTTTGTTCTTTTCGTCACCTTTTACGACTGGCAGAACATACCGGAGGCCTATTCTTTTTCCGGGCCTCCACGGGGATTATTATTATTATTATTATTATTATTATTATTATTATTACTATATGAATAATGATCACTATTATAATAGAGCTGACACTTCTACTGCTACTTCTATTACTGCTATTTTATTGTGTGGTATGTTATCTTTATAATGAGTTGTAGCTTTCTAATTGTCTCTTTCCTTGCGCAGTTGCTGAACCAGGACCAAGCTGTAATATAAACAATGCTAGAGAAGGACCTACCCTGGGTAAAAAAAGAACTGCACCTCCTGTAAGTGGACCAACACAGAATCAACGTAGAAGAGGAGAATGAAGTGAGGGTTCACTCCCAGAACCTGGCTCAAAACTCCTGGGGAAGGATGGGATCATGGAATGGACTTTAGCAGACTTCGGTGTTACTACTCCAGGTAGGATAGGTCAACAGAATATATTGAAAGAAACACGAGGATCTACTCCACACGCAAAGCGGCACATCTCCAATGGTAATGTTTCGAGTGCCTGGCGCCTTTTAGTTGATCAATCAATTCTGAAACACAAAGAAATGCACAGAAGCAGAGGCACAACAGCTTCTTGGAAATGATTCCTGGAGTTTGCATTTAGAAGAATTAGATGCATTTGTTGCTTTATTATATGTTCGTGGTGCACTAGGTGCCAGATGTATTGAAGTAGATGAGTTGTGGTCGAAAAAGTGGGGAGCCCCATTTTTCACTGACACAAAGATCAGAAACAAGTTTTGAGAAATTTTGAAATATCTGTGTTTTGATGAAAAAAATACACAGTTGGAACATTTGAAAAGTGATAAAGTTGCACTTATATCAACTACTTGGAACCATTTTATAGAAAACTCTCAGTTGAATTACATACCTGGATCAAATGTCACTGTGGACGAACAACTTTTCCCCAGCAGAACCAGGTGTCCGTATTTGCAATATATGCCAAATAAGCCTGATTAATTCGGAACCAAATTCTGGCTTCTAGTGGATGTAGAAACAAAATATCTTTGTAATGGGTTCCCTTATGTAGGGAAGAATGAACAGAGGGCACCTAATGGGAAACTTCCATAACAAGTAGTAATGAAGTTAGTAGCTCCATATCGCAATAAGGGGCGAAATGTGACTACTGATAATTCTTTCACTACGGCCACACTTGGGGAGAGACTGGAAAAAGAGAAAACTAGTCTTGTCGGCACTATCAACCGTGCAAGAAAAGAAATTCCGAACAGTATAAAAAAAATGAAAACTCCTCTTTATATGTCTGTTCTCTTGAAAAGGAAAGGTGGTATTCTGACTGTTTACCAAGGGAAAAAGAACAAAAATGTTCTTCTGTATAGCATCATGCACACAGATGTTAAAATACAAAATAATTCGAAACACCTTCCCGAAACAGTGAGCTTCTACAATAGCACAAAATTTGCTGTAGATATCTTGGACCAGATGACGAGGAAATACTCTGTCCGCTCTGGTACTCGTCGGTGGCCTGTACACGTATTTCACAATATCCTTGATTTAGCAGCCATTAACGCATGGATCATTTTCAAGCTAGTGACAGGGATCAAAATAAGTGGGAGGAATTTCATCCTAAATCTAGCAGAATAATTACGTAGAGCCTATATGTAAACCAGAAATCAGGAAAGGATGCCAAGGGATGGAAAAGAAAAGGAAGAAAAGGACGATGGTGATGAAGAAAGAGAAGAAGCAGAAATTCCTGCGAAAGTAAGAAAACTATGCCAAATGAGGAAATGCAGAAACAAGACAAATGAAGTGTGCAGTAAATGCAAGAAATAGGTTTGTGGGCGGTGCACATATAAAGTAATAAAGACAGTAGTTTGTAATGCTTGTAAGTAGGATTAGGTACTATACATGGTCATATTTTTTGATTGGTCTTTCTCTTAACATATTCATGGGTACTTAGTTTCTCCAGTAAGATTAATTTCTATTAATTTTAAGACTACTGCAATACAATTAGTATGTTTGCAGATAAATATTGTGAACTATGTTCTTTAATATTAGTAATATTATGTTCCCATTGTTATTGTAAAATACAATGGTACTGTTATTAAATGTAATTAAAGTGGTATATTGTTATCAAGGTCATTAATATTTACGTTAAACAGCACAGCATGTACTTACAAAGAAAGTGGTCACTTTGGCCACATTGGCGGTTCTAAGTATAGTACTAGTTCTGGGGGTTCTAGTGTTAAAAGTAAATTTCCTTTTACGTAAGTCGGACTATGTGCGAGAATGTATGATGAATTTCTTAAATCACAGAGTGACTGACTCTCATTTAAAAATCAACTCTTTGGTGACAAGCCATTTAGAGGAATTTCGAGCCCAGAAGATCAGACGTTGTTATTATGAGCAAATTGATGTAGTACTACAGCATGCCCTCTCTCCTCTCTGGTAACTAACTTATTTGTGGGAAACTTCGAGGACAAGTCACTGCACGTGGCTAAAAGTTTTGCTGGCACATTTGCGTGATAAATCCCAAAGTATAACACGCGCAAAAAAGATCAACATTATATTCACTACTGGCCATTAAAATTGCTACACCACGAAGATGACATGCTACAGACTCAAAATTTAACCGACAGGAAGAAGATGCTGTGATATGCAGATGATTAGCTTTTCATATCATTCACAAAAGGTTGGTGCCAGTGGCGACACCTACAATGTGCTGACATGAGGAAAGTGTCCATACGATTTCTCATACAAAAACAGCAGTTGACCAGCATTGCCTGGTGAAACGTTGTTGTGATGCCTCGTGTCAGGAGGAGAAATGCGTACCATCATGTTTCCGACTTTGATAAAGGTCGGATTGTAGCCTAGCGCGATTGCGGTTTATCGTATCGCGACATTGCTGCTAGCATTGGTCGAGACCCAATGACTGTTAGCAGAATATGGAATGGATGGGTTGAGGAGGATAATACGGAATGCCGTGCTGGGTCCCAACGGCCTCACAGCAGCATCTCGACTAGCAGTCGAGATGACAGGCATCTTATCCGCATGGCTGTAATGGATCGTGCAGCAACGTCTCTATCCCTGAGTCAACAGATGGGGACGTTTGCAAGACAATAACCGTCTGCACGAACAGTTCAATGACGTTTGCAGCAGCATGGACTATCAGCTCAGAAACAATGGCTGTGGTTACCCTTGATGCTGCATCACAGACAGGTGTACTCAATGACAAACCTGGGTGCATGAATGGCAAAACGTCATTTTTTTGGATGAATCCAGGTTCTGTTTACAGCATCATGACGGTCGCATCCATGTTTGGGGACATTGCGGAGAACGCACATTGGAAGCGTGTATTCGTCATTGCCATACTGGTGTATCACCCGGCATGATGGTATGGGGTGCCACTGGTTACACGTCTCGGTCACCTCTTGTTCGCATTGACAGCACTTTGAACAGTGGACGTTACATTTCAGATGTGTTATGACCCGTGGCTCTACCCTTCATTTGATCCCTGTGTAACCCTACATTTCAGCAGGATAATGCGCGACCGCATGTTGCAGGTCCCGTAAGGGCCTCTCTGGATACAGAAAATGTTCGACTGCTGCCCTGGCCAGCACCTTCTCCATATCTCTTACCAACTGAAAATGTCTGGTCAATGGTGGCTGAGCAACTGGCTCGTCACAATACGCCAGTCACTACTCTTGAAGAACTGTGGTATCGTGTTGCAGCTGCATGGGCAACTGTACCTGTACACGCCATCCAAGCTCTGTTTGACTCAATGCCCAGGTGTATCAAGGCCATTATTATGGCCAGAGGTGGTTGTTCTGGGTACTGATTTCTCAGGACCAATGTACCCAAATTGCGTGAAAATGTAATGACATGTCAGTTCTAGTATAATATATTTGTCCAATGAATACCCGTTTATAATCTTCATTTCTTCTTTGTGTAGCAATTTTAATGGCCAGTAGTGGGTGAAAGCTTAGCTTTTCTTGCAGTATGTGAAAGCTTTGCTTTTGTAATAGCAACACTATGTACATTAATTTATAACATTAACTTTTCCTGTTTGTATATTCGTGCTACTTATCAGTGATGATAAGTACATCACGTGTCCTATGGTCTGAATATCCGCTTTCATCGCTGGCGAGATCACGTGACATGATCTATGATGCTTACAAAAGCGGATCGCAATCTCTATTTCAATGGTTTGGAAAGTAACATGCAGTGTTTGGTGGAATTAGAATTTATACTTTTGTAATATGAAAATATGCAGCGTACATGTTGCTGCCCATCAAAAATCTTTCCAAAACAAGTTTTTCCCTGAGTTTTGTTTTCTAAAGTGCTGGGAAATTCTACACCCATGTATAAAAACATAACCATAACCATAAGTTTTAGAATTCTGAAGGAAAATCTACTGTCATTTAACATGGAAAACGTGTGTTTTCATCTGGGAGAAACTTTATTTCTAACCGGGAAATCTGGGAAAAATCCAGGAATTTTTTTTCCTTGTTCGTGTTTACACCCTGACGAGATTCTAAATATTTGTTGCTAACTTAGTTGCATAGCCCAGAATCAATTGCACTTTTCACTTGAGATCCAATTTCTACTTTACTTTTCTGAAAGCTAGTGCAGTTCTGTCAGAAAATGCGTACAACATAGCAACAAACCTCTTGCTTTCTGGATCTGTTGTCTCCTTGTCTTGCATGTTTGATTTTAGTTACAAGATTTGGTTACATCACAGAACTTGCATCTGTTAATGCTGTTTATCCTTAATCAGATTTAATTCTTTAACTTTGTTGTTATGGGTGAGTGGTAATTTTAGCATCTTGTTGATCACGCATGTAAAGTATGCCCATTTATGCTGTTTAGGGTGACAGGATTTTGCATTTACCGTCAGGTCAGTAACCATTGCCTTCCTAAATATGCTAATCCTATATTTTCCCCTCTTTCAATTAACTTAAGAACCAGAAAACTTATAGATCCTTCTTGTTCCAGTTCCACTCAATTTTTTCATGCATCCTACTCATTCTTCCAGCTACCTCAAGTATTTTGTTTTCGTCATCTTTGTACAGTAGTATGATGTCATCTACATTATGTCTGTCACAGGCAATTTTTTTTTTTTTTTCATATGGCAGGATTTTGATCAAAAAACTTATTTTCTAGGTCATTAATGAACACTTGAGCTAAAATAATTTGGGACTTAGATTAACTAAAAGAGATGGAAAACATAAGATTAGCATATTTAGGAAGGCAGCAGCTACTGACACAGTTGGAAATGCGAAATCGTGTCACCCTAAGAAGCATAAATGGGTGTGCTTCAGAGGCATGACCAACAGAATGCTGAAACTAATATTCACCCCTAACAACAAAGAGGAAGAACTGAATGTGATTAAACAAGTAGCCAGGACTGTTGGGCATAAGGGCTGTGATATAATGAACCTTTGTAACAAACTAAAATCAACAATATGTGACAAGAGTGAGGCAGTAGATTGAGAGGGCAAGAAGTTTGTTGATATGTCATATAACGTTAAGTTCTCTGATGACACTGCAGAAGCCTAAAGAAAAATGAAAGTAAAAGTTGGATTTCAAATGAAAGGTACAGTTGGTTCTAGGCTATGTCACAAAGTTAACAATAATAGCAGCAAATATTTAGAATCTGGTGTCTACTATATCAACTTCCAAGACTGTGAACAGTTTTGTATCTGTCAGATGAGAAGGAATTTTGATACTAGTTTTAGAGAGCATGAGAGCATACATACATCCAAAATAGAAGTCCACATGGTACACATTTGGATAAAGAAAAGCATTTGGCAGGAAATATTGAGAGGTAATGTGGAAGCGTTGCACAAGGCACCAAAAGGACAGTTATTGAACATACTGGAATGAAATGGCAATCAAGATTCCTGCTGAATGAATTCAGTGAGTCAGTGAGTTTAACTTGAATGCTTATTTTTATGCTCCACCGCAGGAGAAGAAAATTTTTTTACCGGGAAGCCATGAGGTGGTACCACTGTGATTCCACTGCAAATGTGTCATCACTTATCGAGATTTTGATTAATATCATTGTAATGTTTAACTGTTTTGTCATGCTGAAATAATTTGCTTTATAGATCTGATGTTATTTTTAAACTTTTTATTGTGACTTTTATGCAGTTACATGTCATTTAATTTGTCAGGTAGCAGCTTTCTATTATTACTCTTTACATATTTTACATGGATTTTAAGCATGGCTTTAATTTCACTTATTGCATGTCCATTCATGTTTTGTTGTCAGATTTTGTCATATGAAGTAATTTTAATTAAAGACTATGCATACTGCATTGTAACTGTTGAATTTGTGGTACTGGTTATTCATGTACCCTAGCTGTGGTGCCTTCTATTGACCTAAGTTATTTGTACAAATACTGGGTGCTTCCAGACCATCACAAGCACTTCAGTATGTACCTAGGTATACAGATTTTGATGCTGATACCTACGTCAGAATATTTTTATGATATATGTGGCTGGTATGCATGGCTGTTAATCATATTAATATTTTTTTTTTCTTTTTTATCGTTAGACCTGATAATGATTTTACTTCTGCAAATTGAATTTAGTTGGTTACCTCAATGTTTTTTTTTTTTCTGTTTTAACAGATCTGATGGTGACAATGACCTAAACTGGGAATTATGAATGGTACAGTTTATGTGATCAAGACAAACCTTTACAAATAAACTTCCTGAGCTGGTAGGCTGGTGGTGCCACCAGCTTTCTCATACTGTAAGCTCTGAGCCTTCCTAAGTGATCAGCGTTGGGTGTGACTAACATAGTAGGCAACAAAGTGAGTATACTTTCGTAACTGCAAGAACTTCAAAAAGGGATGAACTCTATACAAGACAGAAAAAAACCTCAATCTCAGAGGGGTGTTGGCTTGCTGAGGCACAACAATTAATATTAGGTAACCTCTGCAGCAGCTGTTGAACCCCAGTTTGGTTGACCATTAATTTATGGTGATGCTTGAGTTAACTTATACACTATGTGATCAAAAGTATCAAGACACCTGGCTGAAAATGACTTACAAGTTCGTGGCACCCTCCCTTGGTAATGCTGGAATTCAATATGATGTTGGCCCACCCTTATCCTTGATGACAGCTTCCACTCTCAGAGGCATACGTTCAATTAGGTGTTGGAAGGTTTCTTGGGGAATGGCAGCCCATTCATGGAGTGCTGCACTGAGGAGAGGTATTGATGTTGGTTGATGAGGCTGGCACGAAGGTGTTATGTAGGATTCAGGTCGGGACTCTGTGAAGGCCAGTCCATTACAGGGATGTTATTGTCGTGTAGCCATTCCACCACAGGCTGTGTATTATGAACAGGTGCTCAATTGTGTTGAAAGATGCAATCTCCATCCCTGAACTGCTCTTAAACAGTGGGAAGCAAGAAGGTGCTTAAAACATCAATGTAGGTCTGTGCTGCGATAGTGCCACACAAAACAACAAGTGGTGCAAGCCCCCTCCATGAAAAGCACGACCACACTGTAACACCACCGCCTGTGGAGGAATTTCTCTGTCCTAAAAAAATCCACATGTGCACACCATGCATACGCTGCTATCCCTATTTGTATCATAAGGCCTAAAATATTTCCACTGTGTGGAAGTTGTTGCACAAGTTGTTCAAGACAGTTTTCAGTGAAAAGTTCATAACTTATTTGTAAAACCATCTATCCATACTACTTGCATCAAATCCATAAACACAGACACCCCAATGTATACTTGGCAGGTTAAAGTACTCCAACTAAGCTACTGAGTGTAGACTTTCCTTGAATGACTCTACAAGTATTATAGCAGAATTTGGTGGATGGCAAAAACATCTGATGACTAATTTGAGTTGCCCTGCATCCTGACAACTTCACTGTCAGACTATATTTTTACTTCGATAGATGTAAAAATTTTTTTGACTGCAATGATCACTTTCCATACTTTACTGTCTGCCCTATAATTTGGTACTCAGGCTATGCCTTCCCCACTTCAGTATGTGTTGTTAAACTGAGAGTACAGTTCTTACATAAGCTCTTATAACATCAATTTATAGGACTGTTACCAGCATTTACATGTTCTCACAGTGACTGTGTCTTTCCCTGTTTTTATTAGTGTATAGCCAGCTATGTATGCCACAGGATAACTTAAGCACATTCTTCAGGTAATTCTCGTATTATTTACTCTTTTATGTCGTGACTGTACTATAGTTTTATTTAAGTGTGAGAAAAGGGGTGATTGTGTGTGTCAATTTCAGTATTCATTTTAATTTATTGATAAGCAACCAGTGTCTCTTACCATTGGCAGACAGCCTGCCAAGTGTGTAATGTGTGTCCAGGAAGATTGATTGTAAGGGAAAACTTTATATTCACTAAGCATTTAATTCATATTCTGCAAGGTCACTGATAACCATGTTGTTCAGAGCCCACAAACCAATTTTTTAAAAGTGTGTGTATGTGGAGGGCAGGGACTAAACTAGCAAAGTAAAGATACTAAGCAGGAAAAAATTATTTAGAAAAGGTGCATTGTACATCAGAAATAGGGAAATGGCAGAAATGGGGGCACGGAGTACAAGGTGCACTCAGTGTGTATGCCTGGGAGCACTCAGCTTGTTAAAGAGGCTATTCTGGCAGCCATTGGTGGAACAGAGCACAACCAACAGAACACTGTGGTGCAAATTGGAAGTCTCTCTGCCTGGGCTTTGAGTTCATACTTTGCTCATTCCAGTGAATGGCAGAGAAGGTTGAGAACACCAGACGTGTTCACAAAGTTGCAGTGAAGCTCACAGTCTGCAGCATTGTCCACAGAATTGTCCACAGAACTGATCAGGTCTCTTGTTTCTGAGTCAAGTGGAAGGATTGAACCAGAGTCTTCAAAGGTTCTGAGATGAAGTAGGCAGCAACTTCCTGGACTTGCATTATGGGGTTTAGAACTCCAGTGTCCTCCAAAATGAGTTAGGCGTGCACTACACTTCAAAGGCTGCTACCCGCATAGCTAACAGTGTGTGGGATGCAAATAAGAGTTTATTTTTATTATTTTCTTATCAGGCAAATCTCCTCCCAGTCCATAAAATGATAGCTGTAGGGAACCTAGAAGTATCATTACAAAATCCAAAGAAATGCCCCTTCAGGTGAGAGTATTAAATTTCTAAAGATTAGCTGCTGAAGCATTCCCAACGAAGTGCCAGCATTTTAAGTGCTCCTCAGGAGCAGTGGAGCACACTTAGTAATAGGTACAGTAAGTTGGTTCAAACCCAAACTTGAAAGTACTAAGATTTTTAGGAAAATTTTTAAGTGTATATCGAAAGGATGGGCCAATGGTAAGTGGAGGTGGTGTATTTGTCGCAGTAGACAAGGACATTGAAGTGCATTGAGGTTGTCACTTAAGACTCAATGTCATTGGTGAGCATAAACTTGTAATTGGATACTTGTGACTACCACCAGATTGTGTAGGTACATATTGAAAGACCCCCAGGATATTGTCAAGTTAAAATTTATTAAAAACAAAAAATGAAACACCGATCGACCATTAACATTGGCAAAGACATTACTTATGAATGCACGGTAAGGCACAGACAAATGAAAAAAAGCAATCATTCATTTTTCTTTGTACATGGTTTTGTGTCTGTTCGGTTTTGTATCATATTTGTTTCAAAATAGGAGAAGATTTGATATCAGTATTAAGTATTTTTTATTGAAGTGAAGCGGAACCAAGTAAGGATGATTCTCTTATTTTTGAAAGTCACTGGTGTCCTTGAAGTCTGCTGCATGCATCTACAATTGAAATGTAAGAGAGGAAGTTCAATTAGCCAAAAATCATACAAGTACAACATTTCTATTAATCCAGTTAATTTTTTTCCGTTCGTAGGTGTTATATATTAAGTTTTTTTTATTATAACGCAACTGGCGACCTGAGTCAGGCACCGGTTGTGAGTAGAGTTTGTTAACTGTTGTTATAGTAAGAAATTTTTATGACATTGTTATTAGTCATAAAAACTAATTGTTGTATTTTCTGTTTACATGAATCACAACGGGGACGAAGTAAAGCAAAAAGACAAAAATTGAGGAGAAAATTTTGGAAAGGAATAAGAATTGGATACAGGTTAAATAAAATTTTCCATAGTAAGCTGTTTTGTTCGGGATGGCTATGCAAGATGCTCGCATTTTTATGCTGGGTAGTGCCTCTTTTGATGGAGATAGAAACCTTTTCTTCATTATTCGCTTCCTTGAATGTTATTGTAAAAAAAATTACAGGAATTGTTCAGTGTGATAAACATTGTCAGTAAAACATAAAGAATTGCAATACAATAGTTTTCACATCATAATAGATGTAAAACAGGCTTTGACATGATGTAAATTAGAATTATCAAGTGTAATAATTAAAATATGAAATTTTAACATTTGTGTGAGATCTGTATTTTTGCATACTCATACAACATGGCAGAAAAATGTCAGTTGTTGATAGCAATAGCGAAAATGCAATCAGCCAAGATGGCGTAGAATTGCACGTTCGAACAATTGAAGTTCAGGCACCGTGCATGCCTACTGCAGAAAGTTTAAGTGGGCCAGAGATAAGTGTCGCAGGTGTGACAAATGATAGCAACTCTCTACAGTAGATTAACCTTGATGATACAATGTTTACAATTGGTGAGACAATGTCACTCATCTCTCAAAGAGACATACTGCTCATGAATGAAACACTGGAGATCAATTCCAATATGAATTTTGACAACATGTTACAAACACCACTTGGTCACAACACAAACATTAACTTGGAAAGTACAGCTGACAGCAACCACAGTAGTACAACTGAAGCACTGCTATGGCAGTTATGTAACAAACACGAAATTTGATGATATGAAACACAATATGAACACCAAAATTGATAATTTGACACCTAATCTGAACACCGTCACACAAGATCTGAATACAGTGAAACAAGAACAAAAGCAAGTATTCAAGGGTTTGCAAGATACAGTGCCACAGAAGTATGATGACTTAGCCAAAAATTTTCACACTGAAATTGATGAAAAATTGAATGATATGAAAAAACAAGTAAAGCATGAAGTACTTCTAGGGTAGATTCTCTTAACGACCATAATTATCTAGTAGAGCAACAGATAAAGACTATTTGTAAGAGAGAAGATCAATGACTGTATGAGTGATATCATTAGACAAGCTGAAGCAGGTCTTTTAGATAAGAGGAATAACATTGCAGAGAAGTTAGTAACAGATTGTAAGTTATACACAGATGTAGTAGAAAAGGCTATTCATAAAAAAGAAAATGAAGTAGTGAACAAGGTAGACATTAACATACAAGCCACGGAAAATAGGATCTGTAATCTTTTAGAAGAAAATATCATCGGATCTCAAAATATGCCTGTAAATAATACACAGGCTACAGTGAACAAAGCACAGCCTGTCAGTATTTATGCACAAATTGTCACGAGTCCCACAGCAGATACCAGTGACAGTTGTGTGTGGCAAATTGAACATTTTACAGTGAACTGCAATTTTCTTATAATTGACAAAATGGCTCTGAGCACTATGCGACTTATCTTCTGAGGTCATCAGTCACCTAGAACTTAGAACTAAGTAAACCTAATGAACCTAAGGACATTACACACATCCATGCCCGAGGCAGGATTCGAACCTGCGACTGGAGTGGTCGCTCGGCTCCAGACTGTAGCGCCTAGAACCGCACGGGCACTCTGGCCAGCTATAATTGACAAACTTATAGTTAATTGTCTTATTGGCATGAACATGTTTAAAGATACAAAACACAGATTGACATAGGTGATGGTAAATGACACTTTTTTTTTTTTTTTTGTAAAGGATCAGATTTTTTTTCTATTCGTTTAGCCAAAACACCTGATGAAAGTAACAAAAACAAACCAGAGTCAAATTTAATAGCACAATATTCCTTCCCAGCTGTATATTTCACAAACAAATTTGATATTGAACAAGATGCAAACACTGAGGTTAGTTATGAGATGGTAGAGTGGAAACTAAGTGAATCATAGATACTAAATGACATGCAATGAGAAGAACTTTCTAACTTGTTATTTAAGTATGCGAATGTTTTCAGCAAGGCACCAGGAGTGGTCAAAGACTATGAATATAAATTTGAAGTCTATCCACATGAAACATTTTGTGTAATGTCAAATCCTATTCCATGGGCAAAACGAGAGGCATTAAGGGAAGAGATTACACATACGATTAAATGGGGTACTATACAACCTTAATTTTCACCCTATTGTAGTCCTATATTACCAGTAAGTAAACCGGACGGTTCTGTAAGATTAGTTCTAGATGCTAGAGGTATCAATAAGATTATAGTATCAGTATGCATAAGACTGGAAAACTTGGATGAACAGCTTGTAAAGTTTTACGATACAAAATGTTTCAGTATACTCAATCTCAAGATGTCCTATTGGCAAATACAGCTCCACAAAGAAAGTCGAAAATATACAGCATCTGTTTGTGGTGGCAAAAGTTACAAATTGTGTTCTACCTTTTGGACTGAACATTAGCACAGACGTGTTTGTATCTGCATTGGACAGGGTTTCAAGACCAGAATTGCTTAGCGAAGTCACTGTTTGTGTAGACAACATGCTAATAGCTACTCCCAATTGGTTAGAACATATCAGGCTCATTGAATAGGTGCTTCAACAATTTGCAGATTACAGAGTAACAGCCAATGTAAAAAAAGTCTAATTTTGGTAGCGAGCAAGTCAGTTTTTTAGGACATGTTGTGTCAGAACAAGGTATATTACCTGATCCAAAAAAAACTTGATGTCATACACAATTGTACAGCTAGAAGGAATAAAAAACAACTAAAAGACTTTTTAGGACTAGGTTTTTTTTTTGTTTTTTGTAAATTCATACCACAGAAACTGATGAACAGTGATGCATTACTCAATTTGTTACAAAAAAATAGTCCTTGGTTATGGGATGATAAGTGTCAGGAGGACTTTAATAACATTAAGCAGGCATTAGTCAATGCAAACATTTTCAGCCACCCTGACATGTCCAAGAATTTTTGTCTATGCACAGATGCCTCATCTCAGGTGCTGGGGGCTTGCTTGTTTCAGATGCAAGAAGAAGAAGGTAAAGAAGTACCCAAGGTCATCAGTTTTACTAGTTGCACATTATCAGAAGCAGAAAGATTTTGTGTCAGAATTGGAAAGTTTAGCTGTAATATGAGCATTTGAAAAGTTTGAATATTTCTTGTGGGGCAGGAATACCAATGTTTACTGTGACTATCAGTCAGTGTCATTTCTTGTAACATGTAAACTGTTGCACCATAGATTGGCTAGGTGGTGTCAATATTTACAAGAATTAAATCTACAGAAAGAACAGATATCATCTTCATATAGATAAGGCTTACCGGCCAATGATCTTCTTCAGTGCGGATGCACTCACATTGCCCAAATTCTTATGGGAATCAGTAGATTGACTGCTGCGAGTAATGAGTATAGTGGGCAGGGGCAGTACAAATGTAGTGTGTGGACAGTAAGTTGGGAATGTGGGTCTCGTGGGGAGCATGCCAGATATAAGTCCCTGCAGTCGCACCATCCTCAGTGTCCTCGGTGGCTCAGATGGATAGAGCGTCTGCCATGTAAGCAGGAGATCCCGTGTTAGAGTCCCTGTCGGGGCACACACTTTCAACTGTCCCCATTGATATTTATCAATGCCTATAAGCAGCTGAAGGTCTGGATTTCATTGTAATTTCATTCCTCAAGAGCTGCAAGATCACCAGTGGTATCTTCTTTCGGACATGTCCAAAAGAACAGATACATCTTCATATTCACACAGAGTTAAAGAATTCCGATCCAAATGCAGGTTTGATTTCTGCTGAGTGTTAACTGAGTAAAGGCTGCTTTTTCTTGGGAATAAGCTAATACCGTTAACAAGAAATGACAGTAAGGAATATAGATATTGAGAGGCCAATGTCAAAATACCCAGACTCATGAACAGGCGTTGACAAGAGGTTCATGAATTTACACAATTTATTGTCCAAACTGCCCGTTTATGAGCCAAAAATATCCTTTCAGAATGGGAAGAGTTACCCCAAAATATAATACCATACGACATAAGCGAATCGAAATAAGCAAAGTAGACTAATTTTTGTGTCCAATAACAAAAACGGCAGCATTAATGCTTTGTTGCATGCAACATCCTTCATTACCTAGCTAGTGTCATTAGGTAAAATAAATATTTTAGGATTACCTGTAATACTAGAGGGCCGGCCGGGGTGGCCAAGCGGTTCTAGGCACTACAGTCTGGAACCACGCGACCGCTACAGTCACAGGTTCGAATCCTGCCTTGGGCATGGATGTGTGTGATGTCCTTAGGTTAGTTAGGTTTAAGTAGTTCCAAGTTTTAGGGGACTGATGATCTCAGAGGTTAAGTCCCATGGTGCTGAGAGCCATTTGAACCATTTGAATACTAGAGGGCATATCATTTATGTAACTAAGGAACAGGAGTGGCCCCAACACGGATCCCTGGGGCACCCCGCACTTGATTGTACCCCACGCAGACCCAACATCACAGACGTTCTGAACATTGTGAATAATGACCTTTTGCTGTCTGTTGCTAAAGCAATAGGTGAACCAATTGTGAGCTACTCCCCGTATGCCATAATGGTCCAACTTCTGGAGCAATATTTTGTGATCAACACAATCAAACGTCTTAGCTAAATCAAAAAATAAGCTAGCATTAGAAAACGTTTGTTTAATCCATCCAGTATGTCACAGAGAAAACAGAATATAGCATTTACAGTTGTTAAGCATCTTCTAAAGCCGGACTGTACATTTGATAGCAAATCGTGTGATATAAAATGATCAGTTATCCTCACATACACAGCCTTTTCAATAACTTTAGTGAACACTGATGGCATAGAAATTGTCTACATTATTCCTTCCTCCCTTTTTATAAAGTGGCTTTACTACTGAGTACTTCAATCATTCAGGAAACTGACCACTCCTAAAGAGGAAATTACAAATACGGCTAAATACAGGGCTAACATGTGCAGCACAGTACTTTAATATGCTGCTAGGCACTCCATCATAACCGTGAGAGTCCTTAGTCTTCGTGATTTAATTATTGACTCAATCTCCCCCTTATCTGTATCACAGAGGAGTATTTCAGACATCAGTCCCAGAAAGGCATTTCTCAAGGAAGTTATATGATTCAAATTAATGATATCAATATAATAGAGGGAAACATTCAACGTGGGGAAAAATTATATATAAAAACAAAGATGAGGTGACTTACCGAACGTAAGCGCTGGCAGGTCGATAGACACACACACACACAAACACACAAAATTCAAGCTTTCGCAACAAACTGTAGCCTCATCAGGAAAGAGGGAAGGAGAGGGAAAGACGAAAGGAAGTGGGTTTCAAGGGAGAGAGTAAGGAGTCATTCCAATCCCGGGAGCAGAAAGACTTACCTTAGGGGGAAAAAAGGACAGGTATACACTCGCGCACACACATATCCATCCACACATACAGACACAAGCAGACATATTTGTCTGCTTGTGTCTGTATGTGTGGATGGATATGTGTGTGTGTGCGCGCGCGCGCGCGCGCGCGAGTGTATACCTGTCCTTTTTTCCCCCTAAGGTAAGTCTTTCCGCTCCCGGGATTGGAATGACTCCTTACTCTCTCCCTTGAAACCCACTTCCTTTCGTCTTTCCCTCTCCTTCCCTCTTTCCTGATGAGGCAACAGTTTGTTGCGAAAGCTTGAATTTTGTGTGTATGTTTGTGTTTGTTTGTGTGTCTATCGACCTGCCAGCGCTTTCGTTCGGTAAGTCACCTCATCTTTGTTTTTATATATAAGTTATACGATTCCCTATAGAAACTAAATTTTTATTTAATTCACCAGCAATGCCCAGAAAATTGTTAAATACTGTACATATATCTGATTTTCAGTAACCTAAATATTTTTACTACCAACTGACTTTATATCGTCGACCTTGTGCTGCTGACCAGACACTTCCTTCACAACTGACCATATTGTTTTAATTTTATCCTGTGAATTAGCTATTCTGTTTGCATACCACAAACTCTTTGCCTTCTTAATATCATTTTAAGCACCTTACAATACTGTTTGTAATGGGATACTGCAACTTGATTGTGACCACTTCTAATATTTTGATATAATTCCCACTTTGTTCTGCATGGTATCCCACTAGTCAGCCACCCGGGCTGCCTATTACTGCTAATACCCCATTTAGAAAGCTGCTCTCAAAGAGCATGAGAAATGTGTCAAGGAAAGCATTATATTCATCATCTATGTTATTGGCACTATAAACAGCCTGCCACTCTTGTTCCTCGACAAGGTTTAAAAAAACTCTCTATTGTCATTGGATTAATTTTCCTACATAGTTTGTAATTACATGCGACATTTGTTTAAGTACAAAAGCCTTTTAGTGTTAAAATTTGTGCATCATGGTCTGAAGGGCCATTCACCCTTTTACTAACAGAATGCCCGTCTAATAATGAAGAATGAATAAAAATATTGCATATGACTGTGCTGCACCCTAGTTGGAAAAAAAGTCTCCATCAGATCATATGAATTTAGATCTTCCAACATTCTTTTTCTTGCACCATCATACACAAAATTTATATTGAAGTCACCACATAACTAATTTCTGGTACTTCCTACAAAGTGAATCAAGAGCCCTCTTTAGCTTGAGCATAAATGTGTTAGGGGACCGATAAACAACAACAATTAGAAGTTCAGTTTTACCAAATTCAACTGCCCCTGCACGACATTCAAATATCTGTTCAGTGCAGTGCCGTGATATGTCTATGGACTCAAATGGAATACTGTTTTTTGCATACATAGCCACTCCCCCCCCCCCCATGAATGATTAGTCAGTACACATTATTTCCATGAAATAAAAGTTCCTCGGGAACTAGTCCATGACTGTACAAGTAACATTTCCTCATAAATCCTTGAACCAGTAGATGAGTATTTCCTTTCTTCTCTCCCAAACAAAAGAGGCTGTGCCAAGCAAAATTAGGCCAGCAATGCATAATGTTTTAGTCCTATTTCCAATCGTTTTCTCCCACCTCTACCTAAGGAAGAAATGAGCTCCCATAAGTGATAAAAGCCTATCTATAATATGAAGTATGAATGTATCATATGCTTGTATTGTATCATAATGACGTGTATGTAATTAATTTGTTTACGAAGATAAGTTAAAACTAACAAACATACTGTAGTAACAGAACCCATTTAACGAAAATTTTATGATCTTTTAAAACATAAGAAATTTACGTTCATAGTAGGAGTGATGGATGGAATGTCTGCCATAGGTATAAGCTATCATGTTATGTACATTGTTGGAACTAAATACTTGCATGAATTTTCATTGGAAACCAAACTCTTCTGTGAAGGAATGAACTTTCAAGACAAGCAATTTATATAACGTTTTGGACGGCTATGTGTGTCTTTGAACAAGTAGATGCTCAAGTGTGGTGACATTAAAATGCATGTGCAATGAAATAATGTCTCAGTATCGTGACTCACAACACTTGATACATTAATACGTGAACTATAGTTGTTCAAGCCAGTACTTACCTCATCGATGGATGCTGTTGGCCAGGGTTCTCTCCGCTGAAAATGTGAGTATGATGGGTAATAATGAGGCCCGGGCCATAAAAATGGAGACCTTGAGCCACAGCATCGGATTTTGAACAATAAGTGTACACCCACTGCACTCTGAATGAAGACAAACGCTACAGCAATTCTTTAATATGTGGTACTCAAGTGATGAAAGTGTGACACTCAATGTGAAATCCACACTAAGAAAACGAGTGCATGCACATGTGATGGTAGCAGCTAACATGTTAACCGTTAGCGACAAGTTCTTAGCTGCCAAATCTGCCAGTATGCGAAACCCAGCAGCAAGGCTGAAGCAAACTGAGCGTTATCATCAGTGCACTAAATTCAAATATGTAATGTACTTCATTATGTATATAATCTTTTAATTTCTTGTAGAACTCCAACACACGTAGGATAAGCCAACATATCCACTCCATTAAATAAAAGAGAAGCCAACAAATAAAGGGCACCGACCCCTTACTGTATGTCTCCATACCATGTCAATGCACAGTGCGGGGGCAATTGTGTTGGTGAAGATATCATAAAGTTAAAATTTATTAAAAACAAAAAATGAAACACCGATTGACCATAAGCATTGGCAAAGACGTTAATTATGAATGTGCGGTAAGGCGCAGACAAATTAAAAAACAAATTGTTCATTTTTCCTTGTACATGATTTTGTTTCTGACTCTCTTATATGTAGAAGTTTCTGTTAAGATGTGCAGTTCAGAGTGTGATGGGCTGCGAGTGTTTTGTATCATATATGTTTTGGAGTAAGGGAAGATTTTATATCAGTATTAAGTATTTTTTATTAAAGTGAAGTGGAACCAAGTAAGGAGGACTTTCTAATTTTTGACATGCGCTGGTGCCCTTGATGTCTGCTGCCTGCATCTAGAATTGAATTTTAAGAGAGGATGTCCGATTAGCCAAAAATTGTACAAGCACAACATTTCTAAAAATGCAATTAATTTTTTTCTATTTGTATGTATTACATATTATATTTCTTTTATTATAACACAACTCACCTCCAGATATAATTGAAAACTTAAGTTCAATAATATGTAAATTCTTCAGTCATACTGTCATCGGAGGAGACTTAAACCATCCAACAATCAGTGGTGAAAATTACGGTTTTGTAAGTGGTTGGCATGATAAAACATACTGTGAAGCAATGTTAAATGCATTCTCTGATAACTACCTGGAACAAACAAATAAACCTGACCACTCTGAGGATGTCCACATTGAAACAGGTATCGGTGACGATGAGACAATTCCAGCAACAATGTCTATCAAAGTACAAAATGTGACTAAAACAAGTATAAGGATTTATATTTTCAGCAAACTAGATGAAGAGGCAGTACTGTCATATCAGCTAGGAATTTGAAGCTTTGAGGTCTGGAGAGGACCATGTAGAAGAATTGTGGCTCAAGTTAGAAGAATAGTTGACCATGTACTTGACAGCTATGTACCTAATAGAACAGCTTATGGTCAGATGGGTCCTCCATGGCATTCAGTCAAGTAAAGAAACAAATATTGTAGTGAAATAGGTGTAAAACAAATCATAGGGCTATAGATAGGGACATGCCAAATGAAACACATTTGGCTATCAAGAGGACAGTGTATGAAGCCTTCAGCGACTATCGTAGCAGACTATTATCAAAAGATATCTGACAAAATTATAGAGAAATACTGATCATACATAAAGGCTGTTAAAGGTACCAAAGTTACTGTCCAGACACACAGAGACAGAAGAGGGACTGAAATTGAGGATAGCAAAACAAAAGTAAAAAACTGATATCTATTTTCAAATGAAAATACAAAGGTGTTGCCACATATTATTGAACTTAAGTTTTCTCTACAGTTTTCAATTATATCTGGAGGTGAGTTGTGTTATAATAAAAGAAATATAATATATAATGCACTCCTGTAAAGATGAGTGATATATAGGATGGTCAGAAACAGCCCAAAAAGCTTGTTAGGCTCTTGCAGGGTATTTTAGGCTGAGAAATAATTGTTAAGAAAAAAAATTTACATGTTAGTTATACCATATCCGAGTCAACTGGCATTAAAGTTAGCTAATCAGGCCATTGTATGCACAGATTTGAGTGGTCCACCAGATACAATTAGTGTTAGTTGGTCTCATAGAGTAAATGGTAACACATGAGACTGTTCAGCCTTTGGCTCAGATTCAACCCTTTATACCATCACATGTCCAATTTTTGTATTATGCTCTTGATTGATGAACACATTTGTCGCACTGTCTCCTGCAGGCCGCTTGCATTTGTGTGTGCAATGGCCCAACTGGCTAACTTCAATGCTAACTAACTTGGAAACGACACAACATGTCAAATTTTTTCTTAACAATTACTTCTCAGCACAACCTAACCTGTAACACCCTTACAACTTTTTCAGACTATTTCTGACCACTGTGCAGATATTTGTGTCAGTGGAGTCGAGAAATAGCTGAAATCGCTCAAACTGAACAGAGTTCCATGAGCAAATGCAGTTCCTATCAGATTCTATACTAAATTTGAGGCATAGTTAGCCCCTATTACAACCATAACTCACCACTGATCCATTGAACAAACAACTATGCCCCATAGTTTGAAGAAAACACAGGTCACACACTTCTACAAGAAGTGCAGCAAAAGTGAGCCACAAAACTATCATCCAGTGTTCTTAACATCCATTTGTTATACAATCTTAGAACATATTATGGCCTCAAACATAATGAGATATCTCGAACAGAATGACCTCCTCCATGCCAACCAGCATGTATTTTGTTTCAGTTATGTGAAATGCAACTCTCACTTTTCTCAAATGACATGCAGAAGTCTGTGGATCGAGATAGGTAACTGCCACATTTCTTGATTTCTGAAAGGCTTTTGACTTAGTATGATGTCTATGCCTAATATCGAAAATGAATTGTATGGTATATCAAGCAATATTTATGACTGAACTGAAGATTCTTGGCAGGGAGAAAACAGTGTGTTATCTTCGATAGAGGGTAATTGACAAATGTAGAAGTAACTGTGGGTGTGCCCCAGGGAAGTGTGTTGGGGCCCTTGCTGTTCATGTTGTATATTAATGACTACACAGAGAAAATAGATAGTTACTGAAGACTTTGGAAGGTGATGCAATTATCTGTAATGAAGTACTGTCTGAAGAAAGAAAAAAACCTGCACCAATATTCAGTTGGATGGTCAAAAGATTTCAAAGTGGTGTAAAGACTGACAACTTGCTATGTGCTCAGAAATGTAAAATTGTGCACTTACCAAAGTGAAAAAAAAAATAGTATCTAATGACTACAACATCAGTGATCTGTAACTGGAGTTGGTCAACTCATACGAATACCTCGGGTTAACACATTATAGATAAATTAACAGACAAACCCAGAACTGCACAGGTATTCATTTTTTGCCAGGTTTCAATTAGAAATGAAACAAAAAAAGCACTGTGTTTATGATGTAATATGCTGGACAGTTTCTTATGGTGGGCATCTCTGCAGCAGCACTCCTTCACAGCTCTGTAGATGGCGATTGTTTTTAGCTACATCCATTTGAGCTTCAAAGTTGAGTGCTGTCAAAAGTGCTGCCAGGTGTCAAGAATTTCCTAAAGTTGACTCAACTGTAGAAATGTCTTAGTAGTAGAGAATAAATGTATTAAAACTTCATGTGTGATGCGGCATTTTTTCACACATCTCAACTCTTACCCTAAGAGTTGTCGTTATTTGACAGTAAAGAATATGAGTACCATGTGTGGTTGAAATTGGCCCAGTTATTTAGGAAGAGATGTGGAAAAACAAACACACACACATTTTTCTAATATGTAAGGATGAAATGAAACAATTACATTACCTCAACTTTTGACTTTGGGTCCTTGACAAAGTCCTAGGGAAAACGCAATCAGCCTACAAAGGAGATCAAATTATTTCTACCACTCATTCTAGAATATTGCTCAAGTGTTTAGAACCCTTATCATGTAGGGCTAAAGCAGATATTGAAAATATATAGAGAAGGGCAGCAGAAGTGGTCACAGATTCATTTGACCTGTTAGAGAGTGTCACAGAGGTGCTGAAGAAACTGAGCTGGCAGACACTTGAAGACAGATGCAAACTATGCCAAAAAGGCCTGTTTACAAAATTTCAAGAAACAGCTTTAAATGATGAATTAGGAATACACAGCAACTCCATAAGCATCATTCCCATAGGGATTGTGAGAAAAAGATTAAATTAATTACAGCATACACAAAGACATTTATGCAGCTGAATGGTTAGTGCTGCTTCCTATAGTGTGGCAGGGCTCAGACTTTATTTCCAGTACCTCCTCTATTTTTCTGAGTGTTGGAACAGACTCCATGAATAGAGAAGGAGCAACATTGCGAGGATTCATCTATTGATAGTAATGGGTGGAGGGATAGGCACATGTTCCACATTCATAAATTGCTCCCCATACCACACTGTAGGCAGCAGTTGGCCACTGGGAAAAGGTGTAATCTGTGAGTGGTGTGTATGTTTCTTCTGTGACAATTAGAAGCCATGCTTGAAAGAATGTCATACTATAAAAAGTATTTTGGAATGTAAACAGGATATAACAGGAAGTTTATTAAATGCAACCATGTAGAAAAAATGACCTTTGTATAACACAAGTTGCTTTGAAATAATGTCACAGGACTGTAATTTCAATAATTCTTCCAGTCTGATTTTAGTATTACCATTTTGCTACAAGGTGACTCTGTTTTAGTGTGACTGTTTCTACCTTCATTTCTCTCCTTGGGCTCAAGTTCTGAGGAGTAGAAACACTTTATCACATTTTCTTTGTTGGTACATATACTTTATTGTTAAGAGTAGAAATTAAATGACACAGTTAAGATACTACAGTTCTTCCTATATTAAGACTTATTATAGATCCATTTATTTTGCACATGATGATCTTAGAAATAAATCAATTTCTTCTTTCAATTCTTGTCGAAACTTATCTGCAGTACCATGTAAGGAACACAGCTGCGTTGTTCGCTCATAATCACTGTAAGTGTGCTTCTTAACAGTTGTTTGTAATAGTGCTTTTGTGTAGAATTTTTTCAATCATGGAAAGTAAAGAGATTTTGCTGCAAATACTGTGTCTTCTGAGACAATCCATTACTTATTTAAAGATGCCTATAGGCACATTATTTTAAAAGACTTACTCGCCATTCAATTTTCAGTACATGCGTTTAAAGCATCACACATTTACGATGATAACATTGGAGCTGGAACAAAAAAAGTGTCAGTAAGCAACATTGGCTACAATACCATCATAATCTTTTTTTTGTTTTTTTTTTTGCATTAGCTCATTACATTAATCATTACACACACACACACACACACACACACACACACACACACATACATAATACATACATACATACATACAAACAAGCATTGATGTCAGTCAGTGTGTGCCCAATGGAATAAGAAATATGTTTAAAGTATCTCCCCAAGCGAGTACACTGTTTAACTAGAAATGAGTCTCAGTCTTTTGCAATCATAATTTTCATGTTGGGTAATTAGAGACAAAATGAAGTAACAAAATGAAGATGATTGTTAAACTCAGGAACTGGAAAGTGCCATTGGGGTAGAGGAAGTGCCATTGAATTAGGGGAGAAGAAGTGGGATCCACGTATATGAAGATTAACAAGTAGTTAGTTGTCCACAAAAATGCATTGTTCCTCCCTTCCTTGTGCCTACAAGGGTGACAAATGATGATTGCCTGAGTCTTTATTCTCTTTTCTGTCATCTGTTTCTCAATACCACATTTCCTAATTCTTACTCAAATATCCATTATTGTGTCTGTAAATATAATAATTAGTAGATTTTTCTTTTTAACTATTCTTAGCATATGAGGTCTGTTCAAAGCATTCCGGAACTTTGTCCACAAAATTTTTCTGTGCTTATCTTTTACTTATCACGCATGGTCTCCTTCAAAATACTGTCCTTCACAATTAATACACTGCTCCCAATGCGATTTTGATTTCTGGAAACAGTCTTGGGATGCCTCTTGCTGGATCGCATGACGCACCCTTTTCGAATTTTCTGTTATCTTGTCTAGCATTCCAAATTTTCATGCTTTCAACAGGGCTTTCAACTTAGGAAATAAAAAAGTCTGCAGGGGCCAGGCCTGGAGAGTATGAAGGGTGAGGCAGCACAGTGATTTCGTTTTTTGTGCAATAGCCATGCATCAACAGGAATGAATGTGTGGGTGTGTTATCGTGATGCAGGAGCCATGAATTGCCTCGCCCTCATTTCGGACTGTGGTGTCACTGCCAGACACCACACTTGCTAGGTGGTAGCCTTTAAATCGGCCGCGGTCTGGTAGTATACGTTGGGCCCGCGTGTCGCCGCTATCAGTGATGGTAGACCGAGCGCCACCACACGGCAGGTCTAGAGAGACTTCCTAGCACTCGCCCCAGTTGTACAGCCGACTTTGCTAGTGATGGTTCACTGCCTACTTACGTTCTCATTTGCCGAGACGATAATTTAGCATAGCCTTCAGCTACGTCATTTGCTACGACCTAGCAAGGCGCCATTATCAGTTACTATTGATATTGTGAATCATGTACCGTCAAGACCGACGTTCATCATTAATGGATTAAAGTTAAGTAATCCACCAGCTACGTCCGTTTTTCTAAATTCTAATTTCCTTGTCATGTTCCAGACCTTACACCAACCTGCGTGAGCCAAAACGCGTGCATTTCGACCTCCTTTAGTAAAACGGTGTTGGCTCTCTTGCCAACCACAGTACGGACCTTTTCTGTTTCACATTTTCTTGCGGGCATCGCAACATGTCCTGATAGTATCATTAGTTTACAGTTTGTCCCTGTGGCACAAATTCATGATGAACTAATCCTTCAAAGAAAACTATCAGCATGGCTTTGACATTTGACCTGGTGTGACAAGCTTTTTTTGGTCTCTGAGAACCTTTCCCAAACCACTGTGAAGATGAGACCTTGGTCTCAATATCATAACCATAGACCACGTCTTATCACCAATTATGATTCTCTTAAGTCATATCTCATTCTCATTTGCGCGATCCAAAAGCTCTTCACTGATTGCGAGGCAAAGGCCTTGACTCATGAGTCATGACACGAACTAGGGAGCTACACAATGCATTCCAAGATGCTGTGTCATGATTGCATGACATGATCCAACTGAAATGTTACATTCTTGTGCAATCTCTCCAACAGTTAGCCTTCGATTGGCACGCACAACTTCATTGACATTCAGTCTGGCCATTTTTAAACTATGCGAACCATTTGTAACACTGAGTGCGCCTGAAGTATTCATCACTGAAGGCTTCCCGCATCATTTGGTGTGCCTCTGTAAATGTTTTCTCTTGAATTTCACATGAAATTCAATGCAGATGCATTGCTCCTCTAACTCTGCCATCTCGAAATTCACAAACTGCGCAACACAACATTTTACTTAATACAGCACTGAACAATAACTAACAGCCATACAACAATGAAACTTCTGGCAGTTACACATTAAACACAGGTATGTGCAGGGATGGTAACCAAATTTTGCTCCAACCCACCACTGGTGCAAAATTATGAACGTTGTGGAATCTTTTGAACAGACCTCATACACACCCACTGGTGGATGGTTCCTCCAATCATGGCAGGGCCATTCAGTAGCCTGTTGCCAACATTCATGGCAAAAGATATTGGAAATATAGTGGTTTCACCCACAAATAAGAACACATACAAAGGTCTAACCATTGTAACGTGAACACAGTTTCGATATCCCATCAAGTCAAGAGTACAAGCCAGGCCAAGTTTGTCCTGAGTGTGGAATTCAACTTACTGCAAGGAACTGCAACAGAATATGAGAGAGAGAGAGAGAGAGAGAGAGAGAGAGAGAGAGAGAGAGAGAGAGCTCCCAGATCTGGATTTATATGAAGTTGAAATCAATGGTGCACCGAGATTCTGATATGGGGCTATCTTTTGGTGCAGGTGAGCTGAATAGTGATGACTCATGTCGTTGCTTTGTAAAATGTCATGGTAGCCCTGGTGGCGGTTCCAGTATAAGACAAATGGTATCAAGAGAGTAGGGCCAGAAGCAGCCCAGGTGATGATGACTCCACTGTGGGCAAGAGCCCTTCAGAAAGGCGTAATTGGTTGTGATGATGGGCTACCAGGCTGTCACCCATCTGCAGCGTGAAGATGTGGCAGCCCTGCTGTTCATGGATGGCTACCGGCACTCATGGAAATCGAAGGCGTGTGCTCGGACAGCGGTCTGTGGTGACTAAGGCGCCTGAGCTTGATGAGGGATGACAGCAGTAGCTGCAGCACTGTGCCTGGCTGTTGCCCATGCAGCAACTCCACTGGGCTCTTCTTGCCAATGGGAGTGGACATTTAAGAACTAAGAAACACACTAGCACTTCTTGTGCAAGGGCATCCCCATCGTACTGTTTCATCTGAGTTTTAAAGGTCTGGTGGATGCCATGGTGCACACAAAAGTCTTGAAAGGTCTCGGAGGTGGACTGCAGTCCATTATTCAGTACCAAGTCATGAGAAGGCTGTCGTGGAGAAGACCCATGTGGGGGAATGCATGTAGGTTCCACTGTTATGGAGCAACAGTTGTCAGTGTATGGAAACTGAGAATATGTATGAGTGTGGTTTGAAAATTTCTCTAAACGAAACAGAAAAAAAGTACTTAAATCACTGAAACTTTTTTATTTTTCTATATAGTCTCCTTGAAGGTAAATGCCCTTGGTCCAGCGATGTTCCAGTGCCTTGATCCCATCTTGAAAATGAGTTTCCTCCAGGCTTGGAAAATAGTTGTCAACTCCGGCTATCAATTCTTCGTTGGAAGTGAATCCTCGCCCACAAAGAAAAATTCAGTTTTGGGAAGAGATGGAAGTCTGACAGAGCCATAACAGGTGAATAAGGCAAGTGTGGCAACAATTCATTACTTAGTTTGTGTAATTTTGCCATGGCAATGGCATGTGTGTGGGTGCACATTGTCTTGCTGGAAGATGACTTTTTTCTTTGCAAAACTGGCCTTTTTTTCGCATATCTTTTGTTCCAATTTGTTGAGGAGGTTAGCATAGTATTTTCCAGTAATTGTTTGCCCAGTGAGGAGATAATCTACAAACATAATCCCTTTTGTGTCTCGGAACACTAATGCCATGACCTTTTCCACCAAAGGAATTGTTTGTGCTTTCTTTGGTGGAGGAGAATCAGCATGTTTCCAATGCTTTGACTATTATTGTGTCTCTGGGCTATAGTAGGGCACCCAAGTTTCATCTGTGGTCACAAACTGGTGCAAAAAATCTTGTTCATTTCTCCTAAAATGAGCCAAACATTGTTCTGAAATGTCCATTCTCATGCAGTTTTGATCCAGCATCAAGAGTTGCGGCATGCACCGTGCAGATAATTTTTTCCATTTTTAATTATTCAGTTAAAATGTGATATACCCTTTCAGATGACATCAGGCAAGTGTGAGAAATTTCATGCACTTTCAATCGATGATCCTCCATGACCATTTTCAGCACTTTTGAAATGATTTCTGGAGAAGTGATACATCTTGGCCAACCACTGTGTGGATCATCTAAGCTCTCCCGACCGTATTTAAATTCATTTGTCCACTTGGAGTCCCCCAGTGTATTCTGCAAGTTGGCATGAATGTCCTTTGCTTTCATACCTTTCTTGATGAAGTACTTAATCCCTGCTCGAATCTCGATTTTTTTCCATCTTTGCAAATCACTACGTGGGAGCAACAACAGAGCCACTTCAGTGCCACAACTCTCTTCCAAGAGCACTGACGTGGCACGTGTTTACAGGAAACAGTCCAATGAATATCACATGAACAACTTGTTGCACTAGCACTGACTTCTTGTGGTGATTCTGATAACTTTTCAAAACACCCTCGCATCACTGACAAGCAATCAAAATGCATCAAAGATGGGAACCGCAAAATCTGGGTTGAGACGTTTCCATGGCTGTGTGGATGCCAACCATGACAAAGAACACCAACCATGACAAAGAACATTGTTGTGGCATGGCCTGGTGACCTACCTACTTGAGACACACAGCAATTAAGTGTTCAGTTTCCCATTCAACAACAGGCCAGTAGACATACCAGTGAGCAAGTATGACTTCCCCCTGCCTTCTGTGGCTGTGATGTAAGAGCTGAGGGGCATACCACTGGAGGAAGCTGGAATGACCACCTGTGGCAGTACATGTTCCATTGTCAATAAGGTTACAATCAGGTTGTGCACAGCACAAAGTAATTATAAACCAGGCCCAACACTCGAGCTGAAGGTCATTTTGGCCACACCTGCTGGATATGTTGCCACATCTGACAGAGGTCAGAATCCATGCCGATAGCATGAGCTCTCAATAGGAAAGCCATCCACTGCCTGTTGAGCTTCCTCATAGAATAAAAGCAAAAGATTTCCTCCTGGTCATAGCTGGGGTCAGGACCCATAGGAAGATGTGAGAAAGCATCGACGATGGGATGCGGAGCCATCAGGTGAAAGTGGATCTCATAATGTTCATGCCTGAGGAACAGGGCCCATCTTGTCCGGTAGATAGGTTGGGGGGTAAAAGAGGTAGACTAAAGCCTTGTGATCAGTGAGAAGATGAATTCCACACCACAAAAAACACATGAAATTTCGTGATTGCATAAATAATAGTAAGGGCCTCCTTCTTGATTTAGGAATAATTATTCTATGCCACATTGAATGTCTTGGAGGCAGACAATGTCAGCTGTTCCAAACTGTCAGGACTGTGATGGATCAGCACAGCCCCTAACCCAAACTGGAATGCCAAGACAAGCTACTTATCCAGCAGAAACGTGCATGACGAGAGGTTGAACAAAGGCTGTCCTTCAAAGTCATGAATGCATGGCCACACGCAGTCTTCCAAACAAATGGCATATCCTTTTTCAGTAGCCGACTAAAAGGATGTACAGTGGTATCTGGTTGTGGGGTGAGTTTATGACAACATGCAGTTTTGCTCAGTAGAGCATGGAGCTCCTTCCAGTTGATGGGTTAAGGAAGAGCATCAGTTACAGTGATGTGACTGTCAGCTGGATCCCCTGAGAGGAAATTGTGTGTCCAAGGTATTCAACAGAAGGCTGAAAGAAGTGTGATTATCTGTATTGCACTTGAAACCAGCACGCAGTAGGTTCTGCAAATGCTTCTCAGTGGAGGGATCTGTGCCAGCAATATTGTCCAGATAGTTGATACAACATTGCACACATTATGGGAGTTGCTCCAAGAAGCATTGAAAATGAGCTGGAGTGTTTGCTACCCGAAAAACCAACAGTTTATAGTTAGGGGGTGTTAATGACAAGTAACTGCTGACATGCTTCATCAAGTGGGAGCTGGAGATACCCATCCAAGAGAACCAACTTTGAAAAATATTGCCCTCCCACCAGTTTTTCCACCAATTCCTCTGGATATGGGGTGGAGCACACGTCAGTCACAACCTGTGCATTGACCGTAACCTTAAAAGTGCCAGAAAGGCAGAGTTCGCCAGATAGTTTCTTGATGATCACCACCAGGGTAGCCCACTGGCTGGATGAAATAGGTTCAATCACCTCCAAAGCTGTCAACCTATCACGTTCCAACTATAACTGATTGCAGAGCCCCAGTGGAACTTACGCGATGAAAGAAACAAGGGTGCACCATCAGTTCACTTCACTAAGTCCAGGCAGAAAAGCACTATCCACCACAAGAAAGGCTAATTTGCAGACCACCACCTTGTATGCTGAATCTGCAATAAATTGTCAGAGAATGAGGATCTGTTGTCTTTTGTAGCTTACAAGATGACATGTAGCAGGAGACAACAGCAGTGCACTGAGGTGCAAATTCGTGTGAGAATTACTCATTGACAGTGCAGTTCCCTTATCTACTTGTAACTGAAGTTCCTCACTGCTGATGTGCACATTGTTGAACTACTTCATTAGAAACTGGTTGTCACACTTGGGCCAGGAATCCAACTGGCAGATCACTACATGAGAAACTTTAAATGACTGAGCAATACTAAGGACCCCTACCAAGGTGAGGTCTTCAAATTGTAGCATCCACTGGCAGATCTCTCTATATGGGTCTGACCTAATGATAGCATCCCTGACAATAGTATCAGCATAAAACTTCTTATAGTCAGATGTAATTAAATGCCACTTTTGATCAAGACCATGTAACTACACAACCCAAGCATGATACAATTGATGAGTTTGCTTCCTGTACTGGCAAAGCTCCATTCTTGAGGAAATAACACGAGTACAACAGTGATAAGATGTCAGTGAAGTGAAACATTTTGTCGAATGAGAAGCAAATGGGTTCCCAAAGTGTTGCCAACTTTCCTAATAATTAATATATGTGGGGTGCAATCCACAACAGAAAAAGAGCCTTAATGGCATCAGCATCTGTTACAGTGAAGTGTTGCTGTAAATGGTTCACGTTTTCTTCCCAGTCCTCTGTAGTCTCACCATTGGGGAGGCAGGGAGGCAGATTTGCTTGCAGTCCAGTCAACACCCTTTCCACCATGGTCATGTGTTCTGCTGCTTCAATTCCAAACATTGCTGGCTTTCCAACTGCAGTAATCTTTGAAGCATCACCTCCATCCAAGAACACATTAGTCATCATCATCATCATCATCATCATCATCATCAACAGATTGGCAAGAAACACATGAAAGACCAACCGCCCTTGTCACCACTTGTGTAGTAATTCCAAACACGACTAAGGGCACACATAAAGTCCTGGCCATCTTAATGTGAACACAGATCCAATACGTCTTACAAGTCCAGATTGCAAGCCAGGCCAAATCCAAGATATGAATCACAGTTCATCCCAAAGAGTAGTCTAAGCTACTATGATGAAGTACAGTATCAAATATGAGAGAGAGTGCTCTCATCTCTGGGATTATATGAAGTTAACTTGTGTCAAGGCGGTGCTGACTATTGGCAGCATGCACCGGCCCTGATGTAGTGCTGTTTTCTGATGTATGATCATGCTGCCATTTAACAGCCTTTGTTATCTCACCTGGTGCAGGTAAGTGAAATAGCAACAACTTGCATCAGCACCTTGCAAAATGTTGTGGTAATCACAGTGGTGCTGCCAGTACGAGACTAGTGGTAAGTGATCAGAAGTTTCCACAAGTAAGGCATAGTCTGAGTAGTCAAGAACTTTTAATACCACCCAAAGGCTGTTTGTGTGCCATGTATTTCCTGTTGTTTACTATTCTCACTTCCTTGTCATAAAAATGTACTCAATTCTGCTGATTACAGTGCATCAAGTTTTGCCTCACATTAGTAACACAATCATTCAAAATGCAGTGTTTTTCTCTCACACACACACACACACACACACACACACACACACACACACACCATTACTCATCACTGGATCGCATGATGTATATTTTAATGTCACTGGAGTGTTGTCTAAACTACATAATTACCTTACTTGATGGCTATGGCCTGGTGCGACTGGCTCGCTGTACAAAGCACCCCTTGAAAGAATTTAGTCTCACATCTATTTCACCTTCTTCCAACTGTAAACAATATTATGTATATTTTTTAGTATTTATTCAGCAGAAACATTAATATATTTGTTTTTTCCAACAATGTTACTAACAAAAATTGAATTGTTCAAAAAATCTTACAAATGAGGCATATTACACATTAAAACTCCAGCACAGTACATACAGCGCCAATGCTTCTTCCTCGCTCTTAAGTATCACAGATTTGTGGATAGAAAAGAAAGATAGGGCAGATGTATCAAAGTGCAGCAAACGTATAAGGGACAATCAAAATGTTTGTTTCAAGGCCGTAGTCCAGAACTGGTATGCCAATCAGGTGTACTCACTGTCAGCATTGAGGCAATCATCCCCCTGTTGGACCAGGTTGAAGATACCTGTTTGGTAAAATACCATGTTTCACTGCATGAAGAAGTCTGTGCTGCACATCTTTGTACCACAGGGATCAAATTGTCAACCCTGTGAGGCCTTTTTTAAGGAGCCAAAGGTGTGATAATTGCATAGGGAGAGGTCAGGACTATAGGGTTTTTGCCGACTTGAGTTGGCATAACTTCCTCAGTATGACATTTGCAATACGTATATATGCATTATCATAAACCAGCAGTGAGGAACTTGGCACACCATTTCACAATGGTGGATTTTTACAGACATGTTGTTGCCTTCTACACATTCTTCATTCTCAAATGGATATCTACCAGTGTTTGACCTTTGGCATTCAAGAAAAGAAGAACAGCATGTTGGTCCTGTTTGGACACATTTGGTAATAATGCCACCATAGTTCACATTTCTACACTTACCGAATACACGTCAGAAAGACACAAGCACCACGCTATTCCATTGCCTACATGTCAATGCTTGTATACCCACATATATGCTGTAGCAACCCCATCTAAAGGAAACTTATATTCTCCTTCATTTTCTTAGTGAAAAGGTTACAGAAATAGGACTATTTGAGTATCAAGTCTAAACATCTAAGACCAATATGAAGAATGGGAAAGAGAGAGTGGCACAGAGAAATCATTAGCAAAATTATAACAGGTGAGATTTAAGAATGTGAAAAGTTAGGAGTGACAGAAAAGAATGATAGACCAATAGTGGAGGTATTTACAGAAAAAAGACAGTCAGCCATGTACGGGGTCATATAAAAGTGAAATAAGTGTGCAGAAAAAGTAAACAAATGCAGTGGTTTTAGTACAGATTGCATTAAATGAAGGGTTACATAGGTGAAGAAAGTACAACAAATTATTCTAGACAAAAAATTAGTCATCTCCAGAACACATCAAGTTAATACAGTGTAACACCTCCATTAGCTTTTACAATTACTTTAATGTAGCCTCGATGAGTCCATAAGTTTTTTCAGGACATACCAGGTTGAAGCCACTCACTGATTAGATCCTATCAAGGCATCAAATTGCAAGCACATTGACTGGCACATTTCAGTTGCTTTTCCAAATAGTTGCAGACATCCCCTGTGGGGGTTAATATCAGGTGATTTAAGTTGGACAGTCAGGTGCAATAAGAAGCCTGAGTATTTGTCAAACCAGGAAAGTATGATTGCAGTCCTGTGAACACAGCTCTTGTCATCTTGGAAGGAGGGATTGTCCACAGTAGACTCATCATAAAGATTTATAAGAACAGAAAACACTTGCTCACTGGGATTGCTGAAACAAACATCCTTGTTCACATTCATGGCAGGCAGCATGAGGGACCAAGGCATGGAATGGGAAATGTCCAAAATATCACAGAACCATCTCTACACACCAGCTTTAAATGATTACTCCAGGGATATACTACAACCCCCTACATATCGCTGACATAGAGATCATGAGGATAAGATTAGAATAATTAATGCACGCACAGAGGCATTCGAACACTCATTCTTCCATGTTCCATACGTGACTGGAACAGGAAGAAATCCTAATAACTGGTACAATGGGACACAACCTCTGCCATGCACCTCACAGTGGTTTGCAGAGTATAGATGTAGATGCAGGTTAAACACCTCATAGGGCTGATAGTGCATCATTTGAAAAGTATCAGAATTGTGACTTACCAGAACACACTACTTGCCTCCAGTCAGTTACTGTCCAGTTTTTGTCTTGTTTGACCTGTTGAAGACATACAGCATTATGTGTAGCTATGAGAAATGGCCTTTTGTGAGGTACCTGATTCCAAATGTCCATTGCATGCAATTTCATTCACAGTGAGTGCATGGAAGCTGGCTGAGATAGACTTGAGTTCACTGACAGAGCAATTCCTGTCCAGTTTGAAAGTGATTGTCATTGATGCTTGTCTCTTGTCCCTGTTGGTTGAAACCTTTTTAGGACCACTGTTCTTACCTTGTGTTACGTGGCTTGCAAACACAATGGACTGTCCAGATAGTTAGATTAACAAATTGACCAACTTTTATTACACTGGTTGGTCATGGGCACGTTCAAACAAAATAGCTCCTTTCTGCCATTCTGTCACATCTCCACATCACCTCACTGTACTGATACAACTGATGAGACATACACATCACTTCACTGCCATGATCTACATCATCAGTGTTGGAGGAACATATGACTATGGCACATGTTATATATGATCTACAACACACTAAAGTGACCAACAAGCTCTTTCAAGGGGTGACAAATATTTTTCAAAAAATGTGTAAATCTAAGCTGGTTCTATTCATCCATAACATTAAGAAGGTCGTAACAGCAGTGTATATGTTGAGGACATGTTCTTTGACTCCTGGAAGGGAATGTTGTAGGGCTATTATTGTTCCTTATGTTGACAAATAATTTGACGGATAATGTTAGAAGCTCGATAAGATGATTTGCTGTCACAGTCACAAGTAATTTGACTCTCAACATAAACAAATGTAATACAGTTTTGATAAATACATGGATAAACAATTTATTGGTAGATTATATGATTGATGATAAACAAATAGAGAGTCATAGTCATAAAATATCCAAGAGTATGCTTCCAGAATGATCACAAGAACGACAGCATCAAAATACTTGTAAGAAAGGTAGAATGCATAACCCTAAGGAAATTTATTTCAGTCATGAAAGAGGAACCTATCACAAATATTGTTTAATTGGCTCTTGGGAAATGCTTTGTTAGGACCATACCTGAAACGTTTAACAGAGGATGCAGAGAAGGTACACAGAAGAGCTAATTTAATAAGCAGATTATAGATAGACTCATTGAAGTCATGTGTCAGAGGCTATAAGAAGAACATTGTGTAGAGTTGAAATTCGAGAAACAACTTACTTCCTCCCTCATACGTCCAACAGAATGAATTACTATCAAAATCAGAGCAATCTAAGCTCGTGCAAAGGTTTACTGATTGTTGTTTGGTTGCTCACTGTTTGTGAGTGGAACCTAATATGGATATATTAAATGGTATGTAAAGCACTCTCTGTGCTACACCATTAAGTGTCTTGTAGTATATTGAAGTAAATATAGAGATAGCTGCTGGGATGTCACCAGACCTCATACTGGCTGCCATCATCATGATCAAGCACAGGATGAGCAAGACATTTGATCATGGGTAAATTGTTGGTGCAAAATGGGTGGGACACTCCATCTTTGCAGTTGTGCAGACAGTGAGTGTTTTTGTATGCCGTTGTAGAAAGCTGTACCACATTCATTCCCGGAAATCACAAGTACCAAAGTCACTAGCTGTAAGTATAAGCTGGCATACACAGCTAAACCAGATAGTACTGTGTACAGTGATGACTAATTTTATTATTAATGTAATTACGTAAACTACAAAATGCATATTTTTTAGTTTTTAAGCCACATATTAATGTGATATGTTTTATTGATATATTTCCATTTTATGATATGTCTATTACTAATTATACATATTCATAAATTATGAAATTTATGCAGTCTGTCAATTCATGACTGGTGAATGATTAAGCTGTAATAAAAAAGATAACAATAATAATGATATAATGGTTGGTTGGTTTGTTTGGAGACAAAGGGACCAAACTACAGGATCATCAGTCCCACAATATAATGTAAAGGATAGTTGCTACTACCATATAGCAAATATGCTGAATTGCAGAAAGGCACGACAAAAAAACTGTCAAAAAGTTAGCTTTTGGCCAACAAGGCTTTTGTCAAAAGTAGACAATATACACTCATGCATACACTCCCGCAAAGGCAACACACACACACACACACACACACACACACACACACACACAAAACCACCGTCTCTGGCAGCTACAGCCAGACTGCGAGTAGCAGAGAATTATGGGAGAGGGAGCTGTGTGAGGGTAAGGAGGAGGCTGTGGCGGGGAGGAGAAGAGATAGCATGGTACAGGTGGGGACGATAAAGTGCTGCTGGGAGCAAGCAGGGACGAGGTGGAGAGTCAGGCAGCTAGGTGCAGTCCGCAGATTAGATGGAGGGTGGGGAAAAAGGGGAAGGGTAGTGGAAAAGGAAAGAAGTGAAAGGACTGGGTGCATTGGTGGAATAGAGGTCTGTGTAGAGCTGGAATGGGAATAGGGATGGGGCTAGATGGGTAAGGATAATGACTAACGAAGGTTGAGGTCAGGAGGTTTACGTGAACATAGGGCATATTACAAGGAGAGTTCCCATCTGTGCAGTTCAGGAAAGCTGGTGTTGATGGGAAGGATCCAGATGGCACAGGCTATGAAGCAGTCTTTGAAATGAAGGACATAGTGTTGGATGGCATGCTCAGCCACAGGATGGTCCCGTTGTTTCTTGGCCACAGTTTGTTGATGACCATTCATGCAGACAGACAGCTTATTGGGTATCATGCCCACGAAGAATGCAGCACAGTGATTGTAGCTTAGCTGGTAGATCACATGACTGGTTTTGCAGGTAGCCCTGCCTTTGATGGGATATGTGATGTTTGTGATAAGACTGGAGTAGGTGGTCATGGGAGGATGTATGGGACAGGTCTTACTCTAGGTTTGTTACTGGAATATGAGCCATGAGGCAAGGGGTTGAGAGCAGAGGTTGCATAGGGATGGATGAGGATATTGTGTAGGTTTGGTGGGCAGCAGTACATCACTGAGGGAGGAGTGGGAAAAAATAGTGGGTAGGATATTTCTCATTTCAGGGCATGATGAGAGGTAGTTGAACCCTGGCAGAGAATGTAATTCAGTTGCTCCAGTCCTGGGTGGTGCTGACTCATGAGGGGAATGCTCCCCTATGGCTGGATGGTAGGGCTTTGGGAGGTGTTGGGTGACTGGAAAGATGAGACATGGGAGATCTGTTTTTGTAGGAGGTTATTCCCATTCCATTGCTACACAGACCTCTATTCCACTAATGCACCCAGTCCTTTTACTTCTCTCCTTTTCTGCTAAGACCCTCTCTCTCCCCTGCCCTCTGTCTAACCACAGACTGCACCTAGCTGCCCCACTCTCCACTTCGGCCCTGTACACTCCAGCAGCACTTTACTGTCTGCAATGCCTACCCTGCTTTCCCCCCCCCCCCCCCCCCCCTTCCTGGCTGAGGCTCCTCCTCACCCACACCTGGTTACCTATCCCATAATGCTCTGCTGCTTGCAGTCTGGCTCTAGCTGCCAGAGACTGTGGTCATGCATGTGAGAGTTTTGTTTGCATGAGTATGTGCATGTGTGTATCTTGTTTACTTTTGACGAAGGCCTTGTTGGCGAGGAAAGCAAACTTTCTGCAATTCTGCATCTCCACTATAAGGTGAGTGCTAAATATCCTTTATATTACATCCTGGAATTTCCCTCATTAGATATTAATATTAGGTATTTGAATTTTCTAGCACACTATTGGTACTTGTGTTCATCGTAGAGGGGCTGATGAAAATGAGAGGTGGTATACAGACTGGCTACTAATACATTTTTGAAAAATTCTGGTGAGAAAATGATACAGACTTTGTCATTAGATAAAGATTTTGTTTTTACTTCTTTTGTGAATATGGAAACATGGAGAAAAAATAGTATAATGGACAAACAATGTAGCCTTTTAACAACAGCAATTACACTACTATCCTCCTTTGATATATGAAAAGGAGGCATTACTGCCTCTCCATTCTTTCTAGTGCTACAACTCACCTGATCTGGCTGATAAATTTCATGATAACAAGATGGAGAAACACATTCTCTGACACAGTTCACACGAGTTATGCCAGACAGATCTACACAAGATGGGCTTTGTTCACAAGCAGATTCAAACTCACGGAATGACATTTCCTGTAAAGAAAGAATGCTTTAAATCATTTAGATCTCTTTATTTTAGTTACATGGTAAAGATCCTAAATACTATTCAAATAATAATCATGATTATTATTATAACTAATCACAACTTTCAACGAGATGGTTTGGTTATGTCTAAAAAAACAAAACAAATTATATTCTTCTCGAATAAACCACCAGTAAATTCCAAAACAGTGCTTGAAGGTTATATCCTCAAGTGACGGCGTGAGATTTCACATGTGTGAGATGTATAATTTAACTACAGATTGCATAGTATTGCACGGAACTGGGGACCTAGAAACGACAGAGGCTTTGTCCCCCGCTGTAGCCTGCAGTGGTACACAACCCCACACCAGGCTACAGCAGTCCCCTCACCACACTGGCACCCTATACCAAACCCATGGTTATTGTGCGGTTCGGCCTTCAGTGGACCCCCCCGGGAACATCTCACACCAGAAGAGTGTAAACCAATGTTTGTGTGTTAGAGTAATTATGGTGTACACGTACGTGGAGAAAGTGTTTGCACAGCAATTGCCGACATAGTGTAACTGATGTGGAATAAGGGGAACCAGCCAGCATTCGCCAAGGCAAATGGAAAACTGCCTTAAAAACCATCCACAAACTGGCCAGCACACCAGACCTTGACATTTATCTGCCGAGCGGATTTGTGCCAGGGACCGGCACACCTTCCCAGCCAGAAAGCAGTGCATTAGACCACATGGCTAACTGGGCAGGCTAACTACAGATACTAACTTCATGATAAAAACTGATAATTTACTTCATATAGGTCAAACAACAGAAATTGTTTACAGTGACTACCTAATTCCTATGTTACCGCACCAGCTCCCTGAGCAGATTTGGAGATATTGACTACCACTAGTTTTGGTTCTTGAAAACTAAGGAAATGATGGGAACCACAGCAGGGTGTTTAGCCTAAGCCTTGAAAAAAATTGGTGATATATCAAGAAAGTAAAATAGCCCCCCTTTGGTTCTCCAGACAGAGACTACTTAGGAGGATGTTGTCATCAGGAGAAACAAAACTCGCATTATATGCATTGGATCTTGAAATGTTAGATCCTTTAATCAGGTATGTAGGATAGAAAATTTAAAAAGGGAAATGTCTAGGTTGAAGTTAGATATAGCAGGAATTAATGAAGTTCGGTGCCCGAGGGAACAGGACTTCTGGTCAGTTGAATACAGGATTATAAATACGAAGCCAAAAAGAGCTAATGCAGGAATTAGTTTGCTAATGAATAAGAAAATTGGGATGCTGGTAAACTACTATGAACACCACAGAGAATGCATTGTCACAGCCAAGAGAGGCACAAGGCTCACACCTACCACAGCAGTACAAGTTTATATGCCGACTAGCTCCACAGATAATGAAGACATTGAAGAAACATATGATGAGAGAGAAGAAATTATTCAGACAGTTGAGGAAGACAGGCAGACAAAAATTTAATTTTAATTAGAGGCTTGACTTTGATAGTCGCAAAAGGAAGGGAAGGAAAAATAGTAGGTGAGTATGCGCTTGGGGGAAAGACAGGAAAGAGGAAGCCATGAGTGAGATGGGGCAGTAGTTAGCACACTGGACATGTATTTGGGAGGATGACTGTTCAAATCTGCGTGTGGCCATCCTGATTTCAGTTTTCCATGATTCCCCTAAACCATTTCAGGTATATGCCAGGTGGTTCCTGTGAAAAGGCACAGCTGATTTCCTTCCCCATCCTTCCCTAATCTGATGGGACCAATGGCCTTGCTGTTGGGACCCCTTCCCAAAACCAACCAATAAAAGAGGAAGCTGACCAGTAGAATTTTGCACAGAACATAATTTAATCATCGCTAATGCCAGATTTAAGAATCATGAAAGAAGGTGGTACACATGAAAGACATTTCCAAAGGCAGATGTAGATTCTTGACCAATATTTATTAGTTATGAACTGTAGATTAAAACCGAAGAAATTGTAAGATGGTAAGAAATTAAAAACAAGAGGTTATTGAGAGTTTCAGAGGGAGCATCAAGTAACAGTTGGCTAGAACAGGGAAGGGACTACAGTAGAAGACGAATGGGCATTTTTAAGAAATGAAATAGAGAAGGCAGCAGAGGATCAAATAGGTAAAAGCCAAGGCCTAGTACAAATTCTTGGATAACAGAAGAGATACTGAATTAAATTGATGAAAGGAGAAAATTTAAAAATGAAGCAGACAAAACGGAATACAAATGTTTAAAGAAATGAGATTGACAGGAAGTGCAAAATTGCCAAGCAGTAGTGGCCAGAGGACAAATACAAGGATCTAGAAACTTATTTCACTAGGGAATAGATAGATACAGCCTACAGGAAAATTAAAGAGGTCTTTGAAGAAAAGAGAAGCAACTGTATGAATATCAAGAGCTCAGATGATAAACCAGTCCTATTCAAAGTAGGGAAAGCTGAAAGGTGGAAGGTGGAAGAAGTATATATGGTCTGTATGAGGGAGATGATCTTGAAGGCAGTATTACAGAAAGGGAAGTGAATGTAGATGAAGATGAGAGGGAAGATATGATAATGCGAGAAGAATTTGACAAAGCTCTGAAAGATCAAGTCAGAAAAAGACCCTGGGGGTAGATGATATTCCTTCAGAAGTATTGATAGCCTTGGGAGAGCCAGTGATGATAGAAATCTTTCATCCGGTGCCCACAATGTATGAGACAAGCAAAATACTCTCATACTTCAAGTAGAATGTAGTACTCATTCCAAAGAAAGCAGTTGCTGACAGGCATAAAAATTACCGACCTATGAGTTTAATAAGTCATGGTTGCAAAATACTAACACAAATTCTTTACAGAAAAATGGAAAAGCTGGTAGAAACCAATCATGTGGAAGATCAGTTTGGATCCCAGAGAAATGTAGGAACACTGACGAAATACTGATGCTATGACCGATCTTAGAAGATAAGTTAAGAAAAGGCAAACCTACGTTTCTAGCATTTATAGACTTAGAGAAAGCTTTTGATAATGTTGACTGGAATACCCTTTCAAATTCTGAAGGTGGCAGGGGAAAAATACAGGGAGCAAAAGGCTATTTACAACTTGTAGAGAAACAAGATGGCAATTGCAAGAGTCGAGGGATATGAAAGGGGAACGGTGGTTGAGAGGGGAGGGAGACGGGGTTACAGCCTATCCCCAATGTTGTTCAATCTGTACATTAAACAGGTTGTAAAGGAAGTAAAAGAAAAATTTGGAATAGAAATCAAAATTCAGATGCAATAAATAAAAACTTCTAGGTATGACAATTACATTGTAATTCTGTCAGAGACGTGTGTGTGTGTGTGTTGGGGTTTATGGGCGCTCAACATCGAGGTCATCAGCGCCCTGACACACATTAAAAGGAACGAATGTGGAGAGACCTAATAAAACTGAAAAACACATGCAAAGAAAACAGGAAGAGAGGGAAATGACTACATAAGAAAGTATAACCGAAGGGAAGGGAAAACAGAGCAACAAGAATGACACAGGAATGTGTCATTGGCTGGCCACTTACAGAAAAGATGGGCGAGCTTGTCACACAGTGAGAAAATTAAAATCCGCTCCCTAAAATCTTTGTAAAAACATTTGACAAGGCACAGAACTTTAAAACTTTAACCACATTCGTCCGAGTGTTGCCTAAAAGAGTTGGCAGGTCCGCTGGCAAATCAGCCGAGGCCCGCTGGTCAGAAAATAAAACACAATCCAGTAAAATGTGGCACACAGTGACCTGGACGCCGCAAGCACCACACAATGGAGGGTCTTCTCGCCGGAGCAGGAAGCCATGCGTCATAGGGCTGTGGCCTATTCGAAGCCGAGTGAGGAGAACCTCGTCCCGTCGATGGGGCTGAAAGGAAGTACACCACACACGCGTTGTGGGCTTGACTAGACGGAGCTTATTGTCAGTCACTTCCAGCCACTCATCCTCCCACCGACACATGACTCTGGAGCTCAACAGCGAGGTGAGTGCGTGCAACGGGATAGCACACTGAGATACGTGTGGATCAAGACACGCCTCCTTGGCTGCGAGATCTGCCCGTTCATTCCCAGCAATGCCGACATGCCCCGGAACCCAGCAGAAAGCTACAACCTTCCCTAGTCGCTGTAGTCGGAGGAGGGCATCCTGGATGGTCTGGACTACTTTATCCGCCGGATACAAACGGTGCAAGGATTGAAGGGCACTGAGTGAATCGGAACAGACAAGAAATTTAAGAGAGGAAGAAAGTCTCATCGGCTCCAGTGCCCGCAAGATCGCAGACAATTCTGCATCAAAGACAGTAAAAGTCTGAGGCAGGCGGACCTTGAGGACACGATCCGGAAAAACAACTGAGCAACCCACGGAATCCCCTTGTTTCGACCCATCCGTAAAAACAGCTACATAGTCGTGGTGCTCAGATAAAATAGCAGAAAATGCTGCATTAAAAACGGTGGCAGGAGTGCAATCTCTCTTGTACTGCAATAAATCTAAAATCACACGTGGCCTCTTCAGTAACCAGGGTGGCAGGCGGTTAAAACCCAGGATTTGGGGTTGTACAGACTCCACACCGAGGGACTCAAGCACACGGTGCACTCTGATCCCAAACGGCAACGTAGCCCGGGGACGGCGGGAAAAAAGGCGAACCAGAGGTGGATGGGCAACAAGATGGTGAGCAGGCGAGCTGGGAGCTGCAAGAAACTTACAAGCTTGGCGCACCAGCAGGAGCTGCCGCCGGATGGTAAGTGGCGGTTCGCCAGCCTCAGCACAGAGGCTGGGTACGGGACTGGTCCGATAAGCACCCGTAGCCAGTCGAATCCCAGCATGGTGAACAGCGTCAAGGATCCGCAAATAAGACGGCCTCGCTGACCCATATACTGTGCAGCCATAGTCCAGCCGTGAGCGCACGAAAGCTCGATAAAACTGAAGGAGACGCGCCCTGTCCGCTCCCCAAGACCTGTGGCTGAGGCACTTGAGGATGTTCAGTGCCTTCAGCGTTCTGGCTTTCAAGTCACGTAGGTGTGGCAACCATGACAACCTGGAGTCAAAAATTAGGCCTAGAAACCGCACTGTGTCTCCAAACTGTAGGACAGTATCCCCCATATGCAAGGCAGGCAACGTAAAAAGACGACGAGAACGATTAAAATGAACACAAACACACTTATCGGCAGAAAACCTAAAACCCGTCTTTGCAGCCCACTCCTCTAACCGCCGCACCGTTAGTTGCAATTGACGGCTCGCGGATGCAACACTAGAGGAGGAACAGAAAACAGCAAAGTCGTCCACAAACAAGGAGCACTGTACTGGACTCCACACTGTAGACGTTATACTGTTGATTGCTATGGCAAAGAGGGTAACGCTTAAAACACTGCCCTGGGGGACACCGTTCTCTTGCTCAAAGCGATCAGACAGTGTGTTACCAACGCGGGTCCGAAAAAACCGCTGAGACAGGAAAGACCGAATGAAAATAGGGAGGCGGCCACGAAAGCCCCATTGATGCAGTTGTGCAAGAATACAGTGTCTCCAAGTAGTATCATATGCCTTACTGATATCAAAGAAGATACCGATACAGTGATGCTGACGGAGGAAAGCCTGCTGAATAGCCGCCTCGAGGAGGGTCAGGTTGTCGACTGTGGATCGAAATTTTCGGAATCCACACTGAAAGCGGCTAAGGAGCTGTCTGGTCTCTAGCAGCCAGACCAGACGACGGGTAACCATCCGTTCCAGGGTCTTTCCGACATAGCTTGTCAAGGCGATACTACGATAACTACTGGGACATGTGCGGTCCTTTCCTGGTTTGAGGAGAGGGATGAGGATTGCCTCCCTCCACGAAGTTGGGAACACTCCCGTGTGCCATATGAGATTAAAACATTCAAGGAGGATTTCCTTTGACGCCGCTGGAAGATGTCTAAGCATGGAGTACCGGATGCGGTCGTAACCTGGTGCAGTGTCAGAAGTCTCAGTAAGAGCCGACTCAAGTTCCCACATGGAGAAAGGGGAGTTGTAGGCCTCAGAACCGTTCGACCGAAAGTTCAAAGTCGCTCTTTCGACAGTCGCACGGTAGCGACGAAACGCTGGATCCTGGGTTGCAGTGGCAGTACTTTGTGCAAAATGCTCTGCCAGCGACTGAGCTATGGCGCTGGGTGTCGTTTGGAGGCATCCCTGGTTCAGGACTGCAGCTATTGGTAAACGGCTGCGTTTACCGGAAATCCTCCGGATGGCTTCCCATACCTTTGTGGAACAAGTGGAACGGTTGATGGAGTCCAGAAACTCCTGCCATGACCTTTTCTTGCTCTCTTTAATGACACGGCGTGCCCTGGCTCTCGCGATACGAAAGGCGGTAAGATTGACCGTTGTTGGGCGGCATTTAAATCGGCGAAGAGCCGCACGCCTGTCACGGATGGCTGAACGGCACTCTTCTGTCCACCAAGGCACAAGGCGCCGCTTAAGAGTGCCAGAAGACTGTGGTATGGACAGGTCAGCAGCATGGTGGATCACAAGCGTGATGTGATCCACCCATTCCTGTACGCTGGTGTGGCGGTCAAAGACAGCCAACCGAGTGAACAGTGGCCAGTTAGCCCTGCCAATCAGCCACGATGGTGGCCGCTGCTCCAGCAATACACCATCCAGGAGATGAATGCGGATAGGGAAGTGATCGCTGGAATGTAGGTCGTCAATGACCTCCCAGTGAACGGAGTCAGTGAGGGTTGGAGAGCAGAAAGATAGGTCAATGGCTGAGAATGACCCCGTAGCACTAGAGAAATGAGTCGGAGTACCTGTGTTGAGGATGCACAACACTTGAGATGTTAGGAGGCCCTCCAAAATTCGACCTCGAGCGCAAAGAGAAGTGGAGCCCCACAGGACATGATGGGCATTGAAGTCTCCCAGGAGGAGAAATGGGCGGGGGAGTTGGTCGATAAGGTTTGTGAGAGCCTCTAAGTTCACTGCATCCAGAGGGGGTAAATAAAGGGAGCAAACGGTAAGCCTCCGACCGGAATAAATTGCAACTGCAACTGCTTGCAGGTCAGTATCCAGGGGGAGAGCAGAGGAGTGGTGGTCATTATCGACAAACACGGCGACTCCGCCTTTGGCCCTGTCTCCAGTCAGGTCATCTTTGCGATACAACCTATAGCCCCTGAGTACAGGAGCATCAGATTGTTTGAGATGTGTTTCCTGTAAACACAAGCACAGGGGGCGTTGCTGTGCTAGGAGGTGCAGTTCCTCCACATGTGCCCGGAATCCATTCATGTTCCACTGAATAATGGGAGCCATCTATCAGGGCGGGAGTACCTTCAGTCGCACTTTCTGTCGGGGAGGAGAGCCCACAACAGGTGGAGGCTCAGTTTTGGGGCGAGACGATTGCCCCAGTCTGACATCTACCTCCATCGCCTCAGAAGAGGAGTCGAGAGAGACGTCAGAGAGAATGACATCCACATCAGCAGACTGTAGAACTTCAGTCTCCTTTAGTGGGCGAGTCTTCACCTTTGTCTTTGGCTTCGATTTTCTGGCCTGAGGTGGCATTGGAGCCAAAACCTCAGAAGCAGTAGGGGGTGTACCAGCACTAGGCAGTACACAAGACTGGACCCGGGAAGGGGCAGGAAGTTCCATGATGTCAGCTACCACAGCCTGGTCAGAAGGCCGGGAGGGAGCAGCAGGCTTCACAGGAACGGCAGCAGCACATGTACACTGACAAACGCAGGTGCTAGTGCTGACAGTAGCAACCTCCGTTTGGGTAGCGGCATCGGTTTTCAAGACAGGCTGTTTCAGAACGGAAGAAAAGGAGGCAGCGAACGTGGGCGGCTGCATGGACTTGTAGATTTTCTTTGCCTCACCATACGGGATGCGTTTAGTGGTTTTAAGTTCCTGTATCTTCCGTTCCTCAAGGAAAACTCTGCATTCCCTACTCCACACAGGGTGATCCCCAGAGCAGTTCACACACTTGGGAGGAGAGGAGCAATCAACTCCCTCATGAGCGGCTTTACCACATTTCCCACAAGTGGCTTCCCCTTTACAGCCGAGAGTAGTGTGGCCAAAGTGTTGGCATTTAAAACACCGCATGGGGTTGGGGTAATAAGGCCGTACACTGAGACGTAGGAAACCTGCCTTCACATGCTCTGGCAATGTGGTGCTGTTAAATGTAAGAATAAAGGAGTCAGTTTTTATGAGAGCACCGTCCACCCGTTTCATAACGTGTTGCACGTCCACAATTCCTTCCCGGGACCATTCAGACTTCAGTTCGTCTTGGGGAATGTCGACGAGATCTCTGCAAGTCACAACACCCTTGCTGTAGTTCAAGGTGTTGTGAAAGTCAGTCTCTATCGCAAACTCCCCAAGAAAGTGTGCCTTCTGAAGGTTCTGGACTTGCTGGAAGCTAGATGTTTCAACCAGCAAGGTGCCATTGCGCAGACTTTAACGTGCCAGCAATACCCTCTAAGCCCTTCTGTATATAAAATGGCGAAACTTTTTCAAAACTCCCATCTTTTCTTTTAATTATGAGAAACACATTCTGAGAAGCAGAATGCGTTCTGTTACTAGTACCTGAATTAGGAGGACTGGCTACACGAGCCCTCTTGTTAGATTGGGTGTTAGAACCTACCAGCGGCCCACCCTTTCCGCTGGGAGGAAAAGAAAAGTTCGAGGGTTCCATCTCGATCCCACGAGCAGCTAGGGAACTAAAGGTCCGCTCAGACAGAGCCCCGCATGCCTGAGTAAGCCCTATACAACTGGGGTGTGGCAGGTGCCCCAGAGGTTGCCCGCTTGCGACTGTTCCACCTCAACAGCCATGCATCTCATAGGCGCGGAGCACACCGGAAGATTGAGGGTTTTTTTATAGAGGTTTGTTCCATCCTCGCGATCCGGGCGGCCAAGCCAAGATCCCCATTCCCCGAGACACACAACATTCCACCGCCGCGCCGCACGGTGGTCGCTGAAGTGTACTCAGAGCTTACGGTGACGGGGGACAGGTGGCGCTTACCAGTCCCCAGCTCAGGAACCCCGGGGTCGCCAAGCCCGTACCCAGCAAATGAATGCTGAGCCCCTGGGGGCTCTGTCAGAGACAGCAAAGGATTTAGAAGAACAGTTGAATGGAATGGACTGTGTCTTGAAATGAGGATATAAGATGAACACCAGCAAAAGCAAAACAAAGATAATGGAGTGTAGTTGATTGAAATCAGGTCATGCTAAAGGAACTAGATTAGGAAATACAGACTATTAAAGTAGTGGACGAGTTATTAGGGCAGCAAAATAACAGATGATGGCTGAAATAGAGAGGATATAAAATGTAGACTGGCAATGGCAGAAAAAGCATTTCTGAAGAAGAGAAATTTGTTAACATTGGATGTAGATTTAAGTGTTAGGAAGTCTTTCCTTAAGGTATTTGTCAGGAGTGTTGCCATTTATGGAAGTGAAACATGGACAGTAAACAGTCTAGATAAGAAGAGAATAGAGGCTCTCAGAATGTTGTGCTACAGAAGAGTATTGAAGGTTAGGTGTGTTGATCATGTAATTAATGAGGTACTGAATAGAATTGGGGAGACAAGATGTTGCGGACTGGCAAGACAGCCAATCCACAATGACGGGTAGCCGAAAGGCACGCGTTTAGCTCATGCAGGCTGGCGTGAGGTCTGGAACAGGTCAAGGTCTTATAGTAGCAAAAATAGTACGTGATTTCTGGAATACTTAACGTTAATCCATAATTGGCGAACATCGGTCTGACGGTACATGCATCACAAGATAAATAGCAAATGATAATGGCGCCTTGCTAGGTCGTAGCAAATGACGTAGCTGACTATGCTAACTATCGTCTCGGAAAATGAGAGTGTAATTTGTCAGTGAACCATCGCTAGCAAAATTGGCTGTACAACTGGGGACGAGTACTAGGAAGTCTCTCTAGACCTGCCGTGTGGCAGCGCTCGGTCTGCAATCACTGATAGTGGCGACACGCGGGTCCGACGTATACTACCGGACTGCGGCCGATTTAAAGGCTACCACCTAGCAAGTGTGGTGTCTGGCGGTGACACCACACAAGAAATTTGTAGCACTACTTGACTAACAGAAGGGGTCAGTTGATAGGACACATTCTGGGACATCAAGGGATCTCCAGTTTAGAATTGGAGGGAAGTGTGGTGGGTAAAAATCATAGAGGGAGACCAAGGAATGAATACAATAAGCAGATTCAAAAGGATGTGGACTGCAGCAGTTATTTGGAAATGAAGGGGCCTGCACAGGATAGGGTAGCATGGAGAGCTGCATCAAACCAGTCTTTGGACTGAAGTCCACAACACCGATGAAAACAACAATGACAATAACAACACGAAATTGGCAATGTTTACAAAATATCCAGAAAAATTGGGATTTTTCCCTGTTCTCATGTAAAAATGTCAGTAATCTGAGGGCAACAGTTACATAATATTGGTAGCTGGTAGCTGAGTTGAATGTTGAAATTGGACTTAAGAATTTTGAAGAGCAGCTGGACAGAATGGACAGCATCTTGAAAGGAGGATATAAGATTACAACAACAAAAGCAAAACAAGGATAATGGAATGTAGTCAAATTAAGTAATGTAATGCTGAGGGAATTAGGTTAAGTAATGAGATGTTTAAAGTAGTTGGTGCGCTTTACTATCTGGGCGACAAAAAAAAAAAAAAAAAAAAAAAAAAAAAAAAAAAAAAAAACTGATCATCACCGAAGCAGAGAGGATGTACAATGTAGACAGAAAATAGCAAAAAAGTCATTTCTGAGGAAGATTGAATATAGACTTGAGTGTTAGGAAGTCTTTTCTGAATGTATTTGTCTGGTGTGTAGCCATGTGGTAAAACATGGATGATAAACAGTTTAGAATTAAGAAGAGAGTAGAAGCTTTTGGAATGTGGTGCTATAGAAGATAGAAGAATGCTGAAGATTAGATGTGTATATCACATAACTAATGAGGAAATGCTGAACAGAACTGCGGAGACAAGAAATTTGTACCACAACTTAGCTGGAAGAAGTGATTAGTTGATAGGACATATAGTGAGACATAAGAGATCACCAGTTTAGTATTGGAGGGAAATTGGGGGGGGGGGGGGGGTTGGTATAAAAATCGTAGAGAAAGACCAAGAGACTGATACAGTAAGCAGCATCAGAAGGTGTAGGTGGCAATAGTTATTCCCAGTTGAAGAGTCTTGCACAGGATAGTATAGCAAGGGTAGCTACATCAAAACATTGTTTGAACTTATATGATGTGTGAAAACTGTGATTGCCACTCATATGATCCATTCAAATTGCATAGTATGTTTGCAACTAGTAGTAGTGTAAGTGCGTTCTGGCATATTACAACTGAGTACACTACACACACAAATGAGACAATACTGCACTAAAACATTTGTGTCCAATGATAAAATAAGGTGAAGCAGAAGCTGAGCTTAAGTATGGTCTGATAATTTTGTTTTAGCTACTATTTCATCTGGAGATCTGTCTCATCTGAAAGACAACTGCAAGAGTGATATAAAGTAAATTCATAATTTGTTTAAACAAAAATTGTAAAAATTAAGTTGTTAGATCACTGTGTAAACTTAGTGTACCTAAAAGTGAAACTGTGTAATAGTGTAACAGTCAGATTGATAGCTAATGATAAAGCCAGTGATATAATAATGAGAGAAAAGGAGAACTGTGGAAAAATTTAAAAACTAAGTAACCACAGGCACATTGGTTTTGTCTGTTACAATTCATAGTTATCTGTTAGCTCTGTGTAGCCTTGTATACAAAATGCTGTGTAAATTATCCTTCTCCCTGTCTCATTTATATTTGTTTTTCATTATTTGCTTTTACTGATGACAAAGTGTAGTGATAAAAAGGTCCAGACACGTTCATACCAGGAGAATAATACATCACACTTACCTTGCAAAACTCATACTGTACAATTCCAAACAAAGCAACGTGACTTACAGATACCAGAAGTAGAGCTCAGTGGATGAGAATGTGTGAAGTTACTTGGCATCTAGGTTTGTAATAAACTGAGGTGACACCTGTGTTTAGATAATTCAGTCAAAAAGCTTAGTTCTGCCTCCTTTGCACTTAGAAATCTCACTCATTGTGTTGATCAGCAATTAAGATTGTCAGCTTACCTTCATGCAGTACTGTCCTATGGCATTTTCTTCCAGATGATAAGATAAGGTCAAAAAAGTAATTACTGACAGATCTGCAGCAAGAATATTGTGTGAAGTTAATGTCTGAACGTCAAAATCTTGCAGAAACCTTACAAGGTGCCTAGCCATTCTTACACTGTACCAATACATTTACACTATAATTGTATCCTCAAATAATAACAATGAGTTTAGGAGGAACTGTGTAATTTATAACTACAATACTATGAGTAAAAATAATTTACCAATGGACTACACATCCCTTCCTAAGCTTCAGAATGGAGTCTTATGCTCGGATGCGAAATTCCATAACAATTTGCCAGTACACATCAGGAAGGAAATTTAAAATCCTCTGATATAAAAAAAGTAAAAAAACATCTTTTTTAGTGATTCATTCTAGAATTTATCAGTGTGTTTGGAGATACGGATTCATTTTGTGCATACCGTAGCTCTAATGTATGTATTAAACAGAGCTTGAGATTGTCCATCTATAGACAGCTGATCTTCCCTCCATGAACCATGGACCTTGCCATTGGTGGGGAGGCTTGCATGCCTCAACGATACAGATAGCCATACCATAGGTACAACCACAACTGAGGGGTATCTGTTGAGAGGCCAGACGAATATGTGGTTCCTGAACAGGAGCAGCAGCTTTATCAGTAGTTGCAGGGGCAACAGTCTGGATGATTGACTGATTGGGCCCTGTAACACTAACCAAAACGGCCTTGCTGTGCTGGTACTGTGAACGGCTGAAAGCAAGGGGAAACTACATCCGTAATTCTTCCCGAGGGCATACAGATTTACTGTATGGTTAAATGATGATGGCGTCCTCTTCGGTAAAATATTCCGGAGGTAAAATAGTCCCCCATTCAGATCTCTGGGTAGGGACTCCTCAAGAGGATGATGTTATCAGGAGAAAGAAAACTGGCATTCTATGGATCAGAGCGTGGAATGTCAGATCGCTTAATTGAGCAGGTAGGTCAGAAAATTTAAAAATGGAAATGGATAGCTTAAAGTTAGATATAGTGGGAATTAGTGAAGTTCGGTGGCAGGAGGAACAAGACTTCTGGTCAGGTGACTACAGGGTTATAAACACAAAATCAAATAGGGGTAATGCAGGAGTAGGTTTAATAATGAATAAAAAAAATAGGAATGTTGGTAAGCTACTACAAACAGCATAGTGAATGCATTATTGTGGCCAAGATAGATACGAAGCCCATACCTACCACAGTAGTTCAAGTTTATATGCTGACTAGCTCAGCAGATAACGAAGAGACTGATGAAATTTATGATGAGATAAAAGAAATTATTCAGATAGTGAAGGGAGACGAAAATTTAATAGTCATGGGTGAGTGGAACTCGATAGTAGGAACAGGGAGAGAAGGAAACGTAGTAGGTGAATATGGAATGGGGGAAAGGAATGAAAGAGGAAGCTGTCTGGTAGAATTTTGCACAGAGCATAACTTAATCATAGCTAACACTTGGTTCAAGAATCATAAAGGAAGGTTGTATACATGGAAGAAGCCTGGAGATACTGACAGGTTTCAGATAGATTATATAATGGTAAGACAGAGATTTAGGAACCAGGCTTTAAATTGTAAGACATTTCCAGGGGCTGATGCGGACTTTGACCACAATCTATTGGTTATGAACTATAGATTAAAACTAAAGAAACTGCAAAAAGGTGGGAATTTAAGGAGATGGGACCTGGATAAACTGACAGATCCAGAGGTTGAAGAGAGTTTCAGGGAGAGCATTGGGGAACAATTGACAAGAATGGGGGAAAGAAATGCAGTAGAAGGAGAATGGGCAGCTTTGAGAGATGAAATAGTGAAGGCAGCAGAGGATCAAGTAGGTGAAAAGACAAGGGCTAATAGAAATCCTTGGGTAACAGAAGAGATACTGAATTTAACTGACGAAAGGAGAATACAAAAATGCAGTAAATGAAGCAGGCAAAAAGGAATACAAAAGTTTCAAAAATGAAATCGACAGGAAATGCAAAATGGCTAAGCAGGGATGGCTAGAGGATAAATGTAAGGATGTAGAGGCATATAGCACTAGGGTTAAGATAGATGCTGCCTATAGGAAAATTAAAGAGACCTTTGAAGAAAAGAGAACCACTTGCAGGAATATCAAGAACTCAGATGGAAAGTAGGGAAAGTAGAAAGATGGAAGGAGTATATAGAGGGTCTATACAAGGGCAATGTTCTTGAGGACAATATTGTGGAAATGGAAGAGGATGTAGATGAAAATGAAATGGGAGATATGATATAGCGTGATGAACTTTGAGAACAGCAGGTGTATATCATGGTGGTAGAAGGTTAATGTGAGATCCTCATTCTGTTAAAAGAAGGTTGCCTATGAGGAGCTTGCAAATAAAAAAGGAGTAATTGATAAATTGTTGTGATACGCATTACACATGTTACAAGAGCAGAAAACTAAAATGATTGGATTTTATAAATGAAAGCAGATAAAAATCTGAGACCAAAATAATGTAAGTTTTTCAGTTCATCACGTGCTGTAAGTCACTAAGGTAATGGTAGGAACATAAAAGAACTGAGCTGTGTAGCTGCACTGGGGAAACAAAAGAAATATAGATGAAGGTAAACTCTTCCCTTAAGGGTAGATATGTCACTGGAGGATAAATTCTACAACTGGAGTAACTATTTTAAGTTTTAGTATGTATTAAAATATCTACTTATTGCATCTGTAGCTTGTCATTGAGATGACCTTATAAGTAATTAAATGTGGCCTTGTATTCTTAAAAAAGAAGCAGTGCTGAGTGTTTTGTTAATTTCAGGTATAATAATTGCACTTTTACACATTTGAATGTACAATAGTGCCAACATTTTTTTGTCAATATTTTTCATTCAGTGATTCTAATAAAGTTCAATGAAAATGGTTTTGTATATCAGTATCTTATATTAGTATCGTTTTCTTGAATTTTAATGCATATTATACTGTACTGTAATTGCTGTTCTCAGTATGGTGGTAACTGCTCCTTTCTGGCAGCAGTACATGTGAAATATATGTTGAAGTGACAAGCCTACATTAAATACATGCTTCTGTGATGTAGCTGTTGGTATTGTCTTGTTTTCATTAGCAGTGTTTGCAGAAATTCTGTGGTTAAAGGATATGGTAAATAAAATTTTTGGCTTTTGTTCTGAGGAGTGCTGTTAGAAACTTATTAATGTCCTTCCCCTATTTTTCAAATGTTTCTTTAGGTCCACGTGATTCTATTTATGACAAGCAGCACCTAATTTTTTTGCTAAATGGAAATTCTGATAATATTATGAGATAACGGCATTTGTGATCATATCTAGTGAGTTCTTTTAACTTAACATTTTGGCTCTGACTCAGGTGTATGTTGACAGCTTCATGCACAGTAGGGTTGAGAAAATTTTGTGTAATGCATGGGAGAAGGAATTCAACCTCAAATCAAAAATAATAACTTCAACAAACGTGTTTGTGGAGGGTTACTAGGTATTCTTTTGTATTTATATAATATTAAGGTGACACTGATGACGCCTTTTGGGATCCACCCTTATAACTGAGAATCGAGGTTATAAGGGCTTTTTATCCGTGGAAAATATTTATTACACGTTGCACGACATGAAAATTTTGGAACAAGTGGTTCTCACACGTCTTAATGTCATACTTTTGGATATACTTAGGAAAAAACACTTACGTTTTTACTTGTCTCCTTGTAAGGATATTCCTTGAAAACGAATGTTGCTTGTTTGTTGTCTGTTGTTTGGATTGCTTGTAGAACAGCAAAAAAAAGTAGAAGGGCGATTTCTGATACTGCAGTACGCTTCTTCGTCATACTTTGGCAGGAAACACAATTTGGTAGTTTCTGTCGAATTATTGATCCCAGCAATGATCACGAATCGCACCTGCACAGAACATGACAATATTTGTGGTAAGGAATTTAAATAACGAGCAACTTGAGAGTGACTGTTGCATAAGGCTACCTACCTTCGTCAGCTCACACGAACGCAGTAAACAGTCGCAAGAGACCACCGACGTTCGCAGCCAGTAAGTCTCACTCCCGCCCAGTTACAGGATGGCCGGCTGTTGCAAACGCACTGGCTAGTGGAAGGTATTGATCAGCAGTGGCAGCAGCAGCGGCGGCGGCGGCGGCAGCGTCGTGGTCGCCGCGCTGGTGCGGCGGCGGCAATATAGAGTGCAGTAGTCTCGCTCCCGCGCTCCGCTCCAGGGCCCACGGCCGCGCGCTCCACACGGCAGACGACGCGCCATCCGCAGCCAGCTCCTGTCAGTGCGTTCGCGTCCGCCTCTCTCTACAGGCCGCGGAGCACACGAGCCTCCAGCACCGCTCGCGGAGGACACCGACCACCGGCGCGCACACACTCGGCACCGTCGACCCGCCGTCGCAGACCAGGTGGACGACGACAACACTGAGGACGCCGACCGCGACGACAGCGCGCAACGACAGACTCGAGGTAAATTTTGCCGGCGGGTCGAGGGAGCGCATCCCGCGCTGAGCGGCGTTTTTTTTTTTTTTTTTTTTTTTTTTTTTTTTTTTTTTTTTTTTTTTTTTTTTTTTACCCAGGAGATGAGGCGACGTGTGGGCGCGCTGGTTTGAGCCGCCGCGGGCCACATGTGCTTCTCCCGCGCTGTCAGCTGCGCGTCGCTCCGCCGCTGCTGCCGGCGCCTTCCTTCCGCTTCCCTTCCTGTGCGCAGCTCAACAATCGTCCACCGACAAACGTAGACGGCTCTAGACCAGGGGTCTCCTAACTACGGCCCGCGGGCCGAAACCGGACCGCGAGGACCGGCAAACCGGCCCGCATTAGCTGGCCGGACATCCCCGGTATCCGGCCCGCCAAATATTTGAGGTGGTACCTATACTGGCAACAGTTGAGTTTTGAGGCCTGTCGCGACCAATACACCGCGAAATTGTCGGAGCTCTATCTTTACAAAGCGGAAGGTCATAGTTAAACTTGTGGCTATCCACAATAAACAGACAGACCATTCTCCGTGCGATAGTGAAAAAAACAAAGAACGGTTAACAGACTAGTTTGGCGAAAACATTTTAAGTAAAAAAATTCTTCACATTTTATTCTACTCACGAGTCTGGTGCAAGTCTTTCAAATGGACGCCACTTCGGCGACTAGCCTTAGTAATCAATCACTATGGAAGATGCTTCTTAAGCGAGGTTTCACTTTCTTTTGATTACGTTGTAAAATACATACAAAATGTGCAGTGACATACTTTTTTGTCGGTGAAATTCGCCAGAATAAAATACGGCAGAACTTCGGTCAGGTACGTCCACCAATCAAAATTATGTAATTAAATAAAAATCGTAGTTTGTTTCAGTGCTAGCTATTCCCACAACCTTAGATTTTTGCGATTTCATCTTTCCTTTAGCCTTACATTACGGTGATCATGGAGTGCTAGGGTGCTTTAATCCCACTAGGTAGGTCTTGGCCCTTATGACTTCGTGGAGGAGTCAATGTGGCCCGCAGACTAAAAAGTTTGGAAACCCCTGCTCTAGACCATCAAATACCTCTAAAGCGCCATTAATATACTACGCAAGTGACAATAGTTACCTGCGGTCAGGCTTTTTTTTTTCCGAAAGTCATTTCGGAGATTAAACATCTTCTTCGCCTCTTTCAAGTTAAAAAGTAAAGCTGGATCTACCACCGTAGCACTTCACTACGCGTGGTCCGATCAGTGATGTATGTTCTTGCCTTACTGAACTGTATTACTCAGTCAGTTATAGCGGGGTGTACCAACCAACATGGGATCTGAAATAGGGTACAATCCGCCTCCCTAATCAGTCGATAAGCTCGCTGTCTTGCATCAGAACCAAAGAGGAAGACGATACTACTTCCCGTTTAGTGGGAGGCTAGTTCCTTAGAGACGTAGTATGGGAACGGGCTGACTGGGTGTTAGGCAGGAAATCAGTTATGAACTCTCCTGAAGAACGACCCCGGCATCCGCCAGAAACAACTTACAGCAGCCACAACATGAGTGAACAGGATGCTGAGGCTCCAACCTCTTGCGTGTGGATCTTGTGTTAACCGTTTCCCTTCCACTAAAATCCCTTTCTTGTGTACTGTGGATATTGTCACTGGACATCGAGCTTCGTTTTATGGGTATTTTATAAGTTGTTTTTTTGAATTAGCATCGATGAACTATTGCCTATATTATATGTCTAAAACAGTCCTTTATTTGTGGGAGGCACCAGTTATGCTACGATAGCTGAACATCTTAGTTGCAGCAGTTTAACTACTGGCGGCATGCATTACCAGTGAACTATGGACATTCATTCTACACGTCCTTGAGAAAATATAGTACATACTGCTTGTTTATAGAACTCTGCTGATAGTGTCGGCTGTCATGTACAGGATATAGCTTCTTTTTATTGTGACTGTCGAGCGGATATCGTTTTACGAAATTTTCCGAAGTTACTTGGAATGAATATAGCTGATGCAGTTCTTCTAACACTGTAATGGCGATAGGCACTAAATATGTTGCACTAGATAACCTCCACCGGTACAGAATATGTTAGACTAATAGGTAGTAAGATAGGATTGAACGTCTCACAGACGACGTGGTGATTACTATGGGGGTTCTAGGCGCTCAGTCCGGAGCCGCGCGACTGCTACGGTCGCAGGTTCGAATCCTGCCTCGGGCATGGATGTGTGTGATGTCCTTAGGTTAGTTAGGTTTAAGTAGTTCTAAGTTCTAGGGGACTGATGACCACAGATGTTAAGTCCCATAGTGCTCAGAGCCATTTGAACCATTTGATTACTATGGGACTGCAATTCCACATGTGGTAGAATATCAGTCGCAGACCGTCTGAAGAGACAATCCAAGCATTCACTGAAGCGATTCACCGAAATCGCGAAAACCTTAATCGAAATGGCCGGGCGGGAATTTGAAGCAAGGCCCTCCGGTGTACGAGACCAGTGTCTTAACCAGCGCGCCATCTCGCTCGATCGAAAACGTTGTTCTGTTTAGTGCCTCAGAGTGATACTTGCAAGCAGTAGATAATCTTATCGTATATCCTTGGAAAAATAAAGTTCCACACTCCATTCCATTAAATAGTAACAATACTATCCTGTCCCGAAATATTAAAATTCGATCATCTAAGAATCTAAGTGACTGAGCAAACTTTTTGTGATTGCATAAACCTCTCCTTTTCTCTGGTATTTCCGATTTAACTCTATGCAACACTGCTAAATATTGGGTTTAATTCTTCTTTTTATTTTGAAGAAACTTGAAGAGTACGTCCTTGCTCACTTTTAGGGACTTAATTCCAACGTCGTTTCGCCGAGCTGTCTTCTACTACGAAGGGCTGATGCAGAAAACTGAGTTTCATAGTGACCTACGGCAAGTTTTCGTGCTTTTGAAATGTTCCTTGTCAGAGGAGTATCGCATGTAATTCTGCCAGCTGAATATGCAATGCAGCGAAATTCTAAATGCTTTTACTAGATGTGTTACACTTCTTCACTGATTTAAAGTTATTTTTATTTAAGATGATGTACGGTGTATCTGTGTAATCGCTCTCGGGTATTTAGCTGTTCACGTCATTTGGCTTTAGCCCACATGGAAGTCGCGAACTGGCAGGTTCACAGCTGATGAAAATGCAAGTTACCATCTTACTTTCGAATTTTCCGCCATAGTAATACTGATGTCATTTTGCAGGGGAAAAATCTACAGAGTAACTTGAAATAAACAACAATTCAATGCTACAGAAATAGGTGTTTTGCTCAGTTGAAAATTTGTTCGTATATTTTATTAGAACAGCATGAGACGCAAAGGATTAGCTTCAAAAGCAAGAAGTGATATTACGCAGACTAGTTTAAAGCGATTCCTTTGCTTTACCAGCTATAATTGAAAGAAACGATTTAAAAACACAAATAATTCTATGAGAATCTTTCACTGAAGGCCGTACTAGAAGTGAGATGGCGAACGAAAAGAACGTTAAGAATAAATTCTGACGAAGAGTTCGAGCCTGATCACAATGTTAATTATCGAGCGAACCGGCTCTGAGCTCATACCTGGGAGCTTCAGATTCACTGAAACCACATGTTAATATGATTTCACGGCTCTAACGACCTCGCCGTTGTCAGAACATTAAATCCTGATCTTAATTTGCATTGTGTATTGTATAAATGTCTTCCCCACTTCATCCCCCAGGATTGTTGTTGCCCGGTTTGATGCAGCTCTTCCTACTGGTCTATTCCATGGAAGTAGCCACTTACTGCATGACTACTGAAACCTATAGCCATTTGAACTTGTTTGCTGTAGTCAAGTTTTGGTCTCCCATTATAATTTTTACACCTCTCATATGGCTCCTATACCACATTAAAAACTAGTCATTGATGCCTCATAATGTGTCCTATCAACAGATTCTTTTTCTCTCACCGAGACCACGTGGCAAACGTATATTTCCAACTTTTTATGTTCATGGTACGTGAAGCTCAGAACTCAAATGTTAATTCCCCAAAGCAGTTTGATCCAACTCTAAAAAATTATGGAGAAAATCGACTCTGAAATTTTCCGAGCGTCGCTAATTCATTGAAAGTGTGGATAGTTCTAAGGTGTACCACATGGCTGTGTGAGAGAATTGTTGTCTGCTGCACGGGTGGACAGCTTTCAGTTCCCGGCCAATGCAAATTTTTGAGCGGAGGTACCTATATGTTCTACGAGCATTTCCGTGAAGAATAAAATACACAGAGAGAATAAAAAAGTCAGCGCTCGATACTGGTAAACACTTGTTCAAGTCTCTTTTTTTCCGTTGATTATCATTTTTATGCATGTTCTTATCTCTAATTACATTTCACAAGCAGAACTCCATTTTTCATTGCGAACTTACATTCTTAATCAATGATCTTTTAATAAAAGATTGTTAATGAAGATATTTAAATTTAGAAAAAAACATTGTAAATTAAATTTTTGGGGCAAAAATGAAGAACCAAATGCTCTTCATTTGTACTGTGTCCGTTGTTTTATACCACAGGCGAGGCTCACATGAACCAAAGAGATAAGTCATTTAAAAGCATGGAAATAAATTATTTTCACAGGATTGAACGAACTGTACAAAAGCTGCATTTTTATTCCGTTTACCCCAAACTCACATTGTGTTCGTTAAAATGATAGTTAAATAGGTGTTAATCAGCTCATGTTTCATGAATTTTATATTTAAGTCATATAGTTACTCTAAGAACGAATAAAAAAGAAAAAAAATCACTGAAACGAGACTCAAACTAGTGATTACCAGTCTGGAATGGTACCGATTGTTTTACGTCTTCATGGATTTCACGCTTCACGGAAATGCTCGTCGAACATGCATCTTTGTTTAAAAATTGGGATGGGGCGAGAATCGAAGCCAGACAGCCTGCGTGGCAGGCAGGAACTCTACATCTTTTTTTTCCTCTTCTTTATTTTGTTCCGCGTTGTTCGTTGCATTTGGTCTGGGCGGACGTCACATGACATCCGTTCAAGTTGATCGTTGATTCCTTTACTCAGTTTTTTTATTAGAGGGCCACCGCCTCTCTGACGGAACACGCTGAACTACAGTGGTGTCAGAGCCAAATGCCCATCGAAAAATCGTCGTAGCTTTAGTGAATCAAAGATGACCTGAAAACTTCAATGTCGATCTTCTAGAGAAAATATGTTTTTAGAGCTGCGTCGAAGCATTGGTTGATTAATATTTGAGTTCTGGACTTCACGAACCATAAATTAAAAAAAAATGTCAGGAATCTGGTTATCGTGTGTTCTCCCTGGTATTCAAGTTGTGCCATAATTTTTTTTATCCCCAGTTCGACTGAGTGCCTCTTTATTACTCATTCGGTCTATCCGTCTAATCTTCAACATTCCTCCGTAGCTCCAAATTTCTGAAGATTCTATTCTCTTCTTGTTTGTGCTGTTTATCGTGCACGTTTCAGTTCCTTATAAAGATACGCTCTGGACGAATACTTTCAGAAAATACTGTAACACTTAAATTAATGTAATATGTTAAAATATTTCTCTCTCATTTCCCTGTTTCTGAAATGTTTTTCTTGCTGTTGCCAGTTCATATTTTATATGCTCTTGCTTCGGCCATCGTCAGTTGGTTTGTTACACGAACAGCAAAACTCTTCTACTTCTGTCATGTCTCATTCCCTAATCTAATTCATTCAGTATCACCTGCGTCAATTATACCACAGTACATACCCTCGTTTTAATTTTGTTGATGTTCATCTTACATCATCTTTTCAAAAGACTATCCATTCCACTCACGCTATGGTCGCAGGTTCGAATCCCGCCTCGGGCATGGATGTGTGTGATGTCCTTAGGTTAGTTACATTTAAGTAGTTCAAAGTTCTAGGGGACTGATGACCTCAGCAGTTAAGTCCCATAGTGCTCAGAGCCTTTTGAACCATTCAACTCAACTGATCTTCCTAGTCCTTTTCCGCCTCTGTAATAATTAGAATGTCAAGAGCAAATGTTAAAGGTTTTATTTTTTCCCAGAGATATAGTTCCTCTTCCAAATTTCTGCTTGGTTTCGTTTACTGCTTGATTAATTTACCGATTGAGTACCGTTTAGGGTAGTTTACAACCCCATCTCATTCACTTTTTAACTATGGCTTTCCTTTCATGTTCTTCGACTCCTGTAAATGGTGTCTGGCTTCCGTATCCTTCAAGATGTCATACACATCACCGATACTCAGCTCTGAAGCTATTTTACCGTACTGATACCCTGTTGAAGAAAAGTGTTGTTATGATCGTCCTGTGTGTTATACTGTTTGTTTATGCTCTGTATTTGCATTATAATAGCTGGTAACTAATATCGTGTTGTACAAAAATATTCACATTAAAAAAAATATATATATTTACAGTGAAGAATATTTCTGTTTCTGTGACATTGTCAAATGAAGACAGGCAAATGCTAGCAGAGATTCGTGCGTCTATAGAAAGATGTGAGGGTGAAGCGTACAACAATTACCACCATCTTACCGTAGCAAAAGATCTGGTAGAGAACGGGAGAAAATTCTGATCCTACGTAACATCGCTAAGCGAGTTTAAGGCTTCCATTCAGTCCCTTGTTGACCAGTCTGGTGTGGTAGTAGAAGATAGCAAACCGAAAGCCGTAGTTTTAAATACCGTGGTTAAGAAATCGTTCACGCAGGGGAATGGTACACACATACCGTCGTTTGACCATCGTACAGAGTCCCGTAAATATGGCATTGTCATAGGTAGTGTTTGGAGCGATATGCACTTAAAACCCACGAAATATGCGCCATAACCCCTAGAAATATGCAGTTAAAATATGTTGTTACTGTCAGTATATGCCTTTAAGTATACAGCTGAAAGTCTTTAATTATGAATTTCTCTTAGATTCTATCGCTGTCTATCGCTTGCGCCTTTGTCCCGCATTTAGGGCGGGGTTGGCGTGGTTAAGTCGGATTTGGCATGTTGATTTGAAAGGGTGGCCAGATGCCCTTCCTGCCGCCACCCCGTACAGGACCTGCTACATGCGGTCGTGCATTATCCTGCTGAAATGTAGGGTTTCGCAGGGATCGAATGAAGGGTAGAGCCACGGGTCATAACACACCTGAAATGTAACGTCCACTGTTCAAAGTGCCGTCAATGCGAACAAGAGGTGACGGAGACGTGTAACCAATGGCAGCTCATACCATCACGCCGGGTGATACGCCAGTATGCCGATGACGAATACACGCTTCCAATGTGTGTTCACCGCGATGTCGCCAAACACGGATGCGACCATCATGATGCTGTAAACAGAACCAGGATTCATCAGAAAAAATGACGTTTTGCCATTCGTGCACCCAGGTTCGTCGTTGGGTACATCATCGCAGGCGCTCCTGTCTGTGTTGCAGCGTCAAGGGCAACCGCAGCCGTGGTCTCCGAGGTCATAGTCCATGCTGCTGCAAACGTCGTCGAACTGTTCGTGCAGATGGTTGCTGTCTTGCAAACGTCCCTATCTGTTGGCTCAGGGATCGAGACGTGGCTGCACGATCCATTACAGCCATGCGGATAAGATACCTGTCATCTCGACTGCTAGTGATCCCGTTGGGATCCAGAACGGCGTTCCGTATTACCCTCCTGAACCCACCGATTCCATGTTCTGCTAACAGTCATTGGATCTCGACCAACGCGAGAAGCAATGTCGCGATCCAATTAACCGCAATCGCGATAGGCTACAATCCGACCTATATCAAAGTCGGAAACGTGATGGTACGCATTTCTCCTCCTTACACGAGGCATCACAACAACGTTTCACCAGGCAATGCCGGTCAACTGCTGGTTGTGTATGAGAAATCGGTTGGAAACTTTCCTCATGTCAGCACGTTGTAGGTGTCGCCACCGGCGCCAACCTTGTGTGAATGCTCTGAAAAGCTAATCATTTGCATATCACAGCATCTTCTTCCTGTCGGTTAAATTTCGCGTCTGTAGCACGTCATCTTCGTGGTGTAGCAATTTTAATGGCCAGTAGTGTATATCCGTTTTAGCACCTACCTATATTTTGGCTATTTTCTTATGTATATACATTGACCAAAATAATAGTTGTTTAATTCGCACAAAAAATTATATCCTTTAAAAATAAATTTACTTCTTTTTTGCCGTGTACGTTTCGAGACAAACTGTCTCATTCTCAAGTCCTTTCTTCATTTGTCTCTTCCTTTCTTGAAAAACTTCACTCACTTTAAATTTAGTTTTTTTATGTTCAAGAAACAATGTTCATTTTACAAAAATAAACATTCAGACATAATGTAAATTTATTTTTCGAGTTTTTTTTTAAAATTAAGCGACTATTAATTTGACCCATGTATATACCAAATTATGTCCATTGACTTTAACATACGTATGTTCATAAAAATTACCGAAAAACCTTATCGATTCATACAATGGGTCCACATAGTTCTTTCTGAGACTTGACTAGTAAGGAATATCTTTTCCTGTGTATTTTTTCAAGAAGGTCCTTAATCCTTCATTATCCAGCTTATTCCAGGGGATGTTTGCTTTTATTAAAGCGTCGCAAAGATCTTCAGTGAACTCATTTTTGTGGTCCATATGCTTCGAAAATGAGATCAGTGGTTGCTGTGAAGTGTTTAACCGTGTTGTTCTGGTACTGAGATGTCTTTTTATGCTGATTCAGTTGAAATTTTTTTCTCAACCTTGGCCTAAAGCGTTGAAGTTCGTACAACTGTACAAAAATGTAAGAGAACAGTGTTTACCCGCGAGACGGTGAATTAAGACTACAAATAAGTTTCTAAAATCTGGAACTTCGATCCCCTCACAACATTTAACATATTTTTTATTTGTAAGAACGCCGAAGGTAGTTCCGAAAGGTTTTTTTTTTCTTTCTTCCTATTCGTACATAGATAACATGCACGCAAATTTACAAATGAACTTAATAATTGTTTTAATTTGTTGCAAAAATTACCGAAATAGAAAAAAAACCAAAATTAAACTTACCTCTTTTTCACATAGTTGGCAGAATATTATTTCTTAGTCCGTTGTGAAAGCACAATCGCTCCGATCCATTTCCGTAAATTATTGGCTTTTGGCCTGGGCATAGTCGTAATTTGAAGGAGGTAGCAAAGAGTCGATGTGAACAGCTCGGAAACACACGAAAGAATGATTCATATTCCGAAATGCCGAAAATAACTAGTAGGGCATTGTTGGCGCACTGCAGAGATCAGGTGAACGACCTGAACACGCATTAACTGCGCGCAACAAATACCGAAGCACGTTTCTACTCCGATAATCCTCTTGCAACAATGAACCATCACAAGTCTTTAGCATCGTTATCCGAGAGACTACCTAAGTGGAAAAACAAGACTATGTCCATCCATAAGCTACCCGCGTTTACTTGGAAGGCTTTTATTCTGATGGCTCGTCTCGTATTATCTCTTTTTGGAAATTTATTGGCCTAATGTTCTGGGAGGTTCTTGGGTTGTCAGGGAACAAAATGAACCTCAATATGACCTCTAAATGTCAGATATATGCTTCCTTACTGCCATTTCCTCTAAATATGACATCAATATGCTGAAACGCCAAAAATATGCAAATATATGCATTTTAAACTAAAATTTAAAGTAGCCTAGTACCTCCACTCACTACGTCGTTAGGCCACGAGTGGCCTACCGGGACCATCCGACCGCTGTGTCATCCTCAGAGGAGGATGCGGATAGGAGGGGCGTGGGGTCAGTACACCCATCCTAGTGCTGGCCACGCCCAACAGCGCTTAACTTCGGTGATCTCACGGGAACTGGTGTATCCACTGTGGCAAGGCCGTTGCCTACAGCCTAGTACCTCCAAAATATCATAATTCGTAAAGATACAACACCAGGTACCGTAAAAAATGATATGCAAAATCCGGACTCTAGTAATAAGCAACCCTGGCGTAGAGAATCAGCTGAAAGAGTTGGAAACAAATAAGTTACCAGGACCGGAAGTAATTCCAATTTCGTTTTACAAAGGGTGATCTACGGCATAGGCCTCTTACTCAGCTTGCATTTACAGCGAATCTCTCGCCTTGCACAAAGTTCTAAGCGATTGGAAAAGATGCGCAGGTGACTGCTGCATATAAGAAGGGTAAAAGAACGGTATCTTTAACATTGATTTGCTGCATAATTATAGAACATATTCTCAGTTAGAATATAATAAATTTCGTAGAAACCGAAAAACTTATGTCCACGAATCAGCACGGTTTTACAAAACATCGCTTGTGTGAAACTCAGCTCGCCATTTTCTCACATGATATACAGCGAACAATGCATGAAGGGCAACAGGCAGATCCCATATTCCTAAATTTCAGAAAGGCGTTTGGGAAGGTACCCCACTGCAGATTGTTAACGAAGGTACGAGGATACCGAGTGGGTTCCCAGATATGTGAGTGGCTCGAAGACTTCTTTAGTAATAGAACCTAGTACTTTGTCCTCGACGGCGAGTGTTCATCAGAGGCAAGGATATCGTCAGGAGTGCCCCAGGGAAATGTGATGGGACCGCTGTTGTTTTCTGTATTCATGAATGATCTGATGGACGGGTTGAGCAGCAATCTGTTGTTATTCGCTGATGATGCTGTGGTGTATATCGGAGTTGAGTGACTTTTTTGTAGGAGGATTTAGACAAAATTTCTGGTTGGAAATTGGCTCTTACTGTAGAAAAATGTAAGTTAATGCGGATGAGTAGGAAAAAAAAATCCCGTAATTTTCGGATACAGCATCAGTAGGGCCTACTTGATACAGTCAGGTTGCTTATATATCTGGGCGTAACGTTGCAAAGCGATATGAAATGGAACGAGGATGTGAGGATTGTGGGAGGAAAGGCGCATTGTCGAACTTCGGTTTATTGGAAGAATTTTAGGAAAGTGTGGTCCATCTGTAAAGGAATCCAGTGGGACATGCTCTAGAGTACCGGTCGAGTGTTTGGGAACCTCATCAGGTTGAATGAAAAGAAGACATGGAAACAATTCAGAAGCGGGCAGCTAGATTTGTTGCCAGTAGGTACGAACAACATGCAAGTGTTACGGAGATGCTTCGTAAACTCAAATGGGAATTTCTGGAGAGAAAGAGACTTTGCTCTCGAAACACTATTGGGAACATGTAGAGAGCCGTCATTTGAAGCTGGCCAACGTCCTTGCCGCAGTGCTAAACCCGCTTCCCGTGAGGCCACCGTAGTTAAGCGCTATCGGGCCGGGCTAGCACTTTGATGGGTAACCGTACGTGTCTGCCAAGCGCTGTTGACAAGCGGGGTGCACAGAGCCCTTGTTAGGCCAGTTTATTAAATACTTGATTGAGAAGTAAAGGCTCAGACCACAAAAGCTAATGAAGGTCGGGTGTGCTGACCACGTGCTGCTCAATACCCGCATCCAATGACGCCTGTCGACTGAGGATGACACGACAGCCGGTCGGTGCCATTGGCCCTTCCATGGCCTGTTCAGACGGAGAAGAGTCATCTGAAGTGGACTGCTGAACGATCTTATTGCCGTCAAGGTACATTGCCTGTAAGGACCACGAAGATAAAATACGAGAAATTAGGTCTCATATGGAGTCATATAGATAGTCGTTTTCCCCTCGTTCTATCTGCACCTGGAACAGGAAAGGAAACGACTAGTAATGATACAGGTACCCTCTGCCACGCACCATATTGTGTCTTGCGGAGCATGTACGTAGATGAAATGAAATGATCGTGTGACATTGTTGGCAGGGAGGCCCCAACCGGGGAAGTTCGCCCGCCGGATTGCAAGTCTTGTTTCACTCGACGCCAACTTCGCTCCGGTGACGACGATGAAAGGATGATGGGGACAACACAACGCCCAATCCACAAGTGGAGAAAATCCCCACTGCGGCCGGGAATCTAACCCGGGCCCGCTGCATGGTAGGAATAAACGTTACCACTCAGCTAAGCAGGCGGACTGTACTGTGGATGTAGATGTAGAATTGCTCATTTTCTTCATTTAGGACACAGCAGTTTAGATTTCAGGCTGGCCGGCGTGGCAAACCGGTTCTAGGCGCTTCAGTTTGGAACCGCTCCGGTCGCAGGTTCGAATCCTGCCTCGGGCATGGATGTGTGTGATGTCCTTAGGTTAGTTAGATTTAAGCAGTTCTAAGTTCTAGGGGACTGATGACCTCAGATGTTAGGTCCCATAGTGCTCAGTCTTTTTTTTCTTTTTTTTATTTCATTGAAGGACATTTAGCAAGTACAATATTTAGTTTTTTCGTTTCGCACAACTGGCAAATTTTTCCGCATTCAGTAAACATTCCATTTTAAACTTGGCGCTTGCACGTACATGTTCTCGCCTTCGTAACTATTATGTCCGCCACTTGTAGTCGAACACTTTACGGTCTATTATAGGTACATATATGCCGCACTTTAAAATGGCCTGCCAGCCCGAAACTGGCGAATCGTGCGAAACGAAATAAAGTACAAGTACTTTTTACTTAATTAACAACAGTAGCGGACGAACCATTACAATGCATTACCAAAGAATTATTATCGATTCTCGCATTTGTGCACTTATAAAATATGTAGTGTTTGTGATATTTCACACGAACTTTTAGTATTTATACGTACAGCTTTAAAGATAAATACCTACGTACTGATGTTGGCACAGAAGTGCAGAAACGTGTTTCGTTGATCGTATAAAAGAGAAATTAAGGAGGGTAGGACGTCAAACGGGCCGTCTTCGAGGAGGAGAGGCACCACAGGTCATTTTAATTTGCAATGTCTATACTTTTACAAATAAATTCATAAAACTTTGTCACCATGACGAGAAAGGATTGAGGATTCACACTCATAGCAGTGGAAGTTCATAAAACACGAAAAAATAATATTTTTTAAATGTGAAATTTATGATTTTTTTCACTTACCGTTGGCGGCATTTGTTGCTATAGGTAGTACACTTTTCTTCATGAGTAAGAGAGATTCTTCGATGAATTTTGCACAGCTTACAAACCATACTTACAGGTGTATGAAACTCTAGAATTTATTTAATCTATGGAAAAATGAATGGGCTGTTACGTTTTAAACTTCGTGTTTAGAGAAAACTCGAATTTTGTAGTTAATTATCTCAATTTTTACCACAGTTTTTAACTGATTTGGGAAATTCTGGAGTTTCATACACCTGTAAGTGTGGTTTGTATGCTGTGCAAATTCACCGAAGAATCTCTCTTACTTATGAAGAAAAGTGTACCTATAGCAACAAATGTAGCCAATACCAAGTGGAAAAATGATGAAATTTCACATGTAAAAAAATTTGTTCTGTTATGTTTTTGAAGTTCCTCTGCTATGAGTGTGAATACTGAATCCTTCCTGGTCATGCTGACAAAGTTTTGTGAATTTATTTGTAAAAGTATAGACAGTGCAAATTAAAATGCCCTGTGGTGCCTCTCCTGCTCCAAGTCGGCCCGTTTCACGTCCTACCCCCCCTTAATTTGGGAAAAAAAGGTGTTTCCGTGCTCAAATGTTGTTAAACAACATTGTTACCTACAGCAGTGGGATCGGATTCTACAGTACACGAGTCACGGTTGCAGCAGGTCTCTGACTGGAAATAGTGGCGGTGATTTTCCGCCAGTGCCGGTTTGGCCGCGACCCTGGCGGACGAGTAGCGATTTAATTGGAAGCCGTGTCAGTTGGCCGTGGCGGGTGCGGCAAGCCAGCCAGACGAGGGATTAATAGAGTGGCGGGCCAAGTGCGGCGGTAGCCGGTGTCGGGCGCAGCGCGCGCGAGCGCCAGCCGCAGCCCAGGCGCGCGTTCGATTAGAGCTGCCGGCTGCTGGCCGCTGGCTGCGTGCTCCAGCCGCGCCGGAGCAGCGGCCCAGTGGCACACTGGCTGCCGCCCGCCACTCCGCGGGGAACGCTCCACGTCACACCAACCCTCGTGCAACCCTCTCTATTGGAAATACACTGATAAGCCAAAACTTTATTACCACTGCCCAGTAGGCCTATTCTGTATCGTCCCCCCCAGTTCGGTTCGTTAGCTTAGCCTCGACAGTGACGTCATTTTCGGTTCGGTAGCTCAAGCTGCTATTCTGTACGCTGCTGAGGCTTCTTAACGGTCGGTCCGCCTGCTCGTTGTTTGTCTACTCTACCGAGAGGTGGTGGGATGTCGGTAGGCCGTTCGTTCGGTACAGTGTGCTTTGATTGCGGAGATAATTCGTTATTTTAGAAATACTGAGTGATTTTTTAGTTTTGGGTTCAGAGGTTAGGTTTTACTGGAGAACCACAGGGATGCGCCCAAGCGGAACATGAGTTCATAAGGGAGTGAGACAGGGTTGTAGCCTCTCCCCGATGTTATTCAATCTGTATATTGAGCAAGCAGTAAAGGAAACAAAAGAAAAATTCGTAGTAGCTATTAAAATCCATGGGGAAGAAATAAAAACTTTAAGGTTCGCCGATGACATTGTAATTCTGTCAGACAGCAAAGGACTTGGAACAGCAGTTGAACAGAATGGACAGTGTCTTGAAGGGAGGATATAAGATGAACATCAACAAAAGCAAAACGAGGATAATGGAATGTAGTCGAATTAAGTCGGGTGATGCTGAGGGAATTAGATTAGGAAATAAGACACTTAAAGTAGTAAAGAACTTCTGCTATTTGGGGAGCAAAATAACTGATGATGGTCGAAGTAGAGAGGATATAAAATGTAGACTGGCAGTGACAAGGAAAGCGTTTCTGAAGAAGAGAAATTCGTTAACATCGAGTATAGATTTAAGTGTCAGGAAGTCGTTTCTGAAAGTATTTGTATGGAGTGTAGCCGTGTATGGAAGTGAAACATTGACGATAAACAGTTTGGACAAGAAGAAAATAGAAGCTTTCGAAATGTGGTGCTACAGAAGAATGCTGAAGATTAGATGGGTAGATCACATAACTAATGAGGAGGTACTGAATAGGATTGGGGAGAAGAGGAGTTCGTGGCACAACTTGACTATAAGAAGGGATCGGTTGGTAGGATATTGTCTGAGGCATCAAAGGATCACCAATGTAGTATTGGAGGGCAGCGTTGAGGGTAAAAATCGTAGAGGGAGACCAAGAGATGAATACACTATGCAGATTCAGAAGGATGTAGGCTGCAGTAGGTACTGGGAGATGAAGAAGCTTGCACAGGATAGAGTAGCATGGAGAGCTGCATCAAACCACACTCAGGACTGAAGACCACAACAATAATAAGCGTTATTATGCACGCATGGAAGCCTGCGTTCCTGGAAATTTTAGAAGTCGCTGCTTTTGTTTCGTTACATCGCGTCACGTAAATCTCCCAGTCACTAGTGTCGGATGTTTTATCATAATCTAGAAGAGCGTAACGTTCCAAACGATTGGAAAAGGGCACAGGTCATTCCCGTTTTCAAGAAGGGACGTCGAACAGATATGCAGAATTATAGACCTATATCTCTAACGTCGATCAGTTGTAGAATTTTGGAACACGTATTATGTTCGAGTATAATGACTTTCCTGGAGACAAGAAATCTACTCAGTAGGAATCAGCATGGGTTTCGAAAAAGACGATCGTATGAAAGCCAGCTCGCGCTATTCGTCCACGAGACTCAGAGGGCCATAGACACGGGTTCCCAGGTAGATGCTGTGTTTCTTGACTTCCGCAAGGCGTTCGATACAGTTCCCCACAGTCGTTTAATGAACAAAGTAAGAGCATATGGACTATCAGACCAATTGTGTGATTTGATTGAAGAGTTCCTAGATAACAGAACGCAGCATGTCATTCTCAACGGAGAGAAGTCTTCCGAAGTAAGAGTGATTTCAGGTGTGCCGCAGGGGAGTGTCATAGGACCATTCCTATTCACAATACACATAAATGAGCTTGTGGATAACATCGGAAGTTCACTGAGGCTTTTTGCGGATGATACTGTAGTATATCGAGAAGTTGTAACAATGGAAAATTGCGCAGAAATGCAGGAGGACTTGCAACGAATTGACGCATGTTGCAGGGAATGGCAATTGAATCTCAATGTAGACAAGTGTAATGTGCTGCGAATACATAGAAACAGAGATCCTATATCATTTAGCTACAATATAGCAGGTCAGCAACTGGAAGCAGTTAATTCCATAAATTATCTGGAAGTAGGCATTAGGAGTGATTTAAAATGGAATGATCATATAAAGTTGATAGTCGGTAAAGCAGATGCCAGACTGAGATTCATTGGAAGCATCCTAAGGAAACGCAATCCGAAAACAAAGGAAGTAGGTTACAGTACACTTGTTCGCCCTGCTTGAATATTGCTCACCAGTGTGGGATTCGTACCAGATAGGTTTGATAGAATAGATAGAGAAGATCCAACGGAGAGCAGCGCGCTTCGTTACAGGATCATTTAGTAATCGCGAAAGCGTTACGGAGATTATAGATAAACTCCAGTGGAAGACTCTGCAGGAGAGACGCTCAGTGGTTCGGTACGGGCTTTTGTTGAAGTTTCGAGAACATACCTTCACCGAGGAGTCAAGCAGTATATTGCTCCCTCCTACGTACATCTCGCGAAGAGACCATGAGGATAAAATCAGAGAGATTAGAGCCCACACAGAGGCATACCGACAATCTTTCTTTCCACGAACAATACGAGACTGGAATAGAAGGGAGAATCGATAGAGGTACTCATGTTACCCTCCGCCACACACCGTCAGGTGGCTTGCGGAGTATGGATGTAGATGTAGAAGTCAAACGTCAGTGTTCTCTGCTCTGTGGAAATTCGTCTAGCCTCGACCGGAATGGAAAGTCTGTTGGACCGTACCTTACCTATAAAAACTTTATCCATGTTGTGCAAACGGTTAATCTTGATTACGTTTGGTGCATCAGAAACAAAACTGCAACGATGCAATAACTCGCTTTATTATTGACCAGTTTTGACCAGTATGACTGGCCTTCCCCAGAAAAAAGTATGTGTTAAAAATGTAGGCATTAAAAGAATTACGTTTGTAGCTTCAGCCATTGAATTAAAAGTCTAAAGGCTAAAGGGAGGGAAGGGGCTTAAATGAATGAAAGTCCATAGCACAGATGTCAATGTCCAATTGAATTCACATAGGCCTATGTCTCGCCAAATTACAAACTTCGTGCTGCTAAGAGATAGGAATAGGAATGTAACAGAAAAAAAATGAAAATAAAAATTGGAGGGTAAGAAAATATTTTAAAATATTTTTACCTTCTAGTGCCAGTTACAGCATAGTCAAATTTCCAAAAAATGTTGAAAATCCAGGAAAACCTTAACAATTTATCCTGCGTTATTTGAAACATACCATGCATTCCTTCACAATACTAATAAATAACTTGTTTAACTGCTTGCTATACTACTCGTTACGGAAGACTAACGCGTATTCACTTAATATCAGTAAGAACATTTTGATCACAAGGCATTTTTAAGAAATTTTACATACCGTATCTGATACAATTTTGCACAAATGTTGTTACAAACTGTAAAATAGAGGAAAAACAGGTTTAGTGCGGCCTACTCAACTACTAGCTGCTTTTTCCACCACTTAGTAGATTTAGGAAGCAAGTGAACGAAAGTCCTAAGCGTCACATACTGTTTACGAATTATGGCGCTTGGCTGTGGCTTCCCGGCTGCAATTTCTAACACAGGTTGTTATTCTGAGGAAGAACAGATGTACTGGTCGAGACGGGTCAATAATGAAGTGTCTTACTGCATCCTGGTTTTTGGTTTTGTTTCAGATATAGCACGCATAAACAGACACGCGGAGGCAATGCACAAAGCCATTTCATCGTCTGTGTCTCATTTTCTTCCGCCGTTTCCACTTGACCAACACAATTCATTGTAATCACTTTGTAAAAACAATAATGGGAATACCATGTCTGCTGGCTGCTTCGGGTGTGGGGCACAGTGTGCGCTGCAGTGCTCTGTGGCAAGTGCGCAGTCTTGGGTGAGGATGGAGGCGGCTGTGTGGTCATTTGTCTTTGATTGGCTGGTGCGAGGAGGGACGACAACACAGCGCACACACACACCTCGCTTCCTCGCAAGCCGCACCGACTCTCTACTGAACGGCTTAAGAACTGCACAGAGGCCCGGTTGCAGTAACCCTACCACTCATTGCTCTCCCCTACCGAACCGATCAGCAGAGCCACTGAACGATACAAATAGGGCTACTGGTGACGTTGCGGACACATGATGTGGCAGAACATCTACATTTATACTCCGCAAGCCACCAAACGGTGTGTGGCGGAGGGCACTTTACGTGCCACTATCATTACCTCCCTTTCCTGTTCCAGTCGCGTATGGTTCGCGGGAAGAACGACTGCCGGAAAGCCTCCGTGCGCGCTCGAATCTCTCTAATTTTACATTCGTGATCTCCTCGGGAGGTGTAAGTAGGGGGAAGCAATATATTCGATACCTCATCCAGGCACGCACCCTCTCGAAACCTGAACAGCAAGCTACACCGCGATGCAGAGCGCCTCTCTTGCAGAGTCTGCCACTTGAGTTTGCTAAACATCTCCGTAACGGTATCACGCTTACCAAATAACCCTGTGACGAAACGCGCCGCTCTTCTTTGGATCTTCTCTCTCCTATGTCAACCCGACCTGGTATGGATACCACACTGATGAGCGATACTCAAGTATAGGTCGAACGAGTGTTTTGTAAGCCACCTCCTTTGTTGATGGACTATATTTTCTAAGGACTCTCCCAATGAATCTCAACCTGGCACCCGCCTTACCAACAATTAATTTCATATGGTATGCATATGACGGGCAATGTATATGACGGGCAGAAGACCAATGGAAAATAGTCTAGCGACATTACAAAATGGTTCAAATGGCTCTGAGCACTATGGGACTCAACTGCTGAGGTCATAAGACCCCTAGAACTTAGAACTAGTTAAACCTAACTAACCTAAGGACATCACAAACATCCATGCCCGAGGCAGGATTCGAACCTGCGACCGTAGCGGTCTTGCGGTTCCAGACTGCAGCGCCTTTAACCGCACGGCCACTTCGGCCGGCCTAGCGACATTACAAGCCGCAGGCTGGGAAATCCACTGATAGAAGCGAATTTGGCAAAGGGCAGACTGTTACGCCCCAGCGTCTGGGAACGAGTATCTCTGAAATGGCGAATTTAGTCGGCTCTTTTCGTCCTATTGTCGTGAGCATGCGAGGAAAGCAATTGAAGGAAGGTGAAACAACGAGCAGGCAATAAGCTGTCGGACGTCCATGGCTCATCACGAAACGTGGAGGTCGGCTGCTTAACCACCCTGTAAAGCAGGGTAGGAAGCGCTCTGTGGCAGATCTGATGAAGGAATACAATGCTGGTGTTCATTGTTCCCAGCAGACGAGCACTACGTGTTCCCACGCTGACCCAATGACGTCAACGCGTACGGCTGCAGGGAACATGGGAGCATAGAGACTGCTCTGTAAATGAATGGAAACGTCCCACATGGTTCGATGAATCCGTTTCATGTTGCATCAGATCGACGGTCGTGTCCGTATACACCACAATCCAAGTGAATGGCTGCTCGAAATATGCACCGAGTCACGGGCGCGAGTCGTTGGAAGCAGTATTATGCTATGAGGCACCTTTACTTGAGCTGTCACGGGACCTGTTGTAGGAATCTGAGGCTTCATCACAGCTGGGCTCTCAGTCGCGATAACGACGGTTCAAACCCGCGTCCGACCATCTTGATTTAGGTTTTCCGTGCTTTCTCTAAATCGCTTCACGCAAATGCAGGGATGTTTCCTTTGAAAGGGCACGGCCGATTTCCTTCCCCTCCCCCTTCCTTTTCTAATTTGAACTTGGGCTCCGTCTTTAATGACCTCGTTGTAGACGGGACGTTAAATACTAATATAATGCTCCTCCTCCGTCTTCTCCTCCTCCGCTCCAGCATATCAACTACCCGTAATTTACGGGAAGTGCGTGACCTGTGTGCAGACGTCTGTTGCCACATACTTCTAGGAACGTACCAAGGATTTGTCGAACCCGCAACACGCAGAATCGCTGCTGTATTATGTTCAAAGCGTGGATCAAGAACATGTTAAGCATTGGTCATAATGTTTTGGTTCAACAGTTTGCAATAACAGGTGAATGTACGTCGAGAAACGAACGTCCGTGTAGTTTCCTTAACTAAATAATGACTATACCACTACCTGCACAGATGTGAACATTGTATTAAGGTGAGGAATGAAACTTCCTGGCAGATAAAAACTGTGTTCAGGACGGTGATGCGAATATGGAACTATGCTTTTCGTGGGCAGTGCAGTTACAGGCGTGACACACCACCCAGTATCACAGCTTACTTCCACTAGTACCTGTCTCTTACTGTTCAAAGGCAAGGTTCAGAATTCGAGTCTTGGTCTGGCACACGGTTTTAATCGCCTGGAATTTTTAAAAAAGCGCTCACTCCGCTGTGAGAGAAGCACACCCGTCAAAAAAAGTTTTTGATAACCCCAGTTCCCAGAACTCCTGAAATAGATGTTGACTGTGGATATTGTATCGCAGACACAGTCCCTTTGCCTGTTCACAGATTTCACTAAACCCGGCCGAAGATGTAAACAACCGTGCATGAACAGCACCTATTAGAGGGTGGGTTTTAGACAGCCATTATACCAGGAAGGAGGTAGACGGCTCGTGTTGTCTTTAGTTCAACCATGCCTGGATGATCAATACCGCGGTTCGATCGCGTCCGCATTGTTACTGTGTGCCAGGAAGGGCTCTCAACGAGGGAACTGTCCAGACGTCTCGGAGTGAACCAAAACGATCTTGTTCGGACATGGAGGGGATACAGAGAGACAAGAACTGTCGATGACATGCCTCGCTCAGGTCGCCCAAGGGCTACTACTGCAGTGGATGAGCCGGCCGCTGGTGGCCGAGCGGTTCTAGGCGCTTCAATCTGGAAATGAGTGACCGCTACGGTCGCACGTTCGAATCCTGCCTCGGGCATGGATGTGTGTGATGTCCTTAGGTTAGTTAGGTTTAAGTTGTTCTAAGTTCTAGGTGACTGATGACCTGAGGTGGTAAGTTCCATAGTGCTCAGAGCCATTTGAATTGCAGTGGATGACCGCTACCTACCGACAATGGCCTGGAGAAACCCTGACAGCAACACCGCCATGTTGAATAATGCTTTTCGTGCAGCCACAGGACGTCAAATTGTGCGCAGTAGGTTGCATGATACTGAACTTCACTCACTATATCCATAGCCATGTTCATCTTTGTAACCGCGACACAATGCAGCGCGGTACAGACGGGCCCAGCAACATGCCGAATGGACGGCTCCGGATTGGTATCAGGCTCTCTTCACCGATGAGTGTCGCATATGCCTTCAACCACACAGTCGTTGGAGACGTGTTTGGAGGCAAACCGGTTAGACTGAACGCCTTAGACACACTCTTCAGCGAGTGCAGTAAGGTGGAGGTTCTCTGCTGTTTTGGGGTGACTTTATGTGGGGCGGACGTATGCCGCTGGTGGTCATGGAAGGCGCCGTAACGGCTGTACGATACGTGAATGTCATCCTTCGACCGATAGTGCAACCATATCGGCAGCATATTGGCGAGGCATTAGTCTTCATGGACAATAATTCGCGCCCCCATGGTGCACATCTTGTGAATGACTTCCTTCAGGAAAACGACATCGCTCTACTAGAATGGCCAGCATGTTCTCCAGACATAAACCCTATTGAACGTGCCTGGGATAGATCTAAAAAGGCTGTTTATGGACGACGTGACCCACCAACCACTCTGAGGGATCTACGCCGAATCGCCGTTGAGGATTGGGACAATCTGGACCGACAGTGCCTTGATGAACTTGTGGATAGTGTGTCACGACGAATATAGGCATGCATCAATTCAAGTCGACTTGCTATTGGGTATTAGAGGTACCGGTGTGTACAGCAGTCTGGATCACCACCTCTGAAGGTCTCGCTGTGTGGTGGTACAACATGCAATGTGTGGTTTTCATGAGCAATAAAAAGGGCGGAAATAATATTTATGTTGATCTTTATTCTAATTTTCTGTACATGTTCCGGAACTCTCGGAACTGAGGTGATGAAAAACTTTTTTTGATGTGTGTACTTACTCTGGAGAAGTTAGAAATACTTGAATAAAGAAGGCGGAGTTTCTTAGTTTGCAGATGTTTGCAAGTGTAATTATGTATCTGGGGTATGATGCAGGGTGTTCCGGAAATACGATTTCACCAAACCATATCTTCTACTTGAATAAAGACAGAAACATGTCGTGCCTTTTAACTTTTGCGTAGGGCTACGAAGTTTATTCTATTTTCAAAACAACCTTCGTATTTTACGACGGATTATGTTGTAGATACAAGAATATGCGATCTTCGGGCACTTTTTACCATTACGTTTACTATCACAATTTTCAGTCACCATTCACATGTGTTCATTGTAGTGTCTCCCAGATGCATGACAAACATCCAAGCGATGGTTAAACTCGTCCTATAGTTTTTCAAGCACGTCTAGAGTTACTGGATTCGCCGCTTCTCTATGCGGATGTTGTTGGAAGAGGAGACACGAAGAGTCTCTCACAACCACTCACAAAAAATAACCCAATATATGATGTGATCTAGAGGCCACTGGTGCATTGCGAGATCTGTACACCCCGTTACGGCCGATCATTCCCTGAGGCAACGTCAGAGAGAGAGAGAGAGAGAGAGAGAGAGAGAGAGAGAGAGAGAGAGAGAGAGAGTGTGTTCTCTTAAAGCAGCAAAGAGTATGTTATTGCAGAATTTGTGTTCATGTCTTTTGTTTGTACTAGATTCATTTGAACGTAAGCTGTTGCTGTGTTGCAGAATGTGTAGAAGATCAGTTTCAATATTTGTGGGACGGTAGTTTACATGTAAAAAGTGGTCTGCGAAAGTGGAATATGTGCTGTTACCCTTTGGAGCTTTCATACGTTTTGTGTGCTTTGTTCGAAAGTTCTTGCACTTTTGTCCTATATATTTGGATTAGGGAGATTTGCATGTGAGTTGGTAAATCCCTGCATTACTGAATTTTTCTAGATTTCTATTGTTTTTCTTAGTCTCTTTTGTGTTAGTTATTATTAATGCTATTGGTATGGCTTGCATGTTCATTATGTTTCCAATTTTTTGTACTGTTTTATTATTATGTGCTGGATTGTACCATTTATTTGTTTTTTAGGATGTGGTATGGATGTGCGTTATCTATGGGCTCTGATTCTGTATTTTCGGTCTCTTTAATTGTGCACTATTATGGGTGACTACTTTGATAAACATATATTTTTATTTATTTTTTGGTTGAACGTGTTTATTGAGTCTGTTTTGCATTCATTTCCAATAGAAAATTGATTGATTATCTTTAGTTCGTGTGCATAATATTGGGGTTTGAGAGGTATTCTGTTTAACCTGCGGAGAATGTCTGTCAAACGTATATGTTCGGTGGTTGGATGTGTTACGGACAACAGTGCCGCTGGCAGTAGCTTTTCTATAGATGGAAAATTCATGATGGTTGTTTTTTTTGTTATTGTGGAGACTATAAAATTTGATTTCTTGGTTTTTTAGTTTCCATTGTGAAGTGTAGGTATTTTTGGCTGCAGTGTGTTGATCTTATAGCGCAGCTCTTCTACCGTACTTTGTGGTTCATCCATCAAGAAATTTTTACTCATACTGATCAAACTAATACAGTATGTGATGAGGGTTCCTGCGATGATACGTAACTAGTTTCATCTGGCCTCTAGCATGCTCAGTCAGGTTCACTTCAGCAGATACCGCAGCTATTCCATTCCATTGATTTCTGCCTCTTGGAGGAAGGTGTTTAAGAGGTGGCTGTTGTGTGCTCATGCGTTACCATTGTGAGATACGATCCCATTGTCGAAAGGTCGACTGTATTGCTGGAACAATATGTTGGAAGTTCCTGTTCAGATACTGTAAAGCTCTCACATTACCCCGAATAACAATGAGAGGCACCCAACATCCGTACGTGAACTCATTGCCAGAGACATGCGACGCTCGAGTCCATGCCGAATAATGTGGTTGGTAGATGCACAGCCGGCAGGACACACGTGGGGGCCGCGCGGAGTGGCCGCGCGGTTAGAGGCGCCATGTCACTGACTGCGCGGCCCCTCCTGCCGGAGGTTCGAGTCCTTCCTCAGGCATGGGTATGTGTGTTGTTCTTAGCATTAGTTAGTTTAAGCATTGTGGAAGTATAGGAACCGATGACCTCAGCAGTTAGGTCCATAGGGATTCACACACATTTGAACATTTTTGAACACCCGTGGGGAGCGCAGTAATGGTGGGGGTTAAGAGCAGGCACCGTAGGGGAAGTGCCGAGCGCTGGAGGGAATATGCCCTTCTAAACTGAAGCCTACGCTCACATTTTTTGTAAATATTAACTGTAAACCCTCCACGCTCACACTTGCATGGTGACCATTTAAAAAATTGTCACTTCTGCTTAGGTTAATATCTGAAAAGAATTCCGCTGAAGAAGTAACGAAAGTAGCGATTTATTTTCACCAGGTATGTAAACTATCTATAACTTTTAGAGAAACGTCATGAGTGGTGAATTTTGGGTAAAACCTCCACATTTCTCTTGTTTCCGTTCTAAAATTTTCTTCTTTTGCCAAACACACCGAAGTTTATACAATGTCACCTCACTACCATGTTATGCAGACGCAACTGCGAGAGAATTCTGAAATAGTGGTTTATTAAATCTATTAAGTGAGGAACTGAGGAAAAGTAAGGTCAGTAGGTTATGAAAAAGGACAACTTCGTTACAAAAATAAACGTGTAATGTCTTCATTTTGTTACAAAACCCTTAGAATATCTCGTTTCACCAGATATCGATGGTTTAAAATTTACATTATTTCACCGAATGTGCCTGTAGTTAGTGAAATAATATTTTAGATAATGAAGTTTTGCGTAAAGCCATAGGGCAAAGTACTCTCCTCTTTGCGTTGTATCATTTGCCAAAATCTCATTTCGATTTACGATCTGACCTTGTCGCTGTTATGCGCAATCGCAAGTGAGTGTTCTACATCATATCAGGCATTTCATAGGCAGCAACATATAACGTAATATGCACCAAACGCAAAATAAGGCGACCCCTATTTTTCATTACAAACTTTTTCGCATTTCAGGCATTGTCTTATTTCCAGGCAAATATCGCAATAACTATGACTATTGACGAAATGATGGGGACGTGATCACGAAGCTGACAAATGAAGCTATAAGTAACGCAAAACTGTGATTTTTTTTTTACTGAACAGTTTTTGTAAAATCGTCTGAGGGATAGTGCGCGAGCCTCAATTCTGTCATTGCCGACCGGCCGAAAGGGGGCAAACACTGTCGGGCACCCCTTCCGAACAAACGAATGAAGTCCACAGCGCTTTGGACGGAAATTGGTCCCTGCACATCGGCCACCGAGCTTGCGTGGACCACTACATGGCCGCATTCTTACACCTGTACGACAATGAAATCCTGCGCTCGCCTCTGAAGAGAACCCGACATTACCGATTTTCCCATCTTCTTAGTGCACTACGGTGCTGGAGTTTTATGTTGTTTTTCTTGCCGAACGCCTGGGGCAAAATGGATCCTACGCAGACGTTTAGTTTTGTCTGCGTTGACTCAGGCGTCCTAATTCCTTCCAAAAAGGTAGTGTGCACTTTTTTTTGCATTCTCGGCGGGGTACGTACGAGCCATAATTTGTACATAATAGTGATCAGCTGGCGTTGTTGATCGCAAGCAATCACTACAATGTTCATTTATAAACGAAAGCCCAAAGTATCACCCCAATTTGATTATATTATCACTGAAAAGATTGTCAGTGGATTTAGAAACAGCTGAAATCGCTAAAATTGTGCCCAGTAGCTGGAGGAGAGCACAGGTAACATTTGTCTACAAGAAGTGTAGCCGAAGTGATCACGAAACTACAATCCTATGTCGATGACATCCATTTGCTGTAGAATCTTAGAACACATACCGAGCTCAAACATAATGAGGTATCTCGATCAGAACGACATCCACCACCCCAACCGAGATGGATTTCGATAACAGATAACGTGAAATCCAACTCGAACTTTCCTCACAAGACGTCCTGAAAGCGCTGGATCAAGTTAGTCAGGTAGATGCTTTATATCTCGATTTCAGATTAGCGTTTGATTCAGTACCACATCTACTTTTGTTATCAAGTGCACGATCGTATAGGTTATCAGACGAAATCTGTAACTGGAGCTCTTTGATAGGGAGCACGCAGCGTGTTATCTTGGACAGACAGTCATCGACAGATGTAGAAGAAACTTCAGGTGTACCCTAGGGAAGTGTGCTGGGTCCTTGCTGTTCATGATGCATATTAATGGTGTCTCGGACAATATTAATAGCAGCCGCAGACGTTTTGCAGATGTTGCAGTTATCTACAAGGAAGTACAGTCTGAACTGTGATGAGCAAATTTTCAGACAGACATTGATAATATCTCAAAGTGGCACCAAGACTGGCAAATTGCTGTAAATGATCAGAAATGTAAAATTGTGCACTTCACAAAATGGAAAGAAAAGTAGTATTTTATGCGTATAATATTAGTGATTCAGAGTTGGAATCTGTTAACTGATACACATACAAATACATGGTGTACCGGCGCGGTTAGGTTCTTCCATTACCTGCACCTACCTGTGAACTCGTTGCAGCAAATCACCGGTAGGAAAGCCGAACAGAAACCTCGCACCAGGCAGCATACAACGTAAGTATTCTAAGGTCTTAATTTTGAATGAAATACCAAAATTCGGTATATTCTGAACCTTGTGATGTACACGTTCACTGTCAAGCCCGTGCTAATCTTAACTCAGTCATGCACAAACCCTTTCATTCACGTTAGCAAGTTTATGGCAACGTATTTCTCGAAATCTGAACAGCTACTAAGCACGGATTGTTCATTAAATGAAAATGCTCGCCATACTATTAAGTTTTACAAAACTGGACAAACATAAATAAAGAGAAAAGGCTTCAAGAAATAAACAGAACAAATCACAAAAACATTCTCTTCACCCATTTCTTTAATGTTTCTGTGCACTACTGGACTCTAGTGGTCAAAATACTTAGCTGCATTATAGTTCTTTCTGTATAGTGCTGTCCGCTACTGTCCTATAGCAGATGAAAATTAGAACTACATACTCGATTGAACCCGCTTCAGACCATATGTCACTATTCACGCAAGCGTCATTCTCCCGATACACAGGCTCTAGACAGGAGAGATACAAGACGCCACGTCTCAATGGGTATAACATTTAAACATGAAATAGAATGACCGGTTAGACTTAGTCATCGGTAAGACAGATTCCGACTTATTGGTAGAATACTGGGGAAATGTAGTCAGTGTACAAAGAAGATAGCTTGTAAATAACTTTTGCAACCTATCGTAGAATGTTCCTCAATTCAAAAATGGTTCAAATGACTCTAAGGACTATGGGACGTAAAAAAATGGCTCTGAGCACTATGGGACTCAACATCTGTGGTCATCAGTCCCCTAGAACTTAGAATTACTTAAACCTACCTAACCTAAGGACATCACACACATCCATGCCCGAGGCAGGATTCGAACCTGCGACCGTAGCGGTCACGCGGTTCCAGACTGACGCGCCTAGAACCGCACGGCCACACCGGCCGGCTGGGACGTAACATCTGAGGTCATCAGTCCCCTAGACTCAGAACTATTTAAACCTAACTAACCTAAGGACATCACACACCTCCACGCCCAGGGCAGGATTCGAACCTGCGACCGCTAGCAGCAACCCGGTTCCGGACTGAAGCGCCTAGAACCGCTCGGCCACAACGGCTGGCATCCCTCAATTATGTGGGACTTATACTAAATAGGACTAGCAGAGGTATGGAACGTGTAGAGAGAAGTGCAGCACGAATGTCCACAGGTTTATTTGACGCAAGGGAGATTGTGACAGAGAAGTTGCAAGAGCTGAACTGGCAGATACTTGGAGACAGACGGAAACTATCCTGAGAAAGTCTACTAGCAAAGTTTCAAGAACCGGCTTTAAGTGTCTAGGAATATACTACAGTCACCTACATAGAGATCGCGAGGACAATATACGATTAATTACAGCACGGACAGAGGCATTTAAACAGTCATTTTTTTCGCACTCCATACGTGAATGGGACGGGAAAAAGCACTAATAACTAGTATAGTGGGACGTAACCTCTGCCACTCACTTTTCAGTCGTTTGGAGAGGATGAATGTAGATGTAGTTGTAGACAGGCAAATCTACAGCGCTTGGTGTCTCGCGGCACTGTCGAATGAGGTTGGGGGGGGGGGGGGGGGGCATCTCCCCATGCTGACAGCTCATTTTACGGTAAACTAACAGTGCACGCAAGGGCTATGCTTGAAGTGATACTTTGAATCATGTTGGCAGCAGTGGCGGATCATGGCCTGAATTCTGGGGAGGCCAGGAAACATACTGGAAAATCTCCTTTCCCCCAGTTTTTAATGTAGGTATACGTAGAGTTTATTCGCAGTACTGGTTTTTCTACTGACGTATAAGCAAGAGCTGAAAATCGATCCTGAAAGTACGTTCCTACACGCTTAAGACAAGAAAAACTCGTTCAACTGAAGCGCTAGTTACAAGAATAGTAGCTGATCGACAAAATATTTTGAAGGTTTTTGGAAGAATTTGGGCCGTTTCATTCTCAATCATTCTTTTGATGACGTCTTCTAAAAGGACAGATTGAAACATTTTTGTATGCTGGGAATAAAATACAATCTGCAGGTCTATACAACTGCGAGCCACTGAAGGACGCACCAAACATTTTTAACGATGGGTCCACAACGTCCAAACAGAGATCTTGAACACAACTGGCGAACTGAGCAGTAACGCCTGATTTAAGGAAGAGCAGTTTTTCACTATATGAAAATCTCGTTTCCAGTTGTGTTACAAGATTATCCAATATATCTAAGTACAACTGTTTGTATTTTGACATCAATGGATTGCCAAGATATTCATCCATCTTCGTTCATGGAAGCTTCAGCTTGCGAATTAGTTCAGCATTTCGTGGGATTTAAAAAGTCGATAAATTTATTTACATTTTTTAAGTTTTTCATGTAAGCTCTGAATTCTGTGGAATGTTGAAAAACATATAGAAGAAAAACAATGTCGAAGTGAATAAATTTCTTTTATTCCACGTCTTTGTTCACAAATTGTAGGTCCTCACATTACCGGTTTCTTTCAGCAATGAACAACTTTAGATCTGCAGCAAAATTTGCGCAAAAACCACAAATACAACTAGCGGATTGTCTACAGCTTAAAATAATAAAATAGGCCATGATAAAAAGTATTACTAACGTTCATGTGAAAATTGTGCGCTTTAAATAAGACGCGGTATACCTGTTTTATGAAAAATTTCCTATTATACTGGAGTCAAAGTGGCATCGTCAAATGCTAAACGCAAAATCAGCACCAGCATCGTCACACACACACAAATTATAGTACATGAGAGTCCTCTTGTCAGCAGCGCTACTATTCAAAACAAACTGCCGTACAGTAGCCACAAAATGTTTATGTCGCAAGCTCGCCAGATGTCGCTACTGTAGGTGTACACACATTTTACAGCGATAATTGTACGATGTAAAATAAAAATAGGGATACAATCAGTTAAGTCTATAGCGAGCTTGTAAGGTGTAAAAGTTATTACTGTAATAAAATGCAATAAATTAACTCAACAAAAGTTAGATTGTTAAAAGGGAAATGGTTAACCGACAGTCATTCTGATGCGGTCTAGTGGCGATGTTTCAGATAATGACATAAATAATAAACAGTTTTTGGAGTACACTGAATAATATAAAAACTACAAAAAATTGCTAAATAAGCCCAACGAATGAAAACCGACTGCAACGAATAAACAGGGCTCTCTGTTGGCGCTACAGCAGAACGCCGCGTAGGCGAGAAACGGTCAGAGGAACTCAACCGCCAGAGACCCCTCGTACGCTGCGGAACGCCGTTCCAAGAAAAGAATAATAAAGCACCGTGCCAGTGCATGAACAAGATTATCTAGTTAATGGAGGATATTATATAAACACAGAAGGGGCAAGAAAATATTAGTTACAGGTTCAACGTAAGAAAACGAAGTAAATGTGTAAAGCACTCTGTACTAGGTGAAGCCATAAGCAAGATATATACAACAGATCGCTTGGTAAGTGGGGGGGGGGGGGGGGGGGAATGCATTCTGGCGTTCGCCCATTGACAGCAGGCACTCAACAGGGATCAGTGTTGTCTCCCATTTCTTTCAACATCTACATGAATGACACGCCTGTCATCCCCGTGTACCACGCGGCACAATATGCTGACGACACAGAACTCTATACCACTGGAAGCATCTCTGACGCCGTCATCGCCCTCCTCCAACGACAGTGGACGCCACCATCACCTAGTGCCGGACAAACAAAAATCGCTTTTAATGCCGCCAAAGCTACGGCAGTCTATTTCACGAAACGGCGCCCAGTCCTCCGCCGCAATATTTCGATTGCAGGCGTGCAGGTGCCCCGGTCCCCGACGACCACCTATCTCGTGGTCCGGATGGACCACAAGGTGCTATTCCACTGTCATGCTGAATATGTCGCCAACAAGGGGCAAAAGCTCACCAGGGCCTTGTGCCCCCTCTTCCGCAGTAGGGAACTTAACCTGCCTACCAAACTCCGTATCTACCGGGCAGTTGTCCTGCCTGCCCTCTCGTGTGGGTCCACTGCATGGGCCTCGATTCGTGTCACCAGGATGCGGACGTTGCAGCTCCTGCAGAACAAGGTTCTCATGTGGAGCCTGCTCGCCCCACCACTCACGAGGATTGTGACTCTCCGCGAGGAAGCAAAGATCGTCCCCCTCAAGGAGACCATACACAACGCCGCGCGGCAGCTCTATGAGAAAGTGGCTGCCCTGCGGGACACTTCCATGGGCTACGCCACGCCGGGACTACACATGCACGCCGCTGGCATTGCCATCCGGTTCCGCTGACCATCCTAGAGGAATCGGCTTCCGAACAGGACTAGCGCTGGGCCTGGCACGCCCTCCACGGCTGCCTCCTTTGCCAGGACTAGCTCTCCGTTCCACGTCCACGACTTTCCAATCCTACCTGCCCATGTCGAACTAAGTTGTTATTCCGGACGGACGAGTACGGTCACCGTTGCAGGGTGGTATAAGTCCCACCATCACACCTGCAAAGTGTATTGCAGTGACGCAGTGTCACTGCCCTATCGTTTATATTTACTGGTTCACCAACACAGTTAGACCGTGGAAGGCTGGTGATGCTGTAGTGTACCGCATCACACACACAAAAAAAGGTAAGTGGGCTTGTTGGCTCTTATGTATTCCTGTTATTAAGCTGTAATTACAACTTAGGAGCACGACCTTTTTCCATCCTGCGAGAATAGGTGTACTTTTCTCAGTGCTGCATTTATCGTGACCAGTTTCTTGTAAATGCTGACCCAAAGTAGTTTTGTTGTGTGGCTGTGAATATTTCTTAAACCATAACGCTGAAAGAGCGGCCAGTTGGACCGATATAATATTTATTACAATTAATAACGGTCAGGATGACAAATGAAGAAGTCCTGCAGAGAGCGGAGGAAGTTCCAGTTCTTTGGAAGACGGTCAAGAAGAGGAGAGATATATGGATGGGACACATTCTGAGACATGAAAGTCTTCTCCACACTATAACGGAAGGCCTTGTGGAGGGCAAAAGGGCAAGAGGCAGACCTAGAAGAAAGTACATAAGCCAGATAATGCAGGACCTAGGATGCGGAAGTTTCACGGAATTGAAGAGGCTGGCCGACAATCGCACTGAATGGAGAGCTGCTGCAAATCAATCTTAGGATTGGCAACTTAAGAAGAAGACAATTAATCGTGGATACTCCAGAGCCATCATATTTGTCACGCGCCCTTTTCAGTTTAGGTTTTACTAACAGTTTTAGGGCATTATTACCTTGAAAGCCACATCTAACGTCACATTTCCTAAAACATTTTTTTTTTATTTGCAGTGACATTTTGCCGTGAAATTTCATGGGAATGGTTTCGTTTTCTTTATTGGTTCTATTTTCTGCGTGAGTGTGTCTGTCTGCTGTTTATTATAGGTTTCGTTAGCCTACTGTAAGGGCGCGTGACGTAATTTACAGAAAAGCCATTAACTACAGTAATTTGCTTTAAAATTCGCTGCCGGCCAAAGGTATACGAAGGAGACGGTGAATCATTGAGGTGAAGAGAGCTTTTTTACCGTGAAGGATGGCATGAACTAGCATTGATGATACTATGTGTAAATTTAGTTTCTCTCAAAATCGAAAACTTAAGTTTGTTATGAAATTTCTTAATTGAAATGAAATGTCGTGTGGCTAGGGCCTCCCGTCGGGTAGACCGTTCGCCTAGTGCAGGTCTTTCGAGTTGACGTCACTTCGGCGACATGCGTGTCGATTGGGATGAAATGATGATGATTAGGACAACACAACACCCAGTCCCTAAGCGGAGAAAATCTCCGACCCAGTCGGGAATCGAACCCGGGACGTTAGAATTGACAGTCTGTCACGATGACCACTTTTTTTTTTTTTAGCTACTGGGGCCGGACAATTTCTTAATTGTAAGGTGAAGATAGTTAATAGAGCTCTCTTTTTCAACTTCCGTTGTAAAAGTTATTTTTGGATGCATGCTACCGATTGCTTGGGCAAATGTGTTGATCTCACTGGTGTCGCCCTCTATCAATAATAAAATGTCGGCAACATACTGTTTATAATAAATCGTTTTTTCCTCTAGCTATGGAAACCTGGAAAAAAAATTACATTCTAGATCGGTCACAAAAATATCTGTTAAAATTCCAGCTAGACATCCTGTAACCTCCCCACACGAAATAATTTTATATTTATTATTTGGTTAATGATTCTAATGTTTGTGTAACCTCACAAAAAAAACTTAATTAATAATAATAATAATATGATTCTATTTTTTTGTGAAACCTCTGAACAAAATTGGTTCCCATTTAATGTACCCACAAAATTCTTTTCTCATTTAATATAAGCTCGAAACAGAAAAATTCCTAAACCTCGTAATAAAAAAATAAATTTAGTAGCCTTGTAAAATTTGGACGACAGCAGTGCTGCGTCATGGCCCTGTAAGATCATTCTGAATAAAAAGCAAAATTTCTCTCCTCGATAAAGTCGGCAACTATCTACTCTTACAATAGCTCTTTTCCGGCACAGCTCTGTGCAATGCTGGCCTATACATTTGTTATTTATGAAAGGAAGTAAATGATTTTTCCTTTGCAACAATCGGAATGATCATGCATTAAACAAATATTAAATTCTTTAAATTGAAATGAATGCTTGTTAGAAATTAGACAAAGATTATTATTAGGACATTTTTAAAAGATTTACATGTGAGTTTACATAATATTACTAGATATGCGCGAGGCTGCTTTTTTACCTTATACAATAATACTCAGGCTCCGGCATCGCTGCACTGCGACCGGCCCAGCCAACATGATACACCAGACTGGACTGACCAGCGCAGACAGGCGACTGCTCGCTAGCAACAACTTCCTGCTACTGCTACACAGTTCGTACTGCAGTCAACACCGATCTTTGGTCTCAGATTCTCTTATAGCTTACATATCGCAGGCAGCACATAACCCTCCACTGGGGGGGGGGGCAAAAATTTGGCAGCGATGGTGAGTCAATTGGACTTGCCATGAGCAACAAATTTTTCTAAAATCTACTTAATTAACTAAGTTGACAGTCACAGAGTATATACATATATATAATTACAGAACATAAAATGAAATAGAGTGCACATGCACTGAGTACAGAACATATCAAGAAATCACAAAATATATACGCAATTTTTCTTAATTAACTAAGTTTACAATAACAGAGTATATACATATATATATAAGTGCATAACATGAAATGAAATATAGTGCACATGCACTGAGTACAGAATATATCAAGCAATGACAAAATGTATACGCAATGAGTACAAAACATATTAACAAATGACATAAAGGGCATACACACTGTAGTACAGAACATATCAAGCAACGACAAAATGTATACGCAATGAGTACAAAACATATTAACAAATGACATAAAGTGCATACGCACTGTAGTAATTTTTTTGTTACCATTTTACTAGAACTAGGACAGGAAAGGGAAGGATTGCATCATGGTTGTAGTACATTAGGTTGCACGTAGCTGCACTGAAAGTCCATATCTTTCTACAGAAGCACAACACCAAGTGAGACAATCTGAAGTTCTCCTCCCTGAAGTATTAGTCAGTGTAGCCAAGACACTGAAATGTATTAATATTCCATGTTATCATTTTGGTAGTACATTAGGTACACCAAACAGTGGAACCATAGTAACATCTCCATTGTTCAAGGTGGTGGACACCATGATGTGTCAACACCACACTCATTCACCAACGTAGAATTAGTGCAGAAACCAAATATAGTGCTCCATGATCACAAGAATAGACAGGACAAACGTATATTGCAGTAATTTCTGGTAATTAGGTCAGAAGGTGAAAGACATTAAGTCTCATGCTAGTCATCATTGAGAATTACATTAGTCTATCAACCGATTTGACTAATTGTTGGCACTCATCGCCTAGTTACTGAACACTTCTGTACTATGTATGAAGTATTACAGAATAATGTTCATAAATCATCTGATTACAGTGAACATTGGCACTCATTGGCCAGTGACAAACCATTTTTATACATTATTTAAAAGTGATCATTCAATGGCATACCATTTACATAATTCATCTAGTTATAGTAATCATTGGCACTCATTGGCCAGTTACAAACCATCAGAAGTCATCATTCAAAACAAGTCTCCTTTCTGTGTCACGTTCACCTACCTCTATATTTCCTCCTTCCGACGTCCCTTCACTCTGCAGTAGTAGACAGACACGCTAGGCAGTGTAAAGCAGCATTGATAAAAGCACTACCTAATACCTACCACACAGAGGCCGCGCAACTCAAGTTGCAAATCAGTTCCTGTACGTTAATTTTCACAAATTTCGGGCGGTAGGAGAATGCAGTTTAATTGCAGTAAGCATTTGAAAATTCTATTAACGTCTTTTTATCCATAAGGAGGCACATGAAATGGCTATCAAGCCCGTATTTAATAATGCAAATGCTCCATAATTCCAAGTTCACTGTTTATCCAATATATTTCACACGTAAAAGTAGCCAGAATTTCTGCAAGTCCGTCCCGATTAATTTTGCGATTTAACAATCACTGGCCCACCACTATTAGCGAGTTGAACTTTTGGTCGTTTCAGTAGTCTTTTATGTTTGAAGTGTTCACCAAAGTATTCCATAAAGAACACGGAATATGCCACGCGGAACTGTCTCTACGACCAAAACATCACACACTTACAAAACTTCAACCAACTTATTCAGAAACGTCAAACTTTCCTCAAAATTATCGCAACTTAAGCCGCCTTAGCCACGACACGTTTTAAACGCAATGAACTCACTAGTTCATTTTACATATTATTTTCAAGGAGACATCTAGCATGCTGTTACCCGGAAGCAGGTTAACAAGCGACTCTCTCGATGCTCCTCTCCTCTCTGCCTATCTACCTACCTACACGCGGGAACTGCTTAATTCTGATTGGCTATTGATCTGAATCACCAATCAGAATGATCCTTCCAGATCATTCTCGCGGCAAAACTTGTCTTAGCCAACCACTAATCCGATAGTCATTTACGTCTTTACAATTTCAATTTTTAATATACTGAAACTTCCTGGCAGATTAAATATACTGTTTAATAAAATAGAACGAAATGCAAAATATTCTTTAAATTCATATAGAAACTTATTCCGCTTCAGTATTTTATTCTGGATGCTCTCTTACAAAAGCAAGCACACATCGACATATGTCATCAGCGTCGTGATTGCAACTCCATTTTCCCACGGTTCAGTTTTGTAAGGTTTTACATAAAATAACATTAAGTTTTAACGTACGTCCCGCATACACTTTCTCATTCATTACCATGTATTCACACAACAAAATAATAAACAAACAATAATTTTTAATGATTTTTATACTACATAACGTAGAGTAATTAAAGTTTTGAAAAGAAAATTCCAGTTAAGTGATTTTATATATTGTGAGCTTTGTTATGACTTCAGATGACAATGAAAGAACTTGGTTATTGATCCTACATCTACATACATACTCCGCAATCCACTATACGGTGCGTGGCGGAGGGTACCTCGTACCACAACAAGCATCTTCTCTCTCTGTTCCACTCACAAACAGAACGAGAGAAAAATGACTGTATGTATGCCTCTGTACGAGCCCTAATCTCTATTATCTTATCCTTGTGGTCTTTCCGCGAAATGTATATTGGCGGCAGTAAAATTGTACTGCAGTCAGCCTCAAATGCTGGTTCTCTAAATTTCCTCAGTAGCGATTCACGAAAAGAACGCCTCCTTTCCTCTAGAGACTCCCACCCGAGTTCCTGAAGCATTTCCGTAACACTCGCGTGATGATCAAACCTACCAGTAACAAATCTAGCAGCCCGCCTCTGAATTGCATCTATGTCCTCCCTCAATCCGAGCTGATAGTGATCCCAAAGGCTCGAGCAGTACTCAAGAATAGGTCGCACCAGCGTTCTATAAGCGGTCTCCTTAACAGATGAAGTACATCTTTCCAAAATTCTAACCAATGAACCGAAGACGACCATCCGCCTTCCCCACAACTGTCATTACATGCTTGTTCCACTTCATATCGCCCAAATATTTAATCGACGTGACTGTGTCAAGCGCTAAACAACTAACGGAGTATTCAAACATTACAGGATTCTTTTTCCTATTCATCTGCATTAATTTACATTTATCTATATTAGAGTTGGCTGCCATTCTTTACACCAATTACAAATCCTGTCCAAGTCATCTTGTATCCTCCTACAGTCACTCAACGACGACACCTTCCCGTACACCATAGCATCATCAGCAAACAGTCGCACATTGCTATCCACCCTATCCAAAAGGTCATTTATGTAGACAGAAAACAACAGCGGACCAACCACACTTCCTTGGGGCACTCCAGATGATACCCTCAATCTCCGTAACTGTAATAGATAAAAATCTGAAATTTTGACAGGATCTCTTCGGTAATAACAAAAGATTGCGTAACAAGTTTGAACGAAATCTGAGGATAATTACTAAGGTTTATTTAGATTCGTAGCGGGTAAGAATTTGCGTACCGACAGAATGTTACTCGAGACCATTCATACGGCCGGTAGCGTCAGCTGCGCTGTGAGTTAGAGCGAAGAAAAAACATAGCCACCCTGAAGCCACCTTGCTTTACGGCTGCATGCCTTACTGCATCGAATGTTATCTCGTAGTAACTTGCTACGTTATAATTTGACTTTTGTCGTGTTTTAATTTATTGCATTTTATTACTTTAATGACTTTTACCTCTTATACGCCCGCTATAGACTTTATTGATTGTATCCCTCTTTTTATTTTACATCGCACAATGATCTTTGAAGAATATGTGTACGCCTAGAGCAGCGGCATGTGGCGAGCATGGCAGTTTGTTTTGTACAGTAGCGCTGCTGGCAAGAGGACTCTTGTATATACTATAATTTACATATGTGTGACGATGCTGGCGCTGATTTTGTGTTTAGCATTTGACGATACCACTTTGGCTCCAGTATATTAGGAAATATTTTCGTAAAACAGGTATGCCTCGTCATATGTAAAGCGCACAATTTTCACATGTGCGTTAGTAATAGTTTTCATCATGGCCTATTTTATTGTTTGAAGCTGTAGAAAATCCACTCGTTTTGTGTTTTTTCCCCAAATTTTTCTGTAGATCTGGAGATGGTCATTGCTGACCGAAACCGGTGGTCTGAGGACCTAAAAGTTTTTGACTATAGATGTGAAATAAAAGAAATTTATTCCACATTTTCGGGTCACTGTTCCATTCACGACCATGTCTCAGCATGTGAAAATGTCAAAGTGCATGTTCTGAAACCACAGGCTTCTCTGGCAGTCGTTGCTCTAGAGTCGAGACTGTTAATTATATCATTTAAAACCTCAATTAGCCCCAAAAAGTTTTCAAGAATGGCAGATACTATTCTGGAGTCACAGTTCCACCTCGTTTCACCGTTCGAAGGAATGCGTTTACCAACACCATAACAGCTCTGCTACAGAAAAAATTTAAATAATGTGTAAAGAAGTAAGTAAAAAGAGCTGGGGGGGGGGAGGTAGCAATTTATCGTATCTTGGCTTGCAAGCTATTTAATTCTCTTGCCAGAACGGTAGCACCATCATAGGCCTCGGCTGTTATTTTGTTCTTCGCATCATAATTTTGACATACGCCACTCTGCACAGCGAATACAGCAGTGATAATTCTAGCTTCGCTAAGGCGGTGTCCTGGGTGAGCGACAGAAGCGAGCGACAGCGCGCGACAAAACACAACCGCAGGTGTAGTTACAGAAGTGTCCTACGTGAGCGACATCTGTGTCGCTGCCCGTCTCCCGCTGCGACTGGCTATTCGGTGAAAAAATTTGATTCTTCCGCTACCTATAGCTTGATATCTTTAAACGATAAAGATCTGAATTTATTTTCGTTATTCGTCATAGTTACTGTGCTGCACGAAATTTAGTACATGACTGCACGAAATTTAGTACATGACTGCACGAAATTTAGTACATGACTGCACGAAATTAAGTACACTACTGCACGAAATTTTTAAGAATTTGCATAGGTAAAATCACATTGTGTAAACTTCCCGTATAGTTCATTTAAGGCCATACATTATTGTGTACGAAATGTGACCAATATATCTAAATTGTATTTGAAGTTGAGGCCAGAATTATATCTCTTTTCATTCTTGAGATATTGGTTGTTATATCCGCGGACGGGTCGCTCGTGGTGCGTCCTAACCTTTCCTGCGCTTCAGGAATCAAGTGGTCGTAAAAATCGTCGTATCTCATCAAAGGTTGAAGATACCGAATCGCAGAAAGGACTATTTTTATCTCATGATTAACACTCGATACGTTTTTGTAAACGTGAGAGCAGACTGAAAAGAAGACTGCCTACAACTTAAACCATGAGGTTTTGTCCAAATTTTCATAGTGAAACAAAGGGAGAGAAACAGGTAAACGGGGGTATCAAATGACCAGCATGAGGTCTAGTTTGGCATGAAAATATTTAACTGCTTGAAAGTAATCAGAGTAATTAACGAAAACTTACTTAATAAGCTGAGGAAAAATCGAAATATTTCACGAAAAGCTGATGCCAAGCTATGTAAATGAAGTGTCAAAAGTTTCACCAGTTCAAGACCTACCTATTTTGCACATAAAAGGATACATTGGTGCGGTATTTAAATGTCAAAAAGGCTTCTTTCGAATCAAGTACTTTAGGAAGGCAAACGAGGAGTCAGTAAGATCATGCTTTCTGAATAAAACTTGAAATAAAAGAAAGAAATCAGTTAAATATTTTATGAAATGATTTGTGTAAAAGACATAAGTAGATCAGAGAAATGTTTTACATGCCTTTGAATGATGCTCCAAATCATGAACAGGAAATGAGGTGCACCAAACATTTCCCTAATATTTTTTATTTCATACTTTTAGACAAATCATTACACAAAACGTTTGACTTTCTTTTCAAAAATTTTGTAAGCTTTACTTTTACAGACTATTTAGAGTAATTGAAACGCTTGGCCTTAACATTGACTGCTGTTGAATTACTTTTGCAGCATCAAATATTTGTAAAATTTCATGGTTCATTGTAATTTATTAGGAATTATATGAGTGTGATATACTGGGATAGGTGTGAAGATCAAGTTATTTGGCAAGAACTTAAAAATATACTTAGCGATGCAGTGTTAACAGTATACATAAAACGTAGAATACAGAATTGTAACTGAGCCAGTAAAAAATATAAGACCAGCAAAGTATCGAATGCAGGACCTGCTCCTAAAATGTAATCACGAACGGACTTCTGTTTATATTTAGTGTAGTTAGTCATATATTAGTAAATCCTTCGCATTTATTGGCTGTTAAAAGTTCCTGATCATGTAAAAAAGCATTCATATTTAATTTATTGATTAGATAGTCGAACGATCCTCTGCTCATTCACGTGTACTCGAAGAATTTGTCTGGTGAACTTCGTAGTTGATGATATTTATGAAATTCTCCATGGAGATTCCTCCCTTTGTAAATTTCATGCACATCATTCCTTTTCGATTTATTTTCTTAAGTAAATGTAATTCTGTAGCCTTACTCTCCAGCTACAGTATTCCACAGGTTACAGACTCCATTTTATAGAAACAGCTGGTTGGTTGTAAGCAGCCATCTCGTAGCACGACATGGTAGCTTGCACGCAGGACACCCAAGCTTTTCGCCCGATGCTGCTGATTGTCGCCAGAGCGTCGCGCATCCAGAAGTCACTCGCTGTCGTTCGCTTCAGTCGCTCACATAGGACACGGCCTTAGTCATGGAAACCAAGAATGTATTCTTGATTGTCGCCACTGACTCCACCAGTAACAAAGCAGTAGGGCACTGTGACTTGTCTGAAACGTTTATTGTTCCTACATATAAAATCGGATTCTATCCAAACTGAATGTATCTATTCACAAAGCTCTTCATTTATACATTTAGTCTATTCGTTTAGTACAGTTTTTGAAACTGCCTGGAAATATCCCATTTTCTTTCAGTGTGATTTCAAATCTTACCACAAGTTTAAAAGTGGCTCTGAAATTTCTCGGGATTCATGGAACCTGCTGTCTCATCACGTCTTGTGAAAGCTACCTCCTCCATACAGAAAGACTAGTGGCGTCATTTAGACTTTTCATGATGTCACTTTTAGCTTTCACTACATCGTTGTGTCTGATTTTTCATCAGTTCATGGTGTTCGTTAAGTAACTCTGAAATATTAAGCACTTGTTTCGATAGTTTTGTAAGTGAAATAGAAATTACTTACATGACGTTAGAAAAAACATGCCATGCTATACCTCTAAACAGGTTCTTCAGATCATTGAAAACCTCGAAGAACCATACAGTTGTTGTGCTTAAGAGAAAATATGGCCAGCAGATTATTTCACCTTTCCTAGGCGTAGCACATAACCACTTGCGCTACTCATACCATGAACTTTGGAATGCACGTGTTTTGAGCTTATATTTGTGAAGAAGCTGTAGCGCCGGTGTTGGACGTCCTTCCTTCAAAATTTAATGTCATTCAGTATCACATCTCTTTGAAACGAAAGTTTCTGCAAGGAAGCAATGATGCACTCACTCGAAAGCGTTACATCAGTACTGGTACAAGAGTGTGCCCCGTCCACATTCGCAGCAGATGGGACAACTAACACAAGAGAAACCTGGAGCGGCGGCACCATGGCGACTGGCCTCCTGTGCCACGGAAGGCTGCGACAGCGTGTACCCCTGTGTTTCCTAATAGTGACGTCAGGTTACCGCGGCAACTGAGCGTTTTCAGACGGTCTGGCATATGTCTAGTCTCCTCGCTATATATTTCGCACCTCCGTCTGGCTTAGATTGGGGTTAATTTTTCACGCTTTGACTTGTTCTCTAACGCTGGCGGTTTTGCAGAAACAACATAAGTTAACGTCTTTCGCACTTGCTGACAAAGGTGCATAAAAGTTTATCGTAAAAACAATAATTCCTGCTGCTGCTACAGCTAATACTACTACTACTACTACTACTACTACTACTACTACCACCCCAGAAAAGCCTGGCCTTCTTTGCCTCCTCTGATCAGCAACCACTGATTGACAGACTGGGCAGTGTACTGAGACGATGTTCTCTGGTTTACGACTGGGGATAGCACGCTCTGTTTCACTGTACTGAGAGTGCACGTTTACGTTTGTATTGTATTGTATTTTACCGTATTTTATGTTAACCGGGGACCTAGAAACGACGGAAAGGCTCCGTCCCCACCGCAGCCGCAGTGATCTACAACCCCATGACGACTACCGCAGTCCACTTCACCCCTCCGCCGTCCCACACCGATCCTAGGGTTATTGTGCGGTTCGGTCCCCGGTGGAGTCCCCAGGGAACGTCTCACACCAGTCGAGTGTAACTCCTATGTTTGCGTGGTAATGGTGGTGCACGCGTACGTGGAGAACTTGTTTGCGCAGCAATCGCCGACATAGTGTAACTGAGGCGGAATAAGGGGAACTAGCCCGCATTCGCCGAGGCAGATGGAAAACCTCCTAAAAACCATCCACAGACTGGCCGGTTCACCAGACCTCGACACAAATCCGCCCGGCGGATTCGTGCCGGGGACCAGGCGCTCCTTCCCGCCTGGAAAACCGTGCGTTAGACCGTACGGCCCACCGGCGGGCTACGTTTATGTTTACTCCCATTACTCAGTTAGTCAGGAGTATTTTGAGAAAGAGGTTCATGATAAAAGAAACACAAAATATGCAAGTCATGATTTGGAAAACTTGTTTTGAGCAGATTATAATACTGAGGCAGAATCATTTCTTCTTTTCGCTGCCTAGTGTGTAAGTTACACGTCTGTGTCCTGCACAAAGCTGTAATTAGTACTCTGAAGTAGTGTGGCTTATTGCGGATAATTATTCTTTTATGTATATGGACTGAAGTGGCGAGTTTCAGGCTGGATCCCCCATTTTCATTCGATACTGAAATGCTATTCCAGAACGTGGAGAGCCTCGGCAATTCTGTTCATTTGTAGGGGGAATTTAAAGCAGACTGGGTCGAGAGTGAGAATTTGGATTTAGTAGGAAGAAGTGTCAGGATAATCCGTACAGTTGTGTGAACCGCTATTCCAAGGTGGCTTAGTGGCTAGCGCACCTACCCAGTAAGCAGGAGACATTGGTTCGATACCCGGCCTTGGTACAAATTTTCACTTGCTGCTTCAGTCTATATACATAAAGTCATGTCTTTATGAGACCAGTAAAGTCTCTGAAATTGTGTAATTTCATTTGGGCTAACTACGTTACTGAAAGAAAGAGATATGTGGCATCACGCAGCGTACCCTCGTCGAATAGCATCGAAAGAGGAGGGGACAGGGTGGTGAGCTTATAACCTCTCTCCATTCGACTGTCGAATTGCCATTTGCAGTGCTTCGTGCATACTTTCCTACAGTATACTGATAAGTCTGGGACTGCCGCACGATCGAGCGATCATGGTTTATATGTCACGTCCCCTCGACCTGACAGCTCAAAATTGTGCAGATTTCAGTTTATTTCATCACCGAGAGGTGGGGACTTCATCCTTCCATATTCTAAATGAGTTCAGTCCGTGGAAAAAATTCAGAAATGACTCAATTCGGAGAATGGTGTACGGTTTCGTCGAGTATGTTGCGTGCGGCGAGCTTACCCGCACGTACTGCACAATTTCGGGCCACAGAATGGTGATGGTCACGTCATTTAGAAGCTTCGAAATTTCCAGAGCTGCATATTCTCTTTGCTGTAAGTGCTACGTAATCTTCGCACTCGCTGGAAACATGACAGGCGATTGCTCGCTTAAAGCGTAATGTTGCAATGTCGGCTTCGCACGGCGTAAATGGCGTATTTCTGTCTTCCCAGTTCCTCTCCTACGCCAGCAAAACTTGGTTCGACCATCACCTGTTCAAAAATTGAAAGGAAGTTCGTCGAAGGAGAAAATACGTCGCCGGTCCTGCGTAAAATTACTATTCGGTGCGGCAGTGTTTACCTGCTGCACAATGTTGCAGTCTCAGGTAAAACGCATAGAGGGCGCAGTGCATGAGGAGCGGCAACACTAAATGGTTCAAATGGCTCCGAGCACTATGGGACTTAACATCTGACGCCATCAGTCACTTAGAACTTAGAACTACTTAAACCTAACCAACCCAAGGACATCACACATATCCATCCCCGAGGCAAGATTCGAACCTGCGACCGTAGCAGTCGCGCGGTTCCAGACTGAAGCGCCTTGAACCGCTCGGCCACACGGCCGGCGGCAACACTAAGGTGGTCCTCATTTTTTTCGTATTTCATGTTTCTTCACGTACATCTCCTAATTTTGTTCCTTTTGTTTTAAGAAGAATTTTAAGTTTTTGAAACTGAAGATGAGGTACCCATGCTGCAGTGGCCGAGAAGTAGCGTCATGTCACTACGTGGTGTTCATTATTCCTTATGGTTCTTGATTGCTAACATAAGGGCGGTCATTACATGGGAGTTACATATAAATGTCAAGCGATCTGAGCACCCCACCCAATCTTTTACCTTTGCCATGTTTTGATACTTTGCCAAATTTAGTTACAGTTAATTGATATGAACCCATATCGCAACGGACTTAAGTATTTAAATGAGGCTTATATACTGAAACAGATGGGGGTATTTTGTATTGGAATAAACAGTTGAAGTCAACCTATATGCGCATATGCGTATACACTGAAGAGCCAAAGAAACTCTGGTACACCTGCCTAATATCGTGTAGAGCGAGCACGAAGAAGTGCCACAACATGACGTGGCATGGACTCGACAAATGTCTGAAGTAGTGCTGGAGCCAATTGACACCATGAATCCGGCAGGGTTGTTCATAAATCGACAAGAGTACGAGGAGGTGGAGATCTCTTCTGAACAGCACGTTGCAAGGCACCCCCGATATGCTCAATAACGTTCATGTCTGGAGAGTTTGCTGGCCAGCAGAAGTGTTTAAACTCAGAAGAGTGTTCCTGCAGCCATTCTGTAGCGATTGTGGACGTGCGGGGTGTCGCATTGTCTTTCTGGAATTGCCCAAGTCCGTCGGAATGCAAGGTGGATATGAATGGATCCAGGTGACCAGACAGGATGCTTACGTATGTGTCACCTGTCAGAATGGTATCTAGACCATCAGGGGTTCCATAGCAATCCATTAGAGAGCATTGTAGAGCCTACCCCAGCTTGACATGCACGGCTGATGGATCCATGAGATTGTCTCCATACCCGTACACGCCCATACGCCCGATGCAATTTGAAACGAGACTCGTCTGACCAGGGAAAACGTTTCCAGTCATCAACAATCCAATGTCTGTGCTGACGGGCCCAGGCGAGGCGTAAAGCTTTGAGTCGTACAGTCATCAAGGGCACACGAGTGGGCCTTTCAGCAAAAGGACATTTCTTCTTGAACTTTCACTCAGAAATTATCCCCACTGAAGGGAAAAGCCCATATTGATGATGTTTCTTTGAATGGTTCGCACGCTGGCACTTCACTTGTTGATGGCCCAATATTGCAGTCGGTAGCAATTTGTGGAAGGGTTGCACTTTTGTCACGTTGAACGATTGTCTTCAGTCGTCGTTAGTCACATTCTTGCAGGATCTTTTTCCGACCGCAGCAATGTCGGAGATTTGATGTTTTGCAGGATTCCTTATATTCACTGTACACCCATGAAATGGCTGTACGGGAAAATTCCCACTTCATCACTACCTCTGAGATGCTGTGTCCCATCGCTCGCACGCCGACTATAATACCACGTTCAAGCTCTACGAAATCTCGGCTGTTTAGATGTCTCTGTATTTGAATACATATGCGTATACCAGTTTCTTTGGCACTTCAGTGTATTTAAATGTGAGAAATTCTAGTACGTACCGCTATATAACAGAACATACAAAACGTGTGTATTCAGCATAAACCAAAACTAGTTTTAGCAGAATTTTCTTTTCAGTGCCTCTTTTTCAGTCAGGGTACTGTCTCCGGTGACCTTGCACACATCGCAAATTTAATTTTATTGTTCTTGATCGGCTGTTAACAGTCCATTGAAATTTTACATTAATTTCACTCCTCTTTCCACCATATAATGTGTCACCTTAAGAATTTTCGTGGCCTCTTTGGCACTAAGGTAGGAAGTGTTTGAATCCAAAGTAAAGGGAAACTTATTTTAAAAAATTTAAATCTTTGCTTAACTTCAAGTACAAACTCTTGACTGAAATGAACTCATCACTCCGCTGAGAGTGAAATTTCATTTGGAAACGTGTCCCAGTCTTTGGATAAGCCATGTCCCCGCAGTATCCTTCCTTCGAGGAATGCTGGTGCAAAATGTTTCGCAGGAGTGCTTTGTGAAGTTTGGAAGGTAGGCGATGAGGTACTGACGGAAGTAAACCTGTGAGGTCGGGTCGTGGGCCGTGCCTGGTTAGTTCAGTCGGTAGACTTGCCCGTGACAGGCAAACGTCCCGAGCTGGGATCTCGGTCCGGCACACAGTTTTAGTCTGTCAGGATGTTTCGCATCAGTAAACTATTCGCTGCAGAGTGAAAACGTCTTTCTGTAATATGATAGCAGTTGTAAAGGTTGAAAAGTTTTGTAAATACAGCTAGCACAGAAACAAGTGCACTGATTAAAGAGTTTAGTGAAGCAGCATCTAATGAGAAAAAAATTCACATTTCTGTGGTTCAAGCACTGAGAGGCCTATATTGCGCAGGACGCCAAGAAAGAATTCTGATGGAGCACAATGTCATGTCTTCTCCTACAGTTCCAAAGTTTGGTTAGTAAAGGATTGAAAGACAGTTGAAATTCCAGTGTGTCACGCAGCGCGTCTGTCAATCCAAGGCATTACAAACCGAATGCATCACCTTGGAGTATTGACTAGCCACTACTACGGGGAAAGCATACATCGAGATCAGGTTAAGGGGAATTAGAGCGCCCTATCCTGACAATGTTAAATTTAGTGACTTGGCTCCCTGTATTTCAAAAACCACTGTAGCCATTGACATGAAAATTTTACAGGAAATTAAACTGTATGTTCTGAGGCTACTGAACTACAATAATTGCATTTGAGCCCCTGCTTTCGGAAACACAATTTTTTAATTACACGGTTAAAATTTTGTGTACTTTTTTGTACGTTATCCTAAATAATGTTAATTATACATAACATAATGTTCTTCTTTTAGTTCAGTAGACACAGGATATGTGTGTTATTACTCCCTGAAAATGTAAATACTCTACTCAAAGTGATTTCTGAGATTTAGGGAAAAATGCAACAGAAAATGTAAAGTGGACAACAATTTAGGGAAAAAGTCTACAAATTATTTATAATTAAAACATGATAACAGCTCTCAAAGATTAAAATTTTAATTTTCTCAGATTCTTCCAAGCTGTACTTGGATCGTTATTTCTGTGTGCCCTTCAGTTATTATTATTGTTTTAACTGATAGTTGCAATAATTAGACAAAAGTAAATACTTACTGTCGGGTGTTTTTATGCCAAGTATGAGAAGTACTGAGGAAGGAAAGAAAAGTAGCATGGGGGAGTGGGGAGCAAAATAATTTACATTCCAAAAGGAGGGGCCACGCAAAATATCTGGGAAGATGCGCTCTATACGACTGTTGTTTTATCCTGCAGGATATCCTTCACAGTTGAAAGGTGTTGTCAGAAATCTACTTTCGTCTACTCTACTATACTGATGCGCCACGGTTGTTGGCGTGTGATGTAGCCTGACGCTTTTGTGAATCAATTCTGCAGCCTTGTTTCGTTGAAAGGAACCAAGGTAGATTGCGTTATCTACGCCGTGCACAGACGTAGATTGAGGCCTCTCCGCCATCTTGTTGACTCTTACAAGTCTGTTTCTCCGTTAACCCTGTTTTAAACATACTGTCTTAGCGTTGAGACGTTGAGGTGGTGTCAGTCGTCAGTATCTACTTTGAAACAATGTACTTTCGTGGATGAATACCTAACGTCAGTCAGTTGAAAACTTTATTTCTTAACTCCAGTTCTCACTCGACGAGCATTCTTTACGTCGCGGCAAACAGGTTGAACGTTTTATTACTGTTGTAACTGAGATCGAAGAGCACCACTACAATGCGAGCTCTTCACTAAGGCTCACCAGTGTGGAGGCGGCAGACTTCACTTTTTCGGCATAACGGCATCTCCCTGTATTCTACTCTCCTTGCTGGAAACAGTTCTTTGCTTCAGAGCTCTACAATAAATTGTGGTTAAGAATTCAGGCTGTAAATTTTCTGTATAATTCTGCTGGGATTCCGTCAGACCCTAGGGTTACGCTGAATTATCGCGACTGCAGCTTTTTTAAATCTCTATTAATGCTGATATCTAATCATTCATATTTGTAGGGTTATGACAGTTTTCCTTCATTTTCACTTGCTGAGAAACGTTCGATAACAGAGTTCAGCATTTCGGCTTTCGTTCTGTTATGTGTTTCTGATTATGTACCGGTATGAGAAATTCAGACATTATCTTTTGGCGCCAATATGGTAAAATTTTCTTAAGGCTTCAGAAAATATTGTTTGGTTGAATTTTTGGATGGGTAGACAGTGAAGGCTCCCCGCAGTATACGTGTACACTGATCAGCCAGATCATCATGACCACCCACGTAATAGCTTGTACGTCTACCTTTGACAGGGATAACAGTGGAAACGCGTCGTGGCATGAAAGCAATGAGGCCTTTGTAGGTCGCTAGAGGCAACTGGCACGGCATCCACACAGATGTCGCATAATTCCCTTAAATTACGGGGAGGGGGCGATGTGCTCTGACGCCCCATCGATCACATCCCAGATGTGTGCGATAGGATACAGATCTGGGGAGCTGGGACCCCGCACATCAACTGGAACTCGCCACTATGTTCCTTGAACCACTCCATCAAGCTTCTGGCCTTGTGACATGGCGCATTATCTTGCTGAAAAATGCCACTCTCGTCGGGAAACACGATCGTCATAAATGGGTGTACGTGGTCTGCAACCAGTGTACGATACTCCTTGGCAGTCATGATGCCTTGCACGACCTCCATTTGGACTAATGGATGCCCACGTGAATGTTCCCCAGGGTATAACTGAGGCGCCGCCAGCCTGTATCCGTCCCACAGTACAGGTGTCAAGGAGCTGTTGTCCTGGAAGACGACGCGTCTGGAATTGGTCTCACCTTGGTTTCGCCACGTTTTGAAGAAGCCCACCACAGCACTCTTCGAACACTCGACAAGTCGTGCAGTTTCCGAAATGCTCGTGCAGAGCCTCCAGGCCATTACAATCTGCCCTCGGTCAAATTCAGATTGCGCCGTCCCCTATCTAGACACGGACAGCGCGCTCGCAGGCACTGCATGCACCGTTTGTGTGTCTGACTAGCAGCCATTTCTCGCCAGGTGACGCTGTTGTCGACTGGACAGGTTAAAATCGATATTAGGTCGGTGATCATAAAGTTCATGCTAATCAGTGTGGCAGTTAAACATGTTTCTATTAATACGTGTCTACATCGGTGTTGTGCTTTGCATTTTAAAGCACATACTTTACGACATCGTAATTCCGAATAACACACGTAGTGAAATATGGTATACAAATTTTTACCGCGCTCGTTTATGCAGTCAGCAATGCGTGACTTGGTAATCGATTCCACCGGTATATGCAAACAATGAGGTCATTAAAGGGCTTCAACGTACCTGCTCCCAGTGACGGGCTTTCTGGCTACTGATCGCATTATAAATAGCGGTTACTGTCATATCGCAGCCACCACTCATGATTTCCAGAGACTGATAACCATGCGCGGTTACGGCTACGTATTTTCCCAGAAAAGTCGATGCAATAATCCCTGCAGTTAAGCATTCGATGGATCAGTGCGAAAGGTACATTAAAGATTAACGTTCAGTCGACATAGAGATAATTACAGTTCGGTCGGATCTGGATATTAGGGGAGCACGCTCGTTACTTTGTCGAATGTATCATTTTTTGTTTTTTGTGGAGGTATTGAGGAAGATCACGGGTACTAAAGCTGGAATGGCCGTTGCTCCGTTGCTATGTAGCTGTTCCCAAGCCATTGTCAGCTTTGAGAACGAACGATGTGACACTTTCGGAACACTTTATATTCCTTTTTTTCCACCGTTTACATGGAAATATGGACGTTCCGTTGACATTGCACCAGATGATTTTCTTAAACCTCTGAGTCCAGTCCCGTTTGCTGATGTGACTGTTTACCTCAGTATCAACGCGACGTCATACGTTAATTGTCCTTGCTTTTTCATTTTATTGGTGTTGAATCTGGGCGGAAGCACGACGCGGTGACCCTTATCGTTTGAGGAAGCACCACCTTTTTTCACAGTTTCGGCTTCTTTGTTAATTTTACTATAGTAAACTTAGCTTGAGTAAGCACAGAAAATTTATAGCATTTTAATTACATTTATTAATGAAGATTTAAGAACTGCTGTACTTTAATTGTGTGGGTGAAAGTAGGGTAAAATGCGGTATGCTGGTCAAACCGGGCAGCTCCAAATCTCCGTAACTGGTGACGCCATCAGTTTGATAACATTCACAGTTATTAGCAACCGCCATTCTTGTAGTTGTAAATAACCGTCAATAGCGGTCACCTGGTGCTTTTCCTTCCACAGGTCTTTAAAGTTTCTGCTAAAATTTTCTTCAATGTTGGTGCTTCTTGGAGCAGTGTCTTGAAGAAGAACATTACTTAATAAAAAAAATAGGTACGTAACTATTTTGATTAAACATGTTTTTCAGCTTGTTTCTATATCTGTATGGTGTACATTACGTGGATGCTAATTTTCCAACGCCATGTTTTTTTTTTTTTTTTTTTTTTTTTTTTTTTTTTTTTTTTTAGGCTTGCACTGTGGTGCCAAGTCGGATATGCCGGGTGGGGCAAAACCGGGTTGGGAAAAGATTCTCAAGCAGCCTCTAAAGATTGACTTGGTACAAGGATAAAGCAGAAAACTGACCTCTCCAAACAAAAATGATGTGGTAGTAGTTGTAGAAAAAGCCAGGAAAGATCAAGAAGAAGGAAAAACTAAAAAAGAAAGCTTTTTTGGAAATAAATAAAAGGTGAAAAAGCAAAAAACGACAGTTGGAAAGACTAGATCAGCTTAAAAAATTGAAAAAAGAAGATTCTGCTACTTCATGAGTCGAAGAAAAACCAGGCGAAGCATGTATATTTTGTAGTGGGCTATGGTCGGCGTCAGTATCAAAGAAAGGATGGAGAGGTCTCATTTTGTCGTATCTGGACCGTCAACAATTTTACAGTGCTGCGGATTAAGACAACTACTTTGCCTGTGATTTCTGTTCTAATAAAGTGTGTTCTTGGCTTCTTATTAGGACCAGTAATTGAGAACTTTCCCTATATTAATTAAATATTTTGAATTCTTCACAAATTAAAATTTGTCAAACATCAGTTTTGGTATTAAAGATTTGTCGCATCCCTTGGTAGTGTATTTAAGGATTTCTATAAGTTTTCATATACTTTTTGAAGTAAAAGAAAGCTTGTTTTTTGTTTTCAAGCGTTTTCTATTCATTTAAATGTGTACCCAATTTCATACCGTGAGTGGGGCAAAATTTGTTTGTTGTACCTTAGCAGGTTTATTGTTTTTTTTGTCCTGCAATGATCTATTTTAAGCTGAAACCGTATTACTATTATATTGTTGAATATAAAGTGTGTTCGGAAATTTCCGTTACAGACTTCAGTAATTGTAGAGGGGACTGAGTATACAATATTTTGAACTGTAATTTATCTCCGGAAACGTACCGTTTTGGCGCTATAGCCTTTTGAAAACATGTTCGCTAGGTAGGTATGCAACAACGTAGTCACGCTGTGATGTGCTTACGTCGAACTGGCTGACGTTATTTGACTTCTGTTCTACCTCGCTGACTTGGTTGGATCCAAGTGTCCGTGAGTGTTAGAGCAACATGGTTGAGTACTCATTTGCAGAATACATCTGCGTGATCCTTCTGTTTGGCGAAGCTCACGGTAAACGAAGAGCTTGTCGTCGACTTTAGCAAGATCGTTATCCTCAACATATTACTCCATCGCATACCCTTTTCGCCACAACTACGCAACAGTTTCGAGAAAGGAGGCAGACTATGTTGCTCCAAAGAGATGTCGAACACCAGAAGTGGAAGAGACTGTACTGCATCACGTTCAATAGAACCCGACAAAGAGTACACGAGAAATTTCTTTGGTTATTAATGTTCGGAACTGTAAAACAAGTGATGTACTGGGTCACGCCTAATAAATGTCTTAAAAAAGTGGTCACGTTACCTACATGTTGTAGCACGGAAACGGTATATTTTAGGACATGGGTTCCTATTCGGAATGTTACGTAATCATTCCCCTCTACAAGTCCTAGAAGTTTATGACGGGGATTTCCGAAACTCTGTATAAGGCACCTGAAAAACTTTAATTTGCGAATTTATTGATCACTGACAATGATCTATATGAATTAAAAGATAAGGTACCCAGTTTTGCACTACATTCCCCTAAATGACTGGCCATTAATACTGCAACACAAGGAAGGATAGTAAATAACGAAATTTTAGCTACAGTACATGTTCATTATAGAAGGAAGAATACATTATCAAATTTGTAGGTGATTTTGTGGTGTACAGAGTGTACGTAACTACCATCTCTGGCAGCAAAAACCGATCTAAGCCAACTCTGCATAGGGTCTAGCTGAGCTTGGATGACAGATATGGATACGTCATTAGGTCTCCTTCAACTCTGTGCTAGAGTTCATCAGTTGTTGGTGCTGCGAGTACTGGTATGCCAGCCACACTGCAAGTCACGACCAGATATTTCCAGCTGGTTGGAGTTGTGGAGATTGTGCCTGCCAGGTTAATAGTTGAACAACTTCTGTATCGAAGTTGCTCAGGACAGGATAGGCTCCCGAACCGCGCTGCTGCAACGGTCGCAGCATCGAAGCCTGCCTCGGGCATGGATGTGTGTGATGTCCTTAGGTTATTTAGGTTTAATTAGTTCTAAGTCTAGGGGCATGATGACCTCAGATGTTAAGTCCCATAGTGCTTAGAGCCATTTCAACCATTTTTGAACAGGACAAGCAACATGAGGATTAGCGTTATCTCGTTGAAAGGTGACTCAGAGACGGCAATATGTTAAAAATAAAGACGTAAAAGTACGGATGTGTCACAAGAGTGTGTTACGGGGCGGTTACTGCTGTTGATTATTTATAAATGATACAGTGGATTACACTGGAAGCTGCTTGCCACGGTTCACGGCTGATTACGTTATACGGAGGGAAGTTACAACGCCAAAAAGCTGCAGCTGAACAAAGAGAGACTTAAATAGATTTAGATGCTACATATGTAGTGGCACACTACGAACTTTACGTTAAAATTAGGCAGACCAAAAAAAAGACAAGTTTAGATAGGGTTGGTGATGTTAAATATGTGATCTCTCACTGCAAATTTGACGTCACGACAAGTTTGCATTCGCTTCCAGGTCGGCAAAGAGGACATGATTATCGAGAGGTAAGGGAAAGTTTTCGCATTTCCTACGTGTCACATCGTAACTGAAGTGGAATATGAATAAGGGAAAAAACTGAACACACAACGCCTTTCGTTTCCTGATCGAACAGAATTTTCACTTTTGTCGAGTTACAGGCAGCCACAGGGGGAAAAAAGTGTTCTTAGTTGCAAGCAGCTCAAACGTAGGGATGTGTGGCCCATTTTAGGGAAACAGAGGTTCCTGGATACAAACGCATCGGGTCGTTTCTGGTGCGTCACCAAAGCGAGAGGTATTAGCGACTATGATGCTGCTACAGTGACGGCGATCATTAGAGACGAAAAATAACCAAGAAAGACAGGAGTTACTCGCATTTGTTAGCAATGATAGCAGTCACAAAGAACCTACATACATAAAGACGCACTGAGATCGTTTATTTCAAATCAGGAAACGGAGAAAAACTGTCGCAAAAATTGAGAGTTTCAAAACCACGATCTGCATAAAGATGCAAGTAAAGTAATAAATAACAGCAGATACACACTTTTATTTAATGGCAGCAGTAGAAGGAATGTCGCGAAAACAGAACTTGCTGACAATAGCCATACACTGAGGCGACGAAAGTCATGGGATGCCAATATGCACATACACAGATGGCGGTAGTATCGTGTACACAAGGTATAAAAGGGCAGTGCACTCGTGGAGCTGTCTCCCCCCCCACCTGCTCTCGGCTGTGGTATGTCATACACTCCTGGAAATTGAAATAAGAACACCGTGAATTCATTGTCCCAGGAAGGGGAAACTTTATTGACACATTCCTGGGGTCAGATACATCACATGATCACACTGACAGAACCACAGGCACATAGACACAGGCAACAGAGCATGCACAATGTCGGCACTAGTACAGTGTATATCCACCTTTCGCAGCAATGCAGGCTGCTATTCTCCCATGGAGACGATCGTAGAGATGCTGGATGTAGTCCTGTGGAACGGCTTCCCATGCCATTTCCACCTGGCGCCTCAGTTGGACCAGCGTTCGTGCTGGACGTGCAGACCGCGTGAGACGACGCTTCATCCAGTCCCAAACATGCTCAATGGGGGACAGATCCGGAGATCTTGCTGGCCAGGGTAGTTGACTTACACCTTCTAGAGCACGTTGGGTGGCACGGGATACATGCGGACGTGCATTGTCCTGTTGGAACAGCAAGTTCCCCTACAGGTCTAGGAATGGTAGAACGATGGGTTCGATGACGGTTTGGATGTACCGTGCACTATTCAGTGTCCCCTCGACGATCACCAGTGGTGTACGGCCAGTGTAGGAGATCGCTCCCCACACCATGCTGCCGGGTGTTGGCCCTGTGTGCCTCGGTCGTATGCAGTCCTGATTGTGGCGCTCACCTGCACGGCGCCAAACACGCATACGACCATCATTGGCACCAAGGCAGAAGCGACTCTCATCGCTGAAGACGACACGTCTCCATTCGTCCCTCCATTCACGCCTGTCGCGACACCACTGGAGGCGGGCTGCACGATGTTGGGGCGTGAGCGGAAGACGGCCTAACGGTGTGCGGGACCGTAGCCCAGCTTCATGGAGACGGTTGCGAATGGTCCTCGCCGATACCCCAGGAGCAACAGTGTCCCTAATTTGCTGGGAAGTGGCGGTGCGGTCCCCTACGGCACTGCGTAGGATCCTACGGTCTTGGCGTGCATCCGTGCGTCGCTGCGGTCCGGTCCCAGGTCGACGGGCACGTGCACCTTCCGCCGACCACTGGCGACAACATCGATGTACTGTGGAGACCTCACGCCCCACGTGTTGAGCAATTCGGCGGTACGTCCACCCGGCCTCCCGCATGCCCACTATACGCCCTCGCTCAAAGTCCGTCAACTGCACATACGGTTCACGTCCACGCTGTCGCGGCATGCTACCAGTGTTAAAGACTGCGATGGAGCTCCGTATGCCACGGCAAACTGGCTGACACTGACGGCGGCGGTGCACAAATGCTGCGCAGCTAGCGCCATTCGACGGCCAACACCGCGGTTCCTGGTGTGTCCGCTGTGCCGTGCGTGTGATCATTGCTTGTACAGCCCTCTCGCAGTGTCCGGAGCAAGTATGGTGGGTCTGACACACCGGTGTCAATGTGTTCTTTTTTCCATTTCCAGGAGTGTATTTGTGCCAACTTTTTAGTGCTGTGTTTGAGTGTTAAGTGTTGTGCGTCTTTCCACAGTGTTGCGAACAGAAATGATGCTGTCGCTGGGTGTGCATTTTATATCTTGCGAACAGAAACCAGACTGTCGCCATGTTTTTTTAACTGTCTGTCTGTTATTTTTCTGCTTCTTGTGTATTTTCTTAGCATCATCAACCCTGTGTTTTATGTTTTAAGTTCCAGAATTTTCTGCCATTTTACCTTTAAGTCACCGATTTTATCGCCAACTGTTATTTTTTTATTATCTTCATCTTTTTAAAAACAAATTCTGTAGGCTGAAGAGCGGCGTAGTAAGCTGCTGTCAGCCCGCCCCCTTCGGGGGCAATTGAAATTCAATAAAGAAAAAAAAAAGTGGAGCTGTCATTTGTACTCAGGTGATTCATGTGGAAAGGTTTCCGACGTGATTAAAGCCGCACGACGGGAATTAACAGTCTTTCAAAGCGGAATGATATTGGAGCTACAGGCACGGGACATTTCGTTTCGTAAATCCTTAGGAAATTCAATTTCCCGCGATGAAAAGTGTTAAGAGTCTGCCGAGAATACAAAATTCCAAATTTCCAGGCTTTACATCTCACCACGCACAGTGCACTGGTCGATGCCTTCACTTAACGACCGAGAGCAGCGTCGTTTGCGTAGAGTTGTCAGTGCCAACAGACAAACAACACAGCGTGTAATACTGCAGAAACCAATGTGGGACGTACGACGAACGCATCCGCCAGGACAGTGTGGCGAAATTTGGAGTTAATGGGCTATGGTAGCAGATAAACGACGCGAGTGCCTTTGTTAACAGCACGACATCGCCTGCAACGCCTTTCCTTTCCTTTCCAGTCGTCTGACTGGAAAGTCATTGCCTGGTCAGGTGAGTCCCAATTTCATTTGGTAAGAGCTGATGTTAGCGTTCGAGTGTGGCGTAGACCCCACGAAAGGCCGGCCGCGGAGGTCTAGCGGTTCTAGGCGCTCAAGTCCGGAACCGCGCGACTGCTACGGTCGCAGGTTCGAATCCTGCCTCGGGCATGGATGTGTGTGATGTCCTTAGGTTAGTTAGGTTTAAGTAGTTCTAAGTTCTATGGGGCTGATGGCCACAGATGTTAAGTCCCATAGTGCTCAGAGCCATTTGAGACCCCACGAAAACATGAATACGTCAACAAGGCATTGTGCATGCTGGTGATGGCTCCATAATGATACGATCTGTGTTTGCATGTAATTGACGGGGCCCTCTGGTTAAACTGTACCGATCATTGACTGGAAATGCTAATGTTCGGCTACTTGGACATCATTTGCTTCTATTCAGCGTTGGAATTTTTATAGATGACAATGCGCTATGTCATCCGGCTAAAATTTTTCGCGATCGGTTTTAAGAACCTTCAGGACAATTCGAGCGAATGATTTGGCCACCCAGACAGCCCGACAAGAAATCCGTCGAACATTTTTGGGACATAATCGAGGGCAGTTCATGCACAAAGTTCTCAACTGACAATAATTTTGTAATGACGGACGGCTATAGAGGCAGCATGGATCAATAATTCTGCAGGCGACTTCTTACGTCTTGTTGATTTCTTGCCACGTCGAGCTGCTGCACTAATCCGGACAAAATGAGGTTCAGCACGGTATTAGCAGATAACCCATAACTTTTGTCACCTCACTGTATATAAAGCAGAGAAACTGACAATGATAACATTCATAACTATACATACATATACCAATGTTTTGACCGTTGTATACACTTACAAACAAGATATAATGGAGTAAACACTCAATGTTTTGGGAAATAAGCAAAAACGTTCTACTGAAAGTGGACAGGCCATCAGTCCCTAACGAAAACTTCATTTTTATACTGAAAATCTTGCGTAATTATCCTTTTTTTCTCTCCGCAGCTTGTGGTCTTGAGGTAGCGTTCTCGCATCCTGTGCATGGGGTCCCGGGTTCGATTCCCGGCGGGGTTTTGCCTGTCTCGAGATGACTGGGTGTTGTTGTGTTGTCTTCATCATCATCATCATCATTCGTCCCCATTACGATCGGAAGAAGGCAATGGCAAACCACTTCCGCTACGACCTTGCCTAGTCGGCGGTGCGGGTCTCCCGCATCGCTCCCTACGCTGCTCGCAGTATGGGACCTCATATTTATAAAGTATATTTATAGAGTATTTCTTGGGCAGCGACTGTTTCGCTTAACTGGAGAAGAGCGCAAGTAACTTCTATCTACAAAAAGAGTAAAATATCGGATTCACAGTCGCTATTATTTGTACGAAAAACCTTCCACCACACATGGTACAATGAGCTTGACAGTATGTGTTTAGGAGTGCGATAGAAATTTTGTCATTCCCGTACTGTTGCCATGGGAATCATCGAAAGAAAAACCGTTCTACATAACTACAAAGCGTTATCTTTCATGTACATTTGTTGCAGAATCTTACACCACATTCCGAGCTCAAAACTTTCGGTGTTCCTAGAGATTAAACAAACTCCTCTCAAAGAATAGACAGATTAATTAAAAACCATTCGTGTGAAACACAGTTTGCTTTAATACCGCACGATATCTTGCAACTAAAGAGGCAGTTAAATAAGTAGATCTAGACTTATTAGATTTCCTAAATGCAGTCGACACCATACCATATTCTCGTCTACAAGAACAAGATGTTATCATATGGAGAAGCTCTGTCGTGAGTTGTTTATTTGTGGGGTATAGTGCGACTTGCAAATATGTGAGTGACTCGAAGAAATGTTGACCCAATGCAGTATAATGGACAGCGAAAATTGTTGAAATGGCTCTGAGCACTATGGGACTTAACATCTGAGGTCATCAGTCCCCTAGAACTTAGAACTAATTAAACCTAACTAACCTAAGGACATCACACACATCCATACCCGAGGCAGGACTCGAACCTGCGACCGTAGCAGCAGCGCGGTTCCGGACTGAAGCGCCTAGAACCGCTCGGCCACAGCGGCCGGCAACGGACAGCGATTTCAAATGGAAACGAAGATAATATTTTAAGGGGCAGACAACTGAAAACGAAGCAGATGGAAGAAAAGCAAGTGGTTTATTGTTTGAAGAGCAATCTCCACAGTTGTTGATACATTTATCCCACTGTGAGACAAGACGGCCAATGCCTTCATAAAAAAAAGTTTGCATGTGCGTATGGAACCGTGACTGTACCCAGGAGTGCCCCTGTCCGTTCGAAGCAAATCAACGGTCGCGAATGTCTTTCTTCAGGCCTCCAAAAATACGGAAATTGCATGGGTAGAGGTCGGGACTGTATGGAGGATGTGTAAGCGCTTCCGAACGTTAACTCCTACAGCGTACTCGAAACAACTTTGGTAACATGTGGGCGGACGTTTTGTCGGCAGGTTGTTTCGACTACGCTCCACAAGTTTACACATCCTTCATACACTTCCAATCTTTTCCCATCAATTTCCATATATTTGTAGTCATGAAAAAAGACATTCGTGCCCGTCGATTTGCTTCGGATGGAGAGGGGCACTCCTGCGAAGTCACGGTTCCGTAAGCAGCAACCGCAAACATTTTTCCATGAAGGCATTGACAGTCTTAATTAATAATTATGACGATCATTTTTGAAGTATTAAACAGTTTACTCTGTTTTTTCCATTTGTCTGGTTTTCATTTGACTGCCCCTTGTAGATGTACCCCATGGAAACGTATTATGACTCTTAATATTCTGTGTACTTACTTAGCTGCATAAATACGCTGGTGTCTAAAATTAAAGCAACAAATCATTATTTCGTCGTCCTGAATCTAATTTGCGATATAATCATACAAACTGTCAACAGATGTCCGTACGATCTTGTCCTGCACGGAAGATGCCAAACCGGTCAACGGACAACCATACCAACGATGACGTCAGGGCACCTATGAAACGAAGTAGTTTTTGCCGGGTAGTCCCACATCCACAATCGCTATGTACACGGATGGTGCAGTGTGGCACAAATGTTCACAAATGTGTGTGAATTCCTATGGAACCAGACTACTGAGGTCATCGGTCCCTAGACTTACACATCACTCAAACTTACTCTAAGAACAACACACACACCCATGCCCGAGGGAGGACTCGAACATCCGGCAGGAGGGGCCGCGGAATCCGTGAAAAGGCGCCTCAGACCACGCGGCCACTCCGCTTGGGAGTATGGCACAGAAAAAAAAAATGCCCAAGACTTTCTGCGGTGGAGGGCCGTAGAAAGAAGGGAAGCAGGACAGATGCAAACTGATGTGGCCCGGTAGCTTAGTGTGAGTCGTTCTGTTGTTCCTCGGATGTGACGACAGTTTATAGAGGCCGACGCTGTATCCCGAAGACCATGGCAGGGCCGATCACGTGTGACTTCAGAAGAAAGGACCGTCATTTGGTTGTAAGGGCACGACAGTACCGTCTTAGAACTGCACGGCAACTGGCATGTGATCTCGCAGCGTCCACTGGACGTGTTGTATCGAGGCAAACGGTGTGCAGAAGGCTTCGGCAGAGTGACCTGTATTGTCGTAGAGCTACCTCTGACGCGTCTTCACAGAAGGGAACGTCTAGAGTGGAGTTATCAACATGCCACCTGGGTGATCGAACAGTGGGCCAATGTTGTTTTCACAGATGAGTCCCGATTGAGTCTGGAGAGTGATTCTCGATGAATTCGCTTCTGGAGGGAACATGAACACGATTTCAGGACCCAAACATTGTCGAAACAGACCGATTCGAGGAGAATCGCCAGTGGTGTAGGAAGGAATTATGTTTACCACTCGAATCCCTATTCATGATATTGTATGGGTGAATTGGCAAGATTTAACTGCTGTCAGGAATCGTGACGGGACCTCATGTGGTGGTGGTGTTGCTGCGAGACGCTGTGAGCCGAGACTTCGCACTGAAGGACGATCATACTCGACCTTATGGAGCACAGGTGGTTAATGTTTTCTTGGAAGCGGAAGATACTGCATGCATGGCGTGGCCTCCTCGTTCTCCTGATTTGAATCCCATAGAGCATGTTTGCGATGCACTAGGGAGATGGCTTGCATCTTGTCAGCATCCATCAACAACTCTCCACGACTGCGAGCAGCTCTGCAGAAAGAATGGACGTTATTGCCTCAACATGAAACTGATGACATCATTCACAGCGTGCCCCGTCGTTGTCAGGCCTGTATTGCTGCCAGAGGGCGTCACACCCCATACTGAGCCCATTAACCAATTGTCGATGATGTTTGTTTGGTTTGTGGTGCGCTCAACTGCGCAGTCATCAGCGCCCGTACAAAGTCCCAATTTTTTACAGTGTGCAAGTTTTTTACAAAGTCCAGTTTAATCACTGTCAGGAATTATGATAATGATGATGAAATGATGAGGACAACACAAACACGCGGTCCCTGGGCAGAGAAAACCCGGTCGGGAATCGAACCCGCCCCGTGATCCAGAGGCAGCAACGCAAGCCGCTAGACCAAGAGCTGCGGACAATTGTCGAAATGTGTGTGCAGATCCGTTTAGTATACCGCTATGGAAGTGGCAGTTGTTTACCTTCTGAATTCTTTGCATTGTTTCTACTTTACTATCACCTATTTATACTGTTTTATGCCAAAATAAAAGCAACCTTGCAAAATTTTCGTTTGTTGTTCTTATTTTGGACACCAATGTAATTTTCGCAATCTGGATAAGATATTCAGAGTTGTACGGCGATTCGCACCTTGTATTAAATATTCAGAAATACGGAACTGTGGACTTCATAAAACGAAAAATCGTAATATTCTATCACGACAATGTCAGTAAGTGACAATCGAAATCTATCAACTCTTGCAAATAGCTGAGTGTAACATTTCGTGGAGATATGAAATGGAATGATTATACAGACGCAGTCTTTGGTGAATGATGTGGCAGACTTTGGTTCGTAAGTAGGATACCGGAAAAATGCAGTCAGTTTACCAAGAATATTATTTACAAAACACTCGTGCTACTGTGACATCTTACATGTCTTCATTCTTCTACCGGGCCCAGAAACTGTTCGTAAAGTTGTCATAGAAATAATTCAGCGATTAACTTCGTCCCACGATAATCATACCTAGCGAGGTGGCTCAGTGATCAAAGCAATGGTCTCATTTTCCTAAGGACGACGGTTCACATCCGCGTCCGGCCGTCCAGATTTAAATTTTTCGTGATTTCTCTAAATCGCTTGAAGCAAATGGCGGGATGGTTCCTCTGATAGGGCACGACCGATTTCCTTTCTCATCATTCCGTAATCCGACCTTGCGCTCCGTCTCTAATGACCTAGTTGTCGGCGCGAGGTTAAATGCAAATTTTTTTTTTTTGACCTAGTTGTCGGCGCGAGGTTAAATGCAATTTTATTTATTTATTTATTTTTTTTTTTTGAGGCAGCGTTAAGCCACAGATAAGACGGAATGTACATCTCTGCATATTTTCTTATATGTATCCCTCCCTTAGGAGAGGACGAAGATTAATAACTAGCAGTCTTGATTAACAGTTGGTAAAGAACGAGCGTGTAGCGAGAGTTCTGGTCAACCATGAATAAAAATCGTTTGTAAAATTTCGCAGGTAAATAATTTATTTAAGAAGCTGCCCTAATTGACAGAGTCATGAATGAATCCGTAAACAGTATACTCGAAAATTTGTGGCTTCTACAAAAGGAAAATAAAAACGAAAATATGTTCAGTATATTATCACATCGTAAACCAGTATACTAATCGTATTTCAAGTTTCGAGTTTTCACATATCCTGTGTCAACAATGCAGATAAATTATTTTTATAAAATCTCCTCTACATTTAAACAGCTTGCCACTCTGAACGTCATAATCCATTCATGCGTATTTTAAAAATAGATACATGTATGTGTGTATGTTCCATATTTCCTAAACCACGGGCCGATTTCAACCAAACATGGTACACACTTGCCTTACTGTCAGGAAACAGTCGCTGTGGGGCTAAGAACCACCTACATGTCATAGTGCAGGAGATGTGAAGTCATAAACAATTACATGAGTGAAAAACTGTCTCATGAAGTATGAAGTTTAAGTTTATTGCTTGTGTGCTAACAGTTCTATTCGCAATTAATTTCGCAGACGGTATCTACATATTTCGCTAAATGCAGTTACAAAATTATATTACGACGCTTCACATAGTTCGCTAGACGTGACGTCAGAAACACAGATATGCGTGGAAAACTGTAGCATTGTGAATGACGTTTAAATTTGTTACTTCTTTGCAGACAGCACTCACATATGCCGCTGAAGGCACCTACAAAATCATATTGTGTCTCACAGACCAGGAGATATAACGTCATAAACACTGAGATGCGGGAAAATGCCGCATCGTGTATGAAGTTTCAATACACTGGTTCTTTACTACTACGAGTTCCTACAGTCTAGTCAACTTAAAGAAATCGTTGACATCAGGCAGCGTTTTTGACAACCTTCAGCCGCAAAGCGCAAACGACTGTTATGAAGAGGCGTTGCCATAGAGACGTTCACAAAACCGCTTTGTAGACGCGTTAAGTGCTACATCCAGCGTACAGAAACTCTCCGGCATCATCTCACACCGAGACTACTCCATAATTTGAAAAGTCTTTTCATAAATATGCGTGTATGAAATGTTTTCGTTATTACTCTACAAACAAAGTTCATGTTTTTTGTTTGTTTTCGTTTCTAACAGAAAACTGGCAAAGGTAATACTCGGAGGATGCCGCGTTTGTCAGCTAGTAATACAATATTATGTGAAGAGGGATCGTATAAGACCCACCCTAGAACACTGCTCAGGTGTGTCAGAACCATACCAAATAGGACTAACAGTGTGTATTGAAGGTATGCAAGGTGAGGGTACGAAAGGGCACAAGTTTGTTTGATTTACTAGAGAACATCACGGAAACGCCGAAAATGGTGATCTGGCCGAGGCTGCGAAAGCTGACTTGCAATGTACTAGAGATCCGTGTTAAATGAAGGATCTAGGGATGTATTATTGACTCCTAAGTACCGTTCCAGTACAAACTGCGAAGACTGTTATAGACTAATTCCAGCGCGCGAAGAGACATTTAAAGAGTCGTTCGTCCCGCACTCCACACATGAATAGAACGGTAGGGAACCCTGATACTTTGCGCAACGGCGATTATTATCTCTCAAGTACTTCAGAGCGTTGCAGAGTATGAATGTAAAGGAAGACAAGGAAACAATAGGTAAGAACTTTCAGCTCGGTACTAGATTTTTCGTGGAAGACACTGTTATCGACTCGAAAGCACCGCTGTTGGATGATCGTAAGGAAGCATAAGAAAGTGAAACATGGAAAAATTTCCTCTTTGTGTTCTGAATGGCATCTCTTTTACATGTGGATAAATACAGTGCATTGACCATACTAAAGCACAAGAACCGGGCGGCATTCGATTACTACAAAAACTGAAAATATCTGGGGACAATCCATTCGTTTAAATATCGAGGAGTAATACTAAGAGCAGATATGAAGTAGGGCGAGCACGTATCATCATTAGTCGTAAAACCGAGCGGAAGACTAACGTTTGTTGGAAGGGTTCTAGGAGTTCGTGGTGCAGACATAAAATGAACTGCACACAAGACGTTGACGCAAACGACTTATTGCTCCAGCGATTGAAATCCTTATCAAGTTTGCACGCCAGCAGACGTCGAACACACTCAGAGGGGCCCCACTGTTGGCATCGTAAGAAATGGGTATAGCCCGTAAAAAGCGTAGCAGGGGCACTCGGCGAATTTTAATGGAAAGATTTGGAAGAAACGCCACGTCCTTCTCGCGCAGTAGTGTTGCGTAAATTTAGAGTACTAGTATTCAGGGAAAACTGCACGACCCTCGTGCTTCCACTATACTACACATATCAAAAAATGCTCTGCATCACCTCGGTTCCGAGAGTTAGAGAACCTCTACAGAAATCGGACTAGAGACCATCATATACATCGTTCCGTCATTTTTATTCTTCATGAAAACCACACACTGCATTTTGTACCACCATACACCGAGACCTTCAGAGGTGTGGTCCAGATTGCTGTACACACCGGTACCTCTAATACCTAGCAGCACGTCCTCTTTGATTGATGCATGCCTGTATTCGTTGTGGTATACTATCCACAAGTTCATCAATGCACTGTTGGTCCAGATTGTCCCACTCCTCAACGGCGATTCGGCGTAGATCTCTCAGAGTGGTTGGTGGATCACGTCGCCCATAAACAGCCCTTTCAATATATCCCAGGCGTGTTCGATACGGTTCATGTCTGGGAAACATGATGGCCACTCTAGTCGAGCGATGTTTTCCTGAAGGAAGCCATTCACAAGATGTGTACATGGGGTCGCGAATTCTCGACCATGAAGACGAATGCGTTGCCGATATGGTGGTACTATCGGTCGGAGGATGGCATTCACGTATCGTACAGCCGTTACGGTGCCTTCCATGACCACCAGCGACATAGGTCGACCCCACATAATGCCAACCCAAAACATCAGAGAACCTCCACCTTGCTGCCCTCGCTGGACATTGTGTCTAAGACTTTCAGCTCGACGGGGTTACCTCCAACCACGTCTCCGACGATTGTCTGGCTGAAGGCATATGCGACACTCATCGGTGAAGAGAACGTGATGCCAATCCTGAGCGTCCTATTCGCCATGTTGCTGGGCCCATCTGTACCGCGCTGCATGGTATCGTGGTTGCAAGGATGGATCTCGCCATGGACGTCGGGAGTGAAGTTGCGCATCACGCAGCCTACTGCGCACAGTTTGAGTCATGACACGACGTCCTGTGGCTGCACGAAAAGCATTATTCAACATGGTGCCGTCTTCCCTTGTTGAGAGCCCTTCCTGGCACAAAGTAACAATGCGGACGCAATGGAACCGCGGTATTGACCATCTAGGCATGGTTGAACTAGAGACAACACGAGCTGTGTATCTCCTTCCCGGTGTAATGACTGGAACTGATCGGCTGTCGGACCACCGCCGTCTAACAGGCGTTGCTCATGCATGGTTGTTTACATCTTTGGACAGGTTTAGTGACATCTCTGAACTGTCAAAGGGACTGTGTCTCTGATATAATATCCACAATCAACGTCCATCTCCAGGAGTTCTGGGAACCGGGGTGATGCAAAACTTTTTTTGACGTGTATCTGGTAAAGGGTAATAAGAATAAAATAAGCGAGGTTATGGTGCGTATACAGGAATGCAGTGGTTTTTCCTCCCTCACTACGCGAGTAGACTTGGACAGAAAATCACTAATGCTGTTACGAAGTATCCTCCGTCATGCAAGGTACAATAACATGCTGACGTAAAAATGGTTCAAATGGCTCTCAGCACTATGGGACTTAGCTTCTGAGGTCATCAGTCTCCTAGAACTTACAACTACTTAAACCTAATTAGCCTACGGACATCACACACATCCATGCCCGATGCAGGATTCGAACCTGCGTCCGTAGCAGTCGCGCGGTTCCGGACTGAAGCGCCTATAACCTCTCGGTCACCGCGGCCGGCCATGCGGATATACTTGTAACTGCCCTGTACTGAAGCACTGATTATAGATAACAGTATTGTTTTGAGATTACGCTGTACGACGGGCAATAATTTCACAGTGTACAGTCGGAGGTCTACACTACCTCATCAAAAGTATACGGACGTCGGGTCCAACCTTCGTCTGTATGACGGCTTGAACTCTGTTTGGGACACTTTCAATGAAATGTCTGAATTGCTGTGGAGAAATGGCATCTTAGCCTTCCTCAAGAACGGAAACCAGAGAAAGTAGTGATGCTGGACGCTCGGATCTGGAGGAAGTCGACGTTCTATCTCATTCCAAAGCTGTTCCATTGCGTTCAGATAGCGACCCTGGACAGGCCAGTCAATTTCAGGAATGTTATTTTCCACAAATCATTGTCTCACAAATGATGCTTTATCACAGGGTGCCTTGTCATGCTTATACAAACAATCACAGTCCCCGAACAGTTCTTCCACTGTACACAGTAAAATGTCTTCACATTCTTCCGCGTTTAGGTTCAAATGGTTCAAATGGCTCTGAGCACTATGGGACTTAACATCTGTGGTCATCAGTCCCCTAGAACTTAGAACTACTTAAACCTAACTAACCTAAGGACATCACACACATCCATGCCCGAGGCAGGATTCGAACCTGCGACCGTAGCGGTCACGCGGTTCCAAACTGAAGCGCTTAGAACAGCATGGCCACACCGCGTTCAGGATTTTCTTAAACACAGTAAGGGAACCACACCCCAACAACAAAAATACCTCTGTACAGTAACATCACCTCCTCAGTACTTCACTGTTGGTACTATGCACGAAGGCAGGTAACGTTCTGCATGCATTCGCCATACCGAAATCCTTCAGCTGCATTGCCACTCCATATTACTCGTTTCCAGACGTCTTCTGCCCGGCGGCGTCGCCCTTTACACCATCTCAAGCGTCGCTTAGTTCTGACGACAGAAATGTATGGCTTATGAGCAGCTAATGGACCGTTGTGCCACATTATTTTTTACTCCCTGCGCAGTCATTGCGCTAAATGGGCTGCTGGTAGCACTTTGGAGCTCATGGGTGATTCCTGCCGCTGATCTCATGCGAATTTTTACAAAACACTGTGCGCAGTTCCCGACTAATTCCTGTACGTCGGTACAGGTGGTCTGCTTGGTCTTGATTTAGCTGTCGTTGTTCCTTTGCGTTTGCATTTCGCAATCACATCACCAGCAATCGACTTCAGCAGCTTTAGAACGGTTTAAATGTCGCAGATGCATTCATTACTCAGGTGCCGTCCATTGACTAGTCCATATTTGAAGCCACTGAGTACACCTGATAGACCCATTCTGCTGTTACTTCTTCTCCACTGACAACAAAATACTGCCCGCCTCCTCTTGTACTGGCGGGTCTGCCTCTCGTGACATCTAGTGGTCAATTCCGCATTACACACGGGTCTCCAGATACTTTCGATCACATAGAGAAACTCCTAAAGATATCTTTCTAAAATGATACAACGAGTGAGGACAGTCTACGGATCTTACGGAGAATGACGATTTGTTTCTAAAGATTGCTTAAAATGAACACACACTGATACATATATTGATAAACATAAAATGTCCTCGTTCGCGAGAGTGTGAAGACCCGTTATTTACTGACTTAGCCTAGAATTACGTATCAGTTCCCCACCGTTTTCTTCCCCTCTTGGTAGGTCCCGGACTCGCGCACGTGAAGTGGACATTCGCACGCCGGAGACCATCGCTATCGGCCCTAGTGTGTGTGCCGTCGTGTTTGAGCTTCAGTGTGCCTCGCAGCCCACGCTCCATCGTTCACGTGTCGTCTCCATCATCAGTGTCCGTGTTCAAACAGTTTGTTTGGTTGTCTTCGCGTGTGAACGGCTTCGTGCTTTCCGTTACTGTGTCTACTGTTTTTTGTCCCCCACTATGCTCTACATATACTGTGTCTCCATTGTTTTTCTTTTGTAAAACCTGTGGCTGAAGAGCAGCGTACTGTGCTGCTGCCAGCCCACCTTATGTAAGGTGTTAAATCACAATAAAGGAATAAAGAAAGAATTTCACATTACGTATTGGTGCGGACTGAATTTCGTTGATGTTCTTCACAGTTGAAGAATGTAAATGCTGAGAGCCTACAGCAACAACCGGCTTAAGACAGTGGGTGAGGGGAGAGAGATAGGAGGGTTAAATTAACATCTAGTACGGCGGAAAAATAAGATGGAACGTAAGAATTACACCTTGAATCCGACTCGATCATCGCTGTTACTAGTCTCTGAGATACAGCACCGAAAACAACTTTTATTTCAGAATATCTGTCATCGCTGTTAATACTCTTTGAGACGAAGCACCGAAATCAACTTCTGTTTTAGGATGTTTGATTGTTAGTGCTTCGCGCGAAATTATTTGGTCTGAAACGTTAATAATAGATGTTAAAGAAGAATCCGTGACCTGGCTAAGAACATTGTCGAAAGCTTAATATTACCAATAATTTTGCTGGGGTTTGAAGCTCCTATTTATGTTTTTACCTTGTTTGAGAATTAATTTTTTTTCTTTCCCCATTTCCAGATTATCTTCCAGCTGATTTAAGCAATACCTTTATTGAAATAGTTTAATCACAGAATATTACTTCCTAATGCCGAAATAGTTACTCCTGATGTTAATCATGTAAATTTTTGTCTTTTTCTAACTCTGAAAGTGTTTCATGGCCCACTGACCAGATATAAAAAATGATGGCCCAGCTCCTCGTTTCAACTGCAGGTAAATTTTGCAGAATCATAGATGAAGAGAAATTACAAGTTTACAGTAACTCAGTAATCATTAGTTGTATTCAATGACACAGAGAGAGAGAGAGAGAGAGAGAGAGAGAGAGAGAGAGAGAGAGAGAGAGAGAGAGAGGGGGGGGGGGGAGGGAGAGGGAGGAGGGAGAGGGGAGAGAGAGAGAGAGAGAGAGAGAGAGAGAGAGAGAGAGAGAGAGAGTGTGTGTGTGTGTGTGTGTGTGTGTGTGTGTGTGTGTTCACTTATACCGGAAAACCGTGGTAACCGGAAGGATTCTATCACCCTCAATACCAGGAATCTAAGAGGGCGTGCTGAAAACTAATGCCTCTGAATTTTTTACGTGAGAATTTTTAAAGTTTTTTAAACATACACTACTGGCCATTAAAATTGCTGCACCACCAAGATGACGCGCTACAGACGCGAAATTTAACCGACAGGAAGAAGATGCTGTGATATGCAAATGATTAGCTTTTCAGAGCATTCACACAAGGTTGGCGCCGGTGGCAACACCTGCAACGTGCTGACATGAGGAAAGTTTCCAACCGATTTCTCATACACAAACAGCAGTTGACCTGCGTTGCCTGGTGAAACGTTGATGTGATGCCTCGTGTAAGGAGGAGAAATGCGTACCATCACGTTTCCGACTTTGATAAAGGTCGGATTGTAGCCTATCGCGATTGCGGTTTGTCGTATCGCGACATTGATTCTCGCGTTGGTCGAGATCCAATGACTGTTAGCAGAACATGGAATCGGTGGGTTCAGGAGGGTATTACGGAACGCCGTGCTGGATCCCAACGGCCTCATATCACTAGCAGTCGGGATGACAGGCATCTAATCCGAATGGCTGTAACGGATCGTGCAGCTACGTATCGATCCCTGAGTCAACAGATGGGGACGTTTGCATGACAACAACCATCTGCACGAACTGTTCGACGACGTTTGCAGCAGTATGGACTATCACCTCGGAGACCATGGCTGCGGTTACCCTTGACGCTGCATCACAGAAAGGAGCGCCTACGTTGGTGTACTCAACGACGAACCTGGGTGCACGAATGGCAAAACGTCATTTTCTCGGATGAGTCCACGTTCTGTTTACAGCATCATGATTGTCGCATCCGTGTTTGGCGACATGGTGGTGAACGCACATTGGAAGCGTGTATTCGTCATCTCCATACTGACTTATCACCCGGCGTGATGGTATGGGGTGCCATTGGTTACACGTTTCGGTCACCTCTTGTTCGCATTGAAGGCACTTTGAACAGTGGATGTTACATTTCAGATGTGTTACGACCCGTGTCTCTACCCTTCATTCGATCCCTGCGAAACCCTACGTTTCAGCAGGATAATGAACGACGGCATGTTGCAGGTCCTGTACGGGCCTTTCTGGATGCAGAAAATGTTCGACTGCTGCCCTGGCCAGCACATTCTCTAGATCTCTTACCAATTGAAAACGTCTGGTCATTGGTGGGCGAGCAACTGGCTCGTCACAATACGCCAGTCACTACTCTTGATGAACTGTGGTATCGTGTTGAAGCTGCATGGGCAGCTGTACCTGTACACGCCATCCAAGCTCTGTCTGACTCAATGCCCAGGCGTATCAAGGCCGTTATTACGGGCAGAGGTGGTTGTTCTGGGTACTGATTTCTCAGGATCTAAGTACCCAAATTGCGTGAAAATGTAATGACATGTCAGTTCTAGTATAATATATTTGTCCAATGAATACCCGTTTATAATCTGCATTTCTTCTTGGTGTTGCAATTTTAATGGCCAGTAGTGTATTTATTCTTCATTTTTGCGTATTTGCACACTCTCCCTTTTAGCGGGAAGCGAACTGTAGCGTGTATAACATAACGTTTCGGTGCGTGAGAAACAGAGTGCTGTAATCGAGTTTCGAAATCGAAGAGTTCGTCCACACATGGTGCAGCAACCCTCTCCTTGGGGAGATCTCACACAAAGACTGCGACAGCCGCAACAAACCAACGCCTTGGGTTCATCGTCATCGATCGTCCTCTGTACACTGCCGACTTGGTCCTACCCGATTTTCATCTGTTTCCGGAACTTGAAGAACATCTCGATGCTTTCACTTTGGTGGTGATGAAGTGGTGCAAGCAGAGGTGGGGTTGTGCCTCTGTCAACAAATATTCTGCAGTGACGTTATCAACAAATTGGTCCCACTGTGAGAGATGTCTTTGTGGCCAGGGTGACTATGTTGAGAAATAAATATGTAGACATGAAGAACAAAGGGGAAGAATGCTAACGCAGTTTCTTTTATTTAAAAAGCGTTAAGAGAGGTTTCTCGCCCTCGTAATTGTAGTTCAGTCCTCCTTACATGGAACTGATGATCAGTTTGACATAGCAGTTGTTTTTACCCGAAGTCATCAGTAGACGTCTGTCATCTCTTCCTATGCTCCTATCTCAGAAAAAATGTCTATATAATTGCTGCTTTAGAGGCATATATTCGCAGGTATCCCCAGGTTAATACTGGTGCTATGCACTGCGGGGAAAAAATTAGCCTTTTAGAAGTTCCCAATTCACTCAAGATTTATTGTTGCAACAGTGCGTATGGTGTAAAGGAAGTGATTATATTTACAGATCAATAATACAGACGGTTCTGAGGTATCAGGTGTCGATCCATACTGATATGTTCATATTAATACTTGGTGTAGCCTCAATGGGCGGCAATGCAGGCACTAATTCTGGCACCTAGTCGATTGTACAGAAGGCGAATACTGTCGTGGGATACTTGAGGCCACTTGTTTCGATAGATCTGTAAGAGTTATTGGTTGATGAATCGCATGAGTCATTCCTCGTCCTACCGTATCTAACAGGTGCTCGACTGGAGACAAGTACGGAGATCGTGGTGGCCAGGGAAGCTGCTGTACGACTTGCAGAGCTCGTTGAGGTTCACGGGCAGCGTGTGGGCGAGCATTATCCTATTGGAACATCACCTTCCTGTTAGCAAAAATGGCAAAAGAATGGGTCTTAAAACGTTCTGCACGTACGAGCTCAGGTTACCGTCCCTCCCAGAAACTCCAAAGGGTAAAGAGATTTGTAGCTTACCGCATTCCAGACCACAAGGCCCGAAGTGGGTCCAGTGGGTCTTGGATGAAAGCACTCTACGAGACAGCACTCAACAGGTCTATGCTGTAAGCGCAAACGACGATCACCTGCGTGAAAGCAGAATCTGCTTTGACCACTGAAGACAACAGTCGTCCTCTGATGGCACCAGTTGAACGGTGCATTTCGATACTGTGGTGTGAGTGAAAGACGGGCTGGAGTACAAATGCTAATAACCAATTGGCAACACTTCGTGATGAGGCGTGTGGGCTCGCAAGCCCCCTTATCCGTGCTGCGGTAGCTGTACGGTCTGCCAGTGCTGCCATTACAATACGACGATCCTGGCGGGTATATGTGCTGCGTGGACGTCCAGAACCTCTTCTACAGGTGTGGGAATGTTCACGTGACCACTGATACCAGCATAATTACACAACTGACGCCGCACCGTGGTAATTCTCCGAAAGGACTGTAAGCAGGCTGTTTAGGTTTTTATGTTGGTAACGCGATGTAGCGTTCTATATGAAAATCACTGACTGTGTTGTGTGAAGGCTGTGGCTGGTTTGCATTGTTGGAATTTGCTATTGTAGTGTTGGGCAGTTGGCTGTTGACAGCGCGTAGCGTTGCGCAGTTGGAGGTGAGCCGCCAGGAGTGGTGGATGTGTGGGGAGAGATGGAGTTTTGAGAGCGGATGATCTGGACGTGTGTCCATCAGAGACAGTAAATTTGTAAGACTGGATGTCATGAACTGATTATATATATATATATATATATATATATATATATATATATATATATATATATATATATATAATGACTTTTGAACACTATTAAGGTAAATACATTGTTTGTTCTCTATCAAAATCTTTCATTTGCTAGCTACGTCTATCAGTAGTTCGTCCCTTCAGTATTTGAATCTTTTATTTAGCTGGCAGTAGTGGCGCTCGCTGTGTTGCAGTAGTTCGAGTAACGAAGATTTTTGTGAGGTAAGTGATTCATGAAAGATATAGGTTATTGTTAGTCAGGGCCATTCTTATGTAGGGATTTTTCAAAGTCAGATTGCGTTGCGCTAGAAATATTGTGTGTCAGTTTAGTGATGATCAGAATAAGGAAAGAGAGAAATGTCTGAGTACGTTCAGTTTTGCTCAGCTGTTTGAAAATCAAATAATGTAAGAGGTTTATCAGTACAGTAATTCATTAATTTTTCCACGGGGAAGTTTCAGGACTATCCTGCCACGCGGAAGGCCACAATTTGACCCCTTTCAAACTCTCTGTTGGGTATAGGAAATAAAAGTGCGTCTACATGATATTCTTGCCTGCTTGCTTCACACGTCTGCACCACACTGAACTTTAGGACTATGAGAATTCCTTAGGAAAGGAGATGGCGCTCTGCTATTTATGCCACTACGCTCTTTGGTGGAGGACGACGTCGAAACCATCATAGGCATATCTACTATCCCCCAGGTGGCATGTGCCATGACCAGCTCAAAATCGATTTCGTCTTTCCAGGTGTAATATATATTTTTTTCAGCTGTGTGTTTATGTCCTTCAGTTACAAGCAATAGAGTGTGAACTAGAGACGAACAAATTTCACTACAGTGTTGCTGGATTATTTTCGCGCTCGGGAATGAAATGGTAACAGCATTACGCTTTTATATCGGTGTTTCCAATTTAACGTGATTTTGCGTCCGTAAATGATGATCCTAGAGGAAGTGCAATGGACAAGGATTGGCGGAGGGGCACAGTGAGACGAGAAAGGAAAAAGAGATGTAAAGACCAAACGTTTCTCTGAGTAAAATCGGAAGCATTAGTTCTGAGACGTCTCGCAGAAAAATAAAAAAGAGAAGCGAAGCCTCGGTCGCAGTCAGAGGATGTAATCCAGAAAAGAGTTGCCAACCGGTCGGTTCGGCGCCGATGCCCTGGAGACGCGCGGCGCGGCGGGCGGGGAATAGGCGCTGCGCCTTGTCGGCCGTGCCTGGAATCAGAAGCGGCAGATCTGCGAGATGAAAGGCTTCGGGACGCGGAGGGGAGGACAGACCGGAGCGGTTCCCGCCTCTGGCAGCGGGGCGCTCACACTCAGCTGCGACCCCGACACGCCTCTCATCAGACACGCTCTGTCCCAGTTCGATTCCCGGAGGATACTGACATGACCTTCACTTCTGGCGCGACTTTGTCCGTGTGACGTATGTGGCTCTGTCTCCTTCCTTTCCGATGTGGTGCTGCCCTCTCTGTTCACAGGGCGCAGGGTAAATGCAACCTCGAAAAGAGATCACGCGCGTTCGAGAATTGCGAGGTAGGAGTGTGAAGTTTTGAAAGTGTAGTTACTGTGGATAAATGTATGTCGAAGTAGAGAATAAATTTCGGAAAATTACAAGAAAACATGTGAGCAGTGGTTAGAGACACTCAATAATGTGCAGCACCCCATTTACGTTAGTATTAGGTTCGTGCATACGAGGGGGACACAAAAGAAAGCGGATTGTTGTCATAAAAAATTTATTGAAGAACCTTGTTCAAAATTACTTCGGTCACCTTCAAAATACTCTACATTACATGTAATGTACTTATCAAGTCTCTTTTCCCACCGTTGGAAGCATGCTTGGAACTCTTCAAGTTTGATATTGTCCAGTGCCCTTTGCGAAGCTGTATTTTCCGCCTCCACATCGTCCTAACGCTCCCCTTTCAGCGTTTTTTTCATTCGTGGAAATAGGAAAAAGTCGCAAGGGGCTAGGTCCGGCGAATACGGAGCGTGGGGAACGACAGACCACCTCTGAGATGCCAAATAGTGGGTCACTCGTAAGGCCATGTGTACTGGAGCCTTGTCGTGATGCTGAAACCAGTCACCTGATCACCAAAGTTCCGGGCGTTTTCTCCTCACATCCTCTCGTAGATGCCTTAAAACATCCAAGTAAAAGTGCTGGTTGAGAGTCTGGCCAGGGGGTACGAATTCCCGATGCACAATTCCGCGAACATCAAAAAAGACAATGATCATCGTCTTCACATTTGACATCACTTGCCTACTTTTTTTGGTCTGGGAGAGTTGGGAGTCCTCCACTGGCTTGACGCTTGCTTGGTTTCTGGGTCATACCCGTAACATCAACTCTCATCCCCTGTAATGACTTTGTTCAAGAAGTTTGGATCACGTGCAATCTCTGTTTTCAAGTCCTGACACACATTCATACGGATGGTTTTTTACTCCTGTGCGAGAAGGCGAGGAACAAATTTAGCAGAAACACGTCTCATGTGCAAATCTTCACTCAAAATCCGCTGGCACGAACTCCAACTGATTCCTGTCTCTGCTGAAATTTGGTCGATTGTTTGGGGACGATACTCATTGATCTTTTGGCGGACCTTTTCAATGTTCTCCTCATTTCGCGATGTTGAAGGGCGTCCAGAACGAGCTTGGTCTTCAACACACATCTCACCACGTTTAAAGCGCCCAAACCACTCGAAAACCTGTGTGCGGCTCATAGCGTCCTCCTGGAAAGTTTCCTGAAGCATTTGGTGTGTCTCCGTTGCAGTTTTTTTAAAACAGGAAACAAAATTTCACACACACTCTTTGTTCTTTTAATGTTGCCATAACGACTTCGCAGAGGTAACCCGCCAACAGTCAGAGAAACACAGTACCACACTTGCACGTTCAGCTCTACATAGACGCCGCCTGCACAGCTGTTTCATGAAAGTCTCTTCAAACACCATGTAGCGTGGGAACCCTGCACTACGTCTACGAGTGGCAGCGCCCTCGGAGTCCGGTTTCTTTTGGGTCCCCCCCCCCCCCCCCCCCGTACAAGTAAGTTCGCAGCGTTTTTCCATAACTTTAATAAACATAACAGATACACGCAACAGAGACCTTAGTCATCAGTACTATATTATCGTTCACTATTTACAACGGTCTGCCAAGGCTGAAGTAAGTTTTCGATTCCGCGACTGTAGAAATCACGTGGATTTGAGGCGAAGAACTCGTCGAGCCATGTTCGGAGCGCATTTTCATCCGTAAACGAAGTTCCTTGGAGGGTCGATAGAGAGCCGTAAGTGTGAAAATCATAGGGCGCAAGATAATGTGAATAAGGTGGGTGCAGAATGACATTCCAACGCAACTCCTGTATAGCGTTTTGTCTGTCCAGCAGAATGCGGGCGGCCGTTATCGTGGAGTAGCAACACTCCACGCAGTCTTCCTGGTGGTTGTTCTTGCATTCCTTCTACAAGACGTCTCGATCGTTGACGATGAGTGTCAGCACTGATGGTTACACCTCGTTGAAGCAGTTCTTAAGCACACTAAACCGTCGCTGTTCCACCAGATGCATTACACTACCTATGTGCGGGTGGTTGCCGCTTTATTTGAGTCCAATCATTCCTTTGTTTTTTATGTAAGCTCAAAGACACAATTTATCGTCACCAGTAACGACACAGGATTGGAATTGTCAGTGTTGTTCCCGTGTCAATTGATGGCGAGCAATTACAGATGCACATATGACCACCTGCTGATTTGTGATTTTGGCTAAGAGCATGCAGTACCCATTCGGCTGATTTTTGAACCTTCCCCATTGCACGTAAATGACGCGCTATGGTGGAATGATAACAGTTCATCAAATTTGCCATTTTTCGAGTACACTGACGTGGATCATTGTGGACTAATGCGTTTAAACGATCTTCATCAAACCTCTAAGTTCCTGACCGTGGAGAGTCACTAACGTCAAAACGATCCTTCTTAAAACGAGTTATATAGGGTGGAGCCTCTCCACACCTACACCGGCATGATGGCCAACACAAAAGGTCTACTGCCATCTCTGCATAATCGTTAATTTTCACTAGGAGAGGTCTCACAGGACGAGGGTACTGCGAAGTTTGCGAGAACATTTGGTTATTAAAACGAAGAAACCATTTTCTCGCCGTGCTCTGTCCAATGACATTATCACCATTCTTTCTTTCTTTTGCTTGTGCCGTTTTGCCCGAGGATACGCAGGGTCGGCATGGTTAAACGGATGTGGCAATGTTAGTTGAAGAGGTGGCTGGATGCCCTTCCTGCCGCCACCCTGGCCAGACAGGGAGCAGAGATCAGTGACTAAAAGGCTGCCGTAGTTAGATTGAATACTGTAAAATTCAAACCCATCAAAAACAGACGCAAAATAAATCTTTTTATAAAAGCAGATAAACATTCGTTTGACACCTTCCTAAGAGACAGTCTCCGCTCCCTTCGATGTGATTATGTAAGCGTAGACCAGATGTGGTTTAAATTCAAAGAAATTGTATCGATGGCAATTGATAGATATATACCAAATAAATTAATGAGAGATGGTACTTATCTCCCATGGTACACAAAACAGTTCAGAACAATATTGAAAAGCAACGAAGAAAGCATGCCAAATTTAAATAACACAAAATTTCCAAGACTGGCGAAGTTTCTCAGAAGCTTGAGATACTTCTAACAGTTTCCACAACGAAACTCTCTCGTGAATCTTTCGGAAAGCCCAAAGAGATATTGATGGTAAGACGCAATCAATACCTTCACTGCGTGATTACAACAGTGATGTTATTGACGACAGTGGCACTAAAGCAGAGTTATTGAACACGGTTTTCGGAAATTCCTTCACAAAAGACGAAATAAATATTCCCGATTCGGATCGAGAACAAGGGCCAGCAAGAGTAACTTAGAAGCTGTGACGGTGCAGTGTCCTCACATGGCAATGTATTTGCCGTATGTTTATTTACACGTCTAAACGCTTTTATAGCATGTCCGTGCCGCGATCGGTCATTGCTTAAGTTTCAGTGGGGAAGCGATCGGTAGCAGATTGTGGCAAGTAGATTGAAATGCTGAATGTTGCTTAAAGTGTTAATGTTTGCTGAGTGAAGAAATTATAGTACTTGACCTCTTAACAATCGATGTCTTCCCTTGAATCAGTCATCATAGTATCCCTGAAGGAATTATTTAATGAGATTAGCTGTACGGGATGTTTGTTGGAAAAGTAAGGAGAGACCGAGACGTAATATAGCGAGCCTGGAGGAATACCGACAGGGACGTTATGAAGTAGATATCCGTACTGCAACGAAGCAGGTTAAAACACTCAAAGGAAAGGCATCCGGTCCGGATCATATACCAGTCAGGTTACTTTCAGACTATGCTGATACAATAGCTCCATACTTAGCAATTATATACAACCGCGCGCTCGAGAAAGGTCCGTTCCCAAAGACTGGAAACTTGCACAAGTCACACACCAATATCAAGACAGGAAATAGGAGTAATTCGCTGAATTATATACTTATATCACTAAAGTCGATTTGCAGTATGGTTTTGGAGCACATACTGTATGAACTGACACGAGAAGAAAAAGATTGACAAACAGCAAACACGGATTCAGAAAATATCGTTCTTATGAACACAACAAGATCTTTATTCTGTCACAGTTATGAGTGCTATCGTCAGGAGACGTCAAATTGATTCCTTGAATTCCAAGATTTCTATGAGGCATTTGACAACGTTTCTTACAAGCCACATCTAATCAAACTGCGTGCCTATGGAGCATCGTCTCAGTTATGTGACTGGATTCGTGATTTCCTGTTATACGACTGAAACAAATAATGTCTGGCGTTCCACAAGTGTTATAGGCCTTCTGTTGTGCCTGATCTACATAAAAGATTTAGCAGACAATTTGAGCAGCCCTCTTAGTTGTTTGCAGATGATACTGTCATTTATACTCTTGTAAAGTCATCGCATGATCAAAACTGATTTCAAAATGATTTTGATAAGATATGGGAATGGTGTCAGATTTGGTTATTGGCTGTAAATAATCAAAGGTGTGAAGTCATCCCCATGAGTACTAAAAGAAATCCGCTAAATTTCGATTACACGGTAAATCACACATATCTAAAGGCTGTAAATACAGCTAAATACTTAGGGATTATAGTTACGAACAACTTGAACTGGAACGATCACATAATGTTCTGGGGAAAGCAAATCGAAGAATGTGATTTATTGGAAAAACACAAAACGCAACAAATCTACTGGAGAGACTGCTTACACTACATTTGTCCGCCCTCTTCTGGAATATTGCTGTGCTGTGTGGGATCCGCATCAGGCAGGTTAGACGGAGGACATCGAAAAAGTTCAAAGAAAGGCTGCTTGTTTTGTTATTACCACGAACTAGGGCTGAGTGTGCCACATATATGATACACGAATTGGGGTGGCACTCACTAACACAAAAGCGTTTGTCGCTGCGGCAGGACCTTCTCATGAAATTTCTACCACCAACTTGGTACTGAATGTGGAAATTATTTGTTGGTGCCCACTCACACAGGGAGAAATGATCATCACACTAAAACAAGAATAATCAGAGCTCTCACGGAAAGATTTCAGTGTTCGTTTTCCCCGTTCGACAGAAGTTGCTTCATGGTGTTCCGATATACCCTCTGCCAAGCACTTTATTGTGAATTTCAGTGTAATCATATAGATGTAGATGTAAATGAACGCTGGTTATCGAAGCGTAGAGAGTACACACTGCAATATATTCTCCCGTTCTGGTCAAAATTCTAGTGGAAAATGTTTATCCATCAATGGGAGTGCGTCACGGCACATGCGAGTGTCAGAGGCCATGATGCAGAGGGACACAGCAGTGTTTTACAGATAACGTCAATTACGTGAAGTGAAGACCGTGTTGAATCGTTTCTTGTAAGACGCGGGCGGGTAGTTTGTCAACCAAATGGGGAAAGTTTTCTTGAACACGTGCGCGGTGGCACCTTTTCATCGCGTGACGCGAGTAATTTACACGGGCAATATAATTTCCCCACTTTCAGCAGCATTTAATTTCGTCATCTAGTACAGAAATCAACCGAGTTTGCCAAGAGCAATTTTTAACTGTGACTTGTGAAACTGTAACTACGTTTCTGCCACACACGCTGAGAATATCTCCAGAGAAGACAGGAAGAATACGCGCAAGTCCCTCACAGCTACAGGTGTAAAATATTTTTAATCATTTATCAAGTGTCGGAAGTTCCATGCGGCTTTTCGCGGGTGATGCTGTAGTATACAGAGAAGTTGCAGCATTAGAAAATTGCAGCGAAATGCAGGAAGATCTGCAGCGGATAGGCACTTGGTGCAGGGAGTGGCAACTGACCCTTAAGATAGACAAATGTAATGTACTGCGAATACATAGAAAGAAGGATCCTTTATTTTACGATTATATGATAGCGGAACAAACACTGGTAGCAGTTACTTCTGTAAAATATCTGGGAGTATGCGTGCGGAACGATTTGAAGTGGAATGGTCATATAAAATTAATTGTTGGTAAGGCGGGTGCCAGGTTGAGATTCACTGGGAGAGTCCTTAGAAAATGTAGTCCATCAACAAAGGAGGTGGCTTACAAAACACTCGTTCGACCTACACTTGAGTATTGCTCATCAGTGTGGGATCCGTACCAAGTCGGGTTGACAGAGGAGATAGAGAAGATCCAAAGAAGAGCGGCGCGTTTCGTCACAGGGTTATTAGGTAAGAGTGATAGCGTTACGGAGATGTTTAGCAATCTCAAGTGGCAGACTCTGCAAGAGAGGCGCTCTGCATAGCGGTGTAGCTTGCTGTCCAGGTTTCGAGAGGGTGCGTTTCTGGATGAGGTATCGAATATATTGCTTCCCCCTACTTATACCTCCCGAGGAGATCACGAATGGAAAATTAGAGAGATTCGAGCGCGCACGGAGGCTTTCCGGCAGTCGTTCTTCCCGCGAACCATACGCGACTGGAACAGAAAAGGAAGGTAATGACAGTGGCACGTAAAGTGCCCCCCGCCACACACCGTAGGGTGGCTTGCGGAGTATAAATGTAGATGTAGATGTAGAAAAGCTACAATTTGCAAATCGTTATGCCATGCTATGACATAACAGGTAACATAAAGAAATGAAAGATATAAATTCGACATTTGTTACACTTTTACAGACACAATAGTTTTAAAATAAATAGTACATTTGAATGTGAACCTGAATAAAACTGACAATGAAGTCGTAATATACAAATATAAAATACGTATGTACATTTAATACAGCTAAATTTAGTTTTGATTGTAAATGACCTTGACTTATAGCACAAATATTCTTTAAAAGGTATTCATAGTCAAAAGAGCAACAAATGTCAATTAAGTAATAAAATTGACCTATAATTTTTACAGGGAAGGAAGATAATCTGACTGCATTGGTGCAGTAGTAGAAAGCAGAACCGTGTTGAGGTAGACCATTTTCAGCATTCTGTCCGACGTCTCTGCTGCTGAATTGGAGAAAGACACCGGCCGTGTGCATTTCAAAGAAGCTGTCGCTGCATTTGCTTTGAGTGACTGAGGCTAACGGCGGAAAACTTAAATGCTCGGCCGGAAAGGGATTTGAACCGTCGTGCTCCTGGATATCAGTCTCCACCTCGCTCGGTAACTCTCCTCTTGAGTCTTACTGCTCTAAACACATTCAGCGTTCCTTTCTTTTTGGGCTTCATGACTTAATGGCGTCCCCTACTTCTGTGCTCTTGTTTGCTGATATTTCTGTGCTGTTCTCAAGATTCTGAGCTTTGTTAGTATTCTTCATCTTCACCCTCGTTATTTGTATGAACCTAGGATTTTATCGGGTGCGGCCACGTCCTTTTCATTTAAAATTTCTTTGAGTTTGTGAACAGTGGTCGTTGTTACGTCTATTGTACTGCATTTCTCTGCACCTGCGTATAATCAAGTTACGAAAAATGGGAAGTCCAGGTAGTGACTCTGCTACTGTGCCTCCTGACAAGCACATACACAGTTGAGACACGGTGCACTGCATCAGGTAGTGATGAGAAGGAGTGTAGTGTGTATGCCTACGGGATGTGAACAGGCCGCCCCAGCAGACACTAAAAGGCACAAGGTGGAAACAGGTGCACTAAGGATAGCGTCTTACGTCTACAGGAAAAGAGGAAGAAAGGAGAAAATAGAGAAAGGGAACTTAAAGTTTGCATCCAGTATACGATGAAATCGTTATAACTGTAACTAAATAAAGATCAGAAAGATCACTAATGCACCAACACGGTTTACGTTTTAATGAATTTAGTGAATATTTGGCAAGCAGTCGCCCTGACCCTTAGGCTATCTGAGCACGCCAAAGGCCCTGGCTTAAGCTTTGATTCTCACTGTTCCCATGTATGATTTCTGAAACCTTATATCAGAGTTTCTTCCACATTGAATGAATAGCACCACTAGCGGACCAACGATTACCATGCCACAAAAGATGCACATCAACCGAGGTAGATTCACTGAAATGAAATAAAAACCTAATTGAGATAAAATCGGTATAGTTGCAACGACACGGAAAGATATAATCGAAAACCATCACAACTGCTCAATGCGCGATATGGTAATTTTCAGTCGTCTTAGTTAACTATGGAAAACTTAAATCTGGATGCATGGACGGAGGTTTGAAACCCGCACCTTCAGAATGCAAGTCCACTGCCTTAACTGCTGTGCAACCTAGCTAAGTACTTCTGAACGAATGACGATTATCTTTTGAGATCTCAATTCACACTTTATTTTTCTCGGTGTCTGGGAAGCATCATCAGTGGCCTGTAATACATGTTTCCTTTTGTGCATACAATAAACGTACTATGTGGTAGACATAATATGCTGCTATACCACATTTTGGCCCGCATCTCGTGGTCGTGCGGTAGCGTTCTCGCTTCCCACGCCCGGGTTCCCGGGTTCGATTCCCGGCGGGGTCAGGGATTTTCTCTGCCTCGTGATGGCTGGGTGTTGTGTGATGTCCTTAAGTTAGTTAGGTTTAAGTAGTTCTAAGTTCTAGGGGACTGATGACCATAGATGTTAAGTCCCATAGTGCTCAGACCCATTTGAACCATTTGAACTACATTTTGTCGTGTTTTTCTCTTGTTTTTTTAGGTTAGAATCAACTCTTGTAGCACTCATATGTGTGGGCCTGGAGATGTATTCGTTAGTTTCCATACTCCAACTGGCACATTTCTGGCGTTCTTTCACCCAAATTTGTGCTACTTAATCTTTGGGCCCCGGATACTGTATCTAAGAACTGATTCGTGGGGGTAGCTGCTGGACTTGCTCTCATTTCCTGGTTTTCCAAGCTTAAGGACGCTTCTTGGACGAGGAAATCCCTCGCACGCTCTCTCTCTCGCTCACTCAACTGCCACACCCTGGTTGTGACGCCGGAAATGCATATCCTCCTATTTCCATCTATTGTACTATAAATTTTTCCTGATTTTGTTACCTGAAGATTTGACATACATTTCTGTGTCTTTATATATTGTAATTGTTTTACTATATATATATATGCATTTATGTCGATGTATAATTGGTTTGTTTTGTAAATATTATTTGTATTTTTACGCTGGGTCTGGCCTAGGGAAAACTATGCTATGGAAAGATTACATCGATAGGTCGTTTGGATCTTTGGTAGTGTGTTAACTGCCGCGTGGAGCGCGGGCAGGGCGGAGTTCGGCCGGAGTAGGGCGGTGTGTTGCGTGACGCTCCCTCGAGTTGCCGCGCTTTCGGGGTTTGGCAGCATGAATTGCGATCGACTTGCTATGATAGTTTCTGGCACGGTGTCGCGGACGGGAAACATTAGCTGGCACACATCAGGAGCCCGTTTCGCGTGGTGACCGTGTCGAGAAGAAGGCGCGCCAACATCCAGCTTCTGCAACAGCGACGGCCGACAATAAGTGATTGTCGCCACCTCCTCGATCGACGACTTCAAACCTTCAATCAATCAACAAGGAAGGCTGAAAGCACATAAAGTTTTAGAACTGTACGGCAGACCTCAGCTTTTCAAACTGTTCTATTTGCATCACAAAAATACAGCAACTTAGCTCTTCTTTTAAAGCACCAGCAATTAAATTTGCAATGTAGTGGCCAGAAGTGTCTGTAGTTTCGTCAACTGAAGTCAAGATAGTGCTGTCCTTGAGTTCATTGTGTATTTCTTCCAGAAGTTTTACGTAAATTGTCAGTATGTAATTTTTACGCAATGTTAACTCACCTGGTATATCTTGATTTGAGTAATATTTGCGGAGGAAACCTTTGAGGATAGGGTTTGTAAGTTTGTGAAGAGGAATATTGCTTACAATGAATGCTTCACATAGATCCATGTTAAATCGACTTTTTTGGTCGTGGTCCTTTCTTCTGCATTCCTGCGATATGAAGACTTGTCTTGACATGCTGGTCTATTTGAAACTTCTTTTTGCACGATACGTTTTTCTCGCAAACTCGACAGTATAAAACAATCCCCTCGTATGTAAATGTTCCAGAATGGTCAGCTATCGACGAAACGACGTTTCTTTTTTCGGGCGGCATGGCGCACAACAAGATAAACACTAAACGTCGTAAACATGTTCAACTGTGTACAAGTAAATAGAAAGTTAAACTAAAACAATGGACGTGCGACTAAAAGCTTGCATAGTTTAATTTAATTGTTGCCGACGCGTACGGTATGACATCGTGGGCACGGACGCAGGAGCGCTGACTTCGTCTTTCTGTTCCCATTCCTCTTCTGTAATGATTTCGGCAGGCAGTGACCTCTCCGTTAGCGATTATACGCAGTTCTGGTTGTAGGTCGCGGTCAATCTGTAAGACGTTAAAACTAGATCGAGCTAGAGGCCGCCCGTGCAAATTTTTAAAATATTGTAAACATAGAGCGAAAATATGCATCGCCACTCGTTTTTAGTTGAAATATACAATAACCGGTGAAAAGGAGCCAAATACACAAATGCATATGCAACATGCAAATGCATATAATCCGGTCTCTAGTTGTAGCTATCCACTTAGCCGTTTCCGGTCGTTGATTCTGCATCACAAAATTTGAAGATATAACCAGATGATCAGCAATATGGCCGCGCGTGGACAACTTAGCTTGTGGCTCTAACTCTCCGCTGTAGAGAAGTTATCGAAACAGATTTCCACTTTGTGGGCAGTGACTTTCCAGCTTCCTGCGACTACTGACATTTCGTTGAAGGGAAACGGCAGCGCGCTCTATTTCCTATGTCGGAGATAACGTGCGCGCGACAATCAATGCCCGAACATAAGGTCTACCGCGTGCTGAATCCGGCTGCTGAGAAATCGACAGCTATTATTGTCGACCGATAAATGCGCTCATATCTCGCGCAGTTAAGATCATTTTACGGCGCTAGTGAATGTCTGATTCGTTAAAGAAACGTAATCAATCTTCTGACGTTGCTTTTATGAATCGCATAAAGCGCGACGTGGCGAATATATTGTATGCTGCAGATACAAGCGGTGCTGGCCGAGGCTTTCAATTGTTTTAGTCTTTGTCTCTGTCCGTTGTTTCTGTGCTGCTTCGTAGAACGATTAAAAAAGAGGAAAGCTTTGCATTGTTCCCCTGCCCATTGTTTCTTTTCTACAGCGAACAGAGTTTTTGTAAGCCGTCCGTTTGAAATTTACTCTTTTTGTTCTGTTTCGCAACCTTGTCACGGTACTGCACTCCGTGTTGTAGCCGCTGCAACGGTTATAGAGACCTGTCTTGTCTCCTTAAACGATAAACTTTGTAACGCATAGCGTCATACCCAACAAATTTACGTGACCGTTTCTGTCCGTGACTAAAAACGAAGATAGCTGGCTTTTCCTGTATCTATTGCGGTGTAATTTGTAAACGCTGTGAGCGAGTTTTAAATACTCGATTATAAGCTGCAGATAACAGAGTCAAAATGAAGCTGTGTAGTTATTCATGTCGATTTAGTAGCTTATTTTCTCGGCGTAAGAAAGTCTGTGTACAATAAAATCTTTCACCGATACCTACTATACCGAAACTAAATTTGTAATATATTTTATCGACTAAAATCGTGGGAGAGGTAACTGCAGTTTTGAATGCCATACTCAAGAGTGCAGAGTGCGGAATTCTTCGTGGGAACACGACAGGAACCGACAGGTACCGTGATCATTGACAGCCTCTTGCAGTTTATGAGTAAGACATTGTGGTCATGTGTGTTTACGTGGCGAGACAGAAATCAAACGGTTCGCATTTCGAACACGAATCACTCCAAAAAATTTTCTGACATCTAATAAGAGTATTACCTCTGGAGAGACGCTGTGTATATGAAAAATTTCTGACTGCATCACGGTTCTGTTCCAGTAAAATATGTAGATCCCGTACTGAGGGGAGATTTCATTTGTGTAAAACTCTGCAAATTATTCAGTGATGGATTTCTCGTCTTCGTATCATACGAACAGGATGAACTGATTGGTGTTTGAAATTCTCCATTGTGTTCATCGAGAAGGTTCCACATTTAGTATCAGTGGACCTATTTTTTGCAGAAAATTTTCTTCGCTTAAGCTTAAGCTGTTGACCCTGATTGGCAAACTTCAGTAACTTTGCTTGCAAAACAGCAGATTTTTTTTCACGTTTTGCTATAGATTGTTGTCGCTATTTCTGAGGGCTAACTAATGGCTGTCTGTCATTCTTCATCATTATCGTTTCAAGAGCTTTTATCCCTATGTCAAATTTTATGCTACATATGCCTGCTGTTCAGTTTAACAGACCTCACTACTCTCATCTGTGAATGCTAGTGTTTGTGTCTGCACCTGTTGTACACTTATTCTTGTTCTGGATCTTTCTTTCAAGTCATTGCTTTTCCGGCATAACGGACATTTAACGTTGGCGGAATGCGGGAAATCTGCCTTAGAGCTTTTTTGAAATAAATTTATATTTCTTGGCTGTTCACTAAAGAATGTAATCGAACAACTACGCGTGGTGAGTACACTTACAAGCAGTGGAATGACGCATATCCACTATCTGATCAAATGTATTTGGATGCCTGTTGGTGAACATTAATACCGGGTATGCCCAGCCTTCGCATTTATGAAAGCTTAAGCTCTGATGGTGACACTTTCAATAACCTGGCCAGGCCAGTCCATTTGAAGTTTGTTACTGTCGATAAATCACTGTCTCACAGATGCCGTTTCATGACAGGATGTATTGTCGTGATAATACAATTATCATTTCCAAACTGTTCCTCTACTGTCTGAGGTACACAATGCAAGGCGCTCCTTCGCGTTTCCATTTCACGCGAACATCACCAACAGTCTAGCTGGCCGACTTTAAGAGGGTTGATATGTCCTTGATGGATTATATTACTCAAGTGACAACCAGCGACTAGCCCACGTTCAAAGTCACTTGGGTCTCCTGATCGCTGTTAGTGCTTCTTTGCTGACATAATAATACTCCCTGCCTCCTATTTTACTGGCATCTGTTGGGAGGTCTAGCGATCAGTTCCGCGTTAATAGTGATGCCTGCGTACTCCTGATGAGACAGTGCATCTGACGACGTTGCTGCGTTATGTCATCCACTTTGTCTGTGTGCAGAGAGGGCATGGGTTCATGCTCTACTTCGTTATCAACCATAGACAACGTGCCAAATTAACAGTGTGTAGGTATTCAAAGAAAATAACTGTAGTTTAACGAATAATTCTTGATGTACAGAAAGTAAAGCTTTCAGAAATGTAAATTTTCGAATTAACATTTTGCTAGGAGCAGTAGATACACGTGTCTAAGTGATTATATAGCAGGAGCCTTAGATCACTTCTTTTTTTATAGGGACACTACAACTTATGGTTGTTGCCTTATAGTTAATGTGTTTTGACACACATCCGCAAAGGTAACGGTGTGCTGTGTACGAAATGTTCACTGATCTATCAGTACGTTATGACCACCTACCTAATAGCCAGTATGTCCACCTTTGGTACGAACAACAGCACCGACGGATCGTGGCATGGAGGCGATGAGGCCTTGGTAGGTCGTTGGAGGGAGTTGGCACTCATCGCCTCACATAAGTCAACTAATTCCCGCAAATTGAGGGAAGGGGAGAGATGAGCTCTGACGCCACATTTAGTCACATCCCAGATGTGTTTGATGAGGTTCTCAACTGGCATGAGGGGGTGTAGCACATCAATTACGAGGTGCATTCAAGTTCTAAGGCCTCCGATTTTTTTTCTCCGGACTGGAAAGAGATAGAAACATGCGCATTGTTTTAAAATGAGGCCGCATTCATTGTCAATACGTCCCAGAGATGGCAGCACCGTACGGCAGATGGAATTTTACCGCCAGCGGCGAGAATGAGAACTGTTTTAAATACTTAAAATGGCGACGTTTTCCTTACTTGAACAGCATGCAATCATTCGTTTTCTGAATTTGCGTGGTGTGAAACCAATTGAAATTCATCGACAGTTGAAGGAGACATGTGGTGATGGAGTTATGGATGTGTCGAAAGTGCGTTCATGGGTGCGACAGTTTAATGAAGGCAGAACATCGTGTGAGAACAAACCGAAACAACCTTGGGCTCGCACAAGCTGATCTGACGACATGATCGAGAAAGTGGAGAGAATTGTTTTGGGGGATCGCCGAATGACTGTTGAACAGATCGCCTCCAGAGTTGCTATTTCTGTGGGTTCTGTGCGCACAATCCTGCATGACGACCTGAAAATGCGAAAAGTGTCATCCAGGTGGGTGCCACGAATGCTGACGGACGACCACATGGCTGCCCGTGTGGCATGTTGCCAAGCAATGTTGACGCGCAACGACAGCATGAATGGGACTTTCTCTTCGTCGGTTGTGACAATGGATGAGACATGGATGCCATTTTTCAACCCAGAAACAAAGCGCCTGTCAGCTCAATGGAAGCACACTGATTCACCGTCACCAAAAAAATTTCGGGTAACCGCCAGTGCTGAAAAAATGGTGTCCATGTTCTGGGACAGCGAGGGCGTAATCCTTACCCATTGCGTTCCAAAGGGCACTACGGTAACAGGTGCATCCTACGAAAATGTTTTGAAGAACAAATTCTTTCCTGCACTGCAACAAAAACGTCCGGGAAGGGCTGCGCGTGTGCTGTTTCACCAAGACAACGCACCCGCACATCGAGCTAACGTTGCGCAACAGTTTCTTCATGATAACAACTTTGAAGTGATTCCTCATGCTCCCTACTCACCTGACCTGGCTCCTATTGACTTTTGGCTTTTTCCAATTATGAAAGACACTCTCTGTGGCCGCACATTCACCAGCCGTGCTGCTATTGCTTCAGCGATTTTCCAGTGGTCAAAACAGACTCCTAAAGAAGCCTTCGCCGCTACCGTGGAATCATGGCGTCAGCGTTGTGAAAAATGTGTACGTCTGCAGGACGATTACGTCGAGAAGTAACGCCAGTTGCATCGATTTCGGGTGAGCAGTTAATTAGAAAAAAAATCGGAGGCCTTAGAATTTGAATGCACCTCGTAGGACTCGCCACTGTGTTCCTTGAACGACTCCACCACATTCCAAGCCTTGTGACACGGTGCATTATCTTGTTGAAAGATGCCACTACCGTCGTGAAACACAATCGTCATGAAGGGGTATACGTGGTCTGCATCCAGTGTATTATACTCTTCATGAATCATGGTGGCTTGCACGAGCTCCACTGGACCCATGGATGCTCACTTGAGTGATGGCAAGAGCATAATGGAGCCACCGCTAACTAGTATCCATCCCGCGGTGCAGGTGTCAAAGATTTCCCCTAGAAGATGATGGATTTGCGCCCTCCCATCGGCATGATGAAGAAGGTTTCGGGATTCATCGGACCATGCAACGCTCTGCCACTGCGCCAAAGTGCAGTGCCGATAGTCACATGCCCATTTCACTCGTAGTTGCTGATGTCGTGGTTTTAATTTTTACACATTCATAGGTCGTTGGCTGCGGAGATCCATCATCAGGATGTTCGGTGCACTGTGTGTTCAGATATAGTTATACTGTGCCCAACAATAAAGTCTGACGTTAGTTCCGCTGGAGTTCGCGGTCTGTCCTTTCCTACCAGTTTGCACAGCCTATGGCGTCCGACATCTCTAATGAGGGTGGCTGCCCAACCTAATGACGTCTGGACGTGTCTCACCTTGGTTTCGCGTCGTGTTGAAGACACTCACCACTCCTCGAACAGCAGACAAGTCGAGCAGTTTCCGAAATGCTCGCACCGAGCCTCCAAGTCATCACAATCTGCCGTCCATTGAACTTGGATAGATCGCGCGGCTTCCCCATTCGACACACGGACAGCACATTCCCTGATGCTACGTGCACCGTGCTTATGTTTAGCAGCCACTCCTCTTCAGGTGATGGTGTTATCACCTGGGCGGGTTTATATCCATAGTCGGTCGGTGGTCATTCTGTTCTGTGCATGGGGTGGCTCATAACCATCGTCGCACAGCGTTGTCCTTGCCTTCAAACATTTGACTCCATAAATTTCATGTCATAGCTGTACAGTTGATGTTAGAGTAACTCAGATCGCAGATCACATAGTGTATGTTCCTTATGAGCAGCTATGTAAAGACTTGCATTCTCGAAATGCAGCAGTATTTGAGATAGACCTCTTTGCCATTTTTTTTTGTGTGGTAGGCGCCAGTACTCTAACCAACACGTCGATGTGATACGATTGCTCAGTTGGACCCTTCTGTATGAATATTTGGGCCATTGGCATCCCAAAATATCGTCAGCGCTTATTTTGCGTGTCGTAGCAAATCTAAATCTACATCTACCTGACAACTTTACACTTCACACCTTTGAGTAGTGAATTAAAAATGACCTTGAACCAAGCTGTATCAGATTAGATTCCCATGACACCACATTCCTGCTCTCTTATCAGTAACATCATCAGTCTTATGAGCGTCAATATCAAGCTGGTCAGTGATGTCACTGTTCATTCTATCATATGCCAAGCCATGCCCCATTTCTTGCTCCCACTACCCCCTCCAGCCAAACACAGTGAAGTATTAAAATGAAACGGCCAATTAAAATACAAAGTGATGGAATTAGCCCTGTTGTACTAATGAGAACGTCGAAAAAATACAAAATGGAGGAACTAACCCAGTTGTGCTTTATATCCCACACTCCGTTCCACCTCGTCTCGAGCCAATCAAAACGTAGCATTATAGTTTAAGAATGGCACGAAGATGCGTTATTTCCCAGAAAGTCAAAGCTAATGGCATATACATTTATAATCTGTGTTTTATCAATGTAATATTAAAACGATGTATAAAAAAGGCGCCAAGTTACGTTATTTCAATGAATGTCAAAGGTATTTGTCTCTGAATCACATAAGCGCGCGCGCAGACACACACACACACACACACACACACACACACACACACACACACACACACCTAAGAATCAGGTAATCTCCATGTGAATTGCATAAAATAACGCCATATTTAGTAAATATTGTCAACTTGGTTTTTATTCCTAGCAACAAAAAATTCTTTATGGACTATGTCACTAGGTGCGTCCATGTATTTTATTGCAACATCTAAATCATTTGCTATGGAACATGAGAACTAGTATATAAAATACTCTACATAAGTAGTTAATAACCAGTATTTCCTCAAACAATGTAATTAAGGAATTGGTAAAATGTAGTTGCTGAAGATGTGTTTTCTTTAGCTGATACGCTCCATAAACTGAAAAAACGCAAAATAAAATCGGCAGATGGTTTATGTTCCGGTTGGCTGTCGACAGCCAACACACAGCTACTTTGTAAATGTCCAAATTTCGACTGCAGTACCACACTTCGCTAGCACAGTGGACCTTCAAATTAATTATTTTCTACATCTACAAGAAATACAATGTTTATGTTAAGTGTTCCACATACATATACGTATATCCACCACATTGGCGTCTAAAACATGATTGTGAACACTAAAGTATGTACCCCAGTGCTATTTTCACGCCTAAAGGTTAAAGGAAGAACAGGCTGTTGACATTCCAGATTAGGTCTATAAGATCGAAGCTAACCTGGCCAGACAGAAAATACACGTTAGCTAAAATATTAAGAAAACTTACAAATAGCCATTCTGCATGTTATTATTTACGCTTATTCTTGGTTTAACACACTTAAATTAAGTAATTATGTGTTAAAATAGTATCTAAATATGTAACACGTGTCCAATATGATCCTGTGTACTGTCATCACCTAACTTTTTTCACCACCAATTTAGGAGGGGTGAAGATGATGTATCAATAGAAAAATATAGTTGATGGCAACTATCGATTTTATTGCAGATGGTTGGGCCTCGTCAATGTTAAGTACAAAATAAACAGCTACCAGTCGGAATTATGGTGAACGCTCTATAAAAATGTTCACCGGTTGGAAAGGCTCTCTGAAACGTTTACAGATAGTATTTCCTACAATCAGCCCTGTATTTAGGTAATGTTCATGGGTTCATGGGACTAGTATTTTTTTTCGCCTCCCCCTCCACCTTCCAAACTTACGCAATTCGGAAAAGCATTTAGTAGCAAAAAAGGTTATTTAAGGTAGATATTTATTATTTAAAGAAGGAATCTTCGAAAAAGAAAATATTGTACGGATTTGTGGTAGCAAGTTTGAGTTCAGAGTAGAAAGATTGGTTGTAGCGTATCCAGAATTGAGGATGGAGGCGCCAGACATATACTAATGTTAAGAACACACACTGGCACACAAAGGATAACTGAGTTAAAAAGAGGCACAATCATATCATTATCTATTGCTACTACATGTAGATGATTAAAACGCTTCTGAGTCGTAGAAACACATAAGTAGTTCTTAATCAAAAAATGGTTCAAACGGCTCTGAGCACTATGGGACTAAACTTCTGAGGTCATCAGTCCCCTAGAACTTAGAACTACTTAAACCTAACTAACCTAAGGACATCACACACATCCATGCCCGAGGCAGGATTCGAACCTACGACCGTAGCGGTCGTGCGGTTCCAGACTGAAGCGCCTAGAACCGCTCGGCCACCCCGGCCGGCAGTTCTTAATCCTTCTGAGAACTGGGAAGGAGCGTCCGGCAGAGCATTTCGTTCCTGGAGTGCTCAAATAAATTAGAAGAGCAATTCTGCTATTTGTGTGAACATTAGAGATATTTCTCTCCTAGCATTTTATTTAAGACAGACAAAGAAGGAAACTTTTGCGATGGTCATGTTGTGTTCCAAAAGACTCTTATATATCCTCTTATTAAACATGATGCAGCTGTTTTGCAGCGTTACAGACTTTGTCAGGCACCATCTTCATCATACTAAATAAAAATAAGAACTTTCCAGACAACTCTTTGTAGACACAAAGACGCTTATAAAAATGATTGGTCTTCAGTGGGCTACCATCATATTTGGAAAACGTAGTTTTATTTTGTGACTAAGAGTGTGAGTCATCAAAGAACTTCGTTTCTTCACACTTCTTTCTTTAGTTTCATTGATTCGTACAAGCCGTTGTGTAATCTTCAATTTTCTCTCCATCAATTTCTCGTAATCTTCATAAGACTTTGTCATCTCATCTGTGAAAGTTTGAAATGAAGTATAAAGTTTTACTGCTGCAGATGTATCAAATTCTTCTGACTATAGTTTTTCACCCATTGTATTGAATCGTTCCAAAGTACTCCACCACACTGTAGCCATGAACGCAATCTCCTTAGAATTAAGCTTTTGCAACACCACTGTTGTTTCTGATTTAATCACAGCATTCTAGTTTTTTCTCTTCAGATATGCACTCAAGAACTTTATTGACTTTATGTCAATGAGCATTTGTGCTTTTGCAGGCACGTTCTCGAGCTGACCGTGTTGTATTGCAGACAGACTTTAAACTTAAGCTTCAGTATTCAGAGATTGACTAAAGAATCTGCAAGCGTTCTATAGACGCCGAAAAAATGGTAAATATTTTTAGCACGTCAAAAAGTGTTGTAGCAATTTTACAACATGTGGCTGTACTTAATCCTACCACGTTCAGAGAACGAGTGGTGCAAGGGATGAAAGCTGCCAAGGGACTGAATGACTTTATTCAGACTTGTAGGCCACATTAGATTCCCGTCATATTTGCAGCATTATTATAACTTTGGTCACGGCAGTTGCTTATATCTACTCTGTGGGATTTGAGGAACTTAAGTATTGGATCTGTTAAGTATTTATCGATACCAACATTTCTCATAAACTCTATTAAGCGCTCTTTCGGTGCACCATATCTATTCATATACTGCACAATTAAATTTAGCTGATCAGTGTGAAACATCAGGGGTAGAATCCGTAATAATGGAGAAATACTTTGTATCAACTATCCCCTTTATGATCTCTTCTGTGACAGTCTTTCCCATAATATTTATAATATCTTCATAAGTGCCAATTGATAAATATGAGATGTCTCCTTTACCCAGGTTTCAAGTTTAGCTATATGATCTGCTAAGAGTGGATCAGGTTCAGGTGCCCACATATCATAAAATCATCATTCTGTAAGAAACCAAACTGTTCATTTCCTCGAAATGTCAGTTCCCTTGAAGAACGTCCTTTCAATATAGCCACCACCCTCTATCGACATTTCTCAGATAATTCACTACTTCTTGTGACAGCGTAATAAATTACTTTTCAAATCTCCATAAAATATATCCCCTTTCTTTGAAACTTACAACACAATAACGACGTGATTTGGAAATTTCATGTTTAGTTACCTTTTTATTAGCGTGTTTCCAATCACTAAAGCCACTTGTACCGAACTGGGATGAACCTCCAAACAGGTTATAAGATGCACAGTATAGTGACTCCTGACTGTGAGAGTAAATCAAGTAATCATGTCGGGTGCACGTTGTCTCCTGTCAACAATTTCCTGTCAAACAAATCCTTGGAAATAAATCTTAGTTTATCAGGATATGCGCTCTCTGACTTAACCAAATCAGAGTTTCTGTTCTGATTAATTCCGTTTCTCATATTATAATCCTTCGGTTTTTGACTGATTTGCCAGAAGAGCGGATCTTCATCAACTGTAAAGTCTGACGATACTTGGTTGGTTGGTTGGTTTGGGGGAAGAGACCAAACAGCGAGGTCATCGGTCTCATCGGATTAGGGAAGGACAGAGAAGGAAGTCGGCCGTGCCCTTTCACAGGAACCGTCCCGGCATTTGCCTGGAGTGATTTAGGGAAATCACGGAAAACCTAAATCAGGATGGCCGGACGCGGGATTGAACCGTCGTCCTCCCGAATGCGAGTCCAGTGTGCTAGCCACTGCGCCACCTCGCTCGGTCTGACGATACTTCCCCTAAGCCAAACTCTGATTCACTTACTGTGGAATTGTAAGTCTGTTCGTGATCTATTTCAGATTCAACAACGTGGAGGTTCTCACCACAATTTCCACTGCACTAAAAATCATTTGTAGGTTTCAAAAAAATGGTTCAAATGGCTCTGAGCACTATGGGACTTCACATCTGAGGTCATCAGTCCCCTAGAACTTAGAACTACTTAAACCTAACTAACCTAAGGACATCACACACATCCACGCCCGAGGCAGGATTCGAACCCGCGGCCGTAGCGGTCGCGCGGTTCCAAACTGAAGCGCCTAGAACAGCTAGGCCACACCGGCCGGCTGTAGGTTTCAGTTTCTGAGGAGAGGAATAACTAATAGCTACAGAATATAGTCCTTTGCTAACGAAAAACAAGTGTAACTTTGGCGTTTGATGTAAGACTTCGTTTCCTCTGCTCTTCCTCTTTCGTTGAATTAATTTTCTGTAGCCCCCGCCACTGAGACGTTTCCTACAGTCCATATTGACGTTTACTTTATATCAGAACTTCACAGCATTAATGAAGCACTTGGAAATACACACAGACAATAATAAACGCACCAAGCTGATACCACGTTATATTAAAGGTCCTGTTTCTACAACCGATGCGTCCGTGCCTAGCCAGTAGTCACACAGAAATATCACAGATACAGTGTTGCCAGTTGCATGATGCGCACTTCATCATTCGTCCACCTACGATTTCCTTCTCACGGAGATGAGTTACTTAAACTAACTTACGCTAAGGGCAACACACACGCCTCCCCGAGGGAGGACACGAACCTCGGACGGGGACAACCGCCCGGATCGCGACAAGACGCATCAGACCGCGCGGCTACCTCGCGCGGCTCCATACAGTGGTAATAGAGAACTTCCTGGGCTACCAGAGGGTTATTACTGAAAAACGATTAAGGAAAATCTCAGCCATAATGCTTGTCAGGGAATCTCCCAAGGTTAGTCATTCAGGTTGGTGGTATACACTACCGTTAAACGTGAAATAGTGATAGGATACCGTCAGTTCTGGAAGCTCCTTTAATTCATCTATTTCTCTTAAGGCGATTTTATTGTTTTTTTGTAAGGTTGTTTTCAATCATGTCTAATGTTGTGAACATGCACGTTAGTGTACAAGTTCACCACATCTAGGGATGCAAAGATGGAATCAGCTGGTATGAATGTGTTCTTAACTTTGTCCGTAGACTGGTACCTTTATTTGATTTTATGTTTTTAAATTATACTACTCGCGAAATGTGTATAGCGTTTCAGCCTTTCTGCTGGTGTTGCATATATCGGGGCGTTAGAACTCTGACCCGTTTTGAATATAACCCTCATGGTTTTGTGTTTTTTACGAAACTTAACCTGTGCACGCACGTTTGGCGTTCATGGTTCATGACTATAAACGGCTTTTCCTCCTGTCAGAAAACAGAAAATCTGAGTTAGAAATTTTGCGTTTTTGTTGTGCGCGGAACTTTCTAGTAGGATCTCCGATGGCTTCGTTAATCTTGTTTCCAGAGGAATCTTTTTCAGTTTTGTTTACATATTCTTCGTCGCTTATAACCTCAGTGCTATCTTTATCTGCTCTTGTAATTAATAATTTATGACTCTTTAACTTATTATTTAAGTTATCTAAAATCCTACTTTAATTATTACAGTAGTAGTAGTAGTAGTAGTAGTAGAGGTGTTAGTGGGCGCACGACAGCAAGGTCTTCAGCGCCCGTGCAGCATCATAGTGAGACGGGTGTCAAGAAAAAAGAAAACCTCAGAACATTGACATAAAACGGAACAGAGAACACGGGGAACAATCATTGAAAAAATGTGCTCACCCACACTGAAGCGTGGTATGATGCAGGGCGTCAGCAGTAAAACGTGGACAACATAGGAAGAAAATGGTAGAGTGAGCTAAAACAATGGAGCAGATGGAAGTGGCTGACTGACCACAAGGAAAAAAGGGAGGAGTCAGCCACTCCGCAACACACTAAAACCTCCAGCCTAAAAGTTTAGGCCAGAGTCCAGACACATCACAAAACTTAAAAACCCTTGACACACACGTCTCATCGTCAGCTAAAACACAAGGGAGATCCCCAACAACTTGTGCTTCTGCCCTTGCATCACGGTATAAAATACAGTCGGTTAAAATGTGCCGGACAGAGATTTAATTATTACAGCTACCTTTTGACAGCAAATGTGTTTTTAACACGCTGATGACTCTGATCATTCTGTTTTTGAGTGGAAAGCTTCGCTACGTCATTAACGTATTTGACCTCTGCTATAATTCCCTTTATTTCTTTACGTCCATTGTTGGTTTTGGATTATAATTTAAACCTTCTATCTCCTCATCTGTAAGAGGAATATCCGTAAGATTAACAGGCTTGTTGAAGAATTCCTGTTTTTTTTAGGCATGCTATCGATTTAAAGTTCCCTTCCACCTGACATACATAATATTTTCTTATGGTGCCTTGCAATTATTTTTGTTCTTTCCCTGTCCACTCTGTTACTAATAAATGTACATAAATATTGTCATACTGTACAGGAGAAAATGTTTTATGTACCTTTAAGTGCATTAAGTATTACTCTTCATTAATACGTCCTTGCTTTTGAAGGCCTCCATGATTTCTGCTTATAACCACGTAACTTCAGTTTCCTTTTTACTGCGCGAGCTACTGCTTTTTATTCCCGATTTTAAGTTTTTCTTATGTAGGGATTATATTCTGATATAAGCACACCTTAATAAATTTAATTTTTCAATAGTGTTTCATTAATTTTAGTTTCAAATTCAGTAAAGTAAAACAGTCTCTTACCGTCTGAATATGTAGCATTACCGCACTACCATCACTTTTTTTTGTTTTGAGTCATCGGTCTCCTGAATGGTTTGATGCGGCCCACCGCGAATTCTTCTCCTGTACCAGCCTGTTCATCACAGAGCGGCACTTGCAACGTCCATCTTCAATTATTTGCTGCGTGTGCTCCAGTCTGTGTCTTTCTCTACAGGTTTTCCCTCTACAGCTCCCTCTAGTACCATGAAGTCGTACCCTGATATCTTAAGAGATGTCCTATCATCCTGTCCCTTCTCCTTCTCAATTTTTTCCATACATTTCTTTCTTCACCGATTCTGCAGAGAACCTCCTCATTCCTTGCCTTACCAGTTTACCTAATTTTCAACATTCTTCTGTAACACCACAGCTCGAAGGCTACCATTCTTCTCTTTTTCCGTTTCCCCACAGTCCATGTTTCACTACCGTCAATGCTGTACTCGAAATGTTCATTCTCAGAAATTCCTTCCTCAAATTAAGGCCTACGTTTGATGTTATTTGACTTCTCTTGATCAGGAATGGCTTTTTGCCAGTGGTAGTCTGCTTTTGATGTCCTCCGTGCTCCGTCCGTCACTGGTTATTTTGCTGACAGAATTCCTTAACTTCATCTGCTTCGTGATCATCAGCCCGATGTTAAGTTTCTCACTGTTCGAATTTCTGCTACTTCTCATTACTTTCGTCTTTCTTCGATTTACTCGCAATCCATATTCTGTACTCGTTAGACCGTTCATATTATTCAACAGATCCTGTAATTCTTCTTCATTTTCACTGAGGATAGCAATGTCATCAGCGGATCTTGCCATTGATATCCTTTCAACTTGAACTTTTCTTCCACTCGTGAACTTCCTTTTTATTTCCGTCATTGCCTCTTCAATGTACCGATTATTCTGTAGGGGTGAAACACTATGTCCCTGTCTTACACCCTTTTTAGCCCGAGCACTTCGTTCTCTATCTTCCAGTCTTATTAACCACTCTTGGTTCTTGTACATGTTGTATATTACCCGTCTCTCCCTATAGCTTACCCCTATTTTCTAGAATTACGAAAATTTTGCGCCATTTGACATTGCCAAAAGTTTTTACCAGGTCGACAATCCTATGAACATACTGTTCCAGCCGGCCGGTGTGGCCGTGCGGTTAAAGGCGCTTCAGTCTGGAACCGCGTGACCGCTACGGTCGCAGGTTCGAATCCTGCCTCGGGCATGGATGTGTGTGATGTCCTTGGGTTAGTTAGGTTTAATTAGTTCTAAGTTCTAGCCGACTGATGACCTCAGAAGTTAAGTCGCATAGTGCTCAGAGCCATTTGAACCATTTGAACCATACTGTTCCATTATTTTATCAGCTTCAACGTCAGAACTCTTTCTGGTGCCTTCACCTTTTCTAAAGACAATTTGATCGTCGTTAACACAGCTTCAGTTTTCTTCTGTATGTTACTCTTGCCAGCAACTTGGATGCATGAGCTTTTAAGCTGATTATGCGATAATTTTCGCACTTGTCGGCTCTTGCAATCTTCGGAATTGTGTGGATGATGTTTAACCAAGAGTATATAGCTAGACTCATACATTCTACACAACATAAATAGTCGTTTTGTTGCCACTTCCCTCAATGATTTTAGAAATTTCGATGGAATATTATTTACCCCTTCTGTCTTACTAATCTTAAGTCTTCTAGAGATCTTTAAATTCTGATTGTAGTACTGGATCACGCATGTCTTCTACACACATCAAAAAAAGTTATTTATCACCACGGTTCCGGGAGTTCCGGAAACTGTACAGAAAATTGGAAAAGAGATCAACATAAACGTCATTTCCGCCTTTTTTATTGCTCATGAAAACCTCACATTGCATGTTGTATCACTATACAGTGAGACCTTCAGAGGTGGTGGTCCAGATTTCTGTACACACCGGTACCTCTAATTCCCAGTAGCTCGTCCTCTTGCACTAATGCATGCCTGTATTCGTCGTAGCATACTATCCACAAGTTCATCAAGGCACTGTTGGTTCAGATTGTCCCACTCCTCAATGGCGATTCGGCGTAGATCCCTCAGAGTGGTTAGTCGGTCACATAGTCCATTAACAGCCCTGTATCAGGCATGTCTGGAGAACATGCTGGCCACTATAGTCGAGCGATGTCGTTATCCTGAAGGAAGTCATTCGCAAGATGTGCACGATGGGGGCACGAATTGTCGTCCATGAAGACTAATGCCTCGCCAATATGGTGCCGATATGGTTGCATTATCGGTCGGAGGATGGTATTCACGTATCGTTTAGCCGTTACGGCGCTTTCCATGACCACCAGCGGAGTACATTGGCCCCACATACTGTCACCCCAAAACAGCAGGGAACCCACACCTTGCTGCACTCTATGGACAGTGTGTCTAAGGCGTTCAGCCTGACCGGGTTGTCTCCAAACACGTCTCCGACGATTGTCTGGTTGAAGGCATATGCGACACTGATCGGCGAAGAGAACGTGATGCCAAACCTGAGCGGTCCATTCGGCATGATGTTGGACCCCTCTTGTACCGGGCTGCATGGTGTCGTGGTTGCAATGATGGACCTCACCATGGATGTCGGGAGGGAAGTTGCGCATCATGCAGTCTATTGCGCTCAGTTTGAGTCATGACACGACGTCCGGTGGCTGCACGAAAAGCAGTATTCAACATGGTGGCGTTGCTGTAAGGATTCCTCCGAGCCATAATCCGTAGGTAGCGGTCATCCACTGCAGTAGCAACCCTTGGGCGACCTGAGCGAGGCATATCATCTACAGTTCCTGTCTCTCTGTATCTCCTCCACGTCCTAACAACATCGCTTTGGTTCATTCCGCTGCACTTCCATTGTTGAAATCCGTTCCTGGCACAGAGTAACAATGCGCAAACGAGCGAACCGCGGTATTGACCGTCTACGCATGGTTGAACTATAGACAACACGAGCCGTGTCCTTCTTTCCTGGTGGAATGACTGGAACTGATCGGCTGCCGGACCCCTTCTGTCCAATAGGCGTTGCTCATGCAAAGTTTTTTGCATCTTTGGGCGGGTTTAGTGACATCTCTGAACAGCCAAAGGGACTGTGTCTGTGACACAATATCCACAATCAACGTCTATCTTTAGGAGTTCTGGGAACTGGCGTGATGTAAAACTTTTTTTGATGTGTGTATATTGACTCCAGATACTTTCTCTGTAATGTCATCCGACAAGTCTTCCTCGTCAAATAGGCCTTCTATGTACACTTTCCACCTATCCGTTCTCGCTTCTGCATTTAACAGTAGAATTCTCATTGCCCTCTTAATGTTACCACCCATGCTTTAAATTTCGCCGAAGGTTGTTTTGACTTTCCTATATGCTGACTCAGTCCTTCGGACAATCATTTCTTCATTTCCTCGAATTCTTTATGCAGCCGTTTCGTTTTAGCTTCCCTGCACTTCCCATTTATTTATTTATTTCCTCAGTGACTTGTATTTCTGTTTTCCTGAACGTCTCTGAACATTTTTGTACTCCCTTCTTTCACCGATCAACTGCAGTATTTCTCCTATTACCCACGATTTCTTCCCAGTTACCTTCCTTTTAACGTATTTTCTTTCTTTCCAACTTCTGTGATTGCCATTTTTAGAGATGTCCATTTCTTTTCAGCTGAATTGCCTACTGAGCTATTCCTCATTGCTGTATCTACAGCCTTAGAGAATTTCAAGTGTGTCTCGTCATTCTTTAGTACTTCCGTACCCCACTTCTTTGCATACTGATTCTTCCTGACTAATCACTTATACTTGGACCTACTCTTCATCACTACTAAATTGTGTGATCGGAGTGTATATCAGCTCGTGGGTGGGCCTTACAATCCAGTATCTGATTTCGGACAGATGCTTGCCTGAGCACGATATAATCTATCTGATATCTTCCCATATCAGGCTCTTGGACAACTTATCATGATGCTTTTTTCTGAAGAATTGTCTCATCCTTATCAGATTTCGGTGGTATGTCTCTGCAACGGTCTAACTACTACGACCATAATCTGTTAGCGCCACACCGCTGCAGTTCCAAAAATCTCAGCCTCACGTTGGCCGACGACGGTAGGCTCTTCGCATTTCGCGATGATGGTGGTCGATATGCATCCCCTTCTTGCCTTACTCCTTTGTCTAGGTGTCATAGTGATACATCCGGCACTTGTCCATGCTGATTGGGTGGGTAAAGAAGTCACGCGGATTGTGTTGTTACAGATTCATCATTTCCACTGCTGCCTCGGTGGATAGGTGGGGAAGACGCTCCAGCCTGTGTGGCCGAGCGGTTCTAGGTGCTTCAGTCTGGAACTGCAGAACCGCTACGGTCGCAGGTTCGAATCCTGCCTCGGGCATGGATGTGTGTGATGTCCTTAGGTTAGTTAGGTTTAAGTAGTTCTAAGTTCTAGGGGACTGACGACCTCAGATGTTAAGTCCCATAGTGCTCAGAGCCATTTGGGGCAGACGCAAAACTCATTGGCCGGTGACTTCTATCACGATCAAGACATCGTGAAAGATGTAAAAAAGTAATCCATCACTGATTTTCGCTTTTTACATTAACTTCTCGACTGTGATACACCAGTCTTCGAAGACAAGAAGGAATATTAAATTTTTACGTCCCGTCGACATCGAGGTTATTGGAGATGGAGCAGAAGCTGTGATTGTTTTTAAGGATGAGAAAAGAAATCGACTGTGCCCTTTGAGAGTAACCATTCTGTCATTTACCGGGAGCAAGTAGGAAAAATTACGGAAAACGTAAATTTGGTGGCCGGACGCGGATATGAACCGTCGTTCTCCCGAATGCGAGTCCAGTGTACTAATCATTGCACCACCTCGCTCGTTAGCAGTCTCTGAAAGCGAAGGCCTCCACTTCTGTCGCAATCCCAGATTCTTCACAGACATGATTTGCCAGTTTGTTGTTTGTCAGCTAGACTTTTTTTGGTCACCCTAGAAGCACTGTCAGCTCACTGCGTCATTTGACGCTGGGTTTATACCAGGTGATCAAAAAGTCAAAATAAATTTGAAGACTTAATACACCACGGAATAATGTAGATAGAGAGGTAAAAATTGACACACATGCTTGGAATGACATGGGGTTTTATTAGAAAAAAAAAAACAACGGAAATTCACAAAAAGTCCGACAGATGGCGCTGGACAGCAAAACGTCAGTGACTGCGCCTGACAATCGTGTATAAAAGGAGCTGTAATGAGAGAGAGAATCAGTGATTCAGTGAAGCGGAGGGCATTTGTGGTGTGGGCGTTTCAAAAGATGGCGGAAGATGACGATTGTTTGAGTAACGTGTTGTGGACCGACGAAGCTCATTTCATGCTCCGAGGGTATGTCAACGCCCAAAATTTCAGAATTCGGGCTACCGAAAGTCCTAGAACTGTCGTGGAAACTCCACTGCACGACGAGAAAGTCACGGTATGGGTTGGATTTACCACATCTACCGTTATCGGGCCTTTTTTCTTACAAGAAATGCTTGATTCTGGTTTCGTAACTGCTACCGTGGCGGGTGAGAGGTACGCCGATATGTTACAGAATCACATCATCCCCAGCCTGGCTGATAAACACCTGCTGGAACGTACGATTTTTATGCAGGATGACCCTCCACCCCATGTTGCTAGACGCGTGAAAGATCTCTTGCGCGCATCGTTTGGTGGTGATCGTGTGCTCGGCTGCCACCTTCGTCATGCTTGGCCTCCCAGGTCCCCAGACCTCAGTCCGTGCGATTATTGGCTTTGGGGTTACCTGAAGTCGCAACTGTATCGTGATCGACCAACATCTCTAGGAAAGCTGAAAGACAACATCCTACGCCAATGCCTCACCATAACTCCGGACATGCTTTACAGTGCTGTTCACAACATTATTCCTCGACTACAGCCATTGTTGAGGAATGATGGTGGACATATTGAGCATTTCCTGTGAAGATCATCATCTTTGTTTTGTCTTACTTTTTTATGCTAATTATTGCTATTCTGAGCAGATGAAGCGCCATCTTTCGGACATTTTTTGAACTTTCGTTTTTTTTTTTTTGGTTCTAATGAAACCATATGTCATTCCAAGCATGTCTGTCAATTTGTACCTCTCTACCTACATTATTCCGTGATTTATTCAGTTTTCAAATTTATACTGACTTTTTGATCACCCGGCACTTGCACCAACTCAGCAACGCTGTTTTGTTCCTCTCTAACTGTAGGAAACTAATAAGCACACTGCTCTTTGTTAGTGGAATGCACGTCTTTGTTTTGGTTCCTCTAGCGGCCTGCTACGGTACTGTAACGTAAGAGTTTCAAATTGTTTCAAGACTGTAGACATTTAGCAACAAATAGGTAAAAATATAATTACTCAACCCCAGTTTTGAAGGTGATCGTCATAACTGTTGATAATGAAAGCAGCACCGAAGAAAAATCAAGACATGGCTTGCCAACGTACGTAAAATGGTGTAAGATATTAGATATTCTGAGAAAAATAGGTGTATGCTATAGATAAAGACGGAGAACATACAATATGTGCAAGAACCAAGAGGGAACCATAAGAACGAAAGACCAAGAACGAGGTGCTTGGAATAAAAAGAGTGTAAGACGGGGTTGTAATCTTTCGTCCTTACTATTTAATCTATACATCGAAGAAGCAATGATGGAAATAAAAGGAAGGGTCAAGAGTGGAAAAAAGCTCAAGGTGAAAGGATTTAACGACACGGCTGGCTGCTGACATTGATATCCTCAATGAAAGTGAAGAAAAATTACAGGATGAAGAGTTTAATGAGTACAGAACATGGATTGAGAGTAAATCGAAGAAAGACGAAAGTAACGAGAAGTAGCAGAAATGAGAATAACGAGAAACTTACAGTCAAGCTTGGTTGTCACGAAGTACACGAAGTTAAGGAATTTCGCTATCTAGACAGCAAAATAACGCATGATGGCCGGAGCGAGGAGGACGAAACAAGCAGACGAGCACTGGCAAGGTGGGCATGCGTGGCCAAGACAAGTATACTTGTGTGAAACATAGGCTTTAATTTGAAGAATAAATTTCTGAGAATGTACATTTGTAGAACAGTATTGTATGGTAGTGAGACACTCACTGGGGAAAACCGGACCAGGAGAGACGAATCATTTCAGATGTGGTGCTACAAAAGAACGTTGACAATTAAGTATGGTGCTACAAAAGAACGTTGACAATTAAGTAGACAGATAAGGTAAGGTATGTGGAGGTTCTCCGAGCAATCGGCGAGGAGAGAAATATATAGAAAACACTGACAAGACGGAGGGACAGGATGATAGGATATCTGTTTAGACAGCAAGGAATAACGTCTATGGTACTAGAGCGAGCTGTACAGGGTAAAAACTGTTGAGGAAGACAGAGACTGGAATACGTCGAGCAAATAATTGAGGAATTAGACTGCAAGTTCTGCTCTCAGGTGAAAAGGTTGGCACTAGAGAGGAATTCATGGTGAACATCAAACTAAAAAAGATTAATATATCTCATTTATGAGATGGCGAGGCTTGTTGCGATTTGTAGCAATGGCCCACTTAAAGAAAGGACTCATTTCCGCATTCATGATCGTTTTACGGCGTCTCGTTTCTTAAAACTGTTTAAATTTGTATACAGGGTGGTACACTGACCGTGACCGGGTCAAATATATCACGAAATAAGCGTCAAACGAAAAAACTACGAAGAATGAAACTTGTCTAGCTTGAAGGGGGGGAAACCAGATGGCGCAATGGTTGTCCCGCTGGATGGCGCTGCCATAGATCAAACGGATATCAACCTTTTTTTTTTTTTTTTTTTAAATAGGAACCCCAATTTTTATTACATATTCGTGTAGTACGTAAAGAAATATGAATGTTTTAGTTGGACCATTTTTTCGCTTTATGATAGATGGCGCTGTTATAGTCACAAACATATGGCTTACAATTTTAGACGAACAGTTAGTAACAGGTAGGTTTTTCAAATTAAAATACAGAACGTGGCTACGTTTGAACATCTTATTTCGGTTCTTTCAATGTGATACATGTACCTTTGTGAACTTACCATTTCTGAGAACGCATGCTGTTATACCGTGATTACCTGTAAATACCACATTGGCTCAAATGGCTCTGAGCACTATGGGACTTAACTTCTGAGGTCATCAGTCCCCTAGAACTTAGAACAAACCTAACTAATCTAAGGACATGGCTCTGAGCACTATGGGACTCAACTGCTGAGGTCATTAGTCCCCTAGAACTTAGAACTAGTTAAACCTAACTAACCTAAGGACATCACAAACATCCATGCCCGAGGCAGGATTCGAACCTGCGACCGTAGCGGTCTTGCGGTTCCAGACTGCAGCGCCTTTAACCGCACGGCCACTTCAGCCGGCGAAATACCACATTAATGCAATAAATGCTCAAAAGGATGTTTGTCAAGCTCATTGCATTTGGAAATACGTGTAACGACATTCCTCTCAACAGAGAGTAGTTCGCCATCCGTAATGTTCACAAATGCATTGACAATGCGCTGACGAATGTTGTCAGGCGTTGTCGGTGGATCAAGATAGCAAATATCCTTCAACTTTCCCCACAGAAAGAAATCCGGGGACGTCAGATCCGGTGAACGTGCGTGCCATGGTATGGTGCTTCGTCGACCAATCCACCTGTCACGAAAATGCTATTCAATACCGCTTCAACCGCACGCGAGCTATGTGCCGGACATCCATCATCTTGGAAATACATCGCCATTCTGTCAAGCAGTGAAACATCTTGTAGTAACATCTGTAGAACATTAGGTCAGCAGACATTGCACCATTTAGATTGCCATCGATAAAATGGGGGCCAATTATCGTTCCTCTCATAATTCCATTAACCCGCCAAGGTCGCTGATGTTCCACTTGTCGCAGGCATCGTGGATTTTCCGTTCCCCAATAGTTCATATTATCCCGGTTTACGTTACCGCTGTTGGTGAATGACACTTCGTTGCTAAATAGAACGCGTGCAAAAATCTGTCATGGTCCCGTAATTTCTCTTGTGCCGAGTGGCAGAACTGTACACGACGTTCAAAGTCGTCGCCATGCAATTCCTGGTGCATAGAAATATGGTACGGGTGCAATCGATGTTGATGTAGCTTTCTCATCACCGGCATTTTTGAGATTCCCGATTCTCGCGCAATTTGTCTGCTACTGATGTGCGGATTAGCTGCGACAGCAGCTGAAACACCTACATGGGCATCATAATTTGTTGCAGGTTGTGGTTGACGTTTCACATGTGGCTGAACACTTCCTGTTTCCTTAAATAACGTAACTATCCGGCAAACGGTCTGGACACTTGGATGATGTCGTCCAGGATACCGAGCAGCATACATAGCACATGCCCGTTGGGCATTTTGATCACAACAGCCATACATCAACACGATATCGACCTTTTCCGCAATTGGTAAACGGTCCATTTTAACACGGGTAATGTATCACGAAGCAAATACCGTCCGCACTGGCGGAATGTTACGTGATACCACGTACTTATACATTTGTGACTATTACAGCGCCATCTTGTAACCTCCCCACAAAAAAAATAATAAAATAAATATTATGGATAGTGATTCTAATTTTAGTGTAACCTCGGAACAAAATTGGTTCCCATTTAATGTACCACAAAATTCTTTTCTCATTTAATGTAAGCTCGAAACAGAAAAATTCCTAAACCTCGTAATAAAAAATAAATTCAGTAACCTGGTAAATTTTGGACGACAGCAGTGCTGCGTCATGGCCCTGTAAGATCATTCTAAATAAAAAAGGAAAAATTCTTACCTTAATAAAGTCGCTTAATATATCTGCTCTTACAATAAATTTTTCCGGCACAGCTCTGTGCAATGCTGGCCGATAGATTTGTCATTTATGAAAGGAAGCAACTGATTTTTCTTTTGCAACAATCGGAATCATCATGGATTGGAGAAATTAGGAAATTCTTTAAATTGAAATGAATGCTTGTTAAAAATTACTTTATGTGACAACGATTATTATTAGGACATTTTTTTAAAACATTTACACGGGAGTTCAAATAACATTACTAGATATGCGCGAGGCTGCTTTTTACCTTATACAATAATACTCAGGCTCCGGCATCGCTGCACCGCGACCGGCCCAGCCAACACGATACACTATACCAGACCAGAGCAGACTCCAGACCAGACTAGCCACTAGCAACAACTTACTGCTACAGCTACACAGTTCCTACTCAGTCAACACTGCTCTCTGTCAGCGATTCTCTTATACCTTGCATATCGCAGGCAGCGCATGAGCAATACATCGAAATTACATCTGCTCGGACCTCTTACATAAAATTACATCTGCTCGGACCTCTTACATAAAATTACATCTGCTCGGACCTCTTACAATCTATCACAAAGCGAAAAAAGTGGTCCAACTAAAACATTCATATTTCTTTACGTACTACGCGAATATGTAATATAAACGGGGGTTCCTATTTAAAAAAAAAACGCAGTTGATATCCGTTTGACCTATGGCAGCGCCATCTAGCGGGCCAACCATAGCGCCATCTCGTTTCCCCCTTCAAGCTAGACGAGTTTCGTTCTTTGTGCTTTTTTCGTTTGATGCTTGTTTCGTGAGATATTCGGCACGGTCACTATCAATGGACCACCCTGTATGTACCTTCGCGACGATCTTAGCTGCAGCTTGTAACTTACTGTAAATTCCAGCGATTAATTGTTTTAATAAATAGGAAAGACATTTATGTAGCTGAAAATTACATAAAACTATTTACTATTATAATATCGCAAACAGACGTGAAGCACGTGCATAATTAAAGTATTTGGTGTACAATATTCGCATGTATGAAAGTCACACAGAATCGTGTCTGAAGTTGCTCACGGTGAACTGGCTTTACCAAGACAGGAAGCAAATTTAAGCTAAAGCTGAGAAGTAGGGTCCGTTCCACTAACGAGTGTGTGGCATATTTCGTAGAAGTTTCATCGTTGTACGTTAGAGCGGAGCGCAAGCGAACTACGGCCTGAAGTAAAGCGTCTCTCGGCGGTTCGTGGAAGGCAGCGTATACTGAAATCCCGGCAGCACATACCGCTTCACATATTCCCTACGTACGTACTTCCTTCCTTTTGGGAAAGCCTCTCCAGGGGCAGTGAAAAGTTTCACAGGCATCTTCACGAGCCATTCGCATATTAACTTTCTGGGGGAAGCTTGTAAAGTTTGTCTCAGTTTTCCGCTTCTAGTGGGACACGTAGCATTTACCGATAGTTTTTTGAGGCATAGAAGCCAGCCATTTGTGGCCGCTCGGCGGGAGTCGAAGCTGGTTCCTAGTTGCTAACGAACGCGTCAGCGAATTGCTACCTGTATGTAAATAAAGTGAAGCACACGGCACAAGAAACGAACTCTCGGTCGCTCCAGTCACACCGTTTCTGTAGGGGGCAAGAGTCGTTAGATAAAAAATATAATTCAAATTCTCATTATTACTTTTTCTATCACTTAATGTCCTTACTTAGTCTGTTACAAACCGTAGATTATTCGCTGTCGGAACGACCAACTGTGAGAAAACGTGTGAGTTGCGTAAATATCCAGGGAAATCTGGTTTCGCAGGACAGAGCGAATCAGGTTATGGTTGTGGAAAGGGGCCAAAATAAGTTACTGTTAGTTGCACAAAACACACAAACTTCATTTTCGTAAAAACAATTAATCACACATGCCCTTAAAAGGATTAAAAAACAGTACGGATGAAGGCCCGAGCACAAGTTATTAAAACTGTCTTAAGGAATACATACGGCTGAAGGCCATAGTTACCAAAATTTTACGTAAATACTCGGGTGAAGGCCACACACTGGACATAGAAGAATTAAGGCTTAAGGCCTGGATAACAAGAATTTCAAGTAGAGAAGGAAATTTAAAAAGGTTTCAAACAAGCGAAATTTTAAAATTTTTATTTAAGACGGCTGAAGGCTTTATTTTGAAAATATTTGACATAAAGCTCGGCTGAAGGCCACATACTGAACATAGAACAACCCAAGGCTTAAGGCTTGGATGACAAGGATTTGCGATAGAGCAAAATTCCCCTTTTCTCTTTTAAAAAAAAATTAGTTCAAACAAGAACCTTCAAAGTTTAACTTAAGACGGCTGAAGGCCGTATTTTAAAATTAAAACAAACTAAACTAATAGGCGGCTGAAGGCCTCGCACCAGTACTTGAGACAAAAGAAAATCACAATTTAAAAACAACAGAACAGTGGTGTTCAGAAGTGTTCCAAGGCTCGGCCTGAGGAGGTAACTCTAACATAAGTTTAGGTGAGACAGGGAGCCAAAAGTAAGATTAAATAATCGGACGGCAACCCGACCCAGGGACGACTGAAGGACCGACCAAGAATCTAAGCAATCTCCTTCCGCCCGACCAACGGCGCTACAACGCAAAATACCAGCGAAGACTTAGATACCAGCAGCACTACGTCTTCAAAATTGGCGTTTAAATACAGCCAGGGCACAATAACGACTCAAAATTCAGTGCAAATCACAGAAACTACACAAAGTTCCACGTAAACACTTGCACCAGGAACTCTGACAATCCTAAAACCAATCACTGTGGAACAACAAGGAGAAATCACAAGTCGACACACACACACACACACACACACACACACACACACACACACACACACACACACACACACACACAGCAGCACTACGTCTTCAAAATTGGCGTTTAAATACAGCCAGGGCACAATAACGACTCAAAATTCAGTGCAAATCACAGAACCTACACAAAGTTCCACGTAAACACTTGCACCAGGAACTCTGACAATCCTAAAACCAATCACTGTGGAACAACAAGGAGAAATCACAAGTCGACACACACACACACACACACAGTTTCCATAAGCGGTCGGCGACCAAATACACTTCTCCCGATGAGACGACCGACCGATCGACCAACCGAGGTCGTCCCCACTCAAGTTGTGTGTGTCGGAAACGGTGGGGTGAGTCACCGCTGTCCGGAGCTCGCTGCAACTCCGTCCCGACTCCCCTAACGTCCGTTCGGAACTCGGACACACGACGACCCGGAGACGCTGGCTCGGACCCAACCACGCAGAGGGAACACTTGCCCATTGGTCACCCGATATCTCTGCACAAGGAAGGAACCGGCCCACGTCCCACAAGATGACCAATTGAAGGGGCCCAGAAGCTGTCGAAAGACCAAATATACGTCGCCCGATGAGACGATCAACGACCAACCGTCGTCCCTACTCAAGTCTCCTTCCGTCGAACAGTGCATGTGTGTCGCCAGCGGTCGGGCAAGTACTGGCTGTGCAGACATCAGTGGAGCGCCATCCCGACTGAACTACAGACGACGACCCGGAAATACTCGCGGTCGCTCCAGAGATACTACGACAGTGCACTTATCGATAAGCGCTGCTGCTGCCACGCACGGACAAGCAAACCAGCAACGTGACGCCAGTAAATCGAATGAGGAACGAGGCGACAGTTCCGTAAAGACAAGCTGTCAAGCAAGAAACTGCATGAACACGAGCAGCACACGGCTCGTCCAGTCAGATTCTATTAATATAGCAACCCGGTGTTGCACAGAAGCAGAAAATGCATTTGTCATAGCCTTTGATACACAAATATTACGGCCACTTGCTTTATTACTAGTTGGCCCACCTTTGGAAAGCAGTACAGCAGTGATACTGCCTAATATGGGTTCTAAAAGTCTTTGAGGAGTTTCTCGAGATGTGTGCCACCAGGTGCCTACCCAAAGGTCACCCAACTTCCATAAGTTACGGAACGGTTATGTTGTGGGTGAGGAACTGGGGCCCGATTACGTCTAAGGTGTGCTCCAGCTGCGGATCAGCTCAATTTGGTGGCCATAATATCGACATGAGTTCACCATGTTCCTCCTAAAGTCAGTGTATCGCAATTCCGCCCTTATGACACGAACAATTATCTCTATGGACGATGTCACTGCCGTCTGAGAAGGCACCAAGTATTAAGGGATGCAGGTGATCCACAACAACGTTTACGTGGTCTACAGATGTCATGCTGTCTTCGGTTACTACCAGAGGTCCCATGGAGGCTCAGGTGAATGTTCCACCTTGTTTAATACTGCTCCCACCGGCCTGAGTCAGAGGCGCGGGGCGTTTCGAGTAGCTGATCGCCTGGATAACGGCGTATCCGGACAAGACCACTGACTTGATGTAAAAAATAAATAAATAAATAAATAAATAAATCGTGATTCAGCTGACCAGGCGATACGTTTCCATAGTTCCAGATCTGCCTAAGGTCACCGTCTTCCTGCTTTACATCCACTTTCTGTGATGATGCGTGGACGTCGCTGCTCGTGGTTTCAGCATCCTTCAACCGCTTTCCATAGACGATGACGGCAGTTGCACGCGAACAGCCGTTCCCAGCCCTTGGGCCATAACAATCCAACACATGTTAACGTCGGTTATTTCAGCAGAATTCTCTATTTGCGGCCCGTATCACGCTAGAATGATTTCCTATTTGTCTCTATTCCGCCTACATACTTACCTTACCGAGTTACGTGCCCGCAACACCATTAAGCGGCAGTCATATCTCGGCGGGTATTGGTCATAATGTTTTGGCTCAGCAGTCTAAGTCATAATTGGAGTCAGGGTGTAATGTATGCAAATATGAAGTCAAATATAGAACCAGTTGCGGTTAAAGCAAAGGAAAGAATTCGGTGTTGGATTGCTGAGAGACAGCAACAGAAACGCTGAAATGTCCCATTAGTAGACGGTAAGCCAAATAGTTTACGAAGAACTTTGCCTCTGGAAGGACAATACGAAATGTATCGTACTTTTATTGGATACTGTGCTGGATCGTGGCACTATACTGCGCGGCCATGCAGGAATAGTCAGTATTCAGGGGTATACCAGGAACGATGATTCGACGCAAAAAAGTCTAATAAACATGGGCTCTACAAGCACGTTGAAAGATGTGTTTCGCCGTAGCGAAGGTCAACAAGTGCCATAGCTCTTAGGTATGCACTTTCCAGCCCATGCTTACTGGACACACTTTCCTTGTGTTGGTGCAGAATACCACCTCTCAAAACACGGAAACAAAGAGCTTGCGGGACAACAGATTTGTTTAACAGTATCGAAGATGATGAGCGCATAGCTCTTAAGGTATGCTCTTTAAAACCCATGTTTGTTAGACGCTTTTGCTTCGAATGGTGGTTCCTGTCATATCCTTGAATATTTCATTTTTCTGCTAAATTAACTGTAGGCGAAACAAGATTTTACTAAAGACACATGAAACGTATTTTATTACGAGAAAGAGTGAAAAATTTTTTATGATTTAATATATCTAATTCATGGACGGAATTATTTAAAATTTTCTGCATGACACACTTTTGTACTCTGCAACCGGAAGAATTTGTAGAGCACGACTGAAGTGGAGACACTGTCAGACTTTCAAAAATAACAAATACGATGCCATTCAGTAGCATCTGGTTCAGCAACGATCATGTGAAAAATATCTCTAATTTGTTGTGATGTACGAGTACAGTGTATAAGTAATCAAAGAGCTACACCTATGATGATTCAGCGTGTCTTTCGTATATTATTAATGAAATTACTTAATTCATTCTCTTAGCCGCACATTTTATTCGCCTTTATTTTTGCGCATCGATGGTCCTTGGCATAATATGAAGATGAGAAACAATGGAATAATAGGAGGAAGAAGGTAGCACGTGGTAGAAGTTCCAGACATGGAGTCCGTAGTCATTTTGGTAGAATGAACAGAGTGAGATGAATGACGCAGGAATGAAGCAAAAAACGCAGATCTGTCTCTGACTGTCTTTCATGAAGTTGTTCCAGTCGTCATATACCAAAGAAGAGTGAATAACCTACAACTGTAACACAAAAACGGTTGTAAATAAATAAATGCATGAGACTACCTGTCGTAGTTTGCGGTCGTCGGCTTGGATTAATCATCAGAGACGTTAGACCGGATTCGATCCCAGACCCCAGTGTTTCACAGAAAATCAATGCTATTACCGAACGAAGTTATTAGTCACGAGTCGCAGTTCAGATTTCACCTTCCATCTGTCAGTAGCAAAGCCATTCTCTGCCATAGCCTTCCTGGCTGAGATGCTAGACCACAAAGCATGTGCAGCTGGAAGTTCCTGCTGGTGGAAGTCTTGCCGCAGATCATGAACTGTGTGTGGACAGGTCACTGGATGGCAGCATTACGATGTTAATCCGGCGGAGAGCTTCGAATCAACGTATACAAGGCTTAAGAATGAAAGCTTCATAATGTTAGGCACTGTGATGACTTACTTCACAAGACAGCTTTCCACCAACTTTTTGTTGTAGTTGTGAGAGTGTTGTCCCAGAAGTTCTGGAAGGCAACGTCAGAGAGCTCAGCAAATGACCTCAGAGTGAGTTATGAATACTGGCGTTGTGGGGGTACGAGCCGCTCCGTAGAAGCTCGCCTTTCCCTGCTTCTTATGACCTTCTCTCCGAGCGTTAACTTCGAGCCAGCTAATAACGACGGCATCGTGTCCACAGAGAGGGTGAGAGGAGAGTCGATACAGCTTGTGTAGAGCAGCGCCTCTGTACGAATGTGCGGGAACTTCCCATTTTGTAAGCATTTTCCGTCACATTTCGTTTACCTCCGGGCTTGCAGCGTAGCAGGTATCTTGTGAAGACATTTTACGTATATTATGCGAGGACGGTGCTATATTTTGAAGATTTATTCAACAGTTCTTGAATAAAGCTTAACAAAATAACAGAGTCATGACATAATATACATAACATGGCTTTCATTTATAGTACAAGAACAAGTTAGAACACAATTTTTAAAAGCTGGTACCAACAGCACCAGTTGTTTCTATATAAAGTAAAGAACAATTTTACAGACGCAGGCATTCACCTACTATTGTGTCTCGGAAGTTCAGTGAGTGGGCCGAAACCGAAAAGGAAAATTAAGTGTAGCTATATGGTTCCTGAGACATTTTTCAATTCTCAAACATCTATGACGTAAAGATACAGACTAAAGCGACGATGTACCAAAGCTGGGATTCAAACCCGGATCTATTGCTCACTGAGCCTATGCGCCTGAGTGATGTACTGTGTAGCGCATCTGCCTCGTGAGCAAAAAACCCGGATTCGAATCCCTGCCTTGGTACAAATTTTTAATCGTCGCTTCTGTCTACATATATACATCAAGGAAACATGTGTTACAAAATTGTGGATCTGCATGTGCATGAACGTAGATCTTGAAGCGCTATCGATCGTCAGAGACATTAAATAGACACACAAACATCTGCTGCGTCAGTAGGACGAACTGAATACGGGGATGCGCGTCGTGGTATTATGGAGGCTACGAAGAGAATGTAACATTAAAAATTACAGGAAGTGACAAAAAAAAAAAACCACACGTGGTGAGTTGGTGCAAATGTATGGAACAGAAGCCTTACGTAGAAAATGGGTCCGCATCTGTTCAAATAGTTAACGGACGAGAAGGAAGAAATGTTATGGTTTAACATTCCCTTGCGGACGATGGTGCTACGGTGGCGTGACAAAAGCCGTGGGATAGCGATATGCATTTATACAGATGGTGACAGTGTTGACAACACAAGGTATGAAAGGGTATTGCGTTGGCGGATCTGTGTTTCTTGTTCAGATGATTTATGCGAAAAGGTTCCCGACATGATTATGGCCGCACGATGGAAATTAACAGAATTTGAACATGGAATGGTAGTTGGAGCTAGACGCATCGGACATTCCATTTCAGAAATCGTACGGTAGTTCAATATTACGAGATGCACAGAGTCAAGATATGCCGACAATACCAAATTTTAGGCATTACCTCTCACCACGGACGACGCAGAGGCCGACGACCTTCACTTAACTACCGAGGGCAGCTGCGTTTGCGAAAAGGTATTAGCGCTAACAGACAAGCAACTCTGTGTGAAATAGCCCACAGAAATCAATGTGGAACGTGCGGAAAATGTGGAGTTAATGGGCTACGGCAGGCAGCAGACCATCGACGCGAGGCCTTTACTAACAGCACGACATCGCCTGCAGCGCCTCTCCTGACCATATCGGTTGGACCATAGACGACTGGAAAACTATGACCAGGTCAGACGAGTCCCGATTTCAGTTGGTAATAGCTGATGGTAGGGTTAGAGTGTGACGCAGACCCCACGAAGTCATGGGCCCAAGTTGTCAGAAAGGCAATGTGCAAGCTGGTGGTGGCTCCATAGTGATGTGGGTTGTGTTTACATGGAATGCACTGGGTCCCCTGATCCAACTGAACCGATCATTGACTGGAAATGGATATATGTCACTGGGCCACAACAGTTCACAATTAGTTTGAAAAACATCCTGAATAAATCGGGCGTATGATTTTGCCTCTTAGATCGCCCAACATGAATCCCATCGAACATGTAAAAAATTCTGCGCTCGGAATACTTGCGCATTTATGGACGGCTACAGAGGCAGCGTGGCTCAGTAATTCTGCATGGAACTTCCAATGACCTCTTGAGTCTATGCCACATCCAGTTGCTGCGCTATCTGGGGCAGAAGGAGGTCTCACATGACATCAGGAGGTATCCTTTGACTTTTGTCACGTCAGTGTAGAGTCGGTACACAAGCTCGGAATGGGGAGGGATGGGAAAGAAAAAACTTTTGGCCACTTTAAGGAGGCATAGTGGAATTTGCCTATAGTGATATACGGAAGCCAAGAATATCTAAATTTGGATTGCTCGACAAGAATTTGAACCATCATGTTCATAAATGTAGGTACAGTGTCTTACAACTGTGTCACATCGCCCTTCAGAAACGGAAAGGGAAAGAGGCGCTGATGCACCACCGTGGAGTCGCCTGTCAACTAGCTTAAAATACCTGGAGCAAGTGCGATTGTTCTGTTGTGAAATCGGCGACTATTTATGGTTGGGGCATTAGCAAAACGTATTTTGAGCGTCATCAGTCTTGAATATTTTCTTGAGGGAAAAACCTAGTTCCAATTGGTGCTGCTCAAACTGACTGACGCGTAAAAGGCAATTCAGATGAACACAACCGGGCCGGCCGCTGTGGCCGAGCGGTTCTAGGTGCTTCAGTCCGGAACCGCGCGTCTTCTACGGTCGCACGCTCGAATCCTGCCTCGGGCATGGATGTGTGATGTCCTTAGGTTAGTTAGGTTTAAGTAGTTCTATGTCTAGGGGACTGATGATCTCAGATGTTAAGTCCCGTAGTGCTTAGAGCCATGTGAACCATTCTGAACATAACCAGAGGTTTCAACGAATGAATTTTCACATTTTCAACGGAGTGTGCGCTGATTAGAAACTTTCTGGTGTATTAAAACTATATGCCCGACCTTTGCCTGTCACAGGCAGGTGATGTGCCGCTAGAAAAATTTCTGCGAAAGGCAGAGGTCCCAGGTTCGAACCCCGGTCGGGCATCTACATCTACATCCATACTCCGCAAGCCACCTGACGGTGTGTGGCGGAGGGTACCTTGAGTACCTCTATCGGTTCTCCCTTCTATTCCAGTCTCTTCAATCCGCTAGGATGTTTCAAGCCACAAACAGAGGTTCCGCTGACACCTCTTGCAAAGATCCTTATCTTCTTCAAATCATAACAGTGTTTCTTCTACTTCTATCGTGAGTACAGTAGCCAACATTAAAGATTGCTATTCACGGCTTTCTGCATTGTATTTCAACAGACATCGAATAACTTGTGACACCAATTGTTCGATAGTTGTCAGCAGGTGTATAAACATAGAGAAAAGTGCATTGCCGCCATAGCTGATTTGTTTGAAGGCGACTTAAGTTATTTTGGCTGGTTGGTTGATTTGGTGAGTGAGGTCATCGGTCCTATCAGATTGGGGAAGGACGCGGACGGAAATCGGCTGTGGCCTTTTCAAGGAACCATCCCGTCATTTGCCTGAAGCGATTTAGGGAGACCACGGAAAACCTAAATCAGGATGGCTGGACCTGGGTTTGAACCGTCCTCCTTCCGAATGCGAGTCCGGTGTGCTAATCACTGCGCCACCGCACTGGATAAGTTATTTTGTTTTTGTTTTTGTTTTCTGTTTTATTTATGTAACTGCTCACCCAAGCTTATAGACGCACCGTGTTTTTTCACATATAAAGCTCCAGTACTAATCTTTCCGTGCCTTGTATAGTGTCTCACTAAAACCTTGGTCGCTTGCTAAGGTTTGACATAAATAAGAAGGAATAATTGTAGTTAGAACTGCTTGGGAAAACGAACGATATTCTTGCTACTGACACGCTGTAGCTACTGAGTTCAGAACAGCCGACTGACGTACTCCAGTTCAAAGTAATAAACCTTAAGTGTATACCTATTACGCAAAGTGTATGAGGATTTACTCGACTCCATTACTACCAGATCCTACACTAAAGCGCCAAAGAAACTGGTATAGGCATGCGTATTTAAATACAGAAATATTTAAACAAGCAGTAAACGGCGCTGCGGTCAGCAACGCCCATATAAGACAAAAAATGTCTGGGGCTGCTGTTAGATCGGTTACTGCTGCTACAGTGGCAGGTTATCAAGATGTGAGTTTGAACGTGGTGTTATAGTCGGCTCACGAGCAATGGGACACTGCATCTTCGAGGTAGCGGTGAAAGTGGGATTTTCCCGTACGACCATACCACGAGTGTGGCGTGAGTATCAGGAATCCGGTAAAACATCAAATCACCGACATCGCTGCGGCCGGAAAAAGATCCTTGAAGGACGGGACCAACGACGACTGAAGAGAACCGTTCAACGTGACAGAAGTGTAATCCTTCCGGAAATTGCTGCAGATTTCAATGGTGGGCCATCAGCAAGTGTCAGCGTGCGAACCATTCAACGAAACATCATCGAAGTGGGCGCTCTGAGCCGAAGGGACACTCATGTACCCTCGATGAGTGCACGACGCAAAGTTTTACGCCTTGCGTGGGCCCGACTACACCGACATAGGACTGCTGGAAACGTGTTGCCTGGTTGCACGAGTCTCGTTTCAAATAGTATCGAGAAGATGGACGTGCATGGTTATGGAGACAACCTCATGAATCCATGGACCCTGCCTGTCAGCAGGAGACTGTTCGTGCTGGTGGAGGCTCTGTAATGCTCTGTAATGGAGTGATATGGAACCCATGGTACGTCTAGATAGCTTTCCAGACAGAGGTAAACACAACGATTGCTCATTTAATGAATTTGCGGCACAAAAGTGTTGCAAAGAAAATATAGAGTCCATTATTTAACCCAACCTTCTGAAGTATTGTCAGTGATCTCTCATATCCTGTGTTCACACTTTAGTTAACAATGTTCATACATTTCGGAGAGTAATTATCACATTTCCCCTTGAAAATTGCAATTGAAAACGAAAAAATAATAATTGTTTCTCCGGTGGGAATCGACATTGTAATTATTTACACTCTGCAAAGTCTTGCCTTTAAGAAATTTTTATTATTATTGTTTTATGTTTAATTGTGCGTTCTTTGTTTCAGGTGGGTGATAAGCAGAAGGCGATCCTTTGTGTTGCAGTCATATGCTTTCATCACCAATGGTGAGTCACTGAATTTTTTATTGTGAAGTAGGCACTCTCTCTTGACATCAAGGACATACCAGTGATATGAATAAACAGCCGTAAAACAGAAATATCTTTGTTAAACATGTGAGAAAAGGCAAAATAATCTCGTTCCCTTGTAGTGACAGTTGTACTAGCACCAGCAGTGAATTGCAAGTGAGAAATAACAGCCACCAGTAACATCCCACCCCCTCCAGCGTCCCGTCCGCCCGCGGTCCTTTAAAGAATCGAACTCCCATCTATAAAACAGCTCCATTTCAAAAGCTAGCTTTTTTGCGCATCTCATTGTTTGCGACGCTATATATCCTGAATTATGTGTCGTGCAGTGATGTATAGTTGTACGTACATTCAGTGGTATATGTGACAATTGCAGCAAAAATGCTACGAACGGAGATATTTATAAAGGAGTAATAAAATACTGTAAAACATCATACCGGATGCTGAAGTTTTACTGGATGAACAGCCAAAATGTAGTGAGGGTAAACCTTTTTCCTGTCATTATTTTGTTGGTGGCGACAACGAGAAAAAGTTCCGCGAAGGCTTGCAAATATTCAAAAAGTCTGCTGGAAGTCGCTAATCGCTCCAATTCTCAAATAATAGGTGAATAGTGTCCATACAATTTGCACTTCATGAATTACTTCGCCTCAAGACAGAGACACAGTTTCTAACAGTAACGTTTAGGCTTTTTTTTGTATACCTTTACCGTAAGATTATAGCTCTTTTTGAGATGATTTTGGCAGACTTTTAAAAAGTTTACATTCGCTAAATAACTACGGTATATTGAAAATCATGTTTTTGTTGCTCCTGGAAACCGTTGGCTACGCAAACTGCAACTGCGGTGGTGTACCTTTTAGCGATTTACTAATATACATATTTAACGGCCGAAATGTCAGGTGAATTGAAGTAATGCAGAGAAGAAATATTGTACGCCTCATAACAAGTGGACGAACGTTGTTCTGCTGGGATGCCGTTTCACAATTGCGTTGAATGTGTAGTATCAGTTCTGGGATCATAAATTCCCCGGAGTTCATTGCTGGAAGTGCCTTTGTTTCGTAGCGTTTGCTACCCAATGGAGCCTCAGGCCCAAACGCCAGTCCTTGATGTGGTAACATGCTGAGAAATACGATTTGTGAAACAGTGTTCAACACTATGACGTTTATCCATACTCGGCAGATGCTGAAGTCCAAATTGAAGACAGACTTACCAAAAAGAGATTAGTTGCCAATCGATAAAGCAATGGGATATCTTGCGCAAATGGAAACGTGTACATAGTGTACGTCACGAGAAACAATCGTAATAGTACACCGTTGTCAGCGGTGGAATGATTGGGTCGACACGAGATAAAACCGTGCCGTTCGATAGAGGCGTGTGGGATAGTCACTGCTAATAGAGGATAATGCAGGGCAAGTCGTCTATTATCCGACAATATTCATAGACAATGACTTGTACTCACTTGGTTTAAATTCTGGCCAATAAGTGCTTCACATTCAATCTACAGCAATTACGCCATCTACTGGATTGTTATAATTAAAGTGCAGCTACTCACAGAGGTCCATTGTTTGCTGTAATTAGGCACATGGCAGTGAAACTTGGTAGATATGCTAATGCATTAATGCAGAACCAATTTATGCTGGAAAAACATTAGTTCCGATTTTGGTTACCAGGTGAAGATCTGGACCTTTCGACGTCTGCGGTGCTCATATTGAAGAAATTGTGTAAGCGGCGGTTAATAATAAGAAAATAAGTTATACCTTCCTCACACGTTTAACGTTTTCTACACACTCCCTTTTCCTAATACATTACAACTTGCGTTCGCAACGCCAGATTTGCACCTGGTAACCAAAATCTGAACTAATTTTTTTTCAGCATGAAGCAGTTACAAATTGAAACATTGTAATATCTACCAAGTATCGCTGCCATACGATAATTACAGAACACAACGGACCTCTGTGAGTAGCTGCACTTTAATTATAACCGACCGGCGTATTACATTACGTCTCACGAGTGCATGATCTCAGTTTGTAGTATCTCTGTCCTACCTTTAAAGGTTCCTCATTTCTGTTAGCATGTTTCCAATTGCAGTAATATTTTTTGATGATGGGAAGTCGCCTGTGTGTGGGTTTTCACTTATTTTGATGTTGACTCTCTAATATTATGCTCTTCCTGCTGCAGCAAACGTCAGTGGCAATAGACAGCACGGAGTGTGTAAAGTTGTCAGAGCAAGTTTGACCTTACTATAAGTGGGCTGCTTCTGTGTTGGCAGCGCTGTGTAGCGCTTTGCATTGGATCTCTGAATGCGCTTTCTTTGTAAGAGACTCCGTGGCTGATGGGACTCGTTGTTGGAAGTTAATCGCCAGAAGTGTTGGTTGGGCAGTTGGAAGTTAGTCGCCAGCAGTGATGGAAGTACTGATGGGCAGTTGGAGGTAAACAGCCAGCAGTGATAGATGTTAGATGTGAGAAGTTAGCATTGATTGAGGGTAGAGGTCTGAAGTGTTAGCGTAGACTAACGATCTGTACATGTTCGACTTGGAGATTGAATATTACGTACTTTGTACTAGAGGTCAATGACGATTTATATTCGTGTTTGAACTGGATGTGACATTATTAAGGTAAAAAATACATTATTTGGTTTGCAACAAAATCTTTCCTTTGGTAACCACATGCCTATTAGTAGTTAGTGGCTTTAGTAGTTAGAATATCCAATTTAGCTGGCAGTATTGACGGTCGCTGTATTGCAGTAGCTCGCGTAATTTTGTGAGGTAAGTGCTTAATGAAATGTATAGGTTATTGTTAGGATTTCTATTTAGTCTGGGCCGTACTTTTGACTTAATTATTTGAAGTCAGGTTATCTTTTTTTTTTTTTGAGCAGTCAGATTGCGTTGCGCTAGGATATTGTGGGTCTCAGTCATTCAGAAATTTAAGTGCAACCGCACTCATTTAAATAAAGAAGTTTCATAACCACCGGTACTCCATGTTTGTTTTACACAGTCCACAGCTACAAACTGTTAACGTTTTTGTCAAAATTAAAAAAAAAAAATTAACATCCACTAAAGGCCCTTCTCGCTGACTACTAAATCGTGTAAAATTACCTGTTACTTAGTTCACTTGTCAAATATTGCTGACTGTCAGTGCAGATATTGCGTCTTGAAGCACTAGTATACATGCGTTAAAGTGTCTGTTGATGCATATGTATGCCTAATCGAAAAACTGATCAGTGCATAATTATTACGCGTATCAATATACACGTTCATTTATCGAATGCCTTTTTGATACAGTTTAAAAATACGTAGAGAATAGATCATAATAACATACAGTATAAAATCTCATAAACAAAAAGCATTTTTGTGTTCTATCGTCAGCAGGAAATCTTCTTGTCTACCATCGCAAGATCTTGTGGGGCATTTTTTGTGATGCGCCTGATGATCTGCAGTTCTCTGCTATCAGGAAAGGTAGATGGTTGCTTTCTTCATCTTTCTAAAAAAATACTCACGTCTGTCGTGTTTGTTTCTGATTGTACAGGGTGCGTCAAAAAAAATGTATACACACTTTGAAGCGTCATAGAAAATTTATTTCCCGTTCTACAATGTTAAATTTCTGGAAATGGAAAGCTTAAAGTCCAATTGGAAAAATAAATGTACTCTACAAATGTGATAAATGTTCAAACTGGTGGCCTTCAGCATCAATACATTTCTGAGTACGAGTCACCACTCATTCCGTACATCGTGCCAAAGTGTCCAATGATATTTCTGCGCTCACCGCCTGAATCTCATTCCAAAGTGTGTCCAAGTTACGTGGTTTACGTTTGTACACCTCATCTTTTACTGTGCCCCATAAGAAGAAATCCAGCGGCGTGAGGTCTGGAGAGCGTGCAGGAAACTCGATTGGTCCCGTGCGTCCTATCCACTGGCCTGGCACATTGTGATCCAGGTATGCTCGTACGTCCCTATCATAGTGCGGAGGGGGCGTCATCTTGTTGGAAATAAAACTCATCATTACCGTATAATGCACGAATGGCAGGGAATATGGAGTCAGCAAGCATTGTTAGGTACGTTTTTCCAGTAACAGTACCTTCAAGGCGGAAAGGCCCAATGAGTCCCCTTGCAGACAAACCACACCACACATTTACACCAGGCAAAGCACAGCCTTTGCAACTGTAATGTGAGGATTATCTTCAGCCCAGTACACACAATTGCGCCTATTGACAGTTCCATTGAGTTTGAATTGGGCTTCATCCGACCAACGTATGCTGCCCATAAATCCCGGTTCACGTCTCACCATCTCCTGAACCCATTCACAAAATTCTAACCTTCGATCTGGATCGTCGTCTCTTGGCTGTTGCACCAGCCTTGGAATGTACACACGAAACTTGCCTCTCTTCAGAATGCGCAGCACACTACTAGCACTTACATTACTCTTGCCTTGAAGATTTTTGAGGCGAACGCTGAAACAGTTCCAAGACTGCGGTTGTGGAATCATCACTTGTAGCTGTACGAGGTCGCCCTGATCGACCTTTATGAACATCACACACTGTTCCATACATTTCGAATTTGTCTCGTAGACGTGCAATTGTTAACCTTGAACGTGGTTCTGTACCATACTCATTTCTCCACTGTCTTCGAACCTCAGCTACATTCTCAAACTTCCAGCACCACTTAACTATCTGATTCCGCGCTCCAAAGCTCAAATGCACGTCCGCCATGTTGCAATTACTTCCTTGCCACTGCTGCCACCTGTTGAAGAAACATAACATTACTTTCACACAGATATTTAACCTTGTAAAACGGGAAATAAATTGTGTATGAGAGTTCAAAGTGTGTGTACACTTCTTTGACGCACCCTGTATTTAGCACTGACCGTGTTTTTCGTGGAAAGTCAAATCCTAACTGTTTTTGAGTGATACAGGGCTTATTATTATTTTGTTGTCCATTCCACTAGAGTCCGTGCATTAATAAGGCTCAATTCACCTTCCACGAAGGCCCAAGCTGTTATTGTTGGTGATCGACTAGACCGGAGTCAGTTGTGGTTTGCATAATTGCTATCATGATGGATTGGCATATTTTTATTATTCATAATCTTCTTCGTAAAGGCATTTAGGCGTCGTAGTTGAGAGGGTGGAATGTGCCTTACTACTGGCAGCCATTCCGTAGGTGTTGATTTGATAGCGCCAGCAATCATTCTCACCATAAACATGGATGTTTTGTGCATACGGGATATTTAGCCAAATCGGAGCAAACTATTTAGTGGTTCAGAAGCCAATACAGAACAGAAGAACGTAGGGTGGATAGCGATGCTGCCCAGGTTGGACCATATCGCTTATGGACGTCCGAAATAACAGACACCACGCATTCATATAACATGTTTCTTGTTGTTTTCAGTTTTTCGGTTTTTTTAAATACTCTCTGGAAGATAGTGATATATCAAGAGGTGCCCACAAGTAATACCGTGTTTTATAGTAAGTTGTACTTGACAACGGGCTTACGAAGGATAGTCGTAAAGTTAGTATAAGGACCTATGGTCTCCGGTGGCTTGTTACAAATGAAGTTACATGATCTTTTAGCTTGATTTTTTTAAGACGATAATTCAAATTTTATGACCACCTCTCGTGAAAGCAGAAAGAGACCTGCCGTGAATGTTGGTAAAATGTCGATCTTGACGAGATTACACCCCAGTAGGACCACGATTTTAACTTCAACAACATTTCCCATTTAAGTTCGCTCCGAGTTCGCAGCTGTTGCAGCAGCTGCCCTCCGCAACAGTCTGTGGGCGAGATTTATCTGCGTGTCGCTGTTGTTTTAGTCAGCTACACCCGGCGAGATCTTTATCTGCGGTTGCGACCGCGGCTGTGGTGCGCGACCTTGGTATCCCGGCCTGGGCCAGTGTCCCGTCGTGACTTGCGAAGCAACAATAACTTGCAGCCAGTAATTGGAATCCTGCAGTGCGAGCCGTCCTGTTATACACAGGTGTACCCAATTTGTTAGTGGTAGCCTTTCCCTTGAAGTTACCCGTGCAGCGTGCGAGTTTTTCGCGATAATAATCTCCGACAAGTTATGGTTTGTTGGTCATACCGAATTGTTAACATTCAGTAGTTTTCACACGTTATAGGTATGACTTCTATTCAGTCATACCTGCAGAATAACAGGACTGTTTAATTCTTCGCCCCTCACTCCAACCCTCTCCCTCCCTTCTCGAGATCAATCAGCCTCAGTTTTTAAGTGATAATTACCATGCACTTTTTACAGGAAGCAGATTGATTTCTGGGAACAGGAACACATTGAGAAATCATATCTGTAAGTGTAAGTCCTTTCCGAAGCTTTTACAGAGCTCTGTTCGTTGAAAATAAGTTACAGACCGATTTAAAGTTTTAGGCGATATATTCTCTTAAACTTGCACTCGGTGATACTGTCGTGATCCAGCCTATCGGTTTCAAAGATTGCGGGTTCGAAAGTAATATTGGTAGTTATCAAATACTCTACCTGACAAGAAAAGTGAAGCTCCCAGCAGGGAATGAGGAAACGAAATGAAACGTCACGAGTTGCGAGGGTATGTGATGTCATTTCAACTTTACAAAACCAAGTCAAATTTATAAAGAACTTAGCACGATGAGCCCACTTATCAATATGACATTGCAGCCACTCTGGCTTGGGTGCATTGGCTGATTTGTGTCTGAAGCCGTTATATCCTCTCATGAGGCAAGCCAGCGACAACTGTTGTAACTGGTCTTACGGAATTGAATTCCGAGCTGGTCCCAAGCAAATTCTATCGGGCACCACGATACTGTCGTATGAGAAGTAACAGATAGACACACAGGTCGTCCGTGACGTCAGAGCTCCATCAGTCACTACCAGCTGTGACATAAAGTCTTAGCCGATGATTCCTCATACCATAACGCTAGGAATAACACCGCTCTGGCTCTCCGAACAGAACAGTGATTTATCGCTGAACACAATGTGACATTTGTTAATCATCAGTGCGTGCTTCAGGGCAGCGGCAGCATTAAAAACGCAGCCGTTTGTGTTGCCGCGTTAGCGGAAGGCTTTATATAGAATGGTGGCTCTAGTCCGGCTGCTGCTTGTCTCTGAATGTTGAAGGGGCTCCACGACTTGTTCTCAGTTGGCAGATACAAATGGAAAGTGATTAGTATGAGCTTAGTGCATAATACGGTGATCATGCCTTGTGTTGCTCGGACATGGTCGATCGGAACCTCACGTTCTCATACAGTCCAACATCGGGCCACCGACACTTCTGAAAGAGCCACAAAATTGGCTCTTGCACAATTACACCCTCTGGCCTGCAATGGAGCTCATTTCAAACTCTGTCAGACGCTGATAACGCTGTCTCATACGAGTACACGGCATTTCCGTGTCGTTCACAATCATCACTCAATACCTGACGCTGTTTGCGCTCCTTATAAACTCTTCTAGGCCTGGTCGCAATACTAAATATGATTACTAATGCACTCGGTAACCGTTCTGCCAGTCTCAGAGAAGTGCAACTGTAAGCATTTAAATATCCGCCGATGATGTGTAATTGTGCGAAGTTACATTGACATCCGACAACGTCTTTTGGGTGTATTTATGCATGTCACCTCCACCCCATACCTAAAAAAATTCCTAGATGTGATTTGGTTGTATGAGGTCCTCCGTATTTCTTCCCCCTCAGTAAGTTTTATGTGTAACAAGTTTGGTTGAAATTGTCACACACATTCCAGAGATACCTACTTCATTGCCACCTACGGATGTATATTACCCCACTGTACAGTTTTTTGTCAGTACTAATATGTATACACGTTCGGTTGGAACTGCTTCCCGCGTTTCACAGATGTACTTACTTTTAAATTTAAACCCTATCTCACATCTATCTCTAATCCTAGTAGTGCAAACGGTTTCTCATGTCGTACTACTTTTGCCACATAGTAACATAAATGATTACCTTGTTTGGTTGAAAGTGCTCCAGACATTCCACATTTCCCATAAAACTCCTAATGGAGCTTAGAGTGCCGTCCGCACACAGCAGCAAGTCACACGTGTTCAAAGTTTGGATGGGGCTCTGGATCATGTGGTGACATAAGCCCATATGTTCCAATCAGGCACTGGACATCCACTGCTAGACCTAGGTATTTCCTAGACCTCTCCACGCATTGCGATGTTCGGCTATATGTATCCCTCCCTCCCCTCCCCTCCCCGACTTCCATTAAGTCGTCTACCCAGTATTTTTTCATCTTTTGGAATTCATGAAAGAACATCGTTGGTCGATGTACCGTCCATTTACCTAGCTACATGTCTCGGCCCTATACATTTTTTACTGTCGTAACCTGTCCTCTCTCTTTAATATTTCCAGTATCTATTTATTTGTTTTCCTGTCTCCCCTAGTAATTCCCTACATGTATCCTCTTAATCCTCGCTGATATACCCTCCGTTTCTGAATGACTGCGTGTTTGAAGTCCATGCTTCACCAGTGCAAGTCAGAAGTGGTAATACGGATTGATTGTAAGCTTTCGGTTTCAAACACTTTAGAACTTAAGTTTTGAATATGCTTTACTAAAAGACCCGTCGTCAATTTTTATTCTTCTGCTTCTTTCTTTTACGTATAGTTCTCCCATCTGTCTTAAGGTTCCCGTAATACAAAATATGATAAACTGGTTCAACGACTACGTTGTCAATGTGTCCAATTTTATTTTCGATGTGTTGATTACACCTTTTGGTCTTGCCATTAACTGATTTTCAGGTCTATCAAACGCGCTATGATAAGCTCTCCCATTGCTAGTTGAGGTTCACCTGCACTAGAGGCAGATAATAAAATTCCACCGAATGTGATTTATATATAATCCATTATTACCTATTTATTCACCATTTTTGTTGTTTAAACTTTGGGAATTTCTTTAGTTTTAGTGACAATATATTCGGTCACTCGGCAATTTCTTGTGTGATTCCTCTTTCAAACATGCAGATGATGTCTAATGCAAGCTGTGGGTTGGCTTATAAATTCTGCTGGATACTAGCGTAAGATGAAACAGTTCCTTGTTTCTCTGGGTCACTTCTAACACACTCAGAAGCTTTCAAAATGTGTGAGTAACAGATTCTGTGATAATTCATACTCATTTCTCCATTAAAGTACAAGGTTTCTCTCTGTAGTTGTTAATAATTTTAGTTCTATCTTGTACACGATGGAGAGGTTGCTGATAGGTCTGTAGTCTTTTATGTCTTCTTTTTTGTGATGTATTGTAGAATAATCACAGCATTGTTTCAGGTTTAGGGGATTACCTTCCTCCGCAGACATTACATCAGCAATTTCGTAAGCTCCTTTTATGCTACGTAATCTGAGGCTCCACCGACGTGTATGACGCTTCCATGGTTGTCAGATGTACTGCCGTATGCAATCGTCGAAGGTCCATGATATTTCGGCGAAGAACCGTTCCGCCATCATCAAGTGGTACTGGTGGAATGAGGAGCCTATACCATCTGATGATGGTGGAACGGCTATCCGCCGAAATATTGTCGACCTTCGACGATTGCATCCGGTAGTTCACCCGATAACCGTAGTAGCATCCTTTTATATTACTTTCTCTCAAGCTTTAATCATTTCCATTAAAGCACTATCATCTCAAGGTGATTTTCCTTTCAGTATTTCTGAAATGAATATTTACATATCATTTGACATAGTCTCCAAAATATTAATTCCATTATTGAATATCCATATTATCGTTGAACTATGCAAATATTTGAAGCAGGAAGATTGTACGATTTTCTCTGTCTTCATGTTGTACTATCTGCCGTAATAATTGAAAATGAGGCTTCTACTCAAATTTGTTTTGTCTTCTTCATTCATTGTATCTTCTCACATCGACTCAAAAATATTTCTGTATAATTTCTTTTAATTCTTCATATTCTGCCTTGCTCCTACTATCGTTTTCTCTTACCTCTCATTTTCTCTTCGTTAGATTTCTCACTCCGTTTGAAATATTCTTTTGTTTTCCTCTTATAGTATCTGTTTCATAGTTTGCTATTTGCTTAAGTAATTACCTTTTGTTACATGCTAATCTTTTATCTGCACCTTTATAATATTCATTTTCTAATCTACTAAAATCGTTGCTTGATTTAACCTTTTACATCATATTAGTTTTAAGTAAATTCCCATAATCTTCATTTCTGGCTTTCTATCTGATGAGTCTATTACTGTCTAGCTTTGTAACTGTTTTTAATCAGCATCTCACCAAACAATGACCTCTTGAAATTGTGTTTTACACTTTTTTTTTTTTGCCGCGTGGAGTGGCCGCGCGGTTTGAGGCGTCATGCCACGGACTGCGCGGTCAGTCCCGCCGGAGGATCGAGTCCTCCCTCGGGCATGGGTGTGTGTGGTGTTCCTAGCATAAGTTAGTTTAAGTAGTGTGTAAGTCTAGGGACCGATGACCTAAACAGTTTGGTCTTTTAGGAATTCACACACATTTGAACACATTTTTTTGAAGTTTTACAAAATATAGACAGTTAAATGTTTAGCTCTATTTGGTCGTTGCCAAGTCCTTTTTCTGTTTGTATTTCCTGTGGAATAATGTGTTATGGCCAGAAATGTTCGTCTCGTCAAATTCTGTTAAGGTACGTGTGATGTCATTTATGGTATTATACACAATTTGTCCTACAGGTAATTAAAAAAATGGTACATACTTACGTATTCAAATCCCCCATTATCTTAATGTAGAGGGACTTGCTGCCATACATCATTGTCTCCACCCCCTGCAGAAGTTTTCCATCCTACAGTGAGAGCACGTTGGTGCACTGATTTCAGTAATGTCCATAGAATACATTTATTTCAATACCCGTAATATTATTTTGAAAATTTTTTGTTTACAATAAAATGTAAACCTAAATTTCCTGCCTGATATGTCTCTGGAACAAAACATATAGCCGTATTTTCATTCTATTTGGTATTAATTTTTGTTACCGCACTTAACCTCTCCGTAAGCCGTTTGACTGTATTTAATTTCTATTAGAGCTTTAGTAATCTACCTTCTGATCCTAAAGTTCTGCACTTTATTGTGTTGTAGAAGTAGCTTGGGTTTAATCTCCGCGTTATACTCTGTTTAGTTGGACAGATTGCAGAGCGATGCAGATGCGCAAGTAACCGCGAGTACCGCGTGGCTTGAAGCCATCCACCGGTTCGCCACTTCCAATATTCCTTCACCGGAGCAGACGTACCAATGTCAGAATAACTCGAACCTGTCAGTAAGGCATCGAACTGTCCTACCCATGGTACATAAGTCGGTTAATATCCAAGGAGTTCGGCGGGACACACTCAGCAGTCTCATCTAGGACCGGAGGTCTGTCGCTCATTAGAGGCTGGATTATCACGACCAGAACATATGCTGAATAGGAGCCAGCAAATCCCTCAGCTCTGTTACAGACATTGTATTATACAGGGTGATTCAAAAAGAATACCACAACTTTAAAAATAAGTATTTAATGAAAGAAACATAATATAACCTTCTGTTATACATCATTACAAAGAGTATTTAAAAAGGTTTTTTTTTTCACTCCAAAACAAGTTCAGAGATGTTCAATATGGCCCCCTCCAGACACTCGAGCAATATCAACCCGATACTCCAACTCGTTCCACACTCTCTGTAGCATATCAGGTGTAACGGTTTGGATAGGTGCTGTTATTTCTCGTTTCAAATCATCAATGGTGGCTGGGAGAGGTGGCCGAAACACCATATCCTTAACATACCCCCATAAGAAAAAATCGCAGGGGGTAAGATCAGGGCTTCTTGGAGGCCAGTGATGAAGTGCTCTGTCACGGGCTGCCTGGCGGCCGATCCATCGCCTCGGGTAGTTGACGTTCAGGTAGTTACGGACAGCTAAGTGCCAATGCGGTGGCGCTCCATCCTGCTGAAATATGAATTATTGTGCTTCTTGTTCGAGCTGAGGGAACAGCCAATTCTCTAACATCTCCAGATACTGTAGTCCAGTTACAGTAGCACCTTCGAAGAAAAAGGGACCAAAAACTTTATTGGCTGAAATGGTACAGAAAACGTTCACCTTAGGCGAGTCACGTTCATACTGAGTTGTTTCCCGCGGATTCTCAGTGCCCCATATACAGAAATTGTGACGGTTGACTTTCTCGTTAGTGTGGAAAGTTGCTTCATCACTAAACACAATCTTTGAAACGAAAGATTCATCTGTTTCCATTTGAGCAAGGATAAAATCACAGAAATCGATTCTTTTAATCTTATCAATTGCAGACAGTGCTTGAACCAATTTCAGACGATAAGGTTTCATAACTAACATTTTTCGTAGGACTCTCCATACAGTTGATTGTGGAATTTGCAGCTCTCTGCTAGCTAGCTCTGCGAGTCGATTTTCCTGGGCTGCGAACAAATGCTTGCTGGATGCGTGCTACATTTTCATCACTCGTTCTCGGCCGTCCAGAACTTTTTCCTTTGCACAAACACCCATTCTCTGTAAACTGTTTATACCAACGTTTAATACACCACCTATCAGGAGGTTTAACACCATACTTCGTTCGAAATGCACGCTGAACAACTGTCGTCGATTCACTTCTGCCGTACTCAATAACACAAAAAGCTTTCTGTTGAGCGGTCGCCATCTTAGCATCAACTGACGCTGACGCCTAGTCAACAGCGCCTCAAGCGAACAAATGTACAACTAAATGAAACTTTATAGCTCCCTTAATTCGCCGACAGATAGTGCTTAGCTCTGCCTTTTGTCGTTGCAGAGTTTTAAATTCCTAAAGTTGTGGTATTGTTTTTGAATCACCCTGTGTTTTGTTTCGTTATTTCGTGTTAGAACAAAATAATTTATCTGGCCGCAGAGTCCTAAAGTTCGTCGTTATTGTAAATGGCTCCTTGGCTGGTGAATGAGAAGGTCGCATGCGGTAGGTGTTCCGCGGTGTTTTTGACGTGACATTTCTAAATTAGCTACTTTGAAGTGAAAGAATTTGTAATAAATTAGATGGGACGGTTTACTGGCGTGTTTAGTGACTGGTAAGCTCGGTTCTGTTTCTTTCCTCCAGAAGGTGTACTATAATCTGCCACCAGTGTAGCGATGGTCAAATTAATACTCCGTAGCAATAGCGTTTAAATCCGCGTCTAATCTTCCAGATTTAGGTTTCCCGTGAATTCTCCAAATCACTCTAACTCCTGGTCTGTTTCCTTGAAGAAGCCATGGCCAAACTCCTCCCCAGTCTTTGTCCAGCCTGTGACGGTGTTGTAATGGGTGCTGTAAAGGCCTAGCTGTCGACGGGACACAAAACCCTTATTTTCATTTCGTGATAAGCAATGTCGCGTCTTTGTGCCATTTTGGTGATACAGTGTTTCAGACATGTTAGTGAGAATTACATGTCATCAAGTCTGCTTACTAATTTTGTGTCTTGTTTTGCCATATTGTATTTCTCCTGCCCCAAGATCCCTAGTTCAGTATTTGGATGACACGAAAATGAACCAGTAACCTGACACGTTCGAAAAATAGTTAGTCCCCTATCACCGAACAATGCCAGTTATCCAACATTTGCGTCAGAAGAGATTTCTGATGTCGTTATTTCCCGAAGTTGACATTTTTTTCGCTTGTATATATGTATCCTAGATTACAGTATCAACGAGTCACAAATAGAATCGTTCACTTCATACAAATAGCTGGGTGTAACACTGTAGGGATACGTAATGGAACGATAACAAGATTTTTGGTCCTGGCGGAGGTTCGAGTCCTCCCTCGGGCATCGGTGTGTGTGTTTGTCCTTAGGATAATTTAGGTTAAGTAGTGTGTAAGCTTAGGAGCTCATGACCTTCGCAGTTAAGTCCCATAAGATTTCACACTTTTATAACATGATTCAGTTGCAGGTGAAGCATCTGTCGGACTTCGGGTCATTCGAAGAATATAAGAACATACAGTTAATCTACAAAAGAGATTGCTCACAAATCGCTCGTGCGACCCATTCTAGAATATTACTTAAATGTGTGGAAATCTTACCACATAGGACTAACAGAGAATATTATACGTGTACAGAGAAGGTAGCACGAATGGTCACAGGTTGTTTGACCCGTGAGAGGGCGTCACAGTGATGGCGAGAAAAGTGAACTGGTGGTCGCTTCAAGATAGTCACAAACTATCTCGAAAGAGCCTACTTACAGAGTGTCAAGAAATAGCTTTAAACGATAAGTCCAGGAATATACTACATGCTCTACACTTACAGGGATCGTGAGGACAGGATTACACTACTGGCCATTAAAATTGCTACACCAAGACGAAACGCAGATGATAAACGGGTTTTCATTGGACAAATATATTATACTAGAACTGACATGTGATTACATTTTCACGCAATTTGGATGCATAGCTCCTGAGAAATCAGTACCCAGAACAACCACCTCTGCCCGTAATAACGGCCTTGATACACCTGGGCATTCAGTCAAACAGAGCTTTGATGGCGTGTACAGGTACGGCTGCCCATGCAGCTTCAACACGATATCACGGTTCATCAAGAGTAGTGACTGGCGTCTTGTGACGAACCAGTTGCTCGGCCACCATTGACCAGACGTTTTCAGTTGGTGAGAGATCTGGAGAATGTGCTGGCCAGGGCAGCAGTCGAACATTTTCTGTATCCAGAAAGGCCCGTACAGGACCTGCAACATGCGGTCGTGCATTATACTGCTGAAATGTAGGGTTTCGCAGGGATCGAATGAAGGGTAGAGCCACGGGTCGTAACACATCTGAAATGTAACGTCCACTGTTCAAAGTGCCGTCAAGGCGAACAGCAGGTGACTGTGACGTGTAACCAATGGCACCCCATACCATCACGCCGGGTGATTCGCCAGTATGGCGATGACGAATACACGCTTCCAATGTGCGTTCACCGCGATGTCGCCAAACACGGATGCGACCATCATGATACTGTAAACAGAACCTGAATTCATCCGAAAAAAAGACGTTTTGCCATTCGTGCACCCAGTTTCGTCGTTGAGTACACCATCGCAGGCGCTCCTGTCTGTGATGTAGCGTCAAGGGTAACCGCAGCCATGGTCTCCGAGCTGATAGTCCATGCTTCTGCAAACGTCGTCGAACTGTTCGTGCAGATGGTTGTCGTCTTGCAAACGTCCCCATCTGTTGACTCAGGGATCGAGACGTCGCTGCACGATCCGTTACAGCCATACGGATAAGATGCCTGTCATTTCGACTGCTAGTGATACGAGGCCGTTGGGATCCAGCACGGCGTTCCTTATTACCCTCCTGAACCCACCGATTCCATATTCTGCTAACTGTCACTGGATCTCGACCGTGAGCCGCATGCGATACGATAAACCCCAATCGCGATAGGCCACAATCCGACCTTGATCAAAGTCGGAAACGTGATGGTACGCATTTCTCCTCCTTACACGAGGCATCACAACAACGTTTCACCAGGCAACGCCGGTCAACTGCTGTTTGTGAATGAGAAATCGGTAGGAAACTTTCCTCATGTCAGCACGTTGTAGGTGTCGCCACTGGCGCCAACCTTGTGTGAATGCTTTGAAAAGCTAATCATTCGCATATCACAGCATCTTCTTCCTGTCGGTTAAATTCCGCGTCTGTAACACGTCATCTTCGTGGTGTAGCAATTTCAATGGCCGGTAGTGTAGATCAATTGCAGCGCTCAAATGCCATTTGAACATTATGGAAAGGGAAGAAGCAGAAATAAGTGGTTCAACGGGAAGTACGCCCTGCAATGCGCTTCACACTAGATTTTAAAGTATGGGTGCAATGTAGATATTGTCTAAAATATTTCTACAATGCCTCGTGTACATTTATCATCGATCAAAACTCTTGGTTCGAAACGCATGAGTCCGCAGCTCGTGGTCGTGCGGTAGCGTTCTCGCTTCCCGCGCCCGGGTTCCCGGGTTCGATTCCCGGCGAGGTCAGGGATTTTCTCTGCCTCGTGATGACTGGGTGTTGTGTGATGTCCTTAGGTTAGTTAGGTTTAAGTAGTTCTAAGTTCTAGGGGATTGATGACCATAGATGTTAAGTCCCATAGTGCTCAGAGCAATTTTGAATCACATGTAGGGAACAGCTCAAGATCAGCACACCAGATAAGTCATGTGGTTTCACGACGGAGCGACGTTTCGTTCGTGTTTTTAATGGCTTCTAGAAAGAGATATTGGCACGAACATCGAATAGGCGTGACTTCTAGCATAAAAAATTGCTGAAGAATGCCGAGTGGGTGTTGATGAAACCTCCGTCTGTCATTCAAAACAAACTGAACTAACACAAGCGTTGTACACGATGGGTTCCCAAGAGCTTGTTGTTCATCACAAACATTAGAGGCTTAACGTTTGAAAACAAGCTAAAAACCCTAGTTGATGCTTTTATGGACGGAGTTTTAACATAGAATGCGGCAAAGCTACATCATTTTGAGCTAGAGCCTTTGCGTCAAAGCATGGAGAGGGGACACACTGAGCTGTCTGTCCGTAACAAATACAAAACGAAAACATAGGCTGGTAAGGTCACATTAAACATCCATTCGGGTGGCCATGGTCCGATTTTCTGCGATTTTTGGAGGAGCAACGCGCTGTCAACGGCGTATGCTATTCAGGCATAGCTGAGAACAAAGTGAAGCTGCCGCTGAAGAGGAAATGTCTGGTATGGCAGAGGAGAGGAGTGCCCGTTCTTCAAGTCAACACTCGACCACATACGGAACAATCGAACCTGGAAACTGTTGACAAGGTGGGTTGGAAGCTCCTGCCTCATTCTCTTTACAGACCCTGACCTCGTGCCCTCGCATTCTTACCTGTTTCGTTCGGTGAGGAAGCTTTACGTGGTATCAAGTTGTAACCTCCCCGCAGATAAAAATGATTAATAACCTCCCAATAAAACCTGTGACTCATATATAACCTTTCAATAATTATCTGACTGTGAAGCTAAACTGGTAAATTTGGACGTCAGCAGTGCTGCGTCATGGCCCTGAAAGTTCATACTGAATAAATTGAAAATTCTTACGTCAATGAATTCGCCCGATAACGCGTATATATCTGCTCCTATAAGAAATTTTTCTGGCACAGCCCAGTGCAATGCTGGCCGATAGATTTGTCATGTATAAAAAGAAACAACTGATTTTTCTTTACAATAATCGGTATGACCATGGATTGGAGAAATTAGTAAATTCCTTAAATTGAGATGAATGATTGTCAAAAGTTAATTTTTATAAGAAAGATTATTATTAAGAGATTTTTTAAAAACATTTACACGGGACATGATATAACAATAGTACACATGTGCGAGGCTGCTTTTACCTTATACTACATCGCTCAGGCACCGCCATCGCTGCCCACGACTGGCCCAGCCAACTCGATACACCAGACTACTCGCTTCAACTTACTCCTACTGCCACACAGTTCCTACTGCAGCCAACACTGCTCTCTGGTCTCAGATTCTCTTATAGCTTACATATCGCAGGCAGCGCGTGAGCAATCCATAGAAATTACATCTGCTCGAGTGCGCTAGCAATAAATTCCTTAGTCATAGTCCTCTTACAAAGTTCAACGGCAACGAAGAAGAAAAGAATTCTTAACTCGCTTCGAGATCAACGCAAAGAATTCTTCGCTGTTGGGATAAGAAGACTCTTAAGAGAATGGGACAAGTGAATAGAAGTTCGTCGGGATTACGTCAAAATAATTAAGAATATTTTGATTTCGTGAACAATTTATACTATTCAGCAATTTGTCTGCTTAATACTTTAAGTACCATACTCGTAATAATGCGTTGTCTTCAATGTTGGAAACAATGTTTTACCCGTAATATTACGGGTACAACATCTTAGTGAGGACTGCGATGCCCAGAGTCATCACTAATACGCTGTGCCCGTAATACGAGTGGCGTTCAATAAGTAAAGCAACACATTTTTTTTCTGAAAGCAGGTTGGTTTACTCAGGATTCCAGTACATCATATTATTCCCCTTTCTTTTGACAGCAAAACCATATTTTCAACATAATCTCCATTCAATGCAACGGCCTTACCCCATCTTACTGGGGAGGGGGGGGGGGCTGTATGTCCACGTGGTACCACTCTACTGCTCGGTGTCGGAGCCAACATCTTGCTGCGTCAATAACCTCCCCATCATCCGCATACTGCTTCCCGTGGAGGGCACCCTTCATTGGGCCGAACAGGTAGAAGTCGGAAGGTGGGAGGTCCGGACTGTAGGGTGGATGAGGGAGAACAGTCCATCAAGTATTGTGAGCTTCTCTAGGGTATGCAGACTTGTGTGCAGCCTTTCATTGTCATGGGGAAGAGAGATGCGTTTGCATTTTTGTGGCAACGCTGAAGTCGTTTCTTGCGCTTCCTGAGAGTTGCAGAATATTCAGACTTGATCGTTGCATCATAAGGGAGGACATCAAACAGAATAACCCCTTCAGAGTCACAGAAGACCGCCGCTGTGACTTCACTGGCTGAGGGTGCGGCTTTGAATTTATATTCGGAGATGGTGAGGCACCACACCATGGATTGTCAATTTGTTTCCAGTTCGAAGTGATGAACACGTGTTTCATCGCCTGTGATGACATTCGATAAAAATTTCCATGATAAGCCTCGAAGCGTAATTCTGCACCAATAGTCTTTCGTGGGTCTTTATGGTCTTCTGTTCGGTAGCGAGGAACACGCCTTTGATTACCCCAACTGGTGGACGACTGTGTCAGCACTACCAGCAGAGACATCCATTCGAGCTGCTAACTGTTAAATTATGATCCGTCTATCACTCTGAATGAGTGTGTCCACATGTTCCAGGTGTCACTTCTGCATGCGGGCGGCTGGTAAGCGGGAAATCGGACAAGTTTGCGCGATCGATTGTGTTGCGATGATGACAGACTTCTCGCCTATCGACTCATCGTGCTTTTGTTCACTGCCAGGTCTCCGTAGACATTTTGCAAGCGCCAAAATAAAGTCTCTCTGCTTGGAACGCATTCCGTTACAGACGCCATTTTGAAGGTTACATATAGCACCGTCAATTATCGGAACTTCAGGAAAGTAAAGGGGCAAAGCGAGAATATTCCATTATGTCCCATGAAAAATTACGTGTTTTTCAACCGAAATTTCCTGGTAAAAAAAAAGTTGCATTCTATTTTCAAACCCCCTGGAATTGCGGATGTGGCTTTCTTTCCGATATTGAAGACAACTTTATATTATGAGGGTGACACTCCAAGTGTTAATTATTGAATGGTCCTCGTATAAGCAAACAGCCCCTGCTTCTGGAATAAGCCTCGTATACACCGGCCTCGACCGGAACTGATCCCACGGACGTTGACACGGCGGGGCGGAGCTATACTCCTGCGCGCGCACCTGTTTACACAGCGGCGTTTGCCGTCCCCGGCGCCGGCCCTTGTTTGTTAACGCAGCGGTGAGATTGTCAAGGGTGGGACGTAGCCACCCCCGCTATCAGCAAGTGGCCCCGCAGTCCCGTCACGACCGCTCGGCCAGCGGACGTGCGCAGTCGCCGCCGGACTGCACATTCACCAGCCCCAACCCACGCTCAGTGTCTGCCATTCACCAGAGCACCACGTCCCGATTCTCGCGTTCTGCAGCCTCAGATACGCTCCTGACTGAAAGCATTCGAGGCAAGCTTCGTGATGAGGCGACTGGACTTCAACTTACGGACACTAACATTGCACGTATTTGTGTAAACGGGTGGACAGGAAGAAACTCTGGGTTTAATGAATATGAGCGGCTTTCGTAAGCACTTAATCATGCTCAAATGGTTTAAATGGGTCTGAACACTATGGGACTTAACTTCCGAGGTCATCAATCCCCTAGAACTTAGAACTACTTAAACCTAACTAATCTAAGGATATCACACATATCTAGTCCGAGGCAGGATTCGAACCTGCGACCGTAGCGGTCGCACGGTTCCAGACTGTAGCGCCTAGAACCGCTCGGCCACCCTGGAAGGCGCACTTCATCTGATCTGATGGAAGTTTTACAGTAACGCATACGTTGAAGCTAGATTTCTAAATGACTAACCTTTTTTTCATATAGAAAAACTTGCACTAATCAGCCACAGTACCTGCCTGCCAAAAATGTCATACGGTCATTTACTTTAATTTCATGTCTACTGTAAACACTCCGAAAGTTTTTATACGGATAACTTTATTACGTTTTACATTACTGGCCAGTTTCGGCCTTTGGCCCGTTTCAAATGCACTTTCGTCTTTGAAACGTGTGCCGTATAATTAAAAACTATTCAGTGATGCGTACGAAGGAAGAGCTCTAGGGAACAGAGAGCTAAATTGTTTCAAAGTATTCTCCAAGGAAAAAAAAAAATCACGCACCACGAAGGAATTATCCGAATGGGACAGAAATCGGTAAATGTGATGTACATGCACAGACAAACAAATGATTACAGTTTCAGAAAAATTGGATGATTTACTCAAGAGAGAGCTTCAGAAACTGGGCAAGTCAATAACGCGTTGGTCCACCTTTGGCCTTTATGCGTGCAGTTGTTTGGCAAGGGACCGATGACCGTCGCAGTCTGGTCCCTTTAACCCCCACAAACCAACCAACCAGTTGTTTGGCTTGGTATCGAGTGGTATAGCTAATGGATCTCCTCCTGCGGAATATTCAGCCAACTTAGGTCTAACTGGTGCGTTATACTGTCAGAATCGCGAGGTGATTGGAGTGCCCGGTCCATGATGCTCCAAACGTCCTCAGTCAGACAGAGACCCGGTGACCCTGTTGCCAAGTTAGGACGCGCCGTGCGCGGGCGAGCATTATCTTGCTGAAACATAAGCCCAGGATTTGCATCAAGGACATAGAACATCGTCGACATACCACTGTGCTGTAAGGGTGCCTCTGATGTTCCTGCTATGATGTGAAATGTGTTGTTGTGTCGCACACAGACCAACACTCACAAACGGCTCGTAGTGAAATTGCGTGCTTATGGAATATCGTCTCAGATATGTGACTGGATTTGCGATTTCCTGTCAGAGAGGTCACAGTTCGTAGTAATTGATGGAAAGGCATCGAGTAAAACAGAAGTGATTTCTGGCGTTCCCCAAGGTAGTGTTATAGGCCCTTTGCTGTACCTTATCTATATAAACGATTTGGGAGACAATCTGAGCAGCTGTCTCGGATTGTTTGCAGATGACCCTGTCGTTTATCGACTAATAAAGTCATCAGAAGATCAAAACAAACTGCAAGACGATTTAGAAAAAATATTTGAATGGTGCTAAAAGTGGCAGTTGATCCTAAATAACGAAAAGTGTGAGGTCATTCACATGAGTGCTAAAAGGAACTCGTTAAACTTCGGTTACACGATAAATCAGTCTAATCTAAAAGCCATAAATTCAACTAAATACATAGGTATTGCAATTACGAACAACTTAAATTGGAAAGAACACATAGAAAATGTTGTGAGGAAGGCTAACCAAAGGCTGCGTTTTATTGAGAGGACACTTAGAAAATGTAACATACCTACTAAGGAGACTGCCTACACTACGATTGTCCGACCTCTTTTAGAATACTGCGGCGCGGTGTGGGATCCTTACCAGGTAGTACATCGAGACGGAGTACATCGAAAAAGTTCAAAGAAAGGCAGCACTTTTTGTAATATCGCGAAATATGGGAGAGAGTGTTACAGAAATGATACAGGGTTCGGGATGGAAATCATTAAAAGAAAGGCGTTTTTCGTTACGACGGAATCTTCTCGTGAAATTCCAGTCACCAGCTTTCTCCTCCAGATGCGACAATGTTTTTTTGACACCGACCTACATAGGGAGAAACGATCACCACGATAAAATAAAGGAAATCAGACCTCCTACGGAAAGATATATGGGTTCATTCTTTCCGCGTGCTATAAGAGATTGGAATAATAGAGAACTGTGAAGGTGGTTCGATGAACCCTCTGCCAGGCACTTAGATGTGATCTGCATAGTATCCATGTAGACGTAGATGTAGAACACTCCTGTCTGTCACGGTGTATGGCGGCCAACAGTCAGGTTGGTTTCCCACCGCTGTCTGGGGCGACTCCAGACACGACTTCGCTGCTCATCGGGGCTCATTCCGAAGCGGAACTCATCATTGAGGACAATTCTATTCCAGTCAAAGAGATTCCAGGTCAAAGACATGTCTGGAAATACCAATGTGATTGCCGCCTGTCATACGGCCCGACAGTCAGAAATGATGATTTTACTGCACGGCGGTACGTCGCTAGTATTCTTCGACTCGTTTTGTTGCCTTTCATGGCAAGCCATCCTGGGGTTGCATTTCAGCAAGATAATGGCCGCCCGCACACGGCGAGCCGGCCGGAGTGGCCGAGCGGTTCTGGGCGCTACAGACTGGAATCGCGCAACCACTACGGTCGCAGGTTCGAATCCTGCCTCGGGCATGGATGTGTGTGATGTCCTTAGGTTAGTTAGGTTTAAGTAGTTCTACATTCTAGGGGACTGATGACCTCAGATGTCCCATAGTGCTCAGAGCCATTTGAACCGTTTGGAAGCAAGACTGTAATTTATCTTGGACGTTATTTAACCTTTCCTTGCAATTAATTTTAACGCAAGGCGTTGCATTACATTAAACCACCGTTAATATATTAACTGATGATACTACTGTTACTTAAGAAGTTAATGGAACTTCGTTAGCCCGCATCTCGTGGTCGTGCGGTAGCGTTCTCGCTTCCCACGCCCGGGTTCCCGGGTTCGATTCCCGGCGGGGTCAGGGATTTTCTCTGCCTCGTGATGGCTGGGTGTTGTGTGCTGTCCTTAGGTTAGTTAGGTTTAAGTAGTTCTAAGTTCTAGGGGACTGATGACCACAGATGTTAAGTCCCATAGTGCTCAGAGCCATTTGAACCATTTTTTTTTTGAACTTCGTTAACTAAATTTAATGTTTAATAAATACAACAGCGATCTTGCAGTGGCTGTCTATAATGCCCGTAGTGCACTGTACACACTCTGACCGCCTGCAAAATTTGTTGTTCGCAATGCACTCGTATCGGGTACGTCTCAGTGTGTTTTACTATACCATCTGCATTAGGTGCTATGATATGAAGAGTGTTGTTCAACAACTGAAACTGCTTATCTATTTCTTTTTATTGAGATCAAGACAGTAAAATTTATATTGAACAATAGAAAAATATTGAAACAAGACACGAAAGTCACAGCTTTCTAAAATTGTTTGCACTTATATAACAAAGATACACGTCATACTTCCAAACATACAACACAACAAACTGTAACCAACACAAGAAAATGTAAAAAGGCATCCGAAGACTTCAGTATACGTATTGTACTACAAGTAACATACTAAACAATAATATAAAAAAGACGTAGTGTTAACCTTATATAAACTAAAGGCCAAGACTACAATCCTTGGCAAATGTGAGATACGGGTTCCCTTTCGAAATGAAACCTCAAAGGCATAGTGCAGTAATTCAGATGCGCAGCAAGCGGAATTTCTGTGAAGTTTGGAAGGTAGGAGAAGAGGTACTGGCGGAAGTGAAGCTGTGAGAAGGAGTCGCGACTCGCGCTTGGGTAGCTCAGTCGGTAGAGCACTTGCCCGCGAAAGATGCAGTACGATTCAGCGAGGAAGGAGAAAGTAGGAAGACCTCGAACAACAAGGACGAAAGTACGAATCCACAGGAGATGCACACAACCCGCTAAGTGTAGGAAAAGTGGAAGCTCGCAGCAACTTTTTTTTTTTTTTTTGTTCGCGTACTGTTCTATCAGAATACAAATGAAACTGACATCATGAGGAATAGCTATGATATCAACAGAAATTTGTCTAAAATGGAAGTAATGTCTCATATTATTGAAGAGCAAAGCTACGATATAAACATAAATTCGTCTAAAATGAATGTAATGTCCCATATTATTGAAGAGCAAGTTAGGAGGCAATATTTAAAATGAACTGCTGCATTTGCAATAAGGGCTCCATTCGCCAGAAATTTTCTTCCTCTCAGTAAAATTCAGTACTCTCTTCAGAGGTACTGTTATTTTTGCAATGTAAAACTCGGTGCATTAAACAGACAGAACAGTACTTTCCCTGGAGCATAACGAATGCAGCTAATCCGAATAAAACAAGCAAACTCTCATTGAGCACTAGCCGGCGTACCCGGCTTCCCTCAGGGAGTCAGAGATTCGTCGAGTCGTAACGGAATGCTTCATTTTTTAGGTTGTAGTACGAGTATTAACATGTACTCGTCCGCGCTTCTCGTAGAGAGGTTTTTTATGTTTGGCACTCTTTTATTATAAGATTTGTACCGCTATTCCTGATTCTTTAATCCGTTCATTTCGTTGTTCTTCGGTTTATCTGCTTCTCAGGATGCCCATTGTTCTTTGGGAACGTACTTCGCGCTCTTCGTCTGTTTCGTTTTTCCGCTGTTCGTTTTGTTTTTCGCCGTTCTGAACTGGCTTCAAAAGCGGTTCAGAAACGGCGAGATCTCCTCCTCTTTTACGTTTGAGCATTGTCTAAGATATAAATCAAATCAACATTTTATTAACAATTATACTAAGTACACTACACACACGTTTCACACTTTATTTTCGTATAAATGAAAAGCGCTAGTTTGATTATGTTCTGCAATATTACTTTTATTGTGTTAACCGGTTTTCGGCTTCCAAGACCATATTCAGACATGACCTTGTAATCGGAAAGCCGAGTAACACAATAAAATTAATACTGTAAAACAAAACGAAACTAGCCCTTTTCATTTATTATTACGTTGTTCTAACAAGAACTAACGGAGGATGCAGCTAACATGACTTTATTTTCGATTTACATTCAGGCACTGTATCACTTTGCATACATTCACCGTTTGTTTTTACTCACTCACTGCACAAAGTTTTCGGCTCATCCCTTCGCCACAGATAAGAAGCTGACGTTCGAAGAAACGACATGTCTTCCTTTATATATCCCTACCAAAAGATACACTCATCAGTTGCGAATTCCAGAACATACGAAAAAGGCTTTAAATGGTCCATAATGTTCCAGGAACTCCACAACGTTCGAGGGTGTTCTGGAATGTTCCACAATAATCTGGGATGTTCCTGAACATTACAGAGTATCCCGGATCACTGTGGAACCTTCCGAAACATTCCGGAATGTTACCGAATGCTCTCGAATACTCTCAAGTGTTCTGGAATATCCTAGAATACTCTCAAATGTTCTGGAATGTTCTCGAACACTTCAGAATGTTCTAGAATGTTCTAGAATGTTCTAGAAATTTCTACAGGGCGAAACTTCCCAGCCAGTATAGCTTCAAAGGCGCACCTTCAAGTAAAAATGAGATCCTTCTTAATGGATAGGGGATAGAGGGCTACTATAGCACAAAACTCCCTTGATCGTACCGGGACTCGTTTCTGCTTTTTAGCCGCAAGCATATTGTGTACTTAATTTTATGACATATATTAATTATCACAATGCAATGTGGTTGTGCGCTGCGCTTATCCACTTTATCAGGGACAACGTATTTTTATTAGAGGCTGGCAGCAATAGTGTCTCTCATGTCATGGGGAAGCAATTTCTGCCGTCCACATCCTCTAGCATATGCTAACAAATACGAGAGAAATACTTCTGAAATTAATCTTCAAGAGTTTCTGAGTTTGTTATTTAGCTCTGAACAAACTATATCGGAGAGGCTTCTGCTAAGCTTTCCTTCCTACCGGCTGCCGTGCAAGGATTTCAATATCACTGAAGGACAGAAAACCGCTCTTCCTTACAAACGATCGCAGACAAAAGAATTTATATTTTGCGATTATTCATATTTTGCTGTAATTCATATTTAGGAAAGATAATATTCACTGCGCAAAAGCACACCATAAGAACAGTGCTCATCCACGCCAATGTACACAACTGTTCAAGCGGTTAGATATTTTAAATACAGCATCACAGTGAACACATTGCGTTAGTAATTTGTTGCATATAATTAATTACTGTTTTGGTGAAACAACAAGGGAAACAATGACGATACTAGAAGAAAACTTAAATTTCAGTAAAGTTTGTCAAAACCGAATTTACCTTAGAATGGGGGGGAATATTTCTGTTAGCAAAATCTTCGATCATTTAGCAAATGACACAAACTGTCAGGCAGATAGCAACGCTAAATATAAAAACAAGGCGAAAACGTTTCTTATACGAAACCACTTCTATTATGTAGAACAGTTTTTGTGTAGTGGCTTTTTATTTAGAAATTTTTTTGTTGAAGTCGAGGAAATGACCCACACATTAAGTTATCTAAAAATACGACTTCTAACTGCTAGAATGTATATTTATTCAAACACATGTTTCGTTTTATTCATTTGAAATATCATGAGTGGTACAGAATTGAACTTGTTTGGTATTTTTGTTCTGAGTCATCTCAAAACAGTTCATTTTTAAGCTATTGAAGTATGAATTTTACTTCCTGCATTTTGAGATTGAGACAAAGAAGACCGCAGTTACGAATATTTGGGAGGCGATATCCAGTTTCAATAATCGTCTGATAATCGGGTACCCAGTCGGAACTAACGATTTGCTCTAAACAGATTTTTTTTAATACGTTTCATTTAAAGCTCAATTCTTATGAGCCAGATCGGGACAGAAGGATCTCCAGTTGGGAATATTAGAGAGAAGATAACCAGTTTGCTTTTTCTTTTTTTGAGTCATCAGTCTTCTGACTGGTTTGATGCGGTCCACTACGAATACCTCTCCTGTGCCAACCTCTTCATCTCAGAGTAACGCTTTCAACCGATGTCCTCAGTTATTTGCTGGATTTATTCCAATCTCTGTTTCCTAAAGTTTTTACCGTCTACAGGTCCCTCAAGTACCATGGAAGTCATTCCCTCATGTCTTAACAGATGTCCTACCATCCTGTCCCTTTTTCTTATGAATGTTTCCCCTATACTCCTTTCCTCGCCGATTCTGCGACGAACCTTCTCATTCCTTACCTCATCAGTCCACCTAATTCTCAACATTCTTCTATAGCACCACATGTCAAATGCTTCGATTCGCTCATGGTTTTCCCGTAGTTCACGTCTTGTTACCATCCAAACGTACATTCTCAGAAATTCCTTACTCAAATAAAGGTCTATGTTCGATACTAGTAGACTTGTCTTGGCAAGGAATTCCTTTTTTTACCAGTACCAGTCTGCTTGTTACGCCCTCCTTGCTCCACCCGTCATGGGTTATTTTGCTGCCTAGGTAGCAGATTGCTGTAACTTCGTCTATTTCGTGATCATCAATTTTGACGTTATGTTTGTCACTGTTATAATTTCTGCTACTTCTCATCAGTATCGTCTTTCTTTGATTTACTCTGTCTTATCACTGATATTCTCTCATCTTGAATTTTAATACCACTCTTGAACCTTTCTTTTATTTCCATCACTGCTTCTTCGACATATAGATTGAACAGGAGGAGCGAAAGACTGCATCTCTGTCATACACCCTTTTTAATTAAAAATGGTTCAAATGGCTCTGAGCACTATGGGACTTAACATCTGAGGTCATCAGTCCCCTAGATCTTAGAACTACTTAAACCTAACTAACCAAAGAACATCACACACATCCATGCCCGAGGCAGGATTCGAACCTGCGACCGTAGCGGTCGCGCGGTTCCAGACTGAAGCGCCTAGAACGGCTCGGTCACACCGGCCGGCCTTTTTAATCCATACAATTCGTACTTGGTCTTTCCTTCTTATTGTTTCCTCTTGTTTCTTGTACATATTGTACATTACCCGTCTTTCCCTATAGCTTACCCATATTTTTATCAGGGTTTCGAACATCTTGCACCATTTTACACTGTCGAACACTTTTTCCAGGACGACAAAACCTGTGTACGTTGTTCCATTATCAACCGCAATGTCAGAACTGCCTCTCTGGTGTCTTTACCTTTCCTAAGGCGAAGTTTATCGTAATCTAACAGATTCTTAATTTTCTTTTCCATTCTTCTGTAAACTATTCTTGTCAACAACTTGCTGATTGTGCGGAAATTGTCGCACTTGTCTGCCTTTGCAATCTTAGGAACTGCGTGGATGATATTTCCCCGAAAGTCTAAAGGCATATCATTTTGTTGCCACTGTCCCCAGTAATTTTAGAAATTCCGATGGAATGTTATCTATCTCTTCTGCCAAATTTCATTTTAAGTCTTTCAAAGCTCTTCTAAATTTTGGTTCCAATATTGAATCCCTGGTCTCTTTCCTATCGACTCCTGTTTCTTCTTCCATCATGACGTCCTCCTGCTCCACTATTTCTTCTGCATTTACAATGTAATTTCCAGTGCACTCTTATTGTTATCGCTCTGTATTTAATTTCGCCGAAGGTTGTTTTGATTTTTCTATATGCTGTGTTCGTCCTTCCGACAATCATTTCGTTTTCGATTCCTTCACATATTTCATGTAGCCATTTCGCCTTAGCTTCCGTGCACTTCCTTTTTATTTCATTCCAAAGTGACTTGTATTTCTGAATTTCCCTGTACAATTTTGTACTCCCTTCTTTCGCCGTTCAGCTGAAGTATTTCTTTCGTTACCCATGTTTCTTCGCAAACACTCTCTTTAACCTTTCTTTTCTTTCCAACGTCAGTGACTGGCCTTTTAGATATGTCCATTCCTCTTCAAATGTACTGCCTACTGAGTATTGCAGTACCTACAGCCTCAGATAAGTTCAACCGTATCTCATTATTCCGTATCCACTTCTTTGCGCTTCGATTCTTCCTGACTAGTCGCTTAAACTTGAGCCTACTATTCCTCGTTACGAAATTGTGATCTCAAACTACCCCTGCGTACACCTTACATTTCAATATCTGATTTCAGAATGTCTAGCGAACCATCATGTAATTAGATCAAATCTTCCTATATCTCCGGATTTTTTTTTTCAAGTACACCTCCTTCTCTTGTGATTCTTGGACCGAATATTCGCTATTAGCATCTAAAATTTATTGCAGAACTCAATTAGTCTTCCTCCTCTCTCGTTCCTAGTACCAATTCCATATTCTCCTGTTGCCGTTTCTTCTGCTCCCTCTCCTACAAACGAATTCATGTCCCCCGCAGCTATTAGATTTTCATCTCCCTTTACGAACTGAATTACTCATTCAATATCACCATATAATTTCTCTATTTATTTATCTTCTGCTTGCGACGTCGGCATGTATATCTGAACTATTATTGTAGGTGTTGGTTTTCTGTCGATTCTAATGAGAACAACCATTCTATTGAACTGTTCACAATAACTCACTCTCTGTCATATCCTCCTATTCATAATGAATCCGGCACCCGTTGTATAATTTTCTGCTGGTGTTGCTATTACCATGTACTTGTCTTTTTTCTATTTCACTTCACCGGCGCCCATCATATCTAGTTTACACCTTAGCACTTTTATTTTCAGATTTTCTAGCTTCCCTACCACTTCAAACTTCTGGTTTTCGTTGGTTATTCAACATTTTTCTCATGATCACCAACCCGTTGGCAGTGCCTTCCCAGGTTTCCGATTGGGGAAATAGTCCTGTATTTTTGGGCAATGGAGTGATCATCATGACATTTCTTCAATGACAAGCCACATGTCCTGTGGATAAACGTTATGCTTTCTGCATCGTCATGCCACTGATCATCGCTGAGTCTTCCGCCTTTTAGATCCACTTTCTCAACCTAAGAGCAAGGGAATTCCCTGACTCTTTGTCCGCTCCTCCGCCCTCTTCGACAAGGTTATTTGCAGAATGAAGGTGACTTCATATGCCGGAAGTCTTCGACCGCCTTTGCTAATGATTTTCATCCTTTCTCTCTCCACTCTCCTTTCCTTGACGGAACTTCCTGATACTCAGCGGTAGGGGTGAGGGCAAAGTGGACATGGGTCGCAAACGAGGCCTAGCCATCGTGTCAGGTTCCTTCCATCCATGAACTAGGAAAACGGAGGGAATATGGGAGAGGAGTGCTGAGAACATCTATGATTTATTTATTTTCTTTTTTAAAATCATTATTAATGCCACCGACAATACCAAGAAATCGGTGTCGCATGGAGGGGTGCATGACAAGTCTCATAGTGTTTTGTAGAAGAACGTTCCGATGGTTAGATAGCAACCGGTTCTAAGAGCGGAAAAGGCGTGGATGAACTTCTCATTGCAGTAACATCTCAACTCTGGGGTGGGTTGAAAGGGGCACTACAAAGTAAATTGGAGAAAAATTGTCCGTTTTTGGGGCTGCGGACAACTGCACAGCGGCGTTCATTAAGGAAGTGTCAAAAATGAAGGATATTTCTCTCGCCTTCAGCAAACAAGTCGTGAACTGCAATTCCACTAATATACTTCATGGCGTTCGTTTTCGTTTGCTAGAAATATCCCGAGCCCAGAAAGAGGAACAGTTGAGGAGGTATCTGACGAGGAGTTGTACAGGTGATTAGGGCCAGCATCCCTCGCACCAAGAACCTGATACCTGTCGCGCACACCGATCGGCCGAGGACACGCCAGTTGACGTGGGGATGCTTCCCCTCAGCCACATTCTGACACCTGTGCTGCAGAAGAAAGTCATAGATTGCCTTCGTGGATGTCAAGCACGTTGGCAGATAAATCTTCCTACCTTTTTAATATTTCTATTTACGGCTGAAATCACCGATGCTGTAACCGCTCTATGATCACTGATTCCCTGTCCTGCGTTGTTTCAAATAGTTCGGGTCTGTTTGTCACCAGAAGGACTAATATGTTATCGCCACGAGTCGGTTCTGTGTTTGACTGCTCCAGGTAGTTTTCAGATAATGCACTTAAAGAAATTTCACTGGATTCTTTGTCCCTGCCACCCGTTATGAACGTTTGAGTCTCCCAGTCTATATCTGGTAAATTAAAATCTCCACCCAAAACTATAACATTGTCGGGAAATCTACTCTAAATATTTTCCAAATTTTCCTTCAGGTGTTCTGCCACAACAGCTGCTGAGCCAGGCGGCCTATAGAGACATCCAGTTACCATGTTTGACCCTGCTTTAACCGTGGACTTCACCCAAATTATTTCAGATTTCGAATCTCCGTCAATTTCCTTCGATATTATTGCACTTTTTATCGCTATAAACGCGCCACCCACTTCACTGTCCAGCCTGTCTCTGCGGTATACATTCCAATCTGAGTTTAGAATTTCATTACTGTCCAGCCTGTCTCTGCGGTATACATTCCAATCTGAGTTTAGAATTTCATTACTGTTTAAATCTGGTTTCAGTCAACTTTCTGTCCCTAGTACTATGTCGGCATTGTGACCGTTTATTAATGAGAGCAGTTCTGGGACCTTTCTATAGACGCTCCTGCAGTTTACTATTACCACATTAATAATGTCATTCCCTGTTACATTTTGCCTACTGCTACCTTGTCGCGTCTCAGGGGGCGTCTTGTCGGGCCTAGGGAGGGAATTCTCTAACCTAAAAAACCCACTTGTGCACTCCACACGTACTCTGATACCCTTGTAGCCGCTTCCTGCGTGTAGTGCATGCCTAACCTATTCAGGGGGGGACCCTACATTTCTCCACCCGATAGCGGAGGTCGAGAAATTCGCACCCCAGATCTCTGCAGAATCGTCTGAGCCTCTGGTTTAAGCCTTCCACTCGGCTGCAAACCATAGGACCGCGATCGATTCTGGGAACGAAACTACAAATAGTTAGCTCAGATTCCACCCCGCGATCGAGGCTTTCCGCCTTCACCAACTCCGCCAACCGCCTGTGTGAACTGAGGATGACCTCTGAATCCAGACGGCAGGAGTCATTGGTGCCGATATGACCAACAATTTGTATTAAGGTGCACCCAGTGCTCTCTATCGCCGCCGGTAGGGCCTCCTCCACATCTCGCATGAGACCCCCCCGGCAAGCAGACAGAGTGAACACTGGCCTTCTTCCACGACCTTTCCGCTATTTCCCTAAGAGGCTCCATTACCCGCCTAACACTGGAGCTCCCAATCACTAATAAATCCCTCAGCCCGTGTGCGGGCTCCGACCTTGCTGAAGGAGCGGCCACATGTCCACTCACAGGCACAGCGGGCGCTGCCACGCGGCCAGCCTCCACATTGACCCTCTGCCTCGTGCGCCGCGAACGACGCTGAACTCGCCACTCCGCTTGGGGAGAGTGTGACCCAACCGCGTCCGGTACCCGCGAAGATGCCTCGACAGCAGGGACAGTGGGTGAAGCATGTAGCACCTGGGGTGTACCATCCAACGCACCAGACCCCCGACTGCCGCTACACTCAGAGGCAGCAGCCTGAAGACGGCTGACCGCGGCCATCAACACTTTCAGCTGTTCGCGAACAGTGGCTAGCTCCTCCTGCGTCCGTACACAGCAGTCACACATCCTAAGAAATCAACAATTTACTGTAGAGAGTTAAGTAATAAACTTTTAACTAGCCTGCTAATTCACTAAAGGCGCCTGGTAGCTGACTAAACTCTGGTTACTATACACTTCTTGTTGGAAACAATGAAAATAGGCACTAACTGTCTCTGGACTGTATCCAAAACAAACACGAAATCTATGGAACACTATTACTATTACTCCAAAATTAAAGCGTCCTTAAAGCAAAAACACACGGAAAAATAAGTAACAAGTACGAAAAACACAGGTAATACTTAAATTTACATAGCTTGCTGCACAGGATAGTTTCTCTGTCGAAGTTACTAGTTTTGCTCCCATAGTGCTCAGAGCCATTTTACTAGTTTTGCTGCGTCCTGGTTGGCTGGCGCCCTCTACTTGAGACGGCCGCGGCTCGCGAGGTGAGTCTCGGTCGGGGACAGAGACGGATACTCGGTCGCGGCAGTGACAGAGGGAGCACAGCGCACGGGCCATCGCGACTAGTCAGTCGGCACTTGGCGCACTGCGAGCACGCACGGTGTTGACAATCCAGCGCCTGGGTCTGGCGGAGAGCGGAGCTGGAGTGCGGAAGCAGTCACCGGTCAACACAGGCTCTGTTTGAGAGTCGTGTCTGTCTCAATTCCTGAGGAGAGCGCGGGGTGCATGTCAACAGCGAGCTCTTGGACTGTCTTCAAATGGCGAGCCATTTTGTGGTGGAACTTTTAGACGTGATTCCTCTGTGTAGCCACTTTGATTTTCGCTAGTCATTCCTTAAACCACTTGGGCGTGCGTCCGGGATACTTGGTAAATGCAAGTCCACGTAACTGTGCTGTGCCCTGGTTCCGTTGCATTTATCTTGAATTAAAAGTGTGGCCGATATTCGGCGATTCCTTTTTTTATTATTACAGTTAAATGTTAAGTAGTAAATTTTATGGATCAAAGTTTATTCTCTGTATAAAACTGCAGCCGCTAATTTAAATAGTAATTACAAACTTCTTCCTTGTTGGCAACTATAGCAGTAACAATTTTGCCCCGTCAAACGGTACTGGTGTTTAAGGTTGTGCGCAGATCATCTTATTATTATCACCTTGAGCTAGTTGTGATTTATAAGTTTATCAAGAAGAAATTTCACGTCATTCTAGATTGTTTAATGAACTATTGTTTTAATAGTAACTGCGGTTGCCACACTATAACGTTTAACATCTCTTCCTGTATTTGGCGCTACCCAGCGCTTGGCTGTTGGTTTTTGTGCTTCAGTGACTGTGTGTTAATACTGGGTTTGTGTGTTCTAGAAGCCGTTATTGCTGTGCGCAGGCCGTCCTGGCTGTTGTCACTTGAGCTCTCGAGCACGGAATTCAGACGCGCGGCCGATCTGAACGCCAAACGTCGATCATGTGCTGATTGCTGTGTAGATCTTTCAGGCTATCATAAAATCATATTGCCGAATGTTTTCCATAATAGTTAATGCACGTACTTATGAGATCTTGCTGTTTGTGTATTTTTGAAACCTAATAGCTTCTACAAATTGTTATTTTTTCGTATTCACAAGGTCTGATAACTGACTTAATTTCACAACTAGTCAGTTCATATCTGCAGTTATATTAAAGTTATATTTGTGTGAAGTGATTTTTTATTAATTTAAAGTTGGAGACTCAAGGCTGTTTTTCTTTACAATTTTTTTGAATTATTCTCATTGCTTTTATGCAACTGAATAATCGGTGTAGATCACCGCAATTTGCAAAGGCTAAGTACTCATTGTGTTGTTACCAGTGCTCTGTTTTTATTAACGAGGTGAAAATAAATTTTTGTATCTTCAAATAGGGTCAGCACTCCACTCCAGCAGCCCATGTGCCGTGCTTACCAATCCTATACCTTACCAGTTAGATCGGGGAAAACCACGTACTGTGCAGTCCATTTAAGCCGTGCAGCTAACAGCCGGATAAAGATCTTTGTGTCGCTGTCGCTGTGCAGCATCAAGGGGTGGTAATCGCATATCCGTATGATACCCTGAGGCTTGTGGCTGTCAGGGAGGAGCCCATCGAGAAAACTGTATGGGATCTGCACTAGAGGTGACATAAGGTCCCGAAAAATTTGCGTCCACGCAGATGCCGTTAGGGGAGGAAACGTCCGATAAAACTCCAGTGGGAGGCCGTCAGGTCCAGATGACTTGTTCGATGACCCACTTGGATAGCATCATGGACTTCGTACTCCGTGATGTCAGCAAGCAGATCCATAGTTGCAGCCCCAGGAAGCGACCTAAAGGAGAGTTGGAGAGACTGCTGTATTGTTGGCAGGGTGGTGATAATGTCGTGCAGACTACAGCATAACATAATGTGCATGGAGGGCAGAACCTATATCGCGATGTGTATCTAAGTATCTAAGCGCCACCTGTCATCAGTTGGAAGAACATTAATTAAAGAGATCCGGTGGTGGCACCGTTCCGTTATCACATGATACGTAGATGGACACTCCTGCACCAAGCCATCGTGAAAGCCCTGACTATAGCTCCTTCTGGATGACATCGAGAGGAGGACGTGACCTGTGCTTCGGCACGATTCACCATCGCCTGGCGCTCTGGCGAAAACGGCGTCAAAGTACATTCCTTGGGAAAGGTGAAATAGAAATCCTGGGTTCGTCGCGGCTTATCTTCTGTAATCAATCATGGCCTTGCGGAGAGCAGGGTTTCCGCAGAACATCCATCAAGAGCGGGCAGACTGACATACATCATGGCGTTAACGACAAGCTGTCCAGGTGGTCTCTATGAGCTCCCAGTAGTCGGATGAAGTAAGATGAACCGTGTTGTTTCCATGATCTTCGGCCTTGCCACACCCTTTGGTAGCAGGGATTGACGGCACAAATATACGCATCATGGTCAGAGAATGCAGCGGGCCACTCTTCAGCAGCCTGCACACGGCTGACAATATCGTGGGAGACATAAATACGATCGAGGCGACTGGAAGAATGGCTAGTGAAAGACGTAAACACTGGACGATCACCACGAACGTGCTCCCAAGAAACCACAGGGTTGAGATGCAGGAGAATAGCCGTTAGCGCCGCGCACGGAGAGTGACGGGGCCGTTGTCTTTGGGCGCCTGGGTGGAGATGAAATCGCAACCTGCTGACTCAGAAAGAGAGGCGTGACTGCCTCGAAGAAGAAATTGGAACGTTCGCCGTGGTGACCCGTACCAGATGGCGCATAACACTGATATCCTGACGCCACTAAACGTGAGAGCCGTACCTCTGGCACCAGAGAGATAGGCGACTGTATCAGCTAGGATACCATCACGTAATAGGATCGCCACCCCACTACCAGTAGGAGAAGCATGGGAGACACATGCCGATAAGCAATGGGAGCACAAATGTTGCAACATGCACCTCCTGCGGGAGGGCAACGTCAGCATCCACAGCGTACAGCATCTCATGCAGTAAAGCCAGTTTGTGCCGTGCACGAATGGTTTTGACATTGACTGTGGCTATGTGATAATTTTGAAAAGCTGCCATCGCCAGGAGGATGGGCTATTCAAACGTGGAGGAAGCACGAAGAGCTTCCTGTTAGGCCCCTACGGAAGGGCACTTTACTGTGATGGGGAGGGAGACGACCTCACCAAGGGGGTCCATCGCTCTTCATACCTCCAGAACGTTCACCCTCAGCACTGACGTCGTCGGCCCAGGAGACTGACCCGTTCGGTTCAGTGGAACACTGAGGTGTGCCAATTATTAGCGCCAGACACAGAAAGAGATGAAGCTGTATTAGACGCAGGCGGGAGAAGGTCGGTGACCATAGGTTGATGCTGATTGGAGACGGAGACGGAAAAGTCGTCGAGACGTCAGGTGCCTGGGCGTCACTGCATCAGGAGTTGGGTCGTCATCCTGTACACATATCCGATGGAGGCAGTCATGAGAAGGGGTACGGTGTTGCTTCTTCCGTTTCCTCGGCGACTGTCGCTTCCAAACGGGATGATTAGCGTCTGTCGTCCGACATATGGCCATACGGCAGAAATGCGGAGATCGGTACAGCTCCATGATCGACTACCGTGTGGTCGGGGCAGACGGCTTTCGTCTGCTGACGGCCGTCGTCCGTTGGTACTGCCTCCGGCGTCAGTGTAGGAGACACAAGCAGAACGTCCATCGCGTTGTCAAGAGGAGTCGACGCCGGTGTCGACTGATTCAGAGTGGACGCAGCAGCCAACCCCGCCGCGGACGCGAAGGCAATACAATAGGCGTCGCAGGGAGAGCGACGTTTCCGATTGGAGTCTGAACCAGTCTTCGCCGGAGATATAGAGAACGTACGTGGCCTTCCTGGTTACAACCTGAACAACTGGGCAGCTGGCCATCGTACATGACGACACCCCTGCAGCGGGCTGTTACTAAATTGGAAGGCGCGTGTTTCCTCATTTCAAGTTGATCTGACGGACACCATTGAGGGCACGGTATGTTTCGAACGTCTTCCAAGTTTCAGCAACCTGACTAACGACTTTGCCGTAACATTTCAACGCGGCCACTACAACGTCCGACGGTAGCTCAAATGGGAGATCGAACTCAACGTTAGGAGACAGAAACCGGCGTGATCAGCCACAACAACTCCTAGATGGCCATTAAAGCATCGGAACTTGAGAGTATGGCTCCGCACAACGGCAGCGCACAGCTCTTCATTTGTCACTTTTTTGTACACAGTGGTACTAAAGATCGAAAAATGACTTCCGAGAACGTCTTTCCTCCCGTGTAAATCGTTAAGCTTCATATGCCTTTGATCATTGATGAACCAAAAGAAGCAATAGTTTAATCGTGACGTGGAGACAGGAAAACGCATTGATGGTCGGTGAATTCATCCGAAGACAAGCTACTACGCGGAAGTGAACAAACGCTGCTTTTGCTAGCAAGCAGCACAACAGGAGAGACTCAAAAATGGCGTGCTCGCCTCACCACTGCCGAAAGCAGACTGAGATCACGGTTTCTTACAAGCTCCCAAAAACGGCATAATTAGCAAATTATTTATATAAAAAGTGTGAAAGAAGGTTGTTTACAATACTGTTATTGCACTCTGGTACATGGGAATGCACAAACACGATAAAATTACAACAAACACTATAGAACAAATTGAAACCACTGTTAGATTTGTTCTGAACTGAAGCTGACACATATGCACTGCATATAAAAATATATATTAGGATCACGTAAAGCGCTGAAATATAGCTTCTGAGATATTGTCGGCTGTCTTCAATCACACTTACAAAAAGGAACTTAAGGCAGCGTCTCTGCTGCATTATGGGTTATTGGACTACCGTCCTACCGTTGTCCTATCCTCTGTGCCAAGGGCTATCGGACGGACGGCAATATTAGAGGGCACGGGGTATTCGTCCTGCACTCTCTGCCGTCACCGTAATTTTCGAAATAGATGCTGCTACTTTCCTTCAAGTGCCCTTGTTCTTGAGAAACATTTATCTTGAATCTCTTGCAGAGTGAATAATTCAAAGTGTCTTGAAAAAGTGTAGGTTACTCGTGTACATAAGAATGTAAAAAAGAACAGATACACAAAATTATAAACTAATATCCTTAATGTTCGTCTGATGTGCTAAGGTCGGTTATTATGGGTTTGATAGAGAAACAAAAGGTCCCTTCCAGGAACGCGCAGCTCGTGGAATTCGCAACTCGCTCTTTTCATACACGATATGAAGGAAGCATGGAGGAAGAGAATTTCCAAAACTGTTGGATGCAGTATCACACTGTAGGTCGGCCGCTATGGCCGAGCGGTTCTAGGCACTTCTGTCCGGAACCGCGTTGCTGCTACGGTCGCAGATTCGAATCCTTCCTCGGGCATGAATGTGTGTGCTGTCCTTAGGTTAGTTAGGTTTAAGTAGTTTCTAAGTCTAGGGGACTGATGACCTCAGATGTTAAGTTCGAAAGCGCTTAGAGCCATTTGAACCATATTTTGACTGTGAATGAATGTTTACCTTAATATGTGACATTTACTGAGGCATATACGCAAATAGTTAATTGAGCAAAGCTTACTGTGTGCAACAAGAAGAAAGTCATTGAACACGGTAAGTCAGCTGCTGTTGCTGTTATGTTTTTGTTTTCTGCCAATGATCATTATGGCCATTTGGTTATGATCATGCTTATTATTATGTCGGGTATCAAGTGTAAGTAAAGACTGAGTTCTTTGGCATCCGGCAACAGAAGATCCTGGCCTTGTGCGTTAAAAGACCCGTGTGGCAGGTGAGTGAATTATATTAATACGATCACAATTAGAATTAGCTTGATTGAGACAACAACCAAATACAATCGGTTTCCGATGGTGGTCTTGAACCCACTTAGAGGGGAATAACCGTCTGACTGCTCTCTGGCTGGATTCTAGCGTGTAAACCACGATTTTGCCATTTGTTTGTAATACATTGTATCAAAGGGTTTTGAGGCCAGCGTGTCTCGAGAATATAATTGCTTTTATCAGAGGTGGGTTGCATTATTTAGTAGCACCAAAATTCTTCTCCAAAACCTTAGTTCTATGTATTTGCTAAGTCTAGAATCCGCAGGGTGTCGAATAGTGTCCAAGCAGCTGAACTGCAGATAAGGGCAGGTAAGATTACAGATCGAGAAAGGGCGGAGGCTGACTAAGCTGCCACTGCGCAGGTAAGTTACAAAGAGGACCTCCGACACATCCCTTTAAATCTACCGCTTACCGTACAACACGGTCCAAGGGGTCCAGTACGTTATAAGTTAGGGTTTGTCATTCCGCAGAGAGGATGTTACAAAGTAGTACATCGGCTAGGGAACGTTACAGACTAAATGTTAGAAGACCTCTTAGTCGCTACAGACTCTGCAGGGAGACTTTCTAACACTTCAGACAAACATTGCTCACTGACATTACCGGCGACAAGAGGAAGTAAGCGAACACCCAAATGCACATGAGTGGTCTCAGTACCTAAACCTGCTATAATCCATGCGACCGACAATGGTCCATATGTAGTTTATATGGAACGTCTGGATAAAAACATACGTCACCTACATCCTATAGCTCTAGGGAAAATTTTGCATCTTTCCTTACTTGAACTGAAGAATTATATAATTAATAAATCTTTTGTAGGGAAAACCACACGCCCTTCCTATCCGCATCCTTAGCTGAGACTGACATGGCGATCGGATGGTCCTGATGGGCCACTTGTGGTCTGAAGACGGAGTGCTTTTTATCGGGAAAACCAAAGTTTTCACTTCGCTGCCCATGACAAAGCTTACATAGTTATCAGGGCGCAAGTGGGAATGGTGCTAAACATGTGGATGAGCCTTTTCAGACAAACATTGCTCACTGACCTTACCGGCGACAAGAGGAAGTAAGCGAACACCCGATTGTACATGAGTAGTCTCAGTACTTAAACCTGCTATAACCCACGCAGTATGCAGTCACTTCTCTAAGTCAGAATCCACATGTGACTTGTGTTAGGTTAACAACTTCGTAAGTACCAAGTTCATGACAGCTACTAGTTCACCACAAATTAATCAGTAACATAATAAATGTTACAGAGATTGTCATTCAAAATAAGCGACGAAACAGTACTATGAATGATGACAATATCATGCTTCTCGTAACAGATATCTTTGATTCTCTCCCAGCCTAATTTATGAAGCCTATAAATGTATCGCAATGGAACGCAAGATCAGCTAATTCTAACAGAGAAAGCTTACAACGGGAGCCTGATATAGTCCTGTTATGCGAAACGTGGTTCAAGTCTCAGCAAACTGTTTGCTTTAAAAATTATTTCGTAGTAGGGGAGTACCATCTCGATGGAAAAGGTGGCGTCGCTGAATTAGTAAAAAATGTGCTGCCGCATAAAAGATTACCGCTCAATGCAAGAAACAATGAAGTTGAATTAGTTGCTATGCAAATACAAGCTGCTCACAAAACGCTCGCAGTAGTCTCTGTGTACAAAGCTCCCCAATTTAGAATCTTGGAAGATGATTTGAGACTCCTAATAACCAGCTTCGGCCTCCAGTTGTAACAGGTGGTATCCTGAATTCTCATCATGTTGCATGGGGAGGGGATATGACCGACAGGAGTGGCAGGGCTTTGATAGATGTTATTGAAGACAATAACCTAGTTACAGTCACTGATGGAGCTCTCAGTATGATATCTACTCCCATCCGTTCTGCAATAGATATAACGCTTTGCACACCTCGTTTTACTGAACTTTCTAAGTGTCATGTTAAAACTGACTCGGTGGTATCAGATTCTAACACGTGTGCAGACTGGTTGCGCAAGGACGCATTGTGAGTGTTTTCGGAATTTGGTGTTGAACCTACAGCCTGAAGATAGGAAGATACCTTCTCACACGTGCGGGGTTCAGAAGAGTGCAGCAGTACGGCCAGTGATGTAATCAGACAATGACCTCAATGTCGCTTCCACTACACTCCCTGTAAAGAAAACGTTATCGCTAACAGAAATTAGTGTATGCGTTCAGACATAACTATATGTTAGCAAAACATGAAAATCTTAGATCTTCGATATTAAGGTTTATTTTTACTCTAAATATGACTTCATGTCATAGCAATGTTAGCAAAATTATGTGCAGGATGGTGAAATATTGATACTGAGTTTTCACAACTGTGAAGCGAAATTCCTATTATAAGGTTCTTTGATGGTAAGATGGTTGATGACCATGTCTGGGGGGTCGATAAAAATACAAACAAATTAATTACAATTTGGGCCAGAGATATCAATTACGCTAAAGTGCACAATGAAAATACCCAAGATTGAATGGTGGTCGGTAAAGAGCAATCAAAAAGAAGTACACAATTAAAACAATTCATAACTCTACAGTGGCTGATCAGTCCTTTTCGTTAGATCGGACATCTGAGGTTTCTGCTTCTATTAGGCCCAACAATCATGAATGTGTTTAACTGCAGGTCATGTTTGAATGTACAAAAAAGCAGGAGAGAAGGAGGCGCCTGCAGTTCTGAGTGTCAACTGAATATCACTTGTTGGCATGGCGTTACTTTGCGTCGCGGCAGCAGTGGCGGCTGCCGTCGCGAGCTGTGAACCTGAGAATCTATTCTAAATCTCTCTCGACTGTTAAACACAAATCAGATACATTCGCTACATCTTCAGTGAAGCCGAGACCTTTAGTTATTCCCTAGCTAAGTTAATTGGCATGGTACACGCTATTTGGCTGTTATATCATGTACATCGTTGCCCTCAAATTGCTCGCAAGCGTTAACCGTCAGTGCTCAGTGCGATTATCCATAGTAGGAGACTTTGTAGTTTAACTCCTTCGGAGTTAACATGAGCATATGAACAAGTGTTCACATAATGACTCTCACAATTGCCTCAGCGCAATGCGAGTTGCCTTGCTCAAAATTCAAACGGCTCTGAGCACTATGGGACTTAACATCTGAGGTCATCAGTCCCCTAGAACTCAGAACTACTAACTAACCTAAGGAGATCACACACATCCATGCCCGAGGCAGGGTTCGAACCTGCGACCGTAGCGGTCGCGCGGTTCCAGACTGAAGCGCCTAGAACCGCTCGGCTGCTCAGTCCTGCCGTTGCTCAAACATTCGACAATTTTCTGCAAGAGAAGAGCCAATTACTCTGTCTGCAATTTGCCTATATCAAAACTGGTGGCCACACGTTTTCTTTCTGGCCAATCAGGCTGTTCGTACTTGCTATAAGTCCACCCACTAGATTTTTGTAGCCTATCACAGGCGTCGTTTCTTTCGTAGGTCAGAGTTTAACTTCTGCTAACTAGTACTGAGATAAACCACTTTTGCTTTCATGCAAGTTGTAAGACGTCGTGGTCTCCTGACCTTCATTGCTTACATATTCCGCCCTCACAATCAAATTCAGCACATCAAGACGCTTCATTTGAACCCAAACTCGTTAAGATAAAGTCAATGTTGTATGAATTCATGTAAACGATATGCAAATAACTAATAAATAACAAGTAAGCGCACTGGGGTTGAAATACTCTAGGCTGAAGTACACACATACATTCCAGACACGACGGTCACAGGAGCTTTTAGTTCGGGAGACGCAAACCGCAAAACGGGACGCCAGTCCCTTCAGAGGACTAGTCAACGCCAAACGCTGAGGTGACATTGTGTGGGAGTGGCCAGCCTACGCATTCTTTACAAATAGCACGCAGTTTCAGAGATTTTCACAGGGAGACAGCAAACGCCAAACGCTGATACTACAGATTTCCAGATTGGTCGCCTTAAACGGAACGTCATTCTCCCGTTTTAGAAGAGCAATGCTGATTGGCAGACGATATTTCTGACGTCCTGAGCTGAAGGAGTAATGGAAGAGACCGAAAGATATACCCCTTCACGTCTGGCGTGGAGAGGCGCCATTCCGAGGAACAAGTCTCTCATCAGAACTTCACTGGGAGAGCACCCCTGTCTAGAGCAAATCGAAGTGCGACTCTACATTAAGTCCTTGCGATTAAGCGTTGTTCACTGTGTTGGCTGACACACTTATTGTGCAATGTGAATGGAAAGAATTATAGTTAAACGCCTGCTGTGGGTGTATTCCCGCGCCGGCATCCGCTATAATGACGAAGCTGACGTCTTAGCGAAGAAAGCTGCATGTAGAGGAACTGTTCTCAGTGTGAAATTATCGTACACAGACTGCTTACTTGAAGTCAAGAGCCACGGAAAACAGTAATGACAAAAGATGAGGTATGTCCCTAAAACAGAAAGTTGGATATTTTGCGGCAATTTTTTTTTTTTTTTTGTCATCAGTCTACTGACTGGTTTGATGCGGCCCGCCACAAAATCCTTTCCTGTGCTAACCTCTTCATCTCAGAGTAGCACTTGCAACCTACGTCCTCAATTATTTGCTTGACGTATTCCAATCTCTGTCTTCCTCTACAGTTTTTGCCCTCTACAGCTCCCTCTAGTACCATGGAAGTCATTCCCTCACGTCTTAGCAGATGTCCTATCATTCTGTCCCTTCTCCTTATTAGTGTTTTCCACATATACCTTTCCTCTCCGATTCTGCGTAGAACCTCCTCATTCCTTACCTTATCAGTCCACCTAATTTTCAACATTCGTCTATAGCACCACATCTCAAATGCTTCGATTCTCTTCTGTTCCGGTTTTCCCACAGTCCATGTTTCACTACCATACAATGCTGTACTCCAGACGTACATCCTCAGAAATTTCTTCCTCAAATTAAGGCCGGTATTTGATATTAGTAGACTTCTCTTGGCCAGAAATGCCTTTTTTGCCATAGCGAGTCTGCTTTTGATGTCCTCCTTGCTCCGTCCGTCATTGGTTATTTTACTGCCTAGGTAGCAGAATTCCTTAACTTCATTGACTTCGTGACCATCAATCCTGATAAGTTTCTCACTGTTCTCATTTCTACTACTTCTCATTACCTTCGTGTTTCTCCGATTTACTCTCAAACCAAACTGTGTACTCATTTGACTGTTCATTCCGTTCAGCAGATCATTTAATTCTTCTTCACTTTCACTCAGGATAGCAATGTCATCAGCGAATCGTATCATTGATATCCTTTCACCTTGTATTTTAATTCCACTCCTGAACCTTTCTTTTATTTCCATCATTGCTTCCTCGATGTACAGATTGAAGAGTAGGGGCGAAAGGCTACAGCCTTGTCTTACACCCTTCTTAATACGAGCACTTCGTTCTTGATCGTCCACTCTTATTATTCCCTCTTGGTTGTTGTACATATTGTATATGACCCGTCTCTCCCTATAGCTTGCCCCTACTTTTTCAGAATCTCGAACAGCTTGCTCCATTTTATATTGTCGAACGCTTTTTCCAGGTCGACAAATCCTATGAAAGTGTCTTGATTTTTCTTTAGCTTTGCTTCCATTATTAGCCGTAACGTCAGAATTGCTTCTCTCGTCCCTTTACTTTTCCTAAAGCCAAACTGATCGTCATCTAGCGCGTTCTCAATTTTCTTTTCCATTATTCTATATATTATTCTTGTAAGCAGCTTCGTTGCATGAGCTGTTAAGCTGATTGTGCGATAATTCTCGCACTTGTCAGCTCTTGCTGTTTTCGGAATTGTGTGGATGATGCTTTTCCGAAAGTCAGGTGGTATATCGCCAGACTCATATATTTTACACACCAACGTGAATAGTCGTTTTGTTGCCACTTCCCCCAATGATTTTAGAAATTCTGATGGAATGTTATCTATCCCTTCTGCCTTACCGTAAGTCCTCCAAAGCTCTTTTAAATTCCGATTCTAATACTGGATCCACTATATCTTCTAAATCGACTCCTATTTCTTCTTCTATCACATCAGACAAATCTTCACCCTCATTGAGGCTTTCAATGTATTCTTTCCACCTATCTGCTCTCTCCTCTGCATTTAACAGTGGAATTCCCGTTGCACTCTTAATGTTACCACCGTTGCTTTTAGTGTCACCAAGGGTTGTTTTGACTTTCCTGTATGCTGAGTCTGTCCTTCCGACAGTCATACCTTTTTCGATGTCTTCACATTTTTCCTGCAGCCATTTCGTCTTAGCTTCCCTGCACTTCCTATTTATTTCATTCCTCAGCGACTTGTATTTCTGTATTCCTGATTTTCCCGGAGCATGTTTGTACTTCCTCCTTTCATCAATCAACTGAAGTATTTCTTCTGTTACCCATGGTTTCTTCGCAGCCGGCCGAAGTGGCCGTGCGGTTAAAGGCGCTGCAGTCTGGAACCGCAAGACCGCTACGGTCGCAGGTTCGAATCCTGCCTCGGGCATGGATGTTTGTGATGTCTGTAGGTTAGTTAGGTTTAACTAGTTCTAAGTTCTAGGGGACTAATGACCTCAGCAGTTGAGTCCCATAGTGCTCAGAGCCATTTGAACCATTTTTTTCTTCGCAGCTACCTTCTTTGTACCTATGTTTTCCTTCCCAACTTCTGTGATGGCCCTTTTTAGAGATGTCCATTCCTCTTCAACTGTACTGCCTACTGCACTATTCCTTATTGCTGTATCTATAGCGTTAGAGAACTTCAAACGTATCTCGTCATTCCTTAGTACTTCCGTATCCCACTTCTTTGCGTATTGATTCTTCCTGACTAATGTCTTGAACTTCAGCCTACTCTTCATCACTACTATATTCTGATCTGAGTCTATATCTGCTCCTGGGTACGCCATACAATCCAGTATCTGATTTCGGAATCTCTGTCTGACCATGGTGTAATCTAATTGAAATCTTCCCGTATCTCCCGGCCTTTTCCAAGTATACCTCCTGCTCTTGTGATTCTTGAACAGGGTATTCGCTGTTACTAGCTGAAACTTGTTACAGAACTCAATTAGTCTTTCTCCTCTTTCATTCCTAGTCCCAAGCCCATATTCTCCTGTACCCCTTTCTTCCACTCCTTCCCATACAACTGCATTCCAATCAAAAATGGTTCAAATGGCTCTGAGCACTATGGGACTCAACTGCTGAGGTCATTAGTCCCATAGAACTTAGAACTAGTTAAACCTAACTAACCTAAGGACATTACAAACATCCATGCCCGAGGCAGGATTCGAACCTGCGACCGTAGCGGTCTTGCGGTTCCAGACTGCAGCGCCTTTAACCGCACGGCCACTTCGGCCGGCTGCATTCCAATCGCCCATGCCTATTAGATTTTCGTCCCCCTTTGCATACTGCATTACCCTTTCAATATCCTCATACACTTTCTCTATCTGTTCATCTTCAGCTTGCGACGTCGGCATGTATACCTGAACTATCGTTGTCGGTGTTGGTCTGCTGTCGATTCTGATTAGAACAACCCGGTCACTGAACTGTTCACAGTAACACACTTTAATGAAATTAAAAAAATAAAAAATAAACAGTTACCTTTTTTATTTGTTTTTAGTTAATTTGCCTTTCTTTCTTTCTGTACGTACGAACTTTGTTGTAGAACCCCTTATTTACGTGTGGTAATAAAAATTCATTTAGACAGAATTAAGTACATTTAAAATTACGTGAACTTAGTCAACCCTCTCATGCTGACAAATTCATATTAACTGATTAAGAATATTTAGTTGAGAATTAAATCCTTTACATAATTCGGCCTTGGCACACATTTTCTAAATGCAGTGTTTTTTTTTTAAATATTTACTGAATTCTTTCCCGGCGTTAGCTATGGAACACAAGACTGTCTCTATTAGCAGAAAATGGTTAAATATTGCCAAGCCGACGTTTAATTATCATTGATAAAACGCACTTCACTATACATTTAAGTTATTTGAAAGAACCAAAATTGTTAAATTTCAACGTTAACTATCCGCCTATGAATGCACAAATGTGAAACTAGTAATAAATTCCGTCAGTCTCAGGATCGCTGTAAAAGAAAAACATTTACTTAATTCACTGCTAATTTTTATCTGTTCCCGATTTACGGGTTTGGTTAATTTTTCTTAGCGGAACAATTTTTTAAATGTGCCGCCGCTGCAAATCGTTCGATCGCGGCACAGCCCAGCAACACCGCTAAAAATGCTGAAATTTTTTTAAGAAATATTATAGATGACATGGGCAATCTAATTTACATTAGTAATACACACTTTTGATAAATTATATGTATTAAACCACAACAATAATTCAACTTACATTAGTTTGTAATTTCTCCTCTAATGGCGGCTAAATCTAGCTACAGACAAAAGAAGTCTACCCATTCATAAAATGCTACGTCACAGCTTCCTCTCTCTCTCAGCTCTCGAGGAAGACGACAAAGAATACACACTACGTGGTGCTTTTTATACTACTGCTGACCATTAACATCTCTTTGTAATCTTACAACATTATTTGCCCCTGTGGCTGAATTTTACATTTTTGTTATCGCAGATATTGACACATTTCGCAATTACATTATGAGTATAGAAATATTACAATCATAAATACATCGAGAATATTACTACAGAAAATATTACAATAATAACGAATGTCCTTTACACAAAATTAAATAATATTTTTTGTTAAATAATTACAGTATATACAAATTGCTTCATAGCGGCGTATATAGTACAATCAAATTTTAGTTTATTAATAGTGTGAGTGTTGCCAGGGAACGTTACAACACCCTCTGCTCTACATTCCTATTCATAACGAATCCTACACCTGTTATACCATTTTCTGCTGCTGTTGATATTACCCGATTCTCATCTGACCAGAAATCCTTGTCTTCTTTCCACTTCACTTCACTGACCCCTACTATATCTAGATTAAGCATTTCCCTTTTCAGATTTTCTAGTTTCCCTACCACGTTCAAGCTTCTGACATTCCACGCCCCGACTCGTAGAACGTTATCCTTTCGTTGATTATTCAATCTTTTTCTCATGGTAACCTCCCCCTTGGCAGTCCCCTCCCGGAGATCCGAATGGGGAGACTACTCCGGAATCTTTTGCCAATGGAGGGATCATCATGACACTTCTTCAAATACAGGCCACATGTCCTGTGGATACACGTTATGTGTCTTTAATGCAGTGGTTTCCATTGCCTTCTGCATCCTCATGTCGTTGATCATTGCCGATTCTTCCGCCTTTAGGGGCAATTTCCCACCCCTAGGACAAGAGTGTGCCCTGAATCTCTATCCGCTCCTCCGCCCTCTTTGACAAGGCCGTTGGCAGAATGAGGCTGACTTCTTGTGCCGGAAGTCTTCGGCCGCCAATGCTGATTATTTATCAAAATATGGCGGGGATCGAACCCGGGACCGAAGACGTTTTGATTATGAATCAAAGACGCTACCCCTAGACCACGGGTTACGGCATTACAGCCTCGAATTACTACAAGGCCGTGGTTTACGAGAACACATTTGGACAGATCTATGATTTCCACCATCATTCGACTCCGGTTTGACCATGCCTCGTTTCCTTTACATCTGTACTGAACCAACACTTACGATACCCTGCATTTGAGTGTGATTCAGAGTCAGAAGCTGATGTAAATCAAATTTTGTTTTCGTGTTCCAAATTTGACAATAAATGATCGAAAGTTCTGAGGGCTTTGATGAGTGCGGGTTACCTTCTCCTTCAATCTTCTCATTTGGTTTCTAGAGACATTCGTCTATATAAAATGACTAACAATTTTCTTAAGAGTATAGGGAAATATCTACAGGATTCACGTTTCCATGTATCTGTATTAAATGTAAGATATAGTATGAATTGATTTCATGAATATGTCTAGTTTACTTATCAGTCTATTGTTAAACATTTGTTGTGGTAAAAGCTGAGATTTCCGTTCCGTAAATATGCATTTTTGTATTTTATTTGTACAGTTATGTATTCTGAGTAAACACGAGTTCCCGATGGCTAAATTGAGTACAAACTCTGGAGTAAAAAAAAAACAAACAAACACACAAACAGAAATGAAATAGGGCGGTGCTGTAATCGCATAGTGCAGTCGTTGGGACGTGTGCAGGCTGTCACGACATTGTCGGTCGGTCGGCCTATATGTTGGTGCGTGCGAAGGGGTCTTAGGGGCCTTTAGACTTCAAGCCTGCAACGTCGTGACAATGTCACTAATTAGGCCTCCATGGTAGGAAGGTTCAAAGATATTCTCTGAGTTTCCGGTTCCGCGAGGCAATGGGATTCGAGTGTGCTTCGTGAGAAGCAGTGAACGGCGTGCTTGAAACACAAAACGAGGTCTAGTCTAGTCCGGCCGCTCTGATGCTGTTTGTCGGCGAAGGTGGAGGGGGCGCAGCACTGTGGTAACATGCCGTACAGTTGTGTAGAAGCTGAGCACATTTACAGTCAGTCTGCGGGTCATTCACAGATATCGGGCAGTTAATGCGTAATGCCTGCCTGTTTTCTGCGTTTCGTAATGCTGGGGTCCAGGGGTTGAACTGGAGACTTCCACAGAATCTTTCAGGATTTTAGAGCGTGTTTTCCGCGTTGAGATGTACCATTTTCCTTTAATCATGAGGTTCCCGATGAATCGTGCCGCCCATGGTGACGGAGGTTCGAGTCCTCCCTCGGGCATGGGTGTGTGTGTGTGTGTGTCGTCCTTAGCTTAAGTTAGGTTAAGTTAGTTCAAGCAGTGTTTAAGTCTAGGGATCGATGACCTCAGCAGTTTCGTCCCTTAGAAATTCACACACATTTGAACATTTGAGATTCCCGGCCAATTTTCAGTTTTTTTCGAGATATATAGATTTTATTTTGCTTCGAGATTCCTCGTGCTGTAGCTTTTGAACCACGACTGTTGTACACTGATGTTATGTGTCCTTTGGTGGCTTAACCATATACTTTGAGAATAATTATATGGTTTCGTATTGAAATGTACTTAACAATTGGTCGAATAAGTGTTTTTAAGTTGCTCCTATCGCGGGTAATTTACTTTTCCTCAATATTCGCCTCAGTGAATTACAACCTGGCATCTACTTTTCCGACGATTTATTTTATGTAGTCATTGCACTTTACGTCGCTCCGGATGGTTACTCCTAAAGGCCTTATAGTTACCGTTCCCAGTGATTTCTCTTCAATAGTGTAATTCTGCGGTAGTGGATTTCTTCTCCTATACATGCGCAATATGTTAAATTTATTTACGTTTGGGCTCAACTGCCAGTCCCTGCACCATTCAGCAATCCTCTGCAGGTCATCTGCAGTTCGGAACAGTATTCTGGTGTTGCTACTTTTCTATAGACAGTTGCATTGTAAACAGATTCGTGGCGCTTCCGACGTTATCCACTAGATGAGAGTGCGAGTCGCCAGCTCTACATTTTATTTTATTTTCTAAACACAATAGGGATAGATCCATAAACTCGTGCATAGCTTGCGTACAGTAGTAGTGTATGTGCGCCAGGCCAAGTGTTGGCAGCAACGAGAAAGTTGTGGTTCGTGACACAAGAGAGCAGCGCCACCCGTAAAATGAGGCGGTAACGTAGGTTATGGTAGTGCTTTATTGATGCAACGACGTCCCCAAGTACTGAAGTTTTATGGTTATCTATATTACGTCGTAACTGAACATGTATTACTTTTAATTTTGTGAGGAATTATTATTACCACGGGAAAGAGAGAGACAAACATACTGTCAATTTTAAGCTTAATACATCCAGTCAAACGTGTGCAGCTGGTGACAGAAATGTGAAGGACAATGTAAATGTTCTCCGTGTACAGAAAAAAACAAATTGCGATTTGTGAACAGAATCAGCCAGTTGTAATAGTGTTCAGCTATATCGTCTTCCAGCTCTGCTAAAGGAAAGATGAAAGTTCCACACCTCCATTATTAACTAAAAGGAAAATTAATAAGTACTAGTTGAGATATTTTGAGTGGCTGCTCTACGATGATGCAACAAAGCTTGCATCTTGCAAATTTAGTGAAGAGGTGCAAGCTAGTAACGTTGACAAAGAGGGGGCAAAAATGTTTTCTGCAGATTTTAAAAAATAATCATTTGTTTATATACTCAATGTAAAGTACACAATGGAAATGTTGCAGGGACATTAAATGTAATTGTGCTAGCACAAAATGGCAATTAACAACAGTGCAAACAATTCATTCATTTTATTGCCGATACATGAAACAAGAACTCGTACACAATTTAAAAAAAACTCTGAAAACGTAAGCCTTCTAATTGAGGGTCCCACTGATAGATCTGCAATCGATCATGCAATTGTGTGTGTGTTAGACACATGGAGGCAAATGACGGCCACATCAAGGAGGACATGTTAGTTGTAACAGAGCTACCAGACTCTGATTATTTCATAGCTTTAACGGATTACTTGGATAGGACCTAGACCCAAGTGAATACACGAAAATTGTTGTAATATAGGATTAGTTACTAATGGTCCTGGAAGTACGGTTGGGCACAAATCAGGATTGCTTTGCAAATGAAAGTTCTCCTCCCAAAACTAATTAGCATTCATACTCTTGCTCACCGCTTGCAATTAGCCATGTTAGATGCCTGTAGAGAATGTCAGCATCTCAAAACATTTGACTCGGTGGTTACAAATATTTTAAAATTCTATCTGGACCAACAAAAATACTTCAGGTGTTAAGAAAAACAGCACAAGTTCTAGCCAAAGAAATTCGTAAATTGAGTGATATTCACACTGTCAGGTGGTTAGCCAGCAAAGAGAGCGCCATTCAAGCTCTCCTGCTGTCATGGAAACCTGTTGTGACAACCTTGAACAGGCAGTCCATGGAAATGACAGCGACGCTGCTAAAGTTCAGGGTTTTCTGAAAAGTCTAAAACAATTTAAATTTGTTAGGCTTCCCTACTTACTCTTGTACTTCTATCGGAAATTTAATCCTTCTGGTCTGGTACTGCGTTCCTTAAAATCAAAATTGAACACTGCATCTCAGTTTTGGAAGACTTGCACTCTACTGTTGCTCCAAGTGAATAAAGGTTTTTGGAACAGGTATCCATTTCAAGAAAAATGATGTTCAGCTGACAAACATTCAAACTGTGGAGCAAGAGTACCAGACTGTAAGAAGTAATTTAATAAAATAAGCAATGGTGTTCATCACAGGAATGCTGCAATCTGTCTCGTCAGATATTATTACCCCTCTGCACATTTTTCACACCTTGGGCTGTCCTCACAGTGACAAAATTCTTCAATGTGGAAATAATCAGATGCTTCAGCAGATTTACAACGAAAATTTAGTACAAGATTCCCCAATCTTCTTCAGGTTCTCACATTTTGCTCTGTTCTACCAGTTCCACGCAAGTGAGGTTTTAGCTGCCTCAACAGATTAAAATCTGCGTACAGGACTCGGCCTAAGACAGAGACACTGGAGGATTTGCTGACGATATCTGTGACTGGGTCTTCTCTGTTTGAGTTTTTCACAAACGTTGCCGTTGATAAGTGGTTCTTCCCTGCAGAAAGACAACGCATCACAAACATGAAGTGCTAGACCTCTAAACTATGGTACCGGTATGTAATTTATTATGTTTGCAATTTCTATGTAGAATCTTAGTATTCTAGTAAACAAATTTAATATGATGTTACGTACAAATATACTGTTCGAACAATTCGTCACACAAACTCTGAGAGAGTAGGGCGTAATCATCTTGGCGTTGAAGCTCTTTTTTCCGTGTTTGCTTAACAATACGTATGTTTTTGGATAGGGTCCGCCTTTAGCAAAACACAATTTTGTTTTTTAACCCAGTCATGTTTCACTGCAGTTGCAGCACCTTCAGTGGGCTTTTATTTCTCATCTGTTAAAGATAAAGAATATTCTTTACTGTTTGTAACATGTGACTATTAGTTTTTAAATCGTAATTACATATATTTGTAAAAACACACAAATTATGAATTCATACCTTTTTACCACATGGTGTGGTTTTTCTAGTGTGTTGTGTTTCTACAGTGACTGTTTTGTTCCACAGTTTGTCATTTGAATCCACTTACACCTTAAAGTAGATAAATTGTTTAAGCAAAAATTGACAGTGATGAATATGAGAAAAACCTCATGTATGGAACTGGTAGAACAGCGCAAAATGTGAGAACCTGAAGAAGATTGGGGAATCTTGTAGAAAAATGTTCGTTGTAGATCTGCTGAAGCATCTGATTATTTCCACATTACGTAAATAAACACACAAACACACACACACCACACACACACACACCACACACACACACACACACACACACACACACACACACACATATATATATATATATATATATATATATATATATATATATATATATATATAGAATTAATTAATTTTAGGCATAGAAAATAATTTCAAATCGTAAATTTTGCTTAAACAATTTATTTACTTTAAGGTGTAAGTGGTTGCAGATGACAAACTGTGGAACAAAACAGTCACTGTAGAAACACCACACACCAGAAAAACCACACCATGTGGTAAACATGTATGAATTCATAACTTGTGTGTTTTTACAAATGTATGTAATTACGATTTAAAAACTAATAGTTACATGTTACAAACAGTAAAGAACATTCACTATCTTTAACAGATGAGAAATAGAAGCCCACTGAAGATGCTGCAACTGCAGTGAAACATGATTGGGTTTAAAACAAAACTGTGTTTTGCTAAAGGCGTACGCTATCCAAAAACATACGTAAAGCGGGATGTTTTTCTAATTGAGGTAAAAGGGTTGTGGCAATCAGTTGTTAAATGGCTAGTGGCTTTGGTATTGAAATTTCGTACCCAGCACTAGATCATTTACATAAATGTAAAAAGAAAAAGTCAAATTTTCCTTGGTGTACCCCTAAAATTACATTCAAATCTGCCTATTTTGCTCCATTAAGAGCGACTTGATGTGTTCTGTCTGAAGGAGTCCTGGTTCCAGTAACAAACCTGTTCCTAGATGCCTTAAAGGTCCCTTAACACGTTCACGTATTGTGCAATACATTGAATGAGACTGCAGAGCTTCAAAAATGTCGACCCTTGTTCAATGTACATTGATCCGACAGAACCTTATGACCGCCGATCTCCTATCGATATAAGCCCGTCCAGACCCCATCAGAATCACTTAGCTAGGAATGACTGTTAGTCAGAGATACGTACGATGCATGTAGTATCAGTGAGCGTGCTTTGTGTAGAAGGCGGTCGATCTATCTGCGTAGGACCGAGGGCAGATCGTGATGGTCCGGAGGCACGAGCATTTCAGAAACTGCGTGACTTGTCGGGTGCTCGAGAAGTGCTGTGATGAGTGTCTTCAACATGTGTCGAAACCAATGTGAAACCTCGTCCAGGCGTCGTGTGGTTGGGTGGCCACCCATCATTACGGATGTAGGACGTGGTAGGCTGGACAGACTTGTAAAACAGGACAGTGGCGGATCTAACATCAGACTTTAATGCCGGGCAGAGTACAAGTGTCTCTGAACACACAGTGCAACCGAACACTCTGAAACAAGGGCCTCTGCAGCCGATGGCCCAGGCATGTGCCGGTGTTAACACCTCGACATCGGCAGCTTCGACTGAAATGGACACGTGACCATCCGCGCACTGGACGTTGGCGCACGTTGGGTGGTCTGATGAATCCCGATACTTTCTTCATCGTGCCAATGGGAGGACGAAAATCTCTCATCTTCCTGTGGAATAGCTTCTTGACACCTGTACTGCGGGACGAAGACAAACTGGCGGAGGTTCTATTATGCTCTGGACAACGTTCACATGGGCATCCATGGGCCCAGTCGAGCTAATGCAAGGCACCATGATGACGGCCAAGGAGTATCGCACGCTGTTTGCAGACTGTGTACACCTCTTCATGACGGTCACGCTCCCCGACGACAATGGCATTTTTCAGCAAGATAAAACGCCATGTCATTGGACCAGGAGTGTGATGGAGTGGTTCGAGGAACACAACAGCGAGTTCCAGTTGATGTGCTGGCTCCCCAACTCGAACACATCTGGGATGTGTTTGAACGTGCCGACAGAGCTCATCGCAGCCGGCCAGTACAAAGAAATGTTTATTTTACTTTTAGCAGTTTTCAGAATTAGCAAACAAGATCAGGTCGCCTGCCCATGTTTCTTTTTTTTTTTCTTTTCTTTTTCCTTGCAACAGTTGTCACATCAGCGACATAAGGTTATGCAAGCTTTCCATCAGTAACCATTGTTTCAGTTTGTTTGCAGCTGTTATTAGAGTGGAGAAACACACATAAAACAGCACGCATACATGATAAATTACACTGTTCACTTGTTTAATTTGTAATTAGTTCTGATTTATAAATCAATGCTGAAGTGAATGAGCCCCTGGTCTATCTGAATGTTCACTCGAAGCTTTACAGCCTTACTTCGTCCGTCCTGCATAGTTTATTCTTGTGTTTTGAAAGACAAGCGGCAGTATCGCAATATATATGAACTCCACATTGCCGAGAGCCGGTATGTTCGCTACGAAGGCAGAGTTCTAACTGGCGTTTGTCGGGCATAAATGTTGCACAATAGTACTGTGCCGTTCTTGGCCTCGCACTTTCGGGAAATATATTGACGCAATAATGTTGCACAATTAATACTGAGCCTGTGAGGACTCCTTAAGCTCGTATTTTTTCACTGATCGACATTGAGGAACTTTGTCAAAAGCCATCTGAAGGCAAGCAACACTGCATGAAGCTGAAAACCGATATCTACGGCATTCTGGATATTATGCCCAACGTAGAGAGCTGAATTTCCAAAAATTTCTGTTTGCGAAGTGCTTACTGATTTTTAAAGAGGAGATTTTCGTTGTGCTGTTTGACGCTTTCCCGCCGTAATAACTGCTTGAATACTCGTATCACGGGTGCTACCTCACGTAGTGTTGTGAAGTTTCACAATACTTCCATGAGACAGCTGCTAGCTGTCTTCAGGTGTTATTCATTTCTTGCTGCTAGGTTGTGCAGTTTACACAACACCAACCGTCGTAACGCTCGTGAACCATTCAAATACTTCATAGTAGGTAAGCAAAACATTTTCCGCAATTCTACAACAGACTGAGACAGGGATATAGGCCTATAATTATGTGCATCAGTCATACGACCATTCTTGAAAACTGACTACATACACTGTAGACGGCGAACTGAAACTGTGATTTAAACTGGTAATTTATTTTGGTATAACACATAGCCAGTCGCCTTTTTGAACTTTTGATATAGATTTATTTTCTGTGCCATTAAATAGTTTTCAAGCAGCAATAACTTCATCTTCAGATGGAGGTGTTAAAGGAACATTGTGTGGACCATGTACAGCTAGACGCTGTGGTCGTGGTGCTAGAGGAAGTAACCGAAATGTTGCTACCGCTAAAGAAAATTTTCTGAAACGAAAAAGTTATGTTTAGAATATTTACACTACACTGCTTCCTGGTATCTATGGTAAATTTGTTGCACGTTTTGTATGTTATACACACACATATACAGGCAGTATTTACTTGCACTTGGGTTCACACTTATTCACAGTAAGCAAATAGGACTTCTGAGATATCAGGAACTGCGCGGGGTGGCCACGCGGTTTTCGGCGCCATGTAACGGATTGCGCGGCCCCTCCCGCCGGAGGTTCGAGTCCTTCCTCGGGCATGGGTGCGTGTGTTGTTCTTAGCTTAAGTTAGTTCAAGTAGCGTGTAAGTCTAGGGACCGATGATTGGTTCAAGTGGCTCTGAGCACTATGGTACTTAACACCTTAGATCATCAGTACCCTAGAACTTAGAACTACTTAAACCTAACTAACCTAAGGACATCACAAACATCCATGCCCGAGGCAGGATTCGAACCTGCGACCGAAGCGGTCACGCTGTTCCAGACTGAAGCGCCTAGAACCGCACGGCCACACCGGCCGGCCTAGGGACCGATGACCTCAACAGTTTGGTCCCTTAGGAGTTCACACACATTTGAACATTCGCGGTATCAGGAACAAAGCCATCGATCGGCTTTATTGTATAGAATGCGGAATCCATCTCTCACGATACAGCTGCATCGTGGTATCAGACAGCAGAAGGCGCTGCTCCGCCCTGTACTGGAATACGCCACCGTGGTATGGAGTCAAGCCACCGGAACGCACTACCGAAGCTACAGAGAGTGCCGCACAGTACACTGCACCTGCCAAGGGCCCCTCCGATATCTCGTCTGCATGAAACGGTTGACGTCCAACGTCTAAGACGCGTTTTAGACCGGCTATTTCTATCTTCTACGAGAAAACGTGGCGGTCGCACAATATGAAAATTTCTGCGCTAGGCCGAAAAGAATTATGCAGAATTCCAAGAAGAGCCGTCGCATATATGCACGTCGTAATGTTTCTGCTAATACTTTGTCGCAATGTGGTTTAAATATTGTGAAGATTCGGACGAAAGTATTTTCGTAGAAGCGTGCTGTGATCACTAACAAAGGAAAAGGGTTGTTGTTGGCAGTGTTTTTGTACACGTTAATTGGTTGGTTGACTTGTGGGAGGGCACTAAACAGCGATATCATTGGTCGCACCGGATTAGGTAAGGATGGGGAAGCAAACCGGCCATGCTCCTTCAAGGGAACCATCTGTGCATTTGCCTGAAGCGATTTAGGGAAATCACGGAAGACCTAAATCAGGATGGCCAGACGCGAGTTTGAACCGCCGATATCCAGTGTGCTAACCATTGCGCCACCTCGCTCGGCATATGTATATGTTAAGATGAATTATTATCTAGATATCTGTGGCAGTATCACCGAGAAGATTCACTAAAAATACTAAACTCTGCTGCACTTCTGGTGTAAAACCTATTTACTGACAGTAAGACACCAGTAATTGTTATGCAGCCACAGCATCCTGGCTTCTTTCCTTTTTTCCACTGCTCTCTGACACTTTTCGTTGAACCATTTCTGTTTCTTCTTTCTCTTTTTCCTGCCCAGTATTTTTTTTCTGTTGCACCTGTTGCTACAGTCTTTATTCTTTCCCAAGCTTTCTCGACACTATTTACCTCCTCAGCCTCTTGCGATGCTGTAAATCGGTTATTTATTTCAATCACATTCGTTCGATGTCTAAATTAGGTTTTGGTGTGGCTTTTGGTTGCTGAGTGAAACTGCAGAAGAACTGAAAGACATGCACAAATCTCTCAGGCACAGTGCCAGCAAAATGGGGCTTTTGATTAACGAAGAGAAAACAGAATATATAGAAATATGTCGAATCATAAACCCAAATCGTTACTTTGAAACTGACCAACATTCTGAATTCAGAAAAATGCTTCAGTTTAAGTACCTTGGATCACGTTTCAACAGAAAAATATTATAACAATGGATATAAATGAAAGAATAGCCTCAGGGTCAAGATGTCTGTACTCACTAAGCAACCCATTCAATAGCAAAGCTTTGTCAATCACCACAAAGATGAAGATATACAACACTATCGTCTGCCTCATAATACTGCACGGTTCAGAAAACTAGACGCTCACAAAAAATGAAAGAGAAAAACTGAATGTTCCCGAAAGGAAAGTAATGAGAAAAAACTGGAGACCTGTGCTGGAGAATGGCGTATGGAGAATTCGAAAGAACAATGAAATTTATCAGCCAATGAAGCAACTCACTATCATCCAGAAATTAAAAAGTAAGAGACTGCAATGGGCTGGACATGTGGCCAGAATGGAAAACAACAGGATCACCAACAAAGCATTTGGAGGAACTCTCCAGGCAACAAGACCATTGGGCCGACCTCGTACAAGGTGGAAAGATGACATAGAGAAGGACATCGTAGCATTAGGAATTTCCGCAGGGTGGAGAGAGATTGCGAGAGATAGAAGGCGGTGGAAGCAGATAGTTGATGCAGCGCGTGGTCTACAGGGCCTGTGATCGCTGAGAAGGAGGAGGAGGAGGAGGAGGAGAAGAAGAAGAAGGCATCAGTACTTCAATGCAGAAATAAGTCGCAAAATATTCTGAACTTGCTGGCACATTAACGGACACTCAAGAACTAGTTCTAGCCACACACGTGTGTTTAACCATTACCGAAACTACAGTTCAATTGCTTATGTCATAAAAGGATTTTCATAAAAGACGCCTGTGGTACGTTATTCGGAACTCGCCTTTCCCTATGATAAATCGGGGGGAGGGGGGAGACAACTTGAAATTCACATCGACTCGTGTTAAAAGAAGAAATACTTTCGAATGGGGGTTCAATAGTTTTATATGCTTACATTAACGGTTAATGGAATGTGGTAGCGACTGACCGTCTTGTCCTGTGTGCTTGCACCAACACAGCACAGCAAGCACCTCGACAACGTGTCTTTTAATCCTTGCTGGCGGTCGGCGGGGGGGGAGGGGGGGGGGGGGTAGAGCGCTTTGTGCACCATCCCCATCCCCATCCGTTCCGTTCGGCTGCTGCGCACGACACCAATATACAGGACGCGCCGTTTGAAGCGATTGCTCTGCTCTCTGCTTCCAACCACAAGGCGCCATCCCCGTGTCTGTCACACTGCAGATGGGAAGGGACGTGCGTGGCTTGCATTCGCAGCATCAGGTCTTTTGTTAGCTGCAGCGTAGCGCCCCTTTTTTTCTTTTCTTTTTTTAAATGTAAGATTCGTGAATTCCCTATTTAAAGCGCAAGTCTTCAGAATTATGTTTCACCGTTCTTTTCCCCTCCAAGGACAGCTCAATCACGTGCCACATACTCTTCCAAATGGTTCAAATGGCTCTGAGCGCTATGGGACTTATCAGCTGAGGTCATCAGTCCCCGAGAACTTAGAACTACTTAAACCTAACTAACCTAAGGACATCACACACATCCATGCCCGAGGCAGGATTCGAACCTGAGACCGTAGCGATCCGGCGGTTCCAGACTGAAGCGCCTAGAACCGCTCGGCCACACCGGCCGGAATTCACATGTTCTTTGACAGAACAAAGAAAGACAAGTAAAGAAATGGATGTAAGAAACGTACAAAACGTAATTGGACAGCGTTATTTAGTTCGTTTCGCATATTTGTTCCCTGGTAGGAGGGGGTGGGGTGGTTTGGCCAAAGAAGGGTGGAGAGGTAGCAGCTCAGTGTGAAAATGTTACGTCGATGCCGTGGTTACGTCCTAAAACACATGAGTTGTAACAGACATGCGAAACAATAGTTCACTCACCTCCTAGTGTGATCCCAAGTAACTTCAGCTGTGCCAGCTGAAGCGAATCATTGGCGATTATTGTGTGTAAATTAATTGGAACACGGTCATATTTCATAAGTAATGAAGTTGGTTAGCTGTAACCAATTTTATTCGCTCAATTTCTGGACGCTTGCCTATTGTTGCCTCGACTACTACCAACAATTTGAGATCCTCTCCAGCTCAGTTACTTCAGCTGAGTGTATGTGCAACAACAGCTTTTGTCGTTTCTGTGTTCTCGGCAGGAAAGTTTTCTGTATGTGTTAAAATGTACATTTCACCTAAGAAGCGGCAAAAGTAGTTGCTCTTTATGCACACACATTCATGATTATGAGACGATGCCTCTGTTGCTGGTGTGGGGAAAGTTAGTGTTTCAATACTTATTAGGGCATATAGCGATACCGCCTCATTGTCTCCCAGGAAAATAGCCAGATGTGGACGAAAAACCACCCTCAGAACTGACAAATATCTGCATAGGAACAGTAGAATTCATACTCAAAAACCAAGTAATGAGCTTCAGAGAGATTTATTGCACGAAAGCCAACAAAGGCGTTGTCAACACGTCTCTGGAAGAAAAAAACGGTTGTCATGGGCCAAAATATATATCTTGGATCTCCTGTGACTGGAAAAAAGTAATTTCCAGTGAAGAGTCACATTTTATTAATCAAGATAACAGATCAAGGATTGTCAGGTGAAGCACCCATGAGACAGTGAGATCTGAGCATCTTGAACAGATTGTAAAATACCCCTTCAAAAAATGTTTTGGAGTTTCTTCATTGTAAGTGGCCCTGGGGCACTAGTTCCAGTTGATGGAATTATGAATTCAGTGAAATATATGGAAGTCCTTAAGCGCTGGATTGTGCTATTCCCACAAACCTATGGTTAAGTCCCATAGTGATAGAGCCAGCCACAAACCTTTGCCCTGTGTCACACTTCTAAAGCAGTCAAGATATTCATGAAAGAAAACAACACTAAAATGCTCAGTGGTCCTGTAATTCGTCAGACTGAAATCTTATTGAGAATTTGTGGAATATTGTGAAAAGACGTCTTGGTAAAACGGACTGTGCAACAGAAGAATGCATGTTAGTAAACGTGGCGCAAAAGTGGTTCCAACGACTACAAACTACGAAACGTTTTCTCTAACCTGGTCGAATCTAAGACACAACCTGTTCAGAAGCTCACTCAAGCAAAAGAACACACCAGTTATTAATATTAAGTGCCTAATTGTATTGTACATACAGTAATAAATGTGCACGATTAAAGTTTGATCGTGTTGTCCCATCTAATTTGCACACTACTGTAGATCTCATAGAGCCATAGAGCTACAAAACTGTGGAGATTTTGACTGCTAATCATGTGCTGTTCCAAATAGTCCCAGACATGCTATTTTATCGAATACTAACATTTTGAGCCACTGGAATGGCAGTAATCTGTGAGCTGAGTTACTTACTTTGGTGCAGTCGTATAATTATTTTAGTTTTAATAAAAAAAATGTACAAACCGAAAGATGGGTTGGCAATGGGTAGCAGCCTAGCTCGAATGTTAACAGATATTTCCGTAAACCACTTACAGCCATCGTTTTTCGAAGCTAACAGTCACATCTACAGCAAACTCTTTTACTTAGAAAGGTATGTTGATGATGCAATTATAATTTTTGACGGCACCAATGTGGAAATTGGCACATTAGCGACAGATCTGAGCAAACTGCACAAAACATTAAACTCACCCTTGGACATGAGATCAACAATAGCATCGACTCCTAAGGCATGAAAATCGCCAGCAAAACCATAAACTTCATTTTGGGAAAACAAATATCCACTAATGTGTGTATCAACAGCTCATCTTATTATCAACAGTATAAGATGGCTTATTTTCGGTGCATATTGGTTCGTCTACACACAATTCCACTTGAACCAGTTCAAAACGAAAAACAAATCAATATCACTAAAATCGTAGCCCCAGACCATGGATACAGGCCCTTCATGCTAGACAAACTATCACAAAAAATCTAGAAACAGTCACACAACAAAGCTGCGTACCAGACAACCATGGAGTTAACACAAATTACAGTAGAAAACAGCGGAAAATATGTTTCATTACCATTCTTACAAAATATGCTTATTTAAAAACACAAACACTAAGATAAGCTTCCACGTAAACAACAATCTTCAGCATATAGCAAAAAATGGTTCAAATGGCTCTGAGCACTATGGGACTTAACATCTGAGGTCATCAGTCCCCTAGACATGGAACTACTTAAACCTAACTAATCTAAGGACATCACACACATCCATGCCAAAGGCAGGATTCAAACCTGCGACCGTAGCGGTCGCGCGGTTCCAGACTGAAACGCCTAGAACTGCTCGACCACAGCGGCCGGCTAACAGATAGCAGTTCACAAAGACTAATACCCCACCCTCTTACAAAGACTCAGGCATTTACAGACTCATCTGCCAAAGTTGACCTACTTGCTATGTAGTACAGACTAGGAGAGGCTTTGAGACTCAGTTCAAATAACATATAGGTGCTATACGTTTGAATAACTTATCGAAACCCACATTTGCAATGCACACACCTATTAATACGAAGAAGACAACATCCAAGTACAGCATCATGATGACAAAGGTAGCTTTAAGAAATATATGTACATAAGAGCAAATCATCACAAAATCTCCTGAATGTACAGACCGAGTTAGCCAATGCTACACTATGTGATCAAAAGTATCCGGACACCTGGCTGAAAATGAATTACAAGTTCGTGGCGCCCTCCATCGGTAATGCTGGAATTCAATATAGTGTTGGCCCACCCTTAGCCTTGATGACAGCTTCCACTTTCGCAGGCATACGTTAAATCGGGCGCTGGAAAGTTTCTTGGGGAATGACAGCCCATTCTTCATGGAGTACTGCACTGAGGAGAGGTATCGATGTCGGTCGGTGAGGCCTGGCACGAAGTCGACGTTCCAAAACATCCCGAAGGTGTTCTACAGGATTCATGTCAGGACTCTGTGCAGGCCAGTCCATTACAGTGATGTTATTGTTGAGTAACCACTCCGTCACTGGCCGTGCAGTATGAACAGGTGCTGGATCGTGTTGAAAGATGCAATCGGCATCCCCGAATTACTCTTCAACAGTAGGAAGAAAGAAGGTGCTTGAAACATCAATGTAGGCCTGTGCTGTCAGTGTCACGCAAAACAACAAGCCATGCCTTGAAAAACACGACCACACCATAACACCACCGCCTGCGAATTTTACTTTTGGCACTACACATGCTGGCAGATGAGGTTCACTGGGCATTCGCCATACGCACACCCTGCCAGTGGATCACCACATTATGTCCCGTGATTAGTCACTCCACACAACGTTTTTCCGCTGTTCAGTCGTCCAACGTTTACGCTCCTTACACCAAGCGAGATGTCGTTTGGCATTTAGCGGCGTGATGTGTGGCTTATTAGCAGCCGCTCGACCATGAAATCCAAATTTTCTCACCTCCCGCCTAACTATGTTAGTACTTGCAATGGATCCTGATGCAGTCTGGAATTCCTGTGCGATGGTCTGTATAGATGCCTGCCTATTAAACATTACTACCCTCTTCAACAGTTGGCGGTCTCTGTCAGTCAACAGACAAGGTCAGCCTGTACGATTTTGTGCTGTATGTGTCCCTTCACGTTTACACTTCACTATCACATGGAAACAGTGGACATAGGGATGTTTACGAGTGTGGAAATCTCGCGTACAGACGTATGACACAAGTGACACCCTATCACCTTACCACCCTATCACCTTCAACTAGATGTCAGTTCGTAATATCCACTGTTGTAATATTTATTTATGTACATCCCACATCATTTACTTTTATTCCAGTGTAGACCATAACATTTATATAAAGTCAAAAGTCATTGCAGTACACTTTATAACAATCTGGCTGCTGTATTTGTTCATCTTAATTGTAATCAGTTCTCATTTAATGCAAATTGTAAGTAATGGAACGTTTGTTGTTTGTAAATTTCTACTGTCACACCAGTATATATACATAGAAATATCAGTGAGAGACACATTCTTTGAGTTGTTAGGGTTGTGGTATCTCCATCTTTGTATACATCCTTCCACGTGGTGAAATTTTTTGGTGTGTATGAGAGATGCTTTACACCATATAAAGAAAATGCTTCATACAGTCTTCGCTACTGCATGAACAAAAGCAGTCAGCACTACAACGCAATGGTGCGGAATTTTCGCCGATAATAACTAAAGCATTTTCGCTTTAATAATTTGTTCATACCGTTTGAAATCGTTATGAGGCACACTTACAATTAGGCAAACAGTTTCTCACACCATGGTTTGGTTGTAGGGCGCCATCACCCCAAGGAATTTTCGTCATATGGGCGAATAAAAAGTAACAATTAATGTAAACTACAAGAATATGTATCTCAAAGTGAACAAGCCGTCTACGGTGAACCCGAAGGTTAGAAACTGCTAACGGCGCTATTTATGTAAATAAATAGCATTATAAAAAGTGGCTGATTGCTGTTTTCTCCTCTGCAAGAATCGACCTGCAGTCCCAGAAGTTTCCTGTGGGATTACCGTCAGGGGATTTAACGGGACAGCGAGGTGCGGTAGGGTGCCTGAGTGTTCACCAAACCCGCAACGCACACTCACAGCCCTGTGATAACGGCTGTTCTCATCTTGAGAGATGGGACTGTCTACAGAAAGCTTATCACGAAGATCGAGAAGGAGGGGCAACACCCAGTTCCGAGTACGCTGAAATGAACGTCAGGTTTCATGTACAAGGCAGCCTCTATGAGTGAGCCCAAGTCACGGTAGGAAAATACTCGCAAAACATCGCAAACCTGCACTGGCCAGAACTACAGCCTCCCCACATTGCGGGATAAACTTCTCGTTGGGTCATCGGTACACTAGATACCTTGCATCATTCAAAGAGAGGCAGAATCGCGACTTGTCATATCACACTACATGTCTCTAGTCAGCTATTTCGCACTTCTGTTTTATTTGGCCCATTGACGACTGATAGATTTATGTACCACTGTCAGCAATGGTCTTTTACAAAGTATTCGACTGCTAATATGCACTGGACACAGTGCTCAACCCAATTACTGGTCATAAACTGGCTGAGATGGACATGGTTTCACTAACAGCAGCAATTTCTTTCGGGTGTGAAGACAATTGTCACTGACTAGGCGTGACACTGGTCTCCGGTCCCTGTCCGTTAGGCATTTTGCGGACCGCCTTCTGGCTGTGGGGTACCCAGAGGCAACTGGTATGGGCCTCGTTTGGCCGCCATATTCTCCGCATCTGAATGCAAACGACTCATTTTTGTGGGGCTATATTAAAGACAAAGCGAACAGCAATCATCCCAAAACCATTTCTGAGCTGAAAACAGCCATTCAGGAGGTCATCGACAGTATCGATGTTCCGACACTTCAGCCGGTCAAGCAGAATTTCGCTATTCGCTTGCGCTACATCATGCCAATGATGGCAGGCATATCGAACATGTCAACATCTAAATCCTAATATCTGTAGTGAAGTTTACGTGTTGAATAAAATGTGTGCACGCTGTAGTTTGTAACTAATTTACGTCTTCTTTCATACAGTTCAATAATTGGCAGTCTGTATGTGTATCAAGTTCAGTTGATATTGGTCCAGTGGTTTCGGAGGACATGAACATACGTACACACATACAGAGATAAATTCTGCCGAAATTTTTACAAAGGCACAGACGGTGTTTAGAAAGGATAGATTGCATGCAACCGGTGGTGGCGCGTTTGTCGCTGTGAGCAGTAGTTTATCCTGTAGTGAAGTAGAAGTGGATAGTTCCTGTGAATTATTGTGGGTTGAGGTTACACTCAACAACCGAGCTAGGTTAATAATTGGCTCCTTTTACCGACCTCCCGACTCAGCAGCATTAGTGGCAGAACAACTGAGAGAAAATTTGGAATACATTTCATATAAATTTTCTCAGCATGTTATAGTTTTAGGTGGACATTTCAATTGACCAGATATAGACTGGGACACTCACACGTTTAGGACGGGTGGTACGGACAGAGCATCGAGCGACATTATACTGAGTGCACTATCCGAAAATTACCTCGAGCAATTAAACAGAGAACAGACTCGTGGAGATAACATCTTGGACCTACTGATAACAAACAGACCCGAACTTTTCGACTCTGTAAGTGCAGAACAGGGAATCAGTGATCATAAGGCCGTTGCAGCATCCCTGAATATGGAAGTTAATAGGAATATAAAAAAAGGGAGGAAGGTTTATCTGTTTAGCAAGAGTAATAGAAGGCAGATTTCAGACTGCCTAACAGGTCAAAACGAAAATTTCTGTTCCGACACTGACAATATTGAGTGTTTATGGAAAAAGTTTAAGGCAATCGTAAAATGCGTTTTAGACAGGTACGTGCCGAGTAAAACTGTGAGGGACGGGAAAAACCCACCGTGGTTCAACAACAAAGTTAGGAAACTACTGCGAAAGCAAAGAGAGCTTCACTCCAAGTTTAAACGCAGCCAAAACCTCTCATACAAACAGAAGCTAAACGATGCCAAAGTTAGCGTAAGTAGGGCTATGCGTGAAGCGTTCAGTGAATTCGAAAGTAAAATTCTATGTACCGCCTTGACAGAAAATCCTAGGAAGTTCTGGTCTTACGTTAAATCAGTAAGTGGCTCGAAACAGCATATCCAGCCACTCCGGGATGATGATGGCATTGAAACAGAGGATGACACGTGTAAAGCTGAAATACTAAACACCTTTTTCCATTCACAGAGGAAGACCGCACTGCAGTTCCTTCTCTAAGTCCTCGCACAAACGAAAAAATGACTGACATCGAAATAAGCTGGTTGGTTGGTCGTTTTGGGGAAGGAGACCAGACAGCGAGGTCATCGGTCTCATCGGGTTAGAGAAGGACTGAGAAGGAAGTCGGCCGTGCCCTTTGAAAGGAACCATCCCGGCATTCGCCTGGAGCGATTTAGGGAAATCACGGAAAACCTAAATCAGGATGGCCGGACGCGGGATTGAACCATCGTCCTCCCGAATGCGAGTCCAGTGTCGAAATAAGTGTCCAAGGAATAGAAAAGCAACTGGAATCACTAAACAGAGGAAAGTCCATTGGACCTGACGGGATACCAATTCGATTCTACACAGGGTACGCGAAAGAACTTGCCCTCATTCCAACAGCCGTGTACCGCAAGTCTCTAGAGGAACGGAAGGTTCCAAATGATTGGAAAAGAGCACAGGTAGTCCCAGTTTTCAAGAAGGGTCGTCGAACAGATGCGAAAAACTATAGACCTATATCTCTGACGTCGATCTGTTGTAGAATTTTAGAACATGTTTTTTGCTCGACTATCATGTCGTTTTTGGAAACCCAAAATCTACTCTGTAGGAATCAACATGGATTCCGGAAACAGCGATCGTGTGTGACCCAACTCGCTTTATTTGTTCATGAGACCCAGAAAATATTAGATACAGGCTCCCAGGTAGATGCCATTTTCCTTGACATCCGAAAGACGTTCGATACAGTTCCGCACTGTCGCCTGATAAACAAAGTAAGAGCCTACGCAATATCAGACCAGCTGTGTGGCTGGATTTAAGAGTTTTTAGCAAACAGAACACAGCATGTTGTTATCAATGGAGAGATGTCTACAGACGTTAAAGTGACCTCTGGCGTGCCACAGGGGAGTGTTATGGGACCATTGCTTTTCACAATATATACAAATGACCTAGTAGATAGTGTCGGCAGTTGCATGCGGCTTTTCGCGGATGATGCTGTAGTATACAGAGAAGTTGCAGCATTAGAAAATTGTATCGAAATGCAGGAAGATCTGCAGCGGCAGGCACTTGGTGCAGGAAGTGGCAACTGACCCTTAACATAGACAAATGTAATGTATTGCGAATACATAGAAAGAAGGATCCTTTATTGTATGATTATATGATAGCGGAACAAACGCTGGTAGCAGTTACTTCTGTAAAATATCTGGGAGCATGCGTGCGGAACGATTTGAAGTGGAATGATCATATAAAATTAATTGTTGGTAAGGCGGGTACCAGGTTGAGATTCATTGGGTTAGTCCTTAGAAAATGTAGTCCATGAACAAAGGAGGTGGCTTACAAAACACTCGTTCGACCTATACTTGAGTATTGCTCATCAGTGTGGGATCCGTACCAGATCGGGTTGACGGAGGAGATAGAGAAGTTCCAAAGAACAGCGGCGCGTTTCGTCACAGGGTTATTTGGTAACCGTGATAGGGTTACGGAGATGTTTAGCAAACTCAAGTGGCAGACTCTGCAAGAGAGGCGCTCTGCATCGCGGTGTAGCTTGTCGTCTAGGTTTCGAGAGGGTGCTTTTCTGGATGAGGTATCGAATATATTGCTTCCCCCTACTTATACTTCCCGAGGAGATCACGAATGTAAAATTAGAGAGATTCGGGCGCGCACGGAGTCTTTCCGGCAGTCGTTCTTCCCGCGAACCATACGCGACTGGAACAGGAAAGGGAGGTAATGACAGTGGCACGTAAAGTGCCCTCCGCCACACACCGTTGGGTGGCTTGCGGAGTATAAATGTAGATGTAGACATAATATAATAATATATATACGAATATCTTTTTTCTGTTTTCCGATTTTGATGAAGTGTAACCTCTACGATTGTCCTAGCTACGCTGAAGTTACTAGTGAAAACCTGATAAAAATACGTCTAATATCATTGGAGTGTGTTGAGACACAGGTAAGAAAATTTTAGTAAAACATTAAGGCATGATATCTTTTTTTCCGTGATCCGATTTAGATGAACTAAAGCCCATTCGGTGCTCCAAACTATGCTCAAGTTACTTTCGGAAACCCCTTAAAAATTCGTCTTGCAGTTTTGGGGATTGGCGTGTTCAAACTGACAAAAATACACAGACACGACGGTTTTACAGATTTGTTATTAGTATAGATGCGACTACAAATACGTTTAAATAACCAAATATCCTATTTCAGAAACTCAGATTTTGAGGAAGAAATGAAATGATCGTACGGCATTGTTGGCCAGGAGACCCAATACGGGGTGTTCGGACGCCGAAATTGCAAGTCCTTTTTAGCTGACGCCACTTCGGCGACTTGCGAGTCAATGATGATGAAATGAGATTAAAATGAACGGACGTTAGTGCCGAGTTCGTGATCTTTACATCATTGGATTAAAATCTAAATTCATCGAAAATAAAGGCAAAATATATCTAGTTAAGAAAGGAGATAAAAATTCCCTTGAAACCTTCGTAAAAGACAGTCTCCACTCCTTCCGATCTATATAGGCATAGAGCACATGTGGTTTAAAGTAAAAGAAATTGTGTCGGTGACAAGCGAGAGGCGTATACCATATAAATTAGCAGGAGATGGCACTAATTCCTGATTGCACACTTTACAGGTCAGAACACTGTTGCCGAAGCAACGAGAAAAGCATGCTATATTTAAAAGAACACAAAATCCGCATCATTGAAAAGTTTGAAAGGCTCTCGAAATTTAGCACTGACTTCAATGCGAGATGCTTTTAATAATTACCATAACGTCACTCTGTCTCGAAATTTGGCAAATAATCCAAAGAGATTCCGGTCGTATGTGAATGACAGTGCCACTAAGGCAGATGTGCTGAACACGGAAAACCGTGGTCCTTCACCAAGGAAGACGAAGTAAATATTCCACAATTCGAATCAAGAACAGCTGTCAACACGATTAACATAGACGTAGATACCCTCGGTGTAGCGAAGCACTTTAAATCACTTAATGAAGGTATGTCTTCCTCTCCAGATTGTATACTGGTTAGGTTCCTTTCAGAGTAGGCTGATACAATAGCTCCATGCTTATCAGTGATACACAACTGCTTGCTCGTCAAAAGATCCGTACCTAAGTACTGAAAAGTTGCGCAAAAAAGAAAATAGAATAATCAGCTGAATTACAGACCCATATCACTAATGTTGATTTGCAGTAGGAGTTCGGAACGTATACTGTTTTCGAAGACAATGAATTACCTGGAAGGAAACGATTCATCGACAAATAGCCAACACAGATTCAGAAAATATCGTTCCTGTGAAACACACACAGCTCTTCATTCTCATGAAGTAATGAATGCTGTCGTTAGGGGATGTCAAATTGATTCCATATTTTTAGATTTCCGGAAGGCTTTTGACACCGTTCCTCACAAGCGGCTTCTAATGAAACTGCATGCCTATGGGGCATCGTCTCAGCTGTGCCACTGGATTCGTGATTTCCCGTCAGAAAGTTCACAGTTAGTAGTAATCGACGGAAAATCGAGTAAAACAGAAGTAACAGCTGGCTTTCCCCCAACGAAGTGTTATAAGCCCTCTGCTGTTCTGATCAGAACAAACAGTAGGCAATGTGAACGGCCCACTTAGGTTGTTTGCTGGTGATGCTATCATTTAGCGTCTTCTGAAGCCACCAGATGGTCAAAACCAACTGCAAAATGATTTAGACAAGATATTCGTATAGTAGAAAATGTGACAGTTTGAAAGGAGTCTCAAAATGGCTCAAATGGCTCCCAGCACTATGGGACTCAACATCTATGGTCATCAGTCCCCTAGAACGTAGAACTACTTAAACCTAACTAACTTAAGGACAGCACACAACACCCAGTCATCACGAGGCAGAGAAAATCCCTGACCCCGCCGGGAATCGAACCCGGGGAACCCGGGCGTGGGAAGCGAGAACGCTACCTCACGACCACGAGCTGCGGACGAAAGGAGTCTGCTGGGGCACATTTGTATGTGGCATCCGAATATGATTTTATAAACGATATATGTCTTTGATAGGCTTTATATCGCAGACCCAGAGATACTGCTTCTGGTCTGAGATTATTATAGTGTTGTAGTAAGAGAGCGCTTGATGCAAGACAAACTTAACTTGCAAATATAAATTTGCTAAAAAAATCAGTGTTGGTAATTCACTACAATCTGTACCGCCTCCCTGTCCAGGTTTTTCAAAGAAGTTGGATTTTCGTAAATGTTTTCATTTATCAGCCAATAGAATTTCAAAGTATTACATCTGTGCACATCGCTGAGCCTGTAACTAGCGTATTTATATTTTTTGTGAGAGACCAGAATATATCGCGTTCCACTGTTGCTGCTTTAGAGGTAAGACAATTTAATTTATTTATTATGTGCACAGCGACCAAAGTTTGCAGTTTTGAACAGTGCCATAGGATTCAGAGCTTCAGGTAGTGAATGTATTTTGCAGTGACTGGATTTTTTTTATTGGTATTGGGAGTTGTATTGCCCAATCGATTCGTATTAAGTTTTGATAACAATAACACAGTGTAAGTACAGCACTTGCAGTTACAGCAAGCTACACGATAATTTGAGTTTTGTATCCATTCTCCAGTTCAGACATTCAACCAACGTAACGTTAGAAAGTTTATTTTTGTAAAAGAAAGTTACAAGTTGATTCTAATTAATAAAAAGTGTGAAGTCATCCGAACGATTACTAAGAAGAATCCGTTAAGTTTCAGTTATACCATAAATCACACTAATCGAAAGGCTCTGAATTCAACCATGTACTTAGGGAATACAACTAAGATTGACTGCACATTTAACTATAATGTGGATAATTTTGTGAAGAAAACGAACAAAATGGCGTCATTTACTGACAGAACTCTTAGAAAAAGCTGCAGGTGTACTGAAGAGACTGCCTGCACTATGCTTGTCCGTCCTCTTCTGGAGTATTACTGCGCGTTGTAGGGTCCGCGTCAGATAGTACTGATGGAGGACACAGAAAAAGTTCAAAGAAGGGCAGCTCGTTTTGTTTTGTTGCAAAATAGCGTTGGGAAAGCCACGGACATGATACGCGAATTGCGGTGGGAATCAGAACAAAGGCAGGTTTCATTGTGGCAGGATCTCCTCAGTTCATTCACCAACTTCCTCCTCCAAATGCGAAAATAATTTTTTGGCGCTCATCTACATAGGGAGAAACGATCGTCATGATATATAAGGGAAATAAGAGCTTGCACGAAAGATTTAGGTGATCGTTTTTTCCCGCGCGCTTTTAGAGGGTGAAACGGTAGGGAAGTAGCTCTAAGGTGGTTCCATGAACCCTCTGCCAGGCACTTAATTGTGAATTGCTGAGTAATGATATAGATGTAGATTAAAACTGGCTTAGATGGACAAGGATAGGGATAAAATTGGTTACCGTCTTGTTGAAGGAATCACATTTTCTAGAACTGTTGACGGGCACCACAAAATACCTATGTCTAGATGATCTGTTTGTTAGTTAGTTAGTTGTTCCACAGATCATTTTCAAGATAAACATTATGATGCAAAAAGTGTCAACGGAACTAACAGGGAACATGCTATTCTTTTTTCAATGAGTAATCACCTCCAATCAAGAATTTCTCTGTAGTATAGAAGGAATTGTTAAGGAGAAACGTCTATAATCTACATTTTAAAACATTCCGGCTATCTGTCAGACACACTTCATTTCTATGGACAGTCTGTAAAAAGAATTTTATAGCTGCATATTTCACCCTTCTGTGAGGCAAAGTAAGATTTATTAAAGTGTCAGGCGGATCATTCTTCCTTCTATTGTTATAAATATCTCTGTTGTTCTCAAGTTTACTGGATTCTTAATAACAAACTTCATACGTGAATATGTATTGTGAGGCTGTCGTAAATATACCCAGCTGCTTAAATAGATAACTGCACGGTGTAAGTGTGTAAACTCCACAAATAAGTACCTTCTTTTGTGCAATGAGTACTTTTTCCTTAAGAGGCGAGTTGCCACAACATGTTACCCCATAAAACATCAAAGTATGAAAATACAGGGTCAAAATTAATGAAACATCCACACTGCAGGGACGGATCCCTGACTAATTGAGGAGTAAAGGTCCTATGAACATGTGTGCAGAAATGCATCGTTGGCACGGTAGGCCATGTGCCTTTTGCCGCTTGTCCCTTGTGTGTTGACGTAGCGTACTGTGAGCAGCAGACTGGTCCGGTATTCATGTCGGTAAACAGCCGAGATGGTTTTATGAGTACGGCCAAGCAGATGGGAGGGGTTGAGTGGCAGCACGGCGATACCAAAACAAGTATCCTAATACACACCAACCACATCACACACAATTTCATGCCCTTTTTGGGCGTTTGCTTCGTCATGGGTCCTTTCAGACAAACGACCGTACAGGCAGGCGGCTGATTGTGCGTACACCAAATCTGGAGGATTTTACAGGATATTTACGGGATATTAAGATGAACACTAGTACATCACACTATTCGGATGACTGCAGGAGCCAACAAGCGCGAGACTTGTCAGATTAACAGCTCATTTATCCAAATTGATGACAAGAATAATACATAGAAAAATGGAAAGGAAAATTGAGGCTGTGTTAGATGACGATCATTCTGCCTTTAGGAAAGATAAAGGCAAAAGAGGGGCATTTCTCACATTGCGACTGATAATGGAAGCAAGACTAAGGAAAAATCAAGACACGTTCGTTGGATCACTGATAAACGCTTTCGACGATGTAAAATGGTGCAAGATGTTCGAAATTCTGAGAAAATAGGGGTAAGATATAGGGGGAGAGGGGCAATATACAACAGGTACTAGAAATAAGAGGGAATAATAAGAATGGAAAACAGAGAACGAAGTGCTCGGATCAAAAAGAGTGTAAAATACGGATGTAGTCTTTCACCCCTACAGTATAATCTGTACGTCGAAGAAGCAATGATGGGAATAAAAGGAAGGTGGAAGAGTGGATCATGTTCAAAGGGAATCCGACTCATCAGTTGATTTATTAGTATTGGTCTGCTGCTCCCTACATTTCTCTACATCTGTACGAGGCTCTTCCTTCTATAATTCTGGTAGCAAGCAGAATCTATTGCTTACATGAATTTCGAATTTTCTAACAAACCTTTCCCCTGTTCACCCGTTACTTGCCACCTGTTCCCTGTATCCTTTCTCTTTTCCCCTCTTCGGTTTTCGTAATTCAAATTTCGCGTTTTCTAGCTCTGCCTGGATGGCGCGAATCTTCGTCCCCTGTTCCTCGATTTTCCTATTTTTCTGACATAACCTACAATTCCATGGACGAACCCGTTAGACCATCTCATTCTCTTCCCTCCTGCAGTCGCCCCAAAGAAGCCATAACCTAAAATTTTCGCAAAACACACGGCTAATTGTTCTTCACGCTGGATACAATGAAACAAATGAAATAGAAATTTGTTATACTGTTCGTATGATTTTCGAGTGTCAAATTAGGCATGAATTTACAATTGTAGGTGCAGTGAGATAAATACATTCTTATGCTATTTTCACATTATTTCAAACAGAACGAACACTTATACTAATGTAATTACACTTAAATTATATTAATAACAAAAAACTTTAAAAGTAGTTTCTAATTTTTATTTATGTTTTTATTACGACACAATATTCACAACGATCTTAGTGTTGCCGTTGTAGCTTCAACAGCGCTTCTCTACATTATAAAACTAGTAACGCTAACTTCACGTCGCTCCGAATGAAACCTGTGCAGACACATCTAAGATCCTGTCTATGAAAGTATGTCTATAAAAGTATAAGTAGAGAGTAATTTGTCCTCCGAACGTTTGTGAAACAGCGTGTGTCGTGTAAATATGCAGTAGTTACTACATATGAGCTTACGTCTCAGATGGGATGGTTGATATAAGTTTTGAAAATTGCTATAATTGAAGAGAGGGTCTTTTATCAAAGCCAACTTATCCTGAGATTTTTTTGATTTATGGTATTCGATTCTTTATGGGGATCGTTTTAAGTTCATAATCATGAAACCTTTGCTTAGAGGTTAAAGTTTGTTCGACAATCACAAACACTGCCAGATGATGGTAGTGCATTGGAAAGTAATGTTTACAAATTGTTTTACGTACGAAAGTAATCTGTTGAGTGCTAGCGCGGTACGTGATTAAATGCAAACAACGTAGACATGTGACAAACGGTTTTGCTCTGCATTTGCTACGTAAGAGAAGTATCCACAAACATGAACGGAGCATTCTGACATTATAACTGATTGAACCATTCAAGGATGGCCTAAAAACATTGTTTTGACTGTATATGTCCGTTCAAAGGACGAAGTGGGAATCTAAATGGAGTTTGATGAACACCGCAGAGTACGGATCAAAGCACTTATAGTGAACATACAACGTCCCGCGGAGTTCTTTTTTTTTCTCTAGGAACTTAAAAAGCGTAGGGAGTTTGATAAATTCGTTCCGCGTGTCACTGAGCACGACGATTAACATGCCACAGTATTATTATTACTGTGCGATTCAGTTAACTGAGAGCAGCTGTTTGTTTGAAGCAGACTTTTGATTCAAGGTATCGGGCCTAAAAAACCTTTCTTGTTGTAGTTTCTCTCCACATTATGCCTGTCTTTTCGATATCTATAGCCAAGCCACACATTAATAATTTAGAAACTATCCACAGAAAATATCAAGTGAGCACAAGCAGGTGGTATCTCAGGAAACTGCAAAGCTCCGTGTTTCTTGAGAAGTCAAGCCAATCCGCTTTACTCTTTTTTGTAATTTACGGGTGTCGGATTTAGAGCACAATAAAGCAAGAACTGAAACAACTCCACACTTTTGAGTGATAGGTCCTCAGGGGAAAGCTCAGAACCCATTAGAAAATCCATGGAGACGAGAACTGTGCACAAATTAGAGCTACAGGATCTGTACCAGCAGCCCAACATTGTAGTGTCAGTTGGGATCCTAGAATGGGTAGGACATTTGGTTAGAATAAGAAACTAACAGTGACCTAAGGTTGCAGGGACACATTATCAGGTAGCAGATGACCCCTGCAAAGACCAAGGAACAGATGGGTAGACGGATTGAAAGAAGACTTACAAAGGAGTGGAGTGTTGGGTAATTGGAGAAAGATTGCACAGAAAAGAATAGATTGAGCAGCTTGAATCATGATAACAAATGCTCCCGAGATCTAATCATATAGAAAAGGAAGATGAACGAGAAGTATAACAGCAAGCATAAATTAAGTTTCACGATGGTTTAAAAGTTTGTGCGTACTATTCTATTTAAAACTGCACATTGCTTTAAGTAGTATCGTTGTTTTAATGTCCTGGACTCGAGTGCTATTGTGAGATACAGTACTCTCAAATCGAACACTTTCAATCGACGGAAGTCCTTACGTAATCATAGTATGAAGGCTTTCACGACCGGATGACATATCTTCTGGTAAACCTTGCGGGATGTAAGGTCGTGGTCCACGAAACTCTTCAGCTCCTAACGTTTCGTCCAGTGCTTCGCTGGACATCTTCAGAGGGGTGTTTCTCCTCCGGTGAGTCTTGCCTAACGTAATGTCCAAGTTAATCATTGTAAGATGATCCATCGTTTACATTAATGTATTTGTTACAGTGTGGCACTACATGCCGAGGAGCGCTTTACTTGCAGTAGAGATGTATGCCTATTGGACACTTTTTTTGGCACTTAGGCCGCTTCCGGCTAACAGCTGAACTGTTCCATTGCTGACCCTCTCTCCCCCCCCTCCCCCCCCCTCTCTCTCTCTTTCCTCGCACACACACACACACACACACACACACACACACACACACACACACACACACACACACACACGCACGCGCGCGAAGGTGTCGCAATTTAGTTCACTCTTGCTTCAGATATAACATCAGATACAACCCAGAGGCTAGTAATCGATAGTAGTCTACGGAAAAAAGAAAAATGACTGTCACATTAAGCGCAAGTAATCGATAGTAGTCTATGGAAAAAATGTGAAAAATGACTATCACATTAAGCGCAGATCCCCATGGCAGAATATTTCTATAAAGTAAAAGTAATGAACTGTAATGAGTAAAATAGATTGCATTTTGTAATTTGACCAGGTCTCACTGAATCATTTTCTATAGAAGACGGGTTTTGTCATTATTATTTCAACTTTAAAACCAGTTTCGATATTTCAGTCCATTTTCGATTGATTCAAACACTGCATGCTTTGCGTTATTGATCGCGGCTTGCTATGTGGTCCTATGATGTCACCATTGGTACATAGATTTTACAATAACATATGTGAAAACTGCATCACTTAAATATAATTGCCTGTATGAACAAAAGCAAGCGTAAAAGTGGTAAGTTACCGAGCTTACGGAGCAAGAGCCTACAGTTACGCATCGCAGAGGCGTCTGTTGTACGAGTATTTCAGCGAAGAGCTCTAAACTAAGTGGAAATGGTGGTGCAAGAACCAGTACATATGTACGTCATCGTGCACAAACTGGCAACTTAGTAACCTGTGGGTAGAAGAGGGACAGTGTGTCACACAACGCCATCACAGAATGGCTGTAACGGATAGGATCACATAGTATCACTAATGCTTCAGCCTGGCACCATCTCCGCAGCAGGTTGAGGTGCTGACATTCGAATTAAAGTGCTGACTTTCAAGTCATAGCGTTTTCGATCTGGTCCGGATCTAGCCTGTGCTACTGTGATGGAGGTGGCAGATTCTATTGAGATGATGCAGTCTGACGTCTGTTTATTGTTCACAAGCTGTCTGGCGTAATAGTTACCACAGCGAACCTCATGCTGGAGAAGCTGGATTCAAATTCCCATCCGACCACCTGAATTTACGTTTACCGTACCTTCCCTAAATAAAAGGAAGTGAATGCAATGAACTTGTACTCCGCCCCTAAGCACTCCTACCCGTTGACGACAATGCCAACACGGGTCTTTGGGTCTTTCTATAAGAGATGTTTCTATACTGTCCTTGTTCCCGGGCACTCCTCTTGCCATATTACAGCAGGACAACGCTGCACCAAGGGAGGCGAGGAATGCACAAGTCTTTCTCAAAGAACGACGGGTACTTTTCACTAGTCTGCTCGTTCGTCTGTGATATCGCCCATTTGGTAATGGGATGTGCTTGGTCGACAACGTATTCGTCCTAGCCCTCTAGTAAACAATGTTGCTTTGCTTTGTTGTTTAGTGGACTCTCGGTACTAACATTTTACTTATACAGTCTTTCTATCTCGATGGTTTTTCGGCTGACTGACTCCTCCGACGCTGACGCTGGACAAACAGTTATGCTAAATATTATAGGGGAGTGCAAAATTTTGTATTAGCTCACCCCCATAGGACGTAATTTCTTTACAAATACACTAAATGATCAAAAGTGTATTGACAGCCTTATGTATTGTGGAGTGGCGTCACTAGAGGCTGACCCACTAGTATAAAACAGGGAATGCAGTATTATTGTGAGCGAAGCCACTGGACAGCAGTGACAGCAGTGACAGCAGTCAGGAGACCTCAGCGGCTTCTAACGTCGACTACTCATTGGTTGCCACCCGAGTAACAAATCTATGAGGGACACTTCAACCCTTATCAAACTACCCAAGCAGACTGTTCGTGATGTGACTATGATGTCGAAACGCGATGGGACAGCCGCAGTTACAGTAAGATCAGGCAGACCTGATGCACTGACGGACAGGTACTGTCGTGCCTTGCGGAGAGTGACTATCAAATAAATCTCATGAAATCAGGGGAATGTATCACTCGTGTTTCAAAGTGTTAGCTTCAGCCAAGCTACAAGGTGGTGTGCATAGGGAGTTAAAAGTAATGGGGTGCAATGGTCTAACCGTTCCTCATGAGCCACAAACTTCGGTTGTCAGTGTTAAGGTGGTGTAAAGAGCAATGCCACTGGACAGTGTATGACTTGAAACGGGTGACTTGAATGGATGACTCACGCTCTGCACTGTGTCAGTCTGTTGCGTGGGTTTGGGTCTGGCGAAGGCCTAGAGAATGTTACCTACTGTCATGTTTAGTACCAACAGCGAAGTGCAGAGGAGGTTGTATAGGGGAGGAGGTGCTTTTAATAGTTACAGTGTGGTCCCATTATTGCACTTTAGGCTGAATGCAGAAGGATATGAACTTATTGAGCCGTGGCTGGTTCGCGTCATGCTTTGTTTTTTTTATCATTGGTTGCAGTCCAGTGGTGTCTTATTTCTTCTTCGCTTACCGCCATCACGTTGCTGTCTTCTCTCTGTGAGTGGCAGCAGCAGCATGTATCGATACTAGTATTGCTGTACTATCTTTGGTGTGGCGAATATATTTTCAGGGTGTGCTGTGTGTGTGGCGGTCGGTCGGTTGGGGCAGAGCAGCGAGGAAGTCTCCGCTGCGCGGAGTCAGGCCAGAGCCGCTGCCGGCGTGTACGCGCGGTTGGAGTTGTGAGGCGCTTCTTGCGACGGTTATGAAGTTCGCCGCCTACCGAACCTGGACACTAAAGTTGAGCGCTTACTTAACCTACTATCAAGCCTCAACTGCTGTCACATCTCTTCGTTTGATCCTGGTTGTCGCTTTCTGGGAGATTCCTGCGAGCAACAACGTGTATGCATTGAAGACGGCTAGAATTGCAGCCATCTTTCTGTGTGGTGTTTACTTTAATTTAATTCAAGTCATTCCTTCATTAATGAAGTGTATCAGTGGTATCTTCTGCCTTGAGGCTGTTGACATTCCGGTGACCTGCCCTGGTCGTTGACATAGTTTTGGCAGTGTATTTTCCTCGTCATGTTGACGCTGTCCAGCACGGCGTGTAATTCGACAGCTGAGGTGTTGTTGGTAGTTTTGGCCGTTTATTCTCACTTGGCTGGATTGCGAACCAGTATCCAGAACGTTGTGCTATTGACATCTTGTTGTCGTTTTGCTGGTTGGGTGGAGCAGAACTGATCTTGTTGGTTGGTTTGTCGGCTGGCTTTCGGTTGGATTGCCTTCCAATTAAGAGGTTGTCGGTCTGGCTGCCTGTCTCACCTAAACGTGCGTTAGTGTTACCTTTCCAGGCCGATCCTTGGAACCTTCTAAGCGCCGCTCCTTCTGTTTGATATAGTGATTTCCTTTTAGTCTTAAGTACTCTGTGTGGCCTTCAGCCAAGTTTGAACGTATTAAAATTGCAAGGCTTTTCTTCTTAGGCCTTAAGCTGTAAATTGGTTTCAAGTCGGTAAGTGTCCTTCAGCCGAGTTTTCAGCCTTTTCAAAACAAAATTTGATAAATTTTGTTTAGGCCATAAGCCGTAAAAAATATTTTCTAGTTTTTATGTGGCCTTTAGCCGAGTTTTCCAGCTTAAAAACTAGAAATTTCTTTGTCTGGCCTTTAAGCCATGAGATTCTTAGGATTCCGTATGTGGCCTTCAGCCGAGAGTTGTGTGAATCATTTTAGGGTTAAGCCTTTAGCCTATTTTAGTTGAAATTTAGAAGCTCTTCCCTTTAGGCCTTAAGCTGCAAAATTGTTTTCTGCATGGTTTGTGGCCTTCAGCCGAGTTTTAATCTCTCTTAAATTAAAAATTCAAAGTCCTTGTCTTGCCCCTAAGTCATAAGATTGTTATTCCTTAGTGTGAGGCCTTCAGCCGAGTTTTACACGAATTATTTTAATATAAGGCATTCAGCCTTTTCAAATTGAAAGCTCTTCTTCCTAGGCCTTAAGCCATTAAATTGTTTTATTTTTGAATGCGTTACGGGAAAGGCAGTGATCAATGTCTTATAAATATTTACTATTAAAAACAGCCTTGATCACGATTTATTTATCAAGGTGACCGGTTTCGACCACTACTGTGGTCATCTTCAGACCATTGAGTAGGAACCTCTTTCTGTTGGAGAATCACTATTGTAGTGATTCTCCAACAGAAAGAGGTTCCTAGTCAATGGTCTGTTTTGTTGATATGCGGCCTTCAGCCGAGTTTTCAGCCTATTTAGATTAAACATTGAAAATCTTTGTCTCGGCCTTAACCCGTGACACTGTTTTTGATTATGTGACGCCTTCAGCCGAGTTATATGGAAAAAAATTTGTGCTAAGGCTTTTAGCCTATTTATATTGAAGACAAAAATTTTTTTCTACGGAAGTGAAACCTCCAGAAGAACTCCTGTACCTCAATTTCTTGTTTAGGCCTTGTGCCTCGGATTTTCGATGTGGCCTTCAGCCAATCTAAATTAAATCAAAGGAGGTCTTTCGTTAAAACCTTGAGAGTCTTGATTCTTGCTTGTGTGATTGTGTGTTTTAAGAAATAAAGTTTATATGTTGAGTGCAACTGACAGTAACTTATTTTGGCCCCTTTCCACAAATATTACCGCATCCGCCCCGTCCTGCTAGTCCAGGGATTTCACTTATTTTACAGCTTTATGTATGGCGTGCAGGGACAGATCGGAGACGATGATTATATGTATCACCACAATGATGTATCGTATGATGAAGTAGCATCCGTGAGGCGATGGTCTGTGGACAATAACATTCCTCAAATGGGCTGCACTGCACAGAGCTCTCACCTAACTCTAATAAAACACCTCTGGGATGGGCTAGGACGTCGCCTTCGGTCCCAGCGTCCAACACCATCTCTGGTTTCGGCTGTTGAGGAAGAACGGGCCGCCATTCCTGCTCAGACATTCAGATACTTCATTGAAATTTTCCCCAGCGAAGTTCAAATTCTCATAAAGGCGAAGGGTGGACACACAACGTAGTAATGTCCACTAATAGGTGCCCAGATACTTTTCATCAGCTGGTGTATTGAGTAGATTATTCTCAGTATGGACAATGGCGCCTCAGTTGTTCTCAGTAAGGACGTCTTCAAGCGTCTCCCTCTTGGTCCTTTGAGAGGCAGCAGCAGAAATATAATAGCTCAAGTAAGCTACCTAATCGATCGTAAAATGTGTCGAGACGAAAATTTCAAACCCTACAATGGAAGTTCGATGCCCGACTCCAACAGCCCTCAGAAGAGAGCACAATAACACACTTATTAAGCATTAATACAGGGATGTCTTCCAAAGTGCTGGCACCACAGCCAGGCCGGCGGAGCAGCTCCTCGACAGTAGTGAAATGCCAGCAAATGCTCGACTCACAGTTCTGCCAGTACAGCGAAGCGTCAGGTGGCAGCTCTTACCTCATGGGGCAGCTATAGAGCAGCGAAATCATGCGGTCCCCAGCTCTATGTATCGATCTTTAAAGTTCTTTTGTTGACGTCGAAGATTGCATTCAGGAGTCTCTGTCCAGGTCCACCTTAAGAAGTGCCTGGCACACAGGGTCACCTCTCAGATCCCATTTAGGAGACAGGAGCAAGCAGCATCGGTGTCTGCCACAGGAACCGATGAACAACTGCAGTGATCTCCTCTGAAAGGTAGACGACTGACAGCGTCCAGGCCTCGTAGTAGAGGTCTCCAGCAGGCCTGCAGAATGGTGGCAGCCTCCATACCCTATCAGTGTTGCCTCAGAACTTGTCAGCAGCAACATTCTTCCAGCCGGACTCGTGGTTCCATAGACGAAGACAGCTGGGTATGCCAAGGATTGACCTCAGCAGCCTCCCCTCTCACTGGATAGCTGCAACTGACACAAGGGATGAGACTACACCCCGGGGCAGTCAGGTATCAGCACAGTAGTCAGCAATGACATTTGTCAAGAAGGGTGACGCCTCCCATGCGCTCTGCGGTGGAGGGGATGGTTAAGACATCATGTGTCCTGGTTTTACGTCGCTATCAGCTCTGCTAGTAACTACAGACATTTGCATCTTCACCTCTCACTTTTTTCCACTGGCTCGACACCTGAATACTTATCATTGCGTTGTATCTAATTTTCCTTACGAAACTCTGCTCTGTCACTAGTATGACTGTATTTCTCGGCTTCCATGATGTCATAATGGTCGTTCCTCTGTGCTGAAATAGCTTCTGTGTTTGCCGCAACTCGCCCAGCATTTCCCCCTAGTTGGCAGTCTATTGATCATCACAGGTGGTTCGCCTTCGAGGAGCTGCCAAGGTAGAACTTGGATGATTTGTAGTATACTACCATGGTGTATAACACTACTGTGATTCAGTAGCTCAACTCATTACGCCACAACAGGGGGATATGCATTATGATAACTAACTTACAAATCGTGTGGAGGGTAATGCCTCAGGAACATATCCAGGCTATCTTAGATTGCATGCATCGACATTTAACTCCTAATGTCTTTCTCTTCATTCGTATTAACACAGACTGTCAAAGTGCTACAAGGAATTGCGTACCGCTCGGAGCTATGTAATGCGGCGTAGGAACAGTGGTTTGAAAAACACGCGCAACCGGGAAGGTGTGTCACGCCTTTTCACCGAAAAAAGAATTGAAGCCGAACAGTATTAGCTGCCATCATTGAATGGCAGTTCATTCCAACCAGTTTCCGAGCTAACGTTGCTAAGGGAACAGCAAGCAGTGACATTTGAAGTTGAGTACCTTCGAAAAGATTATTGTTCATAGCGACTCATAAAGTGAGCCAAACAACCAGAAACAGGACAGTAACTCACTGAAGGTGGTTCTGCCTTTTCTAAATTGATGCAAGGCGTCGAATGCACTGATAAGTGTTTGAATTACATTGTGTGGAGAGTACACTTCAGGCTGGAAGTGGGTCCACACTATTTTGTACAATGACTTGGACTTACTCATTCTGGTTACTGTGAGCATCTTCACCTCTCACTTTTTTCCGCTGGCTCAACCTCAACGCTGGTTTACCTCAACGTATTCTGTGACCAAGTGCTCTCCTTACATGTACACTATCGTGGTAAGCATTCTGTGAAAACTCTTGTCTTCCAAGAGGGCAACGACCTTGCACAGAGGCCTGCACGAATCATTTCCTGATTTGGCGAATATTCGGGGACCGTATCACACCTCAATTGACTCACTAAAATACCCGATATTTATCCCACAGAAATGTATGCCACTATTTGGAACAGCGATCGAAAAGTAGCAATCAACACATATGTAGTTCGACTGCTCTACGTGATCTATTCACCAATGAGTAGTTTTTTGTTGAACTTGGTATGCCTGAAGAAACTTGTGGATTCCCTACCTAGGCGAATTGAGACAATTACCAATGCTAGAGACGGCGTTACACGGTATCAGAGTGCTGCGTGTTGAGGATGGCTAATTTTTTGTCTGGTGTGCTCCGTGTCTTTCGAGCGAATGCCGGTGCAACAGCGGAACTCGTCCTTGGTGGAGACAATCTCCGTTGCTTAGAGGAACCGGGATTCGAATATCATTCTGCATGCACAGTTTACTCAAGCCTCGCCGAGCAGCTGCTCTGCACCATTAATTATGCATACGCTTTCCCAAAGCTGCGACGGACTCTGAATACTTTCTTTTAACCGACGGGCCCTGTACGCAGGAAGCAGTAACTGTGACACTGGAGGGAAGATGTAGTGGAGACAATCTGCTCATTCAGTGAGTCATTGCTGACTGTAGGACTGTTGTACTGGGTAGAAAATCGGTCACAATCTGATACGAGATGTCGGTGTATCCACCCGTCTTGTTAGAGGTTACTCTGAGGTTGAAGCTCTGGGACTGTATTCGAGAGGAATAGTGTTCGTTTTTAGGGCATCCAGGTTTGGGCTTAAGCAGTTTCCACGAATAACATTAAACAAGTATACGGCCAATGTTTTCCTACCGGCCATATCCAAGCGTCTTTAATGCATCGCTTGTAATGGCATCCATCTAGACGAGCATATAAACTTTGACATGCCTTTCGAAGGTACTTTATTTCTTATTTTCAGTTGTTGACCTCTGGATATAGCTCATACATTCATTCACCGCGTCTTTTTTTTCCTTTTTTAGTCTTCTCACTGGTCTCATGCGACCTGTCACGAAGTTCACTCTTGTGCCAATTCTTTAATTTCAAAGTAGCTGTCTTCAATTATTTGTTGCATGTATTCAAATTTCTGGCTTCCCCTACAGATTGTATCCTCTACGGCCCCCACTAATAGGATGGAATTTATTTCCTGATATCTTACTTAGTACATGTCCTATCATCCTGTCCTTTCTTCTCGGTCAGTGCTTCTCATATGTTTCTTTCTTCGCCGATTCTGCGGAGAACCTCTTCATTTCTTATCTTGCAAGTCCACCTAATTTACAACATTCGTCTGTAGCACCACATTTAAAACGCTTACAGTCCCTTCTTTGTCGGTTCCCCAACTGTTCGTACACTGCTGCACTTCAAACGTACGTTCTGAAAAATATCTTTCTCAGACTAATGCCAGTGTTCGATACTAGTGGACTTCTTTTTATGAGATTGCCTCCTATTGTTGTATTAGTCAGCTTTTTATTTTCTGATTGCTTCGTCTGCCATACGTTATTTTGTTTCCAACGTAGAATAATTGTTTAACTTGCTCTACTTCGTAGACCATTATTTTGATGTTAACTTTATCAGCAATCTCATTTCTACTACTCCAGATTACTTTCACTTATCTTCGGTTTAGTGTCAGTTCAAAGTGTGCGCTCATTTGACTATTCATTCCAGTCAAGGTGTCCCGCATTTTGTACTCACTTTAAATGAGGTAAGCAAAGTTTTTGTTGTGTATTACACATCTTTCCATACACCTCACCTTTTTATCATTATTTAGAGCATCTTGCACAATTTTACAGTACTTCAGTGTCCTACTTCTTTGCTCATTGGTTCTTCAGGATGAGTCTGTTGAACTTAGAGGCTACTCTTAGTAATTACTAAATTGTGATCTGAGTCTATGTCTGCTCCTGCGTACGCCCTACAGTCCAATACTTGATTTCTGCCTGGCCACGATGTATTCTAGCCAGAATCTTCTCGTATTCTCAGTTGTTTCCGAAGTATATGTCCTCCTCTTGCAACATTTAAACAATGTATTGTCTGTTACTGACTGAAATTTACTGCATAACTCACTTACTCTTTCTCTCTCTGTCCTAACAAGCCCATATTCTTCCGTAAGACTTTATTCTATATATTCCCCTACTACCGTATTAAAATCCCTCATTGTTACTACATTATCATTTCCCATTTTCATAATGAACTTTTCTTTAAATATACTCATAAAATTTCTCTACCTTTTCACCCACTGCTTGCAAAGTCACCTAAACTATTGTTGTTGTATTTGTTGTTGGTGTTGGTTTGCTGTCGGTTCTGGTGAGAACAACCCTATTACTTAGCTGTTCACACTAACTCACTGCCCTCCTACCATGAAGCCGTACTAAGTCGGTGTAAGTGTTGGCAGAACCTCGCGTGCTTAAGTGTACGGTGCGATGCTGTTACTCGTGAGTTCATTTTCCAGTTATTTCTGTCTTAGGGAAGTCGTATAGGCAGGTCAGAAACAACTGCTGAATAATCTTTCCCTTTCTTTTCTGTGACAGTTATAACGACCTTTCAGATGTTCGATTAGTTTTAGAGCATGTAGATAGATTATCCTTAGTTGGTGGGCTGGTCACAGAAAAGTATGACGGTTCGGTCGCATGCAGGAAAAAACCGAGTACTAACACTACCTGGTACATATAAATGGCCGTATCTTCAGAATCCATTAGTGAAACTCAACGGCCGGCCGAGATGGCCGAGCGGTTCTAGGCGCATCAGTCTGGAACCGCGCGACCGCTACCGTCGCAGGTTCGAATCCTGCCTCGGGCATGGATGTGTGTGATGTCCTTAGGTTAGTTAGGTTTTATTAGTTCTACGTTCTAGGGGACTGATGACCTCAGATGTTAAGTCCCATAGTGCTCAGAGCCATTTGAACCATTTGAAACTCGACGTTATTTGTTGGGTCAAGATTATAAGCTGGAGTCCGTTGCGAGATTGGTTCTGTATTTTTTGTTCTGACGTGCATAAATTTACTTCCTTTTTTCGAAACAACAGGAAAAAATATCTGTCAACCACCACAGCTGCTGACGAGATAAACATGTTTGCACTATCAGTTTTGCTTAACGGACCGTCATCAGGTAACAAAATTATTTACATAAACCTATAGGTATCATTCTTACTGTTTGATACACTGTCTGATGCAAATGATTTTATGTTACCCGATGTAGATCGGTCGATTGGAACTGGCAGCGAGTAATGGTTTATGTCGTCACAACTGTTAGTAGTTCTGAAGTATGACTTGCTTCAAATATTTACAAGTTGTGGGGCGCTATTTGCACAAAATATAAATGGAAAAGTTTTGTTGGAGTGTGACAGCCTATTCAAAACTTATAATTACGTATTCTGGAAGAAGCCAGTAAACGTGTATGAGGACCAACATTGACGTGTCAGACTGTGTAGGGAGTACATGTTCCGTCAGGTAGTGGACCTGGATATTCAAAAGTTCTGTCCATAACTGGCAGATATATTTATTTTTGCCGTGAAGTGAATATCCTGCATCGCATGCATAATGAAAAATAGCTCTTTAAGTGTTATCAACTACGCTCGTTCCAGTCAGTCGCTGTCAGACAGAAACAACGAGAATCAATAAAGCTCTATGCTATATACAGAACAACATTGTAACTATCCCCAATACAGATTTCGACGCATGGTCACTAAGCAGGCTGATAGAGCTCATTGAGCGGACATTTTTGCCAAATATGCACGACTGGAGAGAGATACCGCAATACCGGGTCTTATTTTTTACGCCTCTTGCGTCATATATTTCGCATTTCAGATGGAAAGTAATAGAGAACTTGTGTAATGCGTAGTAACAAAAATGAATATGAAAATTAATGTTTACTACTACGTCTATTGCCCGTTTGCGGCATTCTAAGATAAAACGCACGGAATACTGAGCATCGGCATTAATTCACTGGAAACACATCCGGAACAAATGAGACAAAAATCCCTGCTCGCCCATCCTGCTTAATGCTTCTCGTGGTTACTCAGAATCACTTCAAGCGAATGTAGGGTCGCTTCTTACGTCAGCTCTTCTGAGCTTGTACAGCACTCAGTGTATAGTGACAACTATATTGATCGGACTTCAGGCAGTACTCTTCCTGCGGTTTTTTTATTTATTTATTTATTTTTTACGTAAAACGATCTCTCATATGAAATACAGAATAGAGTCTGCATTTCAAGATGAAACACGCGCTTCAGAAGGTAATATGATACACAGCTTGTTGCTCTAAGTAAACCAATTAGGAGAAAGTGATGTGTGTTGGAACTTTAGTTTAGTGAGTATCAGTCATTGTTTGGAATTTTACTTGTACAGTTTTTGTGTGAAAGCAAACGCAATCATAAAAACTACAGTTAATGCAGGCGGAAAGCTCATAAACTATCGTTTTCTTAGAAGTGAATGTACACAGAGGCAGCATTGTTACACGGTCGCCACATGTCATGCATTTTTGCATTATACTGTTTATTATTGTTCTTCCCCGCTAGATGCTTGAAAATTCGTTGTACACTCCTGGAAATTGAAATAAGAACACCGTGAATTCATTGTCCCAGGAAGAGGAAACTTTATTGACACATTCCTGGGGTCAGATACATCACATGATCACACTGACAGATCCACAGGCACATAGACACAGGCAACAGAGCATGCACAATGTCGGCACTAGTACAGTGTATATCCACCTTTCGCAGCAATGCAGGCTCATATTCTCCCATGGAGACGATCGTAGAGATGCTGGATGTAGTCCTGTGGAACGGCTTGCCATGCCATTTCCACCTGGCGCCTCAGTTGGACCAGCGTTCGTGCTGGACGTGCAGACCGCGTGAGACGACGCTTCATCCAGTCCCAAACATGCTCAATGGGGGACAGATCCGGAGATCTTGCTGGCCAGGGTAGTTGACTTACACCTTCTAGAGCACGTTGGGTGGCACGGGATACATGCGGACGTGCATTGTCCTGTTCGAACAGCAAGTTCCCTTGCCGGTCTAGGAATGGTAGAACGATGGGTTCGATGACGGTTTGGATGTACCGTGCACTATTCAGTGTCCCCTCGACGATCACCAGTGGTGTACGGCCAGTGTAGGAGATCGCTCCCCACACCATGATACCGGATGTTGGCCCTGTGTGCCTCGGTCGTATACAGTCCTGATTGTGGCGCTCACCTGCACGGCTCCAAACACGCATACGACCATCATTGGCACCAAGACAGAAGCGACTCTCATCGCTGAAGACGACACGTCTCCATTCGTCCCTCCATTCACGCCTGTCGCGACACCACTGGAGACGGGCTGCACGATGTTGGGGCGTGAGCGGAAGACGGCCTAACGGTGTGCGGGACCGTAGCCCAGCTTCATGGAGACGGTTGCGAATGGTCCTCGCCGATACCCCAGGATCAACAGTGTCCCTAATTTGCTGGGAAGTGGCGGTGCGGTCCCCTACGGCACTGCGTAGGATCCTACGGTCTTGGCGTGCATCCGTGCGTCGCTGCGGTCCGGTCCCAGGTCGTCGGGCACGTGCACCTTCCGCCGACCACTGGCGACAACATCGATGTACTGTGGAGACCTCACGCCCCACGTGTTGAGCAATTCGGCGGTACGTCCACCCGGCCTCCCGCATGCCCACTATACGCCCTCGCTCAAAGTCCGTCAACTGCACATACGGTTCACGTCCACGCTGTCGCGGCATGCTACCAGTGTTAAAGACTGCGATGGAGCTCCGTATGCCACGGCAAACTGGCTGACACTGACGGCGGCGGTGCACAAATGCTGCGCAGCTAGCGCCATTCGACGGCCAACACCGCGGTTCCTGGTGTGTCCGCTGTGCCGTGCGTGTGATCATTGCTTGTACAGCCCTCTCGCAGTGTCCGGAGCAAGTATGGTGGGTCTGACACACCGGTGTCAATGTGTTCTTTGTTCAATTTCCAGAAGTGTATGTGTAATACATAAGACGCATTCTGGCATCGGGAGTTGTGACAAGGAAAAAAAGAAGAAATAATTTCTGAATGTAGGACACCACAAGAAACATTACAAGTCAGGTGCTTAACTGGAACAACAAGGTCGGCAAATGAAAGGGAGGCCATTCTAATAATGAAGCACAACTGTGTTACTCTGCGAAGAAAAATGACCTGACGATCGCTAAATTGTAGTCTGCTGATAGATTTCCTAGGATTTTTATATAAATGAAAACTGCTATACCTCACTCTTTAGCGTGTACGCTTACAGGAACATTATTGCTTACCGTTGATATACCTCATAGTCTTGCGTCAGGTGATAAAAATGAATGTTGTTTCACGTAACAGCACAAATTACTAAGCCCTTGGAAAGTAACAGAATTAGCGGTCACTCAAAGATATCAAAAGAGAAAAAAGTTTTATTGCAGTCAATTACTGAGACTCGGTTGGAACCAATGGCTGCACATCCAAACTTACACCCCGATGATGCAAACACAATAATTCACGGTGTTAAAGAGAGCTGAATTCTGTCTGCTACGATGCTAAATTTCCGAATCATACGAGAACAAATAATTTTATGGTGACTGATCTCGAACTGTGGACTTTATCTGCAGCATTAGTTTCGCTTCTGAGATACGTTTTCAGACACTTTCTTAGCCTTCGCAAAAGAAAATAATATATATTTTTTAACCTCTACAGGTTGATCATAACAGCAAGGAGCAAATTTTTCGACGTTGTGGTGAAATTATTGGTTTTCCCATGCAAAAATAGTCTTTACCCCTCATAAGGTACTGAAGAAGTAGAATTCCCTTAGCACTCTAGAAATCATTGGCTACTGATGTATGCGACTCCATCGCTTTTGCTGCAGAATAAGAAGTTTCCACCCCATTTTTTCGATTAATGCTTCATTTCTGGTGTGAAGTGGTATAATCGCCTCTTTCTTCGGTACATAAATCAACGCTCAAAGTAAAATGAATTATTTCATTAAAAGGCCCAAAATTGCAGTTTTTTTGTAGAATCATAAAAGTGTGGCTTTCACTTAGAGCATAACGTAGATCTCCCAACGGCTGCGTGTTTTTCATTAGAAAAATTAGAAGGGTGAAGGAAGGACTGAAGGAAGATTAGGGTTTAACCCTTCGGTACGGGGCCGGCCGCTGTGGAGAGCTGTACTAGTCGCTTCAGTCTGGAACCACGCGGCTGCTACGGTCGCAGGTTCGAATCCTGCCTCGGGCATGGATGTGTGTGCTGTCCTTACATTAGTTAGGTTTAAGTATTTCTAAGTCTAGGGGACTGATGACCTCAGATGTTAAGTCCCGTAGTGCTCAGAGCCATTTGAACCATAGAACTTAGTACTCTTGAAGAATGTTTACTTTTTAGTCAGCAATATTTAAGCAATTGTGTCACTTAAGGAAAATGGGGTAAAATTACAAAAATGTTTAAGAACTACAATAGTTCGTTCGCCAATAGTGCCTTTTTCATCTGTTTTGTACACATTACGACTAAAGTTACTTGTCGCAAGTGAAATACTGCGTTTGCTTTGTGGAGGACTGTTCTTGTTGCTAGAAGTAAAGAGAAGCACGCTGTAATTCAATCGTGTGATTGAGTTTTACGCAGAAATCGACGTCACAAAAGATTGGTTATTTGTTCAGTTGGCAAAAGAAGGCAAGCATTTGATGCGACCTTCGTGAATGAATCTTTTCGTGCGTCTCTCCAAATTATTAAATAAGAGTACGGAAAAAAAGAAGTCTTGAGTGCCACATGGAAAACTGAGTTCTGTCCCGAACCTCGAATAGGTCTCATTTGTTTTGATGCCCGCACCTTCATTCGGTGCCTAGTGAGAAAATGTTTTTAATATGCAAATGTTCGGCACGAGAAGTCACGAATATCATGTCAACATTTGCATTTACCTATTTTATCGTCGTAATCCAACGTATATTAACTGCAACGGTGCTACATTGCTGAACTGAAAAATAGTCATTCTTCACGTAATGAGCTTGCTGTTTTTCTTTTCACTTTTAAGGGAACCTGTTACTGTTTATTGCTGCGGTAACGTAGTAAGCACTGTAGGCAGTTGAGGCAAAGAGCCGCCTTTAAGTAACTGTGTTTTGGAGAGATAAGTGTGCCCTGCGACTAGACTGGTTGCCGTTGGCTGCGGAACAGACAGCGCCATTAACTTGGTCCTACAGATGTGCGTGGGGAATGCAAAAACGCGTTCCTTCGCCACAAGAAGATAACTGTGGAAAACGTTTCCACTGCTGTTAACAGTGCCGGCGGACAAGTGGCTTACATGGTTTGTCTGCATACCAATTCCTTATTTGTGAACAGAATACAGTTGCTTCATAAAAATATAAAGTTCAGTAAACGCCGCCGCAGCGACTTAAATTGTATTTATTACCACGAATATTTTATGGGACTATGCTTGTTCTGTAGTAGAAATCACTTAACTACTGAATTTTTATGGATAAAATAAGCCATTAGCCACATGTCCATTGGAGTGCTCACGATGTTCGGGGTATAGGTACAGATAGTGCTATAATTGGTACATTAATATGTACCCACTTCAACGTGTTAGTTGTTTTTCTCTGTGCGTCCAGCAATCGTCTGGCAAAAAAAACCGCATAACTTACTACCTGATATTTTTTATGTAGTCCTAACTGCACCACGAAATGGACTACGCCCATCGGTACAGACTATCCATATTGCAAATGTGTGTCCATACGTCAGTACCTGAGGTACTGCCAATGGAAAAAAACACATTAGTGGTTTCCTTGTGCCATGTGTACTTCGAAGTACTAACCACCCTATAAACATACTGCTCATAATACCCATCATTATTAGTCTGCAAATGAAGTAAATATTGATATAATGTTGTTCAGTACTTTGTATTCAGTCGTCGATACAAATATGTGCACTTATACCATGAATACGAGGACGACCCATATGCTGGTCATATTAATCTCGTCAATGCAAGTGACGAACTCAGTGGCTAAAGCTCAGGGTTTCGATAAACCACATTAATTCTCAATTGGAGCTGAGGAACAAGCAATGGAAATTCTCCTGAAGTACACTCCCCTCACGTCGGTAATGGAAAATAATATAGTTTTGTGGCTATAGTTTTCTTACAGTCCTAAGAACACAGTTCTTTGCCCAAACCTACTATCATCGTAGAAAAGAAGTTCATATTGAATTGAACGCCTTAGGTAACAGCCTTGTTGCCGTCAAACACTAATCTTGATTCTAGGTGTTAAGCTCACATTCAGACGAAACATTCCTTTGGTAGAGTTTTGTTTGAACTGATTTCGTGTGTTTAATTTTATTTAGGAGGAGACAGCGTCCGTGCAGCTAGGATCGTCTGACATTACAGCAAGCACGGCTGGAAAACAAGACGCATGTTGCAATAGGCTAGTGTGCATCTCGTTCTCTATATCAACTACTCTTTCCATTCCCAAGTCTGTAGGAAGTATATTTATTCTTATTTGTAATATTATTCCTTTTTATGACGAGATGGTGGCTTGAGGTTTCGATTGTATGCTTAATGCTTTTGTTTCCTTAGTTATTAGCTCTCTAAATGGATAATCAAACAAAATTTTTGAAACAATATTACTGATTAATTAAATAGCTATTCCACTGTCACGCTACGGTCGCAGGTTCGAATCCTGCCTCGGGCATGGATGTGTGAGATGTCCTTAGGTTAGTTAGGTTTAAGTAATTCTAATTCTAGGGGACTGATGACCTCAGATGTTAAGTCCCATAGTGCTCAGAGCCATTTGAAACGTTTTTTTATTCCACTGTCACGTTGCGGTCATGTCACTGCACTGTGTATGCTGTCTCTGTAACTCCATACTAGCACTACTCACTGTATTTCTATGACACCTTACTTCAAAGGTATCATTTTGATTGCTGTAAAGAGGCCATACTTATGCTCATTTATCAGACAATGTGGGTGTTAAATAGAAGGGGAATTGTTTGTGTCAGTCGGCCGAGTGGGCTGTCGCTAGCGAAATAGCATTAATTTTATTGGTAGCAATTACTGGCTCTCGACCTGTTGGTGGAACAGACCCCAAACACAGCACGTCGAAGTGTTTGACACTGGGAAGGAAAGCAGGGCTGGCACATTATAAAACACGGTCTTCCACTGAGGGTATTTCGCATATCTTGTTGAAGAATTTTATAAATTATGAGCTCATAAGTAACGAGATTTCTCGAACAGAATGACTTCCTGCTTGTCGCCCTCAGCATAAATTCCGCCAACATCGATCAAGTGAAATCCATCTCGCACTTTCCTCACATGATGTACGGAAAGCGATGGATCAAGCAGGCAGGTAGATGCAGTATTCATTTCAGAAAAGCAATTGACTCGGTACGACTGCCACCCTTATTATCAAAAGTACGATCGCATGGGGCATCAAACGAAGATTGTGACTTGACTGAGGAATATTTGGTAAGGAGAACGCAGCAAAAAGACAAAAAAAGAAGGATACACCATGAAGGAGTCACGAAAATGGGGCACAAAGTTATATTCATACGAATATCGACGAAAAATGCAAATTTGTAAACTTTGGCGGGCAACGGATGAATGTGTGAAGCTGTAGCGCAATTTCACAGCGCGGCTGCCAAGGATAGTAAAGAGGGTATAAAGTCTTTGCGAATTTGATTCCGTGTACTCAGCTGGACAGTAACTACACCTCGCAGACAGGCACATGAACAATACAAGAAGATATCAGCATCTAAGAGGACATGTTGTTGAGCTTAAAGAGGGCGATTGAAGTAATTGGCAAATCGCTCGACATTTGAGTAGAAGCGATGTCACTACTGGACGATGTTGGCAGAAATGGGAGAAAGTTGATCGTCGGTAAAGCAGATGCCAGACTGAGATTCATTGGAAGAATCCTAAGGAAATGCAATCCGAAAACAAAGGAAGTAGGTTACAGTACACTTGTTCACCCACTGCTTGAATACTGCTCAGCAGGGTGGGATCCGTACCAGATAGGATTGATAGAAGAGATAGAGAAGATCCAACTGAGAGCAGCGCGATTCGTTACAGGATCATTTAGTAATCGCGAAACGGAGTGGCCGTGCGGTTCTGGGCGCTGCAGTCTGGAACCGAGCGACCGCTACGGTCGCAGGTTCGAATCCTACCTCGGGCATGGATGTGTGTGATGTCCTTAGGTTAGTTAGGTTTAATTAGTTCTAAGTTCTAGGCGACTGATGACCTCAGAAGTTAAGTCGCATAGTGCTCAGAGCCAGTAATCGCGAAAGCGTTACGGAGATGATAGATAAACGTCAGTGGAAGAGTCTGCAGGAGAGACGCTCAGTAGCTCGGTACGGGCTTTTGTTGAAGTTTCGAGAACATACCTTCACCGAGGAGTCTAGCAGTATATTGCTCCCTCCTACGTATATCTCGCGAAGAGACCATGAGGATAAAATCAGAGAGATTAGAGCCCACACAGAGGGATACCGACAACCCTTCTTTCCACGAACAATGCGGGACTGGAATAGAAAGGAGAACTGATAGAGGTACTCAAGGTACCCTCCGCCACACACACCGTCATGTGGCTTGCGGAGTATGGATGTAGATGTAGATGTAGAACCATGGCCGAACACAGCGTCAGTAAGGCCCGTTTCGCACTGGGACACTGGTGATCGTCACCAGCGACGGTCACCTACAGAGATACATTCGTTTGAACTGGAGCATTCACACCGGGACACTACACAGGCTCACCGAGTCACTGTGACGGAGCAGTGACTGACCTAGCCACATGTGAGGCACACGGTCACTGTATTCACGGCAGTCACCGCCGGACATGCATTAGTTTGAATTGTAGTGTTCGCACTGGGACACAGATCACAGACACAGCGCTTCAGATTTGCCAACAGACGCCAGCCATTTTTGAGACAGTGACGGGAAACATTCATTCTTCATTATACTGTACATATTGTAGCCATGAGTTTAGATTTGATTAACACGGAAGACTTTATAAGTGAAGCAGAAAGTCGTCCTGCTATTTGGGATGTCAAAATCGATTGACTATAGCAACAAAGTCGTGAAAACGAATTGTTGGCAGGAAATTATAATGAAGTTTGAGCCTGATTCCAATGAGAAGAGCATGGATGAAAAACCAAAATTGTTGTCAGTTCTTTTTTCAAATTTAATACCTTATTTTTCGGATCATAAAAGAGTAGTGAAATTTAGTTGCTACGTCTGTAAAGGCTGGGAGGGCAGTAACCTACAAGCACATTTGCATCCTGTGGTGTCACCGCCAGACACCACACTTACTAGGTGGTAGCCTTTAAATCGGCCGCGGTCCGTTAGTATACGTCGGACCCGCGTGTCGCCACTATCAGTGATTGCAGACCGAGCGCCGCCATACGGCAGGTCTAGTCTAGAGAGACCCCCTAGCACTCGCCCCTTTTGTACAGCCGACTTTGCTAGCGATGGTTCACTGTCTGCATACGCTCTCATTTGCAGAGACGACAGTTTAGCATAGCCTTCAACTACGTCATTTGCTACGACCTAGCAAGGCGCCATATTCAGTTACTACTTCAAGAATGTATTCTGAACAGATAATATTGTGAATAATGTACCGCCAAGAGTGACGTTCATCATTAATGGATTAAAGTTAAGTATCAAACTAATTACGTCCGCTTTCTGAATTCTAATTCCTTGTCATGTTCCGGACCTCACGTCAGTATAGTCCTTCCCTTCTCACGCCAGCCTGTGTGAGCTAAAACGCTTGCATTTCGGCCTCCTCTCGTAACACGGTGTTGGCTCTTCTGCCAACACAACACATCCCTCACCCCTTTTCTTTTGCATTTATCAGCATTAAGTGTACCTTTACGCAGTCCTAATACGATAAGGAGGGAAAAAATGGATGGGCGTGGAAACCATGAACTTACCCCTACAGGGCGAATGAAGAAGAAATCTAAAGAAAATACTTATTTCAAAATTTTGATAGCAAAATCAAGTGTGCGCCTTATCGTCGCTTAAGGTGCTCCGCCGGCCACGGTGTCCGAGCGGTTCCAGGTGATTCAGTCCGGAACCGCGCGACTGCTACGGCCGCAGGTTCGAATCCTGCCTCGGGCATGGATGTGTGTAATGTCCTCAGTTTAGTTAGGTTTAAGTAGTTCTAAGTTCTAGGGGACTGATGACCTCCGATGTTTAGTCCCATAGTGCTCAGAGCCATTTTAATCATTCTTATAGCGCTTCGCCTTATGGTCGAAAAAAAAAACAGCTAAAATATTATTGTCCATTCCTGTGATTTCTTCTTTCACTTCTCTTAACAGTTCCTCAGATGAAGTTTTCGACATTCGAAAAATACTGAAAAAACTTCTTCTCGTCTTGTCTCAGATCGACATAAAGAGTATAAAACAATATTTTCTCCAGCCGATCTCGTAGCAGTGGATGTAAATGTAATGAACGTTTTGTCCTCATTTTTCTCCTCCTCCTCCTAAATGGTTCAAATGGCTCTGACCAGTATGGGACTTAACATCTATGGTCATCAGTCCCCTAGAACTTAGAACTACTTAAACCTAACTAACCTAAGGACATCACACAACACCCAGTCATCACGAGGCAGAGAAAATCCCTGATACCGCCGGGAATCGAACCCGGGAATCCGGGCGTGGGAAGCGAGAACGCTACCGCACGACCACGAGCTGCGGACCTTCCTCCTCCTGCTCTTGCTTAGAAGTACTAACAAAAGTTCCTCCTCGCTTGAGTCCATTTCACTAACTAATCAGTTGACACCGGTGATCTAGGAGTGTTCATCACAATTACCGGTGATCGTCGCTGGTGACCGTAACCAGTGTCCCAGTGTGAAACGGGCCTAAGGAAGCAGTTGACCTAGAAAAACCAAAAATCGTCAGAGAGGCACTCAGAGCCCCGGATTCGTCATTAACATCGATGCGACTAGTACTTCAATGACCACAAGGACCATTAATGGGTGGGGACAGAAAGGGGGCTGAGCTCACAGTGCCCCTTGCGCCGACTACAATTGACCTCTGTACACCAACAAGCCCGTTTGCAATGGTGTCAGACGCATTCGAGGTGGCATCTCATTGAGGGTAGTAGAATTTTCTTCTGTTATAAGTGCCATTTCGAACTGAGTCCCTAAACCAGCGAAGACGTGTCTGGAAATATGCTGGACAGCAGTGGAATACCAGCACGACTGTCGCTCGCCATATGGCCTGACAACCAGGAGTACGGGGTGCCATTTCGTTTCACAGCAGGACTCCTTTGGTTGGGATTCGCGGCACCCTTACAGCACAGGTGTTCATCGACAATATTCTACGCCCGTTTTGTTCCCCTAGGTGGCAAGACATTCTGGGTATACGTTTCAGCTAGATAAACTGCACACGGCTAAAGTTTCTAGTGCTTGTATTCGTGCTTGTCAAACACGATCTTGACAGGCAAGGTCGCCAGATCCCTCCCCAATTAGGAACGTTTGTAGCATCGTGGGCAGGGCCCTCCAATAAGCTCGGTATTTTGACGACCTAACACCCCAATTGCAAGGAATTTCGCACGATATTCCTCAGGAGGTCATCCAACAACTCTGTCAATCAGTGACAAGTCGTATTACTGCTTGCATAAGAGGCAGAGGTGGACCAACGCGTTATTGACTTTCTCAATTTGTGAAGCTCTTATCTTGAATAAGTCGTCAGTGTTTTCGGAAATTGTAATCAATTACTTACCTGAACAAATAAATCACATCTACCGATTTCCGTTGCATTCGGACAATTCCTCCCTGGTAAGGCGTTCTTAAAGTGTATTTCGGACAGCGAGTCGTGGGCAGATGTAGAGCTAACATCGGATATGCCCCAAGGAAGTGTTCATGTTGTATTAATGCCCTTGAGAACAATAGTAATAGTAACCTTGGACTTTTCGTAGACTATGCCGTTATGTATAATGAAGCGTTGTTTGAAATAATCTTGCCGATATTTAGTCACATACAGTAAGATATCAAAGTGATGGCAGTAGTAGGGATGGGTTGAACCGTGAGTGAATGTTACTCTTGAGCAGTTTTATTTCATAACTCCTTGCATTAAAAAAAAGAACATCAATAATAAGAAAGCTCAAGGCAAATATTCATGACATTGCTAAAAGTTCATATGTCCAAATTTGTTCTCCAATTTAACGTACCGAATCTGGGCAAGTCCATAACACTTTAAGTAAAAAATATTTAACCTTACTAGTGACCAGCTGACTGACAATTAATAAAACACAATAAGTCAGTGTCAATTTGGCATATCTACATCTACACTCCGCAAGCCACCCAACGGTGTGTGGCGTAGGGCACTTTACGTGTCACTGTCATTAGCTCCCTTTCCTCTTCCAGTCGCGTATGGTTCGCGGGAAGAACGACTGCCGGAAAGCCTCCGTGCGCGCCCGAATCTCTCTAATTTTACATTCGTGATCTCCTCGGGACGTATAGGTAGGGGGAAGCAACATATTCGATACCTCATCCAGAAACGCACCCTCTCTAAACCTGGACAACAAGCTACACCGCGATGCAGAGCGCCTCTCTTGCAGAGTCTGCCACTTGAGTTTGCTAAACATCTCCGTAACGCTATCACGCTTACCAAATAACCCTGTGACGAAACGCGCCGCTCTTCTTCGGATCTTCTCTAACTCCTCTGCCAACCCGACCTGGTACGGATCTCACACTGATGAGCAATACTCAAGTATAGGTCGAACGAGAGTTTTGTAAGCCACCTCCTTTGTTGGACTACATTTTCTAAGGACTCCTCCAATGAATCTCAACCTGGCACCCGCCTTACCAACAATTAATTTTATATGATCATTCCACTTCAAATCGTTCCGCACGCATACTCCCAGATATTTTACAGAAGTAACTGCTACCAGTGTTTGTTCCGCTATCATATAATCATACAATAAAGGATCCTTCTTTCTATGTATTCGCAATACATTACATTTGTCTATTTTAAGGGTCAGTTGCCACTCCCTGCACCAAGTGCCTGCCGCTGCAGATCTTCCTGCATTTCGCTGCAATTTTCTAATGCTGCAACTTGTCTGTATACTAAAGCATCATCCGCGAAAAGCCGCATGGAACTTCCGACACTATCTACTAGGTCATTTATATATATTGTGAAAAGCAATGGTCCCATAACACTCCCCTCTGGCACGCCAGAGGATACTTCAACATCTATAGACGTCTCTCCATTGAGAACAACATACTGTGTTCTGTTTGCTAAAAACTCTTCAATCCAGCCACACAGCTGGTCTGATATTCCGTAGGCTCTTACTTTGTTTATCAGGCGACAGTGCGGAACTGTATCGAACGTCTTTCGGATGTCAAGGAAAATGGCATCTACCTGGGAGCCTGTATCTAATATTTTCTGGGTCTCATGAACAAATAAAGCGACTTGGGTCTCACATGATCGCTGTTTCCAGAATCCATGTTGATTCCTACAGAGTAGATTCTGGGTTTCTAGAAATTATATGATACGCGAGCAAAAAATATGTTATAAAATTCTACAACAGATCGATGTCAGAGATATAGGCCTGTAGTTTTCGCATCTGCTCGACGACCCTTCTTGAAAACTGGAACTACCTGTGCTCTTTTTCAATCATTTGGAACCTTCCGTTCCTCTAGAGACTTGCGGTACACGGCTGAGCATAGCTTGGACTTAACAACTATTAGGATAATTGAAACTGTAATCAGTGAAACGTATAAAATTGTTACTCAAGTACTTAAACATGCTCCTTCAGCCACAGTTTTAACATACCAGCAATAATATGCCTGGATACACAAATGAACCGCTTGCCACACATAAGCACCAGAAAGATTAAAAAGACAATTAAATCGATTCAGCTTTGCCAACAAGAAATAATTATGGCAACACTCTTTTACATAGTCTCAGTCGTGCTATGTAATGGTTCCATTTGATATTGCTACAAACTGTTACATTCAGGTATTTGTGTTAGTTGACCGATTCTATCTGTGACTCACTGGTCATAGCATACTACGTGCTTTCGTTTTTTGAAGTTCACGTTTCAGCTTGTAACCAGCCAATTTAGGCGGTTCTTGCAATTCGAAGGACATCTGATCTTCGGGAGGCCGTGTATTTCTAACGAACCAACATGAAATTAGATATGTGAGTATTTGTTCCCCAATCTTTGAACTTAATTGCCTTAATTTTACCGTTATTGTGCCTACTACTCTATATTATATATTCCATTGATGTATACACCTGAAGATGCGATCAAATCATCACGAAACCCATTGTGTATCATTCTGTAATAAAGGAACTACTAACAGCTGATGCAGCTATCAAAAGTCTTTTAAAAGATGATTGAAATTTTTTTTAATTTAAAAAAAAAGTTCCATCTTGTATCTATGCTGTGGATGCCGAAACCGTAAAATCACGCCATCTTAAAAAGTGCTCAAATGTGTAGCCCCGGTACCTGATAGGACGTAGAAGGGATATTGAACAGGTACAAAGAAGAGCAGCACGAATTGTCGCGGGTTTGTTCGCCCACAGGAGTGTCACGAAGACGCTGAAAGAACTGAACTGGCAGACGCGTGAAGATAGACGCTAACCATCCCATGAAAGCGTATCTTCATGGTTTCTAGAACTAACTTTAACTGATGAATCTAGGAATATATTACATCCCC